>NC_139217.1:66875505-68348005 GCF_055691185.1 Crinia signifera
GATACGTATAACAATTTTAGACAGTATATGATTTCAGGGATTGGGAAAAATAAGAGAAAATAAAAGGCGAGACTGTGGTTTGTCTTCTATACGATTTATGGGTTTAAACTATTGGAAACAAAGGTGTGATGGGTACTGTAGGCTGGTAACAGGCATCTATAGAAAGGTCTCACTTATGAAGGCACCTGAAAAGGATGAATTGGAAACTACACAAAACAAGCTGATATAACATTAAAAATTATGCGCACAACGCAACAGTCATAAAGGGTGCCGGATGACGCTCCAACAGTGGGGATCTCAACAGTCGGGATCCCGACTGCCGATGCTCCGACAGGGGGGATCCCAACTAGCAGGGGCTATTCTCCCTTGTGGGGGTCCAGCGTGGCGAGCCCTTAAGGGGCTTAGTCATAAATAGAGACAGGATTATATGCAACAAAAAAAGCTTGAAATATGCATGCACATATGCATGAAAAATACTTAAAATATGCATGAAAAGTGTTAAAATATGCTACATTAAATAACAAAAAAAGTAATTTTTAACTTATTTAAAAATCAGCATACAGTTAGTTGCAAATAAACCTCAAAAATAGGCCTACAGCATCTGATGTCAGTGTGCTGGCTGCTACAGCATACTACAGCGTCCAAAGCTCTTCTTGCATCAACTGCACGGACCCTCATCTCCAGCGCCTATGGATAAAATGTCAGCATAGCATGTGAAGGCGGCGCAGTGGAAGGCTTCCTCCATGCGCCGCATACTCACTGTGACACAGCATTTTCTCCACGCCGCGTGATGTCACAACCCTTCCGCCCGCCTCCTCTGCTGCAGAAGTCTGTCTCTTGGTGTAAAGTCTCAGGCTATGGGCAGGCAAAGGTTCAGGAGCTTCCTAATGGCATCCGCCCGGACTGACTTTTATAAACATGGATTGGCAGCCTAGAGCAGTGTCAGACATAGCGTACACCCAAGGTTCCCCACACTGCACACATATTGCCCCAGCCTGCACACTCTACCACTACCTGGCCAGCAGCAGCAGGGCAAAGCAGTGCTGTGACTCGCGGGTGGGAAGAGGGCTGGGCCTAAAACATGCACCATCACTAGATTTTAGGTAAAATATGCAATAACCAGTGAGAATGGGCAATATATGCAAATATGCAAATGCATATAATCCTGTCTCTAGTCATAAATAATGCAGAGCATCAATTACGTATTTTTTGAACCCTTTGATTGCAAAGGGAATTTGTCAAACTAGTTGTGACAATTGGCAAGCAAACTTTTTTCTTTTTATTAACCCTTTTAGTGCCAACATTGCAATGAGAAATCCTCAAAATAGCCATTAAAAATAGCAGCACAGCTCAAAGCGACTGTTTTTGTTTTTGGATGCTATATTTAACTAAACTTCAATGAATTGATTTGGCTGTATTTGTATATAAATATAGTAAAAGAACAGTCGCTGTGAGCGATGCTGGCATTTGTAGCGGATATTTTCAGGATCGCGCACAGCAACATTGGCACTGGAACGGGTTAAACAAAATCTGTTAATATACTGTCTGAAGCAGTTTTTTAAGGCTGTTTGTCTTAGTATTATACAGAAACTTCCAGCGTAACTTAACTACACAAGGGAAATCGGCAGCTGAAGAACGCCAAAAATTAAAAACAAATTTAAAGTGCCTCTTATGAGAAAGTGCTAGAAGTCACAGTAAGATCCAATTTGCAAAAATGTATGTTTAGATTGAATACTTTAAGCAGATGAATAGAAAACATTTGTTTGCAGTCTAACTATAAATGAATAGCTGTCAAAAGGCTACAAACTAGGATAGCCACACACACACACACACACACACACAAAAGGGAGGTGCTTCCTAATTTACCTTCAGATGCTTTCCACGTCTTCCACAAATCCTCCACTGTGATGTGTTTGTCTTCCCTGTGCAGGTGGTTGTGCTTGTGTGAAGCATCCTTGTAGTTCATGTCTTCGCGCAGGAACTGAAAAACAACGCACAGCATTCTCTTTAGATCAAGGCGTAAAAACATAACTCAAATCACCAAAATAGCGGCTGAAACAGTCACAAGTCATAAAAACTTCTCTACTTCAATACCACGGTCATAAATCAATAAGTTAAACAAAAAAAAAAAAAAAAAAACACATAAAAACAGGACATTAACACATAATGAAACCATGTTTGTAGGGCAGCAGATGATCAACTGGTGCATGAAATAAATCACCGTTCTAGCAGAAAACATTATGTAAATCAACAGCAATAAAAATTGAATCTTATTCGCACAAACCACTACATTTGACACATACATTTACAGAAAGGTATATCTGAATTTTTTGGTAGACAACTGGATAAAACTCAGCAGTTAGGGACACCAGGGGTTCTCAAACTCTGTCCTCAGGACCCCACACAGTTCACGTTTTCTGGGTCACCCGGTAGATGCACAGCTGCACTCGTTTATTGACACACTTTTAAAAGATGCACAGGTGGAGTTAATTATTTCACGTGTGATTCTGTGAGGAGACCTGCAAAACATGCACTGCGTGGGGTCCTGAGGACCAAGTTTGAGATTTGTGTGGTACACAAATGCCTACAAAACGAACGTAAACAATTGTATAGAAGGGATTAAAACATTCTGTTTATAGTATTGCTAGCGCAAGCTACAGTATTTTACTGGCTTCACATTGTCCCATCCCTTCCAACATTAAACCTGGGGAAATCCCCAATACTCAGGAAGTAAAGGAAGGATGCAGACTTATCATTCAGGACTCAAAAACTGGGAAGTTTTTTTTAAGTGTATTCCACTTGTTTATTTCCAGAGGTATTGTTTAGTTTTTGTATGTTTTAAAATAAAAATAAAATACACAATGTATAAATAAAAGACTGATAAGACTCGCTTGTAACCAATTGCTTTTATAATGATGAACACCATGTTACATTAGAATTCTATTATTTTACTTTTTAACAATGGGTTCAAGGTGAGCTCTTTTACACAGTGAAAATGATATAGATATAGACAATTATGTCCATTTTCCCATAACATTCACCTCACAGGCCTGTGCATTTTAGTCTGTTCTGTAAACATCTGAGGAGAGGCATGGCTGACATTACTTTTGATTTCACACACTGATAAATTCTTTAAAAAGGAGGAACAAAAGCCAGGATGAAAAATGTTTTATGTATACATACAGAAATATATATCTCCTGGCCCCTAAGACACAGGTACACACATATATACCCCCTCAGACACAGGCACACACGCATATATACCCCCTCAGACACAGGCACACACGTGTAGAGTGTGTGGTAGCCATAGAAGTGTGGTAGCCATAGAAGAGGTCTCTTGGGGATAGATTACCTGTATAAACCTATAGACCGGGTTTGGTACGAAGCTCAGGCAGTTGGGAATGCGACAGTAATCGGTCTGACGTCGGAATTCCAACTGCCGGAACTCGGACAGGGGGCTGACTGCTCCGAAGTAGTTTCCAGGCTCGCTGCAGGCTCAGTGGTTTGGCATGCTGCACTCACCACAGGTTCTATTCTCTCTCTATGGGGGCCACGGACCACCCACAGGGTAGAATAGCCCATCGGTTGGGATTTCTCACCACTGCACCACACATACCACAAACCGGGTACTAGTTCATTGTGCAGGAGGATGCACCTCGCCTGCTGCATATTTCTCAATACATGGTAGAGCAGAACTCCAGTTTAGGGTGCATATAGGGAAAAAAAAAACATTTACTGAAGGAGTGTTTTTATCACCAGCGATTAATGTTCCATTGTCCCTAACAGGCGTAAAGAAGCTTAACTGTAGAAGGGGGATCAATTTGGGACAAAGGGTGTTCTTTAAGTGTCATGGCAATGGTACCCCATCTCACATCATTCATATTGCCGCTCAAATGCCAGGTTGGGAGTACTGTGTACTCACCCACAACTAGTAATCATTACTTTTAACTGGACCTTTAAAATTTGCCTAGACCGTGGTTTTGAGTGGTCCCTAATACAATATACGGGACTATTACACTATACAATACAGCAAAAGGAAATACAATAGTTTAGCATAAACTGCAGTTTTATCAGCATATACTATATACACGATTTGCAGAAAACACCCCCATTTTTCATCACCATGGGGGCCATGGCCAGCCCTGTGTAAGCTGCTGGCCATGCCACCAGCCCCTCTGATTCATGGAATAGATGATGTGGGCATGCCCACAGTGTCTATTCCCCACTGATCTGCCCTGGGCGGAGCAGCAGCATGCAGGTGGGGGACACCAAATTGCCCCCCACTGCGGAGCACTGCCGCCCAGGAGTGGGGAAGTCCCAAAAACTGGAACTGTCGGAATTTGGGAGGTATAGTTTATATACGGAGGCTACATAGTTTAACCATAATAGCAGCTCAGCCCACAAAATAACTTTACTTCTCAAAGACTGGTGCCGTTTAGGGAGGCAAGTGTGTTGTATAGTAGATTTGGGCCAATTTGATGGGCTTTTAAAAACATCCATGGTCAAATTTGAGATGATTAACCCACATGTCTGACAAAATATCTGCTAAAATGGCAGCGTCGCTCATAGTTGTTATATAAATTCAAATAAAAAAATGTTGTGTAAAAAAAGATTATATTTCCCATATAAGGTAAACATTACAGGTCATTATAATGAACACACAGGTTTGCTTGGCAATTGTCGCACCTATTTTGACAAAGTCACTTGGCGCTCAAAGAATTCACAAAAAAACTTTGCCAAGCATTTAATTACAAAATGAATAACTATAAAATCTGCTAGTATTCTTTTCACATGACAACTCAAACAGTATGTATTCCATGCACAAAGCCTTCATTTTGTTCACATATTTGGCAATGTCACAAAAGCAAATTTAATGGGATCAATCGGATCAATGGGCATCACGGATGGTGTAATGGTTAGCATTACTGCCTCACAGCGCTTCAATACCCACCATGGTCCTAACTGTGCGGAGTTTGTATATTATCCCCGTACTTGCGTGGGTTTACTCCGGGTACTCCCGTTTCCTCCCACAATCCAAAAATATACTGGTAGGTCAATTGGCTTCCAACAAACATGATTAACCCTAGAATGTCTGTGTGCGCGTGTACATGTGGTACAAAGATTGTAAAGGTGCCCAAACACGCACCGATTTTCCCGGTGCGATGCTATGCGATGAGTTGCGCGCTACCGCAGCATCTCATCGCACAGTACAAAAAGCACATACTTTTTGTACTGTCTTTTGATCGCACTGCATGCACACCGCATGCAATGCGATGCGATTTAGCACAAAAAGTACTGGGAAATCGGTACGTGTATGGGCACCTTTAGCTCCACTGGGGCAGGGCTGATGTGAATGTTCAACTATACTCTGTAAAGCGCTGCGTAATATGTATGCGCTATATAAGAAACTGTAAATAAATAAAATAAATAAATCCAATTAGGCACGAGTCGGCAAATAATTGTGTCAAATTAGGGGGTAAAAAAAAGGTCCTCTATTTACTCCAAAATCCACTTTCCAGTAATTTATCCCAAATGTATTTACAGTATTTATTTCAACAAAAAAAAAAATGTTTTTTTTTTAAAGTTAAAATTAGTATTTTGTAGAAAACTTGACCGAGAATTAACATTTTTAATTGGATCGTCGTTTCTCAAGGAAGGCACATTTGTTTTTATTAAATCCACAGCCTTGACACTCGCACTTGCGGACTCACACCTAACTGGATTGAGCCAGAGCAGAATATACTCCCCATCCACAATGGGCTTCCATATTTTTTTTTATAATCCCCCCAATACGACATTCTATATAGACGCTACGCAATGCAGTATCTCCACAGTACAAAAATGAAACTAAAACATGAACATTAGTTTTGGAGGTGGAATGTGCTTTGGGTGGAGAAGCCCCCTTTAATAGAACTAGACTGTCAATGCGTATAAATAGGATACCTATTTTTTGATGGCACATTTAAATGTTAATGGATGCCTAACTTCTCATATTTAGTCTCTGACACCCAGACAGGCTATATTCAGCCAGTCTCTTAATTCTGAATTATAAGTGATTGAGGTGCTAATAAAATTATAAAAGTGGATTCAATAGAACACAAATGAATTGAAACAAAGTCCTAAGCAGCACATACAAATACAGTAAGTGGCAAGCATCCAGTCTCCTAGGGTTTATTAAGGATGACTGGATGGCGGCCATCCTTAATAAACACCTCCTGTTTCTCCCATTTAAGTGAATTTGCAAACAGCAAGTGGTGTCCACTGGCGTTGTAAGTACACCTGAAACACTGGGGGGTATTCAATGCTGTGGGTGAGTGGCGACAGCGAGCAGAGCTTCCTGCTCGTTGTCACCACTCACCCTGTCAGTATTCAATGCAGCCCCCTCATACGCCAATTCCCCCTCGCTCCATTTTTTGAGCGAGGGGGAATTGGCGTATGCGGCTCCTGAACCAGCGAGACTCGCGGCTAAATACAGCGAGTTTTCTGCATTAGCCGCGGGTCTCGCTGTTTTGGGGAATTCTCGCCGTCCTGTGACGGCGAGGATTTTCCCAGAACATTGAATAGAGCGAGCGGGCTGCGCGGGGGTTAAACAGCGAGGATCGCTGGTTTTCTGCAATCCTCGCTGTTTAACCCCCTCGCCGGCCACATTGAATACCTGCCACTTAGTGAACAAGATATTGTATTATGTAGGTCAAAGGGGATATGTAATAGGTTCTGATACTATATACATTTAAAGAGACAATAACTTTAAAGAGACCATCAGTTATAAGGCTGAACCAGCCGAAGAGCATGGTCGTTTGAAATACAGCAACACTGCTTAAAATCCTGGACCCAAAAAATACCCCAAAACCTTAGATTCTATTATTTCTATTAAATCCCAACCCCCAGCCCCAAAGTCTGGTACAGACCCTACTATTTTCTATATTTAGTGTCAACCCCTGTAAATGTGTGATTTACCTTTTAGAATCTAATTCTGGAATAAACATGAATTGATAAATCAAGAACACTTTAGATAATATGATAGGTGAAAGAATGCACTTGCTATGATCATTTAGAAAAATGACAGTAACGTTCCAATTCTTCATCATTTGCATACCACAATTAGTAAATTACACGATGTATGATGAGTATACAGATATTGTTTGACACTTATGCCAACATTTTCATAGTACAGGTTGAGTATCCCGTATCCAAAATGCTCGGGACCAGGAGAATTTTGGATAACAGATTATTCCGTATTTCGGAATATTTTAATATTTCAATTATGTATTTTGAAGTATATTGCATGTATGCTGTATAAACACATAAAATACACACAAATATATTTTATTTGTTCAAAAAACAAGGTTTCAAAACATGAAACAAAATTTGTGTACTACTCAGATATTGAATTTGAATGCCAAGCAATCATTTTCTTGCACATATATAATGGCAGTTACATATCATGTCACCAGTAGTGCTGTTACAAATGTCCCCAGTGGGTTTTTAGCAAAAAAAATATTTTTTTTTCACTTTCTGGAATGTATGGTTTTCGGAATAATTCGGATAACGGATACTCTGATACGGGATACTCAACCTGTATTAAAACTACTAAAAATGAGTTCCTTATTGGGTACGAAGCATGGACATGGACAGATTATTGAAAACTGTACTCGTACTCCTTTTCCACTGCTACAAAACCGGGGTTATTGCATGTCTACCCAGGTCAGATCTTGGTGTAAAACCCAGGTTGAGCGCCCTGTGAATCAGATCCTGATCACTACCAAGATTGAACTGAATAAGGGTGTAATGACAACACTGACTCCGGTTATGCTTAAAAGCGGCTTATTGGCTGTATAGGCTGAGGTCCGCCTCAAGGGAGCATCTGAATGGCATGCAGGACAAACAAGGGATCCATGTAAACTGTACTGACCCAGGGACTGATGTGAATAGGCAACTATACTATATAATGCGCTGCGGAATGTGTGCGCTATATAAATAACTGGTAATATGCACATAACCCTAAAAATGGCTCCCACCATACTTCTACTGTAGACTCGGTTGTTCTAGCAATCACACAGCGATGCCCTTTCCCTCTCTAAACAGTCTTATTGCAAAACTTATGTCCTCAAACTCCTGTCTTCACTTGCCCAGTTTCAACTCCCTATTCTGCATGCCTCCTCTTGTAAAATGTTGCCATTGATTTGCCACCCAATACACATGTAATATCACATCTCACCAGACCCTAATCATCCCTTCCTCTTTCCAGGCCAGCCTTTTCCCATCCATTTTAACAACTCTGACTTGCTTCTCCTCAGTATCCGGCCCAAAACCAGTCATTGCCCCCATCCACCTCTCCCCTTGCCACTATCACTTCTCTTCAAAACATCCCCTCTCATCAGGCACTGTGCCTTCCGCATTAGGTATAGCCTTGTCCGCCACATTCTTAAAAATTCATCCTTGATCCCAGTAGTGTCTCTAATTACCAACCAACTTGCATCAAGTCTCCATGAGCAGAAAAATACCTTCTTGTTGTCAAATCCAAGGGCCACTACTCTGTTCATTCTCTTGGACCTCTCTGCCGTTTCCAACTCCACTTTCCTCCTGCAAATCATTAACTTGGCCTGTGTGCCCCACTCCTGGAAGATCTCATTTCTCTTTTTCTTTTCATTATTTCACTCCGCCCCAACTTTCACTAAAGTATGTTTTTGGACTTCTATTCTCACTTTCATACATACTCTCTAGCTGAGAATCAGTTAAGCTGTGTACACACGGGGGCAATAGGGGCTGAAATCGCTAGAAATATGGTCGCAGGCGACCATATTGCCAGTAATGGGAGTGTGCCTCGGCGATAAATCACCGGGTGCGTGCTCCCGTTTTCAGCCCCGTTCTAATCGCAGGAGCTTGCTCCTGCGACCAGCTGATTACCTCTGCGGCACCGCTGGCAGAGGTTCCCTTTCATCAGCGACCATCTCTGGTCACTGATGAAAAGGAGAAACTGAGAAATATATTGCTAGCAATATATGGCTGAGCAATATATCTCCCCCGTGTGTACGGGGCTTTATATGCTGATGCAAATCTCTCTTCACACAAATAACCAGGTGCATCTTTTTAACATCTGTACAGTTATATGCTGCTCACCTAGTGGTAGGAAACGGATCCTAAATGGTCTAGAAAAGAATACTGGGAGTGCATATATTTAGCGATTTAATGATCGGTTATAGGATATAAGGGGATTTTGGTCCTACCTGTAAAATCCTTTTTTCTGAATCCATGGTGGACACTGGGACAGTGGGGTGTGGGTGGAGCTTCAGCTACAGGCACCAAGTAGAATAGAGTTCTTCAAGTGCAGCCCAGGCTCCTCCTCCTCCACGCCCCTACAGGCTTCAGTTTGTTCAACAGCTTACCCGCAAGGTACAGGAAAAGGAAGAGAAATAGGAAAGAAACCAGCAACCCAAAGGAAGAATAAGTTTCAGGAAGGTGTAAGCCGACCCCCATTACTGTAGATCAGTGTGCGAGGGCGGGCGCCCAGTGTCCACCATGGATTCAGAAAAAAGGATTTTACAGGTAGGACCAAAATCCCCTTTTTTCATTCATGCCAATGGTGGTCACTGGGACAGTGGGACGTCCCAAAGCTGTCCCTTTTACGGGAGGGAACGCACCTGAGCTGCACTGATGACGCGTTGCCCAAAAGCAGAATCTGCCCTGGCGAACGTGTCAAAATGGTAAAATTTTAAAAAGGTGTGTGGAGAGGACCAAGTGGCCGCGCGACACAACTGTTCTGCTGAGGCTCCCTGATGAGCCGCCCAAGAGGCTGCTACCGAACGCGTGGAGTGGGCTCTGACAGAGGATGGAACTGGCTTATTAGAAGATACACAAGTCTGTTTTATAGTTAGCCGCAACCATCGAGCCAATGTCTGCTTCGTTGCCGGCCAACCTCTCTTGTTTGCATCATAGAGCACGAACAGGGCCTCTGTCTTGCGTAAGGATTGAGTCCTATTAACGTAAACTTTTAAAGCTCTTGTAACATCCAAAGAGCGTAACTCTGGGGAGTCCTCCAACTGGGAGAAGGCAGGGACAACAATATCCTGGTTTATGTGAAAACTGGAAATAACTTTGGGCAGGAACTCCTTTTTAGTTCTTAAGACTGCCCTGTCCGGGTGGAACACCAGATACGGAGATGCACTGGATAATGCTGACAGGTCGGAAACTCTTCTGGCTGAAGAAATAGCCAGTAGGAACACCGTTTTCCATGTTAGCCACCTGAGCTCTGCAGATTCTAGGGGCTCAAACGGTGGTTTTTGCAGTGCTGAGAGTACCACTGTGAGGTCCCAAGGCTGGATTGGGGGCACAAAGGGAGGTTGTATGTGAAGGACGCCTTGTAGAAAGGTCTGTATAGCCATCCTCTTTGCTAATTTCCGCTGAAACAAAATAGAGAGAGCGGAAACTTGGACCTTTAAGGAGGACAACCTAAGGCCCAAATCCAGGCCCGCCTGCAAGAAGGCCAGGATCCTGGAAAGACGAAACTCCCTAGGCGGAAGGTTTTTCTTTGCACACCAGGCGAAAAAGGCATTCCAGATTCTATAGTAGATCCGGGAAGAAGCCGGTTTCCTTGCTGCTATCATGGTTTTTATGACCGGTAAAGAAAAACCTTTCTCTCTTAAAACTTCCGTTTCAAGAGCCACGCCGTCAAAGCTAGCCTGCCTAGATTCGGATGAAGGCATGGTCCTTGTACTAGCAAGTCCGGACGAGCTGGCAGCCTCCAAGGTGGCTGCAGAGACATCTCCCGAAGGTCCGAGTACCAGGCTCTGCGGGGCCAGTCTGGGGCTAGAAGGATTGCTGTGGTCCCTTCTTGTTTGAGGCGCCTGAGGACTCTTGGAAGCAGTGCTACTGGGGGAAAGATGTAGACCAGGGAGAATGGCCATGGAGCCGACAGGGCGTCCACCAGATATGCCTGTGGGTCCCTTGAGCGAGCCCCGTAGCGGGGTAACTTTTTGTTGACGCTTGAGGCCATTAGGTCTATTTGCGGGAGACCCCATTTGTTGACTAGTTCCTGGAACACGTCCTCGTGGAGCCCCCATTCGCCTGACTGTACCTCCTGGCGGCTCAGAAAGTCGGCCTCCCAGTTCTGAACCCCTGGGATGTGTACCGCTGACAAAGCTAACAGGTGATGTTCTGCCCACTGCAGAATGGATGTTACCTCCCTCATGGCAGCTAGGCTCCTGGTCCCCCCCTGGTGGTTGACGTATGCCACCGCAGTGGCATTGTCCGATTGTATTTTCACCGGTTTGGAGTGAATCAGAGGGCCTGCCGACTTGAGGGCTAGCAGGATGGCTCTTAGCTCCAGTATGTTTATTGGGAGCAGCGCCTCCTCCCTTGACCAACGGCCTTGGAAGGAGTGTTCTGCCAGAACAGCTCCCCACCCTCGGAGGCTGGCGTCCGTCGTTAACATCACCCACTGAGGAATGATAAACTGGCGCCCTTTTTGAAGGTTTAGAGGACTGAGCCACCATGAGAGCGACAGACGCGTCTGCCTGGACAGGACAAAGGTCTGTGACTTTAGGCCTGGTTGGGAACGGTTCCAGTGACGCAGCATTTCCCTCTGCAGTGGCCTGGAATGGAACTGCGCAAATTCCGCCATGTCGTAACAAGAGACCATCTTGCCTAGGACTTTCATGCACAAGTGCACCGAGACTCTGTGCTGCTTCAGGAAGAGCTTGATGAGGTCTCTGAGAAGTATCCACTTGTCCTCCGGCAGGTAAACCCTGAGGGTTTTGGTGTCTATCACGGCTCCGAGATGCACCATCCGCTGTGATGGGGTTGTTGAGGACTTTTTCCAATTTATGAGCCAGCCGTGGGTCTGCAGGAGGGAAACCGTTAGCTCCAGATGCCCCTGGAGTGTCTGTGCGGATTGAGCTAGTATCAAGAGGTCGTCCAGATATGGTAGTAGACGAACGCCCTGGGCCCTCAGGGCCGCTGCCATGGTGGCCATAATCTTTGTAAAGATTCGTGGCGCGGTTGACAGCCCGAAGGGGAGGGCTATAAACTGGTAGTGGTTGCTCTTGACCGCAAACCTGAGGTAGCACTGGCTGTCCGTCCGAATTGGCACATGGAGGTAGGCATCCTGGATGTCCAGGGATGCCATGAAGTCCCCCGGCTCCAGAGCTTGCAGGATAGACCTGAGGGACTCCATCCTGAACTTGGGAATGCAGAGGTGTTTGTTCAGGCCTTTCAAGTTGAGGATGGGCCGGAACGACCCGTCCGGCTTTGTCACCAGGAACAGGCTTGAGTAGAAACCTGCTCCTCGCTGAGAAAGCGGGACAGGCACTATGACCCCTGCTGCCAGCAGGGAGTGAATGGAGCTGGTCAGAGCAGCCGCTCTGTCCTTCTCCCGGGGCATGCTTGTTGTGAAAAACCGAGATGGCGGACGCCCCTGAAAGGAGAGGGAGTAACCCTGGGTCACTATGGTGTTTACCCACCTGTCGGTGGTAGTGGCCTGCCAAACCCCGGCAAATGACAACAGGCGACCGCCCACCTGATGTGGTTGGTGGGCCGCCTGATCCTCATGCTGAGGGCTTGTCGGCCTGTTTTGGGGCCTGACGGAGACCCGCCCAGGACTGTTTGGTCTTGGGAGCGGATGGACGCCTTGCGGCGGGCTGCGCCCTTGATGAAGGCTGACCCCTGGGTCTCCCCTGTGGACGGAAGGTCCGAAAGGACTGAGATCTAGGCCTAGCTGGTGCCGAAGGCAGAAAAGCTGTCTTGGACGTTGCAATGGTGGCTACAATCTTATCCAGCTCAGAGCCGAACAGTACCTCCCCTGAAAATGGAAGGGCCTCTAATGCCTTTTTGGAATCAGAATCTGCGTTCCAAGTGCGCAGCCACAGTGCACGTCGGGCAGCAATTGAAGAGGCAGAAATTTTTGAGGAGAGGGCCGCTGCATCTATCGCTGCCTCTTCCAGGTATGTGGCCCCTTCCCTAATGAGGTCCACCGTTGATAACAATTCAGAGCGACGTGTACCTGAGGATATCTGCTCCTGTAGGGAGTCAGCCCAAGCTGCAATCGCCTTTGCCACCCAGGCTGAAGCCATAGCCGGTCTTGCTGACACGCCAGCATTGGAAAACACAGACTTTAGGCAGTGCTCAATCTTCCTATCAGTAGGATCTTTGAGAGAGGCCACTGTAGGAATGGGAAGGGTAGTAGCCTTAACTAGGCGGGCCACGTGAGCATCAACCTGTGGAGGCTCCTCCCATTTCTTACGGTCCGCTGGCGCGAACGGAAAGAAGGAAATCAAGCGTTTGGACACTAAAAACTTTTTGTTAGGGTGTTGCCACGCTTCAGATAAAACCTCATTTAAGTCTGAATTTGAGGGAAAAAGAGCCAACTCCTTCTTTTTCTTTTTAAAAAGAAGTGTGTCAGGTGTTGTGGCCTGGGTGTCCTGAATATTGAGAGACATCCTAACAGCCTTAACTAAGGAGTCTACTCTGGACTGGGTCATCCTTTCCTCCTTGTCAGGTTCATCTATGTCGACATCATCTATGTCAGGATCATCGTCTGTGTCGACCCCCACCTGGTCGTCCAAGTCATCCCCAGCATCTGATTGATTAGAAGCTAAAGGGGCCTGTGCTTTGCGTTTAGGTGGAGCCCTCAATGCAGACTGCAGAGAAGCAGACACTTGGACTAAATCCTGAACAGAGGAGGATAAACCCTGTACCCAGGATGGCTCTGATGCAGCAACAGCAGGCTGAGCTGGCAATGGCTGCGCAGCAGACTCTCTGTTTGCAGCTAACTGAGTTGCTAACTCCTTCATGGCTGCTGAGAGAGTGGAAGCCCAACTGGGTTCCCCATGTGTTGGGACTGAGGGGCCCCCCAGGGAGTCCTGTGCAGAACAGCGTTCACACAAACCAGCTTGCTCCTGTATGGAGGAATAATTCTCCTTACAGTTAGCGCATGTATAAGCATGCAGTTTAGGTGTATCCCTAGCTGGCTTTGCTTTGGGGTTTTTCTGTGACATGTTAACACAGACAGGCCCTGTGTGCACTGAGTAACAATAATACAGTGGACAGTAACACCCTCTGAAACTATAAAGGTATACAGATGGATGACAGTAGAAAAGACACTATACTCTCTGACTCTCAGCTAAATACTGAGGTACAGAGGGCTGCTGAAAAACCTGTTCCTGTAGCGTGTAGAGGAGCAGGGATTCTGGTGCACTTCTCCCACCGTGTAGTCCCGCGTAATGGCGTCTTCAGTACGCTGCTGGGGCGTGGGGAAGCTAAGCTCAGGCGGGAAAACAGCGTTATGCCGCTCTGAGCGTGGAGGCGGGGAGCTGTGGATCAAGGTCCCGCCTCCCCTGGAACCATCAGTGCCCTGCGCCATTAACAAAAATGGCGCTCCACAGTACGGCTCCCTGGTGGTCTAGTGGCCGCGCAGAAAGGACTGGGTGCCACTGCCAGGGTCACCCGGGCTGCACCCCGCCCGGTGACTCGACCGCTAGCGGTGCGCACTTAAAAGGTGTGCGCGTCACCTCACATGGAGGGCCCGCTTACCTGTGGTGGAGCGCGGCGTCCTCCGTGTCATGAGGAGAGCGGCGGGTCTGGCTATGGAAGTCAGCGCGCTGCTGCCAGCCACAGGGGAGCAGCGTAACGCTGTCTCCGTGTAAAAATAGAAAAAAATAAAAAAATAAAAATGAAGATATCAGACAGGGCACGGAGCCCTGTCCCATGGTACCTGTGCCTTGAGGCACCAAGAAACAACTGAAGCCTGTAGGGGCGTGGAGGAGGAGGAGCCTGGGCTGCACTTGAAGAACTCTATTCTACTTGGTGCCTGTAGCTGAAGCTCCACCCACACCCCACTGTCCCAGTGACCACCATTGGCATGAATGAAAAAAATAATTACATAAAACACCAATAAAATATATCAGGGAGGACATAATGCAGAATAAATAAATAGTAAATAAATAGTATACAATGTAACAAAAACTTAATCCTCAAAAAGTGCATGTCCAAACAGTAGGGTTCCAGTAGATGTAATCTTTTGTTATCACCGCCAATGTCCTCTCTTTAAGAGATGGAAAATCACGTAGCAATATCCAATGGATGGCGGATATTGCAGTGATCGCGCTCATTATGGTTGAGTTCAGCCACGTAATGAGCACTGGGTCAAAACAATGATTGCCATCTAAATTAAGAATGGAAAATATTTGTAAAGCAGTTTAATTAAATGGGAACCGAATCATAATTTATAAAAAAATTATAAATATATTGCAAGACTTGCCCAATTTTACCTGGAATTGGCAGCTGAATTTGTTATTTCTAAGTTATTTCTAGCTGTCTTAATCCCCCCATGATTGAATACTGTATAAAAAAACCAGAGCCATCTATTTGTGCATCAAGTTGTTTAGCTGTACGATTACAGCTCCTAGGACTACAGAAGTCAATAAACCCTTCTTGAATTGGCGTACTGAATGAAAACCCCATTAAAAGTAATAAACACGCAATACTGCAAACAAGGTAATACTGATGCCCATTTTTGAATCATTACCAGCCACATAAAAATCAATAGCACTTATGCAAAACGAAGTATGTGAGATGAAAGTGCTGGCTCTGCAGTAAAAACAGGAAGCCATCTGACATGTGCGGGTTTGTCTCTGTATCACATCTTCATCTACTACGTTCCAGCTGCACGCGGAAACATCCTCCTACGGTATTCTGTGAATGTACAGTGCAAAAGTTCCCAGTAGCTGATATTATACTGAATTAACATAGGGCATTCAAATTTAATAAAAAAAAAAAAAAAAAAAAAAACGGAACTAAATATAAGCAGTCGTCTAACAAGAAATGCTATTTATAGACATTACTGCAATGTTAATTTCTGTGGAAAATAAAAAAATAAACACCATTTACTCAGAAACACTGGTGATGGCATTTTTATGCTGCAATAGAGCGCAGGTCAATAGAAAACAGATAGAATTTCTATATCAACCTCGGATGAATTAACATTGATGGCATTTGACTAGAAAGAAATGTTATACCTGTAGTGCAGTTATCGAATAACGGTGGTGCCCTGCTGACTACTTCCTGCACACCATCCCCAAAAGCTGGGTACACACTAGACAATAATATGAAGGATTTTGCCAATTCCAACGGGTCAGAACAATAAAACCTTCATATCGTCTAGTGTGTAGGTACTAGGTCGCTGGCCATGAGAGCTTAGTCAGCAACAACCTCATGCAAAATAACAGAGGACATAGCACACAGAAGGCCATGCTGCGTAATGCAGCACTGCCCGCGCTCTGTAACTGCCAACATCGGCAAGTGTGTTTGCACTTGATGATGCAGTCTCCTCCTGCTGTGATGTCGCTGGGTACACACACACAAAGCGTAGTGTGTACCCAGCTATGTTTTTAGATCAAATTTGCCTTAGGCAGAGTGTTACCAGTCAATAGATAGACATGAGTTGTTAACCTTTTTTTATTTTTATTTTATTTACCGTTCACCTAGACCTCGATTGGGAATTAGGGTGGCCAATCCCGGGATCGGGATCGGCGGGATCCCGGGATTTGGCCCCTAAAACGCCGGGATTTCAATCCCGGGATTGGAGTTTCCAATCCCGGGATTTCGGGATTAGACTGCACATGCGCAGTCTAATGCCGGCCAGCGTCTGAGCGTGTGCTCAGACGCTGCCTGGCTTCTCCCTTCCCCGGCAGTGCATCCCTGCGCAGCGTGACGAGTACAGAGGTCACGCTGCGCAGGCCAAGCAGCTGCACAGAGCCAGTGTGGCTCTGTGCAGCATGTGTTCGCCCCCGCCCACCAACCCGGCTGGCTCCCCAGAAGCCCGCCCCCCCACCCCCGGCTCGCTGCTCGCCCCGCTAGCTGCTACCCGCCCATCCACCCACCCTCCAGGCCGGCTCCCCGCCCATCCACCCGCCGGCTTCCCGCCCATCCACCCGCCGGCTCCCCTGATGCCCGCCATCCCACCCGGCTCCACAGACACCTGGCCGGCTGCCCACCCACACACCCGGCCGCACCGCACCCCACCCCACATGTAAGTAAATATGCGGGACGGCCGGGGTGCGTTTTTTAATTATGGAAGCCAATCCCGGGAATGGGCATTTTTCAATCCCGAAATCCGGGATTGAAAAAATGCTCCGGGATTGGCTTCCCTATTGGGAATGGTAAACTGACCCAAAGCATGGCGAGCGAAGTGGTACACTAATTTTTGGTCCACAGAATATCAAATGAACGTAAAAAACACATGCCGACTTTTCACATGTCAAACTTTTGGTGTCGACCTTTTGCATGTTGACCTAGACATGGTCTGCAAGCTATAACACACCCAGAAAAAAGGTACGTGAATTTTCTCATACATACGAGTCCTCAATCACCAAGCCTTTATGCTATGCAGCGCGAGAAGCCTGGGAGGAGAGAGCCGCCAAGTCCCGCGCGAGTCCGCTTCAGCCAAGCATCACTTCCTTTTCTCTCGTCTTAACCGAAAGGACACAAAATCTCCTTAAGAGACTGCACTAATAAAACAGATATGGAACAAGTGTATATCTGTATGCGAGTCTAGATCGGTATAGGAAGCACACCTGAAATGGTGTGCAAAAACAAAAAAAGCTTCATGGTATCATTTCAAATACATTTTCAGACTGTCACATGCAAGTTCTCAGTTCTGTGAAACAGATATTCAACTCCGCCAAATACTTCCAAAAGTCGAAAATATTGACCAGTACCGAAAACATCCTGAACTCATCACTGCAAATTCAACTTTGTTAAAAGTTAAATCTGCTTTGTTGCAAAAAAGGGACGAATTAGACGTCTTTTACAACTTTGGAATGTTTCCGACAGTCAAAAAACAGGAAAAATATTAAGTCAAATGTTGTTTCGACCTATTCTATGCGAAAACAGTCGATATTTCCACTTGTTGGAAATATTTGCCCCTTTAAAGCAGATTTGTGCACTTTACACAAGCCAAGCCATAGAGCAGTGGTTTTCAAACTGTGGGTCCTGACCCCAAAGTGGGTCTCGATTCCATGTTGGGGTCAAGACTCCATGTTGCTGACCATCAGGCTGATGGCTTTTCTAATCTCAGTCAGTGGTTCAAGGAGTCTTAAAAGTCTGTTGAATGGTCTGTTATATTAGACTCCTCCCATCTTGTTGTGCCTCCACAATGCTGCCATGCATGTGCTGTCTGCTGCCTACATATGCGATGTGATGGCCTTCTGCAGTAACTTGCTGGGGGGGTTCTGTAATTATTTTTATTTGTCTGATGTGGTCCCAGAACAAAATAGTTTGAGGACCCCTGCGGTAGAGTATGAGACGTTTGGCGTGACTGCGGCAATAGTTGACACATCTGAACCTGACCAAAAGTATGACAATTACACCTAGAGGAATACATACGGATGACTGGCAGATGGGATGCCGGCGGTAAGAACACAGATGCCAGCATCCTGAAGGAGGGAATCCCACTAAGTTTATTAAAAGGGACAAGTGTGGTTTCTCATGTTTCTTATATATTATCTGCAGCCAAGCGGTTTAAACATCAAATGCAAACTTTAGCTTTAGAAGCCGGATATTTAATAGTAACTAAGACCTCTGTTGACGTATAAAATTAAGTTTAGAAAATGCCATTATACAGACACCAGAGGGTCGATCCAATTCATGGCATAGGGGATGAGTTGAGTGTTTAACTTTGAAGCCGTACAATTTCTAAAAAGGTCCGGAGGTAGATGAGGCATACAGGCCAAGCCGCTGATCTGGAGCTAACTGGAAAGAGCCATTTTCTAAGCTTAAAAATCGATTTACCCTATATTGGACTAACACACTGACCTCCAAGGCAGGCAACTATGAAGTTTGAAAATACTTTATTATTTTTTTTATAAAATATTTACATTTGCTTTTTTAATTCGGATACCCAGTAGGATTTGGTGCAGAAATTTTTTTTTGGTGTGAACTGTACCCAATCCTGCCATTAAGGAGACCTGGAAGTGATTAAGCAATAAAACAGTTTGTATTATGCAGTGTGGAACAATACACAAGTGAGCATGGACATGAACAGCACACATACACACAATGAAAACTTACTTTGTAGCTAGCTGGGAAGCATGAAAGGGAAACCAAAATAATAGTTTAATATCACAAAATGCATTCAAAAGGTCATGCAGAAGCGCCTTATATATCGGCTATAATGTCAAGCATTTGTAACATGGTTCAATGAAGCCTTTGTGAGTGACATTTGCAATGGTCACTAAAAAAAAAAAAAATGTATATATAGAGATAGATATATATATATAAAAATTAAAGAGCTTTAGTTTAGCATCCAGTATACAGAGTATGAAACATTGGCTGTAGAACGTGCCGCGCTGGTTCTACAGCCAGAGGGACAATGTCCAGTGCAGGGAAATGCAAAACTAATGGGAAATGCCTCTATGAAATGGTGTTACACAGCTGTCCTCCTATCACAGGCTGATACACTTCATGCTCCTGGATACAGTGTTAGGGTTTGCTCGCACCTATCAGCTGTTAAATGAAACGGCGCAAATGCAAGGAAGAAAAAACACTTTTCAGGCATTGGCCCAGTACATACTGTATGTGCGAACGAGCCCTAAAGCCATCCTGTGCAGTTGATGGATACTACATGAGCATGAAAGGACACACATCAGCATTTCATGCGTGTTGGCTTCGAACACTGGCAGGCAGATGTGAATGACCAGAGAACATTGCTTTTTTACACAGGAAGGCACTCACAGTTCCAAATGAACAAGGTACTACGTGAATCCGTTGTCATATACGTGGCTGGTGGCCATCATCACGTGCCACCCTCATTATTAAACTCCCTGTTCCTCCTACGTTTATAGGCAACACATTCAGCGGTAAGTGTGACAAATTGGCAACACATGCGAACAGCCCGCAGGCTTAAAAGCATTTCAACAGAGGAACAGAAGTCTCCATATGAGCACTGCATTCTCGGACATAGAATGAGCATTTGCAGAAAGTGATACAAGCACTGCCCATTACCATTATCTACCTTATTAGTCTAGAGAATGTCAGAAATCCTGCCGACCATTAGCAAGACTCATCTGACTTAAAGTGGATGAATCAGAGCAGCATTCTTACTGGCAGAGATTACTCATAACACTAAAGTTGTACATGATGTACAGTATAATGAGATTTAAGGTGCCCATACACGGTCCGTTTAACGGATCCGTTCGGCACTTAATTAGCAGGAATCGCATCGGATCGCATCCCTAGTGCATGCACTGTGATCCGATGCGATGTGTACCTAGTACAAAAAGTATGTGCAGCATATAATTTTTGTACCGTACTATGTGATGCGCGGGAGCGCGCATCGCATAGTACTAAACGGAGCCGGCAAAAACGGACCGTGTATGGGCTGCATTACATTTAATGAGTGTACTTCAGATTTGCACAATATCCTAATACGGTCGTATTGTCGATCAGACTTCGGTCGACAGGCAACAAGGTCAACAGGGTTCTAAGTCGACATGGATGAAGGTCGACATGGGACAAGGTCGACATGGGACAAGGTCGACATGGGACAAGGTCGACATGGGACAAGGTCGACATGGGACAAGGTCGACATGGGACAAGGTCGACATGGGACAAGGTCGACAGGTCAACATGGGTTTTTTCACTGTTTTTTTTGTGCCAACATGTGCCGACGCGGTATTTCATGCCCTACCATCCACTAGGGCGTGGTGGGAGAATAAAATAGTGCCCAAAGCATCGCGAGCAAAGTGAAGCGAGCGGCTGCGGTTGACTTCCAACTGTGTCCAGGTCGACTTTCGGGTAAAAAAAACATGTCGACCTAGACACCCGTCGACCTAGTTGCCTGCTGACCCAACGGTGTCGACCTAATGACTGTCAACCTAAGTCGGGTCGACAATACGATCCACACCCATCCTAAAATTAGTGGTTCTCAAACTCTGTCCTCAAGGACCCCACCCAGTGCATGTTTATTGGGTCATCAACTGTTACATTTCAAAAATCCACATGTGACCTGGAAAACATGAATTGAGTGGGGTCCTGAGAACCAAGTTAAGAACCTGTGCTCTAGATAACACATTGTATAGGAACATTTGCATTCTTTAGGGGAAAATCAATATAATTTATCACCAATATTCAGCAATAAGAGATTATACATTGTTGTAATGTACTGCGGGGGAGGGAGTGAATGGAGTGCGTCTCCATGTAAAATTTCCGATGAGTGCGGCCATTGTCGGGGAGGATTCTGGAGGAACCGTTTTGCAAAATGCAGCCCATAGGCTACAGCAGCTAACGCCATCGGCATGCAAAGGTAAATCTGATAGCTTTGAAGCCTCCAGAGAAATGTATGCAGCCGCTGTTAGGTTTGCATACATGTAGCATCTGAACAGGTGTACTTTGTTATGCCTTGTATTTGCATAGGTAAAAATGTGACCCGCGGCTCCAATAGAACTGATCAATGAACAAACCGCACCTACAGCAGAGGCGTACAACACAGTCCAACCTGTTACTACAAAGTAATGGGCTCGCTCAGTGCTGTGACATTGGGCAGGAAGGTTTACGTCGCTCATTAGCAGACAATGGGTTAAAAAATGCACAGGCAACAACGAGCTGGGGTTTGTGTCAGTGACACCAGACATATGTGACCAATAAAAGTCATTAAAAGTTTGTATGTTTGGCTGGAAAAGACCCTTAGAAAGGAAGGAAAACATTCAACAAGACCTAAAAGTATAATATATAAATCACAATACAGTGGTCACATAAAAAAAACGACATAAGTACATTTGCAAGTTCCGCAAAGATTTAAAATGGCTGATTAAACTACAGGTACTTGTGTATTATCACGGCGCCCATCGCATCGTATACCATTACACTAAATAAGGTATACGATGGCATGCGATGCGATATTGTACAATAAAATATCACATCGCATCGTATGCCATTAAATGGCATGCGATAGTATACGATTTTTAATTGTACAAGCACCCTGATGGGTCCTTACAATGTTAAATGCCCCCCCTCCCCATTGTCAACGCCACCCCCAGTATCAACGGCTACCCGAAGCATGGCGAGCGCAGCGAGCACGCGAGGGGCGGTGGTACCCGTCCTCCGACCTTTTCATACCCCCACTATCCACGTCGGCGTGGAGTTGATTTTAGATAGTGTGGCGAGCGTATCGAGCCCTGCGATGGGACGCAGAATACATGTAAGTAATATGCGTCCCCTCGCCACACTTCGGGCTCAGTGGCTCGCTGCGCTTGCCACATTATCTAAAATCAACTCCGTGCCAACGTGGATAGTGGGGGTATGAACAGGTCGGAGGACGCGTACCGCCGCTGCTTGATATGCTTCGTGGTGGCGTTGACAATGGGGGGGCATTTCACATTGTAAGCACCCATCAGGGTGCTTGTACAATTAAAAAATGCATCACATCGCATGCCGCTATATGGCATGCAATGCCCTACGATGCACATCGTGGGCGCCGTGATAATACACAAGTACCAAACTACATACATGATGTATTTGCAATCAATCTGGCACGCAAGAACCTCCAATAAACGAGATTCAGACGTGTATTCCCAGGTCTCCATTCTGGGGTGTACAAAAGATTTGGACATTTCTCCAACTTCTGGAGCTTTATTTAGAACCCATGCTGCAAAGGTCACTTGAGTATCTTGACCGATTTCAAGGAAAAATCCCTTGGTTATGGCAGATGTTTTGACTTATTAACATTACAGCCTCATTTTTTTTTTGGGGGGGGGGGGGAATGTTTAATTAGATCCATGTCAAAGCACCATAGATTACAAACCAATTCATACATACGTATACATACACACGAAGGAGATTAAGGGCGAGATGTACTAAGCCTTGAAAAGTGCTAAAATGGAGAGTGATAAACCACCAACCAATCAGCTCCTACCTGTCATTTTTCAAACATAGCCTGTGACATAGCAGGTAGGAGCTGATTGGCTGTTGGTTCATCACTCCATTTTATCACTTTTCAAGCATAGTACATCTGGCCCTAAGGGCATTACTCTAGTTCACTCTTATACCCCTTTTACACCAAAACGCCGGGTCGCCCCGGCTTTTTTAGACCCAGGTTCAAGCCGGGTGCGACCCGGCGTTTAGTGCCATTTACACCGGGCGGACAGCCCGACCCGCACCCGCCCCCCCCTCCGGAGCTTGGAGATGACAGCGCGATGTCATCTCCAAGCGCCAATCACCGCCGCGTGCCGCCGCCGGACCGGAACGCTGCTGGGGGCAGCCCAGCACTAAGGTAAGCTGCTAGGCTGCCCCCAGTCCCCGCGCACACTCCCCCCGCCGTCGCACAGGAGGTGAATGGATGCCGCACACAGGCATCCGTTCACCTCCCTCCCCCGCCGCCGCTGCTGCTGCTGTCTGCAGGGTATAGCAGACAGCAGCGCCGGCTGTCAGTGACTGTCAGGCTGACAACCCGTCCAACCTGCGGACGCTGTGGTCCGCAGGTTGGACGTTCCCCATTCATGTAAATGGGAGCCGGGTCATCCGACCCGGCGTTCCCATTTACACCGCCCTCTACCCAGGTCCTAGCCGTGTTCTACCCAGGTCAGGACCTGGGTAGAAGTCCCGTGTAAAGGGACACGGCGTTAGGGATTTACACCGCCGAAGATCCGGGTCTGACCCGCCGCTGACCCGGATTTTTCGGCGGTGTAAAAGGGGTATAAGAGGCAAATTCCTTCTCAGATGGACAAAACGATGTGCAGTGCAGGGGGGCAGATGTAACAGGTGCAGAGAGAATTATATTTGGGTGAGTTATTTTGTTTCTGTGCAGGGAAAATACTGACTGCTTTATTTTTACACTGCAATATAGATCTCACTTTGAAGAAAAACCCCACCCAAATCTAACTCTCTCTGCACATGTTACATCTGCCCCACCTGCAGTGCACATGGTTTTGTCTAGCTAAGAAGGAATTTGTCTCTAAGAGTGAACTAGAATAAGGCCCTAAGTGAGGGGGAACTGATGGTAGGGGGGGAACTAGTTCCACCTCCAGCGCAACCCTGCACAGTAATTTTTTGGCACAGCGTATGTTTTCAAGCGGTCACAAGGTACTATTGCTGTGGGCATTACATGTAAGCGGCTATACTACTGTGGGCATTGTGTATAAGCAATGCTACAGTGTTCTATAGGGGGGGTGTTTGACAAAAAACCCTGGCACTGCCCAATGTATCGCCTACTGGAAGAGGGGGGTGAGTTCCTCCACATCTCCATGACTGCCCATTCTACACAATCGGCAGCATTTGATGTACATATAAGGAGAAAAAGTTGTTCCTAAAATAATTTAGTGACCTGCATTCATTAATCAAAACCTCCTGCTGAGGCATGACCAAGGGGAAAAGTGAACATAGAAAAACATATCAAAATAGCAAATACACATAATATATAAAGGATAGTTCACATGTTCAACCCAAACCTTAGAACTCTGAGCTATAGGGACATCTGTGGTTTCCTGCAGCCTTGCCCCACTAACCATTACACTGCCATAAGCTCACTATGGCTGTGACTACTCCCATGTTCTCATTGGCTAATGAGGACTAGATGAATACTAGATGTAGTAGTGATGTAAAGGCAACTCAAAAGTAAAAGGGTTACTCTGGACAACCTGGTAACATTTGTATAGTCTTACAACGTTCCTCATAGTTTGGGGCACATTTAACTAAAGGCCATACAGTAGTTCAAGTTGGGCACATTTCACCCCAAAAATCGCGTGAAACGTGTCAAATTACATGTGTTTTATCTCAGATTACTATCGGATGTGCTGTCCCAATCACATTGGATCGGAGTCCTAGATTGCAATTATTTGGTGGATCCCGCAGCCTTGGCTGGGATCACATATGATACATCGAACGCAAAAGGACACACATGGCGTATCTTAAGCGATTTTGCGTCCCAAGGGAAAGTTGCGTGCCACTTCCACCTCTGAAAGGTCGCAATAGCATATGGGGGCCTTCAAAGTGTTATTCTTGTTCACTCTCGTTACGAATGTCCAATGGTGCTCCAGCTAATCAGCCCCTAAATGTCATTTGTTTAGGAGCAGATTGATGCAGAGAAATGCAAGGGTGATAAAGGGGCAGATTAAGCCTTAACAAGAGATAAATGCAAGGGTGATAGAGATAAACTCCCAGCCAATCACCTGCTAACTGCCATGTTAAAGGCTGTGTTTGAAAAAAAGTCAGTAAGGAGCTGATTGGCTGGACATTTATCTCTCCTTATCACCCTTGCATTTATCTTGTTAAGGCTTAATACATCTGCCCCAATATTGGTACGAGCGATAAGACGGACTTGCTGTAAAGGCCCCCATACATTAGCCGATTTTGGTCAGATTTCGGCCAGATAGTCGGATCTGGCCGAAATCGGACCAAAATCGGCTAGTTTTGATGTCCCCTCAGATCCGATGCGCGGTCCCGTGCACATCGGATCTGCGTCGGGTGGTCGGACCTGCTGCACGTCCGACCACCCGACTTGGGACCTAGTGGGGTGGCGCGGCGGTGGAGGGAGCAGGGGGGGCTGGGGGGGCTGCGGGGGACACAGGCGGCATAGAGCCGGACGGGGGGAGCCGGGAGCGGTCAGTACTGAACAAAAAAAAAAAGCCCATACAATGAATGGGCGGCCTGTGATTGGCTGAGTGCTCTCTCAGCCAATTGCTGACTGGCTGAGAGAGCGCTCAGCCAATCACAGGCCGCCCATTCATTGTATGGGCTTTTTTTTTTTTATTCAGTACTGACAGCTCCCGGCTCCCCCCGCCCGGCTCTATGCCGCCTGTGTCCCCCGCAGCGTCCCCAGCCCTCCCTGCTCCCACCAGCAGCCCTGCTCTGTAGAACAACCCCCCCCTGCTCCCCGGGTTTTTTTACATGTGATAAATCGAGACAATTTATCACATGTAAAAAATGGCACATCAAGTGCCAATCTAATCAAGCTCAGGGGGAAGTCGGGGGCCTTTACATCTGCCCTAAACTTTTAATAAGAATACTAAAAGTTCTCATATATACTTATTTAACTCCGATAATGGTCTGTAAACGTTACTAGTGCATTGCGAATACAATGCTATTTTTAATACAACCCCTGTATGTTAAATAAAGAATAAAAAAAGTCTCCATGTTTATGTTCAGTGATGCAGGTCATTAGTTTAATAAATCATTAGGAGCACTTATATTCTTAAGAATAAATACATAATAATAATGCAAGTATGCTGCAGCAATAAAGCCTAAAATATGTAATTGACCCTGAAAACCGGTCAATTCTTGGCCATGTGTCATGAAGAAGTTGGGCTGTGCACATCACTGTGCATTGCAGTAACCAAATATGGCTAAATTACATGCGCCGCTGTAGGAGAGGGGGAATTAGCAATGTTTTTGTTCTCAAAGTGCCCTCGCTTGACTGTTCTAGAAGGCATTTTCAGCCCTCACAGAACACAGACTCTACCTAGCTATAAGCTTGTCCCCTCCATCCCACACCATAGATAATTTTTTTTTAAAAGAGGTGGCGGACGAAGGTTCAGTGTTAAGAATTACATGTGGTCATTCAGAGCCAGGTAAATGAAAGTTGTCAATTTGATGATGTCATTGTCAGGACAACAGGAAGCCGCTAATGCATCTACAAAACAGATGATAGTTATAAAAGTACAGAAGTAACATGGACATTTTGTCGTCTGCATGTCAACATGAAAATGCTGACATATAAAATGTAGTGTTCAGCTTATCGACGCTGACCATGTAGACAGTGAGCATGTTGTCTGATGAAATGATGACATGCTTACATGGTCGACAATCAGTAGTGTTGTAAAGGTAACTATTCAGTAGGCTAATTTTTCTGTTTTGGTTGCAGATTTTTTATATAAACAGGAACCTGCAACTAAAGCCTTCGCTATCCTTAACCGCAATGTTGACAACTTCCAAAATGTCAGCATTTTGCCTCTTTATATTTATGATGTCGACATTATGAACAATTCAACAAGTTGCAGATGTCAACATTTCAACACTATACTAAAGGTGTAAAAAGTTTATTCAATAAAAGTTCCAAAGCAAAACATGTGTTGGGTCACGTACCAATGGAAGCGGTTCACACAACCATAGTGAGAACAGCATAAGTCTCTGTGTATCCCACACAGGTCGAAGGAGCGGTTACACGCTCTCACACAAAAGGAGGACGCTATGCGTTTCGTCATTTAAAACTTCATCAGAGGGCTGGCCTAGCATCGGTCTGTTACCTGAATATATCCCACTACGGCACAGCTGTGCAATCCCTCAGCCGGCAAGGTATTTGCAATATTTTTACAAAGCACACAGACCATGTTATTTCTCCCCTTTAGAGTTAAAGATAAATGTGCCGTGCAGGATCATAAATAATGTGATGTAACACAGGGAGGGATTGGCACAGCTGTGCCTTAATGAATCGTAGTGGGATATATTGAAGTAACAGAACGACGATAGGCCAGCCCTCTGACGAAGACTCCATGACGAAACGCGTAGGGACATGGCCAAGCGTCATCCATTTGTGAGAGCGAGACATTTATGCTATCCCTAAGGTTGCGTGAACCGTTTCCATTGGTACGTGATCCAACACATGTTTTGCTTTCTTTTATTGAATAAACTTTTTACACCTTTGATAAACACACACACACACACACACACACACACACATATACATATGTATATATACACACACTGACAAAATAACTCCTGCACCTTTATTAACCTATTGAGTGCCAACATCTGTGATCTGTGCAAAATATCCGCTAAAAATGTCAGCGTCGCTCACATTTGTTATATAAATTCAAATAAAATGTGTGTGAAAAAAAAAAAAAAAAAAAAAAAAGATTATATTTCCTATGTAAAAAGGTAAATACTAGAGGTCATTATGATAAAAAGGTTTGGTGGGTAATATTCACACCTATTTTGACAAATTCACTCGGCACTCAAAGGGTTAACCTCTGTAATACAGGCATGTA
Organism: Crinia signifera; assembly: GCF_055691185.1. NCBI lineage: Eukaryota > Metazoa > Chordata > Amphibia > Anura > Myobatrachidae > Crinia > Crinia signifera. The sequence goes on from NC_139217.1 coordinate 66,903,474, forward strand.
AAATAAGCGCATTTGGAAGACTTAAGAACAAACATATTGTAGGCTTGGCAACATACACTGCAGTAATCCGAAAAGAATTTCCAATTTACCGGTCACTGCCTGCAGAGAGCTGCTTACAGCAAAACATTTTTGATTGTAAGCTCTCGCGAGCAACACATTATTTCAGTAAATTGCATGCAATGGCCGGGAAAAGAACAGAACAAAAAAAAAATAAAAAATAAAAAGACTCAAAACAGACCCCATATCCCATAGTGTCAGGGTCAATAAAGAAATGAAAGTCAAAAGGAAAATAACCGTAGAAGCCCTTGATCACAGACTAACTCATTCTAATTTCAAGAGAACATGTCATGGCGGAAGAAAATGTTAAGGGTATATGAAAACGGTTTGCTTTCCCTTTATGCTTGTCCTATTTAAGGAAATGAGAAGAATTATGTTCACGGGAGTCTACCTCTGCCGCATTCCAGCCAGCATCCCCTGAACTGGGCTGTCAGTCACATCCCCTATGGCTACAGCAAGGAACCCCTGGAACTGGATAGTGGTCATCACATCAGTGAACGCTGAACTAGTGCACTCACAAATTCCTGGTCGCTGGTGCACAATGCACTGTGCACAAGCAACCATAGATTTCTAGTCAAAATGAGGTAGAGACAGAATGAGACAGAATTCATTGCAATTTTCTGCCAAAATTGGTGGTCAGAGATGAAAAATCTACACTGAGCAATATATTGCTGAGAGATATTAAGCCAAAATTGCTCAGCGACCATATTGCACCGCTGAACATGTTTTGAAAAACCATCAGTTGCATTCCTATGGTAAAGCACAAAGGAATATGCTGCGCTATATAAGAAACGGTACTTGTTTCCTAGCACGGCTACAATCGCGTATCTTAAAGTTAAGGTACGCGATGGACCCGATTTCCTTTGAAATCAGGTCCATTTTGCCAAAAAAGGCAAAATCGGGGGCATCGCGTCGGTCGCGTGCATTAACATGGCCCCCGACGCGATTTTGCCATAGGCTTCAATGTTAAAATATTTTTAACATTAAAATCAGGAGCATCGCGTCGGTCTTGTGCCATTATAATGGCACAAGATGAGATGGACTTGATTAAGTCCATTTTACATAGGAAACAATGTGAAATGGGCCAATATGACCCATTTCACATTGTATATGGCCCCGTCATGGTTAAAAAGTTAAGCGAGTCACCGAGCCCAAAGCATGGCGAGCGCAGCGAGCCCTGCGAGGGGACGCGTATACCTGTGAAGTTATACGCGTCCGCTCGCCACGCTTCGGGCTCGGTGGCTCGCCACACTTTATATTCTCAACTTCACACCGACGTGGATAGTAGGGGTATCAAAAGGTCGGAGGACACGCACCGCTGCGCTTCGGGTTGGCGTCAATCGTGGGGTGCCGTTGAGGGGGTAAAATTGGGGGTCTGGGGAATACTTTACATTGAATCGAATGTAAAATAGGGTCCCAGGGGCCCTATTCACATTTGATTCAATGTAAAAATCGGGTCGGTCGCATCGCATGCGATTTGGTCACATGCGATGCGACCGACGCGATTTTTCCGACACGATCACCCCGATACAAATCGGTGTGTCCGTGATAGGAAACAAGTACCTAAGAAACTGTTCATAAATAGTAAATAAATAATACAAACGCTAAAAGCTTTTAAAGACATTGCAATAAAAAAAATAATAATAATAATAACAACAATAATCTAATGACATTACAAGAACACAAGCCAGAAAAAAAAAATAGAAACCTGTTTAATGTATTATACAATTTTTTAAATAGAAGTACAAAGGAAATAGACTACATATATATTTAGCAGAGAAAAAATAATTGGTTTGTACAAATTAAACCTGAAGCGTTACAAACCTTTTATATCTGAAGTGCTACGTATCGAATGAATGCTCTGTTAAACAAAGGCCCATTTGTTACTTTTTGCCGGATATGAAAGGACATGTCTACTTTATATTGAAGTGCTGTATGTAACATTTTAGCTTTCTAAATGCTGCTGTATTAGAATAAGGGTTTTTTTTTTTTTTAAAGCCTGGATAGGAACTGCTAGAAGGTTCCGTGTCCCGTGGAGGTCTGAAAGAAAGGCCGGTGCAGTACAATGTGTTGGAAGAGGTAAATTTAATGGAGCAATACAAAGAAAGAAGTACAATAAACACTGTTGATAACAGTGAGTGAACAAAATGTAAAGAATATAAACTGTCTGATGTGAATAAGGCAAGTCTTCAAATAAACAGTACAGTAAGCTCTAATGACTGGTGAGGTGATCGCTTACATAAGGACGTGTCACAGGAGTGGTGTCACTTCCTGTATACAGTATTTGCATTAGTCTGTCACTGTTACGGTGTAAATTCCCACTGGGGGCTCACCTCAACGCTTTCCTCCACTTCTATCCCGCCGTCATTATCGTCATCCATTTGTTTATGAATTGTTCTGATAGCTTCCAAACTGGAGTGGTCCTCTTCTGTAAGACACGGCGGGCTCAGGGACATTAAAGGATCTGTGGCGACAGATGTGAACAATTGTTACAAAACAATGTCTTAATAGTGTCACTTCTACTGCGCAACAGGACAAAAGGTTTGATCTAATAAACAGACCTCATGTAATTTAATCTTCACAGCAAATAAAAGTATCTGATAACTTTAAATATACATATAGTCATTGAAGTCTAATGAAAAACCTGAAAGAGCAAAAGGTGGATGGAAAGCTGAAACTTTGCTCTAGAGCAGGGCCGGCCAAACCGGTCCTTGAGGTCTACCAAGAGTCCATTGCTTCCAGAGCACCTGGCTGTTGCACAGGTGCAGTCATTACTAACTCGCATTTAAAAACCATGTGCTGCATTTATTCCTACCAGACACATTCTACAAATCCACAGGTGTTCTACAGAACATGGATGTTGGTAGATCTCAAGGACCCGTTTGGCCACCCCCTTGCAAGGGTTTAGGAAAACCATTTAGATTAGAAGAAAACGGAAGAATAAATAAAAACCAAAAGTAGTTATTTTAAAAGTTAATTCTGCAGCAAAGAAAACCAGGCTTGCTCGGAGCAATGAAGCATAGTAGTGGACTACTGAAGACTAGAAGAAGAGCTTATGGACTAGCAAGCGAAAACATGGTACATGGACTTGTTAAACGGTATATTGCCAGGTTTTTTTCCCATTTCTAAACGTTTAAGGCTGCCGTGAGAAAGCGCCAGAGTTGATTTACCGGTTAATGATAACCAGTATTTCCAAACGTTTAAAAAGCAGAGTCCTACACGTTTCAGAGCCATTTTCTATGCAGTGGGAATGGCTCTGTTCTACCAGTTAGAAAAAAAAAAGGCATGCGCAAAACATGCATGCGTATAACAATTACATTGGTATTGGGGTTTTGTGTGTAAATCAGTTTTCCAATACAACTGGGACCAGATAAATGATTTGTTCCATTAAATCTGCTCAGCAGTAATGCTCCAGGATTCGGCATGGGACACTACACCTCAGATCTCCGCCACATTGTCCAGCCACTTAGCGCACAGTGCTGGGTATACTTAGTACCAACACTGCGGTTTGACCAAGCGTACTTTTTATAAACGTTCCTCCGAGCTCTACACTTATTGTTAAATAAAAGGTCTTCTATCTGGTCTGAAGTATATCAGAGTTTGGGGGGGGGGGGGGACAGTGATGGATTTGTTCCATTTCAGTCTATGTATGCATTATTACTAACACCACTGTCTATAAGTGCAAGGAGAGTAGACCGTACGTGTTGTCAGGACCTAGTGTCACCAGTCTGGAGAAAGTGCCAAGAACACCTTCATCCTGTTCCAATGTCTTCTAGTAACTAGATCCAGAAATCTGCTGAAATGAGGATCTATTGTATTTTACCGTTGAAACTGGATCAAACAATAGCGCTGCTAAGGTCAGTTTACATTGGCATGGTAATTGTAGGCACAAGATGCCATGAATATAATAAAACATTTTTTTTTATTTCATTGTGTGCAGTTATACTGCAGCGACAGGACAGAGATCGCCAACTGCGGCAGCTGACCAGTCACCCCCAGGTAAATGTCACAAGGGGAGAAAACATAGAATTAATGTCTGTACTGTATAAATAAAAGGGCTTTCTGTGTACGTACTTCTGAACATCTTAAGGCAGATTTCATCTGAACTTCTAAGAAACTGTAAGCTGTGATATTCCTGGTACCTTCAGCTGGCAATTGTCCTTTTAAGGACATTTTATTAGAGCACATATCTAATGACTTCTAGCGTGGCATTTGTCTAAATCCCTTGATTACCTGATAAGCAGGCCGCTGTGAGCAGAGTGCCCCGAACTCGTCCTCTGCTCACTACTACATAAAAATGGTGCCAGAGGGAAAGCAATTACCACTGTCAAAGAGGTGCTGCAGCAGCACCCAGCAGTAAGCAGTCCCAGATGCCAGTGCCGAAACCCTAGGGTGGTTACTGAGTGTCAGAAGGAAACCCAATAATATTTAAAGTGATTAATTAAAATGTAGGCCTCAGCCCCACTGAGATGATGTGGCAGGACCACAGCACAGAACTGCAGCAGTGTTTTGAGGAGGAGGGGGAGATACAGTTCCTTTCACACGATCAATGCTGCAAGGTGCTAAATTACAGGGAATGGCCTATTCACCTGGACTCCTTTATTGTATAGAAAACCACAGGCTACAATTATTTATGGGTTATTCGTCACGAGACTAGAGGCAACTATCACAATTTATTTTCTTATCTTTGGATTAGGTCATTATGTATTGCTGCAGTGTGTTACAGTACTAATGTGAGAACAGGGGCTCACTTTACTGCATTTAAGAAGCCCCATAACAGCTATTGGTTTAAAATGTGTATACTATATACCCCTTCTGTGCCACTCCCCTTTTGAATGTAAGCTCGCACAAGCAGGGCCCTCTCTCCTCATGTGCATCAGTGTCCAGTCCTATGATGCAACGGTCTTTATTTACCATGTACTTGTCCTATATATTGCTTTGTCATTTGGTATTTAATAGTTTTTTGCTCATTTCTTTATTATTGTTAGGCTCTGCGGAACCCTTGTGGTGCCATATAAACATAATAATAATAAATACTACACACAATTCACGACTTCTTTCTCAACTACTGCACACCTCCCAGCTTAACTGCACACTTGAATTGATTCAGTCTCCAAAATATACAGCTAAAAAGCAGCCCATCTCCGCCTCTCCTACGGTAGCTTAACACCGCCTCACCAACAGGCATACTAAATTTCACACAGAACAATTGTAACCATTTTATTCACTTATACGGTTACATGTTTATTCATTCAAAATAATTCAAATTAAAATGGACTGTTCTGAACTATTTTTTTCCTCCCATTCTACATCTGTTTCACCAGAGTTTGTCATAAGATAGGTCATTTTATAAGATCGATGTACCACTGTTGGGTGTGCGGTCACTCACTAATATACACATGGGGCGGTATTCAATGAGGCTGATTCGCCAGGTTTTTATGGCGATTTTGTCCTTTAAGGCGAATTTATGACTAAAACGGTGAATCACCCTATTCAATGACCAGATGGCGAATACATTTCAAAGGTTTTTTTCGCCATGATTCACCGAGTAGCAATCGCTATCTTTTTATGGTGAAGTGGAAGGTGAACTTTTAAAATAAAGTGTTTTGTTTTTTACAATTGGTGTCTTAAAAATCTGGAATTTTATTCTGAGGAGGGGCATGCTATTTTTATTCATGTGCTGTAAGTATATATATATATATATATATATATATATATATATATATATATATATATATATATATATATATATATATATATATATATATATATATATATATATATATATATATATATATATATTTATTTATTTATTTATTTTTTACACAGACCAGCCAGCAGGGGGCCGGAGCCGAGCCGCTCATTAGATATTCATATATTCACTTCACCCGATCATTACATATGCATGATCGGGTGTAGTGAATATACCCGGTCCCCTGCTGGCAACCCCCAGCCTGTGCTGCCTGGCACCCGGGGAGCCCACCTCCCCCCCCACAAACGTTCTGGGGCAGGCAGGGAGACTTCCATCTCCCTGCCTGCCGCCGTCCTTTAGGCTCCCTGCGGCATCGCCGCAGGAGCTCAAATTCGCCGGTCAGGGGCAGCGAGCCCCTGACTCGTTGAATACCGGAGCCGGCGAGGCTCCGGAACGCAGCAAGCAGTGGCGAATGTGCAGCGAATCCTAAACAGGATTCGCTGCACATCGCCAGAATTCACATTGAATACTACCCATGGGCTGAGCATGACACAAACACAAAGGTGTGCTTTATCAGAGTGGGACCGCATACCCAAGAGTGTATGACATATCTATACATACACACTAGGTCAAGCAAAGTAAACAAATACATTTTCACTGGACAGTAGAGTGCATTTAACCCATTGGGGTATATTCAATACATTTTGCGAGCTGTGTCAGCATGCTTCTGAAGAAGGACCCCAATGGTCCGAAATGCATTAAGCAGGTGTTCCCGTGGCTGGTAGAATTGCTGCTTATCTACTGTTAGGACGGGATAACCCCTGGAGCTTCCACCCCAAGAGGAAAGGTGTCCGGAGCCTGGCTACTTCAGTGGAGGGATTCCTGGGTGTAACCTCCCATTTGTTGTCACCGGCTGGTGATTATATGCTGTTTTTTATCCTGCAAAATAAATTGTTCCCCCCCTTTTGAAAAAAGGTGTTGCACTATTTTCTATTTCCGTTTTAGAGCATTTGAATATCCTACAGTCCGTGGAGAATTTGGTGACCTTCCCTATGTGAAACAACCTTAGGATTGGCCCAAAATGTAAAAGAATTTATGCTACAAACTATTATGGACACTTACATATCAATAGTGTAAGTTATACCCTGGAAAGCGCCATATGCACTAGTATTTCCGTTCTTGTACTCTATATTTTGGGAAAGTTGGTGAACTTTTCTCTACCAGTGCTGGCTGCTTCCGGGCATCAGCGCAAAGAATTGCATATTTTCTGTCTTCAAGCTGTGTCAGCAAGCAGTGCTGACTGCTCCCTGTCACAGCTCGCACAGTCAGTATTCATCTGACCCCCCCTGCACACAGTTTCCACCTGGCTGGATTTTTACAGTGACGTGTGCGGCCGCCAGAACAGCGAGGTTCGTGGCTAAACACAGCGGGCTCCCTGCTTTAGCAGCGAACCTCGCTGTATGGGGGTATCCTCACCATCATCCAACAGCGAGCGTTTCCCCCAGAACACTGAACACGGTGAGCGGCCGGTTAAACCCCCTCGCCGGCCGCAATGAAACCTGTCCTTTGAGTGCCAAGTGAATTTGTCAAAATAGGTGTGAAATTTGAGTGCTAACAATGCTGTGAGAGGTCCTTAGAAAATATCCGTTACAAATGCTGGTGCCATTTTTAACTAGACTTCAATAAGCTGACTTGGCTGTATTTGTATTTAACTTATACTAAAAGAACAGTTGCCGTGAGCGATGCTGGCATTTTTTTAGCAGATATTTTGAGGATCACTCACAGCAACGATGGCACTAAAAGGGTTAATGTAGCTCATATACATTTGAAAAATAAAGGCTTGAAAAAAAACCACATAATACGTCAATAGCGAAGACCAAGTGCCAAGACTGATGTTCTAACTTGCATATAGCCCTTTAAGAACGTCGGATCATTTTTGCAAAGTCATCGCAACAAGTTTTCACTTTGTAAAAGATCACACACACACCTGCAACCGAGTGTACAGGTGTTTGATTTCCCATTCAGTTAGAAAAGTACATAAAGTGTCTACAAAGACTGACACATCACCTAATCTAAACACGACAGGCCCGAGGTAAAGCAAGAATTTAAGTTGGTTAGGAAAAAGTTTCAACAGAATTTGATACGCGAGGAGGCATGTGCGGGGAGAATCCTGGACTGTAACAGATACGGGACAAACTGGATCTAATAGTAGTAAGCTCAACAAACTATGGAACCAGTTTACATTTAATTAAGTGCTAGCAATAAAAAGGGAGACCAGCTCGGGGGGCAGTTACTCAGAGATATAGCCTCTTCCCAGCTTTCAAGAAAATAAATAGAATTACAAAAAATGTAAAGTCTTCCCTCCTGTTGTCAAAGCCCACTTCTCTTCACATTTCACTCACAGCTCTAATTTACTCCAACACTCAGTGACCATCTTTACTCATCTCCATCATTGGCCTCAAGCCTCTAGTTGTATGTTGATTGAGTCCTCACTACTTACATTTAAGCTGTAATGTGTATTGAACTGTGGTGCTCTTTATTTGTACTGTATTTTTGTTATTTATTCAATGTTATGTCAAGTTTTGTCTCCCTGTATTGTTCCTTTGTACGGCGCTGCGAAACACTTGTGGTGCCTTATAAATAAAATAATAATAATAATAATAATAATAATAATAATAATAATAATAATAATAAAATAATAATAATAATAATAATAATAAAGTAAAAACCACGATTTCTGGAGAAGATTTTGTCTTTAGCAGTTTCTTACTAAGTCCCTGTGTAAACTTATAGAATTACGTGGCATATTTACTCGCGATGGTGGATTGCGGAATCAATGGGTTTTCCCATCCTGTTAACCAATGTGGTTCTGATTCCTATTTCTCATAGACATTATGGGGGGAATTCAATCCCAGGTCACGACGTCCTGACAGTCGTGACGCTGGCCAGTTCTCAGCCCGCACGACTTATATTCGGCAGGCAAGATTCAATGTCCCGCCTACCGAACAATGAAAAGAGGGCGTGGCAGTGACAAATGGGCATGGATCGTCAAGATACGGCAGTGATCTCGACAATCCATGACCGTTTTTGGCAATACTGGCCTGACTGCTTTTAAAGCAGGAAAGACAGCATTGAATAGGCTACCACCACTATTTCCCCTGTCGGAAATAGCGGCAGTGGATTGAATACCTCCCTTACTCACAGCTCCTTAAGCTATAAAAGTAGTACACAATGTGTGGGTTAAACCCCACTGCTTGAATTGGCCCAACGGTGGTAGTTAGCTGCAGTGGTCCGTGAATAGGACGTTTTTTAAAAGTGGATGGGAATATAAAAAATAACGATTTAAAAGTTTTTGAAAAGTTATGCTGCACCGTCGAATACAAATTTCTGATAATTAAAGGATTAACTAGAAATGTAGTAGATCTTTCACCCCAGTGGTGAGTATTTTCACACTATGGGCAGGTTACATTCCGACATCGATATCAGCTATTAGCACTAAGTTCAAATAACCGTTTTCCAGAAAACATAGAATATAGGTCATCATAAGAAATAATGCAAATGTATGTGATTAACAGGAGATACTGTACTTGCTCCAGAAATAAACCACCTTTCCAAAATGGCATAAAACAGGATTCTATACAAAGGATTTCCCCAAACTACACCCCAATAGTTGAGGTTTTAAGAAGTTCCACACTTGAGTAAAGATATTTAAGTAACCTGTGCTCAAGGGTGAGACAGCATTAGAAAAAGGAGCCATCACTTTCAAACACGGGAGCTCCAAAATGATAATTTTTTTTATTTATTTTTTTTAGAACCTCCCCCACTTTCTAGGTCTACTAACATTTCCTTAGTACAAAGTGACATGATCTGGGAATCAACAGAAGGAAAATAGTCTATGGGTATCAGGTTTGTGGAAATAAAGTACTTTTCTGCTGTGAGGGATTTGATTAATGGCACCACCTAACCACAGCATGAGGAGTCAATCAACACTGCCAGATGTAGCAGCATCTAAAAGTAATCGAGGGGCCTTTTGTCCATCATTTGAACTCCTGCAGTGCTGTAATGCTGGACACTGCCTGGCTTTTACTTATTTTTTTCCCTCTCGGTCTCTATCCCTTTTCTTTTTACACGCTGCCACATTTTCTCTCTACCCCACTTTTTCCCCTCTTCCACGGTGTATCCAACACAGGTGGGAGTGGCCAGAGAGCACACCATTACATTCCAACCTACGGACATCATTTTTGTTATATAGATAAGAATGGGTCCCACTAATTTTTCACACTGAAGTGGCATTTATGACTAGCAGAGACATTTTTTTTTATCAAAATGTAAATAAATCAGCCAATTTACACCTGCACCAAGGACATATGGCAAAAGATAGATACAAATATATCCACATACATCTATTCTCTGTGGGCTCCATGTTGCATTATACAGAATGTGTGAGAGCCATGTTGCCAACGTCGGGCGTCTTTTTACACATCTTTTCCTATTATAATATGAATACTACACACATGAAAATTCTGCCGCTTGATAAAAAGATATGCGGCATGCCTATATTGTGTGTGCAACCATGGCTGTATCTGAAAAGGAAATGGAACGTAGCATTTTGTATGTCACATTTTAATACATTGAAGCGGTTTGTGCGTCCTATTCACTTCTCATTGTGAATAAGACTCTGTGCAATGGAAAAAGTTGTGCTATCAAGGCGAGGCTAGATTTAGGTGGTCCCATCTGTAGGAAGGCATATCTTATTTACTGCTCAAATGTTACCACCTAAAAATGCCACTCAAAAGCAAATAAAAGTTTTTCACTCCCCCCCCCCCCCAACAAGGTGGTTTTTCATACTTTACTAGCCAGGTGGGCATAGAGTGAGATCATAATAGTGTGCCGAGTGTATCGAGGTGCCGTGCCCGAAGCTGGGTGAGTGAAGAGAGCCATGCAAAGGGATGCGGTAAAACTTATACTTGTCCATGTCAAATTTTTTTATCCAAAAATTCACGTCAACCTTTTTCAGGCCGTTCTTTTCCATGTCAACCTATTGCTTTTGTCAATCTTTTGACCATGTTGACCTAATAAATGTCAACAATATGCCTGTCTATCAATAGTGAATGTCGACATTATGACTGTATCGTTAGTGAATGTCGACCGATTGACTGACTACCTAATTACTGTCAACCCCAAGAACCAATGGTTTTCTTTCTGCAGGAAATGTGGGTGTTATTTGCACGCACAAACTGTCATTCTGCTGAAATAAAGTATAAACAAATGTGAATGCGCTGATTTAGTGGGTGAGAGTCACATCTGTCTAGCGGTCCAGACAAGCGCACAGCTGCACCATTAACCAGAACAATTGGATGTGAAAGAATCCAGAGTTCCGTACCACGTTCAGCAGTTGCATCACATCACACATAATGAACACATTATCCTGGATAACAAAATATATAGTGCTCAGACACACTGTTAGAACTGCCAAAACAGTAAACCAATAAATGCAACAATGAATAGGAACATACTATGCAAATGGTTAGCATACAAATTAAGCAGTCTATAAATCCAGCAACAAAACAAAACTGCTTTGGATTACTCATCTCACTGCATTCGCTGAGAAGCGCTGTAGCCCATGGGCAATACTTAGGCATGTAACGGTTACATAAAGCCTGCACCGAGAACCAAACAAGCAATGCCACATAAGGTAACATACAGCTTTACAAAGACAGACAAAGGACTCACAAGAGAACTATGAATAGAAAACCGGAGGTCAACGTAGATGGTTATAGAACCAAGTGTACTACGACAATTCAACAACTCTCTCAAACGTGCAAGATTCAAAGCTTCAAATTATACTTGGAATATAAAATACCTTCATATATAGGTGTAGCATCATCTATAAAGTCTAATTAAAATGGGGGCACCCACTATATCAGTGGTCCTTAACCGCCATCCTCAAGGCACACCAATAGTCCAGGTTTTATGGCTATCTAGGCTTAAGGGGCCATACACACACAGATTTATCTGCAGATCTGTCTGGTTGGAACAAACACATGGTTATGGATAAGAGAAAATGACAGTTGACCATTTGTTTGGAAATGCTGGAAAACTGACAAACTGTCACTCATCCATATCCATGTTTTTGTTCCAACCAGCCAGATCTGAAGATAAATCTTACTAGTGTATGGGCACCTTTAGGCACTTAATCTGTACCTCAATCTGCTTGATTATACCATCTGTGAATAAGCAGGGATAGTCATATAACCTGGACTGTTGGTGTGCCCGGAGGACCACTGTACTACTGTATGATGTGTACCCAGCCTAAATGCAACAGGACCAGGCATTGGTAAGTTCATAGACACTGCATTGAGCAGCATGGCCCTTGCTAACTATATCCACCACTGGCCCAAGAACGGATCCTACAGTGGGTACACACTAGACGATGTGCCTAATATGTCTGACCCACCGGCTAGGACAGATTGCAGGCATGTCCAAATTGTAGCCCTCCAGCTGTTCTAAAACGACACATCCCAGCATGCCTTGTCTTAATTTCAGCATGCCCTAATAACGTGATCGCTAACCTTGACACTCCAGCTGTTGTTGAACTACACATCCCAGCATGCCCTGCATCAGTTTTAGCATGGCTAAATAGTACAACTAACAGGGCATGCTGGGATGTGTAGTTCAACAACACCTGGAGTGTCAAGGTTAGCCATCACTGCCCTAATAGCAAAACTGTGGCAGGGCATGCTGGGACTTGTACTTTCACAACAGCTGGAGGGCCATAGTTTGGACATGCTTGGCCTAGTGTGTAACCAGCTTAAAGGTCTACCTATTGGGATAACTTTTCGTTAAAATGTTACTAAATTTGCATCAACACTAATAAAACATGTAAACTAGTACAGGGCAAAGAATCACTACCGACCTCTAGACCTACATAAACAGGGGTGCTTTAAGAGAGGAGGCGGCCTGTGTGCAGCCTCCACCGTCCAGGCCACCGCCTCTCTGCCAGGAGCAGCACCAGCCCGCCGCCTAGCGCAGTCGAGTCTGAGCACTACAGCGCCCCACACTCTACTGTGCATACATGTACCACCAGAAAAATGGAGCAGCCGCCATTTTTCGGCAATTCTGGTATGTTGCTGCCTTCATCGTAGGATTCCGGTAATTTATTCAGGCGTGAAGAACTGGTTGGATATACATTTCAACTCACTGCCTCTATGGTGCCAGCCTGAAATATGCAGTAAGAAAGCAAATTTGGTGCCCAAAGCAGTATTTTAGATGGGTTTAGTTGCTTTGTACTTCTGGGTGTGCAAATGCAGCACAAGCGGGGTGGGGGGGTGGCGATGATTGAACTAATGAAATGGACACCCCCAAAACAACTGAAACCCCACCTTAATACATCTAAAGTACGGCATGGGGCAATTGAATAAAGTAGCAGCTGCAGGGTAGAATAAATGAATAGTCCACCTAGAGTTATAGTGTGTACACATGGTAAGATTTGGCTTCCGATGTTCCCGATATAGTGAACATCGGAAGCCATATCGCATGCAAATCGGATGCTTTTTTAGGGCTTGCAAGCCCGATGCGCGCTCCTGTGTGAGCGCATATCGGCAGCCAGATAGAGAGGGCAGGCAACACTATATAGTGCACATCTGCACTATATAGTCGAAATTGTGCCCTCTGGCATACCGTGAGATGCAAGTCCCGATGCGATCTGATCAGATAGTATCGGGACTCGCATCTCACGGCAGGATCTGCCGTGTGTACACACCTTTAGTCTGGGCCTCTGGGAATGTTCACATTCCATCAGTGTCAATACTATGAATATTAAGGAGGCCAATGTTGACACGCGGAATGTCGATATTACGAGTATCTATACATTTTCAGGCTCCTCTAGGTTTATAGAGTACCCCGATGATACTAGTAACAGTGTTGGTAACCACACTGCTTCACATACAGTAACATTATAAAGAAAAGCAGCTTTATAATGTCCCTGCATGGCATCTTAATCATAATAGCCAAGCACTGCAGGAGATACAGTTCAATGAATAGTGTGTGCGTTACAGATATTGCTACCATATGAATGTAACATAAGTAGGCTTTCTTCTATGAGAACCCACTTCAGGCAAAGTATAGGTCATTATAACAAATATCCTCTAAGGCTCGGTAATAAGAGTCATTAATCTGTATCAGAAATACACAGTTCACAATAGTATCCATCTCTCCTATGCTAATGGCAGAGCAGGTAATAACGGACTGTGTCACCGCGCATATTTAAACATCTATTTACTAACAAAGCCCAATGGTCTCCATGAGGAGCTTCTGGTGATTCAGAAATATGTTAATGTCATCGTAGATCTGAGTGATGCATCCATAGATGCGACATCCATAGCAATAATTGGTTGCGATGTTCAGAGTCACCCATTTGATTAAGCGTAAGCTTATTTAGGATGCCAGGAAATCTGCGTCAGAACGCACAGACCCTGAGCTCAGCAGTCCTAAAAAATGTGGCCGATATAACCCTCGATTTTGGAAAAACTACCCGGCGCCGCACCCAAATGGGTCTTGCACACACTCTGTCCAGCCACCATCAGCGTTGTACGTAAACCATCGATTGTGTGTCGAGTTGAATCAGGCCCCCTGTTTTCCCAGCATGTCAGAGGAGGATACAAGCCTTTCTCTTACAGAGCAGCACGTCGTCCTGACCAGGCACAGAACGCATGCACACACTACAGATTCCCCACAAATACACAGTGTGCTATAATGTAGCTGCGGAGGTTATTGGCTAGTGGCTGCACACTTCGTGGGCTATCCCCACTCCCCTACCCCCATTGAAATGTACAAAAAATTTTGATCTGTTTAGCTTAAAAATTGTGGCTTTGAGCGGGCGCATTAGCATACAGCCCGTCGGCTGAGGGTGCACTCCTATCTACCATCACCCAGTCCTGTGTATTGAGAGACTGCGTGTCACGAAAGAGCACGCCGCACTCCAGGGACTGAGGGGTCAACGCTGTTACTGATACGCTCAGTCAGCGTATAGTGATCACCGCTGTTACCGATACGGTGGTCAGCGTGTGAACACTACATTTAGAGCGGCTGTGAAAGTTTAAATTGTAGATTAACGCTGCGGAGACGATACCGGTCAGTTATTGCACCCAGTCCTGGTAATTAAGAGACGGCGTGTCACGATAGAACACGCCGCACTCCAGGGACTAAGGGGTTAAAACGCTGCTACCAACACATTTGGTTAGTGTGTGAATACTGTGTTTGGAACGGCTGCCAGTGTTCCCGTATAAGAACACCGGCCAGTTCATACTGTTAAATCATACGGCCGACATGCTATCTATCAGATACTATGATAAGCGCTATTTTTGAATTAATGCAATTAGCGCACCAGTACTATATCTAATCCGCCACCGGTGCTCCCTCAACACCAGCACTTGTCAACTGAATTATATATTGACGCTGCCCTTTATATTATATACCCTAATTGATATTTTGCTTGAAAGTGCGCCGAGTTTCCCCTATGATTGGGGTGATTATATTTTTTCTCAATTAAGATTTACACGTTCATTGCCTGCCACATATCTACATGTACAATAGAAAATATTTTTGCTAGACAGTGTACGGAATCTAAGTGAAAATTGGGAATTAGGAGTGTGGGACCCCACGTCGCAAGGATAACCTATATCCTTTAACGAAATTTTGTATGTCCTTCATGTTATGTGTCATTTTATTTCGCTATACTTTTAACCAAATTAAATAAAGGTTACATTTTAATAAATTTTCTATAGGTGCACCACACAGTGACATTTCTTTCCTGTCCTAAATAAAGTATGCAATCACCCATGTCCAGTGGTAGCACACCCTCGCCTGTCAGATAAATTTATATCGCAAAGCATTTATTGAGGGTTCATCTCTTTTGATTTATCATATTTTTCCTGTGCGATTACCATCCCTTTCTCCTAAGTATACAATAATTGGTTGCGATGTTCAGAGTCACCCATTTGATTAAGCGTAAGCTTATTTAGGATGCCAGGAAATCTGCGTCAGAACGCACAGACCCTGAGCTCAGCAGTCCTAAAAAATGTGGCTGACATCCCCTCGATTTTGGAAATACTGCCCGGCGCCGCACCCAAATGGGTCTTACACACACTCTGTCCAGCCACCATCAGCGCTGTACGTAAACCATTGATCGTGTGTCGAGCTGAATCAGGCCCCCTGTTTTCCCAGCATGTCAGAGAAGGATACAAGCCTTTCTCTTACAGAGCAGCACGTCGTCCTGACTGGGCACAGAACGCATGCACACACTACACATTCCCCACAAATACACAGTGTGCTATAATGTAGCTGCAGAAGGAATTGGCTAGTGGCTGGCACACAGGCAGAAATTGCAGGTCTCCTCTAATGAGATTATAACTAGTTATCAAAAGAGATCATTTAGAGCAGGGGTGTCCAAACTTTTTGCGACGAGGGCCAGATTTGGTGAAGTGTAAATGTGTGGGGGCCGACCATTCAGCCTGACATTTTTTGAATCATTAATCACATCAGCATGGTCCCCCACTCTGCCCCCATTCACTGCATGTCCCCCAGCCTGCCCCTCCTTCACTGTATGTCCCCCATCCACTGTATGTTCCCCACTCTGCACCCATTCACTCTGTCCCCCAGCCTGCCCCCCTTCCCTTAATGTCCATCCGTGCCTCCATTCATTGTATGACCCCAAGCCTGACCCTCCTTCACTGTATGACTCCCATTCACTATGTACCCCACTCTGCCCCCATTCACTGTATGTCCCCCAGCCTGCCCCTGCTCCCCCTTCTCTGAAAGGCCATCACTGCCTCTATTCACTGTATATCCCCCAGCCTGACCCTCCTTCACTGTATGTCCCCCACTCTGCCCCCTCCTTCACTGTATGTCCCCCACTCTGCCCCCTCCTTCACTGTATGTCCCCCACTCTGCCCCCTCCCTTCTCTGTATGTTTCCTAGCCCCTTGTGTGAGCCAGCAGAAGGAGAGGCAAAGCAGGCACTGCAAGGAAAGGAGATGCTTGGGCTCCTGCTGCCACCCTCCCCTCCGCCACTCGCATGTTACGGGAGCAAGCTGCTGCCCCCCTCCTCAAACTCTGCTGTCACTGTGATTTGTGGAGTAGGGTGATATATATACGATTGCAGCAGCAGGGGCAGGACGCCAAACACATCTGATTGTGGCGGCCGGCACCTTCTCACTGCAGCAGACAGCAAGGTAAAGGCACATTCGCCGGGGCCCCACCTTTAGTGTCCTGTGCTATGCTTCCCATATCTGATGCTCTGCCCGCTTCCAACTGGAGGCTGCGGGCCGTTTGAAATGACAGCACGGGCCGCATTTGGCCCCCGGGCCTGACTTTGGACATGCCTGATTTAGAGCGAGTGCCAATCAGACCCCATTCTGTGTGTGGTTTCCACACAGCTGTATGTACAAATTAGAACCATCTGCCATCTGTTTTGCATCTGCACTTAGCAGACTAAATAACATAAGTTGCAGCTACGCAGCTGCTATTACAGTGTTAATCAATTAAAGAACATTTCATAGCACTCACAGCCTGGACTGAACTGCTCGCCAAGAGAACACTATATATACACACACGCACCAAATGAGCATATGAAAATATAAGCAGCTACTCTGTGGCGAGATGTAACTGAGAACGCCCAGCAAATGGTGTGAACAAATTAAAATGTATATGCAAAACACACAGCGCCATGAAGCGTACTCCCACATACTGGCGCGGCATGAATACTACAGGTGTGGACTATATCACACTTCGCCTGAGCACAACGCAGACCGGAGCTTACTCGGGTCCTGCAGCAAAAGCTCAGAAGAGGATATGGAGCAGCAAGTAATATTTATACTTTTATTCTAAATCTTATACTTCTGCTTTAGCAGCACAAATAGCTCACGTCTCCAAATGTGTTGTAGATTCACACCATTTTATGCTATTGCGTGGTTTGCCTTTATCTTGATACAGAGGGGGAGATTTATTCAATATTAGAGAGATAGTGTGTCACCCAATCAGCTCCTAGCCAAAATCTGTGATTTTCCAGTACTCAAGCTTGTTGCCAGGTGCAGAAAGGGGGCGTGGCTTATGAAAGAGGGTGTGTCTATACAGGAATGCTCTTGTGAGTCATGCCTCCCATTTTAGGGACTGTGTGGGCTCGCCCAGGGCTATGTGAGCTTCTGGCAAGCCCCCAGGACTGCTGGTATGTATGTATGTATGTATGTATGTATGTATCTGTTATTTTTCTAATTATCTTACAGATAAATTCCTAACAAATATACTCTCAACTATCTCCATGATTTGATACATCTCCCCCAAAATACTTTGAAGCAAAACTAAAACCCTACCTTCATTTACTGCAGCCTCGGATGCTCCTCATACATATTTTGCATCTTAGGACAGCTATACCTAAACAATACACAAGGTCAGCCATAAACAGCGATAATTGTTGTGAGTCGGACTCTCCCCATCTCAAAAGGTTTCTAAAATCATCACACACTAATCAACTGTGATGGCAACACTAGAGATAAGTTTTATCTTCCTATTGGGTTTCCATCATGGTTGCCCTTTGCCATCCTCTATGGAGGGAGTCCAGAGAGGAGACCCTGCTTGTACCATCAGGGCCGGGCTATGATTCACTAGGACTAGCCCGTCCTAATGTCTTGATGTGTGGGTCAATGAGAAGTGGGCTGGGCTACATGGGGTGTATTTACATACATAAATAAGCCCTGTCCCCGCCTTGGAGATCCACAATTTCACCTTAACTCTTCTTCTGCCCGTTTCACTAGGAACCATGTAGGATTCTGGAGTTCTAGCCACTGTCAGAACCCCCCCGACACCCTCACACCACCCCCCCCCCCCCCCCCCCCCCAACAGTACACACAAAAAACATGAAACTCATGTCGACCTCTTCATGGGTTACCGATTTCCTTGTTGCCCATTTTCCCAGGACAACCTTGGCGTGTCTGATCGGATCTGGATGACAGGTCTGGGTCGGCAGTGAACCCTTTGACAATGTCAACCTTGTGCATATCGACCCTATAATTCATACCCCTCTCTTATAGGATGGTCCCAAAACTACATAACCATACCTACTTTGGGTCATTTTTCTGTATTGCTACATACTACCACATTTTAGTGCTTCAATGTTTTGAGAGCCATTCATGGGATCAGTAGGTGAAGGGCACATTGATCCTTGTATGTGCGATGATCATATACAGTATGAGCCAAAGTGAGTACAATTCATTTTAGGACCACCATATCAGGGTGTACGGGCCTTTAGTCAGTCACTGAGCTTTGTCACAACTAATCCATCCACACATTTTATTTCCAGGATTCCATTTTCTATCCCCAATACAAAAATCCGTTATTAATCCCAACCTTATGCCCAGAAATCCTAAAAAGATGGCATAAAACATTATATTAGAATTGAAATTGCAGCAAAAGCAAGTTGCAAACTCACAACATATCAATAAAACCAAACTTCTATCAAAACGACCATTGCAAAAGGCTTGATAAGCAGATTATTGTGGTAATGTGAGGCCTTCACCATTATCTAAATTAGCTCTTGTGAAGTGAACACAGACATTGATCATTCAGAGCCAATCTATGGAGAGCTGGCACACGTCACAGTTCTAATAGCCAAGCGATGTAAACAAATTAATACTCCAGAATACGCTATCCTACCTTGTAATGCTTCAAAAGGGGAATATATAGAACGTTTCTTGAACACTTGCTTAATGTGTGGTGTTATACAGATTGGGTGAATAGAATAAAATAAAAAACACTTGATCTTTCCAGCATATAACAGTTTCATTGCAGTACCCTAACCCATAGGCAATGTTTCTGCATGGAAAGGTTATACAAGAACCTACACAGGAACACCCAATCACTGAGTAAGTGGGTGTGGTATAGGGTTCTGACTGTTGGGATCCTGACAGTCATTAGCTCGACGCTAGGATCCCGACTGGCCTGACTCAGACAGCATGGCGAGCGCAACAAAGCCCCTTGCAGGCATGGTGGCTCGCTACGCTTGCCACCTATTCTATTCTCCCTCTATGGGGGTCCTGGACCTCCACGAGGGAGAATAGCCGGTGGCCGTCGGGATGCAATCTGACGGTTTTTTTACAGTCGGGATCCCGACGCCGGGTAAATGACTGTCGGGACTCTGTCCGGCACCCAAGTAAGTAATGCCACATAAAGCAAAGTATACCATGAGATCCAGAGACAAAACCACTTCCAAAGGATGGGTCAAATGATCGACACTATGAAAGTCGACATGGCTAAGGTAGAGAGGGTTCGAAGGTCAACAAAAGCATTAGGTTGACAGAGTTTTTCACTTTTTTTGTCCCGAATTTTGACATAAATTGATATGGACACTATCAGTGGGGTGCCGGACGGGGTCCCAACAGTCGGGATCCCGACAGACATTTTCCCGACGTCGGGATCCCGACGGCCACCTGCTATTTTCCCTCGTGGGGGTCCACGACCCCCACGTAGCGAGCCACCGTGCCCGCAGCGGGCTTAGTTGAGCTCACCATACTGTCTGGGTCCTGCCAGTCGGGATCCCGACATCGGGCTAATGACTGTCGGGATCCCGACTGTCGGACCCCTGTACCACACCCGTATCAGTGTACCGCAACTGCTCACCATGCTTCGAGCACACTATTATATTCTCCCTCCACTCCCTGATGGATGGCAGGGTATGAAATATCACCTGTCGGCACAAGTCACCCCCTAAAAAATGTGAAAAAAACATGCTGACCTTTTGATTGTTGACCTGATGATTTTGTTGACCTGTCGACCTATTCATGTGTCGACCTAATGTTTGTTGACGTTCATAGAGACTGTATCCCTGCAAGAGCACTATGAAGAGACATCTGGGAGGTCAAAGACGCCAGTTACAGATGACGATAGAGTTATATGGGCATATATGTTTTTTGTGTAACTACTAGCACCAAAAATTGTCAATAAAATAGTTTACGTGATTTTAATAATCATTGGTAATTAGACAGAGATGAGAACCAGCGATTTCCATTATCTTGCAACTTCTCAACAATGACCTGCATTTAGATAAAGGTTTGATAAATAAGCCGTCATTCAATATGGGCAGCACAGTGTTTACTAGAAAGGCTTCCGCACATGAATGGGGCCATCGTGCCTGGATGAAAGCAAACCTTTGTGTGTGCAGTTTAATGTAGGTTCTCTTGTGGTTCAATAGGTTTTCTCCACCAATCCAAAACCATACTGGAAGACTGACTGGCTTCTGACCAAACATAGTCAGTGTAAGGTGGCAAGGAATATCGGATTGTAATCTCTAGTGACACGGATATGGAGGACTAAAAAAATTGTTGTAAAGTGTTGTGTGCTTTATAAATAATTTTTCAGGGCACCCTTAGGCCTAAAGTTTCTTATTCATAATTCAGAAAAAAAAAAAACTTAAATTACGTCAATTGTGTCCTCCTTAGGTTTAATTAAGTGGGGAGGGAAAGGATTAGCTTTGGTTTGTCCACATATTTTAGGATTGGCAGCCACCAGTCCTGGTTCTGCCGATTACATTGAGCACATCATTTTAATTAGTTCTGGACCATCAACCCAGGGCACCCCTGCAGGTGTCCCGAGGCTCCCCAAGGTGCCACGACACACAGTTTGGGAACCACTGATTTAGGTCACTACTCAGTTGAAAAGAGTCCATGAAAAATAACGGATTGCCCCTTTTAGATTGCGATGCCCGGTTGGTAGCGGTCTGACACAGCAGTGACCAGGGCCCAGCACATTCACACTAAGCCCGAGTTGCCCATTACACAGAGGGTAACCCGCGTTTAACACTGCTTATAACCTGGGTCAAATTGCCGGGTTGGTCGGCCGGGGTTGTAAGTTTTGGTGCTTTCCCACTACACCTCGACATGGGTGAAATAACCAGGGTAAAGGATGCGGTGTGAAAGGGGTAGTAGGAGTGACATGGGATTCTGACTCAGGTAGCTCAGACCCAAGAATGTCGAAGGTAACAGTTTAGTGTAAAACCCATTAAAAACCTACTGAGGGCTGGATCAGATGAAAGACCCAATGTTAATCTGCGTCCAAACTGCGATGTACTGTGACACAGCTTGAAACAATGTTCAGGTACCCTGGTGAAACCTCGCTTACAGGGGGGGAGCTTAAGACAGTGGTTCCTGGGTGCCTCAGGACAATTGCTGGATTGGTGGCACAGGACCAGTTAAAATAATTTTTGATCAATGTATTAGGCAAACCTAGTGCTGGTAGCGATCAACACATGTGGACAAACAGTAACAAATATTGTCCCTCACCACATAACTAACCCCAAAGAGGACATAAAACACAATATACGTAATATATTTTTTTTTCTGAATTTCTCAATAATAAACATTTGGCCTAGAGGTACTGTGCAAAAATGGTGATGCTCTAGTCTAGGGTGTCGGGATTCAAAAAAAAGTTTGGGAACCGCTGGTTTAAGAACGCTGTGAAAGCTATAGATTCCAAACGTTTAGCTGCCGAATGCTCAAGATTGCTTTAAATGGCTCGGTGCCCTGACATCAGGACCATGTACTTGCCACATTATAAAATTAGTCTGCAAACTATTTTGCATCCTGATGTCTGCCTCGTTCCTTCAACCGGTTATTTTTTCAACGTTTTAATATAGCACAAGTTAATAGCTGTGTATTTAATCCAGCGCACATCAGTATTTAAGACACTTTTGCTGCAGATTGTACCTAGGAAAAGGTTAATAAAGGGTCAGATTTAATAAACAAACTATTTGTGGGATTTCAATTTTTCTTCCTATTTACACAAGTTTCCGGCCTTAAATATATTTACGACTTACACCCCGTATAAACGGGGTGACGGTGCCTGCGTGCTGAGCGAGATGCTTAAGCACAGATCGCTCGGCATACATGTTACGCACCCACGAAGGGTACCGAGCAGGGTCTTGCCTATTTGCTTATAGGCAAGACCCTTAGATCTAAGCAGGATAGACAGTGAATGACAGCACGTGGTTGCCATAGTGTGTACACACGGAGCCATCCATTCTTCATTTCTAATGTGGCCTACACATATAGCGATGAGCATTCTGAGCTATGCTAGATCGTCCAGCACACAGCGATCCACGGCGATGTGTGGCTGAGTTATCGGTCAGGGCCAGTGTTCTCCAGTGACAACACTGGCTCTGACCCCAGCGATTAACTAGATTTATCCAGCGTGCTGGATATTAACCGATAGACGCAAGGGGCCGCACATCACTATGCCCCTACACAATGTAGGGGCATTTCTAGTGAGATTGCTTATAGAAAATACTGCTTAATCGCTACCTGTGTAGGCCCCATAAGCGATCTAGTAAGATCCAAATTGGGTGTTTTGAGGCCAAATCGTTCTAGGGTATACCCTACATTTGAAACTGAGCTTAAACCGTGTATGCCCCTTTAGCCATAAACAAATCAAACATACGGATGTGCGTTGAATGCAAGGAAGTTTTTTATTTTTTTTCTTCTTTCAATTAAAAGATTTTAGTGGTTTCATTCCTCCACTAATGGTAAAAATTCAACACAAGGGACATCAATGCTCCAGAGACGCAGTTGCCCTGTTTCTAAGAATTATAAATAGATTGGCTTTGTTCTCAGGCGGACCTGTACGCAAGGCCAGATAATCCCATCGGTCTGCTGGCCAAGTCATACACTTTACACACAGATATATTAAAAACAGGAAAATGTGGCGTCATTTACAGCAAAAGGAATCCGGCTTCATACTACCTTATTCAGATGACAGAATGTGTAGGCACCAAGCATGATAATGCATCGGCTTAACTCACACATTCCCTTTTTGATTAAAAACATTGTTAAGAGCAGCTTCAGCATTCAGCGACTGGAATAGGATATGAGACGTTGTGAAACGTGCTGTGCCAATAGAAGTCGGCTTAATTGAATAAGCAGATGGGAAGCATTCCCTCATACAGCCTACTCATCACAAGTCAGTACTTAATAAATGTGCGCTGCAGAATATAACCAAACACACTCACGTCTTGTATTTACTGCTAGACAGTTACCGAGCAGTTACCAAATGTTCAGCTGGAACATTACAGAGCAGAACAGGCTGTTTCTGTTCAGTAACATTACTTTCATTTCACAAGTCAAACACTAAGCAGGAGGAAGCGGTGTATTCATACAAACTCCAGCAGGGCACAGCCTGTAACGTGGACCTATCACCGTCCTACACAACGGCTTCATACCTACCGTAGCTGCCGGATTAACTATTTGGAAGACTGTGCATAGATAATGCACAGGGACCCAGTCTGCATGGATAGTGCAAGCATCATAAATATTGGGCAAGCGGCGCATCGTTTTATGGTTAATAAGCAAAACATGAGAATTTCAAGATTGAGGTATTGGCTCCAAGTTTACCAATTAGCTATGTTCTAACACAGGCATGTCCAAACGATGGCCATCCAGCTTTTGTGAAACTACAAGTCCCATCATGCCTTGCCACAGGTTTGCTATTTGGGAATGCTAAAACTATGGCAAGGTATGCTGGGATGTGCAGTTTCCCAAAAGCCGGAGGGCCATAGTTTGGACATGCCTGTTCAAACATATTATGTTACCTCATAAAATAGGTGGGCAAATGACCAAGACAGCACAAGGAAGCACTTACGGGAAAATGAATGTGTGTTGTGTTAGGGGGGGATTTTTAAAGATATTGTTATGTTAAGGCAGTGCTGTAACAGAGCTCTCCGCTTCCCTGTGAAAGCTCCGCCCAGGAAGTAGACCAAAGCTGTAGTCATGGGCAGAGCGATTCATACAAATGAGTCGAGGCACAAGGCTCAGCACAGTGAAGTGTGTCGAGTCAGTGTCCCGGCTCACGGCTCATTAGGGGTTGGAGGCACAGAGAGACAGTGCAGGACTCACGGCACACTCAGGGAGTCTCTGTCCCTCAGTGTGCTGGCAGACAGGAAGTAATTGTGGCTGGGCGCATGACTCGTAGGGAATTGGCAGGCACACAGAGACAGTGCACGGCTCACAACACATTTAGTGAGTTGCAGAGTCTCTGTCACTCAGTGTGTCGGCAGACAGGAAGTAAGACAGTAGCTGGGCTCATGATTAACATGGATTTGCAGGCACAGCTCACAACACAGACTTGACTTGGACTCAGCTGTTACTGCACTCTCCTTCCTCCTGCTGAGCATGACGACTCAGAGAGGAGGGGCTGAGCCTGCCATGCTACAATGCTGCTGCTGTCTCGGCTCTTGCAACAGTGAGTGACTCGAATCATGCATTCAACTTAATGGTTCGAGTCACTGTGTCGAGACAGCGCTTCACTAGCCATCTCTACAAAGCTCAGGAAGTAGACCAAAGCTCAAGACACTTAGGGCAGATCCACATGCTGCTGGGTTGCTGCTTGGAGCACCCCTTGGACACTCCAGGCAGCTCTGCAGCAGTGCGATTGGCTGCAGGGTGCTGCTCCAGGCATCCTGTAAACCACATGTGAGTATCATAGGGAAGCGATGGTGCCTACACCAGGGACCTGCACTCTGAACAACTCGGCATAAAGACTGAGTTACAGAATTGAAGTGAGTTCACAATATTAACCCCTTCATGACAGAGCCAGTTTGTGCCTTCATGACAGAGCCCTTTTTTTTCAAATCTGACATGTCTCACTTAAGTGGGGATAACTATTTTTGCTTTTACTTATCCCAGTGATTTTGAGATTGTTTTCTCGTGACACATTGTACTTCAAGTTAGTGGTAAATTTTCGTCGATACAGTCTGTGTTTTTTTGTGAAAAATACCAAAATATCGTGAAAAAATGGAAAATTTAGCAATTTGCAAAATGTTAAATTTTCTGCTTGTGAGACAAATAATCATACCACTCAAAATAGTTAATAACTAACATAGACCATATGTCTACTTTATGTTTCCATCATTATTTCAACTTCCTTTTAATTTTTTTGGACACTAGGAGGCTTACAATATGAATAGCAAATTCTCAAATTTTCATGAAAATTTCAAACACTGATTTTTTTAGGGACCAGTTCAGTTCTGATGTGACTTTGAGGGACTTGTATGTGAGACACCCCCATAAATGATGCCATTTCAAAAACTGCACCCCTCACAGTATTCAAAACAGCATTTTGGAAGTTTGTTAACCCTTTAGGTGTTTCACAGGAATTAAAACAAAGTGTAGGTGAAATTTCAAAATTTCTTTTTTTTTGCAGAGTTTCAATTTTAATACATTTTTCTAACGAAAACAGTAGATTTTACTAGAGAAATGTGACTAAAAATTGATTCCCCCAATTCTTTTGTTTTCAAAAATATCCTATATGTGGCCCTAGTGTGCACGTTGACCAAACCACAGGCTTCATAATAGAAGGAGCACCTACTTGATTTTGGAGCCTCCTTTTTATGAGATTTTTTTTTAGGCACCATGTAGGTTTCTAGGCACCATAAGTGCTAAAAGTTAGGAACCTCCCCCACAAGTCACCCCATTTTGCAATCTACACCCCTCAGGGAATTCATCTAGGGGTATAGTGTACATTTCAAACCCCCAGGGGTTTCACCAATTTTGGTATAACTGGGATGTGAAAATGGAAAATTACATTTTTTTACACAAACATGCAGTTCTGGCTCAAAATTTTTCATTTTCACAAGGAATGAAGGAGACAAAGCACCCCAAAATCTGTGCCCCAATTTCTCCCGAGTACGGCAATGCCTCACATGTGACCAAAAAATACCAGTTGGGTGCATGGCAGGACTCAGAAGGGAAGGAGTGATTTTTGGATTTTGCAGCAAAGATTTTGGTGGAATGAATGGTGGGTGCTATGTTGCATTAGCAAGACTCCCAAAGCACCAATACAGTGGAACCCCCCCACAAGTGACCCCATTTTGCAAACTACACCCCTCAGGGAATTCATCTAGGGGTATAGTGTACATTTCAAACCCCCAGGGGTTTCACCAATTTTGGTATAACTGGGATGTGAAAATGGAAAATTACATTTTTTTACACAAACATGCAGTTCTGGCTCAAAATTTTTAATTTTCACAAGGAATGAAGGAGACAAAGCACCCCAAAATCTGTGCCCCAATTTCTCCCGAGTACGGCAATGCCTCACATGTGACCAAAAAATACCAGTTGGGTGCATGGCAGGACTCAGAAGGGAAGGAGTGATTTTTGGATTTTGCAGCAAAGATTTTGGTGGAATGGAATGGTGGGTGCTATGTTGCATTAGCAAGACTCCCAAAGCACCAATACAGTGGAACCCCCCCCACAAGTCACCCCATTTTGCAAAGTACACCCCTCAGGGAATTCATCTAGGGGTATAGTGTACATTTCAAACCCCCAGGGGTTTCACCAATTTTGGTACAACTGGGATGTGAAAATGGAAAATTACATTTTTTTACACAAACATGCAGTTCTGGCTCAAAATTTTTCATTTTCACAAGGAATGAAGGAGACAAAGCACCCCAAAATCTGTGCCCCAATTTCTCCCGAGTACGGCAATGCCTCACATGTGACCAAAAAATACCAGTTGGGTGCATGGCAGGACTCAGAAGGGAAGGAGTGATTTTTGGATTTTGCAGCAAAGATTTTGGTGGAATGAATGGTGGGTGCTATGTTGCATTAGCAAGACTCCCAAAGCACCAATACAGTGGAACCCCCCCACAAGTCACCCCATTTTGCAAAGTACACCCCTCAGGGAATTCATCTAGGGGTATAGTGTACATTTCAAACCCCCAGGGGTTTCACCAATTTTGGTACAACTGGGATGTGAAAATGGAAAATTACATTTTTTTACACAAACATGCAGTTCTGGCTCAAAATTTTTCATTTTCACAAGGAATGAAGGAGACAAAGCACCCCAAAATCTGTGCCCCAATTTCTCCCGAGTACGGCAATGCCTCACATGTGACCAAAAAATACCAGTTGGGTGCATGGCAGGACTTAGAAGGGAAGGAGTGATTTTTGGATTTTGCAGCTCAGATTCTGGTGGAATTTTGGTGGGTGCTATGTCGCATTAGCAAGACCCCCCAAGCACCAATACAGTGGAACCCCCCCACAAGTGACCCCATTTTGCAAACTACACCCCTCAGGGAATTCATCTAGGGGTATAGTGTACATTTCAAACCCCCAGGGGTTTCACCAATTTTGGTATAACTGGGATGTGAAAATGAAAAAAATACATTTTTTTACACAAAAATGTACTTCTGGCTCAAAATTTTTCATTTTCACAAGGAATGAAGGAGACAAAGCACCCCAAAATCTGTGCCCCCATTTCTCCAGAGTACGGCAATGCCTCACATGTGACCAAAAAATACCAGTTGGGTGCATGGCAGGACTCAGAAGGGAAGGAGTGATTTTTGGATTTTGCAGCACAGATTTTGGTGGAATGAATGGTGGGTGCTATGTTGCATTACCAATACAGTGGAACCCCCCCCACAAGTGACCCCATTTTGCAAACTACACCCCTCAGGGAATTCATCTAGGGGTATAGTGTACATTTCAAACCCCCAGGGGTTTCATCAATTTTGGTACAACTGGGCAGTGAAAATGAAAAAAATACATTTTTTTACACAAAAATGTACTTCTGGCTCAAAATTTTTCATTTTCACAAGGAATGAAGGAGACAAAGCACCCCAAAATCTGTGCCCCCATTTCTCCAGAGTACGGCAATGCCTCACATGTGACCAAAAAATACCAGTTGGGTGCATGGCAGGACTCAGAAGGGAAGGAGTGATTTTTGGTTTTTGCAGCTCAGATTCTGGTGGAATGAATGGTGGGTGCTATGTGGCATTAGCAAGACCCCCGAAGCACGGTGAAATGATGAACCTAATAATCCATAGATGTGTGGTATATTTTGAAACACTCCTTTATACATAGGCCGGGTTTGTCGGGGCAAGTTTCACAGTGGAAAATAGTTTCCTTTCTTATTCCCTTTTTATAGCAAACTTTGCACCTTTTTTGTGTCCTGCCCTTTCTTGCAGTGGAGGGGATTTCGTTGGGAAAATGCTGCCCTGGTACAATACGGGGGCCAGTACTAGAAGTACTGGGGCCCTCTGCCTGCTGATTCCCAAATGTTAGGCTCTTTATGACTTCCTCTTGAAAGTGCATAAATGTCCCCCTCTGGCCGGTAGAACGGAATAGCACGTAAGCGTTATACAGTGCCATCTGGATGATATACACGGCCAGCTTCTTGTACCAGATATTTGTTTTCCGCAGGGCACTGTACGGCTTCAGTACCTGATCTGAAAGATCCACTCCGCCCATGTACTTATTGTAATCTAGGATACAATTTGGTTTTGAGGTGTGGGTACTGGTACCTCGTACAGGGATGGAGGTGGTACTGTCTCCATGAATTGTTGTCAGTATAAGGACATCCCTCTTGTCCTTATATTTGACCAACAACATATTTTCGGTGCATATTCCCCTGCTTTCACCCCTTCTCATTACTTGGGCAATGTGCGTTTTGGGGAGGCCTCTTTGGTTCTTGCGCACAGTACCGCAAGCTGCTGTACCTCTTGAACCAAGGGCCTTAAACAGGGGGATGCTGGTGTAAAAGTTATCCACATAGAGGTGATAACCCTTATCCAGGAAGGGGTGCATTAAATCCCAGACAATTTTTCCACTAACACCTACGAGGGAGGGGGGGCATTCTGGTGGTTCAATTCTTGAATCCTTCCCTTCATATACCCTAAACTTGTGGGTGTACCCTGTGGTGCTTTCACACAGCTTATACATTTTTAGGCCATACCTTGCCCTCTTACTGGGAAGGTACTGGCGGAATTTAACCCTTCCTTTAAAATGTATAAGGGACTCGTCGATACTAATACATTTATCAGGGATGTATAGCTCTGCAAATTTGGCACTGAAATGATCAATGACCGGCCTGACTTTGAATAGCCTGTCAAAGGTGGGATCATCTCTGGGTGGGCACTGTGCATTATCGGTGTAATGTATAAATTTATGGATTGCCTCAAAACGAGCCCGGGGCATGGCCATACGGTGAAATGGGGTGCTGTACAGAACATCTGTACTCCAATATTGCCTAATTTGTGGCTTTTTTACTATGCCCATATGTAACACCAGACCCCAAAACGTCATCATCTCTACTGCATCTACAGGGGTCCACCTAGCAAATGATGACGTGGGGTTTTGAGCAATAAACTGCTGGGCATATAAATTAGTTTGGTCCACCATTAAATTTATAAAATCATCAGAGAAAAATAATTTGAAAAAGTCAATTTCTCTGAGACCTGTTGAATCAAATTGGACTCCTGGGATGGCCAAAAACTCAGGAACCTGGGGCTCAAAATTGTCTGGTGGTGGGGTCCATACGAGATCAATTATTGGGGGGGGGGTCTCAGCTGCTCTACGGGGGCGTCTTTGAGGGGGTCCCTCATCATCAGAGGAGGAAGAGGAGCTTAAGACAAATCCTTCAAATTCCCCGCTTGCCTCACTGGCTGTGTCAGAGTCAGAGGCAAGCATGGCATATGCCTCCTCCACCGAATACATTCTCCTGGATGACTGGGACGACATTTGGGATGACATTTGGGATGCCATTTATATTTTTGTGTTACTGGTAGTGAAATGTTTCAACACGTGTATAGTGTAGGGGGGGGTACAAACTTTATTTCAACCCGGGGGGTATGTAGTGTGTAGTGTGTATGTAGTGCAGAAAAAAAAAAATACAAAAAAAAAAAAATTGAAGGGTTAAAAAAAAAAAAAAATGGAAGGGGTTAAAAAAAAAATGGAAGGGGTTAAAAAAAAATGGAAGGGGTTAAAAAAAAAATGGAAGGGGTTAAAAAAAAAAAAATGGAAGGGGTTAAAAAAAAAAAAAGGTCCTGCGCCAAAAATTGAGCACAGATGTTGGTCAGTAACGTCCGTCACTGAACAGCGCTCAAAGGCAACAGGAATTTGATCCAAAAAAAAAAAAAAATAGATCAACCCTGTGCCGAAAAAGCTGATCAGTGATGTACGTCACTGATCAGCGCACAGTGGCCACAGGACACACACAAAATCACAGTGTGTGTAAAAAAAAAAAAATGTAAAAAAGACCCCACAGCACTCACAAAAAATAAAAAAAGGTGATCAGTGATGCGACACTGATTACCAGTGAGGGGCAGCAGGTGCACAACCTTTGGTGGTACTGACAGGTATATATAAAAAAAAAAACCTCTGTACCCCCAAAAAGTTGCTGATCACCTCAGATATAGTGATCAGCACAAAAGGCGGGGGCAGCAGACACAAAATTTAGCACTCTCTATCACTCTCTGTCACTATCTCTCTCTATCTCTCTATCTCTCACTATCTATCACTCTATGACACTGCAGCAGCAGCACTGACAGGTATATCTATATATAAAAAAAAACCTGCGCCCCCAAAAAGTTGCTGATCAGTTAATTTATACTGATCAGCACAAAAGGGGGGCAGCAGTCAGTTATATAAAAAATATATAGCACAATCTGTCACTATCTCTCTATCTCTCTCTCTCTATCTCTCTCTATCTCTCTCTATCTATCTATAGCTCTATCACACTGCAGCAGCACAAAATATAGCACTAGGCCTCTCTATCTCTCTCTATCTCTTTCAGTTATATAAAAAATATATAGCACAATCTGTCACTATCTCTCTCTCTATCTCTCTCTCTCTATCTCTCTCTATCTCTCTCTCTATAGCTCTATCACACTGCAGCAGCACAAAATATAGCACTAGGCCTCTCTATCTCTCTCTATCTCTCTCTATCTCTCTCTATCTCTCTCTATCTCTCTCTATCTCTCTCTATCTCTCTCTAATAAATCGCAGCAGCACAAGATGTCACAGGATGTCACAAGATGTCACAAGCATAAGCAATATCAATGATCAGGTAAGTATTTTGGATGGGTTCTGGTCAGTATAGGCGGCAGCTGGGCACGGTGACCGCACTGCACGCTATTCCAGACCGGAATGGCGTCTGCAGTGCAGTCACCGTTAGTTTAAACCCCCCTCCATGGCTGTGATTGGTCCGTCGGTCCGACGAACCAATCACGGCCTTTGGGGGCGGGAGGGGTGAGGTGGGGTGACACCAGTGTCACCCTTACACCCCGCGGTGATTGGTGCTGTACTTTACAGCACCAATCACCTCCGATCCCGTGTCACCGGCGAACGTTATTCGCCGGTGACACAGAAAACGCTGTGAATGGCTGTTCACAATGAACAGCCAATCACAGCGATCGCCGCCCCCCCTGGGCATGCACGGACATGTCTGCTGTCAGGGACAGCAGACATCGTCCCTCTGTCACTGCGTCTCTAGACGCAGTGACAGTTTTAAGCCATGACGTATATATACGTCAACGGTCGGGAAGTACTTCCCGGCCATGACGTATATATACGTCAAATGTCGTGAAGGGTTAATGCAAAAGTTTCCACTTGTCCAACTCTGAAGTCATTAAATAACACTTTAAATTACCGCTGGATGAAACAGACATATATTGGGCTTGTGATAGTACCACAGGTCTTGTATGTATGTATGTATGGATGGATGGATTAGTTGGTTTCCATCAAGCTGGGCTACATTTACAGGAACGGACCAATAAAAAAAATAATGGTACTCTTTACCTAGAACGGCGCCCGCGATTAGAATCGCGGGCGTCGGGGGTAAAAAATCGCGGTCATCGCGGGCATCGCGGGTAAATCGCGGGTACATAAAAATCGTGTACCCGCGATCACCGCGATTTTCCCATAGGGAACAATGTTAAAAAGCCTGATTGACCGCGATTTTACTTTAAAATGCCTCAATGCCCGCGATTTTCACATAGGAATCAATGTTAAATGGGCTACAGAGCCCAAATAGGCACAATTAACCCTTAAATGTCACCCCAATTTTTGTACGCCACCCCACGATCCACGCCAACCCGAAGCGTGGCGAGCGCAGCGAGCCCGCGAGGGGCGGCGGTACGCGTCCCCTGACCTTTTCATGCCCTACTATCCACGTCGGCGTGGAGTTGAGAATAGAATAGTGTGGCGAGCGCAGCGAGCCACCGAGCCCGAAGCGTGGCGAGCGCAGCGAGCCCCGCAAGGGGACGCGGATACCTTCACAGTTATACGCGTCCCCTCGCGGGCTTCACAGGTATCCGTGGCGAAAAGCGGACACCTGTGAAGCCCGCGAGGGGACGCGTTTACCTGTGAAGGTATCCGCGTCCCCTCGCGGGGCTCGCTGCGCTCGCCACGCTTCGGGCTCGGTGGCTCGCTACTCTCGCCACACTATTCTATTCTCAACTCCACGCCGACGTGGATAGTAGGGCATGAAAAGGTCGGAGGACGCGTACCGCCGCCCCTCGCGGGCTCGCTGCGCTCGCCACGCTTCGGGTTGGCGTGGATCGTGGGGTGGCGTACAAAAATTGGGGGGACATTTAAGGGTTAATTCTGCCTATTTGGGCTCTGTAGCCCATTTAACATTGATTCCTATGTGAAAATCGCGGGCATTGAGGCATTGAATGCAAAATCGCGGTCAATCAGGCTTTTTAACATTGTTCCCTATGGGAAAATCGCGGTGATCGCGGGCATCGCGTCGCGGCCGTTTATGTACTGCCCGCGATGTCGCGATCACCGCGATGGGCGCCGTTCTAGGTAAAGAGTACCAAAATAATAATAATAATAATCGGACACATTACATACAGCTGTGGGGCTCTTTCAAACTATCCAATGTAGTAGTAGTATAATCCTCATTTTAGCACAGCAAATTCTGTTTTGCTTTACTATTATAGCGGTGACAGAAACAAACTGGGTAATTACAGACCGTTAAATGGGTAGGAAAGTCCTGCTCTACTAGCCAGCATAAAAAATTTACCTATTGTACAGTAAAGTATAGGGGAGATTTATCAAAGCTTGTAGAGAAAGTAGAAAGATAAAGCACCGGTCATCGCCTGCGTCATTTTACAGCAAAGCATCTTTCTCGCAAACAAAATAAAGTGGCTGGTACATTATCACTGGCCAAACAGCCCCTTACTGTCATTTCTCAAACCCAGTCTGTAACTTGAAAGTTAGTAACAGGTGATAGAGTACCATCCCCTTTAGCACTTCACCAGGCTTAGGGGATATTCAGGCTGGGATTCAATCTTTCAGAATGTCCCGACAGTCGGAATCCCGGGCTGTTTTCATCCAATCCAACAGTAACTTGACAGTAGGAATTCAATATTCTGGCTGTCGAGTGTTGGAAGGTCCGTGGATTGGTAAAAATGGTGGCTTGTCGCAAAACAGCATGAATGTGACAATCCGTGTCTGTAATGGCAGCATTGAATAGGCAAGTGGTGCTATTTCCGCCGGCGGAAATAACGGCACAGATTGAATACCCCCTTAATAAATCTGCCTCTGTCACACACACAGAAGTGTCACATACAATTAATCAGTGCAGTTATTGTGGAGCGACACAAGCGATTTGAGACATAGGGGTAAATTTACAAAGATGGGAGATCAATTGCAAGTGAGATGTTGCTATGGTCAACCAATCAGAATATACTTATTTATTTAGCACCTTCTAGAAGATAATAGATAGAGTCTGATTGGTTGCCCATGGCAACATCCTATATGAACTAGAAAAAAATAAACCCATAGATTCAGATATAAGATGTTCAGGACATTTTGGAGCAACTAAAAAGACATTAGACGGAGGATGTACCCCAGGTGGCTCTAAGCTCCTGGAGTGAGGTATTGTCCTCTCCCAGCGGCGCTACTACCTCAATCCCTATTCAGCAGGTGCAGTTCAACATTTTGCACAGAAGCTATATAACCCCAGTGAGACTAAAGAAAGTAGAGAGCTCCTATTCTGAAATATGCCCTAAGTGCAAGGAAGGTGTGGGGACGTTCTGGCATATGCTATGGGAGTGTAGAGTTGTAAAATCCTTCTGGGATGAAATCGTTAATCTAATGGTGGATGTGGGAATCCCCCGGAATACTATCACCCCCACTAGTTTAATACTGGGGGTTTGGGAGCAAGGGGTCAACGGGGGAGAATGGAAAAAGTTAGCTTGGAACCTGTCAGCCATAGCGAAGGTTATTGTTGCCAGGCGTTGGATGGCCCCCGTAGCCCCAACGGTTGGAGAATGGTTAAAACTAGTTAATAATACATGTTCACACGAGAGATTTGTGTATGCTTCAAGGGGAGTTAGCGGAAAATTTCACAAGATTTGGGGTATATGGAAAGCCTCAAAGTATTACTCTGTACCACCAATGCATGTTTAAATATGTTTAACTTTTTTTTTTTTTTCACTGGGATTTATTTTTAATTTTTTTCTTCTTTCCGTTGAGGAAACATAGAATCACATATACTTGTATAGTATAATAGAGATTGGACACTCGCACTGAACTACTATTGTATAGATTGAATAATTGGGCACCCTTTGGAAATCTAACTATGTGCACTTAATTAGTTTACAAAATAGTTTGTAAGAACAGTTTTTGGATTTGAACCGACACGTTTGTCTTGGAAACACAGAATCACAATTACCTCCTTAGTTTAAGAGTGGGGTAGATAGTAGGAAATATCTGTATTTGGATAATATTAAGGGATATCTAGGGAGGTAATAGTAGAATGCATTTATTTAGAAATTGATTATATAATTAAGACTAGGATTTAAGATATTGGTACACTTGTTGGTTAGATAGATTTATTTATCTAGTACTTACTCTCTCTGTGTAGGACAGGATTATTATAGTCAGATTTTGTAGTATGGCAGTTGGATATATCTGGGAGTGACCTTTCATGGGCCCTATATGTTGACTTATACCCTATAGAGTAATAACAAGTATCTATGGTTTACTTTTCTTTTTTTACGTACTATGCAGCTTGATGTTATGATGACATTTGTATAAGTTGTGGCCGACCCATTTTTTTTTTTTTTTTTTTCTAAGTCTGTGTCTTTCGTCTTTTTTCGGGCAGGGGGAGGGTGGGGGTAATGGGCAATTTTCTTATCTTGAATTCTATTAAATGTGAAAATATAATAATGATGTAATGTATATTTTTAACCATGGAATTTGTGTGATTAAATAAAAACTTAATAAAAAAAAAGATGTTCAGGACAAGCAGAGGTGCATGGGACACGGCACGAGCGAAAGATGTTCAGAATGACTGTGGCAACAGTTTTTAAGTCTGCAACAGTCTGTCCTTGATCAGACGACATTTATAATCTAGACCACACACACTGTTGACAGGTACTCTATGTTCTTGAGTTTCTTTGTACTGAAGGAATAAATGGCATTCTGACATCAGAAACTATAATGCTGTTCTCTTATTCAATACCAGATACATTTCCAAGAGAAGGACTGGAGAAAGCCACAAAATGATGATCAGCAATTGCACACTAAAGAGACCATGGAAAAATGTATGGTTAACCATTTGCTGCTTGGCCGAAAATATTACAATCCCGCAAATACTGCAAGATCGTATATATTGTTCTAGACGTCACCCAAAAGGAATGCATACATTATTGCAGAGGGTGACGCCAGCTAATCGCCCATGCCAGACAATTTAAGTAGCGAGGATTACCAGAGATAGATTCTCCTCGCTGCTTCGGGAGCTGCAAGAAAAGGTCTGACCAGTTTAATGCATGGGGAAAAAGCAGTCCTATTGAGTAGCTCCTGGAATGAACCCCTCCCCCCCACACACACACACACCACGAAGTATGGTTGGCTGCTGAATTATGCCATTCAACTTCTTCAGTCTCTGCCACAATAAAATTTACAGCATGGACTCTATTTACTGACAGTTTCTTATATAGCACACACATATTCTGCAGCGCTGTACAGAGAATATTTGAACAGTCACATCAGTCCCTGCCCCATTGGGGCTTACAATCTATGTTCCCTACCACATGTACACGCGCACATAGACATTCTAGGGTTAATTTTGTTAGGAGCCAAATAACCGACTAGTATATTTTTGGTTTGTGAGAGGAAACCGGAGTACCCGAAGGAAACCCACGCAAGTACGGGGAGAATATACAAACTCCGCACAGTTAGGGTCATGGTGGGGATCAAACACATGACCTCAGTGCTGTGAGGCAGTAATGCTAACCATTACACCGTCCGTACTGCCCGTACTCTACCACACACTAGTATGTTCCACAAGTAGCAAAAGATTTGCCAATTCATAACGTTACATCACATTGAGGGGTACATGAAGAAGCTTGGAGAAGTGGTATCCATCCCCACAGAGAACGTTCTGTGCAAGGTGATAATGAACCAGCCAATCAGCTCCAATATGTAAATTGATAGTTAGGAGCAGATTGGCTGGAACATTATCACCTTGCCTCATAATGTTCTCTATGGGAATAGATACCACTTCTACAAACTCCATATATTTACCCCTGAGACACCAAAGAAGTGCCTGAGAAAAGCTGCAATAATCGGCATGGCTATAAATGGCAGATATATGAAAAGAATTCCCATCAGAATATGTGATAAAATGAATGCAGACAAATGAGGGGAATATGCACACACCACACACATTGAATATTCCTTTACTGGTAAACCCTGCAATGTAGCATTTTGTATGCAGATACAGCTTTGGTGATACACAATATAGGCATGCCATATATCATTTTAATCAGCAGAAGCTGCATGTGCGACATTTGTGGCATGCCTATATTGTGTGTAACTGCAGCTGTATCTGCATGCATATGAAATGCCATGCTACAAGGTTTTCCAGTAAAACACTAACATAGCATTTCCTATGCACACACTGAATATAGGCATGCCACATATCATTGTAACCAGGTGAGCATCTTTGAGGGAAACATATATTACTTCTTCACAAAACGGTGCGAATTGGATGCAAAAGTAGCTTCTGTTACAAGGATGTGGTTTAGTTACAATAAGGATTAATGTGGCCCAGGGCTAAGCATGCTCCACAGTCACTAGGTCGACAAGCATTTGGTCGATATGGGTTAGGTCGACACAAGCATTAGATCGACATGGGGAGGGTCAACAGTCAAAATGGGGGGTTTTCACATTATTTTGGAACCGATATATGCCGACAAGCGGTATTTCATGCCCTACCATCCACCAGGGTGTGGTGGGAGAATAAAATAGTGGCATGGGGAGCGGACACAGTGCTATGTTTTAGTGACCATGTTGACTGTGTCGACATCCGGGACAAAAATACTTTTTGACTGTCAACCTTCCCCATGTTGACCTAATGCTTGTGTCGACCGTCCGTCGTGTCAACCTACTGCTTGTAGACCTAGTTGCTGTCTATCCAATGATCCCATTCTTTGTGGCCATAACTCCAACAAAGCAATTTTAGATCCTAGAGAAGATACATGTTTAATAATTATAAAGTACCTTCTGATGTTACACAGTCCCTGTTGGCAAAGCCGAACTAAAAGACAGGTGCTTATTACTCCAGGAAAGGGGGGAGAAGATGAGGGCACTTTAGGCTATCACTTTTAGAGGTTTTTCCTAGTCCGCATTATGGTAAAAATAAAAACAAATTAAAAAAAAAAAACCTCTGAAACAATTTCTCCAACTACCTGATTAACCACACGGTTCTTCCAAAAAGTTTTCTTTTCCCCTTCTCGCTCCGATTGACATCCTGTTTCTTACAAATCCTGCCCATCTGGCTGCACACAAGTGGTGATAACAGAAACATTAGCTCCCACTTTATTGTCACCGGTCCAAGCTTGGGAAGAAACCGTGTCTGAAAAGCAGGACATCCCCTCCCCTTCCTGCAGCAGTAACACTATACAAAGGGGCTAAAGAACAAGACACCACATCCAAGTTGAATTCAATAGTTGTCAAAGGTGCCACTGTAAGTTTTAAAGGTTGAACTCTGCAGAGTTGTTGTGTGTCGCACAGTAAACACGTGCTTAGCATGTAGCAGTCATTTCATTTCTGTTTAATCAGTTGACTAATTACAACAGAGATGATGAGAGTGTAATTTATATAACAGGAGGAGCATACACAGAATTAGTTGAAACTGCAGAAGTAAAAGTAGATGGCTAACCTTACCACAGGAGGGTGCAGGCCATTGCTGCTAATGGTGTTATGGAAACTGCAGCAAACATATATTTTGCAGCACCAACGTGAGCACCATATATCCAGCTGCAAGATCTATGACCAGGACACAATTCAGTCACTACATGGATGTATAGGAGGAAACTCACTAACACATAGATGTCCAAACCACACATTTTTGTGGGCAATAAGTGGCCCCCTCAGCTGTTGTGGAACTACAGATCGCAGCATCCCTTTTCACCTTTTTGCTATAGGACTATGCTAAGATAGTTTCAGGTCATGCTGGGATGTGTAGTTTCAGTACAGCTGGAGGGCCGCTTACTGCCCACCATCAGTTTTACCTATGGCCAACTTTTGTGTTACCATCAAAACATAAATAGTCTTAGAATGATGTTAAACATGTAAAAACAAGTAAGTATGAAGCAGCGAGAAGACAGCTACGCATCTATCCAAATACTGCCTGAGAAAACTTATTATGTTCTTATTTATACTACAATCAATAGGACATATCCTGGATACAAAATCCTGACATAAACAGGTCTCACTCAGAAGCAGGAGACTGCTTCCTGTATATTACAATTATGCTGAAAGCCAAATGTAACACGTCAGTGAAAGGAAACATCATTTGTACCGTAGCCAGTCCTTAGCAGTGTGCAAGTTGTTCTAAGATCATTTATTAATGGACAATGCTAGGTAAAAAAAAGTTGACAGAGGATCAGTTGGGATGAATGGCGAAGGACAGCAGTTATGCATTACAGCAGATCATAGCGTTGGGATAGCTGCAGTGACTGATTCCTGTCTATTTCTGCTGACTCCTCGTTCCAACTAAAAGACACCATCCATAGCTGAAATTACAGATGCCAATGACGGTTCCATTCTTGTCGGCTGGTAAAACTACAGCCACAAATGTTATTCCTCTACCTTATGTATCAAGTGGCAGCATGGTGGTACAATGGTAAGCTTTGCTCACTCCTGCCATGGAGATATTGGGTTAAAATCCAACGAGTACCCTATGGAGTTTGTATGTACTCCAGTCTTTGCATAGGTTGCCTACCACAAAACTAAAGTGGTAGATTCATTTAGCTTTCCGACAAAAATTACCCTAGTGAGTGCAGAAATGTGGCAGGGAATATAGTTTGTAAGCTCCATTGGGGAAAATGTGAATTAATAAATATTCTCTATAAAGTGCTATGTAATATATGAGGGCTATAAACTAACTCAAGACATGTACAACACCCCGCTTACTGTAGTTGCACATTTAGTTAGCAGTAATGCTCCAAGGTGGTTTTTACTGAGATCTCAGATACTGGGAGGGTTCTGATGGGATCCCTCCCAGAAGGAATGCGGGAAAAAAAAAATATGGAATTCACACCAAGTCCAAGCTCCCGAAGGTTTTGCATTCTAAAACTCCATTTTCAGAGTTTAGGCCATATAACCTTTATGAGAGGGTCATCACAGGGCAAAGGTTTAATCAATGTCCCATAGTATTTCTACTACATATAGGGCGAGATTTAATGTCGGCCGAGTTCAGTGGCAGTGCGAGATGTCCGCCGAACTCTGACTTTTTTTTTAAAGGGGAATTAGCGTTTTCCCAATCATTTACACTGAAAAACCAAGTTGATTTTGCAATGTAATTGATTGCCGCTTTAAAAAAAAAAAAAAAGGGAAAAAACTCTTCACGAATCTCTCACCCTATTACATTTGGCTCACTATCTGACAAGATCTAGTCATTCTCGGGCCATTAGACCAAATTAGCGCTGACATCACATAGAACAAGCCTTACAAGTCAGAAGAGAACGAGATACACAGGCCGGACAAAAGCCACCTACTGACAACATTCATAATGACCCTAATCAGATCCAGCAAGAAACGTACGTCAGCAGAGGTGTTGGTTGGTACTTTGTGGAAATCAGGAACTGATTGTGCCTGTAATTCTCATCTATAACGAGTCGAAAACCACAGTAATGGTTTTCTGGTCATACCATACCATACAAATCAAACAAGTTATGGCCAGGCTGGAGTTCGTGGCAGACAAACTCCACCCTGGCCATAATGTGTTTGATATTCTCCCATCAGGTAGATGCTTCAGGTCCATCCCTGTCAAGTCGTCAAGAACCGCAAAAAGCTTCTTCCCGATAGCTATTCAGCTATTGAACAATGTACTCTAAGATACTGCTAATCTAAACACCCAACTGCTCCATCAAACCTTGCAAATCCTAAAGGCCCCCATACACTAGCCGATTTTGGTCAGATTTCGGCCAGATCAGTCGGATCTGGGCGAAATCGGACCAAAATCGGCTAGTTTTGATGTCCCCTCAGATCCGATGCGCGGTCCCGTGCGCATCGGATCTGCGTCGGGTGGTCGGACCTGCTGCACGTCCGACCACCCGACTTGGGACCTAGTGGGGCGGCGGTGGAGGGAGCGGGGGACGCTGCGGGACGCTGGGTACGCAGCGGCTGGGGGACGCTGCGGGACGCTGGGGTGACACAGGCGGCATAGAGCCGTGGGTGACACAGGCGGCATAGAGCCGGGACGCTGGGGTGACACAGCGGGACGCTGGGGTGACACAGGCGGCATAGAGCTGTGGGTGACACAGGCGGCATAGAGCCGGGAGCTGTCAGCACTGAATAAAAAAAAAAAAAAGCCCATACAATGAATGGGCGGCCTGTGATTGGCTGAGCGCTCTCTCAGCCAGTCAGCAATTGGCTGAGAGAGCGCTCAGCCAATCACAGGCTGCCCATTCATTGTATAGGCTTTTTTTCTAGCACTGACAGCTCCCGGCTCCCTCTGCCCGGCTCTATGTGCCGTCTGTGTCTCTATGTGCCGCCTGTGTCCCCCGCAGCGTCCCCAGCCCCCCCTGCTCCCACCAGCAGCCCTGCTCTGAAGCCCCCCCCCCCCCCCTCTGCTCCCCGGGTTTTTTACATGTGATAAATCGAGACGATTATCACATGTAAAAAATGGCACATCAAGTGCCAATCTAATCAAGCTCCCCCGGGGAGCAGCCGGGGAAGCTCAGGGGGAAGTCAGGGGCGACTTGTCCCAAGTCGCCCTAGTGTATGGGGGCCTTAACATGTGTATTGTCATTTGTATGCGCAACTGATGCAATGTATTTATGTCCTGTTATCCCTCTTGTAGCTTAAAGCTGCACTGTATCCACAAAAAATTCCTAGTACGCGAGAGTATACATGGCCAATAAAGTGATTCTGATTCTGAAGTTAAAACCCAGTACTCTGCCTTTTCTGAACAAATTTAGATATGGACCAGGTTGGAAATTGCTTGTATTTACAATTTGTTGGAAAGAAGAGAAAAAAAACTATGTTGCAGCACAACAAATCCCTTAAGCCGTGTGCTGTACATAGATTATAGAAATTTAAAGATTTCAGACTAAAAATACAGATTAAGGGGGATATTATTCAAAGCTTGGAGAGAGAATGTATTAATCTGCTTACAAGGGGTATAATATATACTAAAGGTCAATTCTTTATTGACATGAAATTGAGGGGCTAACATACACCTTCGCTTCAATTAAAATGTTGGCAAATGCGAATTTGAACCCCTAAAGCACAACATTGGTTTTATCTGACCCGAGTCGCTGAGTAGTATAAAGGGGTAACCTGGGTCGAACGACCTGGGTCCTGCCTAAACTATAGGGAGGAGGCAGCATCCGCTCCAAGTACCACCACTCCCCGTGTGACGTCAGTGACCCAACTTATTGCCAGTCTATTACGGGAGCTTCACCTTGCAAATGCAGTCTCACTCCTGGGACCGACCAGTGTCTATATCCC
This sequence comes from Crinia signifera, assembly GCF_055691185.1. Taxonomy (NCBI): domain Eukaryota; kingdom Metazoa; phylum Chordata; class Amphibia; order Anura; family Myobatrachidae; genus Crinia; species Crinia signifera. The sequence goes on from NC_139217.1 coordinate 66,946,013, forward strand.
AGGTGTAACTGGGGCATTTGTGATGTGAAAGAGGTATCTCTAATGTTAACTATATGGAACAGATGTACTTGGAGAGAGCCTCGGAGAGTGAAAAAACTGTGAATCTTCCAGCAAATCAGCTCATGACAATTTTCAAACACAGCCTGTAAAATGGCAGTGAGGAGCTGATTGGCTGGTACTCTCCAAAGCCTAGTACATCTCCCAGTGAGTAAAGCAGCGATAAAGTGGAAGGTGACAACGCACCAGCAAACCAACTCCTAACTGTCATTTTTCAAACACAAGATTGTCTGGTGCATTTTCACCTTCTACTTTATCACCATTTTCTCTCTTCACCGGGCTTAATACATCTGCCCCACTATTTGAAAAATGGCAGTTGTTGTTGATTGGGGTAAATGTATTACCAGGGACTGATTGTACCAGCATCTCTGTTCCTGCTTCCCCTCTATACCGAGACAACGTGAAAAGCAATAGCTACAAGATTAATAATCATCTCTTGTCGTAGTGGGGGAATGAAAACCCCACCCCACTCCATAGATACCCCTCAGCCTACACAACGGTCTGTAATCCCCGGAAGCAGCTGAAAGTCAATACGTGTTTCAACAGGAGTTTTTCACAATAAACAAAAAAAAAAGAAAAAATAACTTTTTCATACTTTACCATCCACATGGATCAGCGACTCACAAGCCATGCAAGGGTACGTGCTACATTAATTGGGGTCTAGGTGGACATTGACAACAGAAAACATGAAAAACTCCTGTTCACCTTTCCATGTGTTGAAAGACAGAGTAGATCTTTCACTTCACACAACAACCAGGACCATTGTGTATGCAAGAGATCTCAAAACCATCGCAAGATTTCCTGTGTGTAGCCTCGAGCCAGCAGCTAGGCAATAGCGGCTATGAATGGGGAAACGACAACTGTAGCTGTCAGAACAGTCCGTGCCACAGACCGTTCTTGCATTACCCTGCACATCGGCGAGCTCTTAATTTGCCCACATACTAGTGTGATTTGGGCCCTTTTCACCCTATTCTAACGCATCAGCCAAAGAAATTGCGTAAAAAGTGTCAAATCGTATGCGTTCAGAGATCACCCTAAAGATTTATCGGATCCGGAAGCCATTGCTGGGATCGCATACGATAAATCATGTGCAAAAGGGCTGCATACAGTGTATCGCATAGGATACTGCTGCCTAGAAAGCAGCCACGGAGTTCAAGGGAAATCACATGCGATTTCAAGCCTCCGAGAAGTTGCTCTAGTATATGAGGCCTTCACAGACAGCAGTGCTGATAGTGACAGGGGTGGTATGCGCACACACCGCCATTGTGATACACAAGGGGGAGTGGAAAGCAGCATCTCCCTCATAACAAGTGTTACAGCTACACATTCACCTCTCCACTTTCTCCAAGCTTTGATAAAACTCCCCCTAAGAATATTTGCCAAAGTGTTTATTAGGAACAAAATACAAACTATTGGAGTTATATATGTTGTAATAATTCCCTAAACCATCAGACAACATAGCAATAATTGCTCTGTAACCTTCCATTCATATGTGATTTTATTTAGAAAAGTAAGAGTGCCCTGCTGGTTTATGCTACAGATGCCATGCGGTGCAGCCTTGTGCTCTCTGTCCGTGGAATCCTGTGGGACAGCTGCGCGCAACCCTTTGTCGGATCACTATTTAGGTGCTTCTCAATAACCATAGGGCCTCTGTGCAGTGATAAGCAGACGGTGGGAAAGAGCAGGTGCAAAGCACTCACTGCACAAAGCACGACACATACTTATTAGTTTAGCTGGAGAACCAGCTACATTACAAGTCAATGTAAATGATACATCTCAATGAAAGGAAGATACTTTGACATGCTCTCTTATCTACAACACACAAAAGATCACTTTTCAATTAGTATTTAATCCCGTCACATTAATAATGAACAGACATTTTCTTTCAACCCATCAACATTCAAATCCACTTTAAAATCAGTTTCAAAAATAGACTTAAAAGGAAAAAAAACTATAAGAAAAAAAAAAGTTCTTGGTTGGAAGCGCCGGTGGTAATTGACAGCTCAACCGCAACAGATCAGTTTGTATAGAGAACACGCTGCCTGATCCGTTGAGAGACCCGTTTTCATATGTGCATCTTTAGCCACCATCCAGGAACACCTTAAGGTCCATACACACTGGGCCATTATGCCCAATGTGTATGGACAGCAATGATCGAGAACATCGCTGGGGGGAAAGCCGCTTAGTGCATACACACTGAGCGGCTTTCCCCCTGTTCGGCGCTGTCAGCGGAGAGAGGGCGGCTTTTCATAGTGCATCGCTACGTAAAGCCGTCCTCAAACCCGCTCATCTGCTGGTAATACCAGCAGATGAGTGTCTTTCCCGGCAATGATGCAGGAATGCGCAGCAGCGCTCATTGCTCATCGCTGGGGCATACACACTGGGTGGCTTTGAGCTGAAAGCCACTCAACATGCTGTTTTGAGTGGCTTTCAGCTCAAAGTCGCCCAGTGAGTATGGGCCTTTACATTTCTGCTATCTTTTACTCTTGCAACCAGGGAAATTCCTGGGATTCAGCAGGTTGTGAGCAGGTTCCAGGTAGTGTGCTTTCGCAAATACAGAAATCCCAGGTTGATGCGCATTCGCGTAGAAACGTTTTTTATTAGTAGTGGGAAAAACCGTACAAGGGAGGCGCATGTGGTGCAGCTCAGACACAAGCATAGAAGAACCAACTCAATCAGGCACAATATCTCAGCAGGCTACCCAAAAATCAGCCCCATCAGATTATTTTCAACCATGTTAATATATGGCTGTCACCAAAGTGATAAATGGGAATTGAGGGGTAAGTTTATTAAGCTCGGTGAAGCGATAAACTGTCTGGTTTTTATCACCGGCCAATCAGCTCTTACCTGTCATTTTTCAAACCAAGCCTGTAGCTTCACAGGTAGGAGCTGATTGGCCGGTGATAAAAAACAGACAGTTTATCACTTCACCAAGCTTAATAAATCTACCCCTCAAATCCTTATTCCCCAGCATCAGTGCGATATAACATTAGCATTACACTCGCATGTATAACATTTGCCAAAGGTGTAAATGTAAAACATGCACAAACACCCGATAAATGTAATTACTCCGACAGACTGATGTAAAACGCTCACAGAAATGTTGAGAAACACACCACAGGGTCAGACTTATATTTAGACCCAATTTGCCATTAGATCCAGCCTTAGGGGTTTATTTACTATGATGAGAGTTCTATTGAAGATGTTACACTGCTATGGGCAACCAGATTCTATTATGTTCTAGATCAGTGGCAGCCAACCCTAGCCCTCGAGAGCTACCAACAGTTCACATTTTCCAGACAACCTAGCTGCTGCACTCATTAATCACTGACACATTTTAAAAGATCCACAGATGGAGCTAATTAGCTCACTTGTGATTCTGTGAGGAGACCTGCAAAACATGCACTGTTGGTAGCTCTCGAGGACTAGGGTTGGCTACCCCAGTTCTAGATGGTGCTAAACAAACAGTAGATTCAGATTGGTTGCTACGGGCAACAATCCAACTTTAACAGAACTCCCTTCTTAGTAAATAAACCTCTTAGAGGGGAAAGGCCAAATACAGATAAAAGTGACACTTCTGGCTTTCTGGTCTGTGTGACATGAACACGGGGACAGATTTTCCATTCCGTACTATCAGATAGTTGTGGTTACATAGGCCAATCATTTGTCATGCATAAATGTCAAGAACAAAAGTGTTACCCAGATCTGTGCCCCAAATTCCTGCTTTACAATACTATACTAAAATGTATAGCACTGCTTTACAATACTATACTAAAATGTAACACAGATGGCTACTTTAAAAAGGTCCATACACACTGGGCGACTATGCCCAGCGTGTATGGACAGCGATGATGGCGTTCATTGCGGGGGGGGGGGGGGGAGCCGCTCAGTGCATACACACTGAGCGGCTTTCCCCCTGCCCGGCGCCGATGGAGGAGGGGGGGACGGCTTTGCATAGCGCAGAGCTATGCAAAGCTGTCCTCAAAGCCGCTCATCTGCTGGTATTACCCAGTGATGATGCAGGAGCGCGCAGCAGCGCTCATCGCCGGGGCATACACACTGGGCGGCTTTGAGCTAAAAGCTGCTCAAACCTGCTGTTTTGATTGGCTTTCAGCTCAAAGTTGCCCAGTGTGTATGGGCCTTAAGTTAACAGAATTGAAATAAAATCTAAATCATTTTGGCTTCACTTTCTGAAAACAAGTAATTTGGGCCATCGAGTGGCCAATGGCAGTACTTCCCCTCAAAAAGGTGAAAATAGATATATAGATCTCTCTCTATACACTTACAGATTCAAATTCTTGGACAAAAAGGAGGTAATTAGAGCCAATTGTGCCGGTCACACAGCTGCATTATAACATTAGTCCGCAGCATGACCTATCTGCTTTTAGTGTAATTGCTTTAGTAAAAGCATAACTCATTGGATATCTGGGAAAGTGCATGACTAAAAGGCGTTTGTTTTCATGGGTTATTACAGATTTTCTCTGCAGGTGTCTGACTGAGCCCTGACAGCCCAGCATAGTAACAAAACAAAATAATCCTATAACAAAAACCATTGTTTATGAAGCCTATGATGCGATGAGATCCTGAGTAAAGAGGCACTAGGCTGTTTGAGCATTGGGCTCAGCAATACAAGTACACAACAGCGTTTGCCATAACCCTGGCATGTCCAAACTGTGGCCCTCCAGCTGTTGTGAAACTACACATCCCAGCATGCCTTGCCATAGTTTTAGCATTTCCTAACACCTTGATGGCTAACCTTGACACTCCAGCTGTTGTCGAACTACACATCCCAGCATGCTCTGCACCATATTTAGCATGGCCAAAATAGCAAAACTGAAGCAGAGCATGCTGGGATGTGTAGTTCATCAACAACTGGAGTGTCAAGGTTAGCCATGAAGGCCCTAATAGCAAAACTGTGGCAAGGCATGAAGGGAGTTTTAGTTTCACTTGGACTTCCATAGTTTGGACATGCCTGTCGTAACCTCTCTTAATAACCACAACACAAGTTCCATAAAAGGAGGAAGTACAATTACCAACGATGTTCAATGAGTGCAGGTATCAGAGGGATTGTCAGGCTCTAGAATACAGAAACACCATTGGATAAGGTGAATTACACATGCTGAACATAAATCTCAAAGACCAGAGATACAGGTTTTGTATGGAAATCATAAAACCCCATTGCTATTGTTTCATGTGTGTGTGATTTGACACAGTAACATGCCGACAATAGAAATTTATAAACGTGGAAAAACAAGTCTGTCTTGATTAAAACCTACAGAAAAAAAGCAAATAGCAATTAAGAAATATGCACAGCTATCTGATGTCTACACTCAGCACTTTCCCTGTGTGAAACACAATCATTTGCTGAAGTCCCCCCCACCTCCGCCTGCTGCTTCCTCATTCCGCTAGGAGGATGCTGACAATTACAGCTAAGGATTACACAGATGACAAAGGGGTTTCCTTACCAGAGAATCCAGCTGACTGGGAGAGCCAGGGAATACAATAATACATTCCCTGCAGCACTCCCAGCGTAACTCGGCCAGCAGCTGAGGCATTCCCCTCATATAATAGGTGACAACCATTGTGAGAAGGGAAACGTATGCTAGAATGTGTCATGCGTGCAGTCTCCCTTCCAACCAAGGCACTGCTTATCACCTATCCCACTCTATACCGCAATGCTGCTTATTTTCTCCCGAAGCATGCCTGGTAATGCTTCTGCCACAGTGCAATGCCTCATCACCATGCCTCACAGAAGGGAGAGAAATGGGAAATTAACATGCAATTTCTAGAACTGCTTCTAAAGGAAAGGGAAAAAAAATTGCATTAAAGCAGACACACAACATGGGTAAATATTGGCCTGTCAGGTTTATCAGCAAGTACTGCAGGAGCTGGACAAGCAGGGGTCTAGCATCACAGCTGCTTCTGGGTTTGATTATTGATCTAATGGAAGTGCATTCTTTACCCATCTTACAAAATGAGGAAATAACTCAGATCTGATACCAGAAGGAGATTCCATTGCAACCAAATATAGCGATTGCTGTGTAACATTAGTGAGAAGAGCATCGTAATAATCTATTTGTACTATAAACAGAAAAGTATGATAGGGGACGAGGGACGTCTTCAGGGTCCCTAGCTGCCGATCCCACTGGGACACTCTGCATCCAATGCACCAAGCCATAGGGCTGTATATAGGAGTCAGTGGGTGGAAGGATGAGGGCACTCATTATGGGTACAGAGGGTGAGGGCCCCAATGATGACAATGAGAAAGCCACATACTTAGGAGGCAGTGTACTTATCGCCAGAGAGTGGGTGGCCTAATGTCCCCCATCACATAGTCACTTGACATAGTCACATAGTCTTGACAGTGACACAATACATACGGGGCACTGTACATAGGGGAAGATGGGTGGGGGAGCACTGGGTCACTTAGCACTCCTGAAGATAGTAAGACCTACATACACAGGGGGCACTGTATATAGGGCCCGGTTGTTTAGGCCCCCCACCATCACATAGCCCCCCTGATTAGTGAGACAGCCACCTACATCCACAGATGGGTGAGCACCCCATCACATAGCACCCATGACCGTGAAACAGCCACCTACTGTACATACATAGGGGGCACTGTACATAGGGGTAAGTGGGTGAGAGCCCCAGTTCCATAGTCCCCCTGAAGACTTAAACAGCCACCTACATACATAGGGGAACTGTATATGGGGTCACTGGGTGGGTGGATTGGGGCCCACGCCACGTAGCACCCCTGATGAGTGTGACAGCCACCTACACTGGGACCATGGGTGGGCAGGTGAGGGCCCCATAAATGAGAATATTATATGCTGTGATGCAGGACAGTGATCCCCCCCCCATACTGACGGTAGTGTTGCAGTCTCTGCCCATGGTCAGGTAGCAAGCTGCATCTCCCTGCATGCCCGGGCACCCAGTGACTGTGTAAGGAGAGAGAGAGCCCGCCCCCCATGTCACCCCAGCATTACCTGCCGGCAGCTCCGGGGAATCCCTCCGCCTTCGGGGACCGTCCGCCTCGCACACCGTACACACCGACACCGGGGGCAGAAGGAGCAGGAGAGCAAGGAGCAGCGCCAGGCACACACCGGGGCATTGCCTCCAGCCCCCGGCCGTCCACCAGACGGACACCCTCTGCTGATGCCGCCGCTGTCTCTTCTTCCAGCCCACCGTATCCCAGCCGCTCATGTCTGACCGTGTAGCCGCGGCCGGGGTCATCACATCTCGGGCACCGGCGGGAGGGGGTGGGTACTGGTCCGCTGCTACGCGCCGCCTCCTCCTCCGCCGCTCACTGCCCGCGAGACACAGACGCGACGCGAGACCCCCGCACTCGGTTCGCTCACGCGCACACAGCAGAAACACCGTCCCCGGCAGCAGTCACCCGGTGGCTTCCCCCAGCCAGCCACACAGCATTCGCGTCATCAGCAGGAGGGCGGGGACACCGCAGGATGGGGGCGTGGCCCTGGGCGAGTACTGTACGTTCGGATAGAGGGCGTGGGAGGGGCTTGGAATCGTAAGGCGGTAGGAGAGAGGCGGGGCAGGAGGAGGGGCTAGGCGGCAGTGTTGGTCTGGCTGATGGGAATGAAAGGAGCTGTGTAGGAGGGGCGAGACGTGACGCTAGTGGTGGGAGGAGTGGGCGGTGACGAATGGGGGCGGGGCCTGTGTGGTAGGAGACGCGGCGGCTCCTGCGGCTGTGAGAGTGATGGTAATTAGCAGTAGGTGAGTGAGGTCATGGAGTGTGTGTGTGTGTGTGTGTGTGTGTGTGTGTGTGTGTGTGTGTGCATATATATATATATATATATATATATATAGTTAGAAATAACTCACAACAGCGGCACTCTTCAGGAACTTTTCAGAAGTGTATTCAAAACGAGCAAAACCAACGTTTCGGGGACCGTAGTACCCCTTTGTCAAGGTGTGTATAACAATAACGCATAAAACAGTTCTTACCTATATAGGAGGTGAAGTGAATAGCACACGAGGATCAGCTGCACGGGGGCGCCGCGACCAGCGCCGGCGGAAGTGGTCATAGCCGGAAGTGCCATTGACGGAGGTCTGTGTGTGCACCGCTGACAGCCGGAGTGCTTGGAACGCAAGCTGCCGGGGTTGTCATGGTAACCAAGCGGCTGTGAAGACGCGGCGCTCTCGTGCTGCTGAAAATACAGAAATAAATAAAGTGGAGACATGTCAACATATATGTACATAAATGGAAAAACCTGTGGGGTGGAAGCATTACAAATCTTAAGGACCAAATTGGTCGAATCGATACATGTGGGTTACTGGGAATGTGATCGTGTCTCTAATGTGAACAAAAATAAAGTTTAAAAGATTGGCCGTCCCTGCACGCAAGTACAACATAGGGTGCAGCAGTTATCGGGGGTAATCTAAAGACAGATACAGGATTATGTACGGGGCATCTTAGGTTCATAGCGCAAGGGGGCAGAGGGTACATATCAGAGGGGAAGGGGGCGTAGTCATAGGTACCACATCTAAGGTACTACAATTAAGGGGTAGCTGGGGATCAGGTCGGACCACCTGTTGTATCCCAATAAGTTCATGATATAGCATGTCATATACAGATCAGTGTCCTGTATTGTAAGAAAATTTAAAGGGATAGTAAGAGTACAAGCAGAGAGAAGAAAAAGCACACATGTAAGTATGTTGTCACATACATCACTGGGCCTGGCAGTGTCAAAACCCAGTCTCCAGGGCATATGCACTGCAACCACAGTGGTTTTGCACGTTATTACACAGGAAAAAATGTAAAAGGGATAGAAAGACGAAGCGGAGAGGAAGAAAAAGCACACAACATGGTGGCTGGTCACATATTATGGTGTGACATATTCACAACGTCAAGGAAAATGTAAAGGGATAGCGAGAATTTAAGCGGAGAGAAAAACAAGCACACATATCGGGACCATGGTCCCATGAGTCGGTGGCTCAGCTGCTAACCGGACCCTATAACAGGGAAATATTAACCGTACACGGCATTTACAAGTACATTGAAAAGAGAAAAGCAGGGATAGAAAGATGCAGAGAAGAGGAAGAAAAGCAACACATGTTTTATCAACTGGACCAGTCATAGTTCCAATAAAGGAATAGAGGCATGGCAAGAGTATCACCACGAATGAGGCCCAGTGTGTTTCTGATTCAAGGCATATAGGGCAGTTACCAGGCAGGTGTGATGTCAAGTCCCTTCTCAGGGCATATACATCAATCTTCCTCGTCTGGAACATGCCTACACCCATCTAAATTGAGGCGTCTACAAAAACAAGAAACACCGTCCCCAGCAGCAGTCACCCGGTGGCTTCCCCCAGCCAGCCACACAGCATTCGCGTCATCAGCAGGAGGGCGGGGACACCGCAGGATGGGGGCGTGGCCCTGGGCGAGTACTGTACGTTCGGATAGAGGGCGTGGGAGGGGCTTGGAATCGTAAGGCGGTAGGAGAGAGGCGGGGCAGGAGGAGGGGCTAGGCGGCAGTGTTGGTCTGGCTGATGGGAATGAAAGGAGCTGTGTAGGAGGGGCGAGACGTGACGCTAGTGGTGGGAGGAGTGGGCGGTGACGAATGGGGGCGGGGCCTGTGTGGTAGGAGACGCGGCGGCTCCTGCGGCTGTGAGAGTGATGGTAATTAGCAGTAGGTGAGTGAGGTCATGGAGTGTGTGTGTGTGTGCATATATATATATATATATATATATAGAAATTTGCATATTTGCGGCACTCCAATTGAGCAACACGGCATGCAGCCGGGTCTGGTGCCCTCCGTGGACCCCTGTAGGAGACAGGGTAATACAACCGTTTGATGGGTGGCGGCACTCAAATCAGCATAACAAAGAGTCAGGAGACCAGATAGTGTCGAGGCACTATCTGGTCTCCTGACTCTTTGTTATGCTGATTTGAGTGCCGCCACCCATCAAACGGTTATATATATATATATAATAGTATAATATTTAATGTGTGTGTATGTGTACATACACACACACTAAACATCGTTTAGTGCTAGTTTTGGGGTGCCCTATGGCTTGTGACCACATTGTTTAAACAGACATTGTAGGGGCTCTGCACACACTAAATTAACTGATATTAATAAATAGTGGAGATTTAGTTGATGAATTGATCAATGCATTTAAGCCTGCAGCCCCCTTCACGGGACCCCACTTTTCTGCAGGTCCTAACACTATCACTCAAAATGGTTACAATACACATAGCTATGACATTAATGTTTGCTTCCAGGCATGCTATCTGGTCTAAAGCTCACAGCAGACTATGGGCCTTATTCTAGTTCACTCTTTCTGACAAAATCCTTCTTATGGTGTGTACACACGGTACTTTTTGCCTTCCGATGTTGACGATATTATCAACATCGGATCGGAATCGGATGCAGATTGCAAGGGTTTTAATGGAGTTCCATTTATATAGTGTGGTGAGTCCAGCCCCGCGAGGGGACGCGTAATACATGTAAAGTAATACGCGTCCGCTCGCCTCGCTGCGCTCGCCACACTATATAAAATCAGCTCCACACCGACGTGGATAGTGGGGGTATGAAAAGGTCGTTGGACGCGTACCGCTGCGCTCGCCGCGCTTCGGGTTGGCGTTCATGGTGGGGGTGCATTTTACATTGTAAGCCCCCATTAGGGTGCTTATACAATTAAACATCGTATAGGGGGCTTATACAATTTAAAATCGCATCGCATTGCTGTGCATCGGGTGTATGCCATGCGATGCGATTATATGTCGTGCAACCTAATATCGTGGGCGCCGTGATAATACACAAGTACCTAAGGCCCTATGCTTTTAAAGGTGAGCAGTTACCAACACACCTGTCACTAATCATCTAGGGAAGTGGTTAACATAAGCTATGGAAAAAAGGTTAAAACAGGGTGCATGAGAGAATGTGATACTAATTAAAAAAATTAATCTAATAAACAATATATACACTAAACATCGACACTTACAATTTCCTAGTTTTGGGGTGACCTATGGCTTGTGACCACATTGTTTAAACAGACATTGTAGAGGCTCTGTACACACTAAATTAACTGATAATAAATAGTGGAGATTTAGTTAATGAATTGATCAATGTGTTTAAGCCTGCAGCCCCCTTCACGGGACCCCACTTTTCTGCAGGTCCTAACACTATCACTCAAAATGGTTTCAATACACATAGCTATGACATTAATGTTTGATTCCTTTATTCCATAGCTTATGTTAACCACTTCCTTAGATGATTAGTGACATGGTCAAAATCCCGACATTTAAAATCCCGTCATGGTCAAAATACCGACATTTAAAATCCCGACAAGGTCAAAACACCGACCTATAGAATGTAGACAGGTGAAACAGTCAACATGACTTTTGGTCGACAGGTCGCGAGGGCGACATGGGTTTTTCACAGTTTTTTGACCCGACATGTGCCGATAGGCGGTATTTCATGCCCTACCATCCACTAGGGCGTGGTGGGAGAATAAAATAGTGTGCCAAGCACAACGAGGCACCGTGCCCGAAGCATTGCGAGCAATGCGAGGGGCTGCGGTTGACTTCCAACTGTGTCTATGTCGACTGTGTCGACATGCGGGTCAAAAAAACGGAAAAACCCATGTCGACCTGTCGACCGAAAGTCATGTTGACTTTTTCACCTGTCTACATTCTATGTGTCGGTATTTTGACCTTGTCAGGATTTAAATGTCGGGATTCTAAATGTCGGGATTTTAAATGTCGGGATTTTGACCGTCTGCCAATAGCTGTCGGGATTTCATACCGAATCCCTCAAACTTGGTCCTTAGGACCCCACACAGTGCATGTTTTGCAATTCTCCTGACAGAGGGCCAGATGTACTAAGCTTGAAAATAGTAAAACGGAGAGTGATAATCCACTAGCCAATCAGCTCTTACCTGTCATTTTTCAAACACAGCCTGTGACATGGCTGGTAGGAACTGATTGGCTGGTGGTTTATCACTCTCCATTTTATCACTTTTCAAGCTTAAGATGCATACACACTGTACAATTTTTTGACCAACTTTTTTTGACCAATTTGGTTCATTTCGGCCTTTATAAACAAAATTGGTCAAAATATCTTTCATTGTGTTTGCGAAGAATAACGTATGATGATGCGCATACCCTCCAGTTGTTCATCAAGATTGTTCGTCAACTGTGCATGCAGCTCAATTTGGATATCTTTCAAAAGGAGCCTATAAACTGTAGCTAGATCTTTCGTCTTTCGTCTGTCGTCAACATCTTTTGTCAACATCTTTCGTCCAGGACACTGGGTTCAATGGAAATGTCTTTCAACAAAATTGATCAAAAAAATTGTACAGTGTGTATGTACCTTTAGTACATCTAGCCCAGAATCACAAGTGAAATAATTAGCCCCACCTGTGGATCTTGTAAAATGTGTCACTGAGTAATGAATGCACCTGTGCACCTGCCAGGTGACCAGGAAAACTTGAACTGTGTGGGGTCCTGAGGACCGAGTTTGGGAACCCCTGACTTATACAATTTGGGCCCTTTTTCAATGGATCGTGCTGAGAAATCGGGTGAAAAGTGGCAAAAAATCTTGTATTGTCTCCGAATCCGAAACCATTGCGTGGTGCCCTGCCCATCAGAGTCAGAGCTCGCAAGATTAGTTGGATGCCACAGCCCTTGCATATGATGTGTCATATGCAAAAGGACCACTTGATCCTGCTACCCGGGAAACTTACTGGGCGGTTCAAGGAGGATCGTATGCGAGTTCTCTCCTCAGAGAAGTCACACAAGTGTATGGCCAGCTTTAGAGAAGGCTGATATATAAGGGCCAGCAATTACTAACCAGCACTAAACATTATCACCTCATTTTCCAGTGTTATCCTAAACCAGGCTCTACCCAAAATGACTTCAACGTTTTTTCAGGTTTTGTCCTCAGTTTATGAAGAATATACATTCAAATTGCACTGTGTGTCGCTCAGCAAGGGAAGTGCACCAACATAGTAACTGCCATTAGTGAGGGCCATGATTAAGGACTAAGGAGCAAATATACGAAAGGTTGTGTTTGCGCTTGGATTGAAATGGAATGCAGTCTAAAAATACAGTATTTACTATGCATTGGTTTTAACTGTTATTTGTAATTTTCCATAGGTACCCAGACGATTTTAACCCTCTATTCCGCAGCACATCTGTCAGGAAATCTCCCGTCCAGTTAAAATATTGGCACGGGGTCCTGGCAATAGAGCCTGGGCTGTATGAGAGGCGGGGTGTGGGGTCCCCCCAATTTTCCAGTAACCTGCATTGAACTGCCATTGTAACTGACATTACCACCATGTTTCATTCTCCCACCACTGGACCCCATACACTAGTGCGATTTAGGCCCTATTCACACAATGTCGACCCATTGGGACGATATGTATCGCATGAAAAGTGCAAAATTTTAATTTTATTCCCATCCGATGCGCGGTCCTGTACGCATCGGTTCTGGATGTGGTCACTGCTGCACCAAGGACACGTCGTATGCCAGGGAAGTGAATGAGATCGCAAGCGATTCATTGTTTTCCCGGCGGTTACAATTATAGTAGGGATCACTACAACATAAGCATTAAAAATGACTGTAATACATTCTGAAATGAAGTAGCAATAAGGAAGATAACTATAAATGGGGGGAGGGGGGAAGCGTGCATGTGCCTTTATTTCCTTAGAAATTGTTATGTTTGTTTAGCTACTTGTCTCTCGTCTGTTTTTGGTAGCATTTCTGTAGGCTTTGAAACACAGTATGCTATGAACCAAATAGTGACACAGTGATTACCTACTGCAAACACTGCATAGCATGACAGAACAAACACCTGCCCTTTCCCAGGTACAGTACACCTGCCGGAGGAACAGGTGACGGCACTGCTGCTCTTATTGCTGACAAGGAAATATGTATTTCTCATGGTTGTTTGATATGTTCATTTCAACGGTAATACCCCAAAATAGAAGGTATTTAATTATTAACAGTTTCTTATATAGCGCAGCAGATTCCGTTGCACTTTACAATAGTAGACAGTGATAAAAGAAACTAGGTAACAACAGACAGACTTGGAGGTAGGAGAGCGCTGCTGCAAGCTTACAATCTATAGGGACATAGGAGGGAAACACAAGGACAGGCACCAGTAATAGCATAGCAGTCCCACCAAGTTACAAGTCCAGAAGGGAAGCTATATAATACATAAGTGCCTCAGAGGGTTATGTGTGTGGTACTGAAATATGATAGGCTTGCCTGAAGAGGTGAGTTTTCAGGGAACACTTGAAAGTTTGGAGGCTGGTATGTACTGTATTGTTACAGTGGTGTATCATGAGGACATGGTAGCGGTGGTAACATAAAGCGGTCATTTAAACGCAATTGTGTCATTCCCGGTAACACAACATTTTCTGGCTGTTAACTGTGGAAGCTGCTGGACACATGTTATGCTTTTATATTTAACTTGAATATTGATTTTTACTATTATTATTTTTTATCTTTATAATAAATTGTTATCTGTGTGTGCAAATATACATGTGGCTGCACAGGTGCTGTCAACTGTAGGGGCGGGGGCGGGGCATAGCAAAGCCAAGTTTTTTTTTACCGATTTTGCCTATTCTACACAACCTATTCGGAACAACCAAATCAGAATGTCGTCCTGTGTGTACGCACTAGTTTGCTGAGGATGCATGCTCCCTCTTGTGGTCAGCGACTTCCCCTGTCATCCTGCATGTACACGCAAAAGTCATGCGCCATCTTCCGACTGTGACCACCTACATCAGTCCCGAAATCATGCCCCAGAATGGTGAATAGCACTCTGGGGCCCCAAGCCCAGGTATGGAATGTGTGAAGAAGTTCCCTATGAGCACTCTCTGGCTCATCACCATGTGTGCAGCAGGTAATAGCTGCAGAAGGGGGAACTGATGGTCAGTTCTCCCTGACATATGATCCGCAGCACTCTGTTGGGGAGTGAAGTTACTTACAGAGTAGGTACTTACATATGTACCAGTGGGGTTCTAGATCCAATTAGGGGTGGCAAAAATGACAGTGGGTATATGTTGCCCCCTGAGAGAATCTGTTAAGACTCGGGGGATGGAAGGTACAATAACAGTGGTGGCCTACACAGATGGGGGAGGCTAACTCTATGGGGTGAAGTACCACCAGTGACCACTAGAGGCCACTCGATGGACCAGATTACTCCATATTGCTATAACAGAAAGTGAAAGCAATTTGTGCAGGGACACTGATATGTTGCTAATTTGCTGGATATGAATAGCGGAAACTGTGAAGACAGAGATTGGAGGTAGGAGCAGATAGGGACTGGGGGTGGAATGAGAGTTTGTGGGCTAAAAACTGTCACAGCTCTAAGTGAAAGTACATGGCAGAAGCCGTCATTTTGACAGGCTTTTAACTAGAGTTATATATAAATATATATAGAACAGCGATTCCCAAACTTTTTTGAATCACGGCACCCTAGAGCATCAAAATGTTTTCAAGGCACCCCTTGGCCAAATGTTTCTTAAGGAGAAATTCAGAAAAAAATCTTAAATCAAGTACAATGGGTGAGATTTAAGAGGATGAGAGATTCAGAAAGTGAGAGATTTGGTAAAAAATCTCCAGTTTTTTTTAAAGCTGCAATCATTTACACTGCAAAACCAGTTTGATTTTGCAGTGTAAATGATTGCCGCTTTAAAAAATCTGGAGATTTCTTACCAAATCCCTCACTTTCTGAATCTCTCAGCCTATTAAATCTCACCCATTGTGTTTATATATCACACTAACTGTACATGGTGAGGGACAGGATTTGCTTCTGTTTGTCCACATTGGGCAGTTCGGATGGTGTAGTGGTTAGCATTACTACCTCACAGCGCTGAGGTCATGGGTTCGATTCCCGCCATGGCTCTAACTGTGCGGAGTTTGTATATTCTCCCCGTATTTGTGTGGGTTTCCTCCGGGTACTCCGGTTTCCTCCCACAATCCAAAAATATACTGGTAGGCTAATTGGCTCCCAACAAAAAATTAACCCTAGTATGTCTGTGTGCGTGTACATGTGGTAGGGAATATAGATTGTAAGCTCCTCTGGGGCAGGGACTGATGTGAATGTTCAAATATTCTCTGTAAAGCGCTGCGTAATATGTATGCGCTATATAAGAAACTGCTAATAAATAAATATGTATATTATGATTGGCAGCCACCAGCACTGGTTTTGCCTGTTGCATTGCCCATAAATAGGGCGGGTGCACTAATATGAAAATGCAGTAAAAACCCTGTTATCTGGGGTTTTACTGTATTTTTGTAGAAAAGCCAATAGAAACCCAGTTGTTATACAGGCACCAAGTGGGTGTCTACAAACATTAGTGAGGTCTGTTATGATCTTGTAACTGTTTTGATCTTTGCAGCGTTGACACCGGCCTCTCGGTAATATCCATTCTGAAGTGGGCACTTGTTTACTGATCCTAGCTAGAGATATGAGTACCGCCTGATATTTGCCTTGTTCCGCATTTGGGCGTGTAATTCTATTGGTATTAGGATTTAAGTGTCGCATGCAAAATCCACCCCGCCCTACCATTTATCTTCTTCCTGGATTTACCCTATCATCTTTGTTCATTCCGTTTCACATGATAAGTATTGCGTTTCACTGTAAATAAATGATGTTGTCTAACTTCTGCTGTGGAGAGAAAGGTGATTAAGTGGAAACGAGAGAAGAAGTGAAAGTAAAATATGAGTAAATTATACGATTTTCATTAACGATCTGCACAATACTGATATTGTTAATAATATCCTCGTGTATATCATTCAGGACCATATTCCCTCCTGTTGTCAAAGCCCTCTTCTCTTCACATGTCACTCACAGCTCTCCTATACTCATACACTCAGTGACCATCTTCGTCTGCATACTCACCTCCATCATTGGCCTCAAGCCTCTAGTTGTATGTTGATTGAGTCCTCACTACTTATATTTAAGCTGTAATGTGTATTGAACTGTTGTGCTCTTTATTTGTACTCTATTTTTGCTATTTATTCAATGTTATGCCAAGCTTTGTCTCCCTGTACTGTTCCTTTGTACGGCGCTGCGAAACACTTGTGGCGCCTTATAAATAAAATTATAATAATAACAATATTCTGGTCCACACACAACACTGACATTTGTAGGATTGCATGTGGACTAAACGGAGACTGCCGCCTGCAGCTCTGCCCCCCCCCCCACACTTCCTCATTCAATGGTTGCCGTGCGACCATCAGTGCGGGTGGAGAGTGTGGGACGGCGGGCCATGGGAGCGCCCAACTTTTCATGGGCATTCCCATGAAAATTCACCTGTGGCGGGCGGCTCAGGTGCTCGCCCGCTTCCCCTACAGGGACTCGCAGATCTAAGACACCATTACATTAGATCTGCGAGCACTTGCAAAATCATTCGATGGCCAGTGACCACCGAATGATTTGCCCTCGGTGTGCAAGGGGGAGTGGACGGCATTTACATTACCAGCAAAGCCGAGAATTTTGCAGCTTTGTGGGTCAACCAGAATAACCCCCAATATATCTTTAGATATTTAGATATATCAGCCATCGGCTGTGTTGCACAGCCAATGCAATATGTCTGTGATCAACACCATTCACAAGCATAGCGCTGGCACACACTAGCTGAAGGTCCAACCATATAGAGTGGCTGCTCAATTAAACGCCCAATATATTGACCATTGTGCACTTGGCTATAGAAAGATTTATCTGTCCAATCTGGTGGGAACAAAAATCTGGTAATGTATGAGACCAACCGACGACAACCAACCATTTGCCTCCAAAATGGACAAAAACAGTTGTCCGGAAAAATGTATTAAATCAAACGGATTTCATACGCTACCATACATTTTTGTATGGTAGTGTCAATCAGTCTCATACGCTACCATACATTTTTGTTCCCACCACATAGATTGACAAATAAATCTTTAGGTGTGTAACATAGAAACATAGAATTTGGTGGCAGATGAGAACCACTTGGCCCATCTAGTCTGCCCCTTTTTTTTACACATGTTACTTCAAACCATATTTGATCCATATTTCTGTGTAAGGATATCAATATGCCTATCCCAAGCATGTTTTTAATTGCTTTACTGAATTTGCCTCTACCACCTCTGATGGGAGGCTATTCCACTTATCTGCTACCCAGCTGAGTTAACATTTTTTAAATTAAAAGAATAACAAATGCTGAAATAATATTTAAAAAAAAGGAAGAAAAAAAACATCTATTCAAAAGTATATAGAAAAGTGTAAAACCAAAGCGCTGGGATAAAGAGTGGAATGAATTAAAGAAATAAGTGAGAGATAGTAAAAAGGACAAGTATGCAATACCAAAATAAAATAATAAAAAATTAAACAACGGCTTCAATGTTTAAGCTCTTTTTTGATGTTATAGCAAAGTCTTTTTAGCGAGTATTCAGAGACCAATTATCACGGATGAGTGCTAGCTAGCCCTAACTATAGTACCGTAACAGGATGCGGCGTCTTCTCCACGCCTGGAGTCCCCTGCGGCGGCTTCCGGCTTTGGCGCTCGTACTTCCGGTGACGGTCCTGTCTTGCTTGCGGTTCTGCTTCGGGTCTTGCTCCAACGCGTTTCGTGCTTGAAACACTTAGTCATGGATAATCAATTCAAAAGTAACCTACATACACCTGCTCACAGCAGTGAAGTAGTCAGTGTTGGGAAATGGTCTAAACTCCAAGTGCCGGTTCAGGACCTGCTTCTGGTGACGTCACCCACCCTGCATTATGTTGAGTAGACACACCGATGTAAAGGGGTCTGAAGCTGGGTTGAACCCGGGTTGGAGTCGTAACTCGTGTACAAAATCCTGAAAAATTATTGCTACTCATCTCTGACTAGGACACTAATGCCTGACTAGGACACAAAATCGGCCCAAATCACATAAGTGTATGGGGGCCTTAACACTTATGTGGTGTTATCACTCTTCATTAAGGGACAGATGCACTAAGCTTCAAAAGTGATAAAATGGAGAGTGATCAACAACCAACCAATCAGCTCCTGTCTGACTTTTTTCAAACACAGTCTGTGACATGGCAGGTGGGAGCTGATTGGCTGGCTGTTGATCATTCTCCATTTTATCACTTTTGAATCAGCGTGCATCTGGCCCTGTATCCTGTGGTGGTGCAGCGTTCCAGTACAGCTGCTACATGCTTTTGATGGCCAGTTTCAAGAGAACAACTTCCCTAAACAGCCATGTTCTGAATCTGCATATTACCAGTGTTTACTGTTGGGCTACAATACCATTCTGTCTGCAGCTTACAGAGCTGTAATTAATAGGATTGAGGATTATGAAGATTTGTTGTGTAAACATCTCTTCACTTAGCTTAGAATATTTCCCAACTGAGGAGGCGATTCAGGCCTGCTCGCCACGGGCCCGAATTTGCTCTCCTGTTTGATGGTGCGGGTGTGCGCAAGTGCAAACCCTCAGCTTGCTTTATATTATAAACAGAGGAAAAATCATTAGATTGTGAGAGACAATCGAAGGATTTCTCCCTCCTGCAGCCGTATGCGAGTGAATGTGTACACTCGGCAGGGGGAGGGGTGGAGGGTCACCCGATGGGTCTGAAGATGGGATGTTGCCCATAACAACCAATCAGATTCTATCTATTATCTTCTAGAACAGTGGTGTCAAACTCATGGCCCTCCAGCTGTTGTGAAACTACACTTCCCAGCATGCCCTACCACAGTTTTAGCAATCCATTATATAAGCTCTCTGGCAGGGCATGCTGGGAAGTGTAGTTTCACAACAGCTGGAGGGCCATGAGTTTGACACCACTGTTCTAGAAGGTGCTAAATAAATTAAAGGTAAAATTAAAGGTAAAATCTGATATGGGCAACATCCTATATTCAATAGAACTCCCATCTTAGTAACTTTACTCCTCAGTGTCACATTCCAGATAAGACATCTGTACAGTCGCTCAGAACTCATGTTCTGGCTTTGCGGATACAGTATGTATATTGTACAATGCAAACATCAACCTTTTGGTGTGGACCTAGATATTGTTGAACAAATATACCACACCGGTTCTATACCTTGTAGAGAAATCAAGTGGATTGACATAAACTACCATCCAATCTGCTGCTGTCATTTTTCAAACACAGCCTGAAACAAAGCTGATTGGCTGGTACTTTACCTGTCTCCAAGGTTTAGTACATCTCACCCTCATTGAGAACCTTTTCTCGGATTTATTTTGCTTTATAAACGCATGTGCAATGGATTTAGGGAAGTAAATAAATGACAAACATTTGCAAAGCAAATCAGCGTAGTCCTATAATTAGGCCATTATAAATGTTTGGTATATTGGTATAATTGGCATTTCAGCCAATTGATGGAGATAGGACAAGGCTTTAGAGTCTCTATTTCACACCTGGCAGACTTGCCCACACATTCAGACCTGATCGCAGCGAGGCGATTTTCCAGAGCCCTGTGATCATATAGCCCGTACCACGCCATAGTAAAATCCCGCCCTGTGCAAGGTGGCAAAAGGCTTTGCGTAAATCATGCCAATTGGTGACTAGCTGCCATTTGCAACTCACCATCAAATGATTTTCCCAGTGTGCGCAGTCAGTGCGTAGCCCAGGACCTACTTATAAACAGGCTGATCGGGGCTGGAGCGGACGTCACCCTCCTTTAAAACACCTGGCCACGCCTGAGTTTTCCCTGACACTCCCAGAAAACAGCCGGTCTCCAACTTAAACTTCGGTTTCCTGTCAACTTGCATAGGGCAGTGATCAGAAAAGACACTCTATATGCATAGGCAGTCGAATGATAATTGAAATCGCAGGGCTACGATCAATGAATAATCCCCTGTAGCCATTGAGAACCGGCAATACTGTAAATACTAACAATAACCCCTTAGCTTAGTTAGATTTTGGCAGAGACACCTCCTGACACTTAGGCCTACTGAAGTGGGATAAAATGACCTTCTATGCCATGCCACGCCCTCTTTCAGATGACCCCGCCCCCTTCTGGTATCCTTGAAAAACCTTAACTATACAAATAACATATTACAAATAAAAATAGTGAAGCACTTACCTTACTCTAGAAGGCCATAATATGCTGAAAATAAAACAATAATAATACAAATCAGGCGCAAAATAAAATAAACTCTCTACATGTTTTAAATCTACTTAATAATGAATTCTTTAAGGAGCACTTTATAATTAAATCTGGTTTAAATGTGCAGCTCCCAGAGATGACACTGGAAGTCAATCAACACACAAAATAATAAAACTAAAGAGAGCGCACATATAACAGTAAGTAATTAATAAAAAAAAAAAACAAGCAGTTAAAATACATTTAATACAAAACCAGCTTTAACCCCTTCCCGACATTTGACGTATATATACGTCATGGCCGGGATGTACTTCCCGACACATGACGTATATATACGTCATGACTTTAAACTGTCCCCGCGTCTATAGACGCGGTGACAGTTTAAACATGTCTGCTGTCCCTGACAGCAGACATGTCCCTGCATGCCCAGGGGGGGTGGCGATGCCTCCCCCCCGTCGGCGATCGCTGTGATTGGCTGTTCAATGTGAACAGCCAGTCGCAGCGTTTTCCTGTGTTACCGGCGAATCAGACGCTCGGTAACACAGGTGTCAATCACCGCCGGGTGTGAGGGGGCATGAGGGGGTCACCGGTGATGACCTCACCCCACCTCACCCCACCTGCCCCCAAGGCTGTGATTGGTCCGTCGGACCGACGGACCAATCACAGCCAAGGCGCGTCATTTAAACTAACGGTGACTGCGCTGCAGACGCCATTCCGGTCTGGAATTGCGTGCAGAGCGGTCACCGGCCACTCTGTCGTGCTATACATACCTGAACCTTGCCTGATACTTACCTGATCACCGCTGGTAGCGTGCTGCCAGCAGCTGGATGCTTCCTGGATCTTGTGACTTCCTGTGTGCTGCTGCTGCAGTGTCATAGAGTCACAGATCGTGAGAGATAGTGACAGAGAGTGATAGAGAGTGCTATATTTTGTGTCTGCTGCACCCCTTTTGTGCTGATCAGTATATCTGTGCTGATCAGCAACTTTTTTTTTTTTTTTTTTTTTATATATATATACCTGTCAGTTGCACCAAAGGTTGTGCTGCCTGTGCAACTGACTGCTGCCCCCCCTTTTGTGCTGATCAGTTTAAATTAATTAACTGATCAGCAACTTTTTGGGGGTCCAGGTTTTTTTTTTATATTATACCCTGTCAGGTTGCACCCACAGTTGTCTGCCTGCTGCCCCTCACTGCTAATCAGTGTTGCATCACTGCATCACTGATCTGCAGTTTTTTTTTTGGGGGGGGGGGGGATTGCAGTGGGGTTTTGTTTTTACACCCACGTTGCTTTTGTGGGTGCTTTTGTGGGTGTCCTGTGGCCGCTGATCAGTGACGTACATCACTGAACAGCATTTTTGGCACAGGGTTGATATCATTTTTTTTCTGCAGTTTTTTTAAATTGTTTTTTTTTTTTTGGAGAGTGCTGTGGTTTATTACACCCACGTTGCTTTTGTGGGTGTCCTGTGGCCGCTGATCAGTGACGTACATCACTGAACAGCATTTTTGGCACAGGGTTGATATAATTTTTTTCCTGCAGTTTTTTTAAATTTTTTTTTTTTTTGGGAGAGTGCTGTGGTTTATTACACCCACGTTGCTTTTGTGGGTGTCCTGTGGCCGCTGATCAGTGACGTACATCACTGAACAGCATTTTTGGCACAGGGTTGATATAATTTTTTTTCTGCAGTTTTTTTTTGGGAGAGTGCTGTGGTTTATTTTTTTTTTAAATTGTTTTTACACCCACGTTGCTTTTGTGGGTGTCCTGTTGCCTTTGAGCGCTGTTCAGTGACGGACGTTACTGACCAACATCTGTGCTCAATTTTTGGCGCAGGACCTTTTTTTTTTTTTTTTTTAACCCCTTCAATTTTTTATTTTTTTTATTGGGATCAAATTCCTGTATAAAGTATTTTTTTTTCTGCACTACATACACACTACACACTACATACCCCCCGTGTTGAAATAAAGTTTGTACCCCCCCTACACTATACACGTGTTGAAACATTACACTTACAGAAACACAAAAATAAAAATGGCATCCCAAATGTCATCCCAGTCATCCAGAAGAATGTATTCAGCGGAGGAGGCATATGCCATGCTTGCCTCTGACTCTGACACAGCCAGTGATGCAAGCGGGGAATTTGAAGGATTCGTCTTAAGCTCCTCTTCCTCCTCTAGTGATGAAGGACCCCCTCAAAGACGCCCCCGTAGAGCAGCTGAGACCCCCCCCCCAAATGATTGATCCCGTATGGACCCCACCACCAGACAATTTTGAGCCCCAGGTTCCTGAGTTTTTGGCCATCCCAGGAATCCAATTTGATTCAACAGGTCTCAGAGAAATTGACTTTTTCAAATTATTTTTCTCTGATGATTTTATAAATTTAATGGTGGACCAAAGTAATTTATATGCCCAGCAGTTTATTGCTCAAAACCCCACGTCATCATTTGCTAGGTGGACCCCTGTAGATGCAGTAGAGATGATGACGTTTTGGGGTCTGGTGTTACATATGGGCATAGTAAAAAAGCCAGAAATTAGGCAATATTGGAGTACAGATGTTCTGTACAGCACCCCATTTTACCGTATGGCCATGACTCGGACTCGTTTTGAGACAATCCTTAAATTTTTACATTACACCGATAATGCACAGTGCCCACCCAGAGATGATCCCACCTTTGACCGGCTATTCAAAGTCAGGCCGGTCATTGATCATTTCAGTGCCAAATTTGCAGAGATGTACATCCCTGAAAAATTTATTTGGATCGACGAGTCCCTTATACATTTTAAAGGAAGGGTTAAATTCCGCCAGTACCTTCCCAGTAAGAGGGCAAGGTATGGCATAAAAATGTATAAACTGTGTGAAAGCACCTCAGGGTACACCCACAGGTTTAGGGTATATGAAGGGAAGGATTCAAGAATTGAACCGCCAGAATGCCCCCCCTCCCTCGTAGGTGTTAGTGGAAAAATTGTCTGGGATTTAGTGCACCCCTTCCTGGATAAAGGTTATCACCTCTATGTGGACAACTTTTAGAAACCAAGAAATGGTCTTTGGCGCTCGGGACAGGAGGGGTGTAACTTGTCCCCCTGCAGCCACCACGTTAGAGGGTTGCTAGCAGTGGCGTAAGTTCATCCAAGTTGCCCGGAGGCAAGATAAGTATTGCCCCCCCCCCCCCAAATACCAATGAGTAAAGTGTCTGTCTCCAGTAAAGTCATGGGATCTAATACAGGGTGTGACACTTGCAAAATTATGTTAGGGAGGGGGAGTCAGCCACATTAGTTAAATCAACTGCTTTCAATTAACTGATTCAAACTCGAAGGGGAGGAGAGGTGCCCCCTTGGAAGCAGGAGCCCGGCGGCAGATGACTCCATTGTCTCCCAGAGTTCTGCCTCTGGTTGCTAGCCTCTAAAATTTAGACAAGAAGAAAAAGAAACGTGGGGCGCTTGGGTATGACAAGGAATTCACAATTTATTTAAAAAACATATAACACAACAATACATACACTGATACAATTAAAAACAAGATGTCAATAAAGTGCTAATGAAATAAGCTTTAAACGATCTATCCCCTTATAATAGGAAAAGAAGGGGGTTGATTTTAGATGGTAAAAGTCCAATTCATTTTCCAAGGTACAATGTCCTTTAAGAACAAGACCGTTCACATAGGTGATTCACCGCGTTGGGCAAATTAGTGTGCACACTTTTATTTATTGCAGCACAGGTATCCTGCTCATAGGAGTAGTAGCAGTCACAATTTAGACACAGGACTTCTGTCACACAGAATGCAGTGACAGTGTCCGTCCTGTATTTTTAAAGTGGATCTTACCGCTCTGTAGCGCTGGCGGGTATCGGCAATGATGGATTAGTGCAACTGCACTGTAGCGCCTGCTTGCTTGTACCTCTCGGCTGGCTCAGCTGTTGAATGAGAGCGCGCAGCCGGTTGTTGTATTTGGCCGGTACCGTCTCCTTGCCGCAATCGATGTTATCTCCGTGTTACGCTCTGCCACAGCGTGTCTGCAGGAGTCAGAAGTCGGCGGCTGGTACAGGAGGTTTCTCCGTTTTTTTAAGGCAGCAATAGGCAGGTACCTTCAGCAGGGGATCTGGATACTCTGTAGGACGCGTTTCGCCGCACACTGGGCGGCTTTATCAACCAAGTATCAAGTTGCACTAATCCATCATTGCCGATACCCGCCAGCGCTACAGAGCGGTAAGATCCACTTCAAAAATACAGGACGGACACTGTCACTGCATTCTGTGTGACAGAAGTCCTGTGTCTAAATTGTGACTGCTACTACTCCTATGAGCAGGATACATGTGCTGCAATAAATAAAAGTGTGCACACTAATTTGCCCAACGCGGTGAATCACCTATGTGAACGGTCTTGTTCTTAAAGGACATTGTACCTTGGAAAATGAATTGGACTTTTACCATCTAAAATCAACCCCCTTCTTTTCCTATTATAAGGGGATAGATCGTTTAAAGCTTATTTCATTAGCACTTTATTGACATCTTGTTTTTAATTGTACCAGTGTATGTATTGTTGTGTTATATGTTTTTTAAATAAATTGTGAATTCCTTGTCATACCCAAGCGCCCCACGTTTCTTTTTCTTCTTGGATAACTTTTACACTAGCATCCCCCTGTTTAACCCCTTCCTGACAGAGCCAGTTTTTGCGTTCCTGACAGAGCCCTTTTTTTCAAATCTGACATGTATCACTTAAGTGGGGATAACTTTTTTTTGCTTTTACTTATCCCAGTGATTTTGAGATTGTTTTTTCGTGACACATTGTACTTCAAATTAGTGGTAAATTTGGGTCGATACAGTCTGTGTTTTTTTGTGAAAAATACCAAAATGTCGTAAAAAAATGGAAAATTTAGCAATTTGCAAAATGTTAAATTTTCTGCTTGTGAGACAAATAATCATACCACTCAAAATAGTTAATAACTAACATAGACCATATGTCTACTTTATGTTTCCATCATTATTTCAACTTCCTTTTAATTTTTTTGGACACTAGGAGGCTTACAATATGAATAGCAAATTCTCAAATTTTCAAGAAAATTTCAAACACTAATTTTTTTAGGGACCAGTTCAGTTCTGATGTGACTTTGAGGGACTTGTATGTGAGACACCCCCATAAATGATACCATTTCAAAAACTGCACCCCTCACAGTATTCAAAACAGCATTTTGGAAGTTTGTTAACCCTTTAGGTGTTTCACAGGAATTAAAACAAAGTGTAGGTGAAATTTCAAAATTTCATTTTTTTTGCAGATTTGCAATTTTAATACATTTTTCTAAGGAACACAGTACATTTTACTAGAGAAATGTGACTAAAAATTGATTCCCCCAATTCTTTTGTTTTCATAAATATCCTATATGTGGCCCTAGTGTGCACGTTGACCAAACCACAGGCTTCATAATAGAAGGAGCACCTACTTGATTTTGGAGCCTCCTTTTTATGAGATTATTTTTTAGGCACCATGTAGGTTTCTAGGCACCATAAGATGCTAAAATTTAGGAACCCCCCCACAAGTGACCCCATTTTGCAAACTACACCCCTCAGGGAATTCATCTAGGGCTGTGCAAATGAAAAATTACATTTTTTACACAAAAATGCAGTTCTGGCTCAAAATTTTTCATTTTCAGAAGGTATGAAGGAGAAAAAGCACCCCAAAATCTGTGCCCCAATTTCTCCCGAGTATGGCAATGCCTCATATGTGACCAAAAAATACCAGTTGGGTGCATGGCAGGACTCAGAAGGGAAGGAGTGATTTTTGGTGGTGGAATGTTGGTGGGTGCTATGTCGCATAAGCAAGACCCCCAAAGCACCAATACAGTGGAACCCCCCCACAAGTGACCCCATTTTGCAAACTACACCCCTCAGGGAATTCATCTAGGGGTATAGTGTACATTTCAAACCCCCAGGGGTTTCACCAATTTTGATACAACTGGGCAGTGAAAATGAAAAATTACATTTTTTTACACAAAAATGCAGTTCTGGTTAAAAATTTTTCATTTTCAGAAGGTATGAAGGAGAAAAAGCACCCCAAAATCTGTGCCCCAATTTCTCCCGAGTATGGCAATGCCTCATATGTGACCAAAAAATACCAGTTGGGTGCATGGCAGGACTCAGAAGGGAAGGAGTGAATTTTGGATTTTGCAGCTCAGATTCTGGTGGAATTTTGGTGGGTACTATGTCGCATTAGCAAGACCCCCCAAGCACCAATACAGTGGAACCCCCCCACAAGTGACCCCATTTTGCAAACTACACCCCTCAGGGAATTCATCTAGGGGTATAGTGTACATTTAAAACCCCCAGGGGTTTCACCAATTTTGATACAACTGGGCTGTGCAAATGCAAAATTACATTTTTTACACAAAAATGCAGTTCTGGCTCAAAATTTTTCATTTTCACAAAGAATGAAGGAGACAAAGCACCCCAAAATCTGTGCCCCAATTTCTCCCGAGTACGGCAATGCCTCACATGTGACCAAAAAATACCATTTGGGTGCATGGCAGGACTCAGAAAGGAAGGAGTGATTTTTGGATTTTGCAGCTCAGATTCTGGTGGAATGTTGGTGGGTGCTATGTTGCATTAGCAAGACCCCCCAAGCACCAATACAGTGGAACCCCCCCACAAGTGACCCCATTTTGCAAACTACACCCCTCAGGGAATTCATCTAGGGGTATAGTGTACATTTCAAACCCCCAGGGGTTTCACCAATTTTGATACAACTGGGCAGTGAAAATGAAAAATTACATTTTTTTACACAAAAATGCAGTTCTGGCTCAAAATTTTTCATTTTCATAAGGTATGAAGGAGAAAAAGCACCCCAAAATCTGTGCCCCAATTTCTCCCAAGTATGGCAATGCCTCATATGTGACCAAAAAATACCAGTTGGGTGCATGGCAGGACTCAGAAGGGAAGGAGTGATTTTTGGTGGTGGAATGTTGGTGGGTGCTATGTCGCATTAGCAAGACCCCCAAAGCACCAATACAGTGGAACCCCCCCACAAGTGACCCCATTTTGCAAACTACACCCCTCAGGGAATTCATCTAGGGGTATAGTGTACATTTCAAACCCCCAGGGGTTTCACCAATTTTGATACAACTGGGCAGTGAAAATGAAAAATTACATTTTTTTACACAAAAATGCAGTTCTGGCTCAAAATTTTTCATTTTCAGAAGGTATGAAGGAGAAAAAGCACCCCAAAATCTGTGCCCCAATTTCTCCCGAGTACGGCAATGCCTCATGTGTGACCAAAAAGTGTCAGGACTCAGAAGGGAAGGAGTGATATTTGGATTTTGCAGCACAAATTCTGGTGGAATGTTGGTGGGTGCTATGTCGCATTAGCAAGACCCCCAAAGCACCAATACAGTGGAACCACCCCACAAGTGACCCCATTTTGCAAACTACACCCCTCAGGGAATTCATCTAGGGGTATAGTGTACATTTCAAACCCCCAGGGGTTTCACCAATTTTGATACAACTGGGCAGTGAAAATGAAAAATTACATTTTTTTACACAAAAATGCAGTTCTGGCTCAAAATTTTTCATTTTCAGAAGGTATGAAGGAGAAAAAGCACCCCAAAATCTGTGCCCCAATTTCTCCCGAGTACGGCAATGCCTCATGTGTGACCAAAAAGTGTCAGGACTCAGAAGGGAAGGAGTGATATTTGGATTTTGCAGCACAAATTCTGGTGGAATGTTGGTGGGTGCTATGTCGCATTAGCAAGACCCCCAAAGCACCAATACAGTGGAACCACCCCACAAGTGACCCCATTTTGCAAACTACACCCCTCAGGGAATTCATCTAGGGGTATAGTGTACATTTCAAACCCCCAGGGGTTTCACCAATTTTGATACAACTGGGCAGTGAAAATGAAAAATTAAATTTTTTTACACAAAAATGCAGTTCTGGCTCAAAATTTTTCATTTTCAGAAGGTATGAAGGAGAAAAAGCACCCCAAAATCTGTGCCCCAATTTCTCCCGAGTATGGCAATGCCTCATATGTGACCAAAAAATACCAGTTGGGTGCATGGCAGGACTCAGAAGGGAAGGAGTGATTTTTGGATTTTGCAGCTCAGATTCTGGTGGAATGTTGGTGGGTGCTATGTGGCATTAGCAAGACCCCCGAAGCACGGTGAAATGATGAACCTAATAATCCATAGATGTGTGGTATATTTTAAAACACTCCTTTATACATAGGCCGGGTTTGTCGGGGCAAGTTTCACAGTGGAAAATAGTTTCCTTTCTTATTCCCTTTTTATAGCAAACTTTGCACCTTTTTTGTGTCCTGCCCTTTCTTGCAGTGGAGGGGATTTCGTTCGGAAAATGCTGCCCTGGTACAATACGGGGGCCAGTACTAGAAGTAATGGGGCCCTCTGCCTGCTGGTTCCCAAATACTAGGCCCTTTATGACTTCCTCTTGAAAGTGCATAAATGTTCCCCTCTGGCCGGTAGAACGGAATAGCACGTAAGCGTTATACAGTGCCATCTGGATGATATACACGGCCAGCTTCTTGTACCAGATTTTTGTTTTCCGCAGGGCACTGTACGGCTTCAGTACCTGATCTGAAAGATCCACTCCGCCCATGTACCTATTGTAATCCAGGATACAATTAGGTTTTGAGGTGTGGGTACTGGTACCTCGTACAGGGACGGAGGTGGTACTGTCTCCGTGAATTGTTGTCAGTATAAGGACATCCCTCTTGTCCTTATATTTGACCAACAACATATTTTCGGTGCATATTCCCCTGCTTTCACCCCTTCTCATTACTTGGGCAATGTGCGTTTTTGGGAGGCCTCTTTGGTTCTTGCGCACAGTACCGCAAGCTGCTGTACCTCTTGAACCAAGGGCCTTAAACAGGGGGATGCTAGTGTAAAAGTTATCCACATAGAGGTGATAACCCTTATCCAGGAAGGGGTGCACTAAATCCCAGACAATTTTTCCACTAACACCTACGAGGGAGGGGGGGCATTCTGGCGGTTCAATTCTTGAATCCTTCCCTTCATATACCCTAAACCTGTGAGTGTACCCTGAGGTGCTTTCACACAGCTTATACATTTTTATGCCATACCTTGCCCTCTTACTGGGAAGGTACTGGCGGAATTTAACCCTTCCTTTAAAATGTATAAGGGACTCGTCTATGCAAATGAATTTATCTGGGATGTACATCTGTTCAAATTTGGCACTGAAATGATCAATGACCGGCCTGACTTTGAATAGCCGGTCAAAGGTGGGATCATCTCTGGGTGGGCACTGTGCATTATCGTTGTAATGCAAAAATTTAAGGATCGTCTCAAATCGAGCCCGGGGCATGGCCATACGGTAAAATGGGGTGCTGTACAGAACATCTGTACTCCAATATTGCCTAATTTCTGGCTTTTTTACTATGCCCATATGAAACACCAGACCCCAAAACGTCATCATCTCTACTGCATCTACAGGGGTCCACCTAGCAAATGATGACGTGGGGTTTTGAGCAATAAACTGCTGGGCATATAAATTAGTTTGGTCCACCATTAAATTTATAAAATCATCAGAGAAAAATAATTTGAAAAAGTCAATTTCTCTGAGACCTGTGGAATCAAATTGGATTCCTGGCATGGCCAAAAACTCAGGAACCTGGGGCTCAAAATTGTCTGGTGGTGGGGTCCATACGAGATCAATTATTGGGGGGTGGGTCTCAGCTGCTCTACGGGGGCGTCTTTGAGGGGGTCCCTCATCACCAGAGGAGGAAGAGGAGCTTAAGACGAATCCTTCAAATTCCCCGCTTGCATCACTGGCTGTGTCAGAGTCAGAGGCAAGCATGGCATATGCCTCCTCCGCTGAATACATTCTTCTGGATGACTGGGAAGACATTTGGGATGACATTTGGGATGACATTTGGGATGCCATTTTTATTTTTGTGTTACTAGTAGTGAAATGTTTCAACACGTGTATAGTGTAGGGGGGGGGGGTACAAACTTTATTTCAACCCGGGGGGTATGTAGTGTGTAGTGTGTATGTAGTGCAGAAAAAAAAAAATACTTTATACAAAAAAAAAAAATTGAAGGGGTTAAAAAAAAAAAAATTGAAGGGGTTAAAAAAAAAAATTGAAGGGGTTAAAAAAAAAAAAAAAAAAAAAGGTCCTGCGCCAAAAATTGAGCACAGATGTTGGTCAGTAACGTCCGTCACTGAACAGCGCTCAAAGGCAACAGGAATTTGATCAAAAAAAAAAAAAAAATAGATCAACCCTGTGCCGAAAAAGATGATCAGTGATGTACGTCACTGATCAGCGCACAGTGGCCACAGGACACCCACAAAATCACAGTGTGTGTAAAAAAAAAATTAAAAAAAGACCCCACAGCACCCACAAAAAAAAAAAGGTGATCAGTGATGCGACACTGATTACCAGTGAGGGGCAGCAGGTGCACAACCTTTGGTGCAACTGACAGTGCAACTGGCAGGTATATATAAAAAAAAAAAAACCTCTGCACCCCCAAAAAGTTGCTGATCACCTCAGATATAGTGATCAGCACAAAAGGCGGGGGCAGCAGACACAAAATTTAGCACTCTCTATCACTCTCTGTCACTATCTCTCTCTATCTCTCTATCTCTCACTATCTATCACTCTATGACACTGCAGCAGCAGCAGCACTGACAGTTATATATATGAAAAATAACCCCTGCACCCCCAAAAAGTTGCTGGGGGTGCACAAAATGGGGGCAGCAGACACAAAATATAGCAGTCTCTATCACTCTCTGTCACTATCTCTCTCTATCTCTCTATCTCTCACTATCTATCACTCTATAACACTGCAGCAGCAGCACTGACAGGTATATATATAAATAAAAAAAACCCTGAGCCCCTAAAAAGTTGCTGATCAGTTAATTTATACTGATCAGCACAAAAGGGGGGGCAGCAGTCAGTTATATAAAAAATATATAGCACAATCTGTCACTATCTCTCTATCTCTCTCTATCTCTATCTCTCTATCTCTCTCTATCTCTCTATCTATAACTCTATTAAACGGCAGCAGCACAAAATATAGCACTCTCTGTCACTAGGCCTCTCTATCTCTCTCTATCTCTCTCTCTCTATCTCTCTATCTAATAACTCGCAGCAGCACAACACAGCACAACACAGCACAGGATGTCACAAGAAGAAGCAAGATCCAGGCAGTGATCAGGTAAGTATTTAGAGGGGTTCTGGTCAGTATATCGCGGCAGCTGGGCACGGTGACCGCACTGCACGCAATTCCAGACCGGAATGGCGTCTGCAGTGCAGTCACCGTTAGTTTAAACCGCCCTCCATGGCTGTGATTGGTCCGTCGGTCCGACGAACCAATCACGGCCTTTGGAGGCGGGCGGGGTGAGGTGGGGTGACACCAGTGTCACCCTTACACCCCGCGGTGATTGCTGCTGTACTTTACAGCACCAATCACCTCCGATCCCGTGTCACCGGCGAACGTTATTCGCCGGTGACACAGAAAACGCTGTGAATGGCTGTTCACACTGAACAGCCAATCACAGCGATCGCCGACGGGGGGGCGGCATCGCAGCCCCCCCTGGGCATGCAGGGACATGTCTGCTGTCAGGGACAGCAGACATCGTCCCTCTGTCACTGCGTCTCTAGACGCAGTGACAGTTTGAAGTCATGACGTATATATACGTCATGTGTCGGGAAGTACTTCCCGGCCATGACGTATATATACGTCAAATGTCGGGAAGGGGTTAAGGCCCTTGGTTCAAGAGGTACAGCAGCTTGCGGTACTGTGCGCAAGAACCAAAGAGGCCTCCCAAAAACGCACATTGCCCAAGTACTGAGAAGGGGTGAAAGCAGGGCACAATCCACCGAAAATATGTTGTTGGTCAAATATAAGGACAAGAGGGATGTCCTTATACTGACAACAATTCATGGAGACAGTACCACCTCCATCCCTGTACGAGGTACCAGTACCCACACCTCAAAACCTAATTGTATCCTAGATTACAATAAGTACATGGGCGGAGTGGATCTTTCAGATCAGGTACTGAAGTCGTACAGTCCCCTGCGGAAAACAAAAATCTGGTACAAGAAGCTGGCCGTGTATATCATCCAGATGGCACTGTATAACGCTTACGTGCTATTCCGTTCTACCAGCCAGAGGGGGACATTTATGCACTTTCAAGAGGAAGTCATAAAGGGCCTAATATTTGGGAACCAGCAGGCAGAGGGCCCCAGTACTTCTAGTACTGGCCCCCGTATTGTACCAGGGCAGCATTTTCCTAACGAAATCCCCTCCACTGCAAGAAAGGGCAGGACACAAAAAAAGGTGCAAAGTTTGCTATAAAAAGGGAATAAGAAAGGATACTATTTTCCACTGTGAAACTTGCCCCGACAAACCCGGCCTATGTATAAAGGAGTGTTTTAAAATATACCACACATCTATGGATTATTAGGTTCATCATTTCACCGTGCTTCGGGGGTCTTGCTAATGCCACATAGCACCCACCATTCATTCCACCAGAATCTGAGCTGCAAAATCCAAAAATCACTCCTTCCCTTCTGAGTCCTGCCATGCACCCAACTGGTATTTTTTGGTCACATATGAGGCATGGCCGTACTCGGGAGAAATTGGGGCACAGATTTTGGGGTGCTTTGTCTCCTTCATTCCTTGTGAAAATGAAAAATTTTGAGCCAGAACTGCATTTTTGTGTAAAAAATGTAATTTTTCATTTGCACAGCCCAGTTGTATCAAAATTGGTGAAACCCCTGGGGGTTTGAAATGTACACTATACCCCTAGATGAATTCCCTGAGGGGTGTAGTTTGCAAAATGGGGTCACTTGTGGGGGGGTTCCACTGTATTGGTGCTTTGGGGGTCTTGCTAATGCGACATAGCACCCACCAACATTCCACCAGAATCTGTGCTGCAAAATCCAAATATCACTCCTTCCCTTCTGAGTCCTGCCATTTTTTGGTCACACATGAGGCATTGCCGTACTCGGGAGAAATTGGGGCACAGATTTTGGGGTGCTTTGTCTCCTTCATTCCTTGTGAAAATGAAAAATTTTGAGCCAGAACTGCATTTTTTGTGTAAAAAAATTAATTTTTCATTTTCACTGCCCAGTTGTACCACAATTGGTGAAACCCCTGGGGGTTTGAAATGTACACTATACCCCTATATGAATTCCCTGAGGGGTGTAGTTTGCAAAATGGGGTCACTTGTGGGGGGGTTCCACTGTATTGGTGCTTCGGGGGTCTTGCTAATGCGACATAGCACCCACCAACATTCCACCAAAATCTGAGCTGCAAAATCCAAAAATCACTCCTTCCCTTCTGAGTCCTGCCATGCACCCAAATGGTATTTTTTGGTCACATGTGAGGCATTGCCGTACTCGGGAGAAATTGGGGCACAGATTTTGGGGTGCTTTGTCTCCTTCATTCCTTGTGAAAATGAAAAATTTTGAGCCAGAACTGCATTTTTGTGTAAAAAATTTAATTTTTCATTTGCACAGCCCAGTTGTATCAAAATTGGTGAAACCCCTGGGGGTTTGAAATGTACACTATACCCCTAGATGAATTCCCTGAGGGGTGTAGTTTGCAAAATGGGGTCACTTGTGGGGGGGTTCCACTGTATTGGTGCTTCGGGGGTCTTGCTAATGCGACATAGCACCCACCAACATTCCACCAGAATCTGTGCTGCAAAATCCAAATATCACTCCTTCCCTTCTGAGTCCTGCCATTTTTTGGTCACACATGAGGCATTGCCGTACTCGGGAGAAATTGGGGCACAGATTTTGGGGTGCTTTGTCTCCTTCATTCCTTGTGAAAATGAAAAATTTTGAGCCAGAACTGCATTTTTGTGTAAAAAAATTAATTTTTAATTTTCACTGCCCAGTTGTACCACAATTGGTGAAACCCCTGGGGGTTTGAAATGTACACTATACCCCTATATGAATTCCCTGAGGGGTGTAGTTTGCAAAATGGGGTCACTTGTGGGGGGGTTCCTCTGTATTGGTGCTTCGGGGGTCTTGCTAATGCGACATAGCACCCACCAACATTCCACCAGAATCTGAGCTGCAAAATCCAAAAATCACTCCTTCCCTTCTGAGTCCTGCCATGCACCCAAATGGTATTTTTTGGTCACATGTGAGGCATTGCCGTACTCGGGAGAAATTGGGGCACAGATTTTGGGGTGCTTTGTCTCCTTCATTCCTTGTGAAAATGTAAAATTTTGAACCAGAAATGCATTTTTGTGTAAAAAATGTAATTTTTCATTTGCACAGCCCAGTTGTATCAAAATTGGTGAAACCCCTGGGGGTTTGAAATGTACACTATACCCCTAGATGAATTCCCTGAGGGGTGTAGTTTGCAAAATGGGGTCACTTGTGGGGGAGTTCCACTGTATTGGTGCTTCGGGGGTCTTGCTAATGCGACATAGCACCCACCAACATTCCACCAGAATCTGAGCTGCAAAATCCAAAAATCACTCCTTCCCTTCTGAGTCCTGCCATGCACCCAAATGGTATTTTTTGGTCACATGTGAGGCATTGCCGTACTCGGGAGAAATTGGGGCACAGATTTTGGGGTGCTTTGTCTCCTTCATTCCTTGTGAAAATGAAAAATTTTGAGCCAGAACTGCATTTTTGTGTAAAAAATGTAATTTTTCATTTGCACAGCCCAGTTGTATCAAAATTGGTGAAACCCCTGGGGGTTTGAAATGTACACTTTACCCTTATATGAATTCCCTGAGGGGTGTAGTTTGCAAAATGGGGTCACTTGTGGGGGGGTTCCACTGTATTGGTGCTTCGGGGGTTTTGCTAATGCGACATAGCACCCACCAACATTCCACCAGAATCTGTGCTGCAAAATCCAAATATCACTCCTTCCCTTCTGAGTCCTGCCATTTTTTGGTCACACATGAGGCATTGCCGTACTCGGGAGAAATTGGGGCACAGATTTTGGGGTGCTTTGTCTCCTTCATTCCTTGTGAAAATGAAAAATTTTGAGCCAGAACTGCATTTTTGTGTAAAAAAATTAATTTTTCATTTTCACTGCCCAGTTGTA
Organism: Crinia signifera; assembly: GCF_055691185.1. Taxonomy (NCBI): domain Eukaryota; kingdom Metazoa; phylum Chordata; class Amphibia; order Anura; family Myobatrachidae; genus Crinia; species Crinia signifera. Next base: position 66,982,166 of record NC_139217.1, read on the forward strand.
CCACAATTGGTGAAACCCCTGGGGGTTTGAAATGTACACTATACCCCTATATGAATTCCCTGAGGGGTGTAGTTTGCAAAATGGGGTCACTTGTGGGGGGGTTCCACTGTATTGGTGCTTCGGGGGTCTTGCTAATGCGACATAGCACCCACCAACATTCCACCAGAATCTAAGCTGCAAAATCCAAAAATCACTCCTTCCCTTCTGAGTCCTGCCATGCACCCAAATGGTATTTTTTGGTCACATGTGAGGCATTGCCGTACTCGGGAGAAATTGGGGCACAGATTTTGGGGTGCTTTGTCTCCTTCATTCCTTGTGAAAATGAAAAATTTTGAGCCAGAACTGCATTTTTGTGTAAAAAATGTAATTTTTCATTTGCACAGCCCAGTTGTATCAAAATTGGTGAAACCCCTGGGGGTTTGAAATGTACACTATACCCCTAGATGAATTCCCTGAGGGGTGTAGTTTGCAAAATGGGGTCACTTGTGGGGGGTTCCACTGTATTGGTGCTTCGGGGGTCTTGCTAATGCGACATAGCACCCACCAACATTCCACCAGAATCTGAGCTGCAAAATCCAAAAATCACTCCTTCCCTTCTGAGTCCTGCCATGCACCCAAATGGTATTTTTTGGTCACATGTGAGGCATTGCCGTACTCGGGAGAAATTGGGGCACAGATTTTGGGGTGCTTTGTCTCCTTCATTCCTTGTGAAAATGAAACATTTGGAGCCAGAACTGCATTTTTGTGTAAAAAAATAAATTTTTCATTTTCACTGCCCAGTTGTACCACAATTGGTGAAACCCCTGGGGGTTTGAAATGTACACTATACCCCTAGATGAATTCCCTGAGGGGTGTAGTTTGCAAAATGGGGTCACTTGTGGGGGGGTTCCTAACTTTTAGCATCTTATGGTGCCTAGAAACCTACATGGTGCCTAAAAAATAATCTCATAAAAAGGAGGCTCCAAAATCAAGTAGGTGCTCCTTCTATTATGAAGCCTGTGGTTTGGTCAACGTGCACACTAGGGCCACATATAGGATATTTATGAAAACAAAAGAATTGGGGGAATCAATTTTTAGTCACATTTCTCTAGTAAAATCTACTGTGTTCCTTAGAAAAATGTATTAAAATTGCAAATCTGCAAAAAAAATGAAATTTTGAAATTTCACCTACACTTTGTTTTAATTCCTGTGAAACACCTAAAGGGTTAACAAACTTCCAAAATGCTGTTTTGAATACTGTGAGGGGTGCAGTTTTTGAAATGGCATCATTTATGGGGGTGTCTCACATACAAGTCCCTCAAAGTCACATCAGAACTGAACTGGTCCCTAAAAAAATCAGTGTTTAAAATTTTCTTGAAAATTTGAGAATTTGCTATTCATATTTTAAGCCTCCTAGTGTCCAAAAAAATTAAAAGGAGGCTGAAATAATGATGGAAACATAAAGTAGACATATGGTCTATGTTAGTTATTAACTATTTTGAGTGGTATGATTATTTGTCTCACAAGCAGAAAATTTAACATTTTGAAAATTGCTAAATTTTCCATTTTTTTACGACATTTTGGTATTTTTCACAAAAAAACACAGACTGTATCGACCCAAATTTACCACTAACTTGAAGTACAATGTGTCACGAGAAAACATTCTCAAAATCACTGGGATAAGTAAAAGCAAAAAAAAGTTATCCCCACTTAAGTTATACCTGTCAGATTTGAAAAAAAGGGCTCTGTCAGGAAGGCAAAAACATGCTGCGTCAGGAAGGAGTTAATTGCAGTTTACACTAATTAATATAATCCCTGAGCAATGTCCATTTATATATACATAATTTAGTGTCCAGGCTCATATATGAGTAATATATCTCAGTTCTTTCTCCACATAAAGGGCAAATTATAACCACTTCACAGTGGATTAATTTGTGTCCATTCAAATGTTCTTAATTGAACAGTGAAATACCATATATACTCGAGTATAAGCCAACTTTTTCAGAACATTTTTTATGCTGAAAAATCCCTCCTCGGCTTATACTCGAGTGAGGGTCCCACTTGAGTCAATAAGTTTTCCCAGTTTTTTTGTTGTAAAATTAGGTGCCTCGGCTTATAATCGGGTTGACTTATACTCAAGTATATACGGTAGGTAACATCACCACATGTAGCACCATATAAGTCTATTGCATAGGCATTAATGTACCTGTAGTTCCACGTGAAAATATCACTTTAATTCTCGTTCCCAGGGGTCTGGCTCCGGTGTCCAGGGGTCCGCCGAAATCCATAGGGGACCTGTGGAAGGAAAAACTACTCATGGGTCTCCTCCGGCGTAGATCTGTCCTCTTCTCTCCTGCAGTAGTCCTCCGGTACTTGGCAAAAAAAAAACGACCACACTGTACTATCGCACAGAAGAAGCGCCTCTCCTCCGAATGATTCTATTGGCCGCCTAGCGGCCAATCAGGAGACAAATTTTGCGGCTCCTCGGCCCGGGCCCCCTCCTTCCTGCTGGGAGTGGCGCATGGAGCAGTAGGGCCTGAGCATTGGACTCTGCAGGGTAAGTATTACCAGTACTTATGTATTAGCAGGGCGCCCGGCTACGCTACGCTGACAAAGTACCTTAGGCTACGTTGTCAGCGTAGCCTACCATCGCCGACCATCGGATGATGGACCGAGTGGTCAGACAGCACCGAGTGCTCCAGACCACTCAGACATGTTTCCGTATGAAAGTAGGGATATGGGTGGGCAGCTGGCATCTGGCTATGTCAGCTGTCCACCCCCCACGCGTGCATCACGGCCGCATTACCATACGTACGCCCAGCGTTTTCATGGGATCGCCCATGAAACGCAGGGCATATGCATATGGTAATGAGCCCAAACAGCCCTTCACGCCCCTCTCCACCCCCTGCTCGGATGGTTCCTTACGATCATTTTCTGCACGGACCTCATGCTGTGTTCGTACGTGTGAGGCACATGCGCAAACACCAACCAATCGGCTGTCCGTCCGCACTCCGAGCCATCCGACTCAATCAGAATAAGGGCCTCTGTGAGGAGACCTGCAAAACCTGAGAACCGAGTTTGAGAACCTGTGCTTTAGTCTAAAGACCTCTATCTAATCACTAAAGATATGGGCCAGATGTATCAAGCTTCAAAAAGTGATAAAGTGGAGAGTGATAAACAACCAGCCAATCTGCTCATACTTGTCATTTTTCAAACCCAACCAGTAACAAGACAGGTAGGAGCTGATTGGCTGGCTGCTCATCACTCACTATTTTATCACTTTTTGAAGCTTGATACATATGGCCTATAGAGATATTGTTACAATTAAAGCTGATTCTTTTAGATAACTAAATATCATGGGCCAAATATAAGTGTGTGAGATTTAAAAAGTGAGAGTTTTCCCATTTTTTTCTCACACCTTATTACGTTTGACCCCATATGTTTGTAATTCTACTTTGAAATGTGAATCCCTGTGCTTAATCCGTCAGTGTAATGTAGGGTACACACCACGACGACCCGCTCACGATGCACATCGTGAGCGGGTCGTCAGTGTCTCGTCCGACCCGCTCACGGTGACGCGGGGGGGCACGGCCCGCTCACGATGTGCACCGTGAGCGGGTCCGATCCAATGGCGACCCGCACCCGGCAGTATGGTCGTTATTCAGATCCTACCTGCAGCAGGTAGGATCTCAATAACGACCGACCGACCCGCGGGACCGCGCATCGGATCGGTATCGGTCCACACCAGGACAGAAAAGGGCCCAATCACCACACAATCTACATCCAATTGGTCGGAATTGGATCTAGATTGAGGGGATAGGGCCCTAGTTGTCCTGGTGTGTACCCAGCATAACATCTACCTTGTATAACACTGGCTTAATAGCACACTGTGGGTGGTGATTCAGCAACACTCGGAAGGGGACGAATTTGGCCCCGTTCCGATGCTTTGGGGACTGAGCATGTGCAGCACCTGACGTGTGACTCCAAAAAAGTAAAAAAAAAGGATGCAGTGCGGGCCCCCCCTGGACTCAGGGGCCCATGTCACAGGATACATTGCATCCATTCTAGACACGCCTATGGATGATCCGCATCCGGCTGATTGCTGGTGAACGCTGTCTTCAGTTCTAAATTCCAGCAGATATGATCTAGATTTCCTCCAAAACACACTTGTCTATGATTTCCTTGGAAACCTCTGCAAACGCAATACATCATGTCTTTGTGCTTGCAATTGTAGATGCTGTCTGATGTGTCTGCCTGATGAAAATCATGTCACACATCGTTTACTCTGCCATAGGGAATTGATTCAGTAATTTCAGAACAAAGAATCACAGCACAACCCATTTATTACTGCTAGTTACAGCATTGCCTATCATCCCACAGCTCAGCCTTTGTCCTATCACAGAAGCTGACTCAACCAAAGTGTAGTTGTACTCCCACAGCCATTCCTGCCTCCCATGAAGTCAGGACAGGCCAAAAAAACTCCATGGGTGAGGCTTACTCAGCGATGCTTATGCCGGTTTGCAAAGCCGGTTGCAATTCTGCGACTGCAACTACATGTAAGATGTTAAACACCTCAGGGAAATGCGCCACGGGTCGCATTCACAAAGCTACTGTAAGCAGCTTTCCAATTGTGATCATACTGAATGAGGGCCTAGGAGCGTTACCACTGGCAGCGTGAAGTAGATGAGGTTAGATGCTTTCCTTGTGCTTTCACTCTAGGAGTATGCACTAGCACAGGCCAGTCACACAGTATTTCCTCTGGCAGCCCCACTGGCCCCATACATTCCAACCATCCCAATTTTCGCAGGACAGTCCAGTTTGTTTGAACTGTCCCACTGTACACACTACGTGATGTGTGTACCTGGTAATATTGGTGACGGCGCAGTGCTGGTTCCCCGATGGAAGGCATCATTAACGACCTACAGGAGCGCGCATGCATGTTGATATTTAACATACACACTAAGCAATATTTGGTACTTGTTTCCTATCTGGGCGCCCACGATTTTAATCGCGGGCATCGGGGGTAAAATCGGGGCCATCGCGGCCGATAAAAAATCGTGTGCGATGGGCCAGACGCGATGCCCGCGATTTTCCCATAGAGAACAATGTTAAATGCCTCAATTTACCCGCGATGACCACGATTTACCATAGGAAACAATGTTAAATGGATCAATTTACCCAAATCAGCATAGGAACAATAGTAAATGGGCCAAAAACACCCCTGAACATTGAAATGTCCCCCCAAAAGTAGTTGACGCCACCCCGCCATCAACGTGAACCCGAAGCGTGGCGAGCGGCGGCGGTACGCGTCCTCCGACCTTTTCATGCCCTACTATCCACTAGGGCGTGGAGTGAGAATAGAATAGTGTGGCGAGCGTAGCGAGCCACCGAGCCCGAAGCGTGGCGAGCGCAGCGAGCCCCGCGAGGGGACGCGGATACCTTCACAGGTAAACGCGTCCCTTCGCGGGCTTCCCAGGTGTCCGCGTCGCCATGGACACCTGGGAAGCCCGCGAGGGGACGCGTATAACTGTGAAGGTATCCGCGTCCGCTCGCCACGCTTCGGGCTCGGTGGCTCGCTGCGCTCGCCACACTATTCTATTCTCACTCCACGCCCTAGTGGATAGTAGGGCATGAAAAGGTCGGAGGACGCGTACCGCCTTCCCTCGCGGGCTCGCTGCGCTCGCCACGCTTCGGGTTCACGTTGATGGCGGGGTGGCGTCAACTACTTTTGGGGGGACATTTCTATGTTCAGGGGTGTTTTTGCCCCATTTCCCATTGTTCCCTATGATAATTTGGGGAAATTGATCCATTTAATATTGTTTCCTATGGTAAATCGTGGTCATCGCGGGTCAATTGGGACATTTAACATTGGTCCCTATGTAAAATCGCGGTAATCGCGTCGGTCGCATCGCATGTCATTATAATGGCATGCGATGTACCCGCGATGCCCGCGATGGGCGCCCAGATAGGAAACAAGTACCCAATATTTTAAACAATATCGCTCAGAAGGGAGGACATTTTTAAAATATGTGTATGGGCATTAGTTGTGGAGATTAGGCTTTTATTGTCACTTCGATGGAACTAAGAACCCAATTGGGGTTCCACCATTGTAAATGTGCCAGTTGCAGCACATAGGGGGGTATTCAATCTTCGGGTCACGGCAGACGAGCTTGCTCGTCCGCCGTGACCCAGTCCCATTCTCGGTCAGCTCGACCGAAAACATGCAGGCGGGATTCAATGTCCCGCCTGCAGCGGGACGAGAAGGGGGCGTGGCCGCGAGTTGTGGCCGGGAAGTGACGAGATGCAGCCGGCAGCTCGTCACTTCCCGGCTGTTCTCGGCAGAACGAGCCCGACAGCTAGAGATGTCGGGCTCGTTCTGCCAGTAAACCCTGTTCAATGCTGTCGGGGAAGACGGCGATTGAATATCCCCCATAATATGTAGTGCTGAGTAGAGCCTAACTTATTCATCAGTCCCTGGCAGGGGCGTTCCAAGAGAGGAGGAGGAGGCCTGTGTGCAGCCTCCTCCGTCCAGGCCTTGCCCTCTTTGCCGCATATAGCGCTGCTCCAAAATATCTGAGCACTAGAGCGCTCAGACCCTTCTGCACATGTGCAGATCTCTGGGGAAATGGTGCAGCAGCCATTTTTTCTAGCGATTTCTGAATCGCTCCACATGTAAATGTGGCTATATGCGGATCTTATGGATCAGCAAGTTCTACTGACATCGCCGCCATTTGTATGCTGCTGCCAAGACAACTCGCCCGCTTGCCCCCTAATTAGACATTAGGAGGTAAATTAAATAAAGCTCAGTGGAGTAACTACTAATTCTGCAATCCCCCCCCCCCCCCGCGCGCCAAAAATTTCGGCCTCCTAAGTAAAGTTGACCCCCCCAAACCTGCCTTACCTCTCCTCATGCAGTGTCCCCTGTCGGTCTTGTCTGCGGTCCCGGCGCTCCTTGTACTCCTCTCCTCCTGGCTCCTGCTGCTATTGAAAACTGACCCTCACAAAATGGCTGCCCCTAATAGCAGTCCTTTTTAAGGATGCTAGAGGAGGATGCCGCCTCCTCTAGCATCCTCAAAAACTGTCTGCTGTATGGGGCAGACGTTTTTTGAAGGTCAGTATTTAATAGCAGAAGGAGCCAGGAGGAGAGCCAGACCCGCAGACAAGTAAATCTGCGGGTCTGGGCCAGAGACGCAGCAGGCTGCAGCGGCGTAACAATAGCCCCGCCCACACTTTCTCAACGCCTCCCGGCTACCGTGGGGTCTGCGGCGCCATAGTTATGCCACTGATAAAGCTTCTAAAAAAGAAAAGAGGTGATGTTGCCAATAGCAACCAATCAGATTCTGTCTATGATTTCGCTATTGCATCCTAGAAAATTACTATAATCTGATTGGTTGCTATGGGCAACATCACCTCTTTTCATATGTATCCTTACTGCTGTTTCTACAGTACTGAATGGACACTGTGTCCAATCACAACATCCACTAGTGATAACATTTATACAAGTGCTACAGTACATCGCCACGCTTATTACCACACAGATATTTAATTTCATGGTTGAGTTGTATATTACATTTTCCTAATTATTATGCCCATTTACTAACCCTGCATTAAGTGTAAGATTTACTGAGTGGCAATTCTATTTATGGGCATAAATTGATGTAACATCTGCTGCCTCTATAAATCTAGCAGAATCCCTGTTCCACCCGAGCTATACTGTACGTCTCTGCTGCAGCCACTGTATTTTTGGCACCTGATGGTGACAAACTGCTGCCACCTGCTGCCCACTGCAAAATTCTCTAAGAAGGCTGAAATTCCGTATGGCGTGGGGAAGTATCCAGTGGAGAATATACAGTCAGTGCATAGTTGCCTACCCTTCTGCATTCTGCAGGATACTCCCTGAAATAGCAGCGATCTCCCTCTCTCCCTCATTAGTCTAGCAATCTCCCTCAATTCACCTAGCCCACATTACACTGCACATTTTTAGGGGAAAAAGGAATGAGAGACAGATACATTTACATTGAATCATCAGTACCATTTCCCAGCACTTTACCAAGTATAGTGTATATATGTATGTATATACATATATATATATATATATATATATATATATATATATATATATATATATATATATATATATATATATATAGTGGCTCTTACTAACTGCTTTGGGGTACATCTACATTTGGATATAAATCATTTTTAAAAATTACACTCAGATATAGCAGTACACACCCACGCGTCTAGGTGCCACGCTCACAATCTCTTTTCACAATCTCTACATATATGGAACTAGACACGCCCTTTGGGAGGAGCTGGACAAGCCCTTTGCAAAATTCTATTACCAACTATAATCTCCCTGAATTTAGTTTTCAAAAGTAGGCAAGTATGAGTCGGTGGAGAATATACAGTCAGTGGAGACTATACAGTCAGTGGACAATATACATTCAGTGGAGTGGAATATACAGTACCTCCCTCAACTCTGCAAACACCATTCATATATTTGATTATTTCTGTCATAAACCACTTTATTCTTTCCTGACTTGTAAGCAGTGGCAGCTCCAGAGAGGAGGGGCTGCAGCAAAGTTCAAAATTCAAATAGGGGAGCCCCAGCAACTTCCACCAACTGTCATTCCAAACTGACTCACTGGCATTTGGTGTTTCTCCCCTATTTGAATTGTGAACTGTGCTGTAGCTCCACCTTTGGAGTCACCACTGCTTGTAAGTTGTTTTTTTTTTTTTATATTTTTATTGTTTTTCACAAATTATACAAATTAGGAAGTACAATAAAAGCAAACCACATTGAGATAACAAAAAGTTTCTCCTTAGAGCAAATATTTAAGTATCAGAAACATAAAGCAAATTACATTGAGAAACACATACTCCCTCCCCCCTTTTTCCTTTATATGTTTATTGTTATTTAGGAATGATACTTAGATATTTGCTCTTAGGAGAAACATAATGTTATCCGGGGTTGCCTACTTTGAAAGTCTCCTCTGCAGGAGAAGCCCGGAGAGGAGACTGTCAGTAGCATGATGTAGATGTCAATTTGCGTCTTTAGCCCTCCTCCCCACGAAAAGCTGCGAATCATGGGCCTTATTCAGATCTGAGCTCAGTTCACATTTGTTAGGAAAATGGGCAAAACCATGTTCACTTCAGGTGGGGCAGATGTAACATGTATAGAGAGAGTTAAATTTGGGTGGAGTGTGATGAAACTGAAATCTAAATTGCAGTGTTAAAATAAAGCAGCCAATATTTACCCTGCACAGAAACAAAATAACTCACACAAATCTAACTCTCTCTATACATGTTACATCTGCCCCACCTGCAGTGCACATGGTTTTGCCCATTTTCCAAACATATGTGTACTGAGCTGAGATCTGAATAAAGCCCCATGGGAAATTAACGCTGCCGCGGAGGAGATGCGGGGAGGCGGGCCAGGAGGAACCCTGCTTGTAAGGTAGCAACCCTGCTTGTAAGGTATTTTTGAACAGTCTCCCAGAGCCGTAGAGATAAGCATGTACTATGCGATAGCATTTGCCGATCTGATACTGTAATCCACAGCAGCGATTATTGGATTGGTGCGCACACTCTGTACACTGTACAGGGGCAGATTTATTAATCTTGGTGAAGTGATAAAGTAGAAGGTGATAATGTACCAGCCAATCCTAACTGTTATTTTTCAAACCTAGCCTGTGACTTGACAGGTAGGAGCTGATTGGTTGGTGCATTATCACCGACCACTATATCGCTATATCAGCGGTTCTCAAATTGTGGGTCCTGACCCCAAAGTGGGTCCCAACCATCTCGGCATGAGGTTGTGACTTTATGTTGCTGACTATCAGGCTAATGACTACTCTGATCTCTCAGTCAGTGATTCAAGGAGTCTGAAAAATCTGTTCAATTGGCTGTTACCTCAGATGCTCGCATCGTTGTGTGCCTCCACAATGTTGCTATGCATGTGCGGGTTAAGAGAGACCATGTGTTTCGCGACCGACCATTCTGCAGTAACTTGCACTTGCTGGGGTCCTGTAATAATTTTTATTGTCTAATGGGGTCCCAGAGCAAAATAGTTTAAGAACCCCTGCACTATACCATGCTTAACAAATCTGCCCAGTGTGTTTACTTTGGATCTCTACAAAGTAAATCAGTCAGGATTGATACAGCCTGCACAGCATGTGCTATAGTGTCCTCCTGAACTGGAGCGTTTGTCTGCTAAATATGTCTGATAGCGCTCCTGCATACGCACCGTCCAATGGGCCTGATACTTGTATAGTGTGTGCCTAACTGTAATATCACCAGTGACTTATAAAGGGGTTAATCCAAAGGTTCTCAAACTCGTTCCTCAGGACCTCACATAGTTCACGTTTTTCAGGTCACCCGGCTGCTGTACAGGTGCACTCATTATTCACTAACACATTTTAAAAGATCCACAGGTGGAGCTAATTACTTCACTTGTGATTCTGTGAGGAGACCTGGAAATGTGCACTGTGTGGACCGAGTTTGAGAACCTGTGGGTTAATCAAACCTCCTTCCTTCTCTTCCTGCACATGTGATGAGTGGAAAGGCGTGATCCTGTACACCTTGTTCAGCTCTTAAACCCTGTACACACGCTTAGATTTGCTTTAGATTTGATGCTAGATTTGATTTTCTATTAGATCTGGCATTGGATCTTCCCATTAGATTTGGCATTAGATCTGTACTTTTGCATTCGACTCGATTTCGATTTCACAATGTAGGCACAATGTACTCATTCGATTTACTGGATCGAATTGAGATTTCCTTGGCTGCATAGAAGATTTTTGTGTTCGATTTGGTGGAAACGGGAGCGCGCATCGAATCGAATGCAGTTCGAAATTGACACAAAAACCATTCGATTTCGATTAGGATTCGATTTGATTTTGCTTCTATAAGCAAAATCGAATCGAAAACAGGCAAAAATCTAAGCGTGTGTACAGGGCTTTAGACTGATACATAAGCTTACTGGTGGCAGATATTTTCCAGTTGTTTCTCCCATTCGAAAATTAATTTGTAATATCGATTCCCTGTCATAAACGCCGCTCTCTCCGGGCCACTCATATTTCTCTGCTGTCAGAGACCTGTACTATGTAATTGCAGATTTGTCTCCGTCCACGGTCATGAAGTTACCAGGATACATGATTCTATACAGACCGCTCTTCCCTATATGGTTCATACACAATTGCGTCCTCCATTCCAAGCGTTTGTATCCAAACTCTTCCTGTAGCAATTCTATTGGCTGCTAACAGCATTTGTGATTTCTTGTGATAATTACATTGTAAATACACTCTCTTGTTTCTCTTGCTTGGAGAGGAATATAGATGCCTGTCAGCAGCCACCAAACCTGCCCGAAGTGTAGTATCTTCTATTTTGATATTTTGGATTGCTTTTATCTTGCATGAAATACCCCCGTTTTTCGTGTAAAAATACATAGGTGTAGGAAAGGTACATAGGTCCGTGCAGTGGCTGATGCAGAAAAAGTTGACAGGGCACCATGATAGGGCAATGGAGGAGGTTATTGGCACCATGATAGAGCAAGGGAGGAGGTTAAAGGCATGAGCACTCCAGGGTGACAATGGCAAATATACACGGGATGGCAGAGGGACATATATAAAGGTGACAATGGTGCATACACAGGAAGACATGTCCCTTTCACATTGCAAATGCTGGGTCGCACACGGGATTTGGACACAGGCCCATCCCAAGAGCAACCCAGCATTAAGCTGGGTCACTGATGTCACAAAGGGGGTGGGGCGGAGCATCATCGGGGGACGGGGGAGGAGGCAGCACTTAGAGCTGATGATGCCTCCTCCCTATAGTGTGAACAGAACCCAGGTCACTCGACCCAGATTACCCGTTTAAACTGCCCAGCAACCTGAGTAAAACCCTTCTTCTAACCCGGGTCAAAATGCTGGGTTGCTTTACCCAAATTTTTTCAAATGGCCCTTTCACACAGCACAGAGACCGTGGTCGAACCAGCAACCATCCGGGATGGATGCGGGTTCTTTGTGCAGTGTGGGATACATAGTGACAGGTGGGACATATATCAGGTGACAGTAGTGCACACGCTGAAGGACAGTGGCGCATATAAACACTGAAAGAGAGACATATACTCAATGCGACAATGGCACATACACAGGGGCCAACTTAATAGCTTCCCGTGAATTAATTAGATGAGGTAAACTAATTGATTTCCAGGTTTGACAGTTTTATTTCATGGCCTGTGCCCATTACTGACACCACAATAACAGGAATGACATTACAGAAAGGGGCGTTTGAGCGATGTTGTTCACAATATGGTTTAGTGTGTACCCTCATATAGCCAAACGACTTGCATATTTAGCAGGCCCTGTTGACTTCACTGAACAATATAGGCGGACAATATTGTTACCTGTATCGGCCTCGGCTAGTGTCAGCATCGACAATATTCATCTCCAGGCACGTGTTTCTTGTTTTATTTATTTATTGCATGTTTGTCACTTATGGATTTATATTGTTTCTTGGTACTCATGTTCTGATTGTTACTGGTATCATCTTTTTTTTATTTATTAATTATTGACATTGTTGTGCTGTTGCTCTACTGGATTGGCTCTGCTTTCTTGCAGATTTTTTTTTTCTTTCTTGTTAATTGTGTTATTGCAGCTGGTGTATTATTAGTTTACTCTATCCATAATGTTGCACTAGAGCAGGCATGTCCAAACAATGGCCCTCCAGCTGCTGTAAAACTACAAATCCTATCATGCCTTGCCACAGTTTTGCTAATATGGAATGCTCAGGAGGGCAGCATCAATTTGGAAAGAAGCCATGCGAGGAGCATTAAAAAAGCCGTCAGCCCATTAATCATCCACCATCTTCAGGAAAAAGTAAGGTCATCCTCGCCCTCTCAAGCACCCCCCCCCCTCCCTTCCCACCTGTAGAACATTACAGTGGCGGCTGTAGTGTCCGCACCCCCCCACCCTCCCCCAGAGCAGGGCAGTCAGATGAGCCTGGTGCTTCGAGATACGGTCAATGGATCACCACCAAGTAGGTCGACAAGCATTAGGTCAACACCTCTAGGTCGTCATGCAGATAGGTCGACATGACTTTAGGTCGACATGCAGTAAGGTCGACAAGACTTTAGGTCAACAGGGTCATTAGGTCGACATGGGTCATTAGGTTGAAATGTTTTTTTTTTTTACTGTTCTTTTGAGCCGAACCCATGTCGACCTTCCTGCATGTTGACCTAGACATATGTCGACCTAAATGCATGTCTAACAACTTGCTAGTGACCAACTGATCCACACCCGGTGCTTCACGTGCCACACATCCTGCATCAGCAGTAGGCCTGTCCTGTCTCCAGTGTGTAAATAATGGGATATGCCTGAGGTAAGAGCTGTAGCAGTAAATGACCCCTATCTTCCCTGTGTACCGCCTAGTTCATAACACAGGTGGCACAGGATGTGTGTGTTGTTCTTGCCAAATGACTTTACTATCCTGTTCCTAGGGCATGATCCATGATGGATTGTCCTTTGTCAGAGGCAAACACTGGCTTACACGCCATGTTATTATCACACACATACAGAACATACGTTACAGAATGAAGCTATGAAGGAAGAATATACTTATCAGCTCTTTCCCATTCACAGACTCTGTCCTACTGTCAGAGCCGGCCCTAGCCTAAATGACGCCCCAGGCAATATTTTGGCTGGTGACCCCTAGCACCGCCACTAGTTCCGCCTCTGACCCTGCTCCCCTTTCCCAGCACCATCAACCCTCATCATAGCAGTCATCATTTTGGTGCTCCTACCCGCAATATTTTAAATAGAAACAGTGCACACATTCGGTGCACAGCCCAAACAGGGGTGTGTTCTTGCTGGGAGGGGGCATGGCCACACAATAGTACCCCCAATTCAAATTATGCCACACAGTAGTGCAACTTTATTCACATTATATCATGCGATGGTGTCCCTTATTTATGTTACATCACACAGTAGTACCACTTTACCTTATGTACATTACTCCTCACATTATTCACATTATACCCTTAGAAAAAAATCCTGAGAAAATATTGTATTTTAAGCACCTCCATGGCCACACTGCAACCCAGCACAAAGCAGTGTGTGCTGGGCAGAGGAGAAGAGCTGCCTCCACTGGGCCCTTCCATCAGACTTTGGCCTGGGCAATTTGTACCCGCTACCCCTTTCTCTCGGCACCCATGATAATAACACACAGTAATGCCCCTTACACATGACACACATTATTAATATCCTTATAACCATAATGCCCCTTACACATATGTTGCACATTATTAATGCCCTTATACACATGACACACATAATGCCTGTTACACATATGTCGCACATTAATAATGCATTTATACATGACACACATAATGCCCCTTACACATATGCCGAACACTATTGCACAACCAACCCACCTGCAGACAGCATTCGCACAGCCGCTAACAATGTGACCTCTGCCTCTTCTTGGATAAGATGTTTCCTGATACATCTTGCCTCAATATGCCATGCAGCTCCTGGCCAGTTCTGCTAACGTTGGGTGCCTTTTTTGCTGAAAATTCATCTTATTTGCATTGTTATGACCAGCACACACAAGGAGCTTCCGATGATTAAAATGATATGCGGCATGCCTATATTCTGTGTGCGACTGTGGCTGTACCTGCATACAGAATGCTATGTTACAGTGATTTCCATGAATACACTATTTCATATGCAGATACAGCCTCACTCACACACAGAATATAGGCAAGCTACATATCATTTTAATCAGCAGAAGCTGCTGATGCCCCTAGGCATTCCAAATGCCCTAGGCAATTGCCTAGTTTGCCTATGCCTAAGGCCGGCTCTGCCTACTGTCGTCTGCGAAAGATTAATTAAATAACACTGAGCCATCAGACTGTCACACAAATGGAATAGGATTGGAATATCACACAATCCACAATAATAACCAAAACCATTTATTTATTTTCTGTTTCTGTTCTGGAGCAGAAATGGTCGCTGATGAGAGGGAACCTCTGCCGGGGGAGCCGCAGAGGGAATCAGCTGGTCGCAGGAGCAAGCTCCTGCGACCAGGGATCATAAGGGGGCTAAAAATGAGAGCGTACACCTGGCGATTTATGCTGAAATTGCCCCCATGTGTACACAGCTTTACAATTGGAAACCACAGTGATGAAACAAGGGGTGAAATGTAATAGGATGAGAGATTCAGAAAGTGAGAGATTTGATAAGAAATCTCCAGTATATTTAAAGCGGCAATCATTTACACTGCAAAACCAGTTTGCTTTTAAAGTTTAAATGATTGCCGCTTTATAAAACCTGAAGATTTCTTACCAAATCTCTCACTTTTTGAATCTTTCATCCTATTCAATTTCACCCATAACCTGGTAGTTATTTATTTATTTACAGTCTCTTATATATAGAGATGTGCGGGCTCGGATTCCTCAGATCCGAGCCAGCACGGACTTCATCAATCCGGGCCAGGATACGAGCAGCGCTCGGTGCTTCCCGCCTGACTCGAATCCGGGTGCACGGGCAAAACGTCAGCGCCCGGCGTTGGATTCTCGCGAGATCACGGAACCCTTAAATTCCGCAACCTCGCGCCGCCATCTTCACTCCAATCTAGGAGAAGGGTAGGGAAGGGTGTGCTGCTGCTGTGTGTGGTCTCTGCTGGGGCCCGTGCTGCTGTGTACTGTGTCTCTGCTCAGTGATCAAGACATCACCATTGCAAGGATGACTGGTGCTGTGTTCTGTCTCTCCTTTGTGCTGGGGCCTGCCTCTGCTGAGTCTGCTCCTGTATAGTCAGTCACAGTGTGATAGTCCACTGGTGCTGCCTGCCCTGCACTGCCTAGTGTCTGCTGCAGTCTGCTCTCTGCTGTTGCCACTGGCTAGTGCCTACCAGTACCTATTGCAGTATATAATTCCAGTGTGCTGTTGCCCCTGGGTACCTATCACAGTATATAATTCCAGTTTGCTGTTGCCACTGGCAGTGGCAACCAGTATTTTATTTGGTACTTATGTATTATCTGGACTCCCATGTTAAATGCACCCCATTTTTTCATACCCCTACTATCCAACTACGCATGGAGTTGATTTTATATAGTGTGGCGAGCGCAGCGAGCCACCGTGCCCGAAGCGTGGCGAGCGCAGCGAGCCCCGCGAGGGGACGCGGTCTCATAAGAAAAACGGGAGCCCAGATATTACATAAGTACCTTTTATTTATTGCAGTATATAATTCTAGTCTGCTGTTGCCACTGGCTACCAGTATTTATCGCAGTATATAATTCCAGTCTGCTGTTGCCTCTGGCTACCAGTATTATTTATCACAGTATATAAATCCAGTCTGCTGTTTCCACTGGCTACCAGTATTTATCGCAGTATATAATTCCAGTCTGTTGCCACTGGCTACCAGTATTTATTGCAGTATATAATTCCAATCTGCTGTTTCCACTGGCTACCAGTACTATCAGTCCAGGGGTGCCCACATTTGTGCTGTATCCATCCAGGGGTGCCCACATGTGTGCTGTATTTGTCCAGGGGTGCCCACATGTGTCCTGTATCAGTCCTGGGGTGCCCGCATGTGTGCCGTATAATTCCAGGGGTGCCCCATGTGTCCCATATCAGACCAGGGGAGATGCCCTTTTTTTTAATGAAAATAAAATTAAGGTTTTTTTTTTTTTACTGCAAGGGCTGTTAAATGCGCTGTAGTCCAGGGGTGAGCCAAGAGTGCTGTATAATTCATGGGGTGTTGCTAAGTAAGGTGTGCTGCACTTTTTTATAATTAAAAGAATACACATTTTTATTTTTACTGCAGGAATTTGTCTGCTGTATAATTCCATGCCTGCCGCCATGTGTGCCGTAACAGTCCAGGGGTGCCGCCATCTGTGCCGTATAATTCCATGTGTGCTGTATCAGGTCAGGGGTGCCACCATCTGTGCCGTATAATTCCTGGGGTAAGCCAAGTCTGCCGTATAATTCATGGGGTCCTGCCAAGTGTGCTGTATTAGTCCAGGGGTGATGCTAAGCATGCCATATCAGTCCATGGGTGATGCTAGGTGTGCCGTATCAGACTAGGGGGGATGCTAAGTGTGCCATATCAGTCTAGTGTTTGTGCCGCACACTTGTGTGGCTTATCATAGTTATCCAGCTACCTCGGTGCAACCTTTTGCCCTAAAAACAATATTGTAAGGTGTGAGCTGTTCAGAATAGACTGTAAATGAGTGGAAATTAATGTTATTGAGGTTAATATAGCGTAGGAGCAAAAAAAATGATGCGATTTTAGCAGTTTTTATGCTTTTTTAACAAAAAAATCAGAACCCAAAACCCAAGAAATCCAAACACAAAACACTTAGGAGGTGTTTTGGCAAAACCCATTAGAACCCAAAACCTCAAGGTAATCAGAACCCAAAACCCGAAAAGTGGCCGGTACACATCTCTACTTATATAGCGCAGCAGATTCCGTTGTGCTTTACAATAGTAGACAGTGATAAAACAAACTGGGTAACAACAGACAGACTTGGAGGTAAGAGGGCCCTGCTGCAAGCTTACAATCTATAGGGATATAGGAGGGAAACACAAGGACAGGCACCAGTAATGTCATAGTTTGTAGGTCCAGAAGGGAATCTATATACTTACAGACAGGTATAGTGGTAGGAAGGCCCTGCTCACAAGCTTACCATCTATAGGATGCGGATACACTGGCACTTAAGCTTTCTAATACATGGAGAGGAGTCCGGGAGTGGGGGGGTGAGCCCAGGAGGGGGTGCTTATGTGTGTATACTGTATTTTGTATTTGTATGCATGTATATAAGTGAAGATATTTGTGTATATTTATTCTTCATAGGCTTTTAGATTGCTTGCATTGCTTAATGGATCGGGCCAAACTTGGCACACATACTCATTATAATCCAATTTAATACTGGCAGAAATTACACACACAAGAAAAATCCACCCTTACAGGCCAGGGCCATATATCTTATATAGAAAACTAGCAGAATACCTGCGCTTCGCTACGGAATGTCAGGTATTTTCAGGCCTGTAACTTTGAAGGACTTCCTGGTAAACTACATTTTATTCTTTCCATCAGGGTGGAGAATGGCCAGGCTGTCAGAGGAGCTGACACTGGACCAGGCAACATACAACTGGCCATGGCAGAAGCAGTCACCAGACTCTTCACCAGCAGCCTGGTACCATTGCACAGTTTGGGTGGATTCAAGTTACGTAAAAGCATTATGGGAGCGCTGACCTTGATGTTGAGTACAAGGGGTGGTATTCCGGTTGGGTTCAGAGAATTCAGAAACTCTACAGGTTAATGAACGGTGTTCCCCTTCTCCAGCATGGAATCACCGACTTGTACCTAACCATATCATTAGCCAGTTTCTTCAACAGAGAGTTGTTGATGTTAACTACTGAGGGGGGTTATTCAGACCTGATTGTATGGCTTTTGAATTTAGAATTTACAGGCTGAGCGATTATTGATAGACTGCGCATGCATACGGGTAGTGGTTTGCATGCGGGAAACCATCCTGCAAAAAATCCTGAAACTTTTTTAATTGCTGGCCATACGCAAGTTAATTGACAGAAAGCCGGCATTTGGGGGTGGAAACCAGACATTTTCTGGGTCAGGGAAAACGCTATTTTCAGAAGTAATTCAGAAAATTACTCCGCTTTCAAGTTGCCTTTAAGTTGCACTCACATGTTGACCCTCAAAGAAAGAACGTTGACTCTTGGCCATAAGTAGGTTGACTTGAGACATGCTTTGACCTCGTCGGTCAGTGTCCCTCCCAGCACAACAGGTAAAGTTTGTCTAAAGTCTCCAGACAACAGCACCGTCACCCCACCCATCAGACAGGTGCAGCCCTTGATGTCCTGGAGTGTCCAGTTCCTAGCCTCAATGCCCCACTTGTTGTCCATGGTGCACTATTCCCACACGATAAGTTTGACCTCTCTAAGCACCTGAACCATGTCACTCCGCTTAGATTGTGAGGCAACATGAAGGCATAGTAAGTCATTTTGCCACGATCAAGCAAAGTTGCAGTGATATCTGAGGAAGTAATGGTAATGGCTATCTACTGTCGCTTCTGACTTTAGCTAACAACAGATTAATCAAGAAGGTTTTTACAGTCCCACCAGAGGCGTCTAGGAAGAATAGGTGTCCTGCATCGGAAACAATGCTATCTGTGATCTCTTCATAGACCTTCCGTTGCTCAAGGTTTCAGTTTTTAAAAGTCTCAAAAACTGTATGAACAAGCTGGACTGGGTTGTAAGACAGCTCCCTCAGATACTAGCAGCTGTCACAACTCCTTGTTAGGTTGGCGATGGAAGACCAAACTGTTGCAGAGTGTCACCATACATGGGGCCTATTCAGACTAGCCCGCAGCAGGTCCGAATCCATACCCTCCGATGTGGGTTTGGGTCTGAGCATGTGCAGGCCTCTACTACGAGCGCCTTTGGCTACCTTATTTCTTTTACATCTGTCGCAGCCCTGCAAAGGGATTCGGCTCACAGGGGGGCGTGCTGAGGTGGGTTACTGCTGTACCAATGGAATCTCTAACCTTCTCTGATCGCTGATCCCTTTGAGTCAGTACAACTGGACCTAGGGGAAATTCCTACCGGCCCTCGTTGCCTCAGTTTATGTAGATGAAGGTAAAACCGGCATATTGTGCTTTGCTAATGAATAGCAAAAATGTAAAATCAGATTCACAGCTATTATCAATCTTCATAAAGTTAGAATGTAATTACAGCTTACAGTACGTTGTATTGTGTGGTTCCAGTAATAACACATAACTAATAATCACACGACATCACCCCATCAGCCGTTCTCATTGTGTTACTTCTCAGAAGAACGCGTGCAACAATATTCTCTATTATCCGTGTTTGTTTGTTTGTTTCAAAGTAAATAGAAAATGTCACCATGTCCTCAAGAAGAGCACAGCGCCTATTCAGGGCACATAGTTTAGCATACGGAGACATCTTTTGTAACACATTTATAGATTTACTGTACTGTTTTATTCTTTATGCATGAAAATTACACTTTGCATTACAAAAATGAAAACAGTGAAAACGAATGAATACAGAAATAACCATAACATGACATCCTTAAAACCTGGCAGTAAATGCAGAGGAGTTTGGGAAAATCTGATGTAGTTTATTGATGTGTATTATTATTATTTTTGTACATATTAGAATACAAACTGTTGAGAAAAAAGTGTATTATTTACGTTTTCATTATTATTGTCATAAGATATTAGGCTTCAATGACAACTCTGAGTACATGCAGACATACTGTATTTGGCATGGATATGGATAAGGACTCCTTCTACTGCTGGTATCGGTATCCTGACGGCCACAGTCCCAATTCTCAGTGTACTGGCTATGAATTCCCACTGGCTGAAAATGGTGACAACTTCAAACGGTAAGAACAAGGGGATGTATATAGAGATGGGGATGTCAGCAGTCAGAATACCTCTGATGGCATTTTGATTGCGGGAATCCCGATAGGGGTCAGGTAAATATACTTAACCCCTCCTCAAACCCCAACCAGCCCTCCTCACAGCCTAACCCTAACTGCTGTACCCCATTGCCTAACCCTAATCTTCCCCTTCGTAGCCTAACCCTAACTTTCCTCCCTAGTGCTTAAACCTAATTCCTACTTTCCCTGGCCTAACCCGTTGGCATCCTGGCAACTGGGATTCCGATGCCGGCATTCTCTTTGATGTCGATAGTATAGCAGTGGTCTCCTGGCGGTAGTTGGGCTACACGTAATGAACACCAGCATCCGCATCACACACAAGGGTTAAGGGAAGATTAGGCTACAGGGAAGTGTGTGTGTGTGGGGGGGGGTGTTAAGGTTAGGTTGCCGAAGGGGATGGTTGATGATTAGGAATAGGCTATAGGAAGGGGGGTTAGGATGGGGAAAGATTTCGGTCATGTAATCGGTCCCTGCTGCTGGCATTCTGGCGGTCTGGAATCCGTATCCAACCCCGCTGGGCATATGAGGACAGTAATTAGTACTTTGCAGCGATAACTGATTTTCAAATGCTGTGTGTTATTGACCCTTATTGATAAATAGGATCAGTACAGTTGCACTTCTCAGACAGACCTGTGGATTATTGCCTCTATACCTATACTAAATAATACACACTAAATATTTTTAAATGCTTATTACATAGCTAAAAGACATTTTATGTTCTTAACCTTATCAAGATCATAATTCATTTTCATGCTAATTTTTAATATGCAAATGATGTAGAAGTTTAATTAGATAGATTTATACATTATTTTAATTGGGCTGCCAACAAGGCAGAACTGTACTCGCTCTTATTTTTTTTTACTTAGATTTTTTTTAGATCGGTAGGTAAGTAAGACCCTGGGCTCACTGGGTGAAATGCACACAAAATGTATTCTTCTAAAATACATCTATAGAAAAACAGGCATAAAAATTCAAGGGTGAAAGCAAGTGCGAAAAAGTCCTCCCTTACCCAGTGAGGTAGACGGAGCCAAAGATGGTATAAGCAGAGTGTTCAGAAGGTGACACACACTGCAAGGCTCCACAAGGTTAACACTGGGCTGGGTCCTGGAAATGAAAAGCAATCCTTGGCTAACGTGTTTCGAGTCCTTGGACTCTTTTTTAAGGCTACTGACTGCTTGTGAGATCCTTATCTTTATAGAGGAAAAGGGTGGGAAAAACATCAAAACAGATGGACGCACCCGGAAGTCCAGAGTGTACACACTTCCTGGTGTGTGTAGAAGCTCCTTCCACAAATTGCCAAGCGGGCGCCGCGTCCGCCACTTCTGGTTCCGACGGACGTGACGCTACTTCCATTTCCGCTACTTCCGTTTCAGGTAAATGGGCGGATTTGTCAATTTGGCAATAAAGACGGCGTCTAGCACCAGGCTGCAGTCAATGTTTCAGTTTTATTTTCAAAACTTTTGTCAGGACAAATCTGACCATTTCCCGGAAACGGAAGTAGCGGAAATGGAAGTAGCATCACGTCCGTCGGAACCGGAAGTAGCGGATACGGCGCCCACTCGGCAATTTGGGGAACGAGCTTCTACACACACCAGGAAATGTGTACACCCTGGACTTCCGGGTACACCCATCTGTTTTGCCGTTTTTCCTAGATTTTGCTAAAGCTTTTGATACAGTACCACACAAGAGGTTGATAAATAAAATGGAGGACCTGGGATTAGGGGAAAATATCTGTAGATGGCTAGGGAACTGGCTGCGTAATAGAGAACAAAGAGTGGTTGTGAACAGTGCCGTATCAAATATGATACCAGTACTAAGTGGAAAGCCACAGGGTTCGGTCTAGGGCCCATTTTATTTAACATTTTTATTAACGATATTGGGATGGGGTTACTTAGCAATGTATCCATCTTTGCAGACACCACAAAACTGAGCAGAGCTATTAAATCATCATAAGATGTCACCACGCTTCAAAATGATCTTGACAATCTAGATAAGTGGGCAAAAAAGTGGAAGATGAGGTTCAATGTAGATAAATGTAAGGTTATGCACCTTGGGAGTCATAACCAGTGTGCTAGTTATAACCTAAACAGGGAGGAATTGGGTAATTCAGTACTTGAAAAGGATCTAGGAGTCCAAATAGATAACAAACTGGGGTGTAGTGCTCAATGTAATATAGCAACAAAAAAGGCCAACAAAATTCTCGCATGTATTAAAAGGGGCATGGAAACTAGGGCCTCAAAAGTAATTATGCCACTGTACAAAGCATTGGTTAGACTGCACCTCGAATACGGTGTACAATTCTGGGCCCCACACTATAAAAAAGACATAATAGAATTCGAAAAAATCCAAAAAAGAGCAACAAAGCTTATTAGGGGAATGGATAATTTAAGCTATGAGGAAAGATTAAGCAATTTGGGACTATTTACACTAGAAAAGAGATGTTTAAGGGGAGACATGCTCAACATGTACAAATATATCAGGGGCCAATATAAGGAACTGTCAAACACCCTTTTTTCTGCTAGAAAGGAATCTATGACGAGAGGGCATGAGTTTAGATTAGAAGAAAAAAGATTTTGTTCATCTAGAAGGAAAAATTTCTTAACGGACAGAGCAGTCAAACTTTGGAACTCTTTTCCTGGTGAAGTGGTGTCGGCAGACACAATAAATACGTTTAAAATAAGGTTGGATAAACATTTTTTGGTTAAAAACATCCATGGGTACAAAGGATACGCTATTATAAACCTAGGTTGAACTAGATGGATGCAAGTCTTTATTAAGCCTCACCTACTATGTAACTACGCTTCTCATTTCCAGGACCCAGCCCAGTGTTAAGCTTGTGGAGCCTTGCAGGGTGTGTCACCTTCTGAACACTCTGCTTATACCATTCTCGGCTCCATCCACCTCACTGGGTAAGGGAGGACTTTATCCCACTTAGAGTGTGTACACACGGTTCGATGTTCTGTGCGATTCGATGTTTTGTCCGATTTTTACTTTTCCCTTTTTTTCTCTACTCCTTAAGATATGCCTTAAGATATGCTTAAGATTTTGACTTTTTACCATACAATTTGCTATGCGATTTCCTATTTGATTTACTATACGATTTCCTATGTGCCTTAAGATTTGCTTAAGATTTTGACTAAGTGATTTTGACTTAACAACAGGATGACTGACAGGGCCCTGGAAATCGTATAGCACATCGCATCTTAAGCATATCGCAAGGCACATACGATGCATGCGATATGCTTGCGATTTGTGCTAGATAGAGTGTGCTGCCCACTCTATCTCCCCTGCGATCTCTCCTTAAACGGGAGCGCGCATCGGGCTAGGAAGCCCTTACAATGCATACAATCAGTATGCGATATGTATGCGATATGGCTTCCGATGTTGATGATATCGTCAACATCGGAAGTTATATCGAACCGTGTGTACACACTATTACTTTTACCTGCTTTTATTGTTGCATTTTTATGCCTGTTTTTTTATAGATGTATTTTAAAAGAATACATTTTGTGTGAGTTTCACCCAGTGCGCCTAGGGTCTTACTTACCTACCGATCTAAAGACTACCTATAGGTGTTTTGGGAACACCAAGTTGAACTCAGGCAGCATACTCCGTGTGCTGCCTGGGTCCAACTTGGTGTTACCAAAACACCTATAGTGTGCGTAGGGAGACATTTGTTCAACCTACCATTACCAGTTTTACTTATATTTTTGTTAGGAATAAGACGCACCGGCTCCCAGCCATCACCAGGAAACGGGATCAGGGCTTCTCTTCCATTCCCTGCTTGCCTGGCAACCACAGACGCTACTGGTAGCATCAATTCCGCTCCTGGGCATTCTGGTTTGGCCATTCACCCGGCAAACAGAAACGCCAGGCGGCTGCAGGGGATTCCTCTACCGGCAGTTGCTAAACAGCCGGGATGCTGGGTTTATTGCGCCTAGGCAGGATTCTGGAGGCTGGTCTGCCTCGGTCTCCCACGATTGGCTGCCAGGTTCCTGTTTGACCTAGTCTGCCGTGTCTGAGACAGCTTTGGAGTTTTGTTACTGCCTTACTTTTGCCTTCGTGGGCGGCACCGATTATTTGGTTACCTTGATTCCTGTATCTCTTGTCCATTTAGCTTTAGTAAGGTTTCCTTTTTGTTTTCCCTTGAGTTCCGTGGGTACCTTATCACCCACTTAAGACCTGGCGGCACCAGAGGACCTAATTTGCCCATTGAAACGTGGCTGTTATAGATGAACAATTTTGGCTAAGTCCTGGGCTGTGAGTGGGTACTAATCAGACACGACCGGTTGTGCTAAAATATTTTATGTACCCTTTTATTAACCCCTTCCTGACACAGCATGTTTTTGCCTTCCTGACAGAGCCCTTTTTTTCAAATCTGACATGTATCACTTAAGTGGGGATAACTTTTTTTTGCTTTTACTTATCCCAGTGATTTTGAGATTGTTTTTTCGTGACACATTGTACTTCAAGTTAGTGGTACATTTTCGTCGATACACTCTGTGTTTTTTTGTGAAAAATACCAAAATGTCGGAAAAAAAGGGAAAATTTAGCAATTTGCAAAATGTTAAATTTTCTGCTTGTGAGACAAATAATCATACCACTCAAAATAGTTATAACTAACATAGACCATATGTCTACTTTATGTTTCCATCATTATTTCAACTTCCTTTTAATTTTTTTGGACACTAGGAGGCTTACAATATGAATAGCAAATTTTCAAATTTTCAAGAAAATTTCAAACACTGATTTTTTTAGGGACCAGTTCAGTTCTGATGTGACTTTGAGGGACTTGTATGTGAGACACCCCCATAAATGATGCCATTTCAAAAACTGCACCCCTCACAGTATTCAAAACAGCATTTTGGAAGTTTGTTAACCCTTTAGGTGTTTCACAGGAATTAAAACAAAGTGTAGGTGAAATTTCAAAATTTCATTTTTTTTGCAGATTTGCAATTTTAATACATTTTTCTAAGGAACACAGTACATTTTACTAGAGAAATGTGACTAAAAATTGATTCCCCCAATTCTTTTGTTTTCATAAATATCCTATATGTGGCCCTAGTGTGCACGTTGACCAAACCACAGGCTTCATAATAGAAGGAGCACCTACTTGATTTTGGAGCCTCCTTTTTATGAGATTATTTTTTAGGCACCATGTAGGTTTCTAGGCACCATAAGATGCTAAAAGTTAGGAACCCCCCCACAAGTGACCCCATTTTGCAAACTACACCCCTCAGGGAATTCATCTAGGGGTATAGTGTACATTTCAAACCCCCAGGGGTTTCACCAATTGTGGTACAACTGGGCAGTGAAAATGAAAAATTACATTTTTTTACACAAAAATGCAGTTCTGGCTCCAAATTTGTCATTTTCACAAGGAATGAAGGAGACAAAGCACCCCAAAATCTGTGCCCCAATTTCTCCCGAGTACGGCAATGCCTCACATGTGACCAAAAAATACCAGTTGGGTGCATGGCAGGACTCAGAAGAGAAGGAGTGCTTTTTGGATTTTGCAGCTCAGATTCTGGTGGAATGTTGGTGGGTGCTATGTCGCATTAGCAAGACCCCCGAAGCACCAATACAGTGGAACTCCCCCACAAGTGACCCCATTTTGCAAACTACACCCCTCAGGGAATTCATCTAGGGGTATAGTGTACATTTCAAACCCCCAGGGGTTTCACCAATTTTGATACAACTGGGCAGTGAAAATGAAAAATTACATTTTTTTACACAAAAATGCAGTTCTGGCTCCAAATTTGTCATTTTCACAAGGAATGAAGGAGACAAAGCACCCCAAAATCTGTGCCCCGATTTCTCCCGAGTACGGCAATGCCTCACATGTGCCCAAAAAATACCAGTTGGGTGCATGGCAGGACTCAGAAGGGAAGGAGTGATTTTTGGATTTTGCGGCTCAGATTCTGGTGGAATGAATGGTGGGTGCTATGTCGCATTAGCAAGACCCCCAAAGCACCAATACAGTGGAACCCCCCCACAAGTGACCCCATTTTGCAAACTACACCCCTCAGGGAATTCATCTAGGGGTATAGTGTACATTTCAAACCCCCAGGGGTTTCACCAATTTTGATACAACTGGGCTGTGCAACTGAAAAATTACATTTTTTACACAAAAATGCAGTTCTGGCTCAAAATTTTTCATTTTCACAAGGAATGAAGGAGACAAAGCACCCCAAAATCTATGCCCCGATTTCTCCCGAGTACGGCAATGCCTCACATGTGACCAAAAAATACCAGTTGGGTGCATGGCAGGACTCAGAAGGGAAGGAGTGCTTTTTGGATTTTGCAGCTCAGATTCTGGTGGAATGTTGGTGGGTGCTATGTCGCATTAGCAAGACCCCCGAAGCACCAATACAGTGGAACTCCCCCACAAGTGACCCCATTTTGCAAACTACACCCCTCAGGGAATTCATCTAGGGGTATAGTGTACATTTCAAACCCCCAGGGGTTTCACCAATTTTGATACAACTGGGCAGTGAAAATGAAAAATTACATTTTTTTACACAAAAATGCAGTTCTGGCTCCAAATTTGTCATTTTCACAAGGAATGAAGGAGACAAAGCACCCCAAAATCTGTGCCCCAATTTCTCCCGAGTACGGCAATGCCTCACATGTGACCAACAAATACCAGTTGGGTGCATGGCAGGACTCAGAAGGGAAGGAGTGATTTTTGGATTTTGCGGCTCAGATTCTGGTGGAATGAATGGTGGGTGCTATGTCGCATTAGCAAGACCCCCAAAGCACCAATACAGTGGAACCCCCCCACAAGTGACCCCATTTTGCAAACTACACCCCTCAGTGAATTCATCTAGGGGTATAGTGTACATTTCAAACCCCCAGGGGTTTCACCAATTTTGATACAACTGGGCAGTGAAAATGAAAAATTACATTTTTTTACACAAAAATGCAGTTCTGGCTCAAAATTTTTCATTTTCATAAGGTATGAAGTAGAAAAAGCACCCCAAAATCTGTGCCCCAATTTCTCCCGAGTACGGCAATGCCTCACATGTGACCAAAAAATACCAGTTGGGTGCATGGCAGGACTCAGAAGGGAAGGAGTGATTTTTGGATTTTGCGGCTCAGATTCTGGTGGAATGAATGGTGGGTGCTATGTGGCATTAGCAAGACCCCCGAAGCACGGTGAAATGATGAACCTAATAATCCATAGATGTGTGGTATATTTTAAAACACTCCTTTATACATAGGCCGGGTTTGTCGGGGCAAGTGTCACACTGGAAAATAGTTTGCTTTCTTATTCCCTTTTTATAGCAAACTTTGCACCTTTTTTGTGTCCTGCCCTTTTTTCCAGTGGAGGGGATTTCATCAGGAAAATGCTGCCCTGGTACAATACGGGTACTAGAAGTACTGGGGCCCTCTGCCTGCTGGTTCCCAAATATTAGGCCCTTTATGACTTCCTCTTGAAAGTGCATAAATGTCCCCCTCTGGCTGGTAGAACGGAATAGCACGTAAGCGTTATACAGTGCCATCTGGATGATATACACGGCCAGCTTCTTGTACCAGATTTTTGTTTTCCGCAGGGCACTGTACGGCTTCAGTATCTGATCTGAAAGATCCACTCCGCCCATGTACCTATTGTAATCCAGGATACAATTAGGTTTTGAGGTGTGGGTACTGGTACCTCGTACAGGGACGGAGGTGGTACTGTCTCCGTGAATTGTCAGTATAAGGACATCCCTCTTGTCCTTATATTTGACCAACAACATATTTTCGGTGCATATTCCCCTGCTTACACCCCTTCTCATTACTTGGGCAATGTGCGTTTTTGGGAGGCCTCTTTGGTTCTTGCGCACAGTACCGCAAGCTGCTGTACCTCTTGAACCAAGGGCCTTAAACAGGGGGATGCTGGTGTAAAAGTTATCCACATAGAGGTGATAACCTTTATCCAGGAAGGGGTGCACTAAATCCCAGACAATTTTTCCACTAACACCTACGAGGGAGGGGGGGCATTCTGGCGGTTCAATTCTTGAATCCTTCCCTTCATATACCCTAAACCTGTGGGTGTACCCTGAGGTGCTTTCACACAGCTTATACATTTTTATGCCATACCTTGCCCTCTTACTGGGAAGGTACTGGCGGAATTTAACCCTTCCTTTAAAATGTATAAGGGACTCGTCTATGCAAATGAATTTATCTGGGATGTACATCTCTTCAAATTTGGCACTGAAGTGATCAATGACCGGCCTGACTTTGAATAGCCGGTCAAAGGTGGGATCATCTCTGGGTGGGCACTGTGCATTATCGTTGTAATGCAAAAATTTAAGGATTAACTCAAAACGATTCCGGGTCATGGCCATACGGTAAAGTGGGGTGCTGTACAGAACATCTGTACTCCAATATTGCCTAATTTCTGGCTTTTTTACTATGCCCATATGAAACACCAGACCCCAAAACGTCATCATCTCTACTGCATCTACAGGGGTCCACCTAGCAAATGATGACGTGGGGTTTTGAGCAATAAACTGCTGGGCATATAAATTACTTTGGTCCACCATTAAATTTATAAAATCATCAGAGAAAAATAATTTGAAAAAGTCAATTTCTCGGAGACCTGTTGAATCAAATTGGATTCCTGGGATGGCCAAAAACTCAGGAACCTGGGGCTCAAAATTGTCTGGTGGTGGGGTCCATACGAGATCAATTATTGGGGGGGGGGTCTCAGCTGCTCTACGGGGGCGTCTTTGAGGGGGTCCCTCATCACTAGAGGAGGAAGAGGAGCTTAAGATGAATCCTTCAAATTCCCCGCTTGCCTCACTGGCTGTGTCAGAGTCAGAGGCAAGCATGGCATATGCCTCCTCCGCTGAATACATTCTTCTGGATGACTGGGATGACATTTGGGATGACATTTGGGATGACATTTGGGATGACATTTGGGATGACATTTTTATTTTTGTGTTTCTGGTAGTGAAATGTTTCAACACGTGTATAGTGTAGGGGGGGTACAAACTTTATTTCAATGTAGTATGTAGTGTGTAGTGTGTATGTAGTGCAGAAAAAAAAAAAAGGTCCTGCGCCAAAAATTGAGCACAGATGTTGGTCAGTAACGTCCGTCACTGAACAGCGCTCAAAGGCAACAGGAATTTGATAACAAAAATTTGATAAAAAAAAAATTAAAAAAAGACCCCACAGCACCCTCAAAAAAAAAAAAAAAAGGTGATCAGTGATGCGACACTGATTACCAGTGAGGGGCAGCAGGTGCACAACCTTTGGTGCAACTGACAGTGCAACTGGCAGGTATATATAAAAAAAAAACCTCTGCACCCCCAAAAAGTTGCTGATCACCTCAGATATAGTGATCAGCACAAAGGGGGGGGGGCAGCAGACACAAAATATAGCACTCTCTATCACTCTCTGTCGATATCTCTCTATCTCTCTCTATCTCTCACTATCTCTCACTATCTATCACTATCTATCACTCTATGACACTGCAGCAGCAGCACTGACAGTTATATATATAAAAAATAACCCCTGCACCCCCAAAAAGTTGCTGGGGGTGCACAAAAAGGGGGCAGCAGACACAAAATATAGCACTTTCTATCACTATCTCTCTCTATCTCTCTATCTCTCACTATCTACCACTCTATGACACTGCAGCAGCACTGGTATATATATAAAAAAAAAACCTGTGCCCCCAAAAAGTTGCTGATCAGTTAATTTATACTGATCAGCACAAAAGGGGGGGGGGCAGCAGTCAGTTGCACACGCAGTACAGCTGTATATATATAAAAAATATATAGCACAATCTGTCACTATCTCTCTATCTCTCTCTATCTCTCTATCTATAACTCTATCACACTGCAGCAGCACAAAATGTAGCACTCTCTGTCACTAGCCCTCTCTATCTCTCTCTATCTCTCTCTCTCTATCTCTCTCTATCTATAACTGGAACACACTGCAGCAGCACAGCAGCACAACACAGCACAGCACAACACAGGAAGTCACAAGCTCCAGGAACGCTACAAGCTGTGATCAGGTAAGTATTTTGCAAGGATCAGGTCAGTAAAACGGCAGATTGGCACGGTGACCGCACTGCACGCAATTCCAGACCGGAATGGCGTCTGCAGTGCAGTCACCGTTAGTTTAAATCCCCCTCCATGGCTGTGATTGGTCCGTCGGTCCGACGAACCAATCACGGCCTTTGGGGGCGGGTTGGGTGAGGTGGGGTGACACCAGTGTCACCCTTACACCCCGTGGTGATTGGTGCTGTACTTTACAGCACCAATCACCTCCGATCCCTGTGTCACCGGCGAACGTTATTCGCCGGTGACACAGAAAACGCTGTAATTGGCTGTTCACACTGAACAGCCAATCACAGCGATCGCCGACGGGAGGGCGGCATCGCAGCCCCCCCTGGGCATGCAGGGACATGTCTGCTGTCAGGGACAGCAGACATGTTTAAATTGTCACCGCGTCTATAGACGCGGTGACAGTTAAATGGCATGACGTACATTTATGCCATGTGTCGGGAAGTACTTCCCGACCATGACGTAAATGTACGTCAAATGTCGGGAAGGGGTTAATTTTCATATTTGTTTCTTAAATCTGTGTATGTTTTATACGTTTTCATATTAGTACGTAAATAAATTGCATGTGCTATTTCCCCCTTTATTGCGCAGTTCTATTTTTCCTTTCCTCTGTTATAGATGAAGCCTAGCACTGCAGGTACCTAGCGAATACTTAGGAAACCAACAGAATCAGTGGGTAGAGTAGGTGCCACTGTGGTAGGGTTACCACCCGTCCGGGATTACTCCGGACAGTCCGGTAATTAAGCCGGGTGTCCGGAGTCTGGAGGGGTGGTGTTCCCGGACTATACAATGTCCGGGAACCGCGCTGCCACTAGTGACTAGAGGTGAGTCAGTGTGAGTGAGGAGTCGGGAGTGGGACACGGGGAGACGGCTGCTGCATGGACCTGGCTTGCTCACTGGCTATTTCAAATCTCACGGTTCATCAGCCAATCAGGAGTGGTGGCTCCTGATTGGCTGTCGGACCGCGAGATGGCGCGAGATGTGAAATAGCTAGTGAGCAAGCCAGGTCCGTGCAGCACCTAGCTCCCCGTGTCCCGGCCGGCACTCTGTTATAGCCTGCATGCCTGCCTGCCTGCCGATAACACTACACTCGTACACCGGATGCAGTGGCACCAACGATCAGCCCACCCACAGTCTCCCCCCGCACAGCCGGCAAGTGAGAGCGCTCCCTGGAAGCGCTCTATCGCAATACCGTCTGCCTAGAAGTTGCACCTTGTATAGCAGGTGGTCTATAGTGCCGGCGTGCAGGACCACTGGCAGCTCAGCACCTGGATGCAGACGGGACTGATCATGTTCCAAGGGATCGAGTCCAGCCCCAGCAAACCGTGTGAGAGAGCATTAAGGTACCGACTCCTATATTGGGGCAACTGGGACGCCAGACCCCCTTCCCAGGGCTCACGTGTAATCGGCATTATGTTGAAAATTTTTGCCGCGCGCCTACGGCGCGCACTGTCTGTGTTGTTACGACTTTCCAAAATACCTTTTCATCCTAGCATATCGTGTAATGGGCATTGTGGTGTATGGCGTAACATGTAATGGGCATCAAGCTGTGTGGCATAACGTGTAATGGGCATTATGGCATGTGGCATACTATGGCATTTTGTATGCTATGTAATGGGTGTGTGACGTGTAATCGGCATTATGTTGAAATTTTTTGGCGCGCATTATCTGTATTGTTCCTACTTTTGTAAAAATTTTGGGCATCACGGTGTGGGGCATAACGTGTAATGGGTATTACTGTGTATGATGTGTAACATGTAACTGTCATTATGGTATGCAAAATCAAGAATGAAATTGAAGCAAAGGTTAAAAAAATTCAACATAAGGGGGTAAAAGGGGGCGGGACATGGGCGGGGCAGTGGGTGTGTCAAGGGGGTGGGCCAATGTCCGGGAATCTCTCAACAAAAAGGTGGTAACCCTACACTGTGGTCTTATTCCATCCATGGCCACAGGGGTACATTCCTATCACCCGAACACTCAGGTTCCAGAGGGACTATCATAACAATTTCTAATATTTGTATTTCTTGATAATAGGTCCCAAAAAAAATGGAGGTATATCTCAGCATTGCGGGGGTGGGATGAGTCCAGGATCTTTGTCAGATGTGAGAGTTGCTGCTGTCTAGGTAGAACCTCCGGTGGCCTGCCTGCATGATCCCATTGGTCATGTAGCAGGCCAATGGTGTTGCAGATGATTCGATGCACCCTAGGACACAACTCGGATCAGTAATGCAGCAGGATACATATCACTTCCTGCTGCATTACCATAGTACATGTTCTATGTAAGCAGCAGCGATAGCAACTCCAACCACATCTGAGTCATGCTTATGGTCACAAATCATGCAGTGGGCTCACAAATCATGCAGTGGGAAGCCTGGCAACATCTAGCCTGATGGGGCTAGTACAAATAAATGGTCTATGTACTGCAAATAATCCTTTTCACACCATTGCATTATCAAGAAAATCATGGAAGCAAGACAAGTTACTGTAGTAGCTCATGAGGACCTTGTAGTCTTTGGAGGATTATTGTAGCGGTACCTATATAAATTAAACTTGCATTGTGACTTCTCTTATAGGACAGTGCCACCCCATAAACAGCCACTTACAGGCTGTGCCCTGCTGAGGCGGGTTACTGCTGTACCAAAGGAATCTCTAACGTTCTCTGATCGCTGATCCTTTGGAGTCAGTACAACTTCTCCTAGGGGAAATTCCTACCGGTCCTCGTTGCCTCAGTTTCTATAGATGAAGGTAAAACCGGCATATTGTGCTTTGCTAATGAATAATAAAAATGTCAAATCAGATTCACAGCTATTGTCAATCTTCACAAAGTTAGAATGTAATTACAGCTTATGTTGTATTGTGTGTTTGCGGTGTCATGGATATACAGTAATAACACATAACTAATAATCACACAACATCACCCCATCAGCCATCCTCATTGTGTTTCTTCTCAGAAGAACGCTTGCAACAATATTCTCTATTATCCGTGTTTGTTTGTTTCAAAGTAAACACAAAATGTCAAGGGTAAGTGGATTTTGTGCTAATTTTAGAAGATTCATGAAGATCTGAATTAAGAACAAAATACTTTATATAATGTTAAATACCTTCAATTTATTAAAATTAGAAATAAATCAAATACATCTCATGTGGCCACCTGTCACCTAAAGAAAAAGGAAACAGATTAAAAATATCAGGATTCCAAGGTCCGGCTTGTAATATACAGCTCGCAGGTTTTGGAAATATTCTATGTCAACCTCAGTGAAATGGCCAATGGAGATGTATTTAAGTTTGGTCTAATTTTAATAAATAGAAAGTATTTAACATTATACAAAGTCGTTTGTTCTTAATTCAGACCTTTATGCATCTGATACAATTAGCACAAAATCCACTTGCCCTTTCCAATTTGTTTAAATACTTTGGGAAACTTGATTTGAAGATTTTCCAATGTATTTAGGTGTGTATACAGACACACCAGGCAATTTGCTGCTACACACTATCTAGAATTCACACGTTTTTTTTTTTTTGCTTTTGGCATCCAATGCACGTCTAGATAAGACACACTGCACTGTACTGTATACTAGATTCAGCGCTTGATTTTGAGATTGCCCATTCAAATACAAAATGTCACCTAGTCCTCAAGAAGAGCACAGTGCCCATTCAGGTCACATAATTTAGCATACGAAGACATCTTTTGCAACATACTGTATTTATTTATTTACAGTTTCTTATACATTGCAGCATATTCCGTTGCGCTTTACAATTGGAGACCACAGTAATTAAACAAACTGGGTAGATACAAACCGACATGGAGGTAGGAGGGCCCTGCTCGCAAGCCTACAATCTATAGGGATAATAGGAGGGATACATAAGGATCGAGTTCCATAGCCAGGCAGTAACACCAGATTACAAGACAGTCCTGATGGGATGCAATTAGATATAAATACTACTGGAGGTTCTGTGGGGGTCCTGAATATGATGATGAAGAGGTGAGGTTTCAGGGAACACTTGAAAGTTTGGAGGCTAGAGGAGAGTCTTAGTGTGGGTGGAAGGGCATCCAAAGGGTGGGTGCTGTCCGACAAAAAACCTGCAAGTGTAAGTGGGAGCAAGTAATGAGGGTACTTGTGTATTATTACGGCGCCCACGATTTTGATCGAAGTGCATCTCATCGCATTGCATGCAATATAGCGCCATGCGATGAGATTTTTAATTGTACAAGCACCCTGATGGGTGCTTACTATTTTAAATGCACCCCCATTGTCAACGCCACCCCCACTATCAATGCCAACCCGAAGCGTGGCGAGCGGCGGCGGTACGCGTCCTCCAACCTTTTCATACCCCCACTATCCACGTCGGCGTGGAGTTGGTTTTACATAGTGTGGCGAGCCGCGCGAGGGGAGGCGGATTACTTGACATGTATTCCGCGTGCGCTCGCCACACTATCTAAAATCAACTCCACGCCGACGTGGATAGTGGGGGTATGAAAAGGTCAGAGGACGCGAACCACTGCAATCGCCATGCTTCGGGTTGGCGTTGATAGTGGGGGTTGCGTTGACAATGGGGGTGCATTTTACATTGTAAGCACCAATCAGGGTGCTTGTACAATTAAAAATCGCATCGCATGCCATTTTGCTGGCATGCGATATTTAATTGTACATTGCGGGTCATTTAATGTGAATATCGCATCGCATACCACTAAATAAGGTATGCGATGCGATGGGCACCGTGATAATACACAAGTACCGTAATGAGTATGTAATTTATAGATTTACTGTACATGAGTTGCTTTCTTCTCTTATTCTATTTGCATGTTTGGGAAATACTGATGTAGTTTATTGATGTTTATTATTATTATTTTTGTTTAGAATAAAACGGTTAAGAAAAAAAGTGTTGTATTATTAACATTTTGGACAATATGGATAAGGACCCCTCCTACTGCTGGTATCGGTATCCTGGCGGGCACAGTCCCAATTCTCAGAGTACTGATGATGAATTCCCACTGGCTGAAAATGGTGACAGCTTCAAGGGGAAATATACAGATGGGGATGTCGGCAGTCAGAATACCTCTGCTGGCATTTTGATTGAGAGAATCCCGATAGGGGTCAGGTAAGTATACTTAAAACCTCCCCTCAAACCCTATTCCTCCCTTCCAACAGCCTAACACTAACTACTGTACCGATTTGCCTAAACATAACCCACCCTCCCTACAGCCTAACCCTAATCTTCCCCTTTGCAGCCTATCCCTAAGTCTCCTACCTAGGCCCTTATTCTGATTGACGCGGACTTTACCGCATTCTTACGGATCGCGTCTTTTCGGCGTCTGCGCATGCGTGGAGAACGCAACGCGCATGTGCCACGCCTTGACTCCGTACCAGTTCGGCCAAATCCCGTACAAAACTGTTCCCCGCAATCAGTAGGGAAATATGGGCGTATTATGGGCGTCATGCGGAATGTCACATGGGCGTAGTTTCAAAGTGGGCAAAACGGGGCGGAAACATGGGCGGACACGGGGGAGTACACTTATGTTGGGGGGCGTACATTCGGATAGCACTCCGAATGCACGCGATCAAAAGGGGAAGAAATGTGCGGTGTCCACAAGTGTACTATTGCTTTGCGGACACCACTCGTTCATGCGGTAGGCGAACGTACGCCTAATGACTACAAGCATTAACACCTGAACCCAATAGAATCGACTCGTTTACTCATTACTTACTAATAGGCCGCTTGTCAGTGCTTTAATTGAAACCATTGCTGCTTCAAGGAACCCTTCCTAAACACCCACATATCCTGTACTTGTCAGACACTTTAAAACTGCTAACAATGGACATGACAGAATATTAATACTAGCAATACACATGTGTATTCGACATGTACTCATGAAACCACACATTTTTGGGTAAAGTAAAAAAATTTATTTATATACATGTCACAGTCAATGCCACTGTGATGCAATGACCAAAAAATACAAAATCAAAAAAATAAACAACATGGCAGGAATGTAGCAAAATAAATAATAATACAAAACAAATATAATTGCACACAGATGGACTCCAGCACCTCCTATGTGCCACTGCACATGCAGCCAGTGGGAAATGAGGATGCTGCTGGCCCTTCTACAGCAGGGCAACCTGCACCTGACCATTCTACAGCAGGGCAACCTACACCTGGCCCTTCTGCAGCAGGCCAACCTGCAGCTGGCTCATATGCACCATCAGCAGAATCATTTGGAACACAACCGGGGACTTCACAAGATAGTACCATGGCCATCACTTCAAGTACAGCTGACAGTAATGGCAGGCAAAAGAGGGCAACAGGGGAACCAAAAAGGACATATGAAGCAAGGGCTCATCTGGTTACCCTCAGCATGTGATTGGACACAAGAAGCTGACACACACAGCACAATGGAAGATTTGGGACCACATAACGGTGGAGATTAATGCAGCCACAAGTTCATTTGCGACCACGTTTGGCCTTGGTAGGCTCCTTGGCCTGTGCAGCAGCTCTTCGGGGACGGCCAGATGCTGGGGCAGGTGGAGCAGATGATGTTGAGGGGTTGGCTGGTCTACCCCTCCTGCCAGCAGGGAGTGTTGCCGGTGGTAATGCACCAGAAACGGATGACATTAGGACCCTGTTGCTGGTAACCAGCTCCACCATAAGCTCATTATGGTGGAGGAGGAGATCATTTTGGCGGGTGGCTTGCTCGGCCAGCACCTGAGCACTTGCAGCCATGGCCTGATGTGACTGAGCCATGGCCTGCATGCTCGCAGCGATGGCCTGCTGGGTGCTGACCAAGCTCGCCAGGATCTCCTCGGTCCTATGCATCCGTTCTGATGCCAAGTCTCCCTGCTGGTTGATGTCCCCAAGCATCTGTGCCAAGGCGGCCAAATCGGCTTGGGCCGATGGCTGCTGCTGCACAGGCCTACCACTGGGGCCAGGTGGCACGGACTCCTCCACCTCCTGAGCAGAGTCGGCACCAAGCGGTGGGGTGTCTGTGGAAAAAGATAAACACAATTAGGAGACATTCTAAGATAATTACTTGCACAAGTTTATGGCATGACCAATATTTACCTTCCAGCAAAGACGCAAACACTTCAGCTGGGGCCTCGCTATCCATCGTGCTCACCCCCCTGATCTCCTCTATTGATATACAGCTCTCGGCCATCAACTCCAGGGGGGTGAGCTCTAGCCCTGATGGCATGGGCCCGGCCCCAGATGTCTGGCTGTGTTCCCACCGCTTGGTCATCTTCCTCTTCAGGTTGGTTTTGAAGTCCTGCCACCTGCAATGTAAGTTGACATATTAATACATGTCACTCCAGATGTTAGCTGTTGCAGCCATTGCTCTGTGCTACATATTACGACATGTGATTAATGTCCAAAAGATAATATTATATGCAACTATGATATCCACCGTTACAATACACATTCACAATCACCCTACTCTAACTCTCACCGAAATAACATGGCAATAATGTATGTGTATCGTAACAACCTCACGGGCCATTTGCTAAATCCATCTAAGCATCAATTCAATCATTACTTGGCTATTACTGGGCACATGTATGACAAAACAACTTGCCTCTTCTTCACATGGTCCGTCTCACGAACTTGTGGCGCTACTTCATTAATCTCTGCCGTTATCTGTTCCCAAATCTTCCATCTGCGTGTGTGTGTCAGCTTCTCCGATGGACACTCAATCCAATCACGTGCTCGGGGAACCAGGATGGCAAGCTCCTGTGCTTCATATGCCTTATTTTTTTTGGGTGGTTCCTCTGTTGCCCTGGCTCTCCCCTTGCCACGTCCTTGGCCACGCCCCCTGTCACGTGTCGCTGCACTTGAAGTGCTGGCCATGGTACTACCTTGTGAAGTCCCCGGTTGTGTTCCAATCAATTCTGCTGATGGTGCATATGAGCCAGCTGCAGGTTGGCCTGCTGCAGAAGGGCCAGGTGTAGGTTGCCCTGCTGTAGAATGGTCAGGTGCAGGTTGCCCTGCTGTAGAAGGGCCAGCAGCCTCCTCATTACCCACTGGCCGCATGTGCAGTGGCACATAGGTGGTGCTGGAGTCCATCTTGTCAAATAGTTGCTGCAGATCTGGGTCCACCTCTGGTTGTGATCCAGACATGTTAGCAACAACATGGTCACCTTCTAATACACCTTTATATACTGTTTGTGTAGCCTGTTTGGCGGACATCAGCGGCAGCTGCGTTCCGTGCGTGAGCGTACGTTGCTGTTTTTTCGCGCCGCATACGGTGGCGGAAATTCCATTGTGTAAAACCTGGCGAAAGTTCTACATGAAATACTGGGCACCAATGCTAACATTGCATAGAATCTTCTGATACACCTGTGACTATTGCACAATACACATGCTATTTGCTAGCATGACATGACATTTGATTCATGACTACTGTGGTATTGTGGCGTTTGTTTGCAAGCTAAAAGTAGCCCAATCCCTTAGATAATCCAGG
Source organism: Crinia signifera (assembly GCF_055691185.1). Classification (NCBI taxonomy): domain Eukaryota; kingdom Metazoa; phylum Chordata; class Amphibia; order Anura; family Myobatrachidae; genus Crinia; species Crinia signifera. Next base: position 67,021,145 of record NC_139217.1, read on the forward strand.
CCACAAGTCATGCAATACTCATCTCTACTGTTATAGACCACACATGTGAGAGCCCTATAAATAGTGACTTGCTGCTAGAATCATTTGTCTCCAGATCTGGACTTGTCAGGGTCTAAGGTAAGCTCTTCCATGCTCCTTGTAGATATGATATCCATTAACAATGTAAGTGTATGAATGTATGCACAATTGCCTCACTGACTACAGATTGTTGGGCCAGCAAAGTGCGTGTAGCATTATTGCAACATGTCACATGTTCACTATTTCACTCACAGGTCTTAAACCTGTGTGGGTTCATCTATTGCAGGACAACATGTCCCAGCAATAGATGAAATGTCTCATAGTACATGATGTCGGCAAAAAATGCTGACACCTTTATCTGAGTGTTTTGGACGGTGTGTATTGAGTTCATATTATTGTGTCATCATTATAGAGTCAAATGGATCTGAGGGATTTCACGGGGCGGCCATCTATTGTACGTATTGAAGGCTCCAAATCTATTTGTAGTGGGATATGGCCATTATGTGCATAGGTGCATCAGTATTTATGTTCATTTCTTTATAGGTTGCTGAAGCAATGATGCGCTACATGGAGAGGAGGCTAAGGGCACTTGCGGCTCTCCCCACTCGTCGGCCAAGGAGGCCAGGACGTGCTAGAATCTATCGCACACGGGTGACTCTGTTTGCTATGCCCGATGATGAGGTACTTACTAGGTACCGGTTACCGCCACATGTCATTCTGGATCTGCTCACCTTAATTCAGAGCGATCTGGAACCTCTACACGGGATCACGACAGCAATTCCGCCTCACACACAGCTGCTGGCGGTGTTGCATTTCTGCGCCTCAGGATCATTCCAACAAGTAGTGGCAGTACTTGCTGGAATATCTCAGCCGGCCTTCTGCCAAATCCTGAGGCGTGTGACGTCGGCCATGTTCAGGCGCAAGGGGCACTTCATGGCCATGACATTTGCCACCGAGACCCTGCGCAGAAGCCAGCAGGCCTTCCATCAAATTGCTGGCTTCCCTAATGTGATAGGGGCTGTGGATGGCACCCATGTACCATTTGTGCCTCCATCTCGAAGTGAGAAGATATATAGGAACCGCAAATTGTTCCACTCACTGAACGTGATGGTGGTATGTGGCCCATCCATGGAAATTCTCGCCTTCAACTCGAAGTTTCCCGGAAGTGCCCATGACTCTCATGTCATCCGACAAACCGGGATATGGCAAAGACTCCAAGAGCTGGAAGGCCGTGATGCGTGGGTTCTGGGTGACTCCGGTTACCCATGTACGCCCTGGCTACTTACGCCGTACAGCTACCCAGCACCGGGCCCACAGGAGGCATTCAATCGGGCGCATGTTGCCACCAGGCAAGTGGTGGAGCGCACAATTGGCCTTTTAAAAGGTCGATTTAGAGTGCTCCACCGCACTGGTGGTGACTTACAATATGCGCCTGAAATGGTGTCGAGGATCGTGGGCCTGTGTATATTTTTCCACAACATTGCTGTGCGGCGTGAGATACCCTTTGATGAGTGGGAGGTACCATCTGAGCCGCAAGATCCGCCCATGCGCCCATCCCGCGCCCCTGAATGCCGGAGGGGATACCAGCTGCGGGACTCTGTGGCGCAAAGATACTTCAGGTACATGTTATCGAGTTGACAGAACACACCAATTGTAGTCAAAATCAGCCCTTCAAATAAGTACAGTGTGTTAGTTGTCAGTGTTACAAAACTAAAATTAGCCAGCCTGCCCTCCTAATGGCAAAGAAATAGGAGATATTTATCATATGTGCTTAGTTTTGGGGGAAGTTCAATATAGGTGCTAATTATTATACCTTGTTCAAGGGATCTTATGTGTTTGTTATATCTTCATTATTGTAGTTGATACTATCCCTGATGACTGGTGAGTACATTGATTTATTCTGTAATGTGTTGGGGATTTTTTCATGTGTTGATGTCTGATTTGTTTGCATATATATATATATATATATATATATATATATATCTATCTATATATATGATATTTGAATTTATTCACATGTTTCAACATTTCAAGGAGCAGGCAGCCAGGCAGGCAGGCAGGCAGGCAGGCAGGCAGGCAGGGCTGGTGTATAATGCTGGTCTCAGGATACCTGCAAGTGTGTGTATGTGTCTTTTACACATAAATGTACGCATACACATAGATGCATAGAGTAAGTAATGCTAACTACAGCTATGCGTTGCTAAGCTATAGCACGCGTTGCTTGGCGGAGCGAGGCGTCATTGGATTTGCTAAGTGCATACACACTGTGTTTTATATATATCAGATTTGTTCATTGCCATACATCAACACTACTGTTTTGAAGGCATGCGAATTTGTCACCATTTGTGTTGGCGCAGAGACGCTGTTCATGTAAAGATGAACAATAAAGTTATTAACACAAATAACTGTGATCAACCAATGCCACCACCTGATTGGTTGATACATGCCATTGTCAACATGGCGGAGACACGAAGGGCAGAACCCTTCACACATGCGGAGCTGAGGGTTCTTGTCTCCGTCATGGAGACAAGGCTGGGCCGTGCGGGGCCCTTCATCACAAACCGCCATAAGCGGAGGGCGTATGCTGCGGCAGGGCGCCGTATTTACGCCCGCACTCGGGTGCGGAGGTCCCTCGGGCAGCTGGAGAGGCGGTGGTCGGACCTCCGCAGGCGCCAGCCCCAGCTGCTCCAGCAAATCAGGGGCGAAATTGCTGAGTGTGAGTATTTTAGCTATGAAATTTCGCACTTACAACATAGCATCTAGAAACAATAAAATGTGTCTCATGATAAGTGGGTGTCCATGGGTTTAAAAGTCCATAGACTGTTATGTGTGCTTCTTCCTGGTTAACATGCAGTCATGTGGCTTTTATATGTAATGCCATAGCATTGAGGATTCTGATGCATACAATGTGCCAGATCTAATATGTGTTACACATTGATAAATGCCTGGGTTGTAATGTGTGAACAAATTACTAACAATCACATAATAATTTAAATGTCACAATTTGGAGTCCATTAACAGTAAGGAGCTACTTTCCTGCATCGTTTGCCATCATTATCACCCTTCCATGTATGTCTTGTTATGGATTAATACATGTGCACCAATGACCCGACATTGACCATGATGTTTTTTTCTACCACACAGCACGAGCCCGAGCCCGACAGGCCCGTGAAGAGGCGGAGGCAGACCTGGCCCAGGAGGAGGCCCAAGACCCGGAGGAGGAGGTGGCGGCAAGGGTGGAGGAGGAGGAAGTGGAGGAGGAGCAAATGTTTGAGGAGATGGTGGAGGAGGTGGTGGAGGAGGAGGAGGTGCGTGAGGAGGTGGTGGAGGAGGATGTGGAAGCGGAGTTGGTGGCGGAGGAGGAGGTGTTGGTGGCGGAGGAGGAGGTGGAGGAGGAGGTGGTGGTGGTGGAGGAGGAGGAGGAGGAGGAGGAGGAGGAGGAGGAGGAGGAGGAGGAGGAGGAGGTGGAGGAGGAGGTGGAGGAGGAGGTGGAGGAGGAGTTGGAGGAGGAGGTTCTTGTGGCAGAGGAGCTGGCGGAGGAGGGGGCTGAGGAGGCCACGGTTGCCCCGGACGATTCTGATGACGAGGGGGAGGAGGCGTGCCAGGCCCCGGAGTCCCAGCAGATCGGTATGTTAACATAATGCATCATTCATGAAGTAGTTGTACTGGTATTTGTTATGTAGCACTGGTGATAAAAAATTTTGGGCCCATACTATTCATATAGACCCCAAAGTGGGTAGCTACAGATACAGGTACGGGTTAGATGGGGTGTCCAAGGCATCCCTTTCATCCAGGACACCTCTCAATTACACAGGTTTGTGGGATGGGTTGGAGGTCCATTTTGACTGCCACATAACCGTTGTAGTTAAACAGGATCCAGGAGTAAAGGGATGAGTGGATCATTTGTGGATTAAAATCACCTGCTGCAAGCGTAGATTATGACCCATCAAATAGTGGAATCTATATTGTTGGTGAATGTTATTGATAAACTCTAGGATGTATGCTATAAATGGAGTAGGGGCCAGCCTACCTTGGAATGGAGTCAGAAGTTGCCAGTGTCCCAGGAGCCTCCTCTACCTAAACACCCCCTGTAGTTCAGATTGTTTTTTTGCCCTCACAGAATTGTAGGTTGGTTTAGACAGAATTATGATTTTGAGGATGTGTACTGTGCATTCCTGACATTTGCATAACTCCCATGCCACGAACCATCACTGAACTTAGACTGAGCAGATTGTGACAAGTTCTTATTGACGGAGGCCATGACATGCTTGTCATTGGTTAGTCATGGGTGGGTTGTGACTGAGAAGAAACAATATGACTGTTATGTCTTCTGCAGAGTAAAGGGTAGAGGCCAAAAAAGACAGTATGTAGTCAATAAGTTTGCATGTATGTATATATGTATGTGTCATATCTATTTATCTATGTGTGTCTCTATCTCTCTACATAGATATATATATATATATATATATATATATATATACACACATGTCACCTAGCATTTGTGCAATTTATGTCGCAGTATGTGAAATGTATGCATGAATAACATGACTAATTTTTGCCCCTTTGACATGCCCACAGATGACACCACACCGGCAGATGAGGGGGTGCGTGGGGCCGTCCTGCGAGCGGAGCACCATTTGAGGCTCCTTCTAGCAGACCTGCAGGACATCCGAGATCTGCTGCTTTAATTTAGTATTTTATATTTTTTATTTTCTATGTTAATGGTGTTTTGAAATAAATTCTTTATGCAAGTTCACAGTTGTTGGTTTTATTTGCACTTGAAACAGTATATGTGTAGATTGTTTATAATCTTTTACACAGGGTGTAATACAAACCATTGCACTTACATTGCTGTAAGGGTTAATGTGTGCAATGCATGTGTTAGGCATGCTTGTAAGGATATATTGGCATCTAATTGATTCCAATTCCAAATAAGCAGTTTTTTATGAGGATAGGTAATTGAATAAGTGGGTCATGTGATGTCTTGCAGAAGATACTTAATAGTGGGTTGTTTGGCGTAAATACTCCGCTTACGTGCGGTAGCAACGCTTGGCTCCCGTTCGGATGCGGTATTCCCGAGCATACTCTGTAATACTCTGTAATACCGTGCCGAATCGGAGTGTTTCTCCCGCACACGCATGGTTTGTATGTCGTCCGTAAACACGCCCTGTTCTTAAAGAGTGAGTCCGTCCGAATGCGGAGGACACGTGGGCGTTTCTACGGACGATGGCCGCACGCGGCAAAACACCGTAGCGTGCGGACCGCTCCGTAAGAATGCGGGAATATCCGCACCGATCAGAATAAGGGCCCTAGTGCTTAAACCTAACTCCTCCCTCTTTTGGCCTAACGCTAATCCATTTGGCATCCTGGCAACTGGAATTCCAAAGCCGGCATATTCTTTTTTGACGTCAGGATTATAGCTATGGTCTCCTGGCGGTGGTTGGGATGCAAGTAATGAACGCCAGCATCCGCATCCCACAAAAGGGTTAGGGCAGGGGTTCCCAAACTTTTTAGAATCACGGCACCTGATAGTATCAGAATTTTATCCATGACACCCCTAGGCCTAAAGTTTGTTATGGAGAAATTAAATAAGTTGTGTTTATATAACATATTTATGTTTATTTTTGTAGTAAAATACAAGATTTTCTTCTTTTTGTCCAAATAATTTATTATTGGCAGCCGCAAGTACTGGTTTTGCCCATTACCTTAACAATAATTACTTTAAATTGGTCTTAGACCACCAACCTGAGGCACCCCTTCAAGTGTCCTGAGGCACCCCAGGGTGCCAAGGCACACAGTTTGGGAACCACTGGGTTAGGGGAAGGTTAGGATACAAGGAAAGGGGAGGGTGTTAAAGTTAGGCTGACAAAGGGGATGGTTAGGAATAGGCTGCGAGAAGGAGGGGAGGGGATAAGGCTGGGGAATGGTTAGCTGGAAAATACGGTACTTGTTTCCTAGCACGGCCACAACGATCTTGATCGTGGGCATCGTGAGGAAAAATCGGGCCCGCGATTTCCCCATAGGGAACAATGTTAAATGCCCCAATTTAGCCGCGATGCCCCTGATTTCCCATAGGAATCAATGTTAAATGGCTCAATTTACCCAAATCATCATAGGGACCAATGGTAAATGGGCCAGAAAACCCAAAAAACACCCCTGAACAGTGAAATGTCCCCCCAAAAGTAGTTGACGCCACCCCACGATCAACGCGAACCCGAAGCGTGGCGAGCGCAGCGAGCGGCGGCGGTACGCGTCCTCCAACCTTTTCATACCCCCACTTTCCACGTCGGCGTGGAGTTGAGAATAGAATAGTGCCCGAAGCGAGGCCCGCGAGGGGACGCGGATACCTGTGAAGCCCGTGAAGGGATGCGTTTACCTGTGAAGGTATCCGCGTCCGCTCGCCACACTATTCTATTCTCAACTCCACGCCGACGTGGATAGTGGGGGTATGAAAAGGTCGGAGGGCGCGTACCGCCGCCGCTCGCCACGCTTCGGGTTTGCGTTGATCGTGGGGTGGCGTCAACTACTTTTGGGGTGACATTTCACTGTTCAGGGGTGTTTTTGGGGGTTTCTGGCCCATTTACCATTTAACATTGATTCCTATGGGAAATCGGGGGCATCGTGGCTAAATTGAGGCATTTAACATTGTTCCCTATGGGGAAATCGGGGGCATCGCGTCTGGACCATTTAAGCCTTTTTTAGCCGCATACGACGCGACCGACGCGATTTTGACTTTTTATAATGCATTTCAATGGGAAAATCGGGGGCATCGCAGACCACTAAAAATGACACCCGATGCCCGCGGTTGTGGCCGTGCTAGGAAACAAGTACCGAAAATACTTACCAAAGATTGTGGCATCTAACTGTTCCTGCTGCTGGCATTCTGACGGTGTGGAATCCGTACCCAACCCCGCTGGGCATATGAAGACAGTTATTAGTACTTTGCAGCGATAACCGATTTGCAAACGCTGGGGCAGATGTATTAACCCCAGTGAAGAGATAAAGTGGATAAAAAGTGGGAGTAGATAACGCACCAGCAAATCAGCTTTCAATTTTTTTCAAACACAGCTGATTGGCTGGTGTGTTCTCTCCTTCCACTTTATCTCTTCAGCAGCCATAATACATCTGCCCTGCTGTGTGTTATTGACCCTTATGGATGAACAGGACCAGTACAGTTGCACTTCTCAGACGGACTTAGTGCCTCTATAACTATACGTTCTAATACACACTAAACATTTTTAAATGCTTGGTACAAAAGATAAGACATTGTATGTTCTTAACCTTATCAAGATCTTAATTTTCATGCTAATTTTTAATATGCAAATGATGTAGAAGTTTAATTAGATCAGGCTGCCAACAAAGCAGATCCGTAATCTCACTTATTTTTTTTAACTCCTATTTCTAATATTTCCATTTCTTGACCTTCTGAGTCTATTAGACACATGGGTAGATTTAGAAACGCTTTAATCTCCTACATGTACCACTTTGGCTGATGTTTAGGTTCCTTTCACAGAAGTCTGCTTAGAGAAATACAGATCTAATACCCGGTGTATGAAATGCTAGATTATAGCAACCTTTGGAATGACCTAAGAGGATATATTAAGATAAGGAAATACTTTGATAAAGAATGTAAATCTTTTGGCATAGATTTGGAATACCGGAGAGGGCACAGTGTTGTGCCTTTCTAGATACAGACAATAGAAAGCCAAGATGCCGCAGGGGGAAGAGATGAAATGTGTTTTTCTCCAGTCAGAAACCATCCAAGAAATGCTGAACTGTAAGTATGACAGAATGAACGTATAACCTTGGCAAGTATCCTGACTGCGTGGCTATATCTATGCCATTGTCTTCAATATACTAGCAGCCATGTCTGAAGCAGCAGGGAATTCACACATTTCACTTGGCTTCCAGCAGGAGCATTCAGTCCTGTGGCAATGTCAAGGTGAAAGCACATCATCTACTAATGGCATGCAAAGCAGGGAGACGTTATGGGATGTTTTGCCTAAGAGTAAATAAGAGAGGACAGTGATATTCTGAGTGTGTGGGGGGAGAGGTTTCGAACCTTGGAGCAACTTCTGTCAATACAAAGGCTAAACCAGATCAATGACAGTTATAAGCACATTGTAAATCATAGGCGTTATGGGGACTAAGTAAAAACCGGACCGGAACAAGACCCAGGAATGCCGGACCAGACACTATAAGGTCTGGAATGTAGCGTTTAATGTCTGGTCCGGCATTCCGGGGGTGTCTCGACCAGGGGTGTCTTGTTTGGGGGGGGGGGGGGGGGTATGCCTGTGATAGCTTTCACCAGTGACATGGGGAGATTACAGCCCCTCCCCCGGACAGGCACCTCCTGGAGCGGACACTACAAGCTCCAGAACGTCAGAAATTGATAATGGCATTCCGGGGTCCTGTACGGTTACGGTTTGTACAAATCACAACATGGACCATAGACCTGGTCAGAAGCTGTATAGCTTGAGGGGGTTGTAAGGCTGGTGTGATGGTAATGATAAACAATCAGGTGAAAGCACTTACTCTGGCACTGACTGAGGCTATTCTACATTGTGTGCCTATGTCATTATCTGAACATTGTATATTACACAGAAGATGGCTCCACTGGCAGATGTTGGTTGATGGCACCGCACTAGGGCACCCAGGCAAAAGTAAGCATCAAAGAAGAACTGTACCAACTTGCACTCTCAGTATCAGGAACTGCAGGTTATGCAGAGAGAGGAACAACTCTCTGAGAAGATTCATGTTATTAGCTCACTGGGGGACAGATGTACTAAGCCTCAAAGAGTGATAATGTAGAGTAAGATAAAAGTACCAACCAATCAGCTCCTGCAATGTGGCAGTAAGGAGCCGATTGGTTGGCACTTGATCTCTTCCCACTTTATCACTTTCCATCTCCCCCTACATATACAATAAACTGGAGGGGTGTATACACACACTTCGATTTTGACAGGTTTTCGGTTCGATTTTGTTTATAGAAGCAAAATCAAATCGAACTCGAACAGTTTTTAAGATGCTTTCGAATTTCTCGATATTGAAAATAAAAATAGACTGTGCAGGCAAGGAAATATCGAATTCGATCCAGTAAAAATCCAGATTCCGATATCAATTTACATTCAAGGTACAGTGTACACATTCGATTTACTGGACTAAATTCGATATTTCCTTGCCTGCACAGTCTATTTTTCTTTTCGATATAGAGAAAGCGAAAACGGGAGCATGCTTTGAATTGAATGCAGATCAAGAGTCTTAAAACCCATTTCGATTTCGATTCAATTTTGCTTCTATAATGTCTAACTTTTATAGGTCTTGAATTTGCTTTATACTTTGTTCTATTATGCCACCATTACTAAACATTAAGGGGGTATTCAATCCCGGATCATGACTGCCGGTATGTTCCGCCTGGTATGTGAGCCAGTGACATACAATCTAAGGTCGACACCCTTATAGTTGACAGGTGTCAGCAGCACCATAAATTAACTAAATAGGAATCCTATTACAAGGATTGACTGAGCGAGACAATACTATGCGTCCACCCATATGACACAGATACAATTAACCCCCCACGGTCTGGAGATATCACTGGATGTTTTAACCGACAGAATTCTTCTTTACATGTCACCTGCGTTTGTTTTTAGAAGTGTAATTTTAATGTCACTCTCATATGGACTGAGTATCTGACCACTATCACTGTCGTCACTCATGCTTTATTATTACCACTACTGCTCACATATGCTTTCAGTAATGCATTTTTGTCACTTCAGCATTCAACAGGTCTGTTACTGTTTGTATTGTTAAATGGACCAATCACGCCAGGCGTTCCTCTAAGCCACCCCCAGACCCCTGTGAAAGCCGGTCTCCATGGAGGCACTTGCACTACAGCCCACACCTCCTGGACAGGATATCCGCAGACAGGCACTTCCTGCCAGAGTTCACTTCCGGGTTCATGGCTCCAGCATGCCAAACGGCGTGATTCGTCCTCTTCAGTTACACTTTGTATTTAGGTAAGCACACTGCACTTTGTTTTTGTTACTGCACTGTTCACCTTGACAAAGGGGTACCTTATGCCCCGAAACGTTGGTATGCTATTTTTGCACTAATATACGTTTTTGAAAATTCAGGCACCTGGGTCCCTGACCAGCTGGGGGAGTGCCAGGTCAACACACACCTTGATATATATATATATATATATATATATATATATATATATATATATATCTATACATATATACATACATACATACACACATACACACACACACACACACACACACAAATACACTACTCAACTTGTCTTTGCTTCTCATCTAATATGATTCAAAGCACTAAATGATACAAACGAAAGAAAAAAAAAACATTCTTCAAAACTTTTTTCTTTGTATATGATGGATTATGTATTTATTGTTCTGTATACATCCGGTCATGCACAACAAGCACTTGATAAATCCTCCTGTTCCTGGGTCACATGATCTGTAGTAGACGCGTGACCTGCTTATAAATCTGTGATGCAGAAATCTACAATTGGGCAGTCGCAAATTGATGGAACATGATCGTTTTAAAAACATCTAAATGGAGACTCGTTTTGGTTAATTGTAGATGTTGCATAGCTCATGTCTGGTTTCATGGAATTGGAGACGGGAAAAAGAGATTAAGTGACAATCGCAAACAGGAAAATCTGAAGAAGCGGCATGACTTTTAGGGTTGAAATATCAGCAAGTACAGCCTAAAGAAAAGGGGAAAAAAGACAAAAAGTTACAATGTGGATGTATGACTGGATTTCCTACACTGCGGAAGTAGCAATTACAGAATTGTTCTTGGCGTCTTTGTTAATGATCGTCTCAATGCTGGTCCAGCTCTGGGGATGTTCTAATACGCTCACTGCAAGTTTGTACAGTTTATCTGTGACATCAGGTGGGATAATTACTGACCCAGTGAAATAGATGAAATCACATGTGCATGACTAAAGAAATCCAGAAAACATGACCTGTTGGGGGTTCTTGGGGACTAGAGATTAGAACCAAGGACATGACCAGGATTTTTTGACAGTATTATTATTCGAATGGTATATACTGCTGTGGTTCGGTTAGTGTCCTAATAGTATAGCTGCATATGGGTCTAGTTCTGGGAATGTTCTACAACATGAGAGCATTTTAATGCATTGCGCCACTAGAACTTAACGCATAAAGCTGGCCATACATTATACCATTATCTGACATACCAACTGTCCAATCTGAATGATTGGAATGAAAGCTTATTAATGTATGGGAGTAAATGACAATCAATCATTTGCTCTCAAAGGTACTTGTGTATTATCACGGTGCCCATCGCATCGCATCGCATGCCACTAATTAAGGCATGCGATGGACCCGATTTCAGCCTTTTCCCGGGGCTGTGTATACAATTTTAATATCGCGTCGCATGCCATTATAATGGCATGCGATGCGATGGACGCGATTTTCCATTGATTCCCATGTTAAATGGGCCCCCCACACCCGATTTTTAATTGTACACCCACCCTCATGGGTTATGAGTATGTGAAATGCCCCCCCATTGTTAACGCCACCCCACTATCAACACCAACCTGAAGCATGGCGAGTACAGCGAGCCCGCGAGGGGTGGCGGTATGCGTCCTACGACCTTTTCATACCCCCACTATCCACGTCGGCGTGGAGTCGACTTTATATAGTGTGGCGAGCGCAGCGAGCTACCGAGCCCAAAGCGCAGTGAGCCCCGCGAGGGGACGAGTATACCTGTGAAGTTATGCGCGTCCCCTCGCGGGGCTCGCCACGCTTCGGGCTCGGTGGCTCGCCACACTTTATAAAATCAACTCCACGCCGACGTGGATAGTGGGGGTATGAAAAGGTCGGAGGACGCGTACCGCTGCTCTCGCCACGCTTCGGGTTGGCGTTCATAGTGGGGTGGCGTTAACAATGGGGGGCATTTCACATACTCATGACCCATGAGGGTGGGTATACAATTAAAAAATCGGATCTGGGGGGGCATTTAACATGGTAATAAGGCATCTGGGTGCCTGAACAATTAAAAAATCGGGTGAAATTTTTCATCGTACAATGCCCTGCGATGGAAATCGGGGGCGCCATGATAATACACAAGTACCCTCTCAAATGCTGGAGAATGGGCAAAATGTTATTGTCCTTTTGCAGTGTTTGAGAACAAATGATTGATTGTCATTTACTCTTAAGCTGGCCATACATTAGAAAGACCTGCTCACAATCATGATTGTGTCCAGATTTACCTTCAACTCCCCAGAAGAATTGGTGGTTTTTGGACACACAATGTACTCACAATTGCGCACAATCTGTCGTACAATCCAGCTGCTGCATACAACCATGGGGTCAGTGCTCGTTGCCAAAAGTAAATGTTTATTGCCATGGGTAATGCTCGTTGCCAAGGGGTTAATGGTTGTTGCTAAGGGGTTAATGCTCATTGCCAAGGGGTTAGTGGTTAATGGGGTCTTGGAGCCTTAGAAGAGATAGACGCTAGAGGTCATATTTAGAGGATCAACCATTCAACCCATGGACCGCACATTGCATGATTGTGTGTACTCGATGTGCACACAATCTGCATGCAATCCATCATACAACTCGTCTTTATACAGTACCAGGTGTTCATGCCAAACAGCCAGACTGGACAGCTGTTCTGGCAGATAATTGTATCGTGTATGCCTAGCTGTCACATTTTGCATGAAGTAGCAGTACTGGTTGCTCAGCGGACTCTTACTTGGGTACCCACTACATGATTAGTCTTGTGATTATGGTGCCTGCAAGACCATTGATGTAGTGTACACACAACTCACTGATTGATGAATTCTCTGGCTGCATGTCTCCATCAGATGTGCTGATACATCTGATGGGGCTATATGATAGGATACAACGTGGCCTGGTTACATTACTCATGCAACAATATATCGTGAAAATGTATATGGAATCCTGCATGGGGTGTGCTCGAGGTCAGGTTTATTAGAGGAATGATCTATGATGGTGGTGGTGACAAGGTACAGTAAAAAATTTTGGAATGACTGAACTTTATGGCCATAGCTGTGTAAGTCATTAATTATAATGAATTAAATTATACAATACGTTATAATGCACCTATATATCAGCACACTGTATCCCTCACATGTTGAGCCGACAATCCACATTCCCTAACACACCACAGGTCATTTGGCCAGAAGCCAAGTAACCAACCAGCCAGTGTCTTTGTAAGAATTAAAATCCAAAAGAACCTACAGGAAAATCATACACAAAAGAGAACATACAAACTCCTTGCAGATAGTGCAGTGTGTGGAATTTAACCCCTTATCCTAGCATTATGAAGCAGTAATGCTGCACACTGTAGCAGCAAGGTCCAATTCCATGTAAAATACTTGCTTTCTGTGGCTGGGCCTGGCTTTGCATTATGACAAGGGCCCCCACGATGTGGAGCAGACCAGCTTTCCATAGTCAGTTGTTAGTTGCTGCCTTTGCAGAGGGAAACACAGGCTGCAGCGCTCATGCTGATTAGTCATTAGGGACGTAGGGCACACAGCCTATTTTATCCATCTCTTTCACACATTAATGGATGAGAAATACACCGACATGACATCTGTTCCTAGTAAATGGCAGTGCCTATACTGTACAACACTTTGGAAAACTTTGGCAATGCAATGAGTTTCCCTAAGCTGGCAATGCACATTGCAGGAGTGATAGCATAACAAGGCGAGTGTGAATTTAGCACATACTACATTTGTATTCTACTCATACTGTGAAATCTCTGATTTGGCTTTGTTCTTATAGTTTCCAAAAACTCCAGCTGGTAGCGTCCCTTTTGGGACTGTTCCTACTACACAGTGGCCTGCATGTGAATGTCATAGTGCTTCAAGTGCAGCTTGGTCTTGTTCTGTGGACTGACCTGGGATCCGGGGCCCTACAGCAGCAGTGAGCAGGACTGTGTCACCCCCCCATCTCCCCTCTGAGGAAGTAGCTGAGAGGACTACATCTACCAGCAGCCCCCACCCCAATGCGAAGATGGATCATAGATCATCGGGAGCAGAGGAGGTCTCTGGAGAGCTGAATATATATTCTTCATGTGCCACAGGGTTTTCAGAGCTGAAAATCCAACAACCACTTAAAAAATGTTTTCATACCATGGGTATCGGAAGCGCACATGCACGCAGTAGCTCCCTAGACCTCACTCCCAACTGAATTAACCCCATAGCAGTTTTATTCATTCATCACCATATAGAAACGACTGCACCTCTGGTGATCCACTTGTGAAACTCCGGAAATTTCCAGGCTCTACTATGGTTATTGGCCTCATTAAAAATGGTGAGCAATCAGCATATAGGGGGGACGGTTGAGCAGTTGGCCCTCTCGTGTAGGCTGAATAATTTGGAGTTAAGTCAGTTGTGAAGATTGTGGACTTTTGGAAGCATCATCCTAAAGTGCCACCCCCTCACGGCAGCAAACCAAGCAGTATTTGTGGCGGAGTCCTTCAAGTCCTTGGCCTCTACAATCTCCAACGCTCTGAAGTGGGATATTGAGGAATTATACTCCATTACAGGTAACATTATTGATGATCTCTTGCATCCTGGTCACAATCTATTTTAACTCCTGCCGTCTAGCAAACATTATAGATCACGGTTTGTTAGAACCTTTAAGGCACAGGAATAGCTTCTTCCCCCAGGCTGTTACCTTGTTAAATATATGAGACAGTCAGACAGGCCAGTGCAGTGGTTCCCAAATGGTTTGAATCATGGCACCCTAGAGTATCAGATTTTTTTCACAGCACCCCTAGGCTAAATGTTTCTTATTGAGAAATTTAGAAAAAAAATGACATTAAGTAAATTGTGTTTATCTGTCATCCTTCGATCCAATTATGTGGTGAGGAACAAGATTCACTTCTGGTTGTCCACATATTTTATGACTGGCAGCCACCAGCTGACCAGGAATAATTTAAATTGTTCCTGGACCTGCAATCCAGGAGACCCTTGTAAGTGCTTTAAGGCACCCTAGGGGGCCCCGGCACACTGTTTGGTAACCACTGGGTTAGGGGGTGTGTAATTATATTGTATTTTACTGTAGATGAATGTTTTTTATGTGACTTTTTATGTGTTCTCTTCAGCGATGTGGATTTATCATAACTAAATTTTGTCTATTTTTATATACTCGCCGATAAAGCTGATTCCGATTCTCTGTAAATATATTTATCTTACTGAAGACTAGCACCTCAAGCTTTGTGAATGACACTAGAAAACTCAAGTATTTCATACTAGTGATTCCACCCACAGACGGATAAGGAAGTGGATTGAATTTTGGCTTTCAGACGTGCTTCAGATACAGATGGTATCATGAGTGTTTAACGGGTATAAAATTTCCACTTGTGGCTAAAAATACCAGCACGTTATAAACCCTGTGCCTACATCGTAAGAGACGTTCATCCAACAGCGACTCCTCCGATCCAGCAATGTGACTCATCAGTTCGTCTGAGTATTAGTAGAAACTCAACATTTTACAACTATTTTTGAAACTCATTTTTAGAATTATTTTTTTTACCTACACTCTGTCTACAATCGCAACAAGTAAAATCTATAAGGAGCCAAAAGGACAACGGAGAGTGTTGTTTCAATAACAGTGGTGGAGACTATAAGAGACCTGTACAATATTATATAACCTGTCAACGGGTGTACTCTATTGCATTCAGCCAAAGGTTCATTTCAATTTGTAGTCAAAGTAGTCAGAGTCTGGGGCGGGCGGCTTACGTTACTTCAGAGGGACATGGGAAGTGTAGGTTACTTCAGTTGGCAATGTGTCAGGAACTATTTTAATCTCCTGTGAGTGTAATTTATCCTTACTTCAGCAGCAGCCAGTGATGTCACCTCCATCAGGTTCATTGCTCGGAAGGCAAACACAGCAGCTGCCAGCACTGGAAGGAGAATGTAGAAAATGTCAACTGCTGACCTACTTATTATCATTGGAAATAATTCATCATTTGTGCACAGTGTTGGGTGGCAGCTGTGACACACATGTATTCACACAATGCCATGCACTAGAAGAATGATATACATTTTTATGAAAGTAAATATTGGATAGTAAAGTCATGTAACTACTGTAGAAGCGCATGTTCTCAAATGTCACCAGCAGACTGGAAACTGCATGAGAATGGTATGGGTAAAACCCGGAACCGGACAGTACCCCGGGCATGCCGGGCCGGACAGACTTAATTTATCAATTTCTGTAATTCTGGCTTGTAGTGTCCGATCCGGGGGGGTGGTCCAGACCACATGGGGAGGGTGTAATCTCCCCTTCCCCATGTCCCTGGTGAAAGCCGTCACAGGCATCCTGCCGGACAAGTTCCCAGAACGCCGGACTGTACATCAAACTCTGCATTCTTAAATCCACTTACTTTGCATTAAAAAACCCAAGGAGAAGAAGAACAAAATTGACACCAACGGGATTAATGTGGAGGCAGAAGATAGGGGAGGAAAAGTCACTTCATATGTTGGCGGGACAGGAGGCCCCTTTAAAAAGGATCTTAGAATTCGGTCAGCATTCCCCTCAACCACTAGACTCGCACCACATTACATCCGGCCCATGGAGTCAATTTACCTTCATTTTAAGAGCAATTTCCTTCTACCTTCTGCTTCACCAATGTCATAGTAGTTATTTTGTATGGTCAACAAACAAAGGTGTACCCACTGGAGAAAACAACATATAAATGGTTCTTCTATACAATATACATTTTAATGGGCTAGGCAGTGTCCTTGGTGTTCTGCTATTTCTAATTGGCTCCCAACAAAATTAACCCTAGAATGTCTGTGTGTGCGTGTACATGTGGTAGGGAATATAGACTGTAAGCTCCACTGGGGCAGGGACTGATGTGAATGTTCAACTATACTCTGTAAAGCCCTGCGGAATATGTATGCGCTATATACGAAACTGTTAATAAATAATAAAATAAATAAAAGACTCAGAGAAAAAGGACCGACCATACTGCAATATATTCTGAAATAAAAAATAACTTTTATTTTCATATATTACACTCACATTTTATGGAGTTCATATAAGCATATAATCCTCATGAAGTGCAAGTCTGGTAAGGTCCTTCTCCATAAACTGCCCTGATATAGGGGTGACTCCTGTTGGATCATTAAGCAGGGTACATTTTCTGCTTAGTGAACGGGTAAACGCCACCATGGTCTGTGACCATCGAATGATTGTGCCACCTTATCGCAAATGAAAGTCAGGCTATGCTGAGTTTTATTTATGAGCGCCTGGATGCAGACGGGGTGGGCAGCTGACGTCCTGCAACGCCCCAACCAGGCTTCGGCATGCCTGCATTCACATGGGGATGCCCGCCGTTCTTTGTGTAAACACCCAGGAAATGCTGGGCGTCCCCATGCATCAGCCCCCTGCCCACACTGCTGTGTGCGAACGCCTTGGCGAGTGGTGAAGCGTTTGCACTGCTGGTCTGCACATGCGTATTTTTGCAGATACACAGATGCACAGAGTCGCAACATTGGTCCCAGGACCGAATTCGGCTCTTTGCGAGCCAACCTGAATCAGGCTCATTGTACAGTAGGTTTAAAAAACAAAACAAAAAAAATGCACTCACACTCAATATGTGAAAAAACACATATAACAAGTATTCTAGTAATGGCTTGGGGACAAGTGATCTCCCTCCAAGATGGTAACAGGGTGCAGGCATATACCCCCCCCCCCCTCCCAGTGACGCCAAACGATCCTCGCTCTCCCAAACTACTATGAAATTGGTGAAAGTAGAAGGTAGAAGGAAATTGTTCTTAAAATTAAGGTCAATTGACTCCATGGGCCGGATGTAATGTGGTGCAAACTCCCCTATCTTCTGCCTCCACATTAATCCCATTGGCGTCAATTTTGTCCTTCTTCTGCTTATGCAAAGTAAGTGGATGTAAGGATTGTAGAACTCTCCTGACAGTGTCGCTGTGCCTGCCAGTGCCATGGTATTCCTAGCTTAAATGCATTTTGGGCTCCAATCAGCCCTCTTTAGAAGCTATTTGTTGACTTTATTTGGAGATTGGTGAAGGCTTACTGTGTTAACCTGGGCTGAAACCCTCTGTTGCACTGTGGAAATCTAACCTTTTGACATATTTTGTAAAGTAATAGGATTTGGAGGGAGATTTACTAAGCCGTGGAAAGAGATAAAGTGTATTGAGATAAACCACCAACCAGGAGATGAGATGATCGGTTGGTACTTTATCTCTCCCCACTTTATCAGTAAGGCTTAGTACATCTCCTGGTTCTCTTCTATGAAGTACTGTAAAAAGATCTCAAAGTGCATGTATTTACAAAGAAAGTAATAATTTGCATAATTTATTTTCATTTAACGTGTTACACAATTAAAATGTGCGCTTTTACATCTTGCTGACATCAATAGTAAAACATTCTGTGCTGTGTGTTCCTGGCTGGAAGCTGCAGTGCTGGTTCTGTGTCACAATAGATGTGACTGTACTGTGTGTGTTCCTGGCTGGAAGCTGCAGTGCTGTTTCTGTGTCACAATAGATGTGACTGCACTGTGTGTGTTCCTGGCTGGAAGCTGCAGTGATGGTTCGGTACTTGTTTCCTAGCACGGTGCCCATCGCATTGCATACCATAAGGCATACTATGGTATGGTATGCGATGCAATGTTAGCCGATGTTATACAATTTTAAAATGTATACCATCGAATTGTATGCCATTGTATGGCATATACAATGGTATATGATTTTAAATTGTATAAGCACCCTAATGGGTGTTTTCAATGTTAAATGTGCCCCCTATCTCTTATATATTTGGCTACATCTGTCACTCAAATTGTGTGAGTGTGTGTATAACGCTGGGTGGAGCCTCTGACTCACATGACTGACTCACATGACAGAGAAGCAGCCCAGTGAGCCCACAGACAGTGCCAGACACCCTCTGCCTCCCCATGTTGCCCAGCACTGCTACTCCACAGCCACCAGGTGAGCTCGCCCCCCTCCCGCGATTTGCGTCAAAAACACACACCCACACACACACACACCCCCACACCCCCCGCGCGATTCGCGTCAAAAACACCCCCTCGCCCGCGACCCCTCCCGCGATTCGCGTCAAAAACACCCCCCCGCAATTCGCGGCAAACACCCCCCTCGCGACCCCCCCTCCCGTGATTCGCGGCAAAAACACCCCCCCCGCGCACGATTCACGTCAAAAAGGAAACCCCCCCCCGCGACCCCCCTTGCGCTATTTGCAATTTTTTTCTTGTGGCGATTCGCGTCACACCCCCCTGCAACCCCCCTCCCGCGATTCGTGGCACCCCCCGGGAAACCCACCCTGCGACCCCCCCTCCCACAATTCGTGGCAACCCCCCACCAGAACCCCCGTGAACCCCGCCCTCCCGCGATTCGCGGCAGCCACCCCCCCCGCGACCCCCCTCCCACAATTAGCGGCACCCCCCCCGCGATTCGCGGCATCCCCAGGATTAAATGGCACATGCAAAACTCTGACATAGCTATGGTCGACAATGAAAAAGGTTGACATGAGTTTTTGAAGATTTATTTTTCATTTTTTTAATATTTTCATATTCATTCTCATGTGTCGACATAGACACCAATGAAGTGCCACACATGTCAACATTTACATGTGTTGACCTTTCTGTGTTTCTTTTGGCGATTCGCATCACACCCCCACCCCCCCCCGCAACCCCCACTCCTGCGATTCACAGCACACCCACACACACACACACCCCCGCGACCCCCCTCCCGCGATTCTCGGCACCCCACCCCGTGACCCCCCCTCCCACGATTCACGGCACACCCCCTGCGACCCCCCTCCCACGATTCGCCGCAACCCCGCCCCCGCAACCCCCCCCATCCCGAGATTTGCGGCAACCCACCCCCCCGCCACCCCCCCCTCCCGCGATTCTCTGCAACCCCTCCCCTCCCACGATTCGCAGCACCCCCGAGCCCCCCCCCTCCCGCAATTCGCGGCACCCCCCGCAATTCGGGGACACTCAAGTTGCAATACAGGGCATCTTTCATACAATTCTAACCATATTTCTCATATACAAACGTTCACATATTAAGGGGGTGCAGCCCCTACGACGGTGTGAAGAGCGCCCGTAGGGCGCGATGAATCACGTAGTAAGATAAATAATTGTATAAGCACCGTAATTGGTGCTTACAATGTTAAAAGCACCCCCACGCCACCCGTACTATCAACGCCAACCCGAAGCGCGGCATACTCCTCTCTCTCACTCCGCTTTCAGCACAGAGTTGTTGGAGGGTATTCTAAGGTCACACAGGTTTACCCAACATACTGTGAGCTAACTTCCTTCTATCATTAGTCTGCTACCCCTTTTATCCTGATAAGCCAGGTCGCACCCAGGATTTTAGACCCGCCTCCAAGCCGGCTGTGACCCCTTTAGACTCGCCTCCCGACATGGCACAATGCTGTTTTTTTTTTTACATCACCAGGGGTGGGGTCTAGGCCAGCGCTGGGAGAGGAGAGCATCTCTCAGCGCTGCTTCTCCATTAAAGTGAACAAGTCCCGGGTTACCGGTTTGCACTGGCCCACTACCCGTGTCTTCCCAGTGTTCTACCCTGGTCAGAAAGGACCCCGGGTTTTTTCAGTGCCCCGTTTACATCGACTCTAGCCAGGATTTTGGCCTCGGTTTAAAACGGATGGCTGTAGACCAACATTGTGTCTGGGGTGCAGACCGGACAATTACAGCCTTAGGGTGTTCTCAAAGATGTAGACAAAAACAGAGATGGGGAAGTAGAGACTGAATGGGATAAGATAGGGGGCAAGACAAGGGCATGATAAGAGAGAAAAGGAAAATAAAATCTGCCAATGCGTGGCACAGGAGCTAGTATTCCAGGGAAGGACAGGTCCGTAATACTAGTATAATTATATTCACCAATCACCTAAATACTATATCTGATTTAGTCAATGTAATTAGCGCAAGATGCCGAGAGTGATGTTCTATAACAAGACCACAAATGCCAACTTTTCATGTATTTGGCTCTTTATGTAGCGTATGTACTCCCACCAACCCAATTAAAAACAAAAAGATTCCGTGGGACCACATTGAGCTGTGTGGCCATAATCCTGATTAACCTTCAACTCTAGCCATTGAGGTCACTCTCTGCAACCTAACTGGCTCTGATCAGGACAGGCTTCCAGGTGGGAGGTGCTGGTTTGGATGCCCAGACCCAAGCCTTGGGAATGAGACCTTAATCATAAAACAGGTGGCATGGAGCGGAAGAGACAGGTTAGTAATGGCGTGGTAATGCTAATGTAATGCAAGAGACTGCATGCTCAGCATTATCCGTCTGAGGCTCCAACAATGATGCAGTGTAACAGACAATCATTGCTCCCGAAATACGTAATGTTTGTAGAACACACACAGAGAGAGCAAACAGCCTGCTGATAAAATACCATACCGAAGACACCGGCTACCATCTGTGGGGATGATTCATGTATCCTGACACTGCATGCACTGAGTCATGAGGCCAAGTGGCAAAGTTATACATCACGGAGATATGGCAGCTTTCTCATCAAATGCTACAAAAAAGTCTAATACTGTGATGGCACTGGTCCGAATATAATGGGTACTAAAACAAATCACTCTTTGAAAATAAACTTAAATGAAAAATGAGGCATCTGTATATTAACACTTCAGATGCTGATTTTTTTTAGAACCAGGAATAGTTTCCTATAAATGCTGTACTAAAAATCTGGACATGTCTGGGATGTTTAATACGGGTACTAATAACCCGGCCCAGGCTTGCTGGAGGAACCCAGCAGGGAGCCCTGGTCAGACCCTCCCTTCCCTCCCAGGCAGCAGCAGGAGCAAACACCTCTATAGTATGTGACAGCAAGCTCAGCATGAACGTTTCACTGACATGCTGTAGGTGTGTGCTGCTGCTGAGGGGGTGGGATAATATAACGCCCCCCCCCCCCCCCCCCCAGACTTTAGAGGCGGTTTACCCCCTTTTTATCATTTTATATATATAAAATTGGAAATGGTCTTTGACCACCAACCTGAGGCACCCTTGCAAGAGTGCCGAGGTACTCCTGGCACACAGTCACCATCCGTGGATTTACCACGGATGGTGACCTAAAGCATTTGCTATCGGTGAGGACCTACACACATTGTACTACAGGTCTTATCCCTTCCATTAAGAAGATTTCTGGATAAAGCATCATACAACAGATATCTGCAGTTATAGTCCACTGCAGAATGTAGAATGCTGTGTACCATCATTTACAGTTTATCTTACCAGCCAGAATCTCCAGAGAGTTGTAGCCGATTATCCTATCCCATAATAACAGGAGCTGATCAGTAGCCAGATAGCCAGAAAAAGCTCGAACCATCCACTTAAACGATATGCGCAACCTAAACCACAACGGAGAAAAGGGATTAACTTCATGTCTCTACAGTTCAGTATTTACTATGTTCTTTCATAAAACGTAACAAATACAGTATGTGCAAATAAACTGCCTGGGCCACATCACAGGCGTCCCAGGCTACACCACGTCCCAGGCACCCCATCCAAGGTGCCCCAGCAAGCACCATATCCCAGATGCCCAAGCCTACATCACGTCACAGGGGCCCCAGCCAACAACACGTCACAGGCACCCCATCCAAGGCATCCCAGCAAGCACCATATCCCAGACGCCCAAGCCTACGTCACGTCACAGGCGCCCCAGCTTACAACACGTCACGTGTTTTTCTGTATTAAAAAACAAAGCCTATTATACTACTTCATGCAAATATGAGTACACATTCAACTAATTCTGGGAATCCCACATATGCAAGCACTGCCCACCAATTTACAGATGCACCAGCCCCATGTTAGTTACTGGAGATATGTTAGAAACAGGCTTTCCTACCTTGTATGTACAACCCAGAATAACTGGGCTTTAGATACACACCCCAGACACTCCTATGAGGAACACATGCACAGGAAACTCCTGTAACTTGCACACACACACACACACACACACCCAACACTCCCATATAAAGGCATACACCCTGACATCAGGGCAGCTGAGAGGAATGCCGGGCCCCAGTAAAATTTTGGGGGCATGGCCTAAGTATGGGAGGTGTGACCACCTCATGCTCTTAGGCCACGCCCCCAAAATGTTTAGAGGGGTGAAAGAAAACTCTAAACTCAGCAGCAGCACACATCTACAGCATGTGCTGTGCTGACAGCAGGCTCAGCCTGCTGTCAGCACAGCACATGCTGTATGTGTGCTGCTGCTGCCGGGAGGGACGGGGGGGGGGGGGGGGTCGGACCAGGGCCCCTGGTAATTAGTACCTGCTTCCCCCCTCTCGGCTGCCCTGCCTGACACTCATATAAGGCACACCCCCCCTGACACTCCCATAAGGCACACACCCCCCGACACTCCCATAAGGCACACACCCCCCCTGACACTCCCATAAGGCACACACACCCCTGACACTCCCATAAGGCACACACACCCCTGACCCTCCCATAAGAAATTCCGTACTGATTTAAGAAGAGGATTCTTCTCCATTAGAGCAGTAATATTCTGGAATTCATTACCGGGGGTGTGTGTGTGTGTGTGGGGGGGGGGGGGGGGGGGGTGTGGTTAGTTACAGCAACTACTGTTAATAAGTTAAATCAAAACTGGATACATTTTGGCCTTTAAGGGAATCCTATAGATATGACTTACTAAAGTCAGTAGTTACCAGTCAGATAGGTTGAACTCGATGGACTAACGTCTTTTTTCAGCCTTACTTACTATGTTACTCCCTGACACTCCCATAAGGCACACGCACCCCTGACACTCCCATAAGGCACACGCACCCCTGACACTCCCATAAGGCACACAGCCACCTGACACTCCCATAAGGCACACAGCCACTTGACACTCCCATAAGGCACACAGCCACCTGACACTCCCATAAGGCACACACACCCCTGACACTCCCATAAGGCACACAGCCACCTGACACTCCAATAAGGCACACAGCCACCTGACACTCCCATAAGGCAGACGCACCCCTGACACTCCCATAAGGCACACAGCCACCTGACACTCCCATAAGGCACATGCACCCCTGACACTCCCATAAGGCACACGCACCCCTGACACTCCCATAAGGCACACAGCCACCTGCCACTGAACAACATTGGATTATAGGGAATTCAATGTTACGCTGTGCAAATCACACTACAGAAGATGACCCAAATCATATGGAGGATACCAAGAAAACATGACATACGGTTGTGCCCCAATCTCGCGGAGATGATAGAAGAGCTGCGGATGGTGTGTCTGAAGAAGAGTCTCAAACAGAAGACAGAGTGACATTATTCCCTACAGAGACATAAGTGACGGAACAAGATTATCATTACACTGTCTGCGATAAAACAGGTGAAATCATAGGACACATTCTGCTCTGCAACACCCAAAAGGAACCCAAAATTGGTTTACTAAATCCACATCAGAAAGGAAGAAAACTCTGGAAATAGCTCCCTAATATAACAGCTCCCCCTCCATTGCTATATGGGGGTTTGCACCACTATGGGACTGATTACTGATGTACCCTAATGCTGCTGTAGTAAATATGCAAATATCACAGCCTCCTGGATTTGTATTGAGACGCCCATCAGCATCTTTGCAGATCCCAGCAGCTGCGTTCCACTACACAGTGTATGTTGCAAGTCAGGTCTTCAGCAAGGTTCTAAGTAGACCTATAGTAACGCAGCATGGCATTGATTAAGTCTCTCCATGTTTACTTACCGATATATGGGAAGAGATGGAATGTAGCCTGAAGAAAAAGCGCACGTACATCTCACGGAACATCTGGTACAATTTGGAGGGCTCGTGATACAAGAAGCATAAGGGGGCAACTGAAAGCACAGCAATTAGCATGGTTATAATTAATTGCTAACATATTAAATACTAGTTAAAAGCCCATCAAAATAACCGCTGCTCATACGCTCCACCCCACCCCCAGTCCCTATCTGCTCCAATCACGGTCTTCACAGCTACCTCACTCAATATCGAGCAAGTTTGAGATCGATCAGTGTCCATTGTTTTCACTTTAGAAATTTGGTCCGTCGAGTGGCCTCTAGTGGTCACTGGCAGTACTTCACCTCATAGCGGTGAGGAGAGTTTGCCTTTTAAATATATAGACTTACTCATCCTCTAAAATAAAACTTTAGTTCAGGCATAAGGAAACTATGGCTTTCATTCTGATTGACCCGCAAAGCTGTGAAATTCGCAGCTTTGCGGGTCATCTAAATGCTGCACGCACGAAGATCCACCCGCCGCACACACCGCAAATCTCCAGCACGTATGTGAATGGATGTTTTGCATAAACATTCATTAGCAGATTGCGTGCGGGGCAGAAATCATCCAATGGTCACCGACCATCGAATGATTTCTATAGCGCTCGTAAATCTAAGGCACTTTCTGGTGTCTTAGATCTACAGCGCCCCTGTACCGGAAGATGGTGGGCAACTAACATCCGCTGACTGCAGCTGCCCCGCACCCGAGTAATGGTCACATTAGCATGGGAACGCCCAGCATTAGCATGGGAACGCCCATGAAATGCTTGGCGTTCCCATGGGCGCTACCCATCCATGGTTCCCCCCGCCCCCCGCCTGCACTGCTCCATGTGAATGTGCCGGAAAATAATCAATTCGCCATGCCCGCTTGCAAACGGAGCCTGCACATGTGCATAACTGCATAACTGCTCAGTCCCAAACCATCACTCCCCTGTGAACGCAGAATGAGGGTCTATGTGTATAATTCTACAGCATACAATGAACAGAAAGATAAATACTTTAGTGATGGGAATATTGTACATACAGGTGCAGTATGTACATTTAGGGCTTGTACACACAGGAGTGGAAAAACCGTGTGCACTGAACAATGGGCAGAACCTTGTACTTTGTCCTAGCATTAAACAACAATGTAAAGTCATTTATTATGGCGTTTCCCAGCTTCCTTCCCACATAGTGTACTATACATGTATGTGTGCTGCACCATGGAGCATCCACCTGACCCATTCCATCCAGCTCCTTCATCACCTCGGACCTCAGAACTGCATTACTACCCACACTGCTGTGTTATGGGGTTAATGAATCAGGCCCTACTTTTGGAAGTAGGCTTATTAGTAAACGGACTGCACACATACAGTGGATGATACAATTTTGTGTGTCCAAATATGTTTTATCCTATCAAAGAGGGAGTGTGGGCAGGTCTAGGATGTCATGCTGTAGTTGGGAACATTTTAGATGATCAGGATATCTTTATGGGGCTCCTCGTGACCTGCTGGGCCCTAGGCACATGCCTAGGTTGCCTTTTGGACAATCTGCCTCTGCTCATGACTGGGGAGCATTGTGCCACTAGCAGCGGCTATCCCACGTAAATTGCTGGTCGGCGGATGTAGGATAAGGGTCACTGTTGGTATGCCGTGCAAATATTGCTTTACAGGCCACAATTACCAGCCAAGCCCTGCTCCTATGCATGGCCAATGGTGACATTTACTATATGGTCAAACTGGAAGTCCCTATGCTGTAAAGTAGGATCAAATTGCAGTCTGGCAAAACATATGTATCCCAATTAGTATAGCGCCTTGCTCGCCATGCATCGGGCCTGGTACCTCGCTTTGCTGCCGCTGTGCTTGGCACACTTTACTGTTACCAATTGGAGACTACATGCATTGCAAAGCATGAAAAATTAGACAAAATTTAAACAACCGTCGACCATTACCATGTCGACCGTTTGGCTGTGTCAAACTTTAGTCAATGTCAACTTAGTGCATGTCTACATAGAGTATTGAATGTCGACCTAGACACTTATCTCCCAGATACCGCAAAGGTTATCATCATAATGTAACGGAGTGCTGCACTGAATCATCTGTCCAGCCAGAATACCAGAACACGACCACACAACCCGGGTGCGGGTCGCGATAAGATCGGTACCACTCACGGTGCACATTGTGAGCGGGTTGTGCGCTCCGTGTCATCCTGAGCGGGTCGGACGAGACACTGACAATCCGCTCACGATGTGCATCGTGAGCGGGTCGTCCTGGTGTGTACCCCGCATAAAGAAGTTATACCTGCATCCACTTGAGTGGACATCATGCACCTGGCATCTAAACTATTTGCACTATTATCATGGAACAGTATTCAACCCGTGAATGTTTTTTTTTTTCATCCAGAAACAAAAACATCCTCAGTATTTATAACACAAATATGTTTATTTACTTCACACCTTCAGCTTTTTCATTAACTAAATTTTACAGATTCTTAAATAAAGGGTGGCGCTTTAATAGCCCACATATTGGGCGTTGTGATTCTCCAAGTCCTATTATGCGGGCCAGCCTTGCTGGGACTTATAGTTCCACAACATTACACAATAGTTTCTTCTATTTTTTTTTTTTTTTTAGCATTTATCTTCTATTTTTTACCATTTATCAGTCCGATGCCCACTGCCGAAGGGGCATCGGGGACAGCCCTGGGCTAAAGCATCAGCAGGGGTCACTCTGGAGGGGGGGGACCCCCCTCCTCCAGGGTCCCTGCACAGGTTAATGCTATGGACAGCGGAATTTATGTAAAACATTTCCTTCCCCCAGCTGTGGCATCACCCTGTTGGCTGTTTGGGCCCGGTGCTGGTTGCCAAAATACGGGGGACCCCTAGTCATTTTGTCCCACGTATATTGGGAACCAGGACCGGCCCTTGAGCCTGGTGCTGTTTTTAGAAAACCTGGGGATATTTTTAGTCCCCTGAATTTCTAAAACCAGGACCGGTTCTTTGAGCTCGGGGCTAGCTATTAATGTTACCTTTTACACATTTTTTGGTACTTGTGTATTATCACGGCGCCCATCGCATCGCATACCACTAATTAAGGTATGCGATGGGACCCGATTTAAGGGTTTTAAGGGCTGACTGTACAATTTTAATATCGCATCGCATGCCATTATAATGGCCAGCGCAGCGAGCCCCATGAGGGGACGCGGAATACATGTGAAGTAATCCGTGTCCGCTCGCCACGCTTCGGGGGCTCGCTGCGCTCGCCACACTATATAAAATCTACTCCACGCCGACGTGGATAGTGGGAGTATGAAAAGGTCGGAGGACGCGTACTGCCGCCCCTGTCGCGCTCGCCACGCTTCGGGTTGGCGTTGATAGTGGGGTGGCGTTAAAAATGGGGGGGGGGGGGCATTTAACATAGTAATCACCCATCAGGGTGGCTGTAGAATTAAAAAATCGGGTCTGCGACCGATACAATGCCTTACGATGGAAATCGTGATAATACACAAGTACCCTTTTTTTTTTTTACATAACCATGCACAGAGTGCATGTAAATTTCGGGCGTTTTTTGCCTAAAAATCGCGAAAGTCAAAATATCTCATCCCATTAAATGTCACCCCAGATGTCTAAACTGCAATACAGTATATGGCTATTATATGAGGAAAATATTTAGGTCAGGCCAATATGCCAGGATAAGCCTCGCACACTATTTGGATATTTTTATTGCAGGACGTCCGTTGAAGTGGACATATGCTTTAACACCCACTTGCAGATTGCAGTCAATGAACCTCATTCATTGTTGGACTTTTTTGCATTCAAAAATATTCAGCGGAGGCCCCTCAGTACATGTCGGCATCATAGATACCAGTGCTGAACTTGGAGGCCGACTCCTCACCTATCTGAGTGGGTGACCAAAGTCCTCTGCCAGAGGCAGGAAGGGACCCTAGTCTCAGCACCATTCTGTTTTTGCCAGGCATGTGGCCATTTTGCACCTTGGGCTCCCTGCCATTTTTCATAGTCTTTCAATGTGTGATATGAATGGGCTTTCATATAGTACAGTCAGATAAATATTAGGTACTTATGTATTATCTGGGCTCCCATGTTAAATGCACCCCATTTTTTCATAACCCTACTATCCAACTACGCATGGAGTTGATTTTATATAGTGTGGCGAGCGCAGCGAGCCACCGTGCCGGAAGCGTGGTGAGCGCAGTGAGCCCCGCGAGGGGACGCGTCTCATAAGAAAAACGGGAGCCCAGATATTACATAAGTACCAAATATTATTGTAATTCTAACCTATCGAAATAAATGGAGACACAAACTTTTTTTCATTTAGCAACTTCTACCACTTCGATGACTACCTCTATTAGGTTGGGTCGATGTATGTGGGCCATAGTGTGTGTGGGTTGTTGTTTTTTAAGGAAATTCCCAGCTGCACCTATGTCACACAATGACAGGAAATAAGTAGTTAGATGTAACTTTATTTACTGCACTGTAACCCGACATAATGCAGAGAGAACGTGTTCAGGTTAATGCCAGTCTCACATACAGGAGCTATACAGGAAGAGTGTTCGCTCTTACATAAATACTACTGTTGCCAAGGTTCGACGTATGGTTGTCTGGGCAGGAAGGGATCATAATTAAAATTCCATACTAACCCACACTAAAAATAAAATATTTATATTTTTCCAGTAAATGTCATTACTATGATCTATATGTCTATTAAACAGGTTTCTCTTTATATTACATTTTCAAGTACGTTGGTTGTGCTATAGACATGGTCGTGCATTATTACACAGAACAAGTGTACAATGAATATCTGGTGTCAAAAATGCAATAAATATATTTCACTTAAATCATTAGATTTATCACAAACCTAGATATCGTATGCAGTCATAATTCACAATGCCGACATTTTGTATTACACATGACAGAAACTACTAGGAAAATGTGCAGACATGTGCACTGCCACTGGAAAACTAATAATTACCATTTGTCAGTGATCCTGTCACATAATGTACAAATACATTAACATGCTACACTTCAAGTCACAACTATTTACTGAGTTGAATGCAGGATTTATGGACTTCAAAATGGCTGACATGTTGTCCAATAATGGGTGCTTCTGTGGCAGAAAGGGTTCAAATTTGGTTGAATCAGGGCTTACTTTGTCCTGATTAATTATTGGTACCTAACCCTCTTGTATTTTTAAAATATTTTTCTATTAAATGATTAATAATAATAAAAATAATAATTGCAATAACAACAACAACAACAACAGTAACAACAACATAAATTGCATGCCAAATGGTGAGTAATATAACAATCTCAGAGAGTTATGCATGTGGAGGTTGACCTGTCATTTTACGGACAATACAGTATGTAGTGTGACAAGCAACACTTCTCATTAGCAGAAAAAAAGACAAGACAATGAGTCATACGACAACACAATGAGGTATAATAAGCTGCGTTACATAGTCAATGCTGTGGCTTCATCTTATTTTTGATAACAAAAGACTGTAGCTATATGACAGTAATATTTGCTATCGGTGTAAACCCATGCCCATTTTTTTTATTGTTTCAAATTGTGAAAAGTAATTGTCATGAGGCGTGCTAAACAACAAATATATTTACGTGTTATGTAGTTAAATAGGCGCAGCTATGCAGAAATAAGCAGCAAGCCGCAGTACTGGTCTGTGCCATAAAATAAAAAAAAGATTAAACTGGGACTTGACAGAAACACTTTCATGCAAAAGTCTCTGCAAGGTCTGTAATATTGTATACGCTCTCTACTCTGCTCCTCATTGGCTGCGGTTGCATCCCTCTCTGCTCCTCTCCCCCCTTTCTTCCATTTTGTCCTTTTGCTATATTGCTGTGTTCCTGCCCCTTTCACTTCTAGTCTGTACAACTAGGTGTACCCTATTTTTTGTTCCTATTTATTTACACGATTACATAAAATTGCATATTACAACTGAGTGTGGATCGTATTGTCGACCTGACTTAGGTCGGCAGTCATTGGGTCGACAGGCAACTAGGTTGACAGGGCTCTAGTTCGACATGGGTTAAGGTCGACAGGTGTCTAGGTCGACATGGGACAAGGTCGACATGGGTTTAGGTCGACAAATGCGTTAAGTCAGGG
Source organism: Crinia signifera (assembly GCF_055691185.1). Classification (NCBI taxonomy): domain Eukaryota; kingdom Metazoa; phylum Chordata; class Amphibia; order Anura; family Myobatrachidae; genus Crinia; species Crinia signifera. The sequence continues at coordinate 67,052,108 of NC_139217.1, forward strand.
GTCTTCAACCTGTGGCTCTCCAGATGTTGTAAATCTACATGTCCCAGCATGCATTGCCACATTTTTTCCTAGAGCATGCCAAAACTGTCAAGGCATGCTGGGACATGTAGTTCCACAACATCTGGAGGGCCACAGGTTGAAGACCTGTGCGTTAAGTCGATATGGGTTTTTTCACAGTTTTTTTACCAGAATGTCGACACAGTCAGAAGTGAACCGCAGTCCCTTGGCATAGCTCGCTATGCTTCAGGCACGGTGCCTCACTGCACTCGGCACACTATTTTATTCTCCCACCACGCGCTAGTAGATGGTAGGGCATGAAATACCGCCTGTTGGCACATGTCGGCTCAAGAAACAGTGAAAAAAAAACATGTCGACCTCGCGACCTGTCGACCTAACCCATGTCGACCTAACACCACGTCAACCTTTATCCATGTCGACCTTGTTGCCTGTCGAACCAACTTTGTCGACCCAATGACTGTCAACCTAAGTCGGGTCGACAATACGACCGTATCCCATTACGACTGTATACTCATTTGCTTTGCATATAAAACTTTCACACCTGTTCTGTTGTTATTATATCCATGATGAGAAGAAAAGTATATACCATTGTTAATTTGCAATGGAAGCAGAACTTCTACTCAGTAGAACACTAAGCTCACACAGTAATAAGAAAACAACTGAATGTGCCCCTTGTGATCCAGTCATTTGGTTATAGCCCTGAATAACCGCATCAGTGCCATCTTTGCTGTGGCCATATGAGCCACTGACCTCTCCGCGTATCACCACATAAAACCTTTATGCTGCCCATACACTTATGCGATTCAATGCGATGTATAGAGAGAGTTACATTTCGGTGGGGTGTGTTGAAACTGAAATCTAAATTGCAGTGTAAAAATAAAGCAGCCAGTATTTACCCTGCACAGAAACAAAATAACTCAGACATATCTAACTCTCTCTATACAAGTTACATCTGCCCCACCTGCAGTCATACCTCCCAACAGTCCCGATTTTAATCGGGACAGTCCCGATTGTCAGGGCCTGTCCCGATGTCCCACCCGCGGGCGGCAGTGTCCCGCGGTGTGGGGGGGCTGTTGGGAGTCCCCCTGTCAGCTGCTAAGCAGCGGGGAATAAACGCTGTGCGCATGCGCACAGTGTCTATTCCCGCAGCCAGGGGACTGCTGCAAAATGGGGCGTGGCCTCGCGGAAGAGCCGCGAGTATAGGCCAGGCCCCCAAATTAGGCCACGCCCCCCGAAAATTTCGACGCCTGCACAAATTAAAAAGTTGGGAGGTATGTGCAGTGCACATGGTTTTGCTCATTTTGAGAACAAATTTGTACTGCGATCCGATCTGAATAAGGGCCAGTGTTTAAACTTTTTCAGATTCTGCTAGCGCTCCTTCACAGTGCTAAGCTACTCCGATAGATGCCACTAGCGGTTCCTCCGGCCCCTTTTCCCCAAAAGCGCAGATGAGGAAAGCGCTCGCTCCGCCCCTCACCCGTGGATTGCTTTCTAGCAAGTAAAAAAACACATGCGATTGCTCCTGCAATTCCATAGATATTAGCTATTATGTGCAGCACATACTATCTATCGACACGACATTATAAACTGGGCCGCACATCGCGTCGCATGGTCCCGAAAAATGTGCATACAATTATTTGATTTATCGAACAGATGTGGTCAAAATCGAATGATTGTATGCAATATCTCATATGTGTATGGGTGATTGGCTTAGTTATAACTTACCATACATTGAGAATCCATGGAACGGTATCACTCCTGAAAAATATAAAATGGATGACTCATTAGGACTATCCACTTGAAAAATATCAAGCTGGACATGTAGATTATATACTATTCATACATCCACTGCCATTATTATATGACACTGCACATGTCAAATGCAAATCATCACAAATGAACAAAGGATCAGAATAATAAAAAAAATACTACAGTATGTGCTGCCGTAAGAATCCCCACATCTGATAGGCTGGCAGCAGTGGACTGGCCCACTACTGCCTAGGCCCCACCCCTTACTCTAGGATCAGGTGCCGTAATAGTGCACTTGAATTCTACATTATGTGTAAGTTATATTATACTGCACAGGACAATAACGTATTTTGTACAGTGCATTGCTCTTATTAGTATGGTACATTGTCTGTCATGCATGCACTAGTAGTAATTATATGGTTAGCCTTGCCCCTAAGCAGGGGCCTTACAGATGCCTTTCCCCAATGGACCATTCATGCCCCAGTCCTACACTGTATGCTGCAGACTGGTCTATGCCCTACTATGTACCCTACACAGAAAAAAATAAATAGAAGAAAGGTACAAAAACTGTAGACAAAAGCACCTTATAAGCATGAAGGGTCGTAAATGGTAACTAACTGAAAACTTTATTCAAAATACAAAGTTTCATTATTAACACAGTCATCTATGCAATGCCAAGTTATGCTATATTGCATGCAAGGATATGTAACTGTAAGCAGGCTTAACAGAAAAAAAAAAAGTCACGTGAACTCTCGATGACTCACATGGGAGAGAAAATTACTACGTTCAAGAACATGTCTGATTTCTAACATATTTGGGCGTATAAATATTTCATCATCCTTTAACCGCTTAAATTACAATTTCCTTTCAATTTAGTCTAAAACACTTTCATATTTTAGTGAAAAACTGCCTGGATGTATCTCATTTACAGTGGTCCCCATAATAACAAAGTCCCACACCTAAGTGGCAGAAATCTTTATGTATAAATCATCCCCACAGGGCCAAAAAAGTGTATGATAACAGCCACTCCCACACAGACTGCGCAGCAGAGCGGGTCACTGAGGGATTGATGTCATCAGTCCCCATGCTGATCTCAGCACCCAGAGTGTAGATACCAGCAACAGTTCCCTTCTTTGCACTTACATTTAGCAGAACTGCCCAATGCGTGCATTCCACAATGATGTTTATCCAAGTACTGTAACTACAGTTTGCACCTGCTATACCAAAACGCATGGATTAGTAACGGCAATGGCCTAGCTTCTAGTAAACCTGAACCATTTGGGCTAGGCTAAATCATAGCTGCCTACCCTCCTGCATTCTGCAGGAGACTCCCTGAAATAGTAGCAATCTCCCTCATTAGTCTAGCAATCTCCCTCATTTCACCTGACCCACATTACACTGTTACATTTTGGGGGGAAAAAAAGGAATGAGAGTTAGATAAATTTACATTGAATCATCAGCACCATTTCCCAGCACTTTACTAAGTATAGTAGCTCTTACTAACTGCTTTGGGGATCATCTACATTTGGATATAAGTCATTTTAAAAGGTTCCTCTCAGATGTAGCAGTACACACCCATGCTTCTAGGTGCCACTTTCACAATCTCTTTCCCCAATCTCTCGATATATGGAACTAGCCACGCCCTTTAAGTGGAGCATGACACACCCCCTCAATGGGGCGCTGTACAAAATTCTACTACCAACTATAATCTCCCTGAAACTATTTTTCAAAAGTAGGCAAGTATGGTCTAAATTGAACCAGAAGTGTAGGTAGAACACATTAAGGCAATATAATCAGCGTATGAATGCGGTTTTAAAGCAATTTTGGTGGATTTACAAATCAGTATTTCTACTTTGCATCAAATACAGTAAAAATTGAGAAGATGCAGCATTGTGCAAGAAATAACCAAGAACCCACAGAAAATATCAAAGAATCTAAAGCAGGAACAAGCAACAGGGTTTGTACAGAGACAAAAAAAAGAAATGTCACTGTGTGGTGCACCTAAGAATTGACACAATAATATGTAACTTTTAATTGGATAACTCTAAAATTGGTAGCGAAATAATGGACACACAATACACAAAAACATATATGACACAGACAGGTGTTTTAAAAAGGGTACTGATACCCTCACAACGCTGGGCCCCCAATCCCAATGAAATTTATGAGAATGCTTTTATTTGTGTACACATAAAATGCTTTGATGTTTTAGCAGTAACTTAGTACCTAGGACGTTCTCCTTAATTAGTGGAGAATTGACGGGTATGATACCCGGTCTGATAGGTACTCACGGCTGTTGTGCGAGTGATAGTATATGGATCAACTCACACAATTTTTACAGTTTGAGTGCTGGTTAATCTCGAATGCACTCTGAATTACCACAATTATAACACCAGTCCTGCCCCCTGTAATAAGTGTGGGTCTAGGAAAGGTAGTGGTGCTCTGCAGCAACGCTAGTCTGACCCGCTGTGTGGGATGCGGGTATGAGCCGGGCGATGGCGTCGGGTAGCGGTGTAGGTAACTGCGCCCGGTAGGAAGTACCGAATGTGGCTATGTTTGATGCCGCAGACGTTCCCACTTGCCAGTTCTGATACAACACGCTGTTAGTGCGCAACACACCGTGTCTTGCCCTGGTGAGATATGCCAGGTATCAGGTCGCCAGAGCGTGCTGCAGAGGAAAAATACTTTAAGCTAAAACAGATCAAAATGCATTTATATCAGGGAAGGGAAGGGGGACACAGACGAAGTGTAACGGTCGGCGTACGCTTCGCCAAGGAGCTTTTTCAAGACTTGAAAAAGCTCCTTGGCGAAGCGTACGCTGACCGTTACACTTCGTCTGTGTCCCCCTTCCCTTCCCTGATATAAATGCATTTTGATCTGTTTTAGCTTAAAGTATTTTTCCTCTGCAGCACGCTCTGGCGATCTGATACCTGGCATATCTCACCAGGGCAAGACACGGTGTGTTGCGCACTAACACCGTGTTGTATCAGAACTGGCAAGTGGGAACGTCTGCGGCATCAAACATAGCCGCATTCGGTACTTCCAACCGGGCGCAGTTACCTACACCGCTACCCGACGCCATCGCCCGGCTCATACCCGCATCCCACACAGCGGGTCAGACTAGCGTTGCTGCAGAGCACCACTACCTTTCCTAGACCCACACTTATTACAGGGGGCAGGACTGGTGTTATAATTGTGGTAATTCAGAGTGCATTCGAGATTAACCAGCACTCAAACTGTAAAAATTGTGTGAGTTGATCCATATACTATCACTCGCACAACAGCCGTGAGTACCTATCAGACCGGGTATCATACCCGTCAATTCTCCACTAATTAAGGAGAACGTCCTAGGTACTAAGTTACTGCTAAAACATCAAAGCATTTTATGTGTACACAAATAAAAGCATTCTCATAAATTTCATTGGGATTGGGGGCCCAGCGTCGTGAGGGTATCAGTACCCTTTTTAAAACACCTGTCTGTGTCATATATGTTTTTGTGTATTGTGTGTCCATTATTTCGCTACCAATTTTAGAGTTATCCAATTAAAAGTTACGTATTATTGCGTCAATTCTTAGGTGCACCACACAGTGACATTTCTTTTTTTGTCTCTGTACAAACCCTGTTGCTTGATATATATAGATGTCCAGTGGTAGCACACCCCCGTCAACCTAGGCTTCATTTAAACCTGTAACTAAAAATCAGGGGTTCACCTTTTCTAGTATCTTAGTCATCACTCTCCTGTGCGATAAGTTTTCCTTTGTGTACAGTATCTAAAGCAGGAACAAATTGTACAAACTGGATCACTGGGGGTGAGTAAGCCAGTAAGATAACACTTCTCTCAGAAAAGAACATACATAGATATAAAACACATAACAATCACCCAGGGGTGAGGGCGGGAGCAGTGGCGTAACTAGCAATTTTGCTCCCCCCTGCCAAAATAAATTCTGGCGCCCCCCCCCCCCCCATTATTTTTTTAAAATGCCAGCCCAGCAGCCACCGGGGATCAAGAGGAGTAGGCAACGCCGCCTGGGGAGTGGGGATCAGGGGAAGCTGGACACTGACATGTGTCACACATTCCCCGGCTAATAGCCAGCGGAGGTGAGCATGATCTATCTCCCCCTCTCCCCTACCGCGTCCTGTCAGGTCCTTACCCCGCTTTCCACCTGCCATGCTGTTCCTGGCCACAGTGATCAGACAACCTATCTAATCGCTGTGGCCAGGAGCAGTGAGGCAGGCGGAAAAACGGTAAATTATCAGCGCTGTCCTGCACAATCCCCGTCGGCCGACTTGTACACAGCATTGTACATTTGCCGCCTGGGATCTCGGAATACACCGCAGCTCTGCGCGCAAGCTGGAAGGACAGCGGGCATGGTGGAAGGGGGAGCGCTCTCTGGCGAGTCTGGCTGTCTGTGTGAGGACGCTTAGTGAACCTGTCACTGCGTCCTCACACAGACAGCCAGGGAGCACTCCCCCTTCCACCATGCCGGCTGCACTTCCAGCTTGCGCGCAGCGCTGCGGTGTATTCCGGGATCCCAGGCGGCAAATGTACAATGCTCTGTACAAGGGAACACTCTGATCCTGCGCCCCGGTGGAGCCTGCTCCCCCCCGCCATCGCTGGGGCTGCGGACCCCAAGTTACGCCACTGGGCGGGAGGGTGAGGCAGGGTTGGGAGGAAGTCCAAAAAAAATAAATAAAAAAGTTTCAGGCTAGTACAGGCTCCTCCCGACTATCAATCTATCTGCTCATCTTACACCTGCAGTACAACATGGTTTTGCTAAGGTGCAAATGAGTAGAACCTTGTTGGTTGCCATGGGAAACATTTCTGTAAACCTGCACTTTTGTAAACATACCCCTTTATAGGACATATTTGTTCCAAACAAACACATACCTCTTTTGAACTCAAGAACTCTAACATTAAGAACTATTATCTTCTAGAAGATGCTAAATAAATAAGAAGTAGAATCTGATTGGTTGCTATGGGCAACATCCCAATTTTAATATAAATCCCATCTAAGTAAATATACACCTGTTCCTCACATTATCACAACCCACACCTCCAATCTGTAGTACGACGTAGACATCTCCGTTCAGATAAAGATGGCGATTGGAGTGTACATGTAGATGTGGCAGGATAGAAACTGCAGGCCCGGCGACAGAGGGGGTGAAAGAGGACAGCTGATCCGGGCCCCGACGATCAGAGGGGCCCCAAATTCAGTCCCACTTAGCCGCCGGGCCACACTTCCTTGCACCCAGGCGCCCGGCACTTAATTCAACCTCACCCAAACAAGAATTTTCGCAGTGGTGGTGCCGCTGGGACTCGGGAGTGGAGGGGAGGCCTCTTACTTACAGTCACGGTGTCTGTTTTAGACTTTTTATACAAACATACCTAAAATTAGGTGTATATTTTATTAGTGTATATTTACACGTTGACCTGACCGGTCATCATTCATATTCCAGGTTCTCAATTGTATTAATTGTATGCAACCTTTATGTATACATAAAGGTTGCATACAATTAATACAATTGAGAACCTGGAATATGAATGATGACCGGTCAGGTCAACGTGTAAATATACACTAATAAAATATACACCTAATTTTAGGTATGTTTTTATAAAAAGTCTAAAACAGACACCGTGGGTGAGGAGTGCGTCCCATTTAAACTGATTTATTTTCTTTCTCTTTGTTCAAATTGCGTAAACATTAAAATCAGGGGGCTGCACCCTAGCAGGCCAGGAATCATATTTGGATAAAACTTCTGGCAGACGGGCATCTTAACCACCCACAAAATAATAAAAATTATTACTATTAACCCCTTCCTGACGCAGCCAGTTTTTGCCTTCCTGACAGAGCCATTTTTTTCAAATCTGACATGTATCACTTAAGTGGGTATAACTTTTTTTTGCTTTTACTTATCCCAGTGATTTTGAGATTGTTTTCCCGTGACACATTGTACTTTAAATTAGTGGTGAAATTTGGTCGATACAGTTTTTTTTTTTTGGGGAAAAATACCAAAGTGTCGTGAAAAAATGGAACATTTTGCTATTTGCAAAATGTTCCATTTTCTGCTTGTGAGACAAATAATCATATCACTCAAAATAGTTAATAACTAACAAAGACCATATCTATTCTTTATTTTTAAATCATTATTTAAACCGCCTTTATTTTTTTTGGACGCTAGGGGGCAGCAGAGTCTAAATTTTACACTCAATGCATTTCAACGCTACTTTTGGCTATTCACTTTTTAACAGCCAATAGCAGCGATCGCCCAAGACGGGAGGCATCGCTGCCCCCCCTGGGCAATGAGGGAGGATGTCTGCTGTCAGGGACAGCAGACATTGTCCCTCTGCCACCTCGTCTCGAGACGGGGTGACAGTTTGAAGTCATGACGTATATATACGTCATGTGTCGGGAAGTACTTCCCGGCCATGACGTATATATACGTCAAATGTCGGGAAGGGGTTAAATTTATGGTGCGGGTCTTCCAACCCCTTTCTCTCCAGCTCTTACTTACAGTGCCTTAGCTGCCTGGGGACAGACGGGAGTCGGGACACGCAGCTCCCACAGGCGCCGCTTACACACACTACACTCACTGCAGAAGTCTCCCGGCCGCCGTTTACACACAATGACATGAGCCGGTGCTGCTGTGGAAGGCTGGAAGATGCCTTCCGCAGCAGAACCGGCTTATGTCAGTGTCAGTAAGCGGCTGAAGCTACATGTCTCCCGACAAGCTGTCCCTGGCATGTAAATTCCCTCTGGCAAAGAGGAATTTCCGGGGACGCGCTGTGCTGCCAATCACTAGTGCAGTGGCCGCCCAGAAACCAATCACTAGTGGCTTGTATTAGTTCAAAAGCTGCATGTCCTCCTGCCGCCCCACGCCACGCTGTGTAAGTTCAGTGCCTGTCTGCTGCTGAGAGAGGGAACGGGACAGGATGTTACTGACAGCCGCTTGCAGTAGTACACGTGAGTGGGCTGTCTGCACGGCAGGGGACTGGATGTGGCTGCTCAACTCAGAGCAGCGTGTCAGCTATTCCAGCTGCATCCAGTCCCCCGCAGCGCAGACACACTGCCCACCTATTCTGGTGAGCAGTGTATCAGCTTTTCCAGCCCCCTGGGCAATGAGCATAAAATGCCCCCTGGGCAAAGAGCGTGAACTGCCTCATGGGCAACCAGCACAAAATTCTCCCTGGGCAACCAGTATGCAAACACAACCCTCCCTGTGGCAACCAGCATTTAACTCCTGCAACGAGCATGTAGGTAATCAGCACTTATGTGGTATAATCAGGGGTTAAAGTGAGGGGGAACTGCATGGAACTGAGTTCCATAACCTCTAATGGTAGGGGGAACGGAGTTCCCCCTCTACCACAGCCCTGAACAGTAATTCCAACAGAAAAGCCTCTCCCAGCACCTTCTTCTTCTGGCAAGGCATATGTGATGTCATACCATCACCACCACTGAAGTGAAGAAGAGCATCTAAGAAGAGCAGGCTCTGTGCATGCTGAAGACAAGATGAGAGGGGGCTGAAGGGACACAGAGGTGGGGAAGCTGCTGGAGGGACACAGGGCATGGAGCTGCTGAGGAACATGGACAGTGAGCTGCTGGAGTGACAGAGACAGATGTGTATAAGCAGCACAACTGTGGACATTATGTGTATAAGGGGCACTACTGTGTGATTTAATATGAATCAAGAGCACTACATGCGGTGTAATGTGTATAGGATTGTGCTACTTTGTTGTGTAATTAGTTACTATTGTGTGATTACACTCCCTCCTTGTGGGACCATTATCCCTTTTTGGGAGGTAGGGCACAAATTCCCTGGCACTGGCCTGGGCTCTGCGTAATGAGGAGGGGGGGAGGTCAGTTTTAGGGGAATGGAGTTCCACCACCTCTCCAGGACCACTTTAAGCCCTGGGTATAATGTGTACTGGGCATGATGGTGTGTGCTAGAATGTGTACTGGGCATAACTGTGCTAAAATGTGTACTAGGGGCATAACAGTGCATGGTGTAATGTGAATTGGTACTTTTATGTAGCCACACCTCTTCCCCACAAAGCCATGCCATACATTTTTGGTGCGCACGGTCCCTGTTTTCTATGTATTCTACTTTATATAAGTGTGCCAATTCATACTCCACCACCACCCCCCGACCCACATGTGTCATGCTGGGGGAAGGAGTGAGGAGGCTTTATTCCATTGGGACCCAGAAAAGGTTGGGTAGGAATCCAATTTTGTGATGGGCATTGCGATGTGTGATATAATATGTAGTGGGCATTATAGTGTGTGGCATAATATGTAATGGGTATTACAGTGTGTTGCAGAATGTCTTAATGGACATTACAGCATGTTGCATAATATCTTAATGGGCATTACGGTATGTGGTATAACGTGTAGTAGGCATTACGGTGTGTGGCATAATGTGTAGTAGCTATCAGTTCAGAAGTGATACTGTCTGCGCTGGGGGCAGCCATTGTATGGGACTTCTTGCCACCAATACGTAAACCATCCATCCCTGCTCCACACAACTACTAGTGCTTGAGGGGGTGGGGGCCCCCAGAAAGATCAGTGTATGGGGTCCCAAGATTTCTGTTGCCGGCCCTGGGAAACTGTAAAACTCCATACACACTAAGCAACCCTGGACGCAGCCGATATAATTAATAATATCGGCAGCGAGTGGCTGATATTGAGTGTACAAAATGAATGATATCAATAATTGATATAATTCAGTGATCTCACTGGGACCCGATGAACGTGCATATGTAAAAATTAAACGGTATGCACTATGAGAATTATATGCTCTTTTTACATGTACAACTGAGTGGAAGGAGCTGAGAGTGATACCGATTCCTAAAAGGACATAGGAGAAGGGAAGTAACATTGTTTATTGTATCTAGCGCTGGTGGTGGGCAATCCCAACCTTTTTGCAGTTATCTCAACAGATTAACCCTAGAATGTCTGTATGTGCATGTACATGTGGTAGAGAACATAGATTGTAAGGTCCATTGGGGCAGGGACTGATGTAAATGTTCAATTATACTCTGTAAAGCGCTGTGGAATATGTGGGTGCTATATAAGAAACTGATAATAAATAAATAATGCCCGGTGTCAGACTCCTGTGGCTTTACGACAACCTTAGAACATCACCCCCTCCCCATCAACCTCGGTGGTTGTAAGCAGTTCTTGTGGTGATACACTGTGATTAGTATTCTAAGCCTTGATAAGAGATAAAGTGGAGAGTGATAAAGTACCAGCCAATCGGCTCCTAAGGGAGCTGACTGGTTGGTACTTTATCTGTCTTGAAGACATAGATTTCCCCCCCGGTAACTGTAAAGACCCCCTAATGGCCATACACACGCAGATTTATTTGCAGATCTGGCTGGTTGGAACAAAATCCTGGTTATAGATGAGAGCAAATGACAGTTGACCATTTGCTTGGAAATGCTGGAAAACTGACAAACTGTCACTCATCCATAACCATGTTTTTGTTCCAACCAGCCAGATCTGAAGATAAATCTTACTAGTGTATGGGCACCTTTACACTTCTCCAACAAGTTTTTGTCAGATAAATTGACTCCATCCACCTGTATTGGGTCAAATCTGACAAAATCTCACAAGTGTAAGGGGCCCTTAAGGTTTACCATGTTATCAGCGGTTTGTGGCTTTTCAGATCATTGAGGTTTCTCTGGGCACCACAAGGTCTGACCTTTGCTGCGGCGTCCACTACTGGGAAGACTGAGAACAGGTTATAGTGTCCTATGGTAAATAATCTTTATCACAGCAGACCGACGGGCTTCATATCGTCTTATAAACCCATTTCCAAACTGATGAGCAGTGACAGTTGCTGAGCTCTCTCTTCTGCCGGCATCGTGTTTGCACAGCCCTAAGTGCTGCAGAAGGCTCTGCCAAAGGCTCTATCAGAGAGTGGGCAGCACTTTATCATGATCAAATAATGGGGGCATGCCATTAGCAGCAACGCTCTCAGATAACCCTTATTTATGGATACAGAAGTAATCAGGTGTTACTCATTTTTTCCCAACATTATTAAAGGGGCATACACACGCGTCGCTTGTAAACTGTTTTCTAAGCGATCTGACTAGATTGCTTTGAAATTAAACATGTATTGCTCCTTGTGTATACCCCCAAGCGATGGCAATGCGCAGTCCCCCAAGTCACTATTGCCTGACTAGATCTTGACTACGGGTCAGATTGCTTAGTGAGTAACTTCACAGCGCTCCTTGTGTGCAGAAGGAGCGATCTAGAGCACTCCCTGCCTCTGCCTGTGCGATGGTTTTTTGCTTAGCAAAGATTTCTGCGTGTGTCTGGGTGATCTAGACCCCGTGGTATAGCCCACCCTATATTGCTCAGCACAAAGGGCATACACATCTCAACGTGTGTATGCCCCTTTTTAAGCCCTATTTCTAAACAATCTGAATAGAAGTATGTATCGCTCGCTTAGAAATGAAGCATGCATCGCTCCCACTCGTTGCCATTGCCCACAAAGGGCGGTATTCGTACAGCATATACTAATATACAGTATATAATATATATATATATATATATATATATATATATATATATAAAAATAAATAAATAAATAAAGAGAAAATAGAACCCAACGGTTCACTGAGGAGGGGATCCGTATTGTATGTATTGCATTTACAATGAATCAACAATTATAATAATGTGAGGCATGCCATATAAAAGTAGCTTCCCACAATACAGTATATCCTTCATTTATCATATCGCTTTCTCTTTTGTGTGCTATTTTCACATTGGCCACTAGAGGAAGACAAAGCACGACATACCGTTGGGTGGATAGACAACAGCAAACTCTTCCAAGCCCAGCTTTCCTGTCAAATAAATCAAAGCACATTTTCAGATATTCAAGCAATACAAATATATATATATTACATACACACACACACACACACACACACACACATATATACATACACACACACACATATATACACACACACACACACATATACACACACACACACACACACACACACACACACACGTACATACATACAGCAGTAGTCTGATACAAATTGAAATAACTAAACAATATGAAATTTAAGACAAGAATTAGAAATGACAGTTGTATCTATTAGCTTCTAACTAATGAATGAATTGGCGCTGACAGAGGGCTAGTACTTAGCAATTATTATCTGTAATACATTAATATATAATTGTAGGGGTACTTGTGTAATATCTGGGCGCCCGATTTTTTGATCGCATGCCTTAACTTAAGGCATGCGATCAGATGCGATGGGACCCGATTTTTTCATCGGGTCGGAAAAATCGGTCTCATCGCATGCGTCCAAATCGCATGCGATGCAACCGACCCGATTTTTACATAGGATCCAATGTTAAATGGTCCCTGAGACCCAATTTTACATTGGGTCCAATGTTAAATGCCCCCCAGACCCCATTTTTAATTGTATACCCACCCTGATGGGTAATTACTATGTGAAATGCCCATTTTCATACCCCCACTATCCACATCGGAATGGAGTTGATTTTATATACAGATGGGTCAGGTCCCATCCTGGCTGGCGGGTCGCCAGAACGTCCGCGCTGGCGACCCGCCAGCAGCCGCGCCAGCGAGTACACTGAGACGCGCGTGCGTCTCACGCGCACGCGCGTCTCAGTCTCTGTCGCCAGCGCGACAGGGGGGGTTAGGGGGGGATGCGGGCAGGCGGCGGGGACCCCGGGTAACCGCCGGCAAGCCGGCGGGGAAGTGCGGCGAGCCCCGCGAGGGGACACGGAATATGACCATGCCGATGTGGATAGTGGGGGTATGAAAATGGGCATTTCACATAGTAATTACCCATCAGGGTGGGTATACAATTAAAAATGGGGTCTGGGGGGTATTTAACATTGGACCCAATGTAAAAATCGGGTCGGTCGCATCGCGAGCGATGCAACCGATTTTTCCGACCTGATGAAAAAAAATCGGGTGCACAGAAATTACGCAAGTACCATTGTAGGTTTTAAATCTGTCTATTTTCCTTAATTTACTGTTTATATAAAATAATGACAGCATACTGTGGGCAGAGCATACTGTAGGCAGAGCATACTTTACACATTGTTTTACTCAATCTTCTTTATTTTGTACAAAGACTGCACATATTTGTGATACAAAATGGGTCATTCTGTAGAGCGCATTGACTTCAAGCGTGGTACTGTGATAGAATGCCACCTTTGCAATAAGATAGTTCATTCATTTCATCCCTGCTAGATATTCCACAGTCAACTGTAGCATATTAGAGAGCGGAAGTGGATTAAGAACAATAGCAACTCAGCCATGAAATGGAAGACCATGTAAAATCAGAGCGGGCCAAAGTCCCCAACGCTCTGCTGATTCCATAGCTGAAGAGTTCCGAAATTCCACTGGCATGAATGTCAGCACAAAAACTGTGCTTCTTAAACTTAGTGGAATGGGTTTCCATGGCCGAGCAGCTGCATGCAAGCTTAACCTCAACAGGTCCAATGCCAAGCATCAGACGCAGTGGTGTAAAACACATCAACATCAGACCGTGGAGCAGTGCAGAGGTGTTCTGTGGAGTGTTGAATCACGCTTCCCTATTTGGCAGTCAGATGTGCAAGTCTGGGTTTGGCAGATGTCGAGAGAATGTTAACTTCCTGACTGCATTATGCCAACTGGTAAGGGGGCTGTTTTTCAGGGTTTGGGCTAGGCGGCTTATCCCCAATGAAGGACAATCTTAATGCTTCAGCATACCAAGACATTCTGAACGATGCTATACTTCCAACTTTGAGGCAACAGTTTTCTGTTCCAACATGACTGTTATAGGATGTGAGAATCAGAAAGTGAGAGATTTTGTAAAAAGTCTCCCATTTTTTTAAAATGGGAATCATAAACATTGCAAAATCAGGTTGAATTTGCCACGTAAAATGATTGCCGCCTTAAAAAAAGGGAGAAGTTTTACAAAACCTTTCACTTGCTGATTCTCCCACCCTATTAGATTCCCTCCATGGAAACAAGGATAATTACCCAATCCCATGTGTTATTGTAGATCCGGCAGCGGCTTATCAGGGATTTTGCACCGCATGTCTGAGGCATTCAAAGCATAATACCTGATAAGTGCCCGTATCGGAGGGGTTAAGAATACCGACATTGGGGCTAATACGATAGTCCTCGGCTAAACTATTAGCAGTGGAAAAGTACCTCTGGTAATAGGATACCACCCATTGGTGGGGATACACTACTGTACACAAAAGCCCTTATTCTGGTTTACTCGCAAAAGCAAATTCCATCTCAAATGGACAAAACCATGTGCACTGCAGGTGGGGCAGATGTCACTTGTGCAGAGAGAATTAGATTTGGGGGAGTTATTTTGTTTCTGTGCAGGGAAAATACTGACGGCTTTATTTTTACACTGCTTTGAAGTAAAACCCCATCCAAATCTAAATCTCTTGCACGTTTCATCTGACCCACCCGCAGTGCACATGGTTTTGTCCATTTGAGAAGGAATTTGCCTTTGCGAATGAACCAGAATAAGGGCCAAAGTGTTTGAGCACTGAGGTGTCTCACACCAGACTGTAACAAGAGGATAAGTGCAGCACGGTACCTCGGATATACGACTTTGGCGGTGATGCACTACTGTACACAAAGTGAGCACTAAGGTGTCTCGCACCTGACTGTAACAAGAGATAAGCGCAGCACTGTACCTCGTATATAGGACTTTGGAGGTGATGCACTACTGTACACAAAGTGTTCCAGCACAGAGGTGTCTCGGGAGAAGCAGAGTAAGACCTGAGGGAAAACAAAATGAATATGAAGTAGTTAAATAACAAAGAAAAAGCATAATTTACACACCGCTAATAAGCCAAGCAGCTCACTGAGCTATGCAAACCACTCCAGATTAGTAATGTTAATAAAATCAGCCATCACCATTACATTTAGAAAAACACCATTAAGTAGTAATTACAGTAACAGGTTCCTAGCTCACAGGTATTTACAGATAAATTATCCACACTTCACATTACGGATGCCCTGTTTGACCCTTAGTGCTTTCTCTGTGTCATTAAATGCAGGCTCAATATATTAGCAATTTGTCGTGGTTCATGAGTGCTTCATCACAGTGATTTTTCCACAGTCTTATGGTGTTCCGAGCTATAAAAAGACATGGAACTATTTGCAGCAATTATTTTTGTGATACAATTCTTTCCATTTTTAATTAGAGGACTTCAGTTTTTCTCTTTTTTTTATCTGCTAAATGTGTGGTTGTCATCTTTTTATAGATCATTAACCCTTTGAGTGCCAAGTGAATTTGTCAAAATAGGTGTGAAATTTGCCAAGCAAACGTTTTATTCATCGTACTGACCTGTAATGTTACCTTATATCGGAAATATCTTTGTTTACACAACATTTTTTATTTGAATTTATATAACAAATGTGAGCGACGCCGGCCTTTTTTAGCCAATATTTTGCGCATCTCTCACAGAGATCTTGGCACTCAAAGGGTTAATGGTAACATTTTTTGGTATATGGCAAAAATCACACTTGCAGACATCTGTATTCTCCACTCTCGGAGATCTTTAAGGGGAGGGGAGGAGGTGTGGCCATGAGGTTCTCATTATCATAGATTCGCCCCCATGCTGAGCAGTGCCACAGCATTTCATAGTTGGGGGCGGGACATCATCATGTGATTCACATGAACAAGCCACCCCCAACTCTTCAAACGGCATGAGGGCAGAATAGGAGGGGGGGGGGGGCTGCTCTCTAAAGGGTATGGTATAACCCTCGAGATTCCGACGGTTGTTTCTCAGACGTTGCAATCCTGACTGCCAGGAACCGACAGGGGGGCAAGCCCCTTAGGAGCTCGCTGCGCTCGCCACCAATTATATTCTCCATGTATGGGGGTCTTATACCCCCCTACGAGGAAAAATAGCCGGTGTAAGTCGGGATTCTGACCATCGGGCTCCTGACAGTTGGTATTCCGATGTGGGAGAAATGACCGTCGGAATCACGACTGTCGGTGAGTCATCCGGAACCGCTCTCCAAAAATTTGGACATTTCAGCAACTAAAGTTTAGTGTCAAATTTTTTGTTATGTATGATTTCCTGCCTGCTGCAAATGCAGTGGCCTCTACCTATTTTGACTGTGCAAATATTTAATCTATTGATTCACTGGGAACTAGCGACATTGGAGGAGGCACAAAGGCACTCATGCCTCAATGAAAAAGGAAAACAGAGCACTCACAGGCTACAGTTATCATTTACAGCATGCGAGATGCAGACAGACAAAGCACAAGCGCTTCAGAGTGACCTCCTTGCTCAAGCCTGAAACCTGTGAAATGTTGTTGCTCTGTAAAATCATTAGTTGTTAGTGAATATGGGAAAGCCCAGCGTTTTATGCTAATGGCCGATGATGCGGGTGCGGGGGGGGGGGGGGGAAGCAGCTGATATCACCGGATGTCAGCTGACCGCCCACTTCCCTCTGAATGTTCAACAGATCTAAGGTTGCTCATTCGATGGTCGATGTGGGTGTTACCCCGCAGGCTGCGAATGGATGTTTATGTAAAACCACCATTCGCAGCCAGTGGGAACGTATGCGCCTTGTGAATAGTGGGCCGGCTTACCAAGGCGGGATCTGGTTGACTCGTAAGGATGCATCGGAGCGAATGAACCAGAATACCCCCCTAATTTCCCAGACAGCCTTCCCTATCACACAGAATGTAAATGATCTGTGTGCCATAATAATGTACTAATTAAAAGTATATATAAAACACAAAGCAAGAGCACAGTTGATGCTACTGGAGCAGGAACAGGTTCTCAAGCTCAATCCTTTAGGTATGGGAGTATAACCATGCCTTCCCGACTAGGCCACATCCACTACATAAAATGGGCTTGCTCCCCTCTTTACAACCCTGGGAACAGGTAGTAGATGTGATCACAATGCAGTGCCTGTAACAACTTGCAGAATAGGTCTTGATGTTCTACACAGTACTACAAGCAGGACTCCAGGAAACTCCAGTTGGTTTAATTACAAATCCGATGGTTGCGGAGGCACAAGACCCATTCTGTGCACATGAAGAATGGAACTTGTTATATCACTCATCATAATCCTCTATTGGCACCTGCCTTTAACCATCAACAAACAGTATGGCTTTCTCAGGAGCATACACCTAGGTTCCGGTCTACGTGTGCTCACAATTGCACAAAACACGCTTACACTGCCCTCCTTTAATTAGAATGCCTCTTCCCTATCCTAAGCACAGGCTGGCATAAGAGCTAGACTCATGCCTAGCGTAGTACTGGATATGCTACGCTAACTGGCATAGTAACCTATAGGTCCCATCCGGGCAGCCCCCCCATAGCAAGCCCTGGTCCCTTTGCATTCTATCCCATTAAAAATAAAACTGGTGAGATAGGCGTCCAAAGAGGTTTAGGATAACATTGAAGTTTCCCTGAAGCTTGCTCAATGCTGCACAGATATATGGGAGGGAGAGCTGGGCCACAGTCTTCACAGATGAATTACATGGTTCTAAAGTACTGAAAGTTTCCTTAAATGCACTATTTTAAGCAGCTGTGTCCTCTCCTCTAACCAGTCCAATTTCCTGCAAGATTACATTTACCAATAGCAAATCAAACACACTGAACAAAACACATTGTGCCGACACGTAACAGTCTAGAGCTAAGCCTTCAGCACTAATCAACTGCGTTATATTGCTTTTTATTTCTTCCTGCTGGTCACAGCCAAGACGATGTTCCCAGCTTTTTCTGGGTTTAAACAAGAAGTGGAAATAAAACTACAAAACAGCATCATGCTATGAGATTTATTTGCTTATGCAAATCATCCAGGTTAGATTAAATGCCACGTGACAACAAAAGGCATTCAGTAATGCCATCCTCAATTCCGTGTCATGCAAAGGAGGTGGTGACATCACCATGCTTAGAGCTGAACGTACACAGTACACAGCTATCATGTGTATAACATAACAATAGATAATGAAAGCTAAACTTTACATCCTATCACATGAACTGTGCTAAGGGCCTTATTCATGTTTATAGGCACTGTCCTATGCAGCTGCAAATGTTAAGGCTACGGAATTGCCACCCAGAAAAGAAGAAGATAGACACCCACTGGAGCCATCACAAACTTATCCGCAACGGTGTGTGCATTTGCAGACTGGAGGCAATAATGAGGTACATTGGGTACTAGGGTAGCCCCATGGCTAC
The DNA here is from genome assembly GCF_055691185.1 of Crinia signifera. Classification (NCBI taxonomy): domain Eukaryota; kingdom Metazoa; phylum Chordata; class Amphibia; order Anura; family Myobatrachidae; genus Crinia; species Crinia signifera. The sequence continues at coordinate 67,071,083 of NC_139217.1, forward strand.
GCAGACTAGGCACGGCAGTAGCAACGCAGGCACTATGCTTTTTATACATAAATGATCGGAGCTGAATGTAGATACTCGCCCACAAACTGTCCTTTCATGTCAATCACTCTGCGATATAAATCTCAGTCCGAGTGTGATTGTAACGGAACCTTGGTGAGTGAAAAAGTGCAATCAAAACACATGCACATTCTACTGATAATTGATTTGTTGCGTGAACACCGCCGTTGTGTGAAGATGTACATATAGGAAGATGTACTATACGCATGAATGGAGTTAAAGTACCAGCCAATCAGCTCCTAGCTTCCATGTTACAGATTGTGTTTGCAAAATGACAGTTCTGAGCGGGTTGGTTGATACTTTGGGCCTGATTCGGAGATGGAAGCGAGGCCTTTGCATGTGAACAGGCATGAACCTGGATTTTCTGCAGGTGTTAAAGGAAACAACCCAGGACTAAGTCCTGGATTCACAACCCTGCTCCTGATCAGGCTTATGGATCAGAGACCTGGGATTTTGCCGGCTTGCGAGACTCTGCAAATTCCCATGTCATATGTCGGAAAGCAGCATTAGTAACACTTGGAGTTACCAAAGGTAATCGATCCCCTTTTACACTTGCGACCCTGGAAACTGCCAGAATTAGGGGCGTACCTAGATATTCGTGGGCCCCATAGCAAATGTTTGTAAGGGCCCCCTATTTAGCAACTGATGGTGATAAATGTATGTAAAACATATTATGTAGACAGTAAAGATGGGCCCCCTTCAGCTCTGGGCCCCATAGCAGCTGCACCTATGTTAGTTACGCCCTTATGCCAGATCTATCAAGCTGGCAAAGTCCCAGGTGCTTTTGCTGCATTTGCTAAGGGAGTATAATATTACTTTAAGACATAAAATTCCAGCTTCAACAAGGCTTCGACCTAGGACAAAGAGCACGGGTTGAAGCCCCGGATATCACTTTCACAGAGGGATGACAACATTTTCTTAAGCAGGGCCTTATAAAGGTTGGGTGGAGGTGAAGTCAATTAGTCCTTATTGAATGGACATCTAGAAAAATCTCACTGCAGTAACTGAAAAAGATTGTCGGAGAGTGTAGCAGGTGTTGCGACAGATCCCCAAATATTGCAGTTGCTAGTGACGTTGATGTCCTGCCGCTTGTCATTTGTCGGTGGCATTAGAGTGTACCTCACATTGTAAAAATAGAGAAGTGAGGTGTGCAAATAACAGCGCTTGGTAAGAGGGTAGTCAATCCTCTATAAAGTCAGAAAGAAAAGGTGGCGTGTACCAGCGCTGGCTAAACAAAAGAGCGGTTATCCTATTTAAATTGTTTTATTAACAAATAAACATATTTTATAATAATAAAAATACTAATAATAGTAAAAATAAGTTATAAGGATAACATATCAGGCTAAAATATGACCACTGGTAATTGGTGGGTAAATGTCCAGGGACAAATGTACTCTTTCAATGGTTGCAGGGGCAGAACTCTGAGAGGCAATGGAGTCATCTGCCACCGGGCTCCTGCTCCCAAGGGGGCACTCCTCCTCCCCTGCTAGTTTCAAAAACAAATAAATCAGTTAATTGAAAGCCATTAATATCCCTTCTGTAACTGATTTCTGAAATATATATTTGTTCTTTCACTCGCTCGCTCTCAATATATATGTGTGTGTATAAAACACATATTTCAGAACAGACACATACACTATTATATTATATAAGGTTGGGGGGGGGGGGGAGGGGCACCAACATATATCTTGCCTCCGGGCAACTGTGACAAACTTACGCCACTGAATGATTGTATGAGGCTTTGATATTACCAGATCTTGGCTTTATCCGACTTTATGGTGCTTTTTAGGAACAGAGCTATAGTCCAATATAATTGGCACAAGACGTTATTCCTCAAAGGGCCAAGATGAATGTGAGATGATATTGCAGATTGATTTGCCGATTACTCAGGATATTCAGCTTGGTCCAATCTTCTTTTTAGGGAGCAAGGCTACGGTTCCAGGTGATTTGTACAAGGAGATTCCTCCAGGTGGACCGAAATCAATTGGGTGCTATACATCAAGTTATCCCTCATACAGCTTGTCCAAATATATTCTCCAATATTCCAGTGGTCAAATAGGCTCAACGCGTTTCTCTGGCTTAGTTTTTGAGTGTCAGCTTCATCAGGAGCAAGTGTAACAATGATTGTAAGGTAGCCCTATATATACACACCGCCTATCTCATTAGGTGAGAGGTTACACCTGTATTCATGAACAACTTTATATTGAGGCAATCCTACATGTCATCTGGTATTCATCACTTATTAAAATATATAATACTCCAAATAGATCACAAGATATACAGATGGAGCTGCCGCTCGTGCGTCTCCGTCAGTAAGGCGTCAGGGAGCGGAGACAAAAGGCTTCCTTGTCTGTCTCCACTTCAGGGAGACGGGCAGTGAGTGGAGGCAGAGCAGGCAGTGAGTGGGGAGATGGGCAGAGGGCTACAGGGCTTTTGAGAGAATGGGGCATGCGAGCATCTCGTGCGTGCCCACCCCATTCTGTCAGACTCCGGTGGCTGTTGGGGGACGGTGAATGGTGATAGAATCACAAGGAGCTGCTCTAATGAGAGTGGCTCTCTCTGTTCATGGTGTTTTATTTCATTTATAAACTGATTGGTATGATGTAATTAGTGTTCTGATTGCTCCCATAGGTCATATGACCAGAAGTGAGGTAATCCTCAGTTTTAAACATGTGTTCTCACTTTTTTATGAACCCCGCTGTCCACAGTGGATATATATCCCCTGTCACTGGACTCCACTGCCAAGATAAAACACAAGCATTTAAAACAAAAAAACTAGAAACATCTCAATGGTGTTTAAAAAGTATAATAACAATAGTTAAGGGACCTTTTGATTATCTAAACATGTTCCTTAAATATAAACACAGCACCAAAATGGAATAGGCACTTTATCTATAAAAGATAAATATGCTTGTATAAAAAAAGTTTGTTTGGTACATGAAAAGATATTTTAGTATTTATACATCATGAAATCCTAGTACAAAATACCTTAATGTCCAATAAATAGAACACCAAAAAAAAGCAGCTAAAGGTTTCTGAATTACTAATACAGATATGTCCTGGTCAGCGGCCGCTCCTACGTCAGTGTAGCAGGAAGGCTGCCACTGGCCATGATGCGCTAATAACACTAATACACAGAGGCCTTAACACTGGTAACGAAGTGAGGGCAATCAGCAGTTACTAATACCATCATTTCCCCCATGTACCAGGTGGGTGGGGTAATGTGCTGATTAGAGCAGATGAAAGTATCCCGTTGTATATTGTTCACCCAGACGTCACTATACCCGACAGATGCCTGCTAATAACTTGAGACAGCACTGACATACTTTGTAAAACAAGTATAGACAGTCCACACCAAAAGGCCTGTTTCTATTAAGATGCAGATAGACAGAGAGTGTACCCTGACATGTCATCAGTTTTGAATCCAAACAATAAGAATATTCACGCAAACGGCTGACACAGCTAGTTATTTAAGGGCAAGTATCCCAAAGAAATATGGCCACATAGGGCTCACATATCTATAATAATAATAATAATCAACCACTGTGTATATCTTTGCAATACCCAGCCGCATGAACGATTGACTTTATCACTTGATCATAGACTAAAGGCCCATACACACTGGGTGACTTTGAGCTGAAAGTCGCTCAAAACAGCAGGTTTGAGCGGCTATCAGCTCAAAGCTGCTCAGTGTGTATGCCCGGGCGATGAGCGGTGAGCACTGCTGCGTGCTCCCGTAACATCGCCGGGAAAGCCGTTTATCTGCTGGTTATACCAGCAGATGAGCGGCTTTCAGGACGGCTTTGCATAGCGCTCTGCTATGCAACGCCGGGCAGGGGGTAAGCAGCTCAGTGTGAATGCACTGGACTGCTTTACCGCACATCATCGCTGTCCATACACGCTGGGTATAGTTGCTCAGTGTGTATGGACCTTTAGGACTATACTGTCTGCGACTAAAACATGGTTACAGCCTAGTCCCTTAAGGGGTAGACTTAAGGGGTGTACACACAGAGAACTTTTAACAGATTTTGACTAGATAGTCAAAGTCTCCTAGAAGGTTAGCCAAAATCTCCTTATTTTTCTCCTGCTTAGTCAATATTGTCTAGCAGAAATTTCTAAAAACAGCAGGTTTGAGTGGCTTTCAGCTCAAAGCCGCCCAGTGTGTATGGCGTCGATGAGATGTGAGCGGTGCTGCGTGCTCCCGCAACATCCCCGGGAAAGCCGTTCATCTGCTGGTAATACCGCTATACAACGCCGTCCTCCCCCCCTCCATTGGTGCCAGCAAGGGGGAAAGCCGCTCAGTGTGTATGCACTGGGCGGCTTTCCCTGCAGCGATGACAGCTGGGCGACTATGCCCAGCGTGTATGGGCCTTTAGTCAAACTCTCCAGTGCATCTAGCCAAAATCTCTCCCAAAATTGCTTAGTCAAAATTGTCCATTAGTCAAATTCTCCCAGTGTGTACACCCCTTAAGGGCAGATAGCCCAACATAAAGATGTCTGCCAAGAAAGAAGAGGTTTATAAGCGTTGGAGACACTGCTTACACACTTCCATATCCTGCACCTCATCTACACTAAAAGGTGCATACACACTGGTTTTATTTTACCAATATCATTCATTTTGGCCCTTCTGAACAATATAGGTGAAAATATCTTTCAAAGTGTATGCTATGAACGACGAACGATGATGCAGGTCGTTCATCAAGGTTGTTCGTCAACAGTGCAGGCAGCTCAATATGGACATCTTTCAAAAAGCCTATAGACTGTAGCTAGATCGTTCATCAACATCTTTCGTCTTCATCTTTCGTCCAGGAAAGTTCAAGGGAAATTGGTCATCAATGTCCTTCAGTGCCTACATCAACCAGTGTGTATGCACCTTAAGTCTCCTCCCAGCTGGTGTCAGAGCCCACAGAGCTGGTCGAGTTTGCAACACCAGGTAATGTAGTCTCGCAGTATCACAACCTGGAAGTCCCGTCTCGACTAGTACTGTGGAGTCGGACTCTTTGTGTGGCTGCCACGCCGCAGCTGGATCAAGAAGACCGGACAATGCTGTGGGAGGACTCTGCTCTAAACACAGGTTTAAGGAGTACTGCGGAGGGGACAGCAGCCTCCAGCACCACCAGCCTGTGTTATTCCACAGAGTGACTTTGTCTGTGCTTCCAGACTTCCGTTATACCACCACTGTGGTTATTTACCCTATCCCAAAGACTCACAGCCTTGCTGGGCTGTCATCTCACACCCCCCCAACCAGCCCTCACCCTTTTTACTCCAGATTGCACATAAGAACTGGCACTGTAACCTGTAAGAAGTTTATGTTACCCCCCCCCCCCTCCTCTCCTCGGAGACCAGTAGCTTCGTGCCAGATTCTATATGGAGTGAGCGCCCATCCCTCTCTATAAAAAAGTCTTTAGCTTGTAATATTCCACCAACTCTATTACAATGTTATTTTCAAATCATTCTGTAGATTCTCAATGGGATTCAGGTCAGAGTTTTGACTGAGCTGCTTCCTAAAAATGTTTTCCGATTTTTTTGTCCTTGGCCGTAGCTGCACTCAGAGGACAATTATGCTGTGCGTTACCTCCATGTTACGTGATCGCTCTGCATGTATGCCTGTGTTTTAAGGCTCTAACTGGTATGCAATTACATCTCAGCCAAAAAACACACAGGTCAAAAAAATCCTTCATAAGTCACCCCTCCAGTCAGTGTCCCACACTCGCCAGATGCGCCAGCCACACGGGGGGGTCATGTGATGGGGGAGCCGGAGCTGTTGGGGTTCCGTGGAAGCAGATTCTGAGCCAGGAAACAATCCCCGATAAAGCCATGGTTCGTGTGAATAATGGAGCTAATAGGATAGCCATAGCCTGTGTCAAAACCCGCAGTAATGTACCACAGGGAAGTAGAGATCCCCCTAAAATGTAAATCCTATTGAAAGGAAGAGAACTCTGATGCGTCCTTACTGTGTGAGCAGCAGGTACACAGTGGGTAGAGGAGGGTACTAGTAACTTTTTGCTCACCTAACAACTCTAATAAATACGCCATGATGGTGGTGCGTTCTGCCAATGTACAGTGCGGCCGCCAAAGATAATCTGACACTGCCATGTGCAGCACAAGATACGGAGTGTCAGAGAGAGAGACACACACACAAAGGGGGAGGAGATAAAGACAGTCATAAATCCATATAGACAGTCAGCTTGCAACAGCCGGATTTGGAGTTGGATGCAGAACTGAAGTCATACGCAGCAGAGCAATGTGTTGCCATCTGCACATGCATCCTAATTTTGTTACAACAGAGTGACAGTAGCAGAAATGCAAGGGGTATTCCTGGATGGTGACAGCGGAGTGGCTATAAAGATGCACAATGATGTTACATTTTATAATAGGTGTTTCGCTGAAAGGGATTACGTGCAGAGACCCTCAACAGCCTCCATAGCAGGCCATACTCTGATGGAGAACTGCGCCTGCCATAGTGCTGGTACAAGTTCTGATGGTGCATTTTAAGTAGTATGTCCATGTCTAAGGCTGTGGACATTGGGCATCTTCGTTCTTGTACATTCAGCGGCATGGATTATAACTGCATTATATTAGTAACTAACCGCAGTACCCGGCTACGCTCAAAATTACGATCCAAAATGGGCCAAACCTGGCAAGTGAAAGAAATCCACCCATTGCGGGGTCAGGGCTTCCATCACAAAAATACATGCCCTACATGTGTGGAGTGATACAGCTGTGACTCTGTGATGGCGCTTTGGTGACAGTTGAAAATAGTTCAGGTGTGTGACTGTAAAAAATAAAAAATGTGATTTGGGCCAGATGCACTCAGCTTCAAAGTGATCAAATGGAGAGTGATAAACAGCCGGCCAATCAGCTCCTACCTTACATTTTTCAAACACAGGCTGTAACATGGCAGGTAGGAGCTGATTTTATCACTTTTGAAGCTTAATGTATCTGGCCCCTTGTGTATTCAATTATGTTATTGGGATTTATGCCTTATACTTAGCCTAAATCCTGCCTGAGGAAAATTACCTTCATCACAAATGGTTCAGTGTTTTCAGAGTTTATCAATCAAACAGACTTTCATTTACAAATCTGAGTACACACTTAAGTGACGGGGACTCATTCTGACATCGGAATAAAACCCTGTCAGCAGAAACTGCCGGTACAACTAGCACAATGTTATTGAAGGCCGGAACAATCATTAGCATGCATTAGGGCACAAGTGATATTGTGCAACACATCAAACCTGACATTGTTGCATGCACCAATGGGAGCAGACATAGGAAATCGGTGTTCCTTCTTCGTACACAGTTTCTTCTTCGTACACAGTCCTTGTGTACTTCTGTTCCAATGGTATTGCATTTCCCAGCATGCAAACACCGAGATAACAACCACATAGGCACGTCAACAAAGCCTATCAAATGGTGCCATAAATAATGACCTGGGTCGAATGAAAAACTGATCATGTACTAAAAACAAAAAGTACTTCAATACTTATTTAAATATAATACAATTATTATTTTCAGCTACGCCGCCAAGTTTTTGACATAACTCAGATCCAAAGGAAAGTTTGTCATTTTACATGATGTATTATGTGACTGTTGACCTATTGTTCTTGTTGCACAGATGAGGCATTTTAATATGAAGAAATAAGACTACACAAAAAGGAATTTATAGAGGTTATGCTTGTACGAGTGTGCGGAGGCCGTATCATCTCCTTAGTGTAACAGATCCCTACGTACAGTGTGTGACTAATTTACATTTAATCAAACAGAAGGGGAAGGAAAAAACTGTCATTTCCTTCCATGACATTTATGTTGACATCGCAATCAAATTCGTCATTAAAAAACTCAAAAATGCAATTTACTTCTAGCATCAGAAATTTCAAGGAAGTCATGTAATTTCACTTATATTAGTTCCCTCCAAAGTTACTGTATTACCGGAGGTGAAAATGGCAGACGTCTCCCCGATCCGTCTCTAGTCTGTGTTATTAAATTCACACTGTGAGAACAGCCCTGGGAATTGATGCTGAAGTACTCGTACAAAGTTATTCATTCTTATAATTTAGAGAAATTAATTACACTGCAGCTTTGTAATTGTTTCATTTGTTCAAGAGTTGCCAAATCCCAGTACAAGGCCCTTTTGCATAATTTCTCTTTCAGACAGAATCTAAGTGCAGTACTAATATAGTCACGCTGCTAGTAACCATAAGGGAATAAGAAATACAGTATCCTGTGCAACCGCCAGGGCGAAGTAGGCGGCGGCATGGTCAGAGATCATGTGACCACCATGACCTGAGTGAGCACGATCATAATAGATTTGTACAGTCAGATGATGACGTTGTGGTTCATTGCAGTCAAGATTTTAATGCATTGAGCCAGGATTGGACTGAACCACAAGGGCAAACAACGGTGGGCTCCATTGCCTGGGGGACCCACCTAATCTTCTATGGATCAGACTTTGTACTTATGTTACCTTATACTGCGCAGGAATATGGTGCATTTACTACAGTGCATTGTTATCAGCAATCTGGTACATAATCATGCTTGCACTAGCAGTATTTACTATACTTTTCTGTAATATTTACTTTCGAATAGTTAGCCAAAGTTCTGTGGTGGCTGGCACTTCCCCCCTGGAGACATGCCACACCCCTAAACATGGGACCCTATGACAGTATTGCATGGTGAACCCTTAATTATGCCCCAGACACTGCGTAGTGCTGCGTATCTGCAAGCCTGGGGTGACCACAAGAGGAGTGGGGGGGCTATTTATTGGCGGCAGTGCTGTTGCTATGGCAGCTCACTCCCTTTGCGGATAATTGAATTGGCCCTAATGTTCATGCAGCCTTATATACAACAAAGAGACCCTATACAATGTTTGCAATTCCCTACATAGAGATGTGATGCAAAGTTTGGAGAGTTCAGGCAAAAAGAAGATTTCCCAGATTAAAACTCAAGGAGGAGATTTAATAAACCGTCTAACCAGGAGTAAAGACATTGTACTTGGAAGAACAATGATGGCGCTTGACTCCAATTGAAGAGTGATGGTGGTGATAAAGGTTTCTTTAAGGAACATCACCATTTGTGTAAATATCTCCTGTTAGTATTCATGCGTACCATACTTACAGCCACATAATATTCAGGAAGCACATCAAGGTATCTTTAAGGTGCCAGATCCTCAGACCATCAGACCCAGTCTTGGTCTCATAGCGCAGTGTGTATAAAAATAAATATAGGATCAGTCTTAGGGCCACATATAAAAATTTATTCACATACAATAAAAAACATTAAAAATTTTGTTTTAAGTTTTTAATATTTTTTATTGTATGTGAATACATTTTTATATGTGGCCCTAAGACGGATCCTATATTTATTTTTATACACACTGCGCTATGAGACCAAGACTGGGTCTGATGGTCTGAGGATCTGGCACCTTAAAGATACCTTGATGTGCTTCCTGAATATTATGTGGCTGTAAGTACGGTACGCATGAATACTAACAGGAGATATTTACACAAATGGTGATGTTCCTTAAAGAAACCTTTATGAGCACATAACCACTGATTTTTGTGAGAGTTTGGTACGCACAAAGATCTCTCACGATACCCCAGTATAATTGTACACCTATAAGGTCCTGCATTATACCTATTGTTTTTCCTTTCTTTTTCCCTTTTATTCATTCTGACACACCCTATGCACAATCGTGTTTGGAGTCTAAATCACTGATCGTAAAGAAAAAAAAAAAAGAAACTGCTACGAGAGTATAAAGATCCACTAATTAGTGAGTACGGTACGCAGCATATTTTTCCATCTATAGCACCTCTACACAGAAGGTGACCCAGATAAAAAGAAACCTTTACACACGGGGTCTCACAAACTACCTTGTGAGTTCGGTACGAATTTAGTCACCACCGCAATGTACTTCCCTCACGTGTTATAATTAAATAATCACCAAACATCAAATATTCTTCCTATATTTTATATACACCATATCGAATTGAACCACCATCACTCTTCAATTGGAGTCAAGCGCCATCATTGTTGTTCTTCCAAGTACAGCGTCTTCCAAAAGGAGGTGTTTCCAGTGACCCTCTATCAATTTTGAGGCAGCACGGACTTCTTTATTGCGCCTTGGGACTCTCTATATATATTTTTTTTTTCCCAGGAGTAAAGACATTGCCCATAGTAACAAAACATATTCTAAAAATTGTTTATCTAGTACATTCTAGAGCATGATAGTGACAATAGGATTGGCAACAGCAACACTTGTCCACTTCACAAGGCTTGATATGTCTCCCCTAGGTGTAAAACACAAGATTTCTGCCTGATGCGAAAGGCAACGTCCCCATCTTTATGACAATGTACAGAGGGAGCCGGCTAAAACTTTGCAGTCCTGGCAGCCGCCGACTCCCGCTACGGGGGCGCGCGCCCCGTGGCAACGGAGCTTCCCCCGGGTCCCTGCCGCCTCGACACCCTCCCCCCCTAACCCTGCCCATCTCCCTGAAGCTGAGACAGGCAGGATGCTGCTGCCCCGCCGACGGAGGACGCACGCGCATCCCAGTTAAGTGTAGCACCTGTCCGCCGGCGCTCGCCAGAGGGGAGGCTCTGGCGAGCCCCGGCCAAAGATGACAGGGGCTACATCTGTACAAGCTCGGGTAGTTCTTATTTTGACAGCTGGAATGTGGCTTTAAATAATTTTTTGGGTTCCTATGGATTTCATTCATAGGTGCTTTTACATATATTTACTGCATTCATATAAAAGAGAAGAATGTGCAGAGTGGTGCTTATAGAAGTACATGGGTAGATTTATTAAGAGACGATCAGGGGAATATGCGCTATCCCCGTGCGTCATGGCAGGGGATAGCGCTTCCCCTGATGTATGATAGCCGCTGTGTGGGTGTATAACCGGCGGCGCTACAGGGCAGGAGGGTTATCGTCGCTGCATTGTTTTCTATGTTGCACTGTGCTCTTACCTAATGTATGAACGGTCAACATTCCTCCCCCCCCCCCCCCTACAGCTATCGACTTTACAGCTGCAGGTGGCGAGACCCTATCCCCACAGCAGGGGGATAGGGCATCCGCTGTTCCTGCTGTTGGCTCTGGGCTGCGCTGGAGATCTCGCGGGAGCAGAGAGATCCCACGCATGCCTAGTCCAGCCGGCCAGAAGACAGTGCATCAGTGTTTACTGATGCGCTGTCAGCAGGAGGAGGTAGTTTGCGCTCCCCCGCTTTGGCAGGCAAGGTGTTAATACAGCTTGACGGTCTTCCCTCCTGCTTCGCCTCGTTAATAAGGCGAAGCAGGAAGTGTCGCGCCGCTATAATAAATCTACCCCACAGTAACACAATCCAGCCTTATAAAAGATCAGTGATTCCTGTATCAGGCTGGTCCTCTACTGCATAGCTAGGATGCTTCTCAGATTATACTATACTTATAGTGAGCATATAAAGGCATATGAGAAGGGGATGCACCCTTCATTCAATAGCATTAAATGCAAATATTATCCTGTATGACATACCTGATAAAGATAATCTTCAAACACAAAATAGTAATCGTCATTGCTAGCGGTCAGCTTCACATCCTGCAAAGAAACAAATAAAATAAATTCTATGGACATGAAATGAATGCTGTCATTATAATTCGTAATAACCCTTATAAGCTACCTATACCCCATAGACCTGATCGCATGGCCGCAAATTCATAAAGCGCATCGATAGACTGCGCATGCGTACAGCCCGTAGTGCGCATGCACCAGGCCTTCCTGCGATGAAAGCCTGCTGTTTCACTGGCAGTTGATTGACAGGAAGTAGGTGTCTGGGGTCGGTTGACCGGCCGTTTCATGGGAGTGCCAAGAAAAGTGCTAGGCATGCCGCAAAAAAAAGCTGGGAGTGTGAGGGAAAAAAACTAAGGCGTGTCCAACCATTCTAGGGGAGGGTGTGTGACTTCAGCAACATGCCGGATATGCCTGTTTTCATCGCAGCCACCAAGTGTCTCCGGCTAATCCGGCTTACGAATGGTTTACAACATATTAGCAGGGCTGCAATTAGATTTGCAGTCGTACACATCCATTTGCAAAGCGAGCACATTGATTTGCAAGGAAGGATTTCACTTGGATGGGGTGGCGTCTACCTGAACTCTGGCCGTTGCGAATGTGAAAATCGGGGATATTAACCCTTTAGTGTCAACATCTCTATGAGAGATGCGCAAAATATCTGCTAAAAATGCCAACATTTCTGTGAGAGATGGTCAAAGAAATTCGTGTCAACATCTTTGTGAGAGATATGCAAAATAAAGTATCTTATCTGCCAAAACTGCCAGCGTCGCTCAATGTGTTATATAAAGTCAAATAAAAAATATTGTGTAAAAAAAAAGATTATATTTCCTATCATATCAGCTAAACATTACAGGTCATTATGATGAATAAAAATGATTGCTTGGCAATTTGCACACCAAATTTGACAAATTCACTTGGCACTCAAAAGGTTAAGTCAAGGCCAGTAAATCTATGGCAGGTATTCAATGCTGTTTGCGAGTGGTGACAGCGAGCAGGTCTTCCTGCTCGCTGTCACCACTCACCCTGACAGCATTTAACGCACCCTCCGCATCCGCCAATTCCCCCTCGCTCCGTTTTTTGAGCGAGGGGGAATTGGCGGATGCGGCTCCAGAAGCAGCGAGACCCGCGGCTAAAAACTGCGAGTTTTCTGCAGCAGCCGCGGGTCTCGCTGTTTTGGGGAATTCTCCCCGTCCTGTGACGGCGAGGATTTCCCCAGTACGTTGAATAGAGCGAGCGGCTTGTGCGGGGGTTAAACAGCGAGGATCGCTGGTTTTCAGCAATCCTCGCTGTTTAACCCCCTCGCCGGCCGCTGCGGCATTGAATACCCCTCTATGTCTCCAGATGGAGACACTGATCGCTGCTCCTCCACCCCCCGCCCCCCCCCAACAAAAAAAAACAAACCAAAACACGCCTCCATTTTGAAGAACAGACAGGTTGGGATTGCTGCTCTAATAAAGTTACTTCGTTTTTCATGAAAATAGAAAACACAATGGCAGCTGAGAATAGGTAGTGCCATTATATATGGTATCCACATGGACAGGAACCTTACAAATGGGTCACTTTATGGAAATATTGGCACAGGCTGAGTCTTCCATATCCAAAATGCTTGGAACCAGAAGTATTAAGAATAATCCGATTTTTCCATATTTTGGAACAGAGCATAATTAGATCTTGGGGATGGGACCCAAATCTAAACCCAAAATGCATTTGTTCATGTATACCTTATACTATACACATAGCCTAGAAGTTCATTTTTTTACAATATTTTGATAATTTTGTGCATTAAACAAACAAAGTTTATGCTCATCGCGGTCATAAATCCTGCATCACGGAACATTCCGTATTTTTTGGCATTTGGGATACTGGAGACCAAACCTGTAGTGTTACTGATATTTTAATGTGACAGCAGGCACTCACACGCTTCCAGAATTTCTGGTGGAAATGAAACACAGCACTTGGTTCCAATGAATGTGACAGCACTTCCACAACAGTGGAAAATATATTAAATGACATGAATTTGATGGAATACAAATCTTTCCTGACTTCTGACAGAATGCAATAAACTCGGATTACTAACCTTGTAAATCAGGCTGTCGGATAAAAGGTCATGCTGAATTACATTCGATTTAAGCTGCTCATAGTACAAGATGTCCTAAAAATTTGAGAGGCACAAAAAAAAAAAAAGGAAGAAAAGGAGCAAAAAATATTTATTGGTTACAGAAAAATAATGCACAATTCCACATAACTGCTATCAGAAATGAAAATGTATGCAAGTGTGAAAGTGGAAAATGATAAAATACTGTGCAATCCCATATAGAGTGCTCAGTGCATGGCATGTCATGAAACACTACTATAAACAAGATGCAGGAAACTGGCCGAGAGCTTGTAGCACATAATAGCATTAAATGTCACTCAAAAACATTTATATAAAATAATCATGAAAATCTACTTTCACCTAACAAGGCTTTCACACTGTAAAGCAGAGATGCGGAACCTTCGGCTCTCCAGCTGTTGTTGAACTACACATCCCAGCATGCCCTGCTAGAGTTTTGCAATTTGGCCATGTTAAAACTGTTGCCGGGCATGTTGGGATGTGTAGTTCAACAACAGCTGGAGGACCGCTGTCATAAAGAGTGGACCTGGACAGATGTGAAAGGGGCAATATTCACTATACAGACAAATTATACAATGTAAACATGTACGGTTAATTTTTTATATACTTTCATTTTCCAGTAATACATAATAGAGGGAAAGGTGTTTCAAAGAAGATAACGAACAGCCTCCTAATTAAGATTTCATGTAAATTTTTGTTAACTACAGCAGCGCCCAAGGTATTGTTGTGAAATAGACAGATTATATCATCTCTGCCAGGGAAGTGTGTACCTTTGTAGCAGTTGCCCCAGAATTCTCTAACATGTACACTACTTACTGTATATTCAGTAAATACACAGATATGCCATATTATCTTCAGTTTGTATAATGGATTTCACAGTGCACCCAGGTATATTAAACAACCTTTTATGCTTGTTTTTTATATATACACACTTCTTAACTAGTAACCTAATAGCCTTTCCTTGTACAGGTAACCACTGATTTTCCAGCATCCTCAGTTCCAGTGCGGTGCCGGATTACTGATTTTTCCAGATTATTGGTGGTACCATTTTAAAGCAGGAAGGCCCCTGCAGCATGACCCTCACAGCATGATTCACTTGATTGCACCCCCCCCCCCCCTTCAACTTGTCCCCCACTTACCAGGCGTCCAAGCCACTGCAGCGAATCAGAGTCCCCGCAGCACGACCACCCCCCACAATGCGATTCCCCTGCATCCAGATACCCTCCCACTGCATTTGTAAACTCTCCCACTGCCCTCCTGAGCCCTCCTGCAGCCCATTCTACAATCTAACATCCTAACTTCCCCCAGCACCCAATATGTCCGGATTAAGCGCTTCTGGACCAACGGTTTCCGGAAAATCGGTGGTGTACCTGTACTTACTTTTGGATGTCCTTTCTTGTTCATGATCCTCTAGTTTGCAAATACATTAACCAGCGGTGAGATCTTTTTAAACAGTTGTATTTATTTATTTTTTTAACATTTGTGGTTTTGCAATAAGTATAAGCATCTTGGATAGAGGATAATACATAACACACACACACGCTATAATCATACAGACAGCTGGTGTATAATAAGACTATAAGCCAGTGAATGGACAGCGTCAATCCCATAATTATAACAGAAGCAATGTTAAATGAAGGGGGAAATAGAGAATCAGCCAGCTGAGAGGTCAATATGGCAATCTCTACCGAATAGCTCAATAGAAGGGAACAATCGAACAAGCAAAACAATACATGAATGAATTATAGCTATGAAAATAGCTATGGGAAAGGAAAAAAGGGAAGGGAGAGATACTATAGTTGAGGGTATGGGTCATTAGGCCAACATGCACGGAGTTGACCACAGAAGGTCAACATGTGATCTGGGCACGATTTCACCCAAATCGCACGTGTAGACATCCATCCCGATTTGCTAATTCTTATGTGAAGCCCGGAGCCTGGCAGGTGATGGCAGTGGGCGGGGGATGCTAGCAACCAGTGAGCCAGGCGGAGGGAGCGGCAGATGCCGGCAAGGGGTTCCCTCGCCGCCCCCCTGCAGCTCCATGCGATTTATCACACGCAAAACTTGGTGCATGCAGTGCCTAATCACATGTGACCCCTCCCTGGGAGCTGCCAGGACAATCAGTACCGACTTGTCCTTAGGGGGAAAAAAAAAATGTGATGACTTCATATCAGCCTTTTGACTGTCGACCTAGCCATTGCCGACCTAATGCTTGTGTCGACCTTCCAACCCTGTTGAGCTTAGCCATGTCGACATTCAGTGGTTAACTTAATATGTGTCGACCTAACGACCATATAGCATTGTTTCCGGCACAGTCTAAAGTAAAGAGATGATAAATAAGAAGATAGTTGACTCTAGACCATGGGTCTTCAAACTGCGGCCCTAAAGATGTTGTGAAACTACAAATCCCAGCATGCCTTGCCAGTTTTGCTATAAGGGAGTATTAAAACTGTGGCAAGGCATGTTGGGATTTGTAGTTTCACAACATCTGGAGGGCCACAGTTTGAAGACCCATGCTCTAGACCCCACATTCAAGGAAGAATACCATATATCAGATGAATATAGGTGAAAATCTGATTTACAGTAACATACAGATGTGCTCACATACATCTAAGCTCCATTTGCGTCAAGCAGTCCTTCCAGTCGCGCCTTGCCATAGCCCAACTCTCTCCTTTCCAGATAACTGATGGCACTGGGGCTCCATTAGATGTATCATACCGAAAGGGGTAAATACTTACATAATTGGCCGCTGTAAGCTTGTCCATTTTCATTTAATTAGGGAATGGCTGTGGAGCTATGCTGTTTATATTGCAAATTAATGTCTAATTCAGCAGTAAAAAGTCTTGACTAAAAATTCTAATTGGATGATGCAAGAAAAGATTCTGAAAAAAATGTAAAGGGCTGAATACAATTATAGCCACCCTACGTGGCTATGATACAATGCATTGTAATAGTTACCTGACCCTTATGCATATATATTGGTCCTGATGTAATCACGGCCAAGTTCGGCGGCCTTTCTGGATGCTGGCCGAACTTTGACTTTTTTAAAAGGGCCAATCATTTACAAGGCATGGTTTTGCATTGTTAGTGATTGCCTTAAAAAAAAACAACAAAAAACAACACAGGTCAGAGTTCAGCCGGCATCCTGCACAGCCGCTAAACTCGGAGCAACATTACATCCAACCCATTGTGTTTAATGTAACTAATCACTAAGGTTTTGTTTTATTTAAAAAACAATTTGAAAAAAAAAAATCACTGTTGAGAAAATTGCAGATCGTGTCTATTTCTATGTAGCGAAGGTGCGCTCATATTATCCTTTAACACCTTTCTATTACTCGTTATGGGACATTACTGACTCGGATCACAGCAGAACTGTGCTCTAAGCGGTTATGCGCTCGTTAAAGCTACAGACAGTGACGGTGGCTCTGAAATTGCCTCTGTGCTGTTCAGGTGTTTCGTATGATTAGCCTCACATAAGGAAGACACCTATTTGAATGTCAATTTTAAAGTCAGCTACTAGCTTGGCGGTTTTTTACCCTTGCACGTTGCCGTCTATTGTCTTTTTGCTGAACCATAACGTGCCTAAAACTCAATTCAAGTCAGGCAACAATATAGAAGGCTTCCGTCCATCATACATGATATATCAATTTATACAGACATCCTGTACAAATTGCTCTTCCTGTCTTTTACTTATAGCTCATTACCATAAAATCAGCTGTTACAAATAAGGCTGACGCTTTACTTTCCAACCAACTGAAAAACCGTAAAGCCCGATCGGCTATCCCAGCCCTTAAAAACTCGCTGGGCAATACGTGTTATCACCCCTCCGAAATCAATGGTGTATTTAAAGAATTCTACAAACAGCTATACAATTCCTCTACACACCCCCCACCCTCCCTCACGTCTACATCACCCCCTGAATACCTGGCCTCATGCCCTCTCCCCGAAATAGACCCTGACACCTCTGCTAAACTTTGCCGCCCCATCTCCCCAGAAGAAATCGCAACAGCCCTCAAGTCCCAAAAACCCTCTAAAGCCCCAGGCCCAGACGGATTCCCCTTTTCGTACTACAAAACTTTCCAACAAACCCTCACCCCTCACCTCACCTCTACCTTTAACCGCATTCTAAACGGAGAATTCTTCCACCCGGACACCACTAGAGCCGTGATCACCGTCATACCGAAACCAGGTAAAGACCCCCAGTTGGCCTCGAGTTACCGCCCTATCTCCCTACTAAACACGGACCTGAAACTTTTCGCCAAAATACTCGCTAATAGACTCAACCCCCTCCTCCCATCCCTCATACACCCTGACCAAGTGGGCTTCGTCCCAACACGGCAAGCACTGGACAACACCAGAAGAACCATAAACCTGATCCACCATGTCAACACTTTAAAACTTCCATCCATACTACTGGCCCTAGATGCAGAAAAGGCCTTTGATCGGGTCTCCTGGTCTTTTCTAACCCACACACTCCAAAGGTTCGGATTTCAGGGACAATTCTTACAAGCCATCCAAGCTCTGTACCATAACCCCTCCACATCAGTTTCTGCGGGAGGCATAACCTCCGACTCTTTCAGCGTCTCTAACGGGACAAGGCAAGGATGCCCACTCTCCCCACTCATCTTTGCTCTAATCATAGAGCCCCTAGCCAGCAGAATTAGATCCAATCCCGACATCTCGGGAATTACAATTGGGAACTCCTCTTACAAAATCTCCCTCTTTGCCGATGACGTCCTCCTTACCCTAACCAACCCTTCTATATCTCTCCCCAACCTCTTCCAAGAACTCTCCCTTTACGGCCACTTCTCAGGGTATAAAATTAACCATGATAAATCTGAGGCCCTCCCCCTCCACATCCCTAAACCCGCTCTTGATCTTCTTAAAGCCAACTTCGCCTTCTCCTGGCGCAGAGACTCTATAAAATATCTGGGTATCCACCTATCAAAAACCTACGCCAGTTTATACAAGTTTAATTATCCCCCCCTCCTCCGAACCATTTCACAAGACCTCTCTCGGTGGGGAAAACTCTTCATATCATGGTCAGGTCGCATAAATGCTATTAAGATGGCCGTGCTCCCAAAGCTCCTCTACCTCTTTCAGACTCTCCCCATTGCTGTCCCCAGGAGAACCCTCGCCACCCTTCAGACATCCCTCTGTAAATTCATTTGGAACCACAAAAAACCCCGTATTCGCCGTAACATTCTCTCCAAGCCCCCAACATCAGGAGGCCTAGGCCTCCCCCTCCTCTCCAAATACTACCACGCCTCTAAACTCAGCCAACTTGTCGCTTGGCACTCTCCCCGGGATGTAAAAAGATGGGTCGACTTAGAAACTGACCTTGCAAAATTGCTCTCCGTTTCCTCTCTCCCCTGGATCCCGCGTCACCTGAGACCCACCACAGCCCTGGCCATTCCCACAATTTCCCTCACCCTCTCTGTTTGGGACTCCCTATCCACCAAGCTCTCGCTCACCTCATATCCCTCCCCGCAGACACCTCTATGGCAACACCCATCATTCCCCCCCGGCCAATCCCTCCACATGGCCTCTACATGGTCTTCAGCTGGAATAACACGCTTCAGTCACCTACACGACGGGAACACTCTGCTCTTCTTCGCTAATCTACAGGACAAACACCACCTCCCTCACTCTCTCTTCTATCAGTTCCTCCAAATCCGGAGCTTCATCTCGTCCTCACTATCCAAGACAGGCCCCCTTAGAAACCTCACTCCCATGGAATATACATGTGCCCATAGACCCATGGATAAAGGCATCATCTCCCACCTTTACCACTCTGTCCTCACACCAGACAGCCCCTCACTAGAACCGCACGAAAAAGCCTGGGACTTAGACCTGGAAACCCCTTTGGGGGAGGACACCTGGAAAACAATCAGACTAATCATCTCTAAGAGCTCCATTAGTGTAGCTATTAGAGAAACCTCATACAAAATCTACACCAGGTGGTATCTGGTCCCAACACGCCTACACGCTATTTACCCATCCGTATCCAACTCATGTTGGCGCCAATGCGGTGGTGAAGGCACTTTCTTCCACATATGGTGGTCCTGCCCACGCATTATGCCCTTTTGGTCTATGGTCCAGTCCGTCATAAACTCAACCTTGCCAGCATGCCCTCCTCTTTCCCCTGCCACGATGCTTCTGTGTGCCCCGGCCGACCGGTTGCCCACCCTCGCAAACAAATTGATTCTTCACATCACCTGTGCAGCCAAGCTACAAATTGCTAAGGCCTGGAAAAACCCTGCTTCCCCAACGTACCAAGAACTACTAAACCGAATCTGGTACGTCGCCAAAATGGAATACATAACCAGCCTCCAAAATAACACAGTGGAGAAGTTCCACAAAGTTTGGGACCCATGGTACACTACCAGGGGCATCCCTCTCCCGGGCCTTGCTTAAAACTACTCACTCTCGCCCCGCCCTCCCCTCAAACACTACCTACCTCCGGGTCTCCCCGACCTTAAAATGCCCTAACCTACATTAGCCTGTTCTTGCCCTCAGCTTTCCACTCACTTCCCCCACTCACCCCACCCCCTATTCCCCTCCTGTATATTCCCCCCCCCACACTTTCCCCCTCTCGCCCTACCACCAACCGTACATGGAACCTACTCTCTGCCTAACTCCCCCCCCACACTCCTCTCATCCCCCCTCCCCACCAATCCCTCTCCCCCCTTTCATCAACGCGCCCCCCCCCCCCCCCCCCCCTACTTAGTTCTCAGTTGTAATTCTAGTTGCAATAATCTATTTCATGGGACCCATTTGCAAATTGTTCTATTACACCGCCTCTTACTAAGCATCCGGTCCTAAGCTAAATCAGCTCCCAATGCTGACTGTTCTTATAACTGCATCTGTTATTGTTTACATTCCTTCAATAAAATTATTTGAACATAAAAAAAAAAAATCAGCTGTTACAGCGAATGTAGATGAATTGATTGACTTCTTTTTCCTTCTTCAGTTTGTTACTCCTACTGGGAGTATGGTGTGTGGTTGCACATTAGGAGCTGAACTTATGGTGTCCCCATTTTACTTGGTTAAGTAGGCAGGAATAGCAATGCATGTAACTGCTCAGTGGCCTGGCAGCCTAGGGGATTCTCTGCCCAGAGGAAACGATGTTACATGGGAGGGTGGCTTTCTGGCTGAATGCTAAGCACATTGGCCCTTATTCTGATCTAAGCAGTAACGGCCGATGTTTTCGCTCTGCGCATGTGCAGAGGGCACTCTGCGCATGTGCAGGCGAAATCGCCGCACATTTTATTTTACCGCCGCAAAGGGGGTGGATAGGGGCGTGAGGGGCTACCTAGCCTCATTTCCCTATGCATACGCCCCGCGTTTCATGGGCGTTCCCATGCAAACGCGGGGCGTACGCATGGAAATGAGGCTGTGACGCATGTGTTGGGGGCGGGCATCTGACATCGCCGGATGTCAGCTGCCCGCCCCCATACATGCTTTCACACGGACAAGTGTCCGTGAGGTCTATGGGTGCGGGAGCTGGTGGAGCGTGCGGCCCTGCATTCGATGTTCGGCGACCATCGAATGCAGGGGGCTGCTCCAAGATGGTGGAGGCGTATCCCCCGCCATTTTCATGCGGACCGCCACATGTC
Source organism: Crinia signifera (assembly GCF_055691185.1). Lineage (NCBI taxonomy): Eukaryota > Metazoa > Chordata > Amphibia > Anura > Myobatrachidae > Crinia > Crinia signifera. Next base: position 67,092,413 of record NC_139217.1, read on the forward strand.
CGCGTATGGACGGCCGTGGCGATCCGTATGGAAGGCGGGGATTCGCCTGCACGGTCGGAGCCGCATATGCGGCTCCGGCCGCACCAACCAGAATAAGGGCCATTATTAAGAGCAATAGGTATCAGAGCTCTGTGCTGGCAACATTTGTTGTTTTTGCTTTTTTCTATTTCAGAATGCATTTTATTCTTATATTACTGTTAACTGAACCAATATTGTGTTACTCACTCACAAGTTGTCATTCGAAATTAAAAATGTTAAAAAAAAAAAAAAAAAAATCCTGATTTTTTTTTTATTTTAAATTAAATTCCACTGAATATAATTTATTACCATGAAAAGTACCATTTATTACCATGGGGGTATGAAAAGGTCGGAGGACGCGTTCCACCGCCGCTCGCCACGCTTCGGGGTGGCGTGAATAGTTGGGGGGTGCCTAAAACCTCTTTGTATGTCATACAATCATATTATTGTATAGCTAATGTAATGGCATCGCACACCCTATAAAATCGCATGCGATTTTGCGGGAAGTGCGATGCGATGAGATGAGATCCCCTGGGCATACAGAGCAGTGAATAAAATTACATTAAAAAAAAATCGCATCGCGTGGCACGGCACTAAATTGGCCCACCCTGCTAGGAAATAAGTACTGATATTTTGATCAAATCGCTCAGAAAGGCCACAATGAATGATATTGTTCAAAATATCGACCAGTGTGCATGCACCTTCATTTTCAGAAAAGCCATGCATTAATCCAGTCTGGGTCGCAGCTCCTCAGCTGTAGTGGCAAGGCATGAGGAGACTTCAGAGGAAGTACAAGCACACCTGGCAGAACAACAAGACAAGCAGTCACTCAAGAGAGAATCACTCAATGCGCAGTAAGCTCTGCCAATCTGCTGATGCTGCTCGGTAGGCAGCAGCCAGGACCATGAAGTCCCCCACTGCAAGGCAAACACATTAGTCACTCGATGCTGCTAGACATGCAGTTTCAAGGGATATGGAGTCAGCTGACATAATAACCCCATACACTTTTAAGATATACAGTATGGTATGCAGTCCTTTTGCAAATTATGTATTGTAGGCAACCCCAGCAAGTGCTCCAAGAAAACTTAGGTGTAGCAGTTGCGATCTCTGGCTCTGATCCGATGTGGATGAAACCGGCATCAGATCAGAATCAGACACCAAAACATACACAATTCGCCACTTTTCACCCTAGAACTTGGCCTGATGCGTTGAAATGGGCCCAAATCGCAGAAATGTATGGCCAGCTATAGACGTCAATCAAGGCTGCACAAACTGCTACATTCAGGCCATAGAGTCCCCAGCTGCCATACAACTCCCACCAGTCAGCCAGTGCTGCACAAACTGCAGCCCCGAGAGCCACGGAGTCTCCAGCAGCAACAACAATTTCGATAATCAGATAATGCTGCAAGAACTGCAATTAGAAGAACACCATGGCAAGGCTTGGAAAACATTATGCATTTCACTATGATGCAAATGTCCAGTATGTGATGTACATCCTACGGTAAATATAGGGAACATGTCCAGGCAATGCATACACTGCAGTGCCAAGCCATAGGGCAACTGGTATGCTTTGCTGTGGCGTAAGATGAAACTCCCACCAATCTCTGGAACCCATATAAGTGGCAGCACATACATCACATACAGAATCCTGCGTATGAGCAGCACTGGCTCCCTTCTCAGGCAGCTAGAACTGGAATAGTTGATGCGCTGTTACATAGCACCTGGCTCTTCCTGACATTTTTGGCTGGTGCAGGCAACACTGACCCGGAGGATATCAAAAATGTAATCCGGGGGAGGCTGCTGTTCCTTCACCAACAGAGGGACAAAGCAGACACTCAACTAGATCATCCGACTGCTGGGCGAGAACCACGTAGCAGTGCTTGATACATTGGGTAAATAATGGCCTTTACAACTATTACTGGCTGTTGTATGGAGTATATAGTGCCACTACTGCAATTCCTGTTTAATACTGAAGGTATATAGCTCCTCTCTCAGACTATTTTTCCCTAACATGCCAGCAACAGGTAAAATAACAGGTTCATTTTTACCTGAGCCAATATATTTATGTCATATCCATCAAATTACTGTGTTGCAAGACTATGTCAAATAGTAAATTAGCCACGCTGACGTGTCAATGAGAGCGTGAAATCATTTAGAATAACTTGGTAAACAGCACTTCTGGAAAGGAACAGTCTAACAACTCCTGTAAATTTCCACAACAGATAATTATAATACAGACCCTGATGAGCAGCGAGTTAACCCAAAACATTCCAAGACCATTACTAAAGTTAGCTAGTCACGCTGAGAAATACAGTTCCTAACATGAAAGGCGTGTACAATATAAGAATTCCTTACTTCACTGGTACCAATACAGTGTTATATATTTACCAGCTAATAGCCAGTCAAGATGACGGCTTCTGCTATGTATTTTTACTTTGAGCTGTGACAGTTTTACCACCCCACCCCCAGTCCCTATCTGCTTCTAGCTCCAAACTCTGTCTCCACGGGGTGGGAGACTCAACCAGAAAGGCTATAAAAAACCTGTTATCAGGGTTTTTACCACATTTCTGTATGCTCTAACCCCCCTCTGCTGTGTCAGCACTGCTGAGGGAATCTCCAGCAAAAGCCTATGGGCTTCTTACCGCAGAGCGGTGAGAGGGATCCCTCCCAGCATGCCCCACAGCCAGACCCGGCGTTCTGTGCAGATGGACTATCGTGGCTCAGACCTGGAAGTCCAGCGCTGGAGCCGCATCGCTAGGGACAGCTCTTATCGCGAGAGCTGTCCCTTGTGTAAATAATCCCATATGTTAGAGCAGCGGTTCTCAAACTGTGGGTCTTGACCCCAAAGTGGGTCCCAACCTGCTCAGCATGGGGTCGCGACTCCACGTTGCTGACCATCAGGCTGATGACTTTTCTAATCTTAGTCAGTGATTTAAAGAGTCTGAAAAATCTGTTGAATTGTCTGTTATTTTAGACTCCTCCCATCATTCTGTGCCTCCACAATGCTGCCATGTATGTGCTGCCTGCTGACTACACATGTGATGTGATGACCTTCTGCATCAACTTGTTTGGGGTCCTGTAATTTTTTTATTGTCTGATGGGGTCCCAGAGCAAATAGTTTGAGTACCCTTGTGTTAGAGCATTGCGATGCCCGGCGATGTAGGGCGGCGGATGTTAGAGCATCCTGTTCATAGTCCCTGCAGGCCCCCTCCTCTCTGCAGCGCAGCAGAGTCTTACACTGTGCCAGTGTCTACTACGCATGTACAGGTCTCCGGAAACATGGAGCCCGTCATTTTCCCAGCAACTTATCTCTGCCATGCATACGCAAATCACCGGGAAAGTGTCCACAGCATCATTTTCTGGGTGATTTGTGCTGCAGCACTCCTGAGGTATAATTTAACATGAGTAAAAGGGCGTGTGTGATGTGGGCCCCCTGGACGCAGAGGCCCATATGGAAAATACACACACTGCACCCATTATAGATATGCCATTGCAGCTGGCTGAGTGAGATATTCTTGGAGGGCATTCATATATGTAAGGAATATGGGTTTATTCAGAGTTAGATGTATATGTGAGCTGCTCTTTTAAGTCTCAGCTTGCACCTTTGTTTGCATTTGTGTCTTTTTACATTGTGCTTATTTTTTTCTGCTCTATTAGTAACTTACCCTGTGTATGACTAGGTTGTAGGTTGCCTGGAATAGGAGTGTACACGTGGCCAAAGTACAGGAGAGACTTAGGGCCTTATTCTAGTTCACTCTGACAAAATCCTTCTTAGATGGACAAAACCATGTGCACTGCAGGTGGGGCAGATGGTGCAATGTAAAAATAAAGCAGCCAGTATTTACCCTGCACAGAAACAAAATAACTCACCCAAATCTAACTCTCTCACATTTTACATCTGCCCCACCTGCAGTGCACATGGTTTTGTCCATCTAAAAAGGATTTTGTCAGAAAGAATGAACTAGAATAAGGCCCATAGTGTGGACACCTAGTCAATATTTGAGACTAAAGTGGTCCAACATTATGGGCCTGACTCAGTGGTGGATGCAAACCAAATTGTTTACATACGTCTCCCATGTTTTCTGCAATATGCAAACAAAGGAGCCACTCCGCACATGTGTACAACCAATACTGCAACATCAGATGCAATGCCCTGGAAGCAGCGGCCTCAATAAGAAGCTGAAGCCTTTTGGGGTGGGAAGAAGGTAATGACATAAAAGGTTTCCCATAACAGAGAGAACGCAGATGACTGGTGTTCATATACAGTGAGCATCCTGCTAAACAGCTCCTGTTCGACTGGATCCTGCTATAATGTAATGTGTAGACACAGCCATAGATTTAAATGTGCAGGTTCCTTTCTGCCAAACAGGTCCCTTTAAAAGGGACCTGTCAAGACGCAATGTGTAGACGCAGCCTTAAGCTGGCAATACATCTACAGATTTATTGTCACATCTGGCTGGTTGGAACAAAATCCTGGTAATGGATGAGAGCAAATGACAGTTGACCATTTGCTTTGAAATGCTGGAAAACTTCCAAAACGGTCATTCAGATATTACCAGGATTTTGTTCCAACCGGCCCAATCTGACAATCGATCTGTAGACGTATGGCCAGCTTTTCCCGGCTATGGGATACGATGGATCCTTGGTGAAGCAGTGACGCTCTCTGGCTCCGGTCCGATGTGCACATGACAGCGTATCGGAACAAAATCAGAGAAGAAACACATGTCCGATGCCTCGGAATGGGGCGAAAAGGGCCCAAATCCCACTAGTGGATATGGGCCTAGCAGAGAAAAAGTTTGGCAAGATCTTCCAAATAGTGCTTCTATTGTAGAAAGAGCCATAGCTGTAAACTGTCTCAGTCTCCAAGACGAGTGATAACCAGCATCGTATGCTAGTGAGCGATGAGACAGAGCAAGAGTAATTGCGTTATAGTCTTTCTTTCCTCTGCATTACTACTTGTTATCCTTCCGAGGATCAATTAATGTAAGAACAGCGTGACAATAAAAGTCGCCGCAGTTATAAGCAATGGCTCCAGCTGATTATTAAATTAGCCCTGAGAGACACATTCTGAAGAGAACGTATTGGCAGTATGAGCTCCAAGCATTCGGCAGGACTCTGCTGGTGAGATAATTATCAGCCGCGCTCCACCGCTATGACGGCCCAAGTTACAGAGACGGGCTCTTGAAGTGATGAAGATGAGAAAATCATCATGTGCCCTTTCATTCCCAGCGCTGGTTTTTAAGCAGGAAAGTGCAAAATTAAACACAAAGTGGAACTGTTCCTACAGCTTAAAGTCTTCACACCTCTTTAGCAACAGCCACCACATATCAATTTCTAGGCAGCTTGTTAATAGAGAAAGTAGGAACATGTATTAATGGAGGCCAGACTTGATTTTACAGATAAGGAAACGTGAAAAACACTATTTAAGCATCTCTGTGATTTTCATTAAATTATTCTGCAATTATAACCTGCTACATTATACCCCAAATCAAAGCATCTGAAGCGATTGTAAAAGGTCCATACACAGTGGGCGACTATGCCCAGCGTGTATGGACAGCGATGATGTCAATCTTCGCTGCGGGGAAAGCTGCTCAGTGCATACACACTGAGCGGCTTTCCCCCTGCCCGGCGCAGACGGAGGGGGGGAGGACGGCATTGCATAGTGCAGAGCTATGCAAAGCAGTCCTGAAAGCCGCTCATCTGCTGGTATAACCAGCGGATGAACGGCTTTCCCGGCAATGTTGCGGAAGCACGCAGCAGCACTCACAGCTCATTGCCGGGCCATACACACTGGGGGGGGCTTTGAGCTGAAAGCCACTCAAACAGGCAGTTTTGATTGGCTTTCAGCTCAAAGTCGCCCAGTGTGTATGGGCCTTAAGCCAACTGATAAGCACTAAATTCAGGACATCCATTAAACATACTTTGCTGATTTCATATGGTATACATTAGTTGGGTATGGATCACTGGATAGAGAGCAACTAGGTCAACATGCATGAAGGTCAACGTGATTGAAGATTGACATGGGGAAGGTCGACAATTAAAAAGGTTGACATGAGGTTTTGCACTTTTTTGCCCCAAATGTCAACACAGTCAATGTGGACACTAAAAATGTGCACCGCATCCCCTATAGGGCTGGCGACCACTGACAGTATCACAATAATCACGAACATGATTTAATATGCAGTTAAATAGCACGAGGAACATATTTTGTTTTTGCTGCTATTCGTGGCAATAACAAATGAAGCACTGCCGGGATGTATTACTGTACGTACGCAGAGACTGGAGCTGGTCACTGAGATGTGTACAAGTAAAGTGATCACAATAGTAATTACTTTAATCTCCTGCCAGTTTCCGTACTGCTGCACCTGTGAGAATGGCGAGTGCCTGGGAGGATCCTAATGATACACAATATGTAGTCTATGTGTATTGCTTACATGATCACTTTATTCTGGGTTTGGATCATTGTACCGAGCTATCTGAGAATTGTGAAGCATAACTTGTTCATGCTGCTTTGCACAGGAGACAAGAGATGAATAGGTACCACTGGCACCTACCATTGGTGCGGGCTGTATAACCAAAAAAAAAAATTATATGATAAGGAATATAAAGAAAGATACACCCACTTTCCAATTTGGTCACTCCGCAGGTCCCGTTAACTGTGCATTATAGCAGTCACATGGAAAACTCCTGGTAAGCGGGCGTATGCTCCTACTCCCGGTAAGCGGGCTGCGCACGCACCGGCTCAGGGTAAGCGGGCTGCGCACGCACCGGCTCAGGGTAAGCGGGCTGCGCACGCACCGGCTCAGGGTAAGCAGATTTGGTATGCAGTGACTCAGGGTAAGCGGGCTCGTATGTGCCGACTCAGGGTATGCAGATCAAGCAGATTCTGTATGGTATCTTACCTTCTGAAGAAACTGCCACTTAACTTTAGCGGAGAAACGCGTAAAGGATATCACTGACCCAGTATACCACACCATTGTATGGATCTTTATACCACTATTTACCAACGTGGTCCCATGGCAGCAGATGTATAAGCCCTGCAATCAGTGAGTTCCGTTCAGCTGCTATAGTGACATTGGACTGGAGCGTCTGTGTGCAACGGCACAGCCTGGTTCACACACCCCTTGCCTGATGGTCCGCTGTGCAGCGTTTGTGTGCGCACCCGGTTCCCCTGCCCGGTGGCTTAACAAAGAGGTGGGAGTGGGAGTGCTATCCTACCTGCAAAGGGAGAAGGAGGAACGGACCACCAAACAACTGCACTGAGTGTGGGTGAGATCTAATACCTCCAATCAGTGCATATTGCATGTCATTTCTTTGCTCATACAGAGACTGTGGGGTGGACACATTTATACCACCAATACTCACATATATTTGGATATAAAATGAAAACTGACTGCCTTCCACTTGGATCCATTGATTGGTTATAAATATACAGCTGGACACCGAATATAAAAGATCAAGTTAATTAACATCTATTTACCAATATACGGATCTGTTGTTTTTCCTTTTGGAATAAGGACATCAGTAAGCAAAAGGTTGTTCAGTGACCAATCAACTATATTATCTAAAGGTGTGTGTATATTCGGGTCACAAGGATTATTTTATATGTTTAATACCAGGTGACAACTGATACTGGTTTCACATTGCAAACCTGCTTTCAACTAGAGATGTGCGGGCTCGGATTTCAGAGATCCGAGCCCCCACGGACGTCATCATTCCGAGCCCGATTCCGAGCAGCGCTCGGAGATTCCCGCCTGACTCGGTCCGTCCGCGTGATTAGAACGTCATCTCCCGGCGTCGGATTTCGCGAGGCTTTATAAGCAGCTGCCGTGCCCCGCCATCTTCACTCCAGTCAAGTAGTGGGTTGGGAGAGGGTGTGTTGGTGCTGCTGCTGGGGCTTAAACTTGAGCTTGACCTTGAGCTTTTGCAATCGCTGGTGCTGTCTCTCAGTGCTGCTGTGTAGTAGTCTAACTGTGTACTTGTAGTACTACTGTCTCCTCTGTGCGGTCTACCTCTGGTGTGCTGTGCTGCCTGTAATTGATTATTTTATTTGCTGGGGCTGTCTCCCTCAGTGCTGCTGTGTACTCTGTTCTCAGCTTAGGACAACAGTCTAACTGTGTACTTGTACAGTACTACTGTCTCCTCTGTGCGGTCTACCTCTGGTGACCTGTGCTGTAATTAATTATTTTATTTGTTAGGGCTGTCTCCCTCAGTGCTGCTGTGTACTATACTATGTTCTCCTCTGCTTAGGAGAACAGTCTAACTGTGTACCTGCCTGTAGTACTACTGTCTCCTCTGTGCTGGGGCATACCTCTGGTGCTGTGCTGTGCCATTTATTATATATATATCATTATTAATTATATTAAATATAAATATATATAGTCCACTGGTGCTGCACTGCTGCCTGCACTGAATCTGCCAGTCTGGCGGTCTGTGGTCTGGGGCTCACTGGCTAAGAAATAATTAAATACTGCCTGCCTAATAAATAATTAAATACTGCCGTATATCTCTACCTTTGTGGTCTGGGGCTCACTGGCTATACTGCCGTATGTACCGTCTGGTCTGGGGCTCACTGGCTAATAAATAATTAAATACTGCCGTATATCTCTACCTTTGTGGTCTGGGGCTCACTGGCTATACTGCTGTATGTACCGTCTGGTCTGGGGCTCACTGGCTAATAAATAATTAAATACTGCCTGCCTAATAAATAATTAAATACTGCCGTATATCTCTACCTTTGTGGTCTGGGGCTCACTGGCTATACTGCCGTATGTACCGTCTGGTCTGGGGCTCACTGGCTAATAAATAATTAAATACTGCCATATATCTCTACCTTTGTGGTCTGGGGCTCACTGGCTACACTGCCGTATGTACCGTCAGGTCTGGGGCTCACTTGCTAATAAATAATTAAATACTGCCGTATATCTCTACCTTTGTGGTCTGGGGCTCACTGGCTATACTGCCGTATGTACCGTCTGGTCTGGGGCTCACTGGCTAATAAATAATTAAATACTGCCTGCCTAATAAATAATTAAATACTGCCGTATATCTCTACCTTTGTGGTCTGGGGCTCACTGGCTATACTGCCGTATGTACCGTCTGGTCTGGGGCTCACTGGCTAATAAATAATTAAATACTGCCGTATATCTCTACCTTTGTGGTCTGGGGCTCACTGGCTATACTGCCGTATGTACCGTCTGGTCTGGGGCTCACTGGCTAATAAATAATTAAATACTGCCTGCCTAATAAATAATTAAATACTGCCGTATATCTCTACCTTTGTGGTCTTGGGCTCACTGGCTATACTGCCTTATGTACCGTCTGGTCTGGGGCTCTCTGCCTAATACTGCCGTACCTGTGTGGTTTGTGGCTCACTGCCCAATACTGCCGTATCTACCCTCTGGTCTGGGGCTCTCTGCCTAATACTGCCGTACCTGTGTGGTGTGTGGCTCACTGCCCAATACTGCCGTATCTACCCTCTGGTCTGGGGCTCACTGCCTAAATACTGCCGTATATCATTATCTACCTGTCTGGTCTGGGGCTCTCTGCCTAATACTGCCGTACCTGTGTGGTGTGTGGCTTCCTAGTACTGCCTTATCTACCGGTCTTGTGCCTAGTACTGCAGTATCTACCGTGTGGTGTCTAGTACTGCTTCATCTACCTGTCTGGTCTGGTGCCCACTGCTGAGAGTCATTCGTATGAGGGACTTGTCTTTTAAATGCATACAACTGATTGCATTCCACTAATGAGAGTAATTGATTGCTGCACCAATCGCCCACTGCTCCTCGGCTGCACTGTGTAAACAGTGCACAATCAAGCCAGATAGGGGTCTTGGTGCTTGTTTTGAGGTTGTAGCAGGGGAGTGCAGCTACGAGTCGTAACACCTTGAGAGAAGATCAGTACTTCTCTAACGGCAAAGGACATCCTCCTCGACAGAGCGCACAGCTTCACGAGGGACGCATGTGAAGCAGTGAGCAAAGGGAACACCCGCCTAGCGAGCCAGATCACCTGAATCCACCCTAGCGATCAATAGAGTTACAGAAGTCGCAGCCAGATAGAACTCTTCCAGCTGCCACCTAGTCATTGATTAGCCCCCTCCACTCCACCCATTAGGCAATGATTGACGAGACGAATGGTAATAAATAATAAATGAATCACCAAATTAAAAATCAGATGAAATTAATTATAAAAATAATCATAATCACAATCAAGACAGATAGGGGTCTTATGAAATATTAAACTGACCAAAACAGATACACACTCTGCACCATCGAGCAGGTGATCACTGACATGCCAGGTGCAACGGTCTTTAGCACCCTGAATGCCAAGTGTGGGTTTTGGCAGATCCCTCTGGACAGAGCCTCTTCCATGCTTACTGCCTTCATGACCCCTATTGGGTGCTACGTCTTCCTACGCATGCCCTATGGCATCACCACGGGCAGCGAAGTTTTCCAGCGCTGCATGGAGCAACAGTTCGCTGGCTCTCCCTTTGACATCATCGCTGTCAGCATCCTCCTTATCTGCACAGCCGGGTCCATCAGTTACTCCCACTGCTGCAACCAATGCTAGTGATGGTTACGCATGCCCTATGGCATCACCACGGGCAGCGAAGTTTTCCAGCGCTGCATGGAGCAACAGTTTGCTGGCTTTCCATTTGACATCATCGCTGTCAGCATCCTCCTTATCTGCACAGCCGGGTCCATCAGTTACTGCCACTGCTGCAACCAATGCTAGTGATGGTTTACATTACATTACATCTTCCATCTGCCACCTTAAAATTGATTAGCCCACTCCCCTACACCCATTAGGCAATGATTTAAGAGACGACTGGTAATAATAAATGAATAATAATCACAAAATTAAACAATCAGATTACATTATCACACAATCAAGCCAGATAGGGGTCTTGTTGGATGTTAAAGTGATCGAAACAGTTACACACTTGCAGACAAACTCTGTGCTGCACAAAATGCCCACCGCTCCTTGGCTGCACATGGTAAACCGTGCATGATCAAGCCAGATAGGTATCTTTTATGGGCCTATTTTTTTAAACTGCCATCATGTCTGCCGCTGCAGTGCCACTCTTACATGAGCCACGTGTTTGTGCCGCACACTTGTGTGGCTTAGCATAGTTATCCAGCTACCTCAGTGCAAACTTTGGCAATAAAAACAATATTGTGAGGTGTGAGGTGTTCAGAATACACTGGAAAGGAGTGTAAATGGATGTTATTGAGGTCAATATAGCGTAGGAGCAAAAAAAAAAACAAATTCTGCAATTTTTGCTGTTTTTAACAAAAAAATCAGAACCCAAAACCCAAATAAATCCAAACACAAAACACTTAGGAGGTGTTTTGCCAAAACCCATTAGAACCCAAAACCTCAAGGTAATCAGAACCCAAAACCCGAAAAGTGGCCGGTGCACATCTCTACTTTCAACCCGTTTTTGTAAACGTGTCTTAAAATTGGTCAAAAGCCAGTTAAACCCCTTTCATATTGCATGTTGTAAACGGTATATTGCAGTTTCAATACCGTTTTTGTACCTTTCAGAGTCAACCCGTTTCACCGATAGACAGCCATACAATGTCATTTTAAATGTTTATTTCCTGCTTGTGGATGGGGATCATACAGGGAGATAACCTATCACCCTTGTCTGGTTATCATTTGTAGCAAATATTGTTTCTAAGCTGTTCAGACTGCAGGGAAAAAACGGCTCAGAAACGTGTAAGATCCTGCTTTTAACACGTTTCAGAATACCGGTATTCGGTCACCGGTAAATTGACAATGGAGCTTTTACACTGCAGCTGCTCCAGTTTTAAAACGGTAAAAAAAACGGCAATATACTGTGTTAACGCTGCAATGTGAAAGGGGTATGAGGGTGTTACTTATTAACATGATTTTTTCTTGTTATATGTAATAATGTTAATTAAAGTATTTTGATCCAAGCGCTTCCTCTGTTAATTAAATTATCTGTATGGTATCTAATGGTTTAAATTCGTAAAAATAAATGATAATTTATTTCCCAATGCATCTACACAGGGGTGTCTGATGCCTGTCACACATGCATTCCATCAATGTACGGTCACATTCTGAAATATGAATCTACTATATTTGTCATTATTTACAATTCATAGAGAGAGATAGATTTGCCGCTATCGCACTTATCGCCTCAATAACACAAGGGGAAGAAGCCGTATCTGCACACATACCATGTGATGATATCAGTATTGCTGCATTATAAAACTGCCATTCTGTATCTTACCTCGGGTTGGTCGGTGATGTTCAGGATGAGCGCCCATAAGTCAGCCCGAAGCGCTGTGGGGCAGCCCTGCCGCACATACTGTTGAGCAGCTGCACTTTCATGTTCTGATAGAACTGGAAATGAAAAGCAGATATTGTACATTATGGAAACACTTGATGAATGCCGACAATCGCCTACCGCAACTTACCGGACCCTGGCCAATTGTTCCAATTACCCCTGACTACGACAGCCAGTGATTTAATTGCTACTAAATCTATACATCACTACTCATGGACTTACTCAACAACTTACCTGTAATACACACACTTCCATTATACCCGTCCTGTCCTATGTACTGCCTCTCTTTCCTTATAAGCTGTGGTACTAACAGGCTAGGACCTAGGCTCTCACATCTTCACTATCTGTAGTACCTGAAAAGCAGTTTTATATTTCAGTATGAGAGAATAAGGGCCCATGGTCTGTCAGTCTTGTTTTATACACAGGACTGACCACTTTTTAATTAATCAACTTCACCTCAGCTGGAGAGGGAGCTGCTGCGTCAGAGCATGGAGTACTGCAGGTCACAGGCAGGAGCTGTAAATATAGAGCTGCGCAACACAAACCTCCTGGTTCATCCCAACTTCAATTAACGGATAGCAGTGCATGCTCTGGGGACACACTGGTCCTTATTCTGGTTCCCCAGACATTTGCATAATCATCCATTCGCAGCCTTGGGTGCAGGGGAGAAATCATTCGATGGTGTGCGACCATTGAATGATTTCTTCAGCACTCGCAGATCTGATACACCTCTGTGGGCACCCTGTGCAAGGACAGGGTGGGCAGCTGGCATCCGCTGCCCTACCCCCGCACCATCGGGGAATTACCATGGGAACATCCAGTGCTCTCATCGGAACGCCCATGAAGCGATGACCGTTGCCATAGGCCAGCGGTTCCCAAAAGCGGTCCTCAAAGCACCCCAACGGTCCAGGTTTTAGATATACCCATGGCTCGGCACAGATGGTTAAATCAGACTGACTGACTTACTAATTAAGTCACCTGTGGCCAAGCATGGATATACTTAATACCTGGACCATTGAGGTGCCTTGAGGACCGCGTTTGGGAACCTCTGCCATAGGTAAATTCCCCGGCCTGCCTCCACACGCCCCTCCGTGCCTCCTGCTTGGACTTCTGTGTGCAATCACAGTGGGCTTTTGCACACAGCGGCTTCACATGTGCATAAACCCTATGTGCAGTTGTAAAAATAAAAATAAAAAAAATATCGGTCTCCTGTGTGACCAACTGAATTAGAATAACACTCTTTCTGTTTGAACAAAAAGTTCAGGATTGGCCTCTGACACAGTGCCAGGAACTGCTAAGAAGCAATCCTTCAGTGGGTGAAAGGACGTGGCACAGTGGGCAGGAGAGTGGGTGGATGGATGTGTTGGAGAAGGAAGGTGGCAGAGAGGGCAAGCAGGTGCGAGGGAGAGGACGGCAGATGCAGCGGAGGGGATGGGCCAGTGTGTGGCTGCAGAGTGTAACCTCTAATATGAAGCAGCACAGCCTCACAACACGGTTTTCGGGCAGAGCCTGAGTGGAGTGCTGCTGGTGCTCAGTGCTGCATGGCAGAAAGATGAAATGCCCAAGCGCTTTAGCCCCAAATTACAACATCATGTAACTGATGCTCGCTGACAATGATATTGCAGCGGTGAGTTCTGTAACTTAATTGGCCGGATTAGGTTATACACTATGTCATGAGAAGCATGGTTTCTACTCGATTGAGTATCCCTTATACAAAATGCTTGGGACCGGAAGCATTTTGGATAATGGATTATTCTGGATTGTGGGATATTTTTTTGATTTGAATAAAAAAAGGTATCTTTCAGGTAGTTTGCATTTATGTTGTATAAGCTCATCAATCACATGAAATACACACAAATCTATTTTATTTGTGCACGAAACAAAGTTTTAAACTATGGAACAAAGTTTGTGTAAAATCTCAGGCACTGACCTTGAATGCCAAGCAATCATTTTCTTGCATATATTTAGTGCAGTTACATATAATCTACCCAGTAGTGCCAGTTACAGGTGTCCCTAGTAGTGCCAGTTACAGGTGTCCCCAGTAGGTTTTTAGCAAAACCAAAACAGTACGTTTTGGAGACTAAGGTTTTCAAAAAAATAATAAGATAACGGATATTTGTATAAGGGATACTCAACCTGTACAGTATATACAATGCATGCGGCTTTTCTACAGGACAAAACACAGAGCAGTAGCATTACATACCTTTTTTCCCAATACGGAAATGTTCATTCTCAAATAATTCTTTACAAAAAAAACAAAAAAGGTTGTTTACAATCTCAATCGCTGTCACATAACTGCAATCCATATACTAAACAATGTAAAGCACGTATTCAGCAAGCAAGCAAGCATGTATTCAATTTTAGGCAATAGTTATTAGTTCAATGCCAATTATTTTGACATATAAGAACAAAAGTTTCTCATACTTATGGCCTCTGAAAGCGTGCATGGTGCTGGAAGCCATTTTGTGGGCATAACCAATATTCAGGAGACTGGAGCTTATCAAGTCACTATGACATCACTGATAGCTGTACACCCTACTGCAGTGATGTCATTAGGTTCTAGAAAGCTGTTAGGAACAATGGGGCAGATGTATTAAGCCTTAACAAGAGATAAATGCAAGGGTGATAAGGAGAGATAAACGCCCAGCCAATCACCTGCTAACTGCCATGTTACAGGCTGTGTTTGAAAAAAGTCAGTAAGGCGCTGATTGGCTGGACGTTTATCTCTCTTTATCACCCTTGCATTTATCTCTTGTTAAGGCTGAATACATCTGTCCTTATATTAGTAAGCCATCCATATAGTGGGCCTTGCTGTGTATCAATGACAAAGTCGAAAAAAAGAAAACAGTATTTTTATCTTAATATGAAGATTACCTGGCGGTACTGGTGTTGAGTCATCCACGCCCAATTGGCCTGTATTTAGACCAAGTTCTCCAAAAAACTCTTTCTGTGGGAAAAAGTATATAATGGATTTTTATATCAGCATACCTCCCAACATCTTGTAAACTTGTCTCAGGACTGGGCATGGCCTTGGCAAAATGGGGCATGGCTATGCAGGACAGAAGCCACACCTTTCATTTTTCATCACTCCTAGAGCTGCTGTCCATGCCTCGTGTCCCTCTCTCCAGTAAGTAGACACCAAGCAGAGCAGTGAGTGGCAGGCAGGCAACTCCCTCCCTTACCCCCATCCCCCTTCCCCTCTGGACACTGCAGGCCGAGCTCCAGAAAAAAGGGGACTTTTTGGGAAATCCCATCTATTATAGAAATATAAATTCTTAGTCAGAAACAAATAGAATATGGTAAAGCTTTGACCTCTGACCGATATAGATGGAATATATTTTTAGGTACAAGATTTAGTGCTGGTCCCTGCTGCGTTTGTTGCAAGCTGCACAACTCCAAGTAACCAATATGCAGCATAGACAAAAGGCTACATTTACTATCTCCTGTAAGCCAACTGCCCTACAGGATGTCATATGGTATTGACATTTTAATTGATAACAAAGGACCACCTCAGGGCTTCCTGATTGATTAACATGCGAATGATCTGTGTGGGGCAAAATTATAACCTAAAATTAAAAGTACATAACAAAAACAGGCTTTTAGTTTAGATTTACCTGCCCTCAAGGACCTTGTACAATAATATATATATATATATATATATATATATATATATATATATATATATATATATATATATATATATATATACATACATACATACATACATACATACACATACACACACACACACACACACACATACATACACCAGCATGGTGGCCTCCAACAGAAGGAGTGTGCATCCATATGTACGTATATATTAATGCCATCCATGCCGCAATGCATGGCTACATCTGTACAGAGTTGCCACTTACTCTGTACAATGCCTTGTCTGCCACAAGTAAATAAATGTTTATGGACAATTCCATTCAATTAAATGTGACATTTTAATTTAAGTACAGCAGTATTATGCCCCTATCACTCACCAGTTCAGTGATATCTTTAATTTTTAATGGAACCTGAATTAAACCGAGATGAGATCTAAAACTTGCTTGTTCCCCAATATCATAGTTAGGATTACGAAGGTTAATTAGCACCTACAAAACAAGAGATACAAATTATACATGATGGTTTACACATTTTCCTGTGCTGTGAATTTATAGTAGTAAATTTACAACAGTTCAAAACTATCGCTCTTGTACATTTAGACTGTGGGACTTCCAAGAAAATAAAAAATACAACTGATGCCCCTTTCACACCGGTCTATTTTCCTGGGCTGGCCCCGGGAACAACCGGGACTAGCTCTGGTGTGAAAAGGTCCTGGGCCGAAACCCCGGGATTTCAACCATGCTAGATAGCAGAGTTGCTCCTAGGATACAGCCCGGTGTGAAAGCTTCTCTGCGCTGGAGCGCCTCCGCTACATCGCGGTCAGTTCAGTCCCAGCCTGTCTGCCCTGCCCTGATTGAGGCGCTGCGTTGGTTGCTCAGTGCACGCTGTCCATGTGTTGCAGGTCGCACATTGCCAGCTGCTCACCAGCTACTACGGCCTCTGCCATGCTGCTCCAATGTCACTAACAGTGCTTGCCCCGGCTTCTCCTGTGACCGGCGACCTGGATAAGTGCAGGATTCCAGCCTTCCAGCCTGGGCTCTGCAAGTGTGTCCCACTTGTGTCAACATGGTGACGGTCGACCTGGTCTCCGTTGATTGATTGCTCGCGTCTAACTCCCATCACTGTCGATCTAGACTAGAGATGTGCAGGCTCTGATTTACTCTGATTTCAAAGCAGGATCTTATTGGCTATCAACAACGGTCATGTGATTTGGGATAGCTAATAAGATCCTGCTTTGAAATCAGAGCAAATCAGAGTAAATCAGAACCTGCACATCTCTAATCTAGACGCCTTCGATCAAGAGTTGTCAATCCTGACACGGTCTACCCGGCGACCGTATACGGTACAGATCTAGGAGTCATGTGGTGTGTACTATTAGAACATTTCCTACTACGCATTGGATAACACAACTGACGCTATGCATGGCACTGAAGTGGCAGTACACAGAATAATAATTAGGTCACCCACTAGAAGACAATGACGCACGCTGCCTCCAAATGTGCTCATATCTTGTGATCTCTTGATAAATTCTTGTCCACATTATTCCCGGCAACAACAAACATCATTTGCATTAATTTAGAATGTTTTGTCTATTTGGTCAGTTAGCATAAATGTTAAATACCATCAGTTGTTAAAGGCAGGAAATAAAGGTCATATTAAAATGATTTTCAACTTTTATTTGAACTTTATCCATCAGCTGCTCTCTGCACTATTGTACATACCTCCAGAAAATCCTTTGGTGCATAAACAGGTCTGAAATTACTCAAGTCTGTGGAAGGGAGGGAGAAAAGATAAGGTTATAAATAATTCCAGTCTTAACTTGTGAGCAGCACTACAAGCTTAGGACATAGGCAACACTGCATATGTAAACTAGGTACTTATGTATTATCTGGGCTCCCATGTTAAATGCACCCCATTTTTTCATACCCCTACTATCCAACTAGGCATGGAGTTGATTTTATATAGTGTGGCGAGCGCAGCGAGCCACCGTGCCCGAAGCGTGGTGAGCGCAGCGAGCCCCGCTAGGGGACACAGTCTCATAAGAAAAACGGGAGCCCAGATATAAGTACCGTAAACTAATACCAGACAGAGTAGCCTCTAAATCTCGGCTTTTACTCGGCATTTGAGTGCTGGGTGGCTTTGCAGGTCCAAGCTTTGGGTGCCAGGTGACTGCCCGTTAGTAGGGATTCTGACGGTCAGTACTCCGACATCGGACGCCGAATGTTTAAATGCCCAACAGTCGGGATTCCGACTGACAGGGGCTATTCTCCCACAATAGCCCCTATCAGTTGGGATCCCAACGGTCGGGCATTTAAACAGTCCGGATTCCGATGTCGGAGCACTGACCATCGGAATCCACGTCAGAAGTCTATGACCCCCATAGAGCGAGAATAGAACCTGTGGCACCTGAATCACCTCGCTATGTTGCAAGCGGATTTGTAGGCTTACACATCCGCCTACAGAGAGGAAAATCATTGGATGCTCACCATCAAATGACTTTTCCACTGTACGCAGCCGAAAAGTATCCTAGGACTTACTTTTAGGCTGCACATTGTTCTCCTAATTGGAGGCACTCGCTGATGTCATGTGACATCATCCGCCCACACCGAGCAGGCAGGGGAATGCCTGGGTTCCCTGGGGCCCACTCAGCGTTTCTATGGATGCGCCTACCATTTTTGTGGGCCATTAGTGCCTATGTGTATGCGCATTCCCTCACCATTGGAGATGGGTCCAAATTCTGACCTATGCGAGCTGGTCTGAATCGGCCCCAATGCTGTTATCACATGTCAGTAAGGAGGTCTTATTGCTTCCAGACAATTTCTAGGAAAGATTCCATAATAAACACATAATATAATTTTGAGCTCAGAGATTCTGTGTCACGGTCATCTGAGCCGAACAAGCCGGCATGACTTGGCATGTATTTGCCTTTATCCAATTCCCACCCAACATTACTGCATCAGCATTTCTATTTCTTTACTCCAATTGTAAAAACGCATTAGTTTTTGCTTGCACTTGTTCTTTCGGTGATATGTCAACAGGAAAACCATCTATGTTCCCCAGCCAAGCATTAGTTATAGCAGAGGGAAAGTTTCTTCATTATAGAGCATACACATGGCGAGATATGCACTTATTTTTCTATTCAAATTTGCTTATAGAAGCAACATCGAATAGAAAAATCGAATGGTTTTTTGATGCAGATTCGATCCCAATGCGTGCAACCTAGTAGTGTAAATCGAATACAAAAATAGCAGCCAAGACTAAAAGTAGTGCAAACCTAATGTGTTCACTGCAGCAATCGATTCGATGTCCATCTCCTGCCTGAAGCCAGTGTTGATCAAATCGAATGCACATTGAATGGAGAATCGAATAGAAAATAGTGGAGATCGAAAAGGAGTAGAAAAACTTCAGAGCAGGTCGAATAGTCCACATCTAATGAAAATCCAATCAAAAATGGAATCGAACCGTGTGTACGCACCTTTAGTGTATATGGGGGTAAATGTATTATACCCAGTGCAATTAGGGTTACCACCTTTCCCCTTTAATTCCGGACACATATTAATTACACAGGTTCTGTGGCTGGCTAACTTCAAGACTCCATATCACCTGGTTTTAAACTTCCACAGAACCTGTGTAATTAATATGTGTCCGGAATTAAAGGAGAAAGGTGGTAACCCTAAGTGCAATGCATCCTGGTACTGTATACCGCTTTTCCGAGGCAGCAGTGCAGAGATGTTATATCTTGGATGCTGAAGTGGGGGGTAAATCTCCTCCCAGTTACTGTGCTTAGTAGGTTAGTCCCACCAGCAAGAAGGTACTTTTTTGCCCCTTGATAAACAAGGTAATGAATTAATAAGGTAAAATATTAATTTTCGCATACTCATTCCGGACATCAGAGTGACAGTATTGGATGATACTCCGAAAAAGATACCTTTATGAGAGGATCCATTCCTGTATAATTGTCTGGTACGCCATTTATCAAATGACCCTTTGAGGTGTGAGCTTTTCTATCCAGAACACGCTGGTGTCCCTGACCACATTTAAAGATACCTTTATAAGATTGAATACCACTATCACTGTGTGAGTGAGGGTACGCTATCCGCAATTGGGTCACTTTCCCTTGGCTCTTCAATCACACATTATATATATATATATAGAAAAGATCAGGGTGCGCTAAGGTAAATTGTACAACTTTCTCATTAAAACATAAATATTTAATAAAAAGCCTCTGATAAGGCTTAGAACAAATCAGACAGAGTTACACAGCCATTTCATAGAATAATTGGTGATACACGCCTAGGCTATTGCTTTTTTGTTCTGATGTCTGGCGACATATTTACACCTGTGCAACTCTATCTGGAATACACAGCTATTTATTTGGTCATTTAGAGATGCTCCGAGAAGATATATATCTGTATGGTTCTTGCTTGAATACAATACCTATGGTTTGATCAATTGGAGACACCCCTAGAAGTGCTATCGCACCTATTTCAATCAACATCCAAAACGCCCCTGATGAAGTCACGTGGGTGACGGAACGCGTTGGGCCTGTTCCATACTATGGATTGTAAAATTATTCTATGAAATGGCTGTGTAACTGTCTGATTTGTTCTAAGCCTTATCAGAGGCTTTTTATTAAATATTTATGTTTTAATGAGAAAGTTGTATAATTTACCTTAGCGCACCCTGATCTTTTCTGTATTTCTGTCTGTTCCGGGTCTCAGCTAACAGGGATCCTTCAGAGGTGCAGCTTTTGGTTACTAGGGCGCGGTGTTGGGTACCCCATATATATATATATATATATATATATATATATATATATATATATATATATATAGATATAGATAGATAGATAGATAGAAGAGGACAAAGGGCACTCAGGGTCTTTTTCCGGTGAAAACAAGAGACTGTTTATTCAGTGACGTCATCACGGCGCGATCGTACCCGGAAGTGTGCCCAGCGGTCGTCGTGAGTGAGCGCAAGCTGCAGGAGGGGGTAAGTCACTGAGCTTATTTAAATCCTTTGTACTGTATCACTGTTCACTACACCGCTAACCTGTCCTGACGAAGGGGGAGACCCCGAAACGTAGACGGACGTTTTCTATGACTGAATAAACAGTCTCTTGTTTTCACCGGAAAAAGACCCTGAGTGCCCTTTGTCCTCTTCTATATATACCAGGGGCTGCAAGGTCCCTATTGCTGGCACCGGGGCGCATACACCATACCTTGGCTACGTTTAAGACCTGCAGTGCCGGATCTATCTTCTGACTAATATATATATATCTCTCTCTCTCTCTCTATCTCATTATCTGATATAGTTTTTTTCTATTCTCTCCCACTTCGTTATGCTTGTGAGGCATTATGGATACCTACATACTAAGGAAGTTTGGAGATTGATGGACTAACAGGATCCCAGCGCCTATACACATTTTTGTCATCTTCGTAACGTCTTATCCTCGAGGAGCGTGGAGTGATCCTCATCTTCTAATTTGTGTGGCAGCAGGGACCAGGACTGCGCCTTGGGACCAAGCGGGATGCTGATAACATGTCCCAGTGCGTGTCTGGCATGCCTTACATTTAATATAAAGGAGAAAGTGTCCCTGCATGTGCTGTATATCACAACTAGTAACATTGCAGAGAGATAGGACTCAACAGCATCAAGACTGGTGGCAGAAGAAACTGACCCTTCATTAAGACAAAGACATTCTTTCTACGTTTTCAATGTCTGTTTTCTAGTAGGTAACACAGAACACCTATGGCATGTGCAATTACATTATAGTATATGTAGTCAGTTTAGTGCAATATACACAATAATACACAAGGTAATTGTTTTTTTTTCTTTATTCGCCACATTTTATTCCGTACCTGGTTCATCGGTTCCCATTTCATTCCATTTATTGAGTAATTCCTTCTGCTTGTCAACCGGCCTCTGAAAAATATATGCTATTAAAGTTTAATTAACCCCAAAGCAAGGGGCACTTTGTGCTATCTCATGAACACTGGTGAAGCTACAGACTCGGTGCCTTTACTGTATGGAAGCTAATGATACACAGGTTCATGTGAATAGGATAAACCAAAAAAAAAAAAAAAAAGAAGAATTTACCCTAAAGTTCATCATTTGTACAGACTCTGTTAGATACACTTTCACTCGGACTTGCGTTCTACCCTGATCCAGCGCCTATTACATGCTTTCAGAAAACCTACGGTCTATCAATGGAACCATGCATTGGGGAAGCACTGGGACAATGCATGGGGAAATACAACATATTGAAAATACTTGATTGTTAATATGACCAACACTGACCAAAAAATATCAAGATCGCCCAGTTGGTTAAGGAGTCTAGGATATGTAAGTGAAAGGCGCAAAAAGCATTCCATCGGTTGTAGAGAAGACCGGAGATCCTCCATGTCACAATCAGGGAAGAAGTAATAATAAAAACATAAAATAAGTTGTAAACACTCCGGTAAGCTGGTACACTATCCGATGCCCCTTCCCACACCTCTAAAGCGAGGTACTAGATTTCACTTACAATGCAATCAAACAAACAGTTACTCTTTGCAAAGTTATGCCCAGTACACACCAGGACGATGGTGGAAGGTGAAATGAGTTCCACCACCTTAAAGTACTACTTTAAGTCCTACTTATAGGTGTGTATTCAACTATATTGGAAAAATTGTGATGGCATTGCAGAAGCTATCTGCCCGCGCAGTTGCTAATTGGATAAGAATCTGCAAAAATGTCCTTACAGTGTACACATACACTCACTGTACACAACCCACTCCACATACACAAAAATCACAACTACATGAATATTACGCATAATCTGCACACTACACATACACAAACTGCACATACACTACACACACACACACACACACACACACAGAGAAATACTGCACACACACACACCATACTGCATGACACGTCACTCACACCAACTCACTATGAGACACAGGCGAGCACCAGCAGCTGTAATCACCAATAGCCTGCCGGGAGTATTCATCCAGTGCAGTGCTTGTATATAAGCTTACAGGTCTCCATGGTTCAAGCCCTATTGGCAGACCTACTGGGACCCACCTGGCCCTAGGCCTGCTTTGGTAGCATAGCAGTAAACCCGCTACTGGCCTCTAACTACCAATCATGTTATACAATGCATCATTTGATATCAGACATACCTTATTGTGAGTCATTGCACATCTGTGATAATAAGGTTCTGTTTAAAATTAAATTTTGATTTCAAGCTTCAAATATATGTAGAAATATAGAAGGCACTGCTGCCAATGTGCTTCGGCAATAAATATCAGCGCAACTGTACAAAAGCATAATGAAATATTCCACTTAGGCAGTGAATAGATGCTACAATGACATATTGTGCTAGACAGAATGACATTTAGCAAAATATACATGCAATTACTGTCACTATAAATAAGTACATACTGTAGTACTGATACAGGCCCGGCGCCCTCAGACCAACACTATACAGAATGATTAGAGAGGTACCTTGCGTGCAAGAGGAACGTTGAGCTCTGTACACATACTGTTCAAGCTCTTCAGCACTCGATTCTCCCAACTTGCCTATAACAAAGAACAGTAAAAATCAATAGCCTGATTCAAAGTCGCATGACAGGCGCCCACAGATCCGGGCTTGGAAACCGTGGTCTTCACATGTATACAGAATTGGCAGCATCTATGCGGCCACACAACCTTTGTTCTTCTGCTTGTGAGAGTAGCCATCAGAACTATCAGTGCCCATTATGCCAGCACTACACCGAGTGCAAGAGAACAGCCTGACATCAGTGGGTGACAATGTCTAGCGGACATGCAATAGTTAGACATTGAGAAAAGTTCGACACAAGTAAAACATCAACACCGGCAAAAGGTCACCATGAGTTTTTCGTGTGTTTTTTTTGGTGCCAATGTCAACAGCTGAGCACGTGAACTCCCAATTGGTATAGCGTGGACCCTCTCCATGCTTCGGGCCAGGTGCCACGCTCCGATACCGCTACACCCTTTACCTTTCCCACTTAAAGTCGACGTGGAGGATAAAGCATGAAAAAGCCACCAAAAAAAAGGCAATTTATGTTGACCTTTTTATGTGTCATCCTTATCCATGTCAACATTTTACTTGTGTAGAACTTTTGTCACTGTTAAACTAATAATGCATGTCAACTTTAGGTGTTGACCTACTCACGGTCTAACTAGACATTGTCTCTCAGTGGTCCAGATCCTGACATCAGTAGCTACCACAACATGATGTATATGTGTAGTAACTAAAATACAGAAGACCTGTAAGCACCATTCATACCATTTGCTAGATGGGCAGAATCTGCTATGTGATACTCCATGAGGAAAGCGTCCATACTGCAGTTATCTGGCATACTTATATATAATGGTGGCTCCAGAGGTGGGAATGCAGCACAGTTCAAAATTCAAATAGTAAAGTAAAGGTGGCCATACACATGCAGATTTATCTTCAGATCTGGCTGGTTGGAACAAAAACCTGGTCATGGATGAGAGCAAATGACAGTTGACCATTTGTTTGGAAATGCTGGAAAACTGACAAACTGTCACTCATCCATAACCATGTTTTTGTTCCAACCAGCCAGATCTGAAGATAAATCTTACTAGTGTATGGGCACCTTAAGACCAACTGCCACCAACTGCTATTCTAAACCGACTCACTGGCAGTGGGAGTGGCTTTACAGAGTGAGAAAGAGTGTAACAACAATCGTGCGCGATTAAAAGTGGGAGTGGCTTCCCAATTTGACTTTTGAACTGTGCTGCATTCCCACCTCTGGAGCTGCCACTGCTTATATTCTGCACTAAGGCAGAACATACAAGGCTGGATTGAAAAGTAATGCCTCTATGGCTATAAGTTTTTATAACTCAATTTATCCTCTATATAATGCACTATTTACTTTTCAACTTAGTCCCCATCCCTTTCTACGCATGTGCGCCAACGCTTGATGAATCGGGCAAATCCATTGGAGAAAGCTGGTGGTTGTTGTCAACACCAGGACCAAATGGCAGCTTTCACCTCGTTGTCAGAGTTGAAGTGTTGACCCTAAAGGTGCTCTTTCATCTTTGGGAAGAGGTGAAAGTCGCAGGGCGCAAGGCCGGGGCTGTACGACAGGTGTGGCAGAACCTCCTTGAACTGCAGGCGCTACAACCCTATTCCCAAAGATGAAAGAGCACCTTACGGGTCAACACTTCAAATCTGATGAGGAGATGAAAGCTGAATGAAATTAAATGAAGGCTGCTATATGCCACAAAATCATGATATCATATTGGAAACCAATTGAAAATAAACTGTATTCCATGCACTTTTAGATAATATACTAACATTGTGAATAGGATATACTGTGCCTTATTAAACCTTATAGGGGTCTTTTTTTGCCTCATGCTGTATTTATCGGCATACACTAGTTTAATTTAAATACTGCTGGTGCTCCTGTAACCTAAAGACATTTGCTATCAGCGCTAACTAAATATTTGCAGTATGTTAGTATATACACTAACCTGATTTCACCCGATTCCGCTGAATTGGGCTGAGGAATCGGGAGAAAAGTGGACAAATCGGATGTGTTTGACAGCTGATCTGATCAGATGTGCAGCTCCGTGTACATCAGGACCTCTGACAAGGGCAGCCTCCCAGAAGTGTGGAATGGGATCACATGCAAGAGGACCATATAGATCCTGCTCTGCTCCTCCGCCTGTCCGTACTGCACAAAAGCCCTGCATGCTGGGACTTGTGGTTCTCCAAGTCCCTGCATGCGGTGTAGGCTTGCTGGGACTTGTAGTTCCACAGCATTACACAATAGTTTAATATATTATTAACAATTTATCAGCTGGTGCCCACCGCCCCAGGGGCACCAGGGACAGCCCCAGGCTTCAGCCTGAGCAGGAGAATCTCTGCAGGAGGGGGTGGACTCCTTTATTGGGATTAATGCTTTGGCCGGGGAAACTTGCAAAAAAAGTTTCCCCGGCTGTTGCATTACCCTGTTGGCTGTTTGAGCCCGATGCTCGTTGTCAAAATACGGGGGGACCCCTAGTCATTTTGTACCCCATATTTTGGGAAACAGTACTGGCCCTTGAGCCTGGGGATACCCTATGTTTTTTGACCCCTAAATTTCTAAAACCAGGACCGGTTCTTTGAGCCCGGGGCTGGTTATGCTCAGGAGGGGGAACCCTATGCCACTTAGTTATGAAGATGTGCATTCATTTTCTTAACTAAAATTTGCACTACCACAATTTATCGCATTTTTCATGCCTCAATTCGCATTCCATTAACCCCTTCCTGACAGAGCTAGTTTTTGCGTTCCTGACAGAGCCATTTTTTTCAAATCTGACATGTCTCACTTAAGTGGGGATAACTTTTTTTTGCTTTTACTTATCCCAGTGATTTTGAGATTGTTTTTTCGTGACACATTGTACTTCAAATTAGTGGTAAATTTGGGTCGATACAGTCTGTGTTTTTTTGTGAAAAATACCAAAATGTCGTGAAAAAATGGAAAATTTAGCGATTTGCAAAATGTTAAATTTTCTGCTTGTGAGACAAATAATCTTACCACTCAAAATAGTTAATAACTAACATAGACCATATGTCTACTTTATGTTTCCATCATTATTTCAACTTCCTTTTAATTTTTTTGGACACTAGGAGGCTTACAATATGAATAGCAAATTCTCAAATTTTCAAGAAAATTTCAAACACTGATTTTTTTAGGGACCAGTTCAGTTCTGATGTGACTTTGAGGGACTTGTATGTGAGACACCCCCATAAATGATGCCATTTCAAAAACTGCACCCCTCACAGTATTCAAAACAGCATTTTGGAAGTTTGTTAACCCTTTAGGTGTTTCACAGGAATTAAAACAAAGTGTAGGTGAAATTTCAAAATTTCATTTTTTTTGCAGATTTGCAATTTTAATACATTTTTCTAAGGAACACAGTACATTTTACTAGAGAAATGTGACTAAAAATTGATTCCCCCAAATCTTTTGTTTTCATAAATATCCTATATGTGGCCCTAGTGTGCACGTTGACCAAACCACAGGCTTCATAATAGAAGGAGCACCTACTTGATTTTGGAGCCTCCTTTTTATGAGATTATTTTTTAGGCACCATGTAGGTTTCTAGGCACCATAAGATGCTAAAATTTAGGAACCCCCCCACAAGTGACCCCATTTTGCAAACTACACCCCTCAGCGAATTCATCTAGGGGTATAGTGTACATTTCAAACCCCCAGGGGTTTCACCAATTGTGGTCCAACTGGGCAGTGAAAATGAAAAATTAAATTTTTTACACAAAAATGCAGTTCTGGCTCAAAATTTTTCATTTTCACAAGGAATGAAGGAGACAAAGCCCCCCAAAATCTGTGCCCCAATTTCTACCGAGTACGGCAATGCCTCACATGTGACCAAAAAATACCAGTTGGGTGCATGGCAGGACTCAGAAGGGAAGGAGTGATTTTTGGATTTTGCAGCTCAGATTCTGGTGGAATTTTGGTGGGTGCTATGTCGCATTAGCAAGACCCCCCAAGCACCAATACAGTGGAACCCCCCCACAAGTGACCCCATTTTGCAAACTACACCCCTCAGGGAATTCATCTAGGGGTATAGTGTACATTTTAAACCCCCAGGGGTTTCACCAATTTTGATACAAGTGGGCAGTGAAAATGAAAAATTACATTTTTTTACACAAAAATGCAGTTCTGGCTCAAAATTTTTCATTTTCAGAAGGTATGAAGGAGAAAAAGCACCCCAAAATCTGTGCCCCAATTTCTCCCGAGTACGGCAATGCCTCACATGTGACCAAAAAGTACCAGTTGGATGCATGGCAGGACTCAGAAGGGAAGGAGTGATTTTTGGATTTTGCAGCACAGATTTTGGTGGAATGAATGGTGGGTGCTATGTTGCACCAATACAGTGGAACCCCCCCACAAGTCACCCCATTTTGCAAACTACACCCCTCAGGGAATTCATCTAGGGGTATAGTGTACATTTCAAACCCCCAGGGGTTTCACCAATTTTGATACAAGTGGGCAGTGAACATGAAAAATTACATTTTTTTACACAAAAATGCAGTTCTGGCTCAATATTTTTCATTTTCACAAGGAATGAAGGAGAAAAAGCACCCCAAAATCTGTGCCCCAATTTCTCCCGAGTACGGCAATGCCTCACATGTGACCAAAAAATACCAGTTGGGTGCATGACAGGACTCAGAAGGGAAGGAGTGATTTTTGGATTTTGCAGCTCAGATTCTGGTGGAATTTTGGTGGGTGCTATGTCGCATTAGCAAGACCCCCCAAGCACCAATACAGTGGAACCCCCCCACAAGTGACCCCATTTTGCAAACTACACCCCTCAGGGAATTCATCTAGGGGTATAGTGTACATTTCAAACCCCCAGGGGTTTCACCAATTTTGATACAAGTGGGCAGTGAACATGAAAAATTACATTTTTTTACACAAAAATGCAGTTCTGGCTCAAAATTTTTCATTTTCACAAGGAATGAAGGAGAAAAAGCACCCCAAAATCTGTGCCCCAATTTCTCCCGAGTACGGCAATGCCTCACATGTGACCAAAAAATACCAGTTGGGTGCATGGCAGGACTCAGAAGGGAAGGAGTGATTTTTGGATTTTGCAGCTCAGATTCTGGTGGAATTTTGGTGGGTGCTATGTCGCATTAGCAAGACCCCCCAAGCACCAAGACAGTGGAACCCCCCCACAAGTGACCCCATTTTGCAAACTACACCCCTCAGGGAATTCATCTAGGGGTATAGTGTACATTTCAAACCCCCAGGGGTTTCACCAATTTTGATACAAGTGGGCAGTGAACATGAAAAAATTACATTTTTTTACACAAAAATGCAGTTCTGGCTCAATATTTTTCATTTTCACAAGGAATGAAGGAGAAAAAGCACCCCAAAATCTGTGCCCCAATTTCTCCCGAGTACGGCAATGCCTCACATGTGACCAAAAAATACCAGTTGGGTGCATGGCAGGACTCAGAAGGGAAGGAGTGATTTTTGGATTTTGCAGCTCAGATTCTGGTGGTATTTTGGTGGGTGCTATGTCGCATTAGCAAGACCCCCCAAGCACCAATACAGTGGAACCCCCCCACAAGTGACCCCATTTTGCAAACGACACCCCTCAGGGAATTCATCTAGGGGTATAGTGTACATTTCAAACCCCCAGGGGTTTCACCAATTTTGATACAAGTGGGCAGTGAACATGAAAAATTTCATTTTTTTACACAAAAATGCAGTTCTGGCTCAAAATTTTTCATTTTCACAAGGAATGAAGGAGAAAAAGCACCCCAAAATCTGTGCCCCAATTTCTCCCGAGTACGGCAATGCCTCACATGTGACCAAAAAATACCAGTTGGGTGCATGGCAGGACTCAGAAGGGAAGGAGTGATTTTTGGATTTTACAGCTCAGATTCTGGTGGAATGAATGGTGGGTGCTATGTTGCACCAATACAGTGGAACCCCCCCACAAGTGACCCCATTTTGCAAAGTACACCCCTCAGGGAATTCATCTAGGGGTATAGTGTACATTTCAAACCCCCAGGGGTTTCACCAATTTTGATACAAGTGGGCAGTGAAAATGAAAAATTACATTTTTTTACACAAAAATGCAGTTCTGGCTCAAAATTTTTCATTTTCAGAAGGTATGAAGGAGACAAAGCACCCCAAAATCTGTGCCCCAATTTCTCCCGAGTACGGCAATGCCTCATGTGTGACCAAAAAGTGGCAGGACTCAGAAGGGAAGGAGTGATATTTGGATTTTGCAGCACAAATTCTGGTGGAATGATGGTGGGTGCTATGTCGCATTAGCAAGACCCCCAAAGCACCAATACAGTGGAACCCCCCCACAAGTGACCCCATTTTGCAAACTACACCCCTCAGGGAATTCATCTAGGGGTATAGTGTACATTTCAAACCCCCAGGGGTTTCACCAATTTTGATACAAGTGGGCAGTGAACATGAAAAATTACATTTTTTTACACAAAAATGCAGTTCTGGCTCAAAATTTTTAATTTTCACAAGGTATGAAGGAGACAAAGCACCCCAAAATATGTGCCCCAATTTCTCCCAAGTACGGCAATGCCTCACATGTGACCAAAAAGTACCAGTTGGGTGCATGGCAGGACTCAGAAGGGAAGGAGTGATTTTTGGATTTTGCAGCACAGATTTTGGTGGAATGAATGGTGGGTGCTATGTTGCACCAATACAGTGGAACCCCCCCACAAGTCACCCCATTTTGCAAACTACACCCCTCAGGGAATTCATCTAGGGGTATAGTGTACATTTCAAACCCCCAGGGGTTTCACCAATTTTGATACAAGTGGGCAGTGAACATGAAAAATTACATTTTTTTACACAAAAATGCAGTTCTGGCTAAAAATTTTTCATTTTCACAAGGAATGAAGGAGAAAAAGCACCCCAAAATCTGTGCCCCAATTTCTCCCAAGTACGGCAATGCCTCACATGTGACCAAAAAATACCAGTTGGGTGCATGGCAGGACTCAGAAGGGAAGGAGTGATTTTTGGATTTTGCGGCTCAGATTCTGGTGGAATGAATGGTGGGTGCTATGTGGCATTAGCAAGACCCCCGAAGCACGGTGAAATTATGAACCTAATATTCCATAGATGTGTGGTATATTTTAAAACACTCCTTTATACATAGGCCGGGTTTGTCGGGGCAAGTGTCACACTGGAAAATAGTTTGCTTTCTTATTCCCTTTTTATAGCAAACTTTGCACCTTTTTTGTGTCCTGCCCTTTTTTCCAGTGGAGGGGATTTCATCAGGAAAATGCTGCCCTGGTACAATACGGGGACCAGTACTAGAAGTACTGGGGCCCTCTGCCTGCTGGTTCCCAAATATTAGGCCCTTTATGACTTCCTCTTGAAAGTGCATAAATGTCCCCCTCTGGCCGGTAGAACGGAATAGCACGTAAGCGTTATACAGTGCCATCTGGATGATATACACGGCCACCTTCTTGTACCAGATTTTTGTTTTCCGCAGGGCACTGTACGGCTTCAGTACCTGATCTGAAAGATCAACTCCGCCCATGTACCTATTGTAATCCAGGATACAATTAGGTTTGGAGGTGTGGGTACTGGTACCTCGTACAGGGATGGAGGTGGTACTGTCTCCGTGAATTGTTGTCAGTATAAGGACATCCCTCTTGTCCTTATATTTGACCAACAACATATTTTTGTTGCATATTCCCCTGCTTTCACCCCTTCTCATTACTTGGGCAATGTGCGTTTTTGGGAGGCCTCTTTGGTTCTTGCGCACAGTACCGCAAGCTGCTGTACCTCTTGAACCAAGGGCCTTAAACAGGGGGATGCTGGTGTAAAAGTTATCCACATAGAGGTGATAACCTTTATCCAGGAAGGGGTGCACTAAATCCCAGACAATTTTCCCACTAACACCTACGAGGGAGGGGGGGCATTCTGGCGGTTCAATTCTTGAATCCTTCCCTTCATAAACCCTAAACCTGTGGGTGTACCCTGAGGTGCTTTCACACAGTTTATACATTTTTATGCCATACCTTGCCCTCTTACTGGGAAGGTACTGGCGGAATTTAACCCTTCCTTTAAAATGTATAAGGGACTCGTCGATACAAATAAATTTTTCAGGGATGTACACCTCTTCAAATTTGGCACTGAAATGATCAATGACCGGCCTGACTTTGAATAGCCGGTCAAAGGTGGGATCATCTCTGGGTGGGCACTGTGCATTATCGGTGTAATGTATAAATTTAAGAATTGTCTCAAATCGAGTCCGGGTCATGGCCATACGGTAAAATGGAGTACTGTACAGAACATCTGTACTCCAATATTGCCTAATTTCTGGCTTTTTTACTATGCCCATATGAAACACCAGACCCCAAAACGTCATCATCTCTACTGCATCTACAGGGGTCCACCTAGCAAATGATGACGTGGGGTTTTGAGCAATAAACTGCTGGGCATATAAATTAGTTTGGTCCACCATTAAATTTATAAAATCATCAGAGAAAAATAATTTGAAAAAGTCAATTTCTCTGAGACCTGTGGAATCAAATTGGATTCCTGGCATGGCCAAAAACTCAGGAACCTGGGGCTCAAAATTGTCTGGTGGTGGGGTCCATACGAGATCAATTATTGGGGGGGGGGTCTCAGCTGCTCTACGGGGGCGTCTTTGAGGGGGTCCCTCATCACCAGAGGAGGAAGAGGAGCTTAAGGCAAATCCTTCAAATTCCCCGCTTGCATCACTGGCTGTGTCAGAGTCAGAAGCAAGCATGGCATATGCCTCCTCCACTGAATACATTCTCCTGGATGACTGGGAGGACATTTGGGAGGACATTTGGGATGCCATTTTTATTTTTGTGTTACTGGTAGTGAAATGTTTCAACACGTGTATAGTGTAGGGGGGGGTACAAACTTTATTTCAATCCGGGGGGTATGTAGTGTGTAGTGTGTATGTGGTGCAGAAAAAAAAAAATACTTTATACCAATAAAAAAAAAAAAAATGAAGGGGTTAAAAATAAAAAATTTAAGGGGTTAAAAAAAAAAAAAAGGGTCCTGCGCCAAAAATTGAGCACAGATGTTGGTCAGTAACGTCTGTCACTGAACAGCGCTCAAAGGCAACAGGAATTTGATCAAAAAAAAAAAAAAAATAGATCAACCCTGTGCCGAAAAAGATGATCAGTGATGTACGTCACTGATCAGCGCACAGCGGCCACAGGACACCCACAAAATCACAGTGTGTGTAAAAAAAAAAATTAAAAAAAGACCCCACAGCACACACACAAAAAAAAAAGGTGATCAGTGATGCGACACTGATTACCAGTGAGGTGCAGCAGGTGCACAACCTTTGGTGCAACTGACAGGTATATATAAAAAAAAAAAAACCTCTGTACCCCCAAAAAAAGTTGCTGATCACCTCAGATATAGTGATCAGCACAAAAGGCGGGGGCAGCAGACACAAAATTTAGCACTCTCTATCACTCTCTGTCACTATCTCTCTCTATCTCTCTATCTCTCACTATCTATCACTCTATGACACTGCAGCAGCAGCACTGACAGGTATATCTATATATAAAAAAAAACCTGCGCCCCCAAAAAGTTGCTGATCAGTTAATTTATACTGATCAGCACAAAAGGAGGGGGCAGCAGTCAGTTATATAAAAAATATATAGCACAATCTGTCACTATCTCTCTCTATCTCTCTCTCTCTATCTCTCTCTATCTCTCTATAACTATCACACTGCAGCAGCACAAAATATAGCACTGTCACTAGGCCTCTCTATCTATCTCTCTCTCTCTCTCTATAACTATATCACACTGCAGCAGCACAAAATATAGCACTCTCTGACACTATCTCTCTCTCTATCTCTCTCTATCTCTCTCTATCTCTCTCTATCTCTCTATCTATCTCTCTATCTAGCTAGTACACTGCAGCAGCACAATTTCACAGGAAGGCACAAGTAGCAACAGGATCCAGGAAGCAGTGATGAAGCAGCGATCAGGTAAGTATGGAGCAAGTATGGAGCAAGGTTCTGGTCAGTATGGCGGCAGGGGGGTACGGTGACCGCACTGCACGCTATTCCAGACCGGAATGGCGTCTGCAGTGCAGTCACCGTTAGTTTAAATCCCCCTCCTTGGCTGTGATTGGTCCGTCGGTCCGACGGACCAATCACGGCCTTTGGGGGCGGGCGGGGTGAGGTGGGGTGACACCAGTGTCACCCTTACACCCCGCGGTGATTGGTGCTGTACTTTACAGCACCAATCACCTCTGATCCCGTGTCACCGGCGAACGTTATTCGCCGGTGACACAGGAAAACGCTGTGAATGGCTGTTCACACTGAACAGCCAATCACAGCGATCGCCGACGGGGGGGGCGGCATCGCAGCCCCCCCTGGGCATGCACGGACATGTCTGCTGTCAGGGACAGCAGACATGCTGAAACTGTCACCGCGTCTATAGACGCGGTGACAGTTTAAATCCATGACGTACATTTACGCCATGTGTCGGGAAGTGCTTCCCGACCATGACGTAAATGTACGTCAAATGTCGGGAAGGGGTTAAGTAATCAATGTTATTTTTTTTAAATTGCGATTTAAAAAAAAATGCGATTTTGTGAGATTTCAGAACCTTACTTAAAAACTCATCCTATTAAACGTCACCCGTGATCTCCAACATCTTGTGCCAGCATGACCCCCAAACCCATGAGAGGACCTGGTGTTTGCATTCAGTTTATGTCTGTCCACCTATAACAATATTACCATTATTCTGGAATGGCAGTGGAAGATTGTCTTCCTTATACAAAATTATAAAAGGAGCATAACTTATCTGTGTTGTAGAATATAATAATAATAAAGACTGCATAATGTTATAGGGCAAAACCTAGGAACTTTCCCAAGCTTGTATGAATTTTCCATAGGATCATACTTTATGTGATAGGGTGCGTCTTTATTTGGGTGGCCAAGACGTAGTTAAATATTTAATGGTTTTATAATGAACACCAAAGACAATCCAACATAGATTACTATACAACTCGGAAGTGGTACAATTCAGCAACTAGAAGTAAAGCCAGGGTTGCCGACCCTCCCGGAATTTGCGGGAGTCTCCCGAAAATCGTCTCCCCCCTCCCGGCCCCCGGAAGGGTGGGCAACCCTCCCGGAATCAGGGGGTCCCCCACGATCGCGGCATTTAAATGCCGCAATCCGCGGGTCTCAGAGTAGGGGGCGGAGCTAAAATGGCACAATTAATGATGTCACCGTTAAGCCCCGCCCCCCGAACTCGTAATGAAAGATTCCTCTCCGGGCTTCTCCCGAAGAGGATTTTGTGCAGGTCGGCAACCCTGAGTAAAGCATGTTTAGAATATCCAGACAAAGCATTTCATCAGAGGAGAGTAATGGGGAGCATTTTGTAAAGCACAATAGAATATAAAACTACCTTTCCCAGATATTCATGCATTATTTTCTACCTTCTATCTGAAATTGCAGAGGAAATAAATGAGCTGCGAGGACCCAGATGCATATAATATAGGTCATACACAGAACAGTGTAGAATATCCCAATTTTGCTATAGCTGATGAGTTGAAGACTACCTACCTGAGCCCTTCTCATGTATGACAGAGGCTCTTTGATGTTCTCAGCAGGTGCTGCTGGGTGACAAGGTGCTGGAAGCCTGGAAAACAAATCCCCAGGTATGCATTAATGTGATTTAAGACTTATTGAACTGGACAATTTAAAAGAGTATTGTCCACACCGCATATTTTCTGTAATTGCTCTAGAACGGTACATGAAGCAGCCTGAGCAAGTTCAACTATTCTGGAGACTAGTGAGCATCATATAAGGAGTCAGTTGCATTTTGCTTGTAGTACATACATTCCATACTGTATAGTTAATAAATAGAGATAATGGATGGTTAATTTAGACACCTATGAGATCAACATTGCAGCTTACAGCTGCAGTCAGACACACAATATAGGCAGGCTACATATTTTTATTGGCAGAAGCTGCTTGTGCACCTGTTTTGGAAATAAGTCAGATTTTAATTGAAAAATGCCAGTCAAAGATAACAAGCAATACAGAGTCATTTGGCTCTCATGCTTTATGTATAGCTTGATTCTTTTCGTATGGAAAATAAATGTACGTGGACACATCTGTGTGTGAAACACCGACACCCTGCAAGGACCAGCAAAAGGGAGTGTTATGGATAGGCATGGGACTGGGGACTAAGGGTTAAGATATGGAAGGGGGGGGGGGGGGGGATAGGTTAATCTTCACTGGATTCGCACGAGTCTTCACCAACCTACTACCAGACCCGGAAGACATCACAGCAGCTACTGTACCTGCAGTACCAGGTAAGTCACCACAAGACCAAGACGTTTTATAGACATGATGAAAGCGAACATGGTCAATAATATGCTAATAACATTATGACTATGTAAATATTATGAAAGTTGACAAAATATACCACATCCACTGTGAACACAAAATCTAATTATATATTTGTAAAACCCTCCATGCACAACAGTACTTCAATTGCCATAGAAATGAACATAATGATACAAGTTTACAGTGTATATTACAGTACATGTGCTACATTAAAATGGCAATACTGTATGTGTAATGCGTGCATCTCTATATAAAAAAGGAGTGTGATTCACCTCTCAAAATACTTACACACTGAGCTCCCGATAAACTGCATTTTGAAGTTTTTTCTCCCAACCTAAAAGAAGAAAAAAGTAAATAAAGACACGCAGATAGAAAAAAAGGGAGAGTCAGGGAGCGAAAAGGAGAGTCAGGAAGGAAGAAAAAGAGACAGAGAGCTGGAAAGGAGAGAGCGAGCATGCAAAAACAGAGACTGCGTGACAGCACTAATGCATGAGAGAGTGCAAAAGACAAAATGCACACAAAAGGGCATCACGGATGATGTAATGGTTAGCATTACTGCCTCACAGCGCTGAGGTCATGGGTTCAATACCCACCATGGCCCTAAATGTGCGGAGCTTGTATATTCTCCCCGTGTTTGCGTGGGTCTACTAGGGGTTTCCTCCCACAATCCAAATATACTGGTAGGTCAATTGGCTTGGATCAAAGTTAACCCTAGAATGTCTGTGTGCGCGTGTACATGTGCTAGGAAATATAGATTGTAAGCTCCACTGGGGCAGGGACTGATGTGTATGTTCAACTATACTCTGTAAAGCGCTGCGTAATATGTATGTGCTATATAAGAAGCTGTTAATAAATAAATAATAAAAGCCCACAAATTAGTGTGATTGGGGGGGGGGGGGCAAAAGTTAGCGGCGGACGCAAGCAAGCGGTGAGCATCAGGTGTGAAGGGGTGCCCTACAGAGAGGCGACTGCTAGAAGTGGGCACAAGCAAGCAGGGGAATGCCACAATGGTCGCAAGCAAATGAGGTGCGCTA
Organism: Crinia signifera; assembly: GCF_055691185.1. Lineage (NCBI taxonomy): Eukaryota > Metazoa > Chordata > Amphibia > Anura > Myobatrachidae > Crinia > Crinia signifera. The sequence continues at coordinate 67,129,290 of NC_139217.1, forward strand.
GAGTAGTCACAAGCTAGCAGGGGTGCATTGTTAGAGGGGACACAAGCTAGAAGTGTTGCAAGCTAAAGGGGTCACAAGCGAGCGGATGGTGCACTAGAGAGGTCGCACGTGAGAGGGTGGCAAACTACAGGGGTAGCACTACAGGGAGTGCAAGAGCACACTAGAAGGGCGCAAGCGAGTGGGTTGCAAACTAGAGGGTGTGCAGGAGAGCATGCTAGAGGGGGCAAACCCTGAAGGGGACGCGCTAAAAGGGTTAATCCTAGAGGGGGGGCAATCGATAGAGGGGGCACAAGTGAGTGGTTGTAAGCTAAAGGGATCGCACTACAGGGGGTACAAGAGTGTGCCAAAAGGGGTGCAAATGAAAAGGGGCGCAAGCGGGGGTGTGCACTAGTGGGCTGTAAGCAAACATAGGCATACTAGAGGGGACAAAAGCAAATTGGAGCGCAAGCAATAGGGGTGAGTGGGGATGAAACTAAACATAGGTGCTACCAGGGGCACAAGCAAACAGCAATATAGACTACAAGTGAGCAGGGTGCAAGTGCTAGAGTGGACTGAATGCAATCAGAGGGTTGTGCTAGCGGGGTGTCGAGATAGAATGTCGAGATGGCGCTGCAGGGGGTCCCAAGCATGCCGGGGGCGCTGCAGGGGGTCGCAAGCGAGCGGGGGTCGCTACAGGGGGCAAAAGTGAGTGGATATGTGCAATAGAGTGGTTGTACGCTAAACAGGTTGCAAGCAAGTGGGGGCAGCAAGCTAAAGGGGTCACAAGCAGCTAAAGGGGTCACACTACAGGGGGTGAAAGTGTGCCAAAAGGGGTGCAGATGAAAAGGGGCGCAAGCGGGGGTGTGCGCTAGTGGGCTGTAAGCAAACATAGGCATACTAGAGGGGACAAAAGCAAATTGGAGTGCAAGCAATAGGGGTGAGTGGGGATGAAACTAAACATAGGTGCTACCAGGGGCACAAGCAAACTGGTTGCTTGTGCCCCCAACCGCAATAGACTACAAGCGCTAGGGGTAGCGAGTGCTAGAGCGGGTGCAAGTGAGCAGAGGGTTGTGCTAGCAGACTGAAAACAAACAGAGGCATGCGAGAAGGGTCACAAGCGAGCGCGGATACAAGATACAGGGGTCACAAGCAAGCGGGGTCAAAAGTGAGCAGGGACCCGCGCTAGAGGGGCCAAACATGAGCTGGGATGCAAGCTAGAGGGGTCGCTAGTGAGGAGGGGAAGTAAGCTAGAGGGGTCGCTAGTGAGGAGGGGAAGTAAGCTAGAGGGGTCGCTAGTGAGGAGGGGAAGTAAGCTAGAGGGGTCGCTAGCGAGCGGTGGAAGCAAGCTAGAGAGGTCATTAGGGAGCAGCGCTGCAGGGGTCGCAAGCGAGCGGGGGTGCGCGCGCTGCAGGGGTCGCAAGCGAGCGGGGGTGCGCGCGCTGCAGGGGTCGCAAGCGAGCGGGGTGCGCGCGCTGCAGGGGTCGCAAGCGAGCTGGGGTGCGCGCGCTGCAGGGGTCGCAAGCGAGCGGGGGTGCGCGCGCTGCAGGGGTCGCAAGCGAGCGGGGGTGCGCGCTGCAGGGGTCGCAAGCGAGCGGGGGGTGCGCGCGCTGCAGGGGTCGCAAGCGAGCGGGGGGTGCGCGCGCTGCAGGGGTCGCAAGCGAGCGGGGGGTGCGCGCGCTGCAGGGGTCGCAAGCGAGCGGGGGTGCGCGCGCTGCAGGGGTCGCAAGCGAGCGGGGGGTGCGCGCGCTGCAGGGGTCGCAAGCGAGCGGGGGGTGCGCGCGCTGCAGGGGTCGCAAGCGAGCGGGGGGTGCGCGCGCTGCAGGGGTCGCAAGCGAGCGGGGGGTGCGCGCGCTGCAGGGGTCGCAAGCGAGCGGGGGGGTGCGCGCGCTGCAGGGGTCGCAAGCGAGCGGGGGTGCGCGCGCTGCAGGGGTCGCAAGCGAGCGGGGGGTGCGCGCGCTGCAGGGGTCGCAAGCGAGCGGGGGGTGCGCGCGCTGCAGGGGTCGCAAGCGAGCGGGGGTGCGCGCGCTGCAGGGGTCGCAAGCGAGCGGAGGGTGCGCGCGCTGCAGGGGTCGCAAGCGAGCGGGGGGTGCGCGCGCTGCAGGGGTCGCAAGCGAGCGGGGGGGTGCGCGCGCTGCAGGGGTCGCAAGCGAGCGGGGGGTGCGCGCGCTGCACTGGTCGCAAGCGAGCGGGGGTGCGCGCGCTGCACTGGTCGCAAGCGAGCGGGGGGTGCGCGCGCTGCAGGGTTCGCAAGAGAGCTGGGGGTGCGCGCGCTGCAGGGTTCGCAAGAGAGCTGGGGGTGCGCGCGCTGCAGGGTTCGCAAGAGAGCTGGGGGTGCGCGCGCTGCAGGGTTCGCAAGAGAGCTGGGGGTGCGCGCTCGCTGCAGGGTTCGCAAGCGAGCGGGGGTGCGCACGCTGCAGGGTTCGCAAGCGAGCGGGGGGCCCGCGCTGCAGGGTTCGCGAGCGGTGGGTGCGCGCACTGCAGGGGCGGCCGCAAGCGAGCGGGGGGTGCGCGCACTGCAGGGGCGGCCGCAAGCAAGCGGGGGGTGCGCGCACTGCAGGGGCGCCCGCAAGCGAGCGGGGGTGTGCGCACTGCAGGGGCGCCCGCAAGCGAGCGGGGGTGTGCGCACTGCAGGGGCGCCCGCAAGCGAGCGGGGGGGTGCGCCCTGCAGGGGCGCCCGCAAGCGAGCGGGGGGTGCGCACTGCAGGGGCCGCAAGCGAGCAGAGGGTGCGCGCACTGCAGGGGCCGCAAGCGAGCAGGGGGTGCGCACGCTACAGGGGCCGCAAGTGAGCGGGGGTGCGCATGCTACAGGGGCCGCAAGCGAGCAGGCCCGCACGCTAGAGAACTATAAACAGTGATGCTGTATATAGGGGGGTCGCAAGCGAGCAGGGGCACGCTACAGGGGTAGCAAGTGACAGGAGCTACAGGGGTCACAAGCGAGCGGGAGCGCTAGAGAACTATATACAGTGACGCTCTAGAGGGTTCGCAAACAAGCAGGGACGCGTGCTAGAGGGGTCGCAAATGAGCAGGGTCGCAAGCAAGCAGGGACGTGTGCTAGAGGGGTCACAAGCGAGCAGGGACGAACGCTAGAGAAACAGATACAGTAGCTTATCTAAGCATGTATTAGAAGTCCATAACGGAAAAAATAAAAAGGATTCTCATGTATAAGAATACAGCATGGGAAGATTACACAGAGTCCAACACAGAGTGTTATCAGAAAAAGAACCTCGATGGATCTTCAAATAAAAAAAAAAAAAAAAAAAAAAAAAAACACTGTTTCCAGGGGGGCTCAATAACAATTTTGAATCGTTCGCATAAGAGGTTTCATGTATAGTCTAGTGCAGGGGTCCTCAAACTATTTTGCTCTATGACCCCATCAGACAAATATAATAAAAAAGGACCCCAGCAAGGTCATCACATCACATGTGTAGGCAGCAGAGAGCACATCCATGGCAGCATTGTGGAGGCACAAAATGATAGGAGGAGTCTAAAATAACAGACAATTCAACAATTTTTTAGACTCCTTGATTCATTGACTGATATTAGGAAAGTCATCAGCCTGATGGTCAGCAACATGGAGTCGCGACCCCATGCTGAGCAGGTCAGGACCCACAGTTTGAGAACCACTGGTCTAGTACTTTTATGTGTTCATAGACTGACATCTTCCAATTCTCCCCTAACTATAGGACTTCCTCACCATAGTTTTGCCAAATTTCAACTCATTAGTCCAAGATTAGTCCTCCTCTGAAGGTTCTTTGGGTGTTGATCTAATGTGAGTAAAGCTATAACCGTTAGAGGAGGCATGTCATGTTTATAACTTTAAACTATTAGTAAGTTTGTATCTTTTTAGATAATTACTGCTTGTCAATATTAGGATTGCTTTTCTATATAAATTCTTATAGACTTTGCAGTCTTATGGGGAGCCAGCAGCAGCAAGTTGACCTTCCTATGGGCGGTTTCACACACACCGGTTATAACAGGAAGGCAAAAAGCCGAACACACTTTGTCCGGCTTTTTGCCTGACAGTTGTTTCTTTCACATGCACCGGCTCTGTGAGCTGGGGCGGTGTAATATTTGAGGATGGAAACTACAGTGACGTCAGTTTGGTGGCGGTGGAGAACTAAAACTGCACACCAATTGACCAGTGTGTGTGAAAGGCCCCCATCGCCCTCAGCACACACTGACCTGTCAGGCTGGAACGGCCACGGCACGGCAGCCGTCCTCTGCAGTGGTAAGATCCGGCTGCTACCCGGTGGCTGCGCCGTGACCATCCCTTATGAAAGGACAGATTGTTGTCCATTATCCTCAGTGGGGACGGCAGGAGAGTGTGAAAGGGGCCTATAGGACTGATTCTCTGCTGTTGCTGTAGGACAGCGTCCGTCAGCTTTAGGAAGCTTGTTCTGGCAGCAGTTGTTGGCATGAGTGGAAGTTTGCATGCTACTAATATCCCAGATTCTTGTGGTCAAATACCACAGTTCTGAATCCTTAGCTTGGAGAAGACAAATACTAATTAGAATAGAAGGTTATGGAGCATAATGCAGGCCACCTAATATAACCCTGGTCCAGCACAACCATCTTTGTCCTGGTACATGATGATTACCTTCAACCTCAGCCAAACTCCACACCAAAAATTTAATAAGTCACGATTATTAGTGATGATGTACACAGCACAACATACCTGATGCCGTCAGATATTCTTTGATATCTTCCTTAAGTGTTTCTAGTTTTACATCTGGATTAAGCAGACATCCCTGTAAGAGTGAGAACTCAATAAATAGAAGTGCCAACCAAAGTTGTGTAATCAGTGTTCTCATGCGATAGATAATTGTGCCCACTATATGGTCATATATTTTCTTAACTAGCAAAACAATTTGAAATACATAAAGTCTTCAAATATATATATATATATATATATTCCACAATAGGGTTAACCAATATCAGCTTTACTGCAGCAAATTGGGTCAAAATATTATACAGTGTCTGACCCTGTGGCCCCCTAGGACATACTTTTGTAAAATTACTGCACTATAGCATTTCTCCCAGCTTCTGGTACATGTGTCTCATTACTGTATACATCTCCCTATGCAGAACCTCTAACTATACAAGATCATTCATACCTGGCTCAATAAATGACAAGACAATGTTTTCTCATAAAGTTTGCTCAGACAGATGTACGTCTCAGTAATTCTTGCGGCAGGGTACGGCAACACTGCCCGTGTCCGCTTCAGGGAGACGGGGTTAGGGGTAGAGTAGCATGTGCGTCTCGTGCGTCTCATACACAATAAAGGATGCATTTGCCAGTGCTCCATGTTACATACTGGCAAATGCCTCCTTTGCAAACCCCCTCTATCCACACCGGCCCAAAGCGTGGCTAGCACAGCGAGGGGATGCGTTAAGCGTCCTCCCAACCTGTTCATATCCCAACTATCCACGTCAGCGTGGAGTTGATTCTATAAAGTGTGGCGAGTACAGCGAGCCCCGCGAGGCGACACGTTAAACGAGCCCGAAGCATAACGAGTGCAGCGATTCCCGTGAGAAATCCGCGTCCGCTCGTCACACTTTATAAAATCAACTCCCCGCTGACGTGGATAGTGGGGTATGAACAAGTCGGGAAGATGCGCTGCGCGTGCCACGCTTCGGGCTGACGTGGATAGTGGGGGTGTTTAAAGAAAAAATTCACACCTGGCATATCATCCATCTGAAACAGTAATGACGACATGTGTTAACTGGCAACTGGATTTTAGTGAACAATGAAGAAGAAGAAAACCAATGAACAATGTTCCCTGCACCAAGGGTTTTGCGCCATATAAACTCCTGCAGGTAGGAGTCAAGGTACTGGCGCGCAGTGTCCCTCTGTCTCTTGTTCCTCCTCTTGCATGAGCCCCAGAGCCTTTCCATATTTTGGGTATGAACCCCAGTGTCTGGGTCCACGAAATTGCTGAAGTTTTTGTGTGTTGTACGCGCGCCAACAGTCTGAGTATACAGTGGTACCCGGTTCAATATGCGTCTGGATGGCGGACATCAGGGTGCTGGCATCACGGATGGCCACTGGTGTTATGTTATTGCTGGCTCCCCTAATCCTGTGTTGGGGCTGGGACATCAAATCAAGGGTGCAGGCCTTACGCTTCAATTTATGGTGGTTTTGTTTCACAACTTTAGGTGTCTCACAAAATGAAATGCTTGTAAGCTCCTCTGCCCACCAAAAAATAAAATGCAGAAGGGTCAGAAACGTGATGCGACAGTCGTGAAACCAATGTGCCGCACGGAGACTGTACTTCTTTCTGCATGTTTTAATGTGGCAGAGCCACATACACTCCATTATGCTCAAACGCATTGGGTGGCCATTGAGACAGGTTTACGTCTGTGGACGCAAGTGGTGCTCTTGAAAAAATGCCAACTCCTCCTCCGTCTGCGGCAGGTTAAATATGGTCAATGGTTCAGCAGCCATTCCAAATTAATTTTAACAAGGAGCTTCAGAAATACAGCTGCAGTCACAGTCGCTTCACCTTCACCTCTGTCTGACTACATAAAGCTCCGCTAGCGCAGTCACAGTTGCTTCACCTCTGACTGATTACACTGAGTGTTTAAAGGTCCGCTTCAAAGCGACATAGCTTCAAAGCGACATAAATACAGCCGCAGTCACAGTTGCTTCACCTGACTGACTACGCTGACCCGCTAGAGGGACACTACGCCAACTCCCTAACGCGCTGACACTACGGCCGCCATTAGAATACACAAGTAACTGCCACTATGCTGACAGGGACACTATGCTAACTACATAATGGGCACTGTGATAATACACAAGTACCGACATGATTTTCTTGAGGTTGCACCCAGACACAGGAGCACAGATAGCAGTGTGGGGGTCCACGTCCCCTACAGAAAAAAAAAGAAATAAACATACGTAAAAAAAAATAATTCTGGGCCCAATTCTCTCCACAAGGGGATTTTCATTCAGATCACGGGGGAGGTTGAAACATCTTACTAGGGATAACCATCTGTGGGATTATTATTGATTGTCACCATCAATGGTTCCATGGATAATCTCACTGGTAGAAAGCCAATCTGCACAAAACCATTGGTTGTGTCGCAAATGGTCAACCCTGCTTTCCTATTAACTCGGAGAGGGGTTACTCAGAGCATGGGGAAGGGGTGTCATGGATTAGGGGGAGAAAGCTAATCAGGCTTACTGTAAAAGAAGAACATTGGTATTTGGGGGGGGGGTCTCCCCCTACTAAGAACACAGTAGCAAAAACTCTAGCCAACAGCCACAGAAATGGAATTTCTAGTGTTGAAGGACAGTATGAGAGGACCCATTTCTCTATTCCCTCAAGTCTAAAAGATCAGCCATAGAAGTGTTAGCTACCAAACAATTAGTTTTAACTTCATTCATTTGATGCTGTTCTAGATCAACTAATTGATTTTTCCTACAATTAGTCTGGCATCAGTAAAATATTTGTAAGTTGTCTTTTTCTAATAAGCATATTAGGTTAGAAGATTCTGGGAACATGCCTTTAAGACTTTACAGCTGCTCTCTTCAGCAGAACAATGCACGGAGTAAAAATCTCCAAATTCTTTATAAATTACTCCTTCACCTCCTAAGTCTTCCGAAAAGGAGGTATGGTTCTGAAATGCTTCGCCACCCTTTGATATGTATTTCAACATCATCATCATCATCAACTGACCTTTTGCCAGACTTATTTTGGTCTTCCATGCAATCCACTCATCAAGTCTGAACATGCAAGCTCTTAGACCCTCTCCATCCATTCTTGCGTCTCCTTTTGTAAAAGCATAAACATCTTTCCTTTAATTCCCTACTTAAACCTCCATTCGCACTATGTATAGTACTTCGTAGAAACAGACTTTAAATATGCAACATCACTTATTCTGTACACCATAATTCTTCTTAACATAGTATTGTAGTCAGCCTTTGATTTATTTAATCACCTTCTATTTCTCTAAAGTTGCTTCCCTCAATGAGTCCAAGGCTGTACACAGGTGTCATATTTCCAGTGGAGCTTAACCACCTGTCACTGTCTCTCACTGTATCTTAGGCCACCTTTGGTCCACTGTAACTTCTGCTGAGAGCACTCAGTAGGAATGACAGCTCTATGGAACCTTGTGATATGCGTTACCAGCGTTGAGGATGCCCTTGGTCATATGAAAGCAGCATCCAAATTTTTAGTATCCTGATAGCTACAATGTACCTCTTCCCTTATAAACAAAGCCTTCTTACAATCTGAAAGCCAGCACTTAAAGGGGTTTTAAAAGGGAAACACAACTTAAAGATTAAAAAAACTACAACATGTAGCGGGTATGCCAGAGATAACCAATAACTTTGACCAGTGCTTTTTAAGATCTTTATTGGTGACATTGCAAAATGGAACTGAGAGTAAACTATGCTTTTTTTGCAGATGAAACAGGGTAGACACACCAGGAGGGGTAAAATAATGATTGATGATCTAGGTAGATTAGAGGAATGGTCAAGAGCATGGCAACTACAGTTTAATGCCAGAAAATGCAAAATCACGCACTTGGGTCTCAGAAATCCAAAATCTAAATATAGTATAAATGGCACTAGAATGGAAACTACTGAGGAGAGAGGGGTCTAGGTGTCACTATTTCAGGGGACTTAAAGGCAGGTAGGCAATGTAACAAAGCAATGAAGAAGGCAAATCAGATGCTTGGTTGCATAGGCAGAGATATCAGCAGTAGAAAGAAAGAAGTAATAATGCCACTGTATAGGTCATTGGTACGACCTCACCTAGAGTATTGTGTTCAGTTCTGGAGGCCATATCTCCAGAAGGATATAAATACATTAGAGACTGTACAAAAGAAGGGCAACTAAAATGGTGCATGGCCTACATCACAAAACGTACCAGGAAAGACCTTAATATGTATACTTTAGAGAAGAGAAGGGAAAGGGGGACATGATAGAAACTTTTTAAATATATCAAGGGTTTTAACAAGGTACAGGTGGGAGACATTTGTCACAGGAAGAGGAGCAACAGAACACGAGGACATGCACTGACACTAGAGGGAGGAAGATTCAGGGGAAATTTGAGGAAAAATTACTTCACAGAAAGAGTAGTAGATAAGCGGAATAGCTTCCTATAAGAGGTGGTAGAGGCAAATACAGCAGAGCAATTTAAACATGATGATATCAATATGCCTATCCCAAGCCTTACAAAGCAATAAGGATCAAATATGGTTTGAGGTAACAGGTTTAAAAAAGGGGCAGTCTAGATGGGCCAAGTGGTTCTTATCTGCCGTCAAAGTTTATGTTTCTATGATAAAAAGCCACAGGTGCCGTAAGCATAACATATATGGTCTTATATCAAAGGCGCAATAATCCCAGAGAATGTGACAGCACCAAAGTTATATCTTTCTTTTTTTATGAGCGAGTTGGTCAGTGTGTGTTGGTGTGGTTTAAGAAGAACCAAAAGTAATATTGAAAAATTAATCTAGAATAAAAATAATAATCTTCTTTTTCGGATGATGCTTCTTAAAAAAAAAAAAAAAAAAAATCAGACCAGGATATATAAAAGTACTGCAAAAGTGAACTGAAGGGAGCTAGACTATAGCCAGTATTCAATGCCTCTGATTCGCCATATTTTCTGGCGAATCAGGCAATTTGACGTGTTTACAGTGAATTTTCTAACACAAAAAACAATTCTCCCTATTCAATGAACAGAATTCACTGCAAATGAAGAGCGAATGACTGTCGATTCGCCACAATTCGCCGGTGCTTTTCAATGGGGTTTTTAGTCAAATTCGCCGAGAGTGTATTCAATGCCCAAATGGAGAACTGCTTTCTCCAGTGATTTTCGCCATGATTCTCCATTTTGCATTCGACATCTTTTTTTGGTGAACTGGAATTTGATCTTTTAAAATAAATGTTTTTTTGTTTTGTTTTCTGGTGTAAAAAAATCAGTTATTTAATTATTTGAAGAGCCTTGCTGTTTTTTTTTTTCACTGGACAAGGATCACAAATATATTTTTAATTAATATTTTTTTTTAACATACCATATGCAGGGGGGGGGGGGGGGAGGTGCTGCTGGTCACATTACATATTGCAGGGGGGCCTCGCTGATCTCCCATAAGGGCTGCAGGGATCCCCTGCCCGCTGGTGGGTGGCATGCAGCAGGGTCTGGCAGCACAGGGTTCGGTAGCGCTGGCGGGCAGGGGGGGGGGGGGGAATCAGTGTGTGCCCTCTGCCTGATAGTAGTCAGCAGTGCCACAACCCGGAACCATCAGGCTGCCACTGACCGAAGCAGCATTGCTCCCCTGCGCTGCCGCTCACAGCCAAAGCCCGAGTCAGGTGTCACGGCGGGGGAGCGCTCTGATGTCGCAGGGAGCCCCCACACAGGCTGAGGACGGGGAGGGGTCCAGCAGCAGCAGCAGCAGCAGCCCTTTGGCTCCGGCAGCCACAGCGCAGTGATAGCAGATGTCAGCGCTGTGACTGCTGGAGCCGGAGGTCTGCTGCTGCTGGACCCGTCCTCAGGCTGTGTGATGAGTCTCCCGCCGGCATAAGCGCGCTCCCCCGCCGGGACTCCACTCCATCCCCAGCAGCAGTGGCAGGGAGCTGAATTCGTCGTAGGGGATCATTTTCGCCGTCAGGGGCAGCAAGCACCTGACGCATTGAATAGTATCAGCTGGTGGCGAATTGCGGGGGGCAGAGAATCACGGCGAGCGCACGGCAAATCCAAAACTGGATTCGCTGCCATGCGCTCGCCAGAGCATTGAATACCCCCCTATGCCTGTAAGTATGACTCTGCCCAATAGTGTCAGTAGTTTAACTGATGCAGGCTAACAATGTTGTCATTTATAAATTATACAGAAAAAGGAATCTTATCAGAATATAGGGCAGGAATTTAAATATTGTACAAAAAACAGACAGAAATAACAAAATAAACCAAACACTGATATAGCAATGTCAGAATGCATTAAGGATTCATGAAATGAAGGGGAAAAACTAGTGTGGATTCACGGATGTAGTTTGGAATGAAAATTGTAGATACATGCAATGTTTTTGATTTCTTGTCTTGAATAAACAAAGCATTTATTAATACACCAGTAACAGGTCTCTTGCGGGAAACAAATAAAATAAATGCAAAAAAATAAAAATAAAGTAGAAAAAGTTAAACAAAATCAAATAACCAAACGGAAATTAATATTATTTTAATTGTATCTATAGTATATACACTTACGCACTCACAGTCCGTAAAAAGCAAAGCATTATTCTACACCACCACCAAGATAAAAGGTCATGGGAAATGCTTACTCATTAAACAAAGAGGTCTAATAATATGGAAACTAGCTAACGAGGTAAGAGATGGTGTCATGCATTAGAGTAAGAAATAGCTGTCACAGTGTGATGAGGAAAGTGATTAATGGCTATTTTTAGGGAGGATTTATAAGCTAGAGAAGAAACATTAAGCTTGAGTCATTCTTTGGTATTCTAAAATGGAACAGAAAAAAATAACAATAAATACACTGTAAAAAAATAATAATCTAAAGCATAGGGCTAAAAAGAATATCAGCAGTAATTAAAATTCAAATTAGAATTTCACTAGTAAAAGGGGAGAAGTGTCCCGTTTCTGAACGATATCACATGGGATCCAGTATAAGTATACGGATCCTATGCTTTATCACAGTTCTGATCACTGCTTATTGGGGGATCCTACTTTGCATGCCTGAGGCACCGGAACATTAATCCTTGAGCAATGCTGTCATCGGGGCTAATTGACTAGTCTCCGCAGAATGAATCTGTTGCAGTAAACTACCACGGCTAATTAAATATCCCCATCATTTTTGCCCAAAATGGGTAGAATGGAGATTTTGCCCATTGTGTTGCATTCAGCATTATAACCAATGTGAACATTTACTCTGGAAAATATTCCCAGACTTTTGTGTTTTGCAAAAGTTGTTCAAGTATTATGAGTAACTAGTGGCCATTTAGGTTTCATGCAATACTAGGAATTACAGTAAAGGGCCCCTTACACTCGTGAGATTGTCAGATTTGACCCAATTCAGATGGGCCAATTTATCTGAAAAAATCTGCCTGATGTGTAGGACCCAATGCACAATCCCGTGCGCATTGGGTCTAACAAAGATTGATCCTCCTGCACATAGGATAAATCTAAATTCAAATCAGGTCCAAATTGTTGGACAAGTTTAAGGGGCCTTGGACAAGAAACTACAGCACCCACAAGGCTTTGCAAACAATACCATACTCCTCCGTCTCCTCTGTGTGAGTAGAGCGCGCTGACGTCACAAGCGGTGCGCCGAGACACGCCGGGTCCGGCAGACCGGCGACTCGGCACACACGCTGTCAGCGGGGATCAACACCAGATGCCACACCGGTCCAAGCACCAAACAGGACCCATCTGGACTCCAAGAGAGCCCAGGACGGCACAACACACCTACAAAGAACGGGGTAAGAAGCAAGGTGCAGGACGCCGCTACTTGCTTTTATTTCTCCCATCCAGGACTTCCGTTATTTACATCACTGCTTAAGCAGCGCCACCAGAGACTTCAGGAAACATAAGTCCGCGAGATTTATGGTATAAAGGTACCTGTTGGCACCCTGATCCCCACGGGGCTCCTGATCACCACAACACGCCGTCATCACTAACGTTCATCACAGCCCACAGAGAACATTTACACCCAACTGTATCCCTTTTAGGAGACATAGGTCCCTTTAGGACGTATGGTATAAGGGAACCTGTTGGCATCCCAATCCCCACAAGGGCTCCTATTAGGGACAGTCAGGTGTCCCCCGACATCTGTACCATAGACTGTGTCGGCACTAACCCCAGTGGAGCACCCACAAAAAATGCGAATTATACTCACCGATAATTCCTTTTCTTCTGAGATATCCCATGGCAGCCAGTATACTGGGATATTCCCCTTTCCAACCAATCAGACAGGTGATCTTTTGCAGGGACCGCCCACTCTGGGTACATCAGCTCCCTTCTACCTCCCTTCAGTGTCATTCGAGTGTCTCCGGACCAACAAAGTCCCTGCAAGAAGAACACATACATAGGGAGGGAACCATGGCTGCCATGGGATATCTCAGAAGAAAAGGAATTATCGGTGAGTATAATTCGCATTTTTCTTCCTACGATCCCCAAGGCAGCCAGTATACTGGGACTTACCCAAGCAAGCCAGAAAAAATAGGGCGGGAACCAAGTGCTGCTTAAACAATTTATTGTACAGAATTACCCAAGAGGGCTTCTTCAAGCACATAATTCCCAAAGTGGGCAGAGGACACATTGAGAGCATAATGCTTCGAGAACGTAAGGAGTGAAGACCACGTAGCTGCGCGACACAGCTCTGCCGCTGACACGTTAGCCTTCTTAGCCCACGAAGCTGCCACTGCCCTCGTAGAATGTGCCTTAATCACCAGTGGAACCGTCTTTCCTTCATTATTGTAGGCAAATTGAATGACTTCTTTAATCCACCTAGCTATGGTTTGTTTAGAAGGCGTAAGACCTCTTCTGACTCCCTCAGGTATTACGAACAGACTCTTGGATCTCCTAAACGATTCCGTCCGTTTAAGGTAGATAGTAATAGCTCTCACTAGATCCAACGAGTGCCAAGACTTCTCCTTGTCATCCTTGGGATCTGGGCAAAAGGCTGGTAGGACAATCTCTTGATTGATATTAGCCTCAGATACTACCTTAGGCAAGAATTCTGGATTAGTCTTCAGTATAACTTTGTTAGGTAGAAACTTCAAGTATGGTTCCTCCATCCATAAAGCCTGCAGTTCACTGACCCGTTTGGCTGATGTAATGGCCACTAGAAAAATGACCTTCCAAGTCATATGTTTTCCAGATACTTCCTCCAGAGGTTCAAATGGTTCGTTAGCTAGACTTTTAAGAACTAAATTTAAGTCCCAAGGTGTAACTAGGGGTTTCCTGAGAGGGCGAATTCTTTTCATAGCATTACAGAACCTAATGATGAGGTTGTTCTCTGAGAGTCTACGCTCCAGCAGAATACTCAAGGCTGAGATCTGAGTTCTTAAGGTTGCAGGTGCGAGCCCCAGCTCAAAACCTTCATAAAGAAATTGTAATACCTCTGCCACGGGTATCTTTGAGAAATTACCTTCATATCCACCCCATGAGATGAATTTCTTCCAGACTTTATAGTATAACAGAGAGGATACTGTTTTTCTCGCTTTCAGCAACATATCTGAAACTGAATCAGTAACATGAGATTTTCTTAAAATCTGCCGCTCAATTTCCATGCCCTCAAGCATAACATTGTGGGGTCTGGATGGGTCAAAGGGCCTTGTTTTAATAAGTCCTTTCTGGCCGGAAGGCACCAAGGGGAAACCTTCAACATCCTCAGTACATTCGTGAACCAAGATCTCCTTGGCCAATAGGGAAGAATTATCACCATTTCTACTTGGTCCTCTCTGATTTTCTTCAGAGTCCTGGCTATCAGGGGAAACGGTGGAAACGCGTATCCCAGCCTGAATTCCCATTTCACCGAAAAGGCATCTAGGACTGAGGCTTGTGGGTGATATTTTGAAAAGAATGTCTTCACCTTCTTGTTGCTGAAAGATGCCATCACATCTACTTCCGGTTGGCCAAAGATTCTGACCACCTCGAGAAAGACCTCTGTATTCAACTCCCATTCGCCCGGGTCCATCGTCTTTCGGCTTAGGAAGTCTGCCTCTATATTCTCTATCCCAGGGATATGAACGGCTGAAATCGATAGCAGATTCTCTTCTGCCCATGTCATAATTTGACCTGCTATGAACATTAGTCTCTTGTTCCTTGTACCCCCTTGGTGGTTGATATACGATACCACTGTCACATTGTCTGTCATCACCCTTAAATGAGATTTCCTGATCTTCCAGTGCACTTGCTTGATCGCCTCCCAGACCGCTAGCAATTCTCTTGCATTGGAGGACATTGCTTTTTCTACCTTTGACCACAGTCCTTGGACCGAGATGTCTTCTATATGCGCTCCCCCAACCACTGCTGCTTGCGTCTGTGGTTAAAACCTGAAACTGCGGGTTCTCCAGACTCGATACCCTCAGATGCAGGTCTTCTATCCACCAGCGAACCGAGTCTCTTCCGGTTGAAGACCAACTCAACATCTTTCTGTCGTCGCATCTTCTCCTTAGGAAGGGGAGTAGTAGCCACTGAAACCCTCTCATTCGCCACTGTGCCCAGGGCACTATGTGAATACAAGACGCCATCATTCCTAATAGCTTCAGTGCCACCTTGAGGCAGAACCTGTTCGTAGATAACATTTCTCTTGCTAGAGCCTGGATCTTCACCGCTCTTTCCAGAGACAATGCTACATGAAACTCTCTTGTATTTATCCTGACCCCTAGAAATTGAATTTGTTGAACTGGCTGGAGACAACTCTTCTCTATATTCAGGACCCACCCATGGGAACTCAAGAACTCGGTTGTTCGGGCAATTTTTTGCTGAACCTCTTGACACGATCTCCCTGCTATCAACAGATCGTCCAGGTAAGCCCAGATTTGTACTCCTTCCTTCCTCAGTTCTGCTAGCAAAGGGGCCAGGACTTTTGTAAACACCCTCGGCGAAGTTTTCAGCCCGAAAGGTAGACAAGTAAATTGGAAGTGACTGCGTCCCAGCGCAAATCTTAGGAACTTTCTGTCTCGATGTTCTATAGCGATGTGATAATATGCGTCTTTGAGATCCACCGATGCTAGAAATTCGTTCTTTGCTAGACCGGCAAGGATTGAAGTCATAGTCTCCATACGAAACTTCACTACTTTTATGTATTCGTTCAGCTGTCTCAGATCCAATATCAGTCTGTATCCTCCTGAGCTTTTCTCTACTATAAATAGTCTTGAATAGAACCCTTTCCTTCTTTGAGCAAAAGGGACTCTTTCTATAGCTCCTATTTCTTGAAGCTGTTGGACCTTCAACATCAGGTTGTCTCTGAGAATCTTTTGACTTGGAATTGCTGATCTTAGATATCTGTTCTGATAGGGTACCTCTAGGAACTCTATACCGTAGCCTTTGTAAATAATTTGCAGTACCCACTTGTCTGTAATGGACTCCTCCCATTTTCTCCAAAACAGAAGGAGTCTGGCGCCTACGCCCATCACCTCCGCATAGTCATGCTTTTCCTCCTCTACGAAAGGACTGTCGGGATCCCAATCTGGAAGTATTTGGATTGCCCCTTCGATAGAATGTTTTGCCCGGCCTATAGCTTCTGGCTTCTTTATAGCTTTGCTTGTTGGTTGAGAAACTCTGAAATTTGTTTCTTCTATCCTGGGGCAGCCTAATAGACTTACCCCCTGACAGTTTCTGTATCAGAGTATCTAGTTTAGGGCCAAACAGGTATGAACCCTGAAAGGGTAGAGAGGCAAGAGTATTTTTAGAGCTAGCGTCTGCGCTCCATGGTTTCAACCATAGCGCTCTTCTTCCGCAGACCCCAGCTGCCATGGATCTAGCAGAGTACAGGACTGAGTCTAGCGAGGCTTCGCACAGGTATTCTACTGCCTTCTGCATAATACTCAGGTTTTTCAGAATATACTGTCTGGAGATTTTTTCTTCCACATCAGTGTGAAGATTGGATAACCATAAACGGAGGACTCTTGCCACCGAGGCTGTTGCTACACCAGCTTTTAGGGATACTGCCGAGGCTGAGTGTATTTTCCTAAAGGCATTTTCCATTCTCTTATTTATGGAATCACGGAAAGCCGCTGCGTCTTCTACAGGAATAGTTGACTTCGATGTGAGCTCAGCTACTGACGCATCAACCTTAGGAATCAGACACCAGCTCAGGAATTCTTCATCCCTGAACGGGTACATCTTATCAATTCTGTTACCCACTGACATCCTCTTCTCCACAGTCAAATGTTCTTTTGATATAATATCTCGTACGACTTTATGCACTGGAAAGGCTCTACCTTTCCTTCCTCGTGTCTCAAACAATGGATCCTTGTCCGTAGTCGCACCATCTTCCTTGTAGTCCATAGCTTTATATATATTTTTTAATAAAGCATCCACTATCTCCAGGTCGAATGATCTGGTCTCCTCCACTTCTCCGGACTCTGCACCAGATCCTTCCACATATAATTCTTCCTCCGTGGAGGATTCACCTTCCTCGTAAGACAACCCAGCCATGGACCTTGACCTTTTGACCACCTGCATCTGGGCGAGATCTTCTTTGGACACTAATGACTTCTTCATCCAGTCCATTAAATTCCGTATCAATTCATCTTGTGAGCTAGGCTCCTTATCCTGTTTAGGCGAGGTATCACATTCTTCACAAACTGATTTCTTGTTTGCTGCAGAGATCTCTTTATCACATGCCAAACACCGAGAGGTAACATGCCTTTTCTTGGAAGTCCTCTTCTTAGGAGGTGAAGAAGGCACACTATATAAAAGATATATATATAAGAAGTTAAACTAAGCTAACTACAACACAAAATAATATCTAAGTGCCACAAACCAGGAATACCTCATGGGGGCACCATCAGGTCTTTGGGGGGGAAGGCGCATCCATGCTGCAACACCAATACACTGGAACAGCGTGAAACAGCACAACTTTGCACAGGGGAGAGGCTAGGTTTAAATACCGCGCCTTAACCCTTCACACTCCAACGTTTTACACAAAAAACGGCAGGTGGAACCAATCTTCCCCGTTCCCAGTTTCCGGGGGGCACCAATCACTTGTGCACCCATAGGAAATGCTGGGCGGAAGTAAGCGCCTGACGCGCTTCCACTCCTTCTGCCGGCGGCGTGGAACTATAGCCGCGTTCTCCCCGCCGTGTGATAGTGCGATCTCCTGAGAGATAAGCACCGGACCTCCAGGCAACACTAACGAGGCAGCCTGACGCATTAGCAGCCGCTGCTTCTGTCAGCGGGAATAAGATAGGAATACCCCAGCAATAAATAACTGTAACTTGCGGTTTATAGGTACGGCAGGCACAATACTGAGGGGAAAGGGCTTATAAATAAGGTCCTTCCCAACGTATTCTTCTTCCCCCCGGGGGACCTATCCCCATCCAAGCGAGGTATCCTTTCTGAAATAAACCAAAAAACCCTGCACTATCTGTCTATACCGGAGACAGGAGAAAATGACACTGAAGGGAGGTAGAAGGGAGCTGATGTACCCAGAGTGGGCGGTCCCTGCAAAAGATCACCTGTCTGATTGGTTGGAAAGGGGAATATCCCAGTATACTGGCTGCCATGGGGATCGTAGGAAGAAATATTGTATCTTTAATAAAAATCTCAATTTTACCATATATCCATTCCTGACTGGTAATTGAACACTTAATTGACCCCCCCAACACCTCTCTCACTCCCAACCCCCCCCCCCTTTTTTTCCCCCCATCCCATCTCTTATCCCCCCCCACTGACCCACACCACAAACAACCACAAAATGCGCTATCCATTTACCCATTAAAAATAGACCAGGAGCTGGCAACATGTGGCCTGAGCAACTACACACCCCAGCATGCAATGCTATACATTTACTGTTAGGGAATGCTAAGACGTGTCAGTACCCAGTCTACCTCATTTTATAGTAGGATGATTATGTTTTATCATTAGCTTGGCCCATACGATAACTATTTTTTAACCTTACCATTTCTTAATAGCATTTTTACTTCATAAAGCTGACTCTGCAGCGATTGCAGATATTCTTATATTTGATCACGCCCCCAGAAGTATCACAATTGCTTTAGGAACTTCTAGATTTAGATCTTAATTGGCACTTCCCAGACTTTTAGCTCCCTCTGAAGATTTAAAAAAACTCCTCTCGCAAACTTTTCTTAATTGTGTCAACGATAATCCTGGTCACACCGAGGGCATACATTTTTGCAGGTGTCAAAAAAGCTGTATTAAAGAGGCCATCTGATGGCATATGTGACTACAAAGAAACACCTTCACGCTAAATTCCTACAGACATCTAAAGAGATCACAAGAGCTCAACTCTACTGGTGTCCCCATCCGAGGCCAAAAGAATATTGTATTGAGACTGGAAAACAACCTATGAGCACAAAGCAGGTTCCACTTACCCTGACCAAAAACAAAAGTATTTTCGATGGGGCAATCTCCCAAGTAAATTGACAAACCTGTCAAAAACTTCCCAAATAGTAATCATATAACCTCTATCCAAACTACTCATGGTTCTCTATCCACTGAAACATCTCATATTAGTGAGGCCTTTCTTTATTATTCTGAAAATGTGTACAAGAGCCCCCCACCACCAAAACTCTAGTGTCTTTACTGCATACTCCTTCACAATTATTCCCAGATCTCCTCAAAAACAATATTTTATTATATTCTACATATATAGCGTGGAGGTCTGCATGCACAAAAATAAAATTGCCTAAATATCTTTCAGATTTTTCTACTATTATGGGGTAAACCCATAATCTTCTCCTATTATGAAATTATGGAATAATGGGGGACTTATTTAAATGTTTTAACCCCTTCCCAAAATTTGACGTACATTTACGTCATGGTCGGGAAGTACTTCCCGACACATGGCGTAAATGTACGTCATGGCTTTAAACTGTCACCGCGTCTATAGACGCGGTGACAGTTTAAACATGTCTGCTGTCCCTGACAGCAGACATGTCCCTGCATGCCCAGGGGGGGCTGCGATGCCGCCCCCCCGTCGGCGATCGCTGTGATTGGCTGTTCAGTGTGAACAGCCAATTACAGCGTTTTCTGTGTCACCGGCGAATAACGTTCGCCGGTGACACAGGGATCGGAGGTGATTGGTGCTGTAAAGTACAGCACCAATCACCACGGGGTGTAAGGGTGACACTGGTGTCACCCCACCTCACCCCGCCCCCAAAGGCCGTGATTGGTTCGTCGGACCGACGAACCAATCACAGCCATGGAGGGGGATTTAAACTAACGGTGACTGCACTGCAGACGCCATTCCGGTCTGGAATTGCGTGCAGTGCGGTCACCGTACCTAGCTGCCGTGATATACTGACCTGATCCTTGCAGAATACTTACCTGATAACTGCTTGTAGCGTGCTGGATGCTTCCTGGATCCTGTTACTACTTGTGACTTCCTGTGTTGTGCTGCTGCAGTGTAATAGCGTTAGATAGAGAGAGATAGAGAGATAGAGAGAGATAGTGTCAGAGAGTGCTATATTTTGTGCTGCTGCAGTGTGATAGAGTTATAGATAGAGAGATAGAGAGAGAGAGAGATAGAGAGATAGTGACAGATTGTGCTATATATTTTTTATATAACTGACTGCTGCCCCCCCTTTTGTGCTGATCAGTATAAATTAACTGATCAGCAACTTTTTGGGGGCGCAGGTTTTTTTTTTAATATATATACCTGTCAGCTGCTGCTGCAGTGTCATAGAGTGATAGATAGTGAGAGATAGAGAGATAGAGAGAGATAGTGACAGAGAGTGCTATATTTTGTGTCTGCTGCCCCCCTTTTGTGCACCCCCAGCAACTTTTTGGGGGTGCAGGGGTTATTTTTTATATATATAACTGTCAGTGCTGCTGCTGCAGTGTCATAGAGTGATAGATAGTGAGAGATAGAGAGATAGAGAGAGATAGAGAGAGATAGTGATAGAGAGTGCTATATTTTGTGTCTGCTGCCCCCGCCTTTTGTGCTGATCACTATATCTGAGGTGATCAGCAACTTTTTGGGGGTGCAGAGGTTTTTTTTTTTTTATATATACACCTGTCAGTTGCTGCCAGTTGCACTGTCAGTTGCACCAAAGGTTGTGCACCTGCTGCCCCTCACTGGTAATCAGTGTCGCATCACTGATCACCTTTTTTTTTTTTCAGGGTGCTGTGGGGTCTTTTTTAAATTTTTTTTTTTACACACACTGTGATTTTGTGGGTGTCCTGTGGCCACTGTGCGCTGATCAGTGACGTACATCACTGATCAGCTTTTTCGGCACAGGGTTGATCTATTTTTTTTTTTTTGATCAAATTCCTGTTGCTTTTGAGCGCTGTTCAGTGACGGACGTTACTGACCAACATCTGTGCTCAATTTTTGGCGCAGGACCTTTTTTTTTTTTTTTTTTTTATTGGGATCAAATTCCTGTATAAAGTATTTTTTTTTTTTTTTCTGCACTACATACACACTACATACCCCCCTGGTTGAAATAAAGTTTGTACCCCCCCTACACTATACACGTGTTGAAACATTTCACTACCAGAAACACAAAAATAAAAATGGCATCCCAAATGTCATCCCAGTCATCCAGAAGAATGTATTCAGCGGAGGAGGCATATGCCATGCTTGCCTCTGACTCTGACACAGCCAGTGAGGCAAGCGGGGAATTTGAAGGATTCATCTTAAGCTCCTCTTCCTCGCCTAGTGATGAGGGACCCCCTCAAAGACGCCCCCGTAGAGCAGCTGAGACCCCCCCCCCCAATAATTGATCTCGTATGGACCCCACCACCAGACAATTTTGAGCCCCAGGTTCCTGAGTTTTTGGCCATGCCAGGAATCCAATTTGATTCCACAGGTCTCAGAGAAATTGACTTTTTCAAATTATTTTTTTCTGATGATTTTATAAATTTAATGGTGGACCAAACTAATTTATATGCCCAGCAGTTTATTGCTCAAAACCCCACGTCATCATTTGCTAGGTGGACCCCTGTAGATGCAGTAGAGATGATGACGTTTTGGGGTCTGGTGTTTCATATGGGCATAGTAAAAAAGCCAGAAATTAGGCAATATTGGAGTACAGATGTTCTGTACAGCACCCCATTTTACTGTATAGCCATGACTCGGGCTCGTTTTGAGATGATCCTTAAATTTTTGCATTACAACGATAATGCACAGTGCCCACCCAGAGATGATCCCACCTTTGACCGGCTATTCAAAGTCAGGCCGGTCATTGATCATTTCAGTGCCAAATTTGCAGAGATGTACATCCCTGAAAAATTTATTTGTATTGACGAGTCCCTTATACATTTTAAAGGAAGGGTTAAATTCTGCCAGTACCTTCCCAGTAAGAGGGCAAGGTATGGCATAAAAATGTATAAGCTGTGTGAAAGCACCTCAGGGTACACCCACATGTTTAGGGTATATGAAGGGAAGGATTCAAGAATTGAACCGCCAGAATGCCCCCCCTCCCTCGTAGGTGTTAGTGGAAAAATTGTCTGGGATTTAGTGCACCCCTTCCTGGATAAAGGTTATCACCTCTATGTGGATAACTTTTACACTAGCATCCCCCTGTTTAAGGCCCTTGGTTCAAGAGGTACAGCAGCTTGCGGTACTGTGCGCAAGAACCAAAGAGGCCTCCCAAAAACGCACATTGCCCAAGTAATGAGAAGGGGTGAAAGCAGGGGAATATGCACCGAAAATATGTTGTTGGTCAAATATAAGGACAAGAGGGATGTCCTTATACTGACAACAATTCACGGAGACAGTACCACCTCCGTCCCTGTACGAGGTACTAGTACCCACACCTCAAAACCTAATTGTATCCTGGATTACAATAGGTACATGGGCGGAGTGGATCTTTCAGATCAGGTACTGAAGCCGTACAGTGCCCTGCGGAAAACAAAAATCTGGTACAAGAAGCTGGCCGTGTATATCATCCAGATGGCACTGTATAACGCTTACGTGCTATTCCGTTCTACCGGCCAGAGGGGGACATTTATGCACTTTCAAGAGGAAGTCATAAAGGGCCTAATATTTGGGAACCAGCAGGCAGAGGGCCCCAGTACTTCTAGTACTGGCCCCCGTATTGTACCAGGGCAGCATTTTCCTGATGAAATCCCCTCCACTGGAAAAAAGGGCAGGACACAAAAAAGGTGCAAAGTTTGCTATAAAAAGGGAATAAGAAAGCAAACTATTTTCCAGTGTGACACTTGCCCCGACAAACCCGGCCTATGTATAAAGGAGTGTTTTAAAATATACCACACATCTATGGATTATTAGGTTCATAATTTCACCGTGCTTCGGGGGTCTTGCTAATGCCACATAGCACCCACCATTCATTCCACCAGAATCTGAGCCGCAAAATCCAAAAATCACTCCTTCCCTTCTGAGTCCTGCCATGCACCCAACTGGTATTTTTTGGTCACATGTGAGGCATTGCCGTACTCGGGAGAAATTGGGGCACAGATTTTGGGGTGCTTTTTCTCCTTCATACCTTCTGAAAATGAAAAATTTTGAGCCAGAACTGCATTTTTGTGTAAAAAAATGTAATTTTTCATTTTCACTGCCCAGTTGTATCAAAATTGGTGAAACCCCTGGGGGTTTGAAATGTACACTATACCCCTAGATGAATTCCCTGAGGGGTGTAGTTTGCAAAATGGGGTCACTTGTGGGGGGGTTCCACTGTATTGGTGCTTTGGGGGTCTTGCTAATGCGACATAGCACCCACCAACATTCCACCAGAATTTGTGCTGCAAAATCCAAATATCACTCCTTCCCTTCTGAGTCCTGCCACTTTTTGGTCACACATGAGGCATTGCCGTACTCGGGAGAAATTGGGGCACAGATTTTGGGGTGCTTTTTCTCCTTCATGCCTTCTGAAAATGAAAAATTGAGCCAGAACTGCATTTTTGTGTAAAAAAAAAAATGTAATTTTTCATTTTCACTGCCCAGTTGTATCAAAATTGGTGAAACCCCTGGGGGTATGAAATGTACACTATACCCCTAGATGAATTCCCTGAGGGGTGTAGTTTGCAAAATGGGGTCACTTGTGGGGGGGTTCCTAAATTTTAGCATCTTATGGTGCCTAGAAACCTACATGGTGCCTAAAAAATAATCTCATAAAAAGGAGGCTCCAAAATCAAGTAGGTGCTCCTTCTATTATGAAGCCTGTAGTTTGGTCAACGTGCACACTAGGGCCACATATAGGATATTTATGAAAACAAAAGAATTGGGGGAATCAATTTTTAGTCACATTTCTCTAGTAAAATCTACGGTGTTCCTTAGAAAAATGTATTAAAATTGCAAATCTGCAAAAAAAATGAAATTTTGAAATTTCACCTACACATTGTTTTAATTCCTGTGAAACACCTAAAGGGTTAACAAACTTCCAAAATGCTGTTTTGAATACTGTGAGGGGTGCAGTTTTTGAAATGGCATCATTTATGGGGGTGTCTCACATACAAGTCCCTCAAAGTCACATCAGAACTGAACTGGTCCCTAAAAAAAAAAATCAGTGTTTGAAATTTTCTTGAAAATGTGAGAATTTGCTATTCATATTGTAAGCCTCCTAGTGTCCAAAAAAATTAAAAGGAAGTTGAAATAATGATGGAAACATAAAGTAGACATATGGTCTATGTTAGTTATTAACTATTTTGAGTGGTATGATTATTTGTCTCACAAGCAGAAAATTTAACATTTTGCAAATTGCTAAATTTTCCATTTTTTTACGACATTTTGGTATTTTTCACAAAAAAACACAGACTGTATCGACCCAAATTTACCACTAATTTGAAGTACAATGTGTCACGAGAAAACAATCTCAAAATCACTGGGATAAGTAAAAGCAAAAAAAAGTTATCCCCACTTAAGTGATACATGTCAGATTTGAAAAAAAGGGCTCTGTCAGGAAGGCAAAAACATGCTGTGTCAGGAAGGGGTTAAACCAAACTCCCGGGAACTCCTTACTCATTCACAGTTAATCACGTTTTTTTACAAACCATGTAGTTATATACTCATTTCATTCTTTAAAAGATCTAGACACACGGATTGGTGCCCAATTTACTACATCTCCGATTTATACTTATATCCGTCCTACTCTTAATATAGATTCAGGTACGCTTGGCTTGTTGAAATGAACAACAGAATTTCCAAAACTGAAACAAATACTTAAGGCATATTTTTCAAAATAAAAACCTGGTTTTGATGTTGTATGCGGAAATGCATCACACACAAAAAAAAAAAAAAAAAAAAAAAAAAAAAAATATATAAAATATATATATATATATATATATATATATATATATATATATATATATATATATATATATATATATATATATATATATATATATATATATATATATATATATATATATATATACACACACATATATACATACATACATACATACATATATACATATATATATATATACATATATATTACAAAGAGCAATCGCACCCACTGACAAAAATATATTGAGGACTGTGCTGGGAGATGATTATGCAGAGGTATCTTTCCTATAGCAATCCAACAGGACTTCAGGAAACACCCGCACCAGTCAAGATAGAGTCCAAGATAAATGCTTTAAAATGGCATATTAATTCAGCTCAAGCTCGCAACAATCAGAGCTATGTAGAGAGCATTTTCAGACACCCAACAGGCAATAACGTGTGAGATACATTACAAGTCTCCTCGACGGCCGTTTCGGTGCATGGCGGCACCTTTCTCAAGAGGGGTCATACACAATATGCTGGCCAGAGCCCGAATATAAAGGTTGTACATGCCTTACTCACCTGTAGGCAATCGTGATTACCGGAGGACGCGTCACCCTGTAGTCCCAACCCGCCATTGCCGCCATGCATTCAGAATACAGCGCCGCCCGCTACCGGAAGCAGCAGCGGCGTTGTGGAACCAATATGCTGGGCGCGCCGGCGGGGGAACCTGAACAAGGTTCCTGTGTCCCCGGAAACAGTCGAGAGCGCACAGATGATTACCATGGTGATATGATGCACAAAGTGACGTGCATACTATTACAAACCGCAAATCAAAACATGCAATATATAAATAAACAAAAAATACATAAACAACGTTCACAGAGGATCAAAGCACATATGATTGAGGAAAGCATCCTTCTACACAAAGCTAGCACAAATATAGACATCAATATTTTGTGTCAACACGATCGCCATGTCGACATGACCATCCCGTTGACACAATTCAATAGGCATCAGCCGCGGTGCATGTAACAATAAACAGAGCAAAATATCACCTAATAAATGGAGAAAATGAAAATTCTTCATTCAAACCCAACGGGCGCATACAATTAAGTTCATAAATCCAATAGCACTCTTTTTTCATGAGCAGTCCGTGCCTATCACCACCTCTCCTCAATTGGGGTACATGTTCCAATGGCATAAAGGCAAAATCTTTAATGGAGTGTCCATGGTTGACAAAATGCCTCGCCACCGGGGGCGTACTAGCCTCAATCTTGTGGTAGGCCTTGTTAATGGAGGACCTGTGGACACCAATCCTCTCCTTTAACATACGCATGGTCTTCCCCACGTAAAGCTTATTGCATGGGCACCTGATGAGATAGACAACGTATTTTGTTTCACAGTCCATGGAATGCTTTAACATGTATCTCTTGCCTGTGCCTGGGTGTATAAAGGAGTCTGTGTGGATAATGTGTCGACAATTCACACAGCCTGAGCATTTGTGTGAGCCAGCAGCCCTGGACAGCCAGTTTTTTGTCTGGCCCACTTTTGGACTAATGTCCGAGTAGGTTAATTGCGGCTTCAGGTTTTGGCTGCGTTTAAAACAGAACAGAGGAGGACTTTGGCACACATTCCCCATTACGGGGTCAGTCCGCAAAATGTGCCAATGTTTCAGGATAGAGTCTTTAATCACTTTGGAGGCCACTGAGTATGTAGTTACAAAGTGGAGCCTCTGCTCCTTCTCCTCCCTAGGCTTAGGGGACAACAGGTCACTCCTATATATATATATATATCCCCCAAATTGAAGTATTTAAATAGGAGACTCCACCAATTCCAACTGCTACAAATGTGGAGAACCTAATGTAGATAAAATGCATTGCTTATGGTCATGTACCCAAGAACACACTCTCTGGATGGCTCTGCAGAATTACATTACAGAATCGGTCAAAAATATCTTTTAAAATTGATAAATGTTGGGCTTTTTAAGGGATCAGAAAGAGATTTCTACGTTTTTATCAAAAAGGTAACCAAATCCTTTAATTGAAATTGGCATCTGCCACCAAGAAAACCATACTAGCCCAGTGTATCTCCACCAATACCTTGAGTATTCAACTTCTGTAGCCCAGAATAGCACATTTATTTTCTATAGACTGGAAGGAAACATCTTCAAGTAAAGATAAATTGACAAAAATTATTTGACGTCTGGCTCCCATATGCGCATACATTATCTGGGGATCTAAAAGACACCTTGAGCTAATCTTTCCATCTCTCTGAATGGTGTACTCTTGCATCTCTTAGTAATTGTCCTCCTTTCTGATATAATGATACTTCTCTTTAGTCAAGATTATTTGTTTGCATCATGTTTAATCAATGTGATTGTTGTAAGTTTTTGCTTTACAAGATTCTTAATTTTGTTTAATGTGTAACAATCATGTAGATTTGATTTTTGCTTTTGTAAATTATATATAAAAATAAAAAATAAACCCTTTCAAACTTTTGCCTGTAGTGGATTAGCAGGGCAACTTGGAGATGCAAATTTTAGGTGTGGTAGCCAGCCTCAGAGTGCCACAGTGTCCTAAAGCCCCGTACACACGGGGGAGATATATTGCTCAGTGTCTCCTTTTCATCAGCGACCAGAGATGGTTGCTGATGAAAGGGAACCTCTGCCGGCGGTGCCGCAGAGGTTATCAGCTGGTCGCAGGAGCAAGCTCCTGCGACCAGCGATTAGAATGGGGCTGAAAACGGGAGCGCGCACCCGGTGATTTATTGCCGGGGCACACTCCAATCACTGGCAATATGGTCGCCTGCGACCATATTTCCAGCGATTTCAGCCCCTATCGCCCCCGTGTGTACACAGCTTATAAGACGGTTTTGCTGTTTTGTGCTAAGTGGTCAGTGAAACAGGCAGGTGTGAGCGAAGTCTGTTTTGTGAATCTGGCACATTATATTTAGCCTCCTAAATTTGCCCTTGAAGAGGAAATTCCAGGTACTATGGAGTCATTCATAAAAATGTTTGCTGAACTGTCTGCTGGGCAACAGGATCTGGCTGCTAAAACAGCAAGCTCAGATTTAGCTGTTGCACGAAGGGCAGTAAGCCCAGGTTCAGGGTAGCAAACTCGATTCAGATGTTGTGTGAAAAGCAACAAGCTCAGATTCAGATGTTACATTAGGGACAGCAGCACCTGGCTGCTAAACAGCAATCTCAGATGCAGGGGCAGCAAACTCAGGTTCAGCTGCAGCATGACTAGTTAAAGAAGATGAGAAAAAGGTGGGCAGGAGCGTGATTACTGAAGCTCACTCCAGCTGATGACATCGAGTCACTCCTTTGCACATTTGAGTGCAGCACCACGCATTTAAAATGGCCTGCAGAGGAATGGTCTGATAGACTGTTTCACAGGGGTGGCACAGAGAGCATACTGTACGTGGACATGACTGTGGCATACTCCTACCCGGACCTTAAGAAAGCTATATTGAGCAGAGTTGGGGTGACAGGCCCCAGCAAAGCCCAATAATTTCAAGACTAGCAGCTGGATGCCTCTGAAACTCTGAGGATCAGCTGGCCAAACTAGCCCGGCTGGCAAGGGCCTGGTGGCAGCGAGATAAAAACTTTACACAATGCAAATTGTGCAGTGCTAGGCCAATGATCAACATGGCTGCTGTGAATACATCCCAAGCAGAGTCCACCCTGTACAGCTTACCATTGTCTCTGCCAATGTGGTTCCTCCAGGATTTGACAAGGTCCTGGTCTCCTATCAGGGTGTTATGTATCCACATCATGATGTTGAGGAGGGCCCACTTGTGTATTTACCCCTGCCAATAAAATGGCGGCCATTAAAGGGGGTAGCGGTGGTGGAATTCCCAACCACCTTACCCCCTAATCCTGGGCCGTGACTTCCCATTGCTGCAGAGCTCGTTACTTTGCACGCCCTGAACAAACAAACAAACAGTCTCAGGACCAAAGAATATAAAAGCCTGGCATCCGGGATAGCTACTGCAGCCACAGAGTCAATGAAGGAAACAGAGACTGAGGCCCAGTGGAACTCGCTTGTTGAGAAAGTATCACTGCAGGACTTTGAGCGAGACCAACAGGATGATAGCAATCTAATACATGCCTTTGAAACTGTGAAAGTGGTTAATGATAAGGTGGTTGATTGCTTTACTATCAGAGGATTTGCCATAATTTACTCTGAATAATGATTTGTTATAGCGGGTTACCACTCTCCTGGTACCCCTTTCTATCACCTCTGTGCCTTTTCAAAATATACTTGTGGTGGTGGATTGTGCCACCCTATACCCGAAGGCTGTGCCACTGCATAATATCAAGTCTAGTGCTATTGCTAAAGAGCATGCCCTGCTTCAGTTTTTCTATAAACTGTTGGTCATCACTGTTCTAGACTATGTGACTATGATGCACTTTGGTCACATATAGGTCTCGTCTTTCTTCATATGATCTTCTCAAATATTTAATTAACCAAACTCCTGCAACTCATGGACCACTTGCAGACAACTGCTTAGAACAGCCCAGAAGTCCAGCATCAAGCCATCCTTTGCCTCCCCAGCAATGACCAGCACTTCAACCTTAAATGACCCTGTCATGGCCTTCTCAGCACTGCTCAATACTTTATCCTGAAGTGACTATGCCATGGCCTTGTGGCAAAGTGGGTCTCTCCCATGTGGTGAGGAAAGGGTTAATCACCTGCAGCTCAGGGAGTTTCCACAGGCTTTCCTTAATTAAGACTAGCTTAGATATAAAAACCAGGCCAGTTGAGTTAATAGTGGGTAATCTGTGGGAGAGGCTGCACCTTTAGCAGCTCTTTCTGTTCTGGAGGAATCTGCACACTGAATTTGCTGTGATTACTCTGCCTATTTACACTGCTACCTTTAAGTAAGCTGAACTGTTATATTTGAACTGTTGATGGTATCCTTTGTAAGAAGCCATTACAGTGTTTATGTCTGTCAGCCAGATATAAACTTTACTTGTTCGCAAAACCTCTGTCTCACGTTGGTCGTATGGAACTTCACCAATAGAGGTCTCTTCAGTACTGCTCAGCTCTTCAACCTCAAATGACCATGCCATCAACTTCTCAGCACAGCCCGGCGCTTCAACACCAATCAAACCCACTGCATCTGCTAGACATTCCACTTCTTTTGAGCCTCTAAAGCCTGCTCCAATAGGCCCTGCTGATTGTAAGAGTTTGTCATTAGAGGACCACATAGGATAAAAGATGGAAGAGGTCAGCATCACTATGTCAATGGAGGGGGGGGGGGGAATGAAAAAAAGTTGGCTTATGCACTCGAAAAAAAAGTGACAGTCTGTACTGCTTCTGAAGTTGAAGAAAGAAGGTTTAAGTGACTGGAAAAAAAATGCAGGACAGTTGCTCAAGACCCATGAGGATAGCCAGGAGCACACTGCAAACATTGCAACAAGAAAGGAATTGGAGGTCTGTCTTGCCAAGGAGCAAACCACTGATAAACAAGAGATCGCACTTGCTGATACCAAGAGAAGCAGATGCCAACAAGTTCTTACTAGGAGTAATCACAATAAGGTACCAGGCTGGGTAAGTCAGAGAGGCTCTTCTGGAGGTGACGGAGACTGCTACAGAACCTATGGTGAAAGTCAAAGCCCAGTCTTTGGCTGAGGAGCTGGGATCATATTGGTTTTCTATTTTCACTGTGATATGGTAAGACAGTCTCAACATCCAGCATGTGGGCAAACTGATGTAATCAACCGCCATGCAGATAGATTTGGCGGTCAACTTGCTGTAGAAGACAAGAGATTCCCTCACCTGCTACAGAAACACAGTCAAGTGCAACAGAGATGTGTGAGGAGAAATACATGGAGCCAGTGCTTAAACAAAAGCCACTGAAAGCAACTAAAAGGCACTTTAGCTATGAGGCACCAGATAAGCCTATTGGTGACGTGCTGAAGAAAATGTATTCAACCCTCTCTTCACTTGATGACAGATTCCAGACCTTGGCAGCGGTTAATGATAAAATTGGAGTTCTTGTAAACTTTCCCCATTTGACAAAACAGAGGTGGTAGGGCAATGTCAAGCATTTAGCATTGCTTTAAAGGTTGATGGAAAACCAGATATTGTTGGTACAGGACTTCCAGAAGTCAATTTTCCATATTTTCCATCTCAAAATATGTCGAGTTTGGAGCTCTTGACTTTTATGCAAGAGAAAAAGTGGACAGAAATGTAGCCCAATTTATTAGTACCAGAATCTCTGCCACGCTTCCTGTTAGAGTGGCTGCGGCTGTACAGAGCTAAGCTCAAACTTTAAAATTAAAAACTATCGGAGATCCACCATCAAAGAAGGTCTCAGTGGTCATCATAAGTATAAGTCATGTAGTCTCACAACAATTCTCTATGATGATGTAATAAATGACTTTGCTGCAAGAAAGTCAAGGTGTCAGCTGTTTCCCCAGGCAGTGTCTGCTTTTCCATCTCTGGTCGCTGATGAAAAAAGGGAACACTGAGCAATATATTGCTCTGTGTATACAGATCTTAACACAAAAGAGCTGCTAGTGTGTAGTCAGGTGAAAAACATTGGAGAACCAATGCTTTATAGCAAGTCGGCAACATATTATTAACAGTTTAACGTGACAGACCTTTGTCTAGGTTCTGTAACTAGACATAACATTTTTTATCTATTTTCACTAACATTCAGAGAGAATTCTGTATACAATGACATGCGCGTTCCATGACAGGTTATTTGTTTTGGGACATAAATATTTTAGTTTCCATATAAACTAACTGAACACAGATATGATGAAGCAGAACAATGTCTAAAACAAATAAGATTATATAACAATTTAGTTAATAAATGTAAATATTTTCTTCTCCATAATATACTGTAGAAGAGAAGTAAAAATTATAAAAAAAAAAATATATATATATATATATATATATATATATATATATATATATATATATATATATATATATATATATATATATATATATATATATATATATATGATATAGAGTGCGCTCAATGGTGTCCACCACCTTAGGATTATAATTATCCAGTAGACAACAAATAAAATTTGAAGTTTATTCTTCAGACACAGGTTTTGATTTGCAGGTCTTCAAAAAACAGATACCCAACGCGTTTCGTCTTATATGACTTCATCAGGGGATAGTTTCAAATTCTTTAAAACATAACGTTTAAGGAAGGAATCCAACTTTGTGGATAGACTGCGTGCCAGAATAGACTTAAATCCAGCCAGGACAAAATTTCCCAAAAAGTGATAAATTGGAAAGAATTTTTCTCCAATGACAGTGACCTGGATCAAATAGACCGGATCTAGCATCACCAATGTCTGGATACGCTTGTGCGCCCTGTTCTGTCAGAGGCTGTAGCAGCCCTCCGACCCACTCTGCCCGCTCTGCCCCCAGGTCCCCTGCCCATCTCCCTGAAGTGGAGACGGGCAGTGAAGACGCTCCCCGCCGCCTTGCTGACAGGGACATGCAAGAGAATGAGTGAGACACTTGCGCGTCCCTGTCAGATGGAGCTGCCGCCCGCCAGCACAGGAAATCTGGCGATGGGGCAGGCTGGCTAATAGCTGCTCCATCTGTACACTAGTAAACCCACTAGAAGCTAATGCTTCGAAAGCTATTCCGCTACCTTGTACAAACACTTGCCTCTGCGTTTGTGCATGTGTGAGAGAAAGCGATGTAGTTTAATTTGCTTCCAACAGATGGCAGTGTTTTTTAGACATACAGACACTAGACCAGAGGTTCCCAAACGCGGTCCTCAAGGCACCCCAACGGTTCATGTTTTAGGTCTATCCATGGCTCAGCACAGATGGTTAAATCAGACTGACTGAGTTACTAATTAAGTCACCTGTGGCCAAGCATGGATATACTTAATACCTGGACCGTTGGGGTGCCTTGAGGACCGCGTTTGGGAACCTATGCACTAGACATATATATTATACATACATATATACAGCTAAAGTCTACTTTTTTAAAGCAATGTTTTAGCCGGGTATGGATCACAGGGTCGACAAACTGAAGGTCAACATGAATTGGGTTGACAGGTCACTAGGTCAAAACCTGCATTAGGTTAACATGGGCTAGGTCAACAGATCGAAATGGGGGTTTTAACATTTTATCCCGAATGTCTACATGGACACTAAAAAAAGTGCACTGCGCTCGCCATGCTTCGGGTGTGGTGCCGCGCTACGCTCAGCCCACTATTCTATTCTCCCGCCACACCCTAGTGGATGGCAGGGCATGAAATCCCGCCTGTCAGCTAAAATGCAGGTGTTGACCTAGTGACCTGTCAACCTAAGCCCATGTCGACATTCAGGTGTGTCAATCTTCTGTGGTTGACCCAATGCATGAGCTTCTGCAGTCATTTGATAATCATTAGGCTTTCAGATTCACACAACAGCGATCTGGTCTGAAAACCCCCCCCCCCCCCCATTGGCTCATCTGCTCAGTGTCTCTATGCCTTGCCCCTTCACCCTGTGTCTTACAGAATCTTTCCCACTCCATGGGCCTCTTGGCCTCAACGCCATTTGTGTCTCAGGTTTTTCCCCAGCACATCCTCCTATGGCGTCTTCTGCACCATATATCCCCCCGGCATCTCCAGACCCCCTCCCTGTCCTATGTCTCTCCCTATCTGCAGCCCACACTCACCTTTGTACTGCCTCCTGGCATCAGCTGTCTGTGTACTCTTAAATTCTGCAGCAGCAGAGGACAGTGACAGCAACCTGATTGGTCCAACGATTCCTGATGTACCCATCATTTTTTTGGGTGTGGTATAGGGGTCCGACAGTCGGGATCCCGACAGACATTATCCCGACCTCGGGAATCCCGACAGCATGGTGAGTGCAACCAAGCCCCTTGCGGGCCAGCTGCGCTCGCCACGCTGTGGGCACGGTGGCTTGCTACGCGAGCCACCTATCCTATTCTTCCTCTATAGGGGTCATGGACCCCCACAAGGGAAAATAGCAGGTGGCCGTCGGGAACCCGGCTGTCGGTGTTTTGACAGTTGGGAGAATGCCTGTCGGGATCACAACTGTTGGGAAGATAAAGAAAAATACACAAATATCCCTGTGTAGTACTGACAGAATACAATGTCTATTGTACTCTAAGAACCAGAGGGTCTTGAATATAAGCGGGGAGTGTTTCCTTGGGTGCCGGACGGGGTCATAGAAACATAGAATTTGATGGCAGATAAGAACCATTTGGCCCATCTTGTCTGCCCCTTTTTTTACCCTTCAGGTAATCTCAACCCCTTTTAATCCTTCTTTCTTTGTAAGGATATTCATATGCCTATCCCAAGCATGTTTAAATTGTTCTAGAGGCTAAGACAGTATAACAACTTAAACATGCTTGGGATAGGCATATGAATATCCTTACAAAGAAATAAGGATTAAAAAGGGTTGAGATTACCTGAAGGGTAAAAAAAAAGGGGCAGACAAGATGGGCCAAATGGTTCTTATCTGCCGCCAAATTCTATGTTTCGATTACCCGTCCGGCACCCAAGGAAACACTCCCCGCTTATATTCAAGATCCTCTGGGCTTAGTGTACAATAGACATTGTATTCTGTCAGTACTACACAGGGATATTTGTGTATTTTTCTTTTTTTTTTCATGAACAATCAAGGAAACGCTATATAGAACTAGACTGACCTATATATCTGCTAGGGAAGTAATATCCATATTTCCAGCGCCTATATTTGAGGTTGAGGTATTCTATCTTCACTTTTTAAAATAGTGGTGTACGATTTATTTTTTCTCACACCACTTGCGCAGTTTCGATACCATCTATATTGTCTATTCTATCTATAGCGGATTGGCTGGTCTATTATCTCCTACTTTGTCGCTTCACCAAGCTTAATACATCTGTCTCAATATGATTTAACCATCTGTGCCGAGCCATGGATATACTTAAAACCTGGACTGTTACTGCTCCATGAAGGCAGAGCTTGAGAACCACTGGACTAGAGGGGCATGGACACAAACAAGCTTCCACATGGAGGCAAAAGAGAACCTACAGATGGAGCGCCTCTCAGCTAGTGCCGGGGCTCGCCAGAATGCCCCCGCTGGCGAGATGGTGCTCCACCTGACTGCGACGCGCATCCCAGTTTCCGGGGGACGTGAACCCTGCCAGTCTCCACTGCAGGGAGACAGGCAGGGTTAGGGATGGGGGGGGAGGTGGGGGCGCTTGGCGAGGACCAGCGGGGAGCAAAGTTGGAAGGGGACACATGCGCGCATCCCAGTTTCCGGGGGACGTGAACCCTGCCAGTCTCCACTTCAGGGAGTCAGGCAGGGTTAGGGATGGGGGGAGGTGGGGGCGCTTGGCGAGGACCAGCGGGGAGCTAAGTTGGAAGGGGACACATGCCTGCATCTCCTTCCGGGGGCTGGCGATCCGACCGTCAGACCATCGCTAGATGAAGCACGCTCCATCCGTAGATGGTTTACGTCACTGGTTCATGCCAAACATGGACCTCTTGGAGCCATACTATTTTTTACTTTACCCAAACGTTATGAGGGTTCCTTTTAGTGCCACAGATGAATAACAATATTTTTTGTTTATCTGAATATACTGTATTTCTTTTTTATTTCCATTACATGCCATCAAGAAGCTATTCAAATCGGGGATCTGTATGAGAAGATTATTTTGTAAGAATAGCAGATATTAAATTCCCTTTTTACTATAGTTAGTAAGTTAATTTTAGTAACTGAAAAGAGTAACCTTCAGGAATTTATTAAAGAAAAAATAAAAATCCCTTTTAAAAGAATAATTTTTACTATGAAGGAAAATAATTATGAGAAACTGAAACAGCAATGAGCAACATGTTGTCCCTAGTTAGGCTAATATATTTAAAGTGTACTGGGGCAAAAAAAAAAATGGTACTCTTTACCTAGCACGGCGCCCACGATGTCCATCGCGGTCATCGGGGGTAAAAAAATCGCGGGCATCGCGGCCATCCCATGCACTAAAAAGACGGGTGTGACGCGATGCCCGCGATTTCCCATAGGGATCAATGTTAAAAGTGTGATTGGACGCGATTTTACTGTTCAATGCCCGCGATTTTTCCATAGGAAACAATGTTAAGTGGGCCACAGAGCCCTAATAGTCCCCCTGAAGTCTGAAATGGCCCCCACAATTGTTAACGCCACCCCACGATCAACGTGAACCCGAAGCGTGGCGAGCGCAGCGAGCCCGCGAGGGGCGGCGGTACGCGTCCTCCGACCTTTTCATACCCCCACTATCCACGTCGGCGTGGAGTTGAGAATAGAATAGTGTGGCGAGCGCAGCGAGCCACCGAGCCCGAAGCGTGGCGAGCGCAGCGAGCCCCGCGAGGGGACGCGGATACCTGTGAAGCCCGCGAAGGGACGCGTTTACCTGTGAAGGTATCCGCGTCCCCTCGCCACGCTTCGGGCTCGGTGGCTCGCTGCGCTCGCCACACTATTCTATTCTCAACTCCACGCCGACGTGGATAGTGGGGGTATGAAAAGGTCGGAGGACGCGTACCGCCGCCGCTCGCCACGCTTCGGGTTCACGTTGATCGTGGGGTGGCGTTAACAATTGTGGGGGCCATTTCAGACTTCAGGGGGACTATTAGGGCTCTGTGGCCCATTTAACATTGTTTCCTATGGAAAAATCGCGGGCATTGAGGCATTGAACAGTAAAATCGCGTCCAATCACACTTTTAACATTGTTCCCTATGGGAAATCGCGGGCATCGCGTCGCACCCGTTTTTTAGTGCATTTGATGGCCGCGATGCCCGCGATGGGCGCCGTGCTAGGTAAAGAGTACCAAAAAAATCCTTATTAGACAAACAGAGTTAAACAATTTTCAGATTTTTTTCAAAGACTTTAACAACAATCCCACTGCAGTAAATTTGGCAGTAGCGTCCACATACAGTGCAGGAGGTATTCACAGCGCTGTACTTTTTACACATTTTGTTATGTTACAGCCTTTTTCCAAAATGGAATAAATTCATTTTCACTCATTATTTTACAAACAATACCACATAATGACAACGTGAAAAAAAGTTTGGGGGATATTTTTGCAAATTAATAAAATGGAAGAAAATGTGCTGCGCACGCCTCCGATGCCAGGGAGGGCTAGGCTGCAATGGTTTGGGGGCCGGGTTTAATTTACATCCATTTTATAGAAAAATCTATACATTATTTTTACATATATAGAATCAAACCGGGAATCCTCTCCCCACCAACCTTCACCATCCCTCTTCAATAACATTCTTTTAACTATGGCTTAGACCTAATATCTACCATCTCCTGATCCGGGAAATGAGAACAGTATCCTTACTCCATCCAAACCGATCCACCAGGCATCTCACTTTACAGCACTGGGTGAATTTACATGGTCAGGATTAAGAAACAAGCGCAAATACTAGCGGATTTAACAATGAGTGATATTTTATTGTCACTCATTTCAGTAGGTGAATAAGGACACATGTGTATTATACATAGGTAAGCATTATAGGATGCCCAAAACATACTGGATGCACAGCCAGCCAGCTAACAATGACAGCTCTGTATATTACACTGTGAACATCGCGCCCCTAGCGGCGCAGAAGTCACACTACATGCAGATTACCACTGACAGCCGGCGGTGCCACTGCCTGACTCACCCGAGCCTCCCTCTCCAGCTGGCAGTGCAGCCTGGTGCCTTTCAGCGTCCGTACGATGTGTGCGATGCTCACGGAGAGTTCCTCCTCCTCTCTCTGCATTGTGTGCACCGAACGTGCCCTGGAGCCAGCTCCAGGCCCGTTAAATGACCGGTTGTATCCTAGCAACAACTAAAGGTGTTCAACACAAATATACGTCCGGCAAGAAACAGCGTCGTATGCTAGAGGTTCCGGATGTCATCTGGAAAGCTGGCACATTACTTTGTGGTTTTCTTTATTGCTAGGGTCTCCACTGTATATCCTTTACAGTAATTGTCACATTTTTATTTTGAGAGATGTACATTTGCAAGACTTAGTAAAGTAGTATATGTTAA
Source organism: Crinia signifera (assembly GCF_055691185.1). Lineage (NCBI taxonomy): Eukaryota > Metazoa > Chordata > Amphibia > Anura > Myobatrachidae > Crinia > Crinia signifera. Next base: position 67,167,087 of record NC_139217.1, read on the forward strand.
CACGGCAATGGTTGCAAATATGTGGTTTTATATTGTAGAACTACAAAGGTATCCAGATGATATGTAGACAGTCAATAGGTCGACATCAAAAAGTGGACATGCAATAGGTTGACATTGACAATAGGTTGAAACAAACAAAAGGTTGACATAGCAATGTTAAAATAATTTTTTTGTTTCATGCTTTACAATCCATGTGAACTAAAATTGGGAACGGTAATGTGCCGAAGCATGGCGAGCAAAGTGCTACACTAGTTTAAAGGTCCATGTTGACACTGACACCAAAAAAAACCGTGAAAAACTCATGTTGACATTTTCATGTGTCAACCTTTCTCCTGTCAACCTTTACTGACACCCAACTAAAAGTTGCAACACACGCACAAACCATACTTGCCTACTTTATTTTTCTCGTCTCTGGGATAAGCCTGGAGAGAAGACCAAATAGTATGTGTCAAGGTGGTGGGATAGGCTGTTGTGACCAAGCCCTGCCCCCTTGGCAGGCAAAGCAGCAATTCACAGGTCCACGGATTGTGGGAGGAGCTAAAATAACACTAAATGATGCAATTCGTGTCATTTTAGCCCCATCCCCTCGTCTGGACCCTCAAAGCCCGGTATTTAGTGCATCCGGGAAGGGAGTACGGGGTGATGTAGGAGAATCACCCACCTTCCCGGGAGGGGGACATGATTTTCGGAAGCCTCCCGGTAATTCCGGGAGGGTGGGCAAGTATGGCACAAACACACGCACAAAAATATCAGTGGATCTGAACTGTTTGGTCACAAATCTCCAATCGGGAATGATGGCATCATTGCAAAATATGAACTGCAACACTGGTGGTGGGACGTAATACAGGCAGAGTTTGCCAGGGGTACAGGATTTTTGGGCCAAACTCAGATGTTTTTTTAAAGCGACAATCATGGTTTTTCCTTTTTATTTATCTATCTAGAAGTTTTTTTAAATAGCTTCACCATGTCGACCCGATTAAGGTGGACATGCATTGGGTCGACCACTAAATGTCAACATGGCTAAGGTCAACTGGGTTTGAAGGTCAACACAAGCATTAGGTCGACAGTGTCTAGGTAGACAGTCAAAAGGTCGGCATGATTTCTCCCTCTTTTTTTTATTTTTTTGAAGCCGATATGTGCAGACGGATTCGGTATGAAATCCCGACGGTCAAAATCCCAACAGAGTCAAAATCCCGAATGGGTCAAACTACCGACAAGAAAAAAATCCCGACAAGGTCAAAATCCCGACATTTAAAATCCCGACAAGGACAAAATCCCGACATTTAAAATCCCGACAAGGTCAAAATACCGACATATAGAATGTACAGGTGAAACAGTCAACATGACCTTCGGACGACAGGTCGTGAGATCTACATGGGCTTTTTCACAGTTTTTTTACCCGAATGTTGACACAGTTGACATGGACACAGTTGGAAGTGAACCGCAGCCCCTCGCATCGCTCGCTTCGCTCGCGATGCTTCGGGCACGGTGCCTCGCTGCGCTCGGCACACTATTTTATTCTCCCACCACGCCTTAGTGGATGGTAGGGCATGAAATACCGCCTGTCGGCACATGTCAGGTCAAAAAAGAGTGAAAAAACCCATGTCGACCTCGCGACCTGTCGACCGAAAGTTATGTTGACTGTTTCACCTGTACATTCTATATGTCGGTATTTTGACCCAGTTGGGATTTTGACCCTGTCGTGATTTTGACCGTCGGGATTTTGACTGCATTCCGTGCAGACAGGCGGTATTTCATGCCCTACCATGCACTACAGCATGGTGGGAGAATAGAACAGTGTGCCTAGCATAGCGAGACACTGTGCCCGAAGCATGGTGAGCGTAGCGAGCTATCTGAGGGGACATGGTACACTTAGGTGGTGTCCATGTCAACTATGTGAACATTTGGGACCCAAAAAAATGTGAAAACCTTATGTTGACCTTTTCATTGTCCACCTTGACATTATTGACCTAATGCTTGTGTCAGCCTTCCAACCCTGTTGACCTTAGCCATGTCGACCTATTTCATGTGTTAACCTTAGTCATGTCGACCTTCAGTGGTAGAACCAATGCATGTTGACCTAATATGGGTAGACCCAATGACCCATACCCCCAGGACCGCCCAGCCAGTGAAAGGGACATCAAGAGACATTAGGGGGAGGTTAGGGTTAGGCTGTGGGGATGGAGGTTAGGGTTAGGCTGTGGGGAGGGAGGTTAGGGTTAGGCTGTGGGGATGGAAGTTAGGGTTAGGCTGTGGGGAGGGAGGTTAGAGTTAGGCTGTGGGGAGGGAGGTTAGAGTTAGGCTGTGGGGAGGGAGGTTAGGGTTAGGCTGTGGGGAGGGAGGTTAGAGTTAGGCTGTGGGGAGGGAGGTTAGAGTTAGGCTGTGGGGAGGGAGGTTAGAGTTAGGCTGTGGGGAGGGAGGTTAGAGTTAGGCTGTGGGGAGGGAGGTTAGAGTTAGGCTGTGGGGAGGGAGGTTAGGGTTAGGCGATTGGGAGGGATGTTAGGGTTAGGCTGTTGGTAGGAAGGTTAGGGTTAGGCTGTTGGGAGGGAGGTTAGGATTGGGCTGTGGGGAGGCAGGTTAGGGTTAGGCTGTGGGGAGGGAGGTCAGGATTAGGCTGTGGGGAGGAAGGTTAGGATTAGGCTGTGGGGAGGGAGGTTAGGGTTAGGCTGTGGGGAGAGAGGTTAGGATTAGGCTGTGGGGAGGCAGGTTAGGGTTAGGCTGTGGGGAGGGAGGTCAGGATTAGGCTGTGGGGAGGAAGGTTAGGATTAGGCTGTGGGGAGGGAGGTTAGGGTTAGGCTGTGGGGAGGGAGGTTAGGGTTAGGCTGTGGAGAGGGAGGTTAGAGTTAGGCTGTTGGGACGGAGGTTAGGATTAGGCTGTGGGGAGGGAGGTTAGGGTTAGGCTGTGGGGATGGAGGTTAGGGTTAGGTGGCGTTTACATGCTGCTTAGTTGGTAGAGCAGTGTTTTTCAACCACTGTGCCGTGGCACACTAGTGTGCCTTGAGCTGTTCTCAAGTGTGCCCCCAGATCTAGAGAAGCCCAAACCTGTTTACAGTCACCGCCAGTTAAACTGTAATTTACTGGTCTCTTCTTTTCATGTAATGTTTTATATATGGGGCCAATAGGTTTGTTTTTTTCCTGTGGGGACCACTGTGTTTTGCCCTGTGGGGATCTCATGGTGTGCCTTGGCAATTTTAAAATCTTATTTAGTGTGCCGCAAGGAGAAAAGGTTGAAAATCACTGTGGTAGAGGATGTTTAATATGCAGAGGAGGGGTGTATAGTGGAGTGGGCTTATTATTCATAAATTTCTGGTGGGAGGACAGCTTGCTTGACTGCAGATATCTCCAGTTCCCGGAACTAGATTTCTTAGCTTTTAATGGAATTAAAAACTAGAGAATCCCACCTACAGTACCAAATGGTACTAGGGGACTAGGGGATCAGATTTCAGGAAGCAGAGCAATCCGCCAACGAATATATAAAACTACATACCAGGTGTGTGGAGCTGCTGGAAGGCTGATATCTCTGGTTCTGGGCACAGTAGAGACCAGCTTCTAGTATCCCCCAAAGGGGGAGAGTCCCAGCTTTTGGAATATACCCTCAGAAAAACTCTAACCCAGTTAGACAGAACCTTAAATATCTGACTGGGAAGAGCAATTAACAGGCTTGGATGGGGACCACTGCTTTGAAGTCAGATATCTCTGGTTCCCCAGGGCCGATTTTTTAAATTATTGTACCCATGGAAAGAGGGGACCCTCAACTTTCAGACTAGGGCCCTCTGATTCCTGGGGGGTTTCTGGGTACTCAGAAACCCCACCTGCGTGCGCTACTGCCCTTCCTTCACTGCACCCTCCCCCACCCCATTCCCTGCTATATGCCCCACCACACCTCTTACTTACCATGATGTGTTATATTAACCCCTTCCCGACATTTGACGTACATTTACGTCATGGCCGGGATGTACTTCCCGACGCATGGCATAAATGTACGTCATGACTTTAAACTGTCACCGCGTCTATAGACGTGGTGACAGAGGGACGATGGCTGCTGTCCCTGACAGCAGACATCTTCCCTCGTAGCCCAGGGGGGGCAGTGATGCCCCCCCCCCCACCGGCGATCGCTGCGATTGGCTGTTCAAATGTGAACAGCCAATTGCAGCGTTTTCTGTGTTCTGTGTATAATTTTGTCTCTGCTGCCCCCTAGTGTCCAAAAAAATTAAAAGGAGGTTGAAATAATGATGGTAAAATAAAGTACACATATGGTCTTTGTTAGTTATTAACTATTTTGAGTGGTATGATTATTTGTCTCACAAGCAGAAAATTTAACATTTTGCAAATTGCAAAATGTTCAATTTTTTTTACGACATTTTGGTATTTTTCACACAAAAAAAACAGACTGTATCGACCAAAATTTACCACTAACTTAAAGTACAATGTGTCACGAGAAAACAATCTCAAAATCACTGGGATAAGTAAAAGCAATAAAAAGTTATCCCCACATAAAGTGATACATGTCAGATTTGAAAAAAAGGGCTCTGTCAGGAAGGCAAAAACAGGCTGCGGCTGTAAGGGGTTAAAACTCCCCTTTTTTTAAAAAAAACATTGGTTTAATAAACACATTATCATACACTCTTCACCTACAATATAGCGCTATTTTTTAAATCTATGTGCAAGCAGCAGTTTGCTCCACAATACAATCCTAAAAAAGAAAGCATTATACATTTTTTAAAAGCATTTTTTTTTGGGTCACAGCAATTCTCTTCCAGAATATAATTGAGTAGTTATAAAATAACAAGCAGATGTCCACACCACGGGAAAGTGAGTAATCTGTGTGTGTCACATTTTTTCCAGTAGAAATGATCTATCCATTTATACTAATTTCCTCTACATTTATGTCAAGCTGAAAATGTAATATTTGGAATAATAAATCATCAGTCCCTCTATCTTCCATTCGGAATGACACAGTAATACTTATATTTCTAGATTCCTTTTTCTGTTTCATGTGAACTGTCATTTCATAAAGGAATATATTATTATTATTATTATTATTATTATCATCAGGGCCGTTTCTAGAGGCGGACAAGCCGTGCAGCTGCCCCGGGCGCCGCACGGCTTGTCCGCCTCTATTAAATAGCAGGGGCGCCTGGCAGCTCCCCCCTTCCTCCTCTTATAACTGTGCCGTGCCCCGCCCCCGCCACAGCATATATCGTTCGGAGGGGAGGGGAGCGCATCACGCGTCTCACTCTCTCCTTCCCCTGACTTCACTCACTGACAGAACTCGCGGGCTGGCAGCCAATCAGGAGCCAGCCCGCGAGATATGATTGTCTGTCGGCACAATCACAGAGTCTGGGACGTCCGACATAGTGAAGTGAAGGGGAAGGAGAGACGCGCTGCGTGATGCGCTCCCCTCCCCTTTCCTCCCCTGGGAAGCAGCAGCGGCGATGGAGGCGGCGGGGGACCCGGAGACCTGAACTGTGCTCTCCCCAGCAGCAGCAACAACAACAACGGTGAGTTGTGCTGCTGCTGGGATAATATGTTCTGGCACTGGGGGCACATATATGTCTGGCACTGGGGGCGCATATATGTCTGGTACTGTGCGGGCATGTCTGTCACTGGGCATATAAGTGGCACTGTGGGGGCATATATGTGGCACTGGGGGGGCATATATCTCTGGCACTGTTGGGGCATATATGTCTGGCACTGTGGCGGCATGTTTATCACTGCGCATATATGTGGCACTGTGGGGGCATGTGTGTGGCACTGTGGGGGCATATATGTGGCACTGTGGGGGCATATATGTGGCACTGTGGGGGCATATATGTGTGGCACTGTGGCGGCATGTTTGTCACTGCGCATATATGTGGCACTGTGGGGGCATATGTGTGGCACTGTGGGGGCATATATGTGGCACTGTGGGGGCATATATGTCTGGCACTGTTGGGGCATATATGTCTGGCACTGTTGCGGCATGTTTGTCACTGCCCATATATGCGGCACTGTGGGGGCATATATGCGGCACTGTGGGGGCATATATGCGGCACTGTGGGGGTATATATGTGTGGCACTGTGGGGGCATATATGTGGCACTGTGGGGGTATATATGTGTGTCACTGTGGGAGCATATCTGGCACTGGGGGGCATACCTTGCACTATAGAGGCATATATGTGTGGCATATCTGACACTGTGGGGGCATATCTGGCACTAGTAATCGGCATCAGTTGTGGGGCATAATGTGTAATGGGCATTACGGTGTGTGGGGAGTATTGTGTAATTGCCATCACGGTGTGGGGTCTAATGGGCATCATGGTGTGCGGTATAATGCGTAATTGTCATCACGGTGTGCAGCGTAATATGTAATTGTCATCACGGTGTGCAGCGTAATATGTAATTGTCATCACGGTGTGCAGCGTAATATGTAATTGTCATCATGGTGTGCAGCGTAATATGTAATTGTCATCACGGTGTGCAGTGTAATATGTAATTGTCATCACGGTGTGCGGCCTTATATGTATTTGTCATCACGCTGTGCGGCGTAATGTGTAATTGTCATCATGGTGTGCGGCGTAATATGTAATTGTCATCATGGTGTGCGGCGTAATATGTAATTGTCATCATGGTGTGTGGCGTAATGTGTAATTGGCATCATGGATAAACAGTGTATAATGATTTAAGTAGTCTGTCATTGTTTGGCCTTGATCTGTGAGTTGTACTAGGTCACTGTGTGGGCCTTTATATTTTTAGCCCGCCAACTTAAGTGCGGAAGGACAATGACAATTCCTGCAGTAACCAATGTCTGGTCATGCAGGTTGCAAAAGTGAGATGTAAGGTGATTGTTTTCCTGCTAGACCACACCCCTTTTTAACATTAAGCCACGCCTGTTTTGTTAAGCCCCACCCCTATTTCGCCACGCGCGCCGAAGGCGCGCGCAATTTATTCGCTAACATTTTCTGGGGAGGGGGGGCGCATTTTTTTCTTCTTCGCCCTGGAAGCAAAATTGTCTAGAAACGGCCCTGATTATCATAATTATTATTATTATTAGCATCCTTTATTTATAGGGTGCCACAGTTGATGTGTGGGATATTAAACAATACGTATACAGATACAGTGCCAAGGTGCCCATACACGGTACAATTATTGTATACAATTTGGATTAGATTTCATTGCATTGCATCGGTTTTGCAATGCAATGAGATGGGATGAGATGAGATCTAGTACAAAAAGTATGTGCAGCACATACTTTTTGAGCTGTGTGATGAGATGTGTGATGGGAGCGCGCATCTCATCGCACATAACAATTGTACCGTGTATGGGCACCTTAAATATAACTGGATATTTATTATTTTATTTATTTACAGTTTCCTATACAGTGTACTGTAGCGCAGCATATTCCGTTGAGCTTTACAATTGGAAACAAGATACCAAGATATGAAATACATATGAACTTACAATTTAAACTTAGCAGACCATAAAACAACAGCATAGTACAAACTCGCCCTTGTTGATTTAGTAATATATACAGTACATTCTTTAATCTATGTGTATATACTGTAGGAGCCTTTCTCGTCGGCACTGCTGATGCATCAGGCGCCCATATCTTGCAGAGAATGGGGCGCTTGAGTGTCCCCAACGCATGCCCACCACATTCGCCAGTGCGGCGTGGCGACCAGTGCGTCAGAAGCAGTCTCGGCAAGCCTGGATCCATTTGTATACATTATATAGCAGGGGTAGCCAACTCCAGTCCTCGAGGGCTATCAACAGCTAATGTTTTCCAGGTCTCCTCACAGAATCACAAGTGAAGTATTTAGCTCCACCTGTCAGTCAGTAATGAGTGCACCTGTGTACATGAGGTGAGCTGGAAAACGTGAACTGTTGGTAGCTCTCGAGGACTGGAGTTGGCTGCCACTGTTATATAGTATACATTATATAAAAGTGCGCATGCGCACCACATTCGCCGGTGCGGCGTGGCGACCAGTGCGCCGAAAGCAGGCTCGGCGAGCCTGGCTCCATCTGTGTACATTATATAAAAGTGAAATGATGTATGTGTGTTTGTCTGTTCTTTATAAGATCCTATATGGCTTTAGATATCTGGACCAAACAGGTACACATAGCCTTCATTAGCCAACCTTAAAATACTGGCAGGGTTTAACCCTTTGAGTGCCAAAGTTGCTGCGAACGATCCTCAAAATATCCGCTAAAAATATTAGCGCCGCTCACGGCGATTGTTTTTTTTTTTTTTTTTTTAGAAATAAATACAAATACAGCAAAGTCAATTCATTGAAGTTTAGTTATATATTAAACTAAAAAGAGAACACCCCTTTCAGGGCCAGGGCTACATATACTGTATAGCTGAAATTCCTAGGTCTGTTTGTTTGTCTATCCGGTAATGCATTCAGACACCCCTGAACGATTGGAATGAACCCAATGTGAGTTGGTCCAGTTGAATCTGGCCATGTTCTAGGGGGTTATGGTCCCGCTCGGACCGCATGGTGAAATGCAACTTTGACGCATGGAGCCTGTTCTGGGCCTTTTACTAGAAGAATTTGGAAGCAAACATCACAGAGGGGTAACACTGGATCTCAGAAGACGTACTATAGGGTTGACACCAGGCAGAGCTTAGGGCTGAATATGCAGAGCAGAACTTTGACCCAGGGAGCTTGGTTCTGCAAGGATTTGGAAGCAAACATCCCAGAAGACCTACTAGAGGGTTGGAATCGGTCGGAACTCATAGTAGAATGCCCTGGGAAGAACTTTGACGCAATAAGCCTGGGCTTTCCACTGCATGGTATATGGAAGAACGTTTCATAGAGTGGTAACATTGTATACCACAATATGTACTAGGGGGTGGGGGTCCCGATTAGACCTGTTGGCAGAGGCAGAACTCTGGGAGGCAATGGAGACATCTACCGCCAGGCTCCTGCTCCCAAGGGGGCACCTCTCCACCACTGCCAGTTTAAAACCATTAATTGAAAACCATCAAAATCGCTTCTATGGCTGAGTTCTTAAAAATATATGTTTTCTATCTCTCTGTATATATATATATATATATATATATATATATATATATATATATATAGTCTTAATATATATTTCATAACAGACTATATATATTTTACATAACATTGTGTGTGTGTGGGGGGGGGGGGGGGGGCACCAATATTAATCTTGCTTCCGGGTAACTGGGACAAACTTACGCCACTGCTTGTTGGTGCACTCTGGACAGAACTTTGACACAGTCAGCCAGTTCTGGGGTCTTCCACTGGATGGTTTTTGAGTAAAAACTTTAATGAACTGTAATATCTGACAGAAACGAAGATGGAAAGACAACAAAAGTTGTGTACCCTAGAGCCTGGGAATAGCAACATTGATAAAACAAGAAAAACTTTAAAGCCATTTTGCAATGGAAAAGTGATTGTAAAATTGAACAGAAAGGAAAACTGGGGATCAGGGCTACTGATGACACTACAAAAGCAAAACTACACTGGGCAGTGGATACGGTCATTAGGTCGACAAGCATCGGGTGGACACCATTGGGTCGACATGCAGAAAGGGTGACATGGGTCTAGGTCGACATGTCATTAAGTCAACACAAGCATTAGGTCTACATGGGCAAGGTCGACAGTCAAAAGGTCGACATGGGGTTTTTCACTGTTATTTGAGCCGACATGTGCCGACAGGAGGTATTTCATGCCCTACCATTCACTAGGGCATGGTGGGAGAATAAAATAGTGTGTCAAGCATAGTGAGGCACTGTGCCCGAAGCATTGCGAGTGCCTGATTCTTTGCAATCACCCAAATCAGCTTGGTGTATGTGCACCTTAAGACTTTTAAGTTTTGTTTAATTTTGTAATACATTGGTGTTTGTTTACAAACATACATAGTAATCAGGGGCGAAGGCAGTATTACTGGATTCTAGAGCGATTGCTGCCAGCCAATGAAAGATGCATAATTAGCATGTATCAATATCATATAGTCTGCCCAATCAAAGGCCCTTATTCTGAATCGGACGGTACGGCCCGCGTGCGGCCGTACCGCCGATGTTTTTAGTCTGCACATGCGCAGAGGTCAATCTGCGCATGTGCAGCCCCATTCGCCGCAGACGTATTTCGTCCGCCGCAAAGGGGGCGTATAGGGGCGTGAGGGGCTTCATACCCTCATTTCCCTATGTATACGCCCCGCGTTTCATGGGCGTTCCCATGCAAACGCGGGGCGTATGCATGCTAATCAGGGTATGACGCCACTGATGGGGGCGGAAAGCTGACGTCGCCGGATGTCAGCTCTCAGCCCCCATACAAGCTATCACACGGACGATTGTCCGTGTGGTCTCAGCTTGCGGGAGCTGCTGTGGCGTGCGGCCCTGCCTTCGATGGTCGACGACCATCGAATGCAGGGGGCAGCTCCCACCATGGTGGAGGCGTACGCCCCACCATTTTTATGCGGATCGCCAGCCGTCCGTGTACGGACGGCCGTGGCGATCCGTCTCGTGGGCGGGGATTGGTTTGTGCGGCCGGAGCACCGTGTGCGGCTCCGGCCGCACCAACCAGAATAAGGGCCAAAGTGCAGTTTATGTCAGACATATGCAGACCCAATAATCATGGTAAGCCACTTACTAGATTCTCTCTTTGTTGCGATGACTGAGCGCTCAGATCCACCAACACACACAGCAGACCTGGTAGTAAAAACAGCTCAATTCCTCCCTTTATACGGCATGTAGTACTCGCTGGCAAGGTTGTTTAGAATGGGGTTTTCAGACAACTGGATCCTCCCCCTCCCCACTGTTTGCCTATAGCAGTGTTTTTCAACCACTGTGCCATGGCCCACTAGTGTGCCTTGAGCTGTTCTCAAGTGTGCCCCCAGATCTATAGATGCCCAAACCAGATTACAGCCACCACCAGTCCAACTGTTATTTACTGGTCTCTTCTTTTCATGTAAAGGGCCAATGTATTTTATTTTTGTTACCTGTGGGGACCAGTGTGATTGTTTTTTTATATGGGGGCCAATAGGTTTGTTGTTCTTCCCTGTGGGGGGCACTGTGTTTTGCCCTGTAGGGATCTCCTGACGTGCCTTGGCAATTTTAAAAATCTTATTTAGTGTGCCGCAAGGTAAAAAGGTTGAAAATCATTGGCCTATGGTAATGCTTTCCCCTATAAGAGAAAACATTTAAAACCATTTAACATTTGTTTGTTCCATTGTATACTGTAGCTCCAGCAACAAGAGGCCCCATTGACCACCATAATATTGCTTGTTGTATCCATTTCCAGAAAGGAAATTGTGTCTGATAAATGGTGCATGTCAGAATTTCTGATTTGGTTCTTAATTTGCTTCAATGGTTTGCATATATCTCTATCGATCCAACTTAATTTCTACCTTTTAAATTAGTTAATACAGCTGGTAAGGAGCTTTATTACACCCTTTATTCCAATCATTTTGCAGCAAAGCCTGTGTCTGCAATGTCATGAATATCTCAGCAGCATACCTCCCAACAGTCCCGATTACAGTGGGACAGTCCCGATTATCAGGGCCTGTCCTGCTGTCCCTCCCACGGTCGGCAGTGTCCCGCGGTGAGGGGGGGCTGTTGGGAGTCCCCCCTGTCGGCTGCTAAGCAGCGGGGAATAAGCGCTGTGTGCATGCGCACAGCGTCTATTCCCGCAGCCAGGGTGCTGGGGGCATGGCTAGAGGCTCACAGAGCCTCTGGGTCAAGCCCCCATAGCAGCAAAATGGGGGCATGGCTTCGCGGGAGAGCTGCGAGTATAGGCCACGCCCCCGAAATTAGGCCACGCCCCTCGAAATTTCCGACGCGCTTACGGCGCGCACAGCTACGTCCCGCCTCCAGCTCAGGCAAAGTTGGGAGGTATGCAGCAGTCGTCTCCTGTGTTTTTTCACAATATTTTTGGAACAGTGTCTGTCAAACTTGAATATATTTTATCATTATATTTGAAAGAATGTTTGTGAGACTCACTTTAAGATTACTATTTGAAGAATATTGTTCCATTCAGGGCCGGATTAAGGGGGGGCACAGGGGGTCGGTATCTATCCAGGGCCCCCCCTGTGGTTGGCATGTATTTTGTTTTTGTTTTTTTTAGCTAAAGGTTTTGTGCATGGGAGTGGGGTAGTGCTGCAGCTTTGCCTATCTGTCAATGTGACAATGATTAATGGTGCTGAGCATCGGGAGCCAAGGCACACTGACTGCACAAGTGTGCAGAGAATTACTGGGAGTTGACTAAGTCCCATGAGACTTTGTACAAGAGGTCAGAGGCTGAGAGGATTGTGCTGAGCTCTGCTTGGTGGAGCTCATCATATGCTTCTCAGGCCCATGGAGGACAGCAGCTGCCTCGTCATGGGAGGTGTTTTCATTAGAGGCAGGGACAAACACAGGCTTTCATGTGGTATATTATATATATATATATACTAGGTGATTCATCGCGCCCTACGGGCGCTCTTCACACCGTCGTAAGGGGCTGCGCCCCCTTAATTTGTGAACGTTTGTATATGAGAAATATGGTTAGAATTGTATGAAAGATGCCCTGTATTGCAACTTAGGTGTCCGCGAATCGCGGGAGGGGGGGTCGCGGAGGGTGCCGCGAATTGCAGGAGGGGGGGTCGCGGGGGGTGCCGCGAATTGCAGGAGGGGGGGTTGTGGGGGGGTGGATGCTGCGAATCGCGGGAGGGGAGGGATTGCAGAGAATCGCGGGAGGGGGGTCGCGGGGTGGGTTGCCGCAAATCGCGGGAGGGGGGTTACGGGGGCGGGGGTTGCGGCGAATCATGGTAGGGGGGGTCGCGGGGGATGTGCCGTGAATCACGGGAGGGGGGGTCACGGGGTGGGGTGCCGAGAATCGCGGGGGGGTGTGTGTGTGCCGTGAATCGCGGGAGTGGGGGTTGCGGGGGGGTGTGGCGCGAATCGCCACAAGAAAAAATCAACACAGAAAGGTCAACACATGTAAATGTTGACATAAGTGTGGCACTTCATTGGTGTCCATGTCAACACATGAGAATGAATATGAAAACATTCAAAAAATGAAAAAAAAAACTTCAAAAACTCATGTCAACCTTTTTCATTGTCGACCATAGCCATGTCAGTGTTTTCCATGTGCAATTTAATTCTGGAGCTGCCACGAATCACGGGGGGTGCCGCGAATTGCGGGAGGGGGGGTCGCGGGGTTGGGTGCCGCGAATCGCGGGAGGGCGGGGTTCACAGGGGTTCCGGTGGGGGGTTGCCGCGAATTGCGGGAGGTGGGGGGTTACGGGGGGTGCCGCGAATCGCGGGAGGGGGGTTTGCGGGGGGGTGTGACGCGAATCGCCACAAGAAAAACTCAACACAGAAAGGTCAACACATGTAAATGTTGACATAACTGTGCCACTTCATTGGTGTCCATGTTGACACATGACAATGAATATGAAAACATTCAAAAAATGAAATAAATCTTCAAAAACTCATGTCAACCTTTTTCATTGTCGACCATAGCCGTGCCAGTGTTTTGCATGTGCCATTTAATCCTGGGGCTGCCGCGAATCGCGGGGGGTGCCGCGATTTGCGGGAGGGGGGGTTGCGGGGGGTGGGTGCCGCGAATCGCGGGAGAGCGGGGTTCACGGGGGTTCCGGTGGGGGGTTGCAGCGAATTGCGGGAGGGGGGGGGTCGCGGGGGGGTGCCGGGGTGCCGCGAATCGCCGGAGGGGGGGTTGCGGGGGGTGTGACGTGAATCGCCACAAGAAAAAAATCAACACAGAAAGGTCAACACATGTTAATGTTGACATAAGTGTGGCACTTCATTGGTGTCCATGTCGACACATGAGAATGAATATGAAAATATTCAAAAAATGACAAAAAAGCGTCAAAAACTCATGTCAACCTTTTTCATCGTCGACCATAGCCATGTCAGTGTTTTCCATGTGCAATTTAATTCTGGAGCTGCCGCGAATCACGGGGGGGTACCGCAAATTGCGGGAGGGGGGGTCGCGGGGGTGGGTGCCGCGAATCGCGGGAGGGCGGGGTTCACAGGGGTTCCGGTGGGGGGTTGCCGCGAATTGCGGGAGGTGGGGGGTCACGGGGGGTGCCGCGAATCGCGGGAGGGGGGGTTGCGGGGGGTGTGACGCGAATCGCCACAAGAAAAAATCAACACAGAAAGGTCAACACATGTAAATGTTGACATAAGTGTGCCACTTCATTGGTGTCCATGTCGACACATGACAATGAATATGAAAAAATTAAAAAAATTAAAAATAAATCTTCAAAAACTCATGTCAACCTTTTTCATTGTCGACCATAGCCATGTCAGTGTTTTGCATGTGCCATTTAATCCTGGGGCTGCTGCAAATTGCGGGGGGGGTGCCGCAAATCGCGGGAGGGGGGTCGCAGGGGGGGTGCCGCCAATCGTGCAAGGGGGGGTCGCGCGGGGGTCCTTTTTGCCGCGAATCGCGGGAGGGAGGTCGCGGGGGGTGTTTTTTCGGCGAATCGGGGGGGGGTCACGGGGGAGGGTTTGCCGCGATTCGCGGGAGGGGGGGGTCGCGGGGTGGTGGTTATGCCGCGAATTGCGGGAGGGGTCGTGGGGGGTTCTTTTTGCAGCGAATCGCGGGAGGGGGGGTCGCGGGGGTGTTTTTGCTGCGAATCGCGGTAGGGGGGGTCGCGGGGGAGCGGGTATTTTTGCCGCAAATCGCGGGAGGGGCGCGCGGGGGAGGGAGGTTTTGCCGCAAATCGCGGAAGGGGGGCGCTCACCTGGTGGCTTTGGAGTAGCAGTGCTGGGCAACATGGGAAGGCAGTGGGTGTCTGGCACTGTCTCTGGGCTCACTGGGCTGGTTCTCTGTCACATACCTCCCAACATGACCCTCTCCAGGAGGGACACAATGCTCTGTTTCTAGACTTCCCCTTAATGTATGATTGCCATCACCTGTTTTAAACAGGTTAATTTCTCAGAAAGGTGTTCAGCACAGATGAAGGCAATCACACATTGGCCCTTATTCTGATTGATGCGGACTTTACCGCGTTCTTACGGATCGCGTCTTTACGGCGTCTGCGCATGCGTGGAGAACGCTACGCGCATGTGCCACGCCTTGACTCGGTACCAGTTCGGACAAAGCCCGTCCAAAACTGGTCACCGCAATCAGTCGGGAAATAGGGGCGTATTATGGGCGTCATGCGGAATGACACATGGGCGTAGTTTCAAAGTGGGCAAAACGGGGCGGAAACATGGGCGGACACGGGGGAGTACACTTATGTTGGGGGGCGTACATTCGGAAACCACTCCGAATGCACGCGAGCAAAAAGGGCTGAAATGTGCGGTGTCCACAAGTGTACTATTGCTTTGCGGACACCACTCGTTCATGCGGTAGGCGAACGTACGCCTAATGACTACAACCATTAACACCTGAACCCAATACAATCTACTCCTTTTCTCATTACTCACTAATAGGACGCTTGTCAGTGCTTTAGTTGAAACCATTGCACTTACATTGCTGTAAGGGTTAATGTGTGCTATGCATGTGTTAGGCATGCTTGTAAGGATATATTGGAATCTAATTGATTCCAATTCCAAATAAGCAGTTTTTTATGAGGATAGGTAATTGAATAAGTGGGTCATGTGATGTCTTGCAGAAGATACTTCATAGTGGGTTGTTTGGCGTAAATACTCCGCTTACGTGCGGTAGCACCGCTTGGCTCCCGTTCGGATGCGGTATTCCCGAGCATACTCTGTAATACTCTGTAATACCGTGCCGAATCGGAGTGTTTCTCCCGCACACGCATGGTTTGTATGTCGTCCGTAAACACGCCCTGTTCTTAAAGAGTGAGTCCGTCCGAATGCGGAGGACACGTGGGCGTTTCTACGGACGATGGCCGCATGCGGCAAAACACCGTGGCGTGCGGACCGCTCCGTAAGAATGCGGGAATATCCGCACAGATCAGAATAAGGGCCATTAAGAGGAAAGTCCAGGAACAGAGCGTTATAGACACAGACACCCACTTTGAGTGACAGATGTAGCCAAATATATAGGAGATATATATATATATATATATATATATATATATATATATATATATATATATATATATATATATATATATATATACAAAGTTGCTAGGAGCAGCACTGCCGGCAAAAGACAAGTACAAAATTTCAAGGGTGCCTTCCAGGGATCCCAGACCAATGAGACCGCGATATACAATCAGCATACGGTGGCACTCCAAATAAAATGACACACTGCACAGGTGTATTATGACGTTTCGAGGCTTTAATATCTCTTCATCAGACCAAGAGCATAACAAAATAAACATCATTTATACTCACGGCACCATCAGCAAACAGGTGTCCGGCGCTGGAGCAGCACCCGGTGACTTCCGCTTCCGTCATAACTATGCGTTGTCATACGTCACTCCGCAAAGAACGTAGTCACCTACATAAACGATATACAATATACAAAAAGTTTATTGCACATCACAAAATGAGAAAAATATATACACATACAATAAAAAGCAAAAAAATCATGAAAATCATTAAAAAACAGTCACAATATTACATGCAGATTAGAGCAAACAGATATCTATCGAAGGTATCTAATTAATCGCGGTATAAACAGTGCAATTCATAGCACAGTCTCTTAATCGCTACAAGAAGGTAAACAGACTTTTTGACATAAGGCATATAATTAGAGTTAGAATTAGAGTTAGAATGGAAAGGACCAGCTTTGCGGGCAAGAGGAGATTATATGAAACAACGTAAACCTAGATGTTCATTAAGGCCACGGGGGGCCAGTGTGCCCAGACGGTGTATCCACCCTGTTTCACACTGCAGAAGTTTTAGGGACCTATCACCCCTTCTAATGGAAGGGGGTACGTGATCAATTAAAATATATCATAAAGATGACACATTGTGACCGGCCTGTAAAAAATGACATGCCACTGGCTGGTCACTAGATCCATTCTCCAGGGCATTCTTAATAGAGAGGCGATGTGTTGCCATTCTCTCCCTCAATGTGCGATCCGTCTTGCCAACATAGCTGTATCCACATGGGCAAGTTAAAAGATTAATTAGATACCTTCTATAGATATCTGTGCGCTCTAATCTGCATGTAATATTGTGTCTGTTTTTTAATGATTTTCATGATTTTTGTGCTTTTTATTTTATGTGTATATATTTTTCTCATTTTGTGATGTGCAATAAAGTTTTTGTATATTGTATATTGTTTATGTAGGTATCCGTGGCAATGGAGCCGCCCGGCTGCCGAGACGTGACTACGTTCTTTGAGGAGTGAAGTATGACAATGCATAGTGATGACGGAAGCGGAAGTCACCGGGTGCTGCTCCCGCACCGGACACCTGTTTGCTGATGGTGCCGTGAGTATAAATGATGTTTATTTTGTTATGCTCTTGGTCTGATGAAGAGGTATTAAAGCCTCGAAACGTCATAATACACCTGTGCAGTGTGTTGTTTTATTTGGAGTGCCACAGTATGCTGATTGTATATGTATATATATATATATATATATATATATATATATATATATACACTGTATAAACCAATAATCCACTCACACTATACAGAATGAAGAACCTATAAAGGTTGGCTGCCTTATCACAATGTCCCCAGAGGGCTAGGTGACAAATACAACAAAAATAACATCCACGGTACTTGTTTCCTAGCACGGCGCCAGCGATAAAAATTGTATCCATCGGGTCCTAAAAAATCACGTCGATCGCATCGCATGCAACCAAATCACATGCGATGTGATTGACGCGATTTTTACATTGGAACCAATGTAAAATGGTCCCTGAGACCCGATTTTACATTGGCCCCAATGTTAAATGCCCCCCAGACCCCAATTTTCATTGTATCTCCACCCTGATGGGTCAAATGCCCCCCCATTGTTAACGCCACCCCACGATTAACAGCAACCCGAAGTGTGGCGAGCGCAGCGAGCCCGTGAGGGGCGGCGGTATGCGTCCTCCGACCTTTTCATACCCCCACTATCCACGTCGGCGTGAAGTTGATTTTACATAGCGTGGCGAGCCCGAAGCATGGCGAGCGCAGCGAGCCCCGCTAGGGGACGCGCATTACTTCACAGGTATTACGCGTCCCCTCAAGGAGCTCACTGCACTCGCCACGCTTCGAGCTCGCTGCGCTCGCCACACTATATAAAATTAACTCCACCCCGACGTGGATAGTGGGGGTATGAAAAGGTCGGAGGACACGTACCGTCGCCGCTCGCCACGCTTCGGGTTGGCGTTCATCGTGGGGTGGCGTTAACAATGAAAGGGGGGCATTTTACATACAAATTACCCATCAGGGTGGGTATACAATCAAAAATCGGGTCCATTGGGCCATTTAACATTGTACCCTATGTAAAATCGGGTCCATCACATCGGTCGCATTGTATGCCATTATAATGGCATACAATGGACCCGATTTTACATAGGAATTTAACATTGAATACAATGCATTCAATGTTAAAGCGCGTCGGTCGCATTGCATACCTTAAGTTAAGGCATGCGATGGACGCGATTTTTTAATTGTCGGGGAAAAGGCTAAAAATAGCCCAAAAATCGCGTCGGTCGCGTCCATCGCATACCTTAACTTAAGGTATGCAATGACCCACTGTGGGCGCCGTGCTAGGTAACAAGTACCACATCCACTTATGGTATGGCGCCTAATTTAAACAGGTAATGTCCATAAATATGATGATCCAATGTTAAGTCGAGCAAACAACGTATATTCATCCAGAACTTGTTTATTTTTCTACAAGTTGTCACAGGAAACAAATTATACAAACATCAACGCGTTTCGTCAATCAAGACTTCATCAGGGGATACAATGTATATGTCTAAAAGTACTTAATTTTAATACATAGAATAAAAAAGATAACAATAAAAAATGTTTACACAATAGAAAAGCTTCACTATAGATCCGAGGAGTTTTAAGGTAATCACCTTTATCAATGAGAGAGGTAGTAGAAAAGAACAGAACAAGGGCGGTGATGAAAAAAAGCGTGAAAACTTTGGTGAACGAATTCTGATTAGGTAAGTATACCTTCAATGAACCAGTTGTGTATGCCAGATGCTTCTGGTAAAAAGATGTCTCCTATATCTTGTTAAAGAAGATCCATAATATCTAAGGAGGACATAGTGGAAAAAAAATATATATAGTGGAAAGGATTTAACAAAAATATATTTATCTTTTTTTTTTTTTTACGTACCAAGTAAAGTATATTAATAAGTGCAGTGACTGATGCGCATTCTATCGTATATCAATGCGAAACCTACAAAATGTGTATATATAAATTAGAATAAGTGAATAAGATCTGAATTGAAAGAAAGAAAAGTATAATTATCGGCATACCAATCTTTTTTTATTTTTTTATTACACTACATGCTGTAGTGCTGTACTGCCCTCATCACTCTCTGCAATAAGGTAAGGGGGCTTTGATGGGGGTAGAATAATAGGGAGGGGGGTCAACTTATGGCACTGGGGGTGGGTAGGGGGTTGTATATGCTGACTACTGGGGGGGGGGGTTATAAATAATTAAAAAAACTCACATGTATACTGGCAAATTTGATTGTGTGTGGGGGGGGGGGGGAGAACACCAAACAGTTAGGGTGAGGGAGGGGGCCTGTGACTGGGATATATTACCACTAGTGGGATGGGGTTAATAATAGAGATGTGCAGACTCGAATTCCAGAGATCTGAGCCCCCTCGGATGTCATCATTCCGAGCCCGGTTCCGAGCAGCGCTCGGAGATTCCCGCCTGACTCTGGTCCGTCCGCGTGGTCAGAACGTCATCTCCCGGCACCGGATTTCACGAGGCTTTAAAAAGCAGCTGCTTCGCCCGCCATCTTCACTCCAGTCTAGTAGTGGGTTGGGAGAGGGTGTGTTGGTGCTGCTGCTGGGGCTCAAACTTGAGCTTGACCTTGAACGCAATATTGTTATTCGCTGGGGCTGTCTCTCAGTGCTGCTGTGTAGTCTAACGGTGTACTTGTAGTACTACTGTCTCCTCTGTGCGGTCTACCTCTGGTGTGCTCTGCTGTAATTATTTTATTCGCTGGGGCTGTCTCCCTCAGTGCTGCTGTGTACTCTGTTCTCCTCTCTGCTTAGGGTGGGCTCTCCCTAGCAAGGAGGACAGTCTAACTGTGTACCTGTAATAATACTGTCTCCTCTGTGCTGGGGCCTACCTCTGGTGCTGTGCTGTAATATTATATATTATATTAATAATGAATTAATTATATTATATATATAGTCCGCTGGTGCTGCCTGCACTGAATCTGCCAGTATTATTTAGTTACTCAGTCCACTGTTGCCACTGGCAGTGCTACTGCCTACCTAGTGTACCTACCTAGTACATACTAGGCTGCTATATCTAATTTAATTAAAAAATAATACTTGTGCTGTGTGGAACTGTAAAAAATAATTCCATGCTGCTGGTGCACTGACGTGTGCCACTGAGTGCCACTGCCAAGCCTGCCTACCTAGTAGTTTATTTTCTCTACCAGGCTGCTATATTATTAATAATTAATTGAATTATATATAGTCCACTATATATAGTCCACTGGTGCTGCCTGCACTGAATACTGTGAATAGAGGTTGCCAGTATTATTTACTCAGTCCACTGTTGCCACTGGCAGTGTTACTGCCTAAGTGTACCTATCTAGTAGTACAACTACATACTAGGCTGCTATATCTAATTTAATTAAAAAATAATACTTGTGCTGCGTGGGACTGTAAAAAATAATTCCATGCCGCTGGTGCACTGACGTGTGCCACTGAGTGCTAAGCAGTACCTAATAAGTAATAATAACATAAATTATTATAAATTCTGCTGGTGCACATATACTAGTATTGCTGACGTATCTACCTGCCTTGTGCCTAATACTGCCTTATCTACCTGTCTGGTGCCTAGTACTGCCATATCTACCTGTCTGGTGCCTAGTACTGCCGTATCTACCACTGCAGTGCCACTCTTAAGGCCCCCATACATTAGGCCGACTTGTCCGAAGGACAAGTCGGACCTAATCTACTTACAACTCCCCTGGGGGGGTCACATACGATTTGGCACTTGATATGCCATGTTTTGCATGTGATAAATCGCATGCGATTTATCACATGCAGTCCCCCCGGGGAGCTGCTGTTAGCTGGAGCCGGGAGCTGAGCAGGGCATGGGGGCTGCAAGCAGGCAGTGGACGCAGCCTGTAGTACCTGCGGTGGAGGGAGCCAGATGCCGAGCAGGGGACTGCAAGCAGGGAGCCAGGCAGGGGAGGCAGTGGGCGCACTAGTCCAGGCGGTGAACTCCGCGAGGGGACCAGAGAGCAGAGACCGGGTAGCGTAGGGGAAGCCGGGCAGCAGCGGGCGGACATAGAAATGAATTAAGAGTCAGTAATTGGCTGAGAGCTCTCTCAGTCAGAGAGCTCTCAGCCAATTACTGGCTGTCCATTCATTTCTATGTGCCCGGCTTCCCCAACGCTACCCGGTCTCTGTCTCTGATCCCCTTGCGGCGTTCACAGCCTGGAAGTATCTATTTGCGGCATTCCCCCCCCCCCCCGCCCAGGATAGTGCGCCCACTGCCTCTCTAGCCCGGCTCCCTGCTTAGAGTCCCCCGGGAACAGTTCTCTCTGCACAAGTAACATCTGCCCCCCTGCAGTGCACATGGTTTTTTCCATCTAAGAAGAATTTTGTCAGAAAGAGCGAACTAGAATAAGGCCCTCTGTATCAGTCATGTAAATGCACTTTGATATTATGATGCGCGTCAGATCGGCATATATTGTTTATATATTGTTTTGATAGAGATTGTCTGTAATGAAGGAATCGCCGGGTTGCCCTGACATTGGGGATGCAGTGCTGACCATATCCTGTTTGTGCTGCAGCTTAACCCACTCCCTACACTCTCAGCCTGCGCCGCTAGTTCCACTTCCAGTTCTTTAGTTCTGGATAGTGTACAGTGACGCCCGGGGGGAAATGTGGCATGGGAAAGGCAGTGGCGCAGCTGGAGCGGCGGCATAACGCCCCTAGTCGTGGGTAAGTCTGGTATATTCTACTGCTATTTAGAGGTAAT
This sequence comes from Crinia signifera, assembly GCF_055691185.1. NCBI lineage: Eukaryota > Metazoa > Chordata > Amphibia > Anura > Myobatrachidae > Crinia > Crinia signifera. Next base: position 67,189,104 of record NC_139217.1, read on the forward strand.
TTTCAACTGTGTATGTTGGTTACCCTTTGAAAAAGGCGCATGTGCGCCGAAACGGCCCGTCAGGTTAACACATGGCTGAACGGCTTCCATGATGCTACTACCACATGGAGTTTAATCTGTGGATATATAGCTGCTACTGCCTTGTGCTGAGTATCATGACCTTTTGCCTACTTTAGTAAATATGCATTGATTATATTTGCTGGATGTTCTGGTCCCATCACTTGCATTACCTTAGGGTTTTTGCACTTGGTCTAAACATTGTATCATTATATGACCTGGCACCCATATGTTGATTTAGGTTGGTGTGCGTGCCCTACAAGCAAATTATAATAATAATAATAATAATAATAATAATAATAATAATAATATGCCTAGTGTCTTTGGGCCTTATTCTAGTTCACTCTTTCTGACAAAATGCTTCTTAGATGGACAAAACCATGTGCACTGCAGGTGGGGCAGATGTTACTTGTGCAGAGAGGATTAGATTTGGGTGGGGTTTTACTTCAAAGTGAGATCTATATTGCAGTGTAAAAATAAAGTTGCCAGTATTTACCCTGCACAGAAACAAAATAACTCACCCAAATCTAATTCTCTCTGCAAATGTTACATCTGGCCCCCTGCAGTGCACATGGTTCTGTCCATCTAAGAATGATTTTGTCAGAAAGAGTGAGCTAGAATAAGGCCCTTTGTGACTCTGAAACACTGCCATCTGTTGGCAGCAGGTGAAACTACATTTACTAGCCTTCAAAGCATTTGCTTTGAGCAGGCTTACTAGTACCAAACATGTGCCTAACCCTAGCTGTCCCATCTCGCAACTAAACCCTAACACTCTCCCTAGTGCCAGTCCTAAATATCTTCTCCTGTAGCCTAATCTAACTCTTCTGCAGCCTAATTATAATGTCATTATTAGAGACAGGATTATATGCATTTGCATATTTGCATATGCATTGGCATATTTTGCCCATTCTCACTGGTTATTGCATAGTTTACCTAAAATCAAGTATTGGTGCATATTTTAGGCCCCGTCCTCTTACCAACCTTAAGTTACAGCACGGCTCTGCCCTGCTGCTGCTTGCCAGGTAGTGGTAGAGTGTGCAGGCTGGGGCAATATGTGCACAGTATGGGGAACCTTGGTCTGACACTGCTCTAGGCTGCCAATTCATGTTGATAAAAGTCAGTCGGGGCGGATGCCATTACGAAGCTCCTGAACCTTTTCCTGCCCATGGACTGGGACTTTACACCAAGAGAAAGACTTCTGCTGCAGAGGAGGTGGGCGGAAGAGTTGTGACATCACGCGTGGCACGGAGGAAATGCTGTGTCACAGTGAGTATGCGGCGCAGGGAGGAATCCTTCCACTGCACGCCCTCACACGCTATGCTGACATTTGATCCATCGGCGCTGGAGATGAGGGTCCGTGTAGTTGATACAAGAAGAGCTTTAGACGCTGTAGCAGCCAGGAAGAAAACATTCTGTGTACAACACTAGACATCTGCAGATGCTGTGGGCCTATTTTTGAGGGTTATTTGCAACTAATTGTATGCTGATTTTCAAATAAATAAGTGAAAAATTTCTTTTTTTATTATTTAATGTAGCATATTTTAACACTTGTTATGCATGTTTTAAGTATTTTTCATGCATATTTGCATGCATATTTCAAGCTTTTTATGTTGCATATAATCCTGTCTCTAGTCATTATTATAAAATGTTGACATAATAACCATCAACATTGTGATTGTCAACAAAGCACCTGCAGGATACAGGGCCTGATTCAGAGTTGATCACAAGAGCAAAATCTTTCTTAAATGGACAAAACCATGTGCACTGCAGGTGGGGCAGATGTAACATGTGCAGAGAGAGGTAGATTTGGGTGGGGTTTGTTTAAACTGAAATCTAAATTGCAGTGTAAAAATAAAGCAGCCAGTATTTACCCTGCACAGAAACAAAAGGTACTTGTTTCCTAGCACGGCCACACCGATTTGCATCGGGGTGGTCGTGTCGCAAAAATCGTGTCGGTCGCATCGCATGCGACCAAATCGCATGCGATGCGACCGACCCGATTTTTTAATTCAATCAAATGTGAATAGGGTCCCTGGGACCCTATTTTAAATTGGATTCAATGTAAAATATTCCCTAGACCCCCAATTTTACACCCTCAACGCCACCCCACGATTGACGCCAACCCAAAGCATGGCGAGCGCAGCAAGCCCGCGAGGGGCGGCGGTGCGCGTCCTCCGACCTTTTCATACCCCTACTATCCACGTCGGCGTGGAGTTGAGAATATAAAGTGTGGCGAGTGTAGCGAGCCACCGAGCCCGAAGCGTGGCGAGCACAGCGAGCCCCGCGAGGGGACGCGTATAACTTCACAGGTATACGCGTCCCCTCGCGGGGCTCGCCACACTTTATATTCTCAACTCTACGCCGTAGACGCGATGCGATGACGACCGACGCGATGCCCGCGATTTTGCCTTTCCCGGCAAAATGGACCTGATTTCAAAGGAAATCGGGTCCATCGCGGGCATCGTGTACCTTAACTTTAAGGTACACGATGCCCGCGATTGTGGCCGTGCTAGGAAACAAGTACCAAACAAAATAACTCACCCAAATCTAACTCTCTCTGCACATGTTACATCTGCCCCACCTGCAGTGCAGCATGGTTTTGCCCATTTGAGAACGATTTTGCTTTTGCGATCAACTCAGAATCAGTCCCACAGTTTGTTAGTGGTCAGATCAGATTTAAAGTTTCCATTATATGACTATCCTTTCTCAAAAGTCTGTTTTGCTTTTCTTAGTAGGCATAAAGTCGATAACATTTCCATTCGCCCCAGAAACCACCATGGCTGCAGTGGAAATTCAATGGCTATAATCAGATTTGAATTAAGAACAAGTTATTGCTGCCATTATTCTTTTCAATTGTTAGAAGAAAGACGTGAGATAATTACATTCAATCTCAGGCGTATAAGAAATCATCGATCTGAAGTCAGCTTCTGCCAGGGTGAAAACTGTCTTATGAGGTTTTAGGACAATTTGATTCATACGGGATAAGTTTCAGTTAAATATTTTGTGTCCAAACTGTAGACCTGTAGGGCCGGATGTAATGACGCCCGAGTTGACTGGAGGTGTGTGTTGTCTGACGAGCTCAGATGTTTTTTAATGCGACAATCATTTTCAAACCAAAATCATGTAAATGAATGCCGCTTTAATAAACGTCCGAGTTCGTCCGGGAAACCACAAATGTTTCATACAAAAAGGTTTTATAATTCATGTTTTTTGTCAAATAACATCTACAAAAGATACATTAAAGCACACCAAGATATGCGTAGTATCCCCTAAAGTAGTGGTTCCCAAACTGTGTACCGTAGCACCCTGGGGTGCCTCAGGACACTTGCAGGGGTGTCTTGGATTGGTGGTTCAAGACAAATTCATATTGTTTAGAATGTGTAATATAATAGGAAAAACCAGTGCTGGTGGCTACCAATTATAAGATATATGTCACGTTTCGTGAAGCACCAGCTGGAGTGTAACGGAGGCTGGGTGCTTTAATATAAGGTTGTTGCATTAATGACAGAAGGGAGTGAAGCAATGAGATGAAGTAAAACCTTATTTAATGAAGATACTGCGTACAAGTTGTAAGTAATGGCACAATAATAATACTGTAGTTTCTGGTGTGATAAAAGTCAATAATATACAATACTTTATGAAGAAGTTGAAGATGCTTGGTAATTGAAAGAAGTATTGGAGGATTGGTTGAAGAATTGGATGATTGGATGAAGACTTGAAGGATTGGATAAAGATTGGATGATTGAAAGACTAATTGGATGGTTGGATATTGAGTAAAGAATTGTAGGATTGGATGAGGATATGATGATGAAGTCCAAATGACCTTGCTGAATAAGATCGTGGCTGTAGAACCAGGAGTAACCGTGGAGAATAACCGTCAGGAGTGAGGAGAAAGATAATACCCCTTTGGGGGGCTAACCTTGTCCAGTCCGTATAGGCGGCAGCAGGTTCCGTGGTACACAGGTATTAGCAGTGAGACGATCAGCAGGAGTAGAGGATGACTTCACCGGAGGCGCAGGAACTGTGGTGAATGCTACAGACAGCCAGGAGTGAGCAATGATGCATATGGATGGACATCATTGTACTGACAGCCGGTCTTGCCCGGCAAGTCAGTATTTGAAGGGAGAGCTGTGCGGCAATTGGATGGCTGTTTGACAGCACTAGGTGGAGCCGCACAGTATAGGTTGTAGGATCCCAAAAGATGGCCGCCAGAGGCGGAGGCAACAGAAACCAGCTGGCGGTGATTGTGCGCAGCTGCGCTGTTGCCGGCGTTTCCAGCCAGAGGCCTAACCAGGCACAGACCCATCATGGCGGCTCATGTCTCATGCCACCCATGCCCTGCATGGCACCGGAGTACACAGCACCACTGTCACCTGGAGGTGGCAGTGCGGGAGTATGCACACCACCAGCATAAGGAACAGGGGCGGAGGTGAGCGCCAGGGCAGGAGACACGCTGATACAGGTCCTAGGGCTAGGCACAGCACAGGGGAACTGGATAGCAGCCATGGTGGTCGTGACAATATATAGACAAACAGAAGTGAATCTTAGGTACTTGTTTAGTTTCACGGCGGCCGATATATCGGATGCGATATCGGCCGATATATCGGCCAATCCGATGTGATCCGATTTTTTACCAGTTCATAACCCCACTATCCACTATACACGGAGATGATTTTATATAGTGTGGAGAGCGCAGTAATCCGCTTCCCCTCACGGGGTTCGCTACGCTCGAAATGCTTCGGGCTCGGTGGCTCACTGCGCTTGCCACACTATATTAAATCAACTCCATGCGTAGTGGATAGCGGGGTTATGAATTGTTAAGAAATCGCATCGGATCGGCCGATATATCAGCCGCCGTGAAACTAAACAAGTACCAAATCTTATCCCTCGCCCCATAATTGAACTTAATTATGACATATAAACACAATTTACTGAATTTATTATTTTAACTCTAAATTTCTTAATAAGAAAGTTTTGGCCTGGGGTTTGTGAAAACAATTCTGATACTATGATATTGTACTGGTTAATATCAACTATCTGACACAAGCATCCGGTTGGTTCATGCACAGATATTATACTAAGCAAGAAAGGCCCAGATACAAAGGACAGTATTCAATGCTTTTTGGGAGCTGTGACAGCGAACACAGCTGACTGCTCACTGTCACAGCTCGCAGGGTCAGTAGTCAACTGACCCCCCCTGCACATACCATTTCCACCTCGCTGGGATTTTTCAGCGACGTGGAAACGGCATGTGCGGCCGTCAAAACAGTGAGGCTTGCCGCTAAATGCAGCGGGTTCCCTGCATTAGCCGTAAACCTTGCTGTTTGTGGGAATCCTCGCTGTTCTCTGACAGCGAGGATTCCCCAGGAACGCTGAATATGGTGAGCGGCCGGTGCGGGGGGTTAAAAAGCGAGGGTCGCTTCCTTTCGGCGATCCTCACCATTTAAACCCCTCGCCGGCCGCATTGAATACGGCCCATTGTCTGTTACTCTGTATTATATGGTGGCCAGTATTATGTTCTCTGTATTATATTATATAGTTTATATGGTGGTCACTGATTATCTCTGTTTAACATGAGGTCACTGTTAGGGCCGCTGACAGCTTGGCCGGGCCCTGGTAAAATGGAGTGGGCATGGTCACCAGTGGGGGTGGTGCCTCTGGAGGGGGTGGGGCCATGCCACAGTGGAAAAATATATATAAAAAAGAGGGAGAGGGAGGACAGGCTGCCACTGCAGCTGTCTCTCTCCCCAGCTCAGCACATGATACTGAGCAGCTTGTGCTGGACAGCAGCCTGTCATCTCTCTCCCCACTGCCCAGCTCCCTGCCTTTCCAGCAGACCTGGGCCAGGGAAGAAAGTACCCCCTTCACCACCACTGGTTACTGCACTACTCATACCGCTTTTACACCAGAATGCCGGGTAGGACCCAGGAAATTGAACATGGGAAATTGCCAGGGCATGCCCTGCCTCAGACCCCATTTACACTGCACTTCATTCCGGGTTATTCCCGTGTAATGCCCTTTTACACTGAAAACGGATCAGCCCTGTCTTTCCTTGATGCTGTCATTAAAAACGGACCTTTTGGTCACAAGAAAGGTCACAAGAAAGGGAAAAGGGAGGGGGTGGGGTCTGCTCCCAGCATTGTAGTGTTCATGATGGTGCAGGTCAGCTTCGGGGTCTGCCAAATAGTCAGGCTGAGGGGGATGCTGTGGGACACACTGCTTGACAGCCAGCGTGTGCTGCTGCAGATGAGGCTGTAAACACACTGGGGGAGAGTGTTTCCAGCACAGACTGTTGCTGTAGTGTAGGGTACAGCAGGGCTGGTGCAAGGCACCGGAGCGCCCCAGGCGAGTCGGGGTGGGGGCGCCCCGGTGCCGGGGGGTACCTGTTGCGCCGTCTGTGGAGCGGGCAGAAGGGTCCATGCTGGAGTCTGACAGGAGCCTGCAGTGGTGTCCTTGCCGCGCGGATACCTGCGGCGCTGTGTATAAAGCTGGAGGCGGCGGGGGGTCCCTGCAGTGAATAAGAAATAACTAGCGGTATGCAGCTGCACGGGAAGCGCTTCTGTTTTGAAAATACTGGCCGCATGCTGATTGGCTGAATCTCATAGCCCGGCCGATAGCGCTAGTTATTTCTTATTCACTGCAGGGACCCCCCACCGCCGCCAGCTTTATACACAGCGCCGCAGGTACCCGCGTGGCAAGGACACCACTGCAGGCTCCTGTCAGAAGCCGGCATGGACCCCCCTGCCCGCTCCCCAGATGGCACAGCAGGTACCCCCTTTGCACGGGGGGCGAGGGGCGAACTGCTGCCCTCCAGTGGCCGGCGCCCTAGGCGAATGCCTAGACCTGAATACAAAAGGTAGACGGCGCAAATGGACACACTCAATATTACAATTTTGTTAAAAATACATATATGTTTTTTATTTTACCAATTTCTAATAAAAATAAGGCACCGGCCGGTGAGACCAAATATCAAAACAACAATCACATACAAATACAGACACACAAATTAATAGCACAATCTTATAGTATTCTAGATCCTCAGGCTAACACCAATCACTCACTGAGTGACTTTTAGCAGCAATATTGTGTAGCCTTTGGTGGGAATAAAAGCAAGAAGCTGTTAGCATGCAAAGAATTAGTCACTTATTCCTGCCCAGCAAGGGTTTTTTTTTTTTACTAGTTCCTGTCTCAGGGCCAGATGTATCAAGCTTCAAAAAGTGATAAAATGGAGAGTGATAAACCACCAGCCAATCAGCTCCATTCTACCGTGTTACAGGCTGAGTTTAAAACATGTAGACAGATTCTAAAACTGCGCCAAGAGCAGCTACAAAAACCCACCAAATAAAGAGGTCGCCAAACCTCTTAAAATACACATAGGACAAAAAGCACGTTATGATGGTTTTCTATTGGCGCAAATAGAAAACCATCATATCCTGCTTATTGTCCTATTTGAGTTTAAAACATGTCAGGTATGAGCTGATTGGCTGGTCAATCACTCTCCACTTTATCACTTTTTGAAGCAAAGCAAGCTGCTTTTTTAGCATAAGGAAAAGTTCCGATCTGCACTCATTGACATCAAAGAGCTATTTTATATATTATGCTCTAACTTGGCATTGGTTAGTCATTCAATCACACATGTGCTTGTTAGCAGATTTTGTTTAGTTTAAGCAGATGCAGGAAAAAAGAGTGGTATACTTATACTCCGTGGCTGCAAGGTGCTGTAATTGTAATCCACTTTTAGGGGTTAGATACCCATGCCTCGAGCGGGTTCCCGGCTGCTCTGTATCTCCAATATCGCTGGCCTGGTTCCCCGCGCTTGGTTATATAAACTTGCTTAAATGCCTAGACCTGCCTAGTGGTGGCGCTGGCCCTGGGGTACAGGCTGCAAACAGTGTGGTAACGCTGCTTCTGCTGCAATGCTCCATGCACTGTAATGTGCCCTGTGCGGGTCTCCGACAGATGACATCATCTGCCAGAGCCGCAGAAGCACCAATCAGCTCTTCGCGGCCTTCTCCCCGCCAAATAACCCGGATAATGACCATTGACACCACCCTGAGCCCTGGATAAGCCCTGTGTCCGACCCTGAACATTTGCCAGGTCAGATTCCCGGGGAACAGTACCCGCGTTATTTTTTTCAGCCCATTTACACCACGCCCCGCCCCGGACTGGAGCGGCAATATCCCGGGTCCAACCTCTGGTGTAAAAGGGGACTCAGTGGTAGTGGTAATAATAGTTACCTAGGAGTCTTAAGAAAGTAGCACCTACAGTTTCCAGTTAAAAGTGAAGACCCATCAGAACTACAGAATAAATGCAGGATGTCCTGGCAGCTTCATTTAATGGGTTTTACCCTCACCCTACAAACATTTAAGTTATTACAATTAGGGATGTGAGAGTATTAGCTATCATGCAGTGGCAAATTTCTCATTAGGCACGTGCTTAGATGCGCGTGCCTAATGGTACTGTCAGTCAGCAACGTAACAGAAATTGCTAAATAGTTTCACTGTACAGTACCATATCCATATGCCACCTTGAATGGACTTTCACATACTTCCCTTTGATGCTGTCTTACTTAGTAAATATGTAAACATAAAAAAAACTCTAATGAGGTCTTACAACCAATCAATGAATATAATAAAATCAGGCAATAGAGGGAGGGGGGTGGCCATAACTGTTGTGCCTAGGTACATTCTCAACTTTAAATTCTCCCCTGCTTTCCTGAACTACTAACATAACTCCTGGACCAGATGAGAGATGGGAGGGGGGACAGACTCTCTACCGCAGGCATGTCCAATCTGTGGCCCTCCAGCTGTTGTGAAACTACACATCCCATCATGCCTTGCCATAGTTTTAGCATCCCCTAACAGCAAAACTTTGGCAAGGCATGATGGAACTTGTAGTTTCACAATAGCTGGGGGCCACAGTTTGGACATGCCTGCTCTACCCAGACTTTCCTTTAATTTACAAATGCCATCACCTGTGTTGAAACACCTTTCTTATCAATGAAGCAGTTCAACACAGGTGGCGCCATTCATAGAATAACAAGAAGAAGCCGTTTGTCCCTCCTGGAATGCGTCATGTTGGTAGGCATGCACAACCCCCTTCCACCGGGCCCCCCTGTCTTAATTTCCCCAGGCCCCCCCAAGGCGTAATTCAGCCCTGTAATATACTGTACATATGAGTGGTTTATTTGTAGTTTAGCTGGCATATATTTATTTTTATATAAATTAAAGGGACCCTTACGCTCATGACCATGAATACAGATTTATGTTTTTCCTTCCAGGTAATAAGAAGGGTAAAGTGGTAATTTTCCAGTCTCGCAGTCTGTATCATAATTTCAGAAATGAAACACTTTGTTAACTCTTTCCCTTTTACATCTATTTCCTCCCCCATTGGGAGAGGTTGGAGTGCTGTATTTTCTATTATCTCTGCATATTTTATCAGCTGCCTGAGAGTCTGCATGCATGTATTGCTAGTAATGTATTCATTTCATACAAGCCTGTTCATTGGTTTAATGCGCTGTCCATTGACCTCCCTTACGGGGCGCTCCGTAATTGTAAATGTGCAGGATCGGAGAGAACTTCGCTGCTGAGATTACATTGTCCCACTGTGCATAATGATGATAATAATACAATACAGCATTTGCGGTGAACTCGGCGACACACATAGAAATACACGAGCCTCAGAAGGTCAGAGTCATTTTATTCTATTGTTACTAACATTTATTTGTCTGCTGAAAATAGCAGGCAAGGCGCACCATTTATATAAACTGACTGACTTTACCTTGGTGATTTGGTTTACCGCATTGTGGCTGAAGTGGGTGGTAAATGTAAGAATCAATGAATTATTACATTTCTTTACAGCCCCATTTGTACAATATACAAAGTGGAACCTCAGCCTGGGGACCTCAGTATAGAGCTAAGCTTGTTCTTTTAGCAGTCTACAGCAGGCTTACCTACTTTTAAAGTCTCCCCTCTGGGAGAAGCCCGGAGAGGAGATTGTCAGCAGCACTTTGTGGGGGCTGCGACCTTATCTACACATCATCAAGCCCCGCCCCCAGTACTGCAAATCCCGCAATTTGTGTGTCTTTGAGGAGGGGTGGGGCTACATGACATGATTCGCATTTTTAGCAACGCCCCTTTCCCCAGAAAATTATTCACTGCCTAGCAAGCAGGTAAAGGACACCCCACCGAACGCACCAAGCGTTTTCGTCACACTTGTATATGAGCGGATGTGTACGCTTACACATGTGTTGAACTTAGGAAATAATTGGCTGGTGATAAATACCAGCCTCTTTATCACTTCTCCGAGCTGAATAAATCTGCCCCAGAGTTCTCTGGGCAAGATTCTCTAAACTTTAAAAGTGATAAATTGGAGAGTGATAAGCAGACAGCCAATCAGCTCCTGTCTGACAATTTTCAAACACAGTAGGCAGGTAGTTGCTGATTGGCTGGCTGTTTATCACTCTCTATTTTATCACTTTTGAAGCTTAAAGAATCTGGCCCTCTGTCATCAATGGCATAACCATCCACCATCAATGGATACCCCCAGTATATACTTTCAGGGCCTTGGCAATATCTTCGCTGAGGGTAACCGGTGACACCACACTAAGAAAACACAAGCTGTTGTTACTAGCCATGATGTTTGTGTCCGTGCCAGTTTTCAGCACAGAAATATTTTCTCAAACCTGAGAAACATTTTTATTTTGAAGGAAATATGACATAATCGTATACATTACCTGATATGTGGTATTTATTTAGCTGCTGTACAATGCAGGGGGTGCTCTCCTAACATTTTTAGAGGCTAGAAAAAGTATGTTTCTAATTGGATACACTCAACAAAATGAGTAAGGGTTATGTTACAGCAATAAACTGCATTTAGCATAAAAAACATTTTGGGTGACATTCTATGGGATGAGATCTGCGTTTTTTTGCGTTAATTAGACCACAAAATGGCGATATCGCATTTTTCCGTGAAATCGCCAATTTAATGGGATGCGCTAAGGGAGTGAAATCGCATATTATGTGCGTTAAGGTATGCGGACTAAAAGCGCGAGATTAATTCGCATTTTTATCGCATCCAGATGTTTTCGTACAGAACAGTATACAACTCGCTTATTTAATGCAAAAAACGAGCGCGGGGTCCCCCGCCAGAGCATAACCAGCCCAGGGCTCATTGAGCCGGTGCTGGTGACATAAAATCAGGGTCCCCGACAAATAGGGGTCCCCTTGATTTAATGAAACCAGCACCAGGCTCAAGGTCCGGCGCTGGTTCCCAAAATACAGGGGACAAAATGACTAGGGGTCCCCCGTATTTTAAGAACCAGCACCGGACCCAACCAGCCAGCAGGGTAATGCCATAGCCGGGGGACACTTATTATATAAGCTCCCGCTGCCAAAGCATTAACCCCCTGGCTGGTCAGCATGGGCAGGGGTCCTGGGGAAGTGGGGACCCCCCCAATGAAGGGGTCCCCCCCCTCCAGGACTTACCAGCCCATGCTGATAGTCCGGGGCTGTCCCCGATGCCCCTGGGCGGTGGGCATCGGGCTGATGGATTGTGTAAAAAAAAGAATAAAAACTATTGTTTTCTACTGGCGAACTATGAGTCCCAGCAAGCCTACCCCGCATGCTGGGACTTGGAGAACCACAAGTCCCAGCATGCGGGGCATTAAAGGGCCCGCTGGCACTTGTAGTTCTACAGTACAAAAAATAGTTAAAGAAAACACACTGACACACTGAAAAATAAAAGTTTAATACACACATAACACACACACACTGATACTTACCTACCTTGAGCCCGTAGGTCGGTCCCTGGATCCTGGGTCCGGGCTCCGGGGCTCCAGGGCAGAAGAGTCCGGTTCCGGGGCCTTGGTCCTGGTTCCGGGGCTGGTTCTGGGGTTCCGGGGCTCCTGGGCTGAAGAATCCGGGGTCCAGGATCCGAGGTAGTCCCCAGGGGTACCTAATGAAGGAAATCCTACTCACCTGGTCCCCGGCGACGACCTCGGCATCCTCTCCGGCAGAAGCGCTGCTCCCATCTGGTACCCGGCTCGCAGGACTTTCACAGGCGCAGAGATGTTTCTTCCTCGGCGTCTCTAGTCAGAATGATTTCTGGCCAATCAGGAGCCAAGAAAGTCGGCTCCTGATTGGCCAGAAATCATTCTGAATACAGACGCCGAGGAAGAAACATCTCTGCGCATCTAGAGCAGAGATGTTTCTTCCTCGGCGTCTGTATTCAGAATGATTTCTGGCCAATCAGGAGCCGACTTTCTCAGTGTGTCAGTGTGTTTTCTTTAACTATTTTTTGTACTGTAGAACTACAAGTGCCAGCGGGCCCTTTAATGCCCCGCATGCTGGGACTTGTGGTTCTCCAAGTCCCAGCATGCGGGGTAGGCTTGCTGGGACTCATAGTTCACCAGTAGAAAACAATAGTTTTTATTCTTTTTTTTTTACACAATCCATCAGCCCGATGCCCACCGCCCAGGGGCATCAGGGACAGCCCCGGACTATCAGCATGGGCTGGTAAGTCCTGGAGGGGGGGTACCCCTTCATTGGGGGGGTCTCCACTTCCCCAGGACCCCTGCCCATGCTGACCAGCCAGGGGTTAATGCTTTGGCCGCGGGAGCTTATATAATAAGTGTCCCCCGGCTGTGGCATTACCCTGCTGGCTGGTTGGGTCCAGTGCTGGTTCTTAAAATACGGGGGACCCCTAGTCATTTTGTCCCCCGTATTTTGGGAACCAGCGCCGGACCTTGAGCCTGGTGCTGGTTTCATTAAATCAAGGGGACCCCTATTTGTCGGGGACCCTGATTTTATGTCACCAGCACCGGCTCAATGAGCCCGGGGCTGGTTATGCTCGGGCGGGGGACCCCGCGCTCCTTTTTTTTTTTTAATTTGCGCTTTCCTGAAAACGTGCGATTTTCAGACATGAAAAACGCACATTTTCAGGACTAAAGACAACGCACCACTTCGCCGCAAATCGCACCTCTTCGCACTTTTCAGCCTCCAAAACGCATCACATTAAATATGCGAATTATTACTGAAAAGTGCGATTTGCGGCGATGTGGTGCGCTAAAAAAACATGCGCATTTACCACAAAGCATAGAATGTCACCCTTTATTCTCATTGGAATCTATGCTATCTATTGGACCTATTGGTGAAATATAAGGTGAAATGAAGTGAGAAAGTTGAAGGGTAGAAGAAATAATAAAAGTTATGTTAACTCTTTTTCTTTGAGGCTCATCGGATCCACAGGGTTGTCGATGGTACCGGGAGACGGACATGTGGAGCTGATATGGTCCCAGAGAATGAAGTGTCCTGCGTACGCACTAGACCACCCGGGCACAATGTCTGCTGGAATGCAGCCGAAGACGCAGCAAGAATCTGTTTAGAGTTTAGATAATGAATCCATCCTTAAGGAGGGATGGGAGGGGCTACTATGGGTTGATAAACACACTGTAAGGGAGGCCATAGGGGGTGTAGCAATGTGGTCAGCTTTTACCCAGCAAGTTAGTGAAAGTGTACCAGGATGGCTCTTGTATTGGAGCTGGGGGTAGTGATATGTCCTGGGGTACAAAATAATAGCACATTGGCCATCCTGTAATAAATCCTGAGGTAAAATCTCTGTTTTATAGGTTCTACATGCTACCAGAGTTTCCTCCCACAATCCAAAAATATACTGGTCGGTTAATGGCTCCCAACAAAATTTACCCTAGAATGTCTGTGTCTGTGTGTGCGTGTACATGTGGTAGGGGATATAGATTGTAAGTTCCACTGGGGCAGGGACTGATGTAAATGTTCAAATATTCTGTGCACAGCGCTGCGGAATATGTGTGAGCTATATAAATAACTGGTAATAATTAAATAAATATTTGACATTACACACACATGCATAGAAACATGTACTGAAAACAAATACACACATAGGTGTGCGCACATTGAGTGTTAGGGGTGCACAGGCATCCCCAAATGCTGTGCCCACCCTTATGTACACTTACCTGTCGCTAGCAATACCTTTTACCAAACACTTTTGCTTTTTAGAACTGTATTCCATTAAAAGAATCGCCCATCAATTAATTATGTGTGTTTTGCATTGATAATTGCACTAGACTTTGTCATATCACAACATACCTGCGTCATCCATATACGTTTTTACTTTATTTGCATCTACTGTTACACAGAGTAAGAGAGATGTTTTATATTATGGTGAGTGCCAATAGATGTGGTAGACACGCCTGATTGGCAGTGTTAGATACACCCAATGGGCGGTGTTAGACATGCCCAATAGGTGGTGCCAGGCACACCCCTTTGACGGTGCACCCCCTAATAAAATGTGCTGTGCACGCCTATGCATACACATACTGTCTTCCCTACATCAGCTGCATGTTGTAGATGAAGAGGGGAGTAGGTTCGATATTATCAAGCCCCACGTGTTAAAAAGGCAGTGATTCACAGGTCTATTTGGAGGGGGTGAGGCCAAAATGAAGCAATTCTGATTGAATCCCGTCATATTGGGTTATGGTATTTTAGATCTACACTGGGTAGTATTCAATGCGGGCGGCGAGGGGGTTAAACAGCGAGGATCGCAGAATACAACCGATCCTCGTTGTTTAACCCCCCTCGCCAGCCACTCGCCCTATTCAACGTTCAGGGGGAATCTTCGCCATCACAGGACGGCGAGGATTCCCCCAAACAGCGAGGCTAATGCAGCGAACCCGCTGTATTTAGCCGCGAGTCTCGCTGCTTCTGCAGCCGCATATGCCGATTCCCCCTCGCTCCAAAAAACGGAGGGGGTGAGTTGAATACTGACAGGGTAAGTGGTGACAGCGAGCAGGAAGCCCTGCTCGCTGTCGCTGCTCGCCCACGGCATTGAATACACCCCAATGTCTAGGTCTACAGTCATAAGGTTGTCCACTATAGGCCAACAGTCAAAATGAAAAAGATCCACATGATTTTTTTCATGTTTTTTTGGGTGTCTATGTCGACATAAGTCGGTATGGACACTGTATAAGTGTAGCATGTTTGGTACTTGTGTATTATAAAGGCGCCCATCGCATCGCATACCACTAATTAAGGTATGTGATGGCATGCGATGGGACCCTATTTCAGCCTTTCCCCGGGCTGAGTGTACAATTTTAATATCGCATCGCATCGCATGCCATTATAATGGCATGCGATGCGATGCGACATGATTTTAGATAATTCCCATGTTAAATGCCCACCCAGACCCGATTTTTAATTGTATCCCCACCCTGATGGGAAATGACTATGTTAAATGGCCCCCCATTGTTAACGCCACCCCACTTCGGGCTTGGTGGCTCGCTGCGCTCGCCACACTATATAAAATTAACTCCTCGCCGACGTGGATAGTGGGGGTATGAAAAGGCCGGAGGACGCGTACCGCTGCACTCGCCACGCTTCGGGTTGACGTTGATAGTGGGGTGGCATTAACAATGGGGGGGCATTTAACATAGTCATTACCCATCAGGGTGGGTGTACAATCTAAAATCAGGTCGGGGGGGGGGGGGCATTTAACATAGGAATCAGGCATCTGGTTGCCTGTACAATTAAAAATCTGGTACAATCACGTCGCATCGCATCGCATCGCATGCGATGCGACACGATTTTTTGGTTGTAGTACAATGCCCTGCAATGGAAATCGGGGGGCACCGTGATAATACACAAGTACCGCGTGTTTTGTCCATGTCGACCTTTTGACCCTGATTTCCTTTTGACTGTCGACCTTTTGACCCTGTCGACCAATAGTGGCCGATCCTATGACTGTTGACCTAGAGTCAAACTATCATGAGTCCGGATACCGTCATATTGGCCCCTCTTACTCTCCAAGAGTTTGGTAATATCATGCCTTGTCTCTCTACTATCCTGTTCCTCCACATAACTGGCATATAAGATAGCAGGACAGTGTAGAAGGCTGTTAGTGGCTATACCCAAACTGTTGGGGGCAGAGAAAGTGTGTAAAATAAGCGATACGGCTTGAGTCTCCCTTATCTGTGTATTCCAAAAACTGAAATATTCCGAAAACTGTGGTTCTTCAAAATATTTTGGTGTTTTTTGTTGTTGTACCCTTGGGACCAGATATGCCACTGAAGAGGATTACGATAGTAGCCGTGGATGCTAGGGAAAACCATGGAAGTCGGTTCCAAAATCTGCAAAAATCCCTTATCCAAAATGCTTGTGGTCCCAAGCATTTCGGATAAGTGATACACAACCTGTATTTGCAATTTTTATAATGGATGAAAAATGTATAGCCAGCAAGTGTATTTCAGCAAATAAAAGTGCCTAGAGTATTGTGGGGTATATTAAAATGTCATTTGCATTTGGGTACTTGTGTTTTATAACGGCGCCCCCGATATAAAGTCGCAGGATTTTTACACCCAATGCACAGCGATGCGATACGATTTAAGCCCCCTATACGATTTTAAATTGTATAAGCACCCTAATGGGTGCTTACAATGTTGAATGCACCCCCACGCCACCCCCAGTATGAACGTGAACCCGAAGCCTGGCGAGCGCAGAGAGCCCGCAAGGGGCGGCGGTACGCGTCCTCCGACCTTTTCATACCCCCACTATCCACGTTGGCGTGGAGTTGATTTTATATAGTGTGGCGAGCCCGAAGCGTGGCGAGCGCAGCGTGCCCCGCGAGGGGACGTGTATTACTTTACATGTCTTCCGCGTCCCCGCGCGGGGCTCGCTGCGCTCGCCACGCTTCGTGCTCGCCACACTATATAAAATCAACTCCACGCCAACGTGGATAGTGGGGGTATGAAAAGGTCGGAGGACGCGTACCGCCGCTGTGCTCGCCACGCTTCGGGTTCACGTTCATAGTGGGGGTGGCGTGGGGGTGCATTTAACATTGTAAGCCCCTATTAGGGTGCTTATACAATTTATAATTGCATTGCATCGCATTGTATGGCATTGTATGCCATATACAATCCCATACAATTTTAACATTGTATGACATCGGGGGACATCGCGGAACATCGCATACCATACCATCGCATGCCTTATGGTCTGCGATGCGATGGGCGCCTTGATAATACACAAGTACCTTAATTTGCATAAAGTTTTCTTTTGAAAAACCTCTGAATTATTTTTCATTAGGGGCAATGCCAGTGGTTCCCTACTACATGTTGCCAGTTGTACAGTACAATATGGAGTTTCCCTTATAAAGGAAACCATTTTAGATGTGTGAATTAAAAGCCGCATTAACTCCCATTAAAAAAAAACACACTTTTGTTTAACCCTTTAATATGTTGCTGTGAGAGATGTGCAAAATATCCGCTAAAAATGCCAGGTTCAAAGTCGAGGAATATGAATCACTGTAGTTATTGCCGGTAAATTATCTGAAGTCAATTAATTAGTCTTGTTAAACATTGCTCAAAAAAAAACAGTCGCTGTGAGCAACGCTGGCATTTGTAGCGGATATTTTGAACATCTCCCACAGCAACTTTGGCACTCAAAGGATTAATTGAATAGCAAAAAGTCAAAATCTCCAGTGACAAATTGATGTTGCCCCATAATCTTCTTCTATGGCTTTCTTATGGAACAACTTGCAGGTTTATCTATACAGTATGTTGTCAAGAATACAGGAATAAGAATCACACAATCTAATTGTACATGTGACCCAGCTGAAATATAACTTACAGTAGAACAGGCTGTAACTGAAACAATTTGATGATTGTCAAGTGCTGCTATAACAATATGCAATGTAAAAATGCCATCAACGTTTATTGTACGGCTAATTACCAAATCAGCATATTCATATCAGTCTAAAGGTGCGTACACACGTACAGTTTTTCGATACTTGTGTATTATCTGGGCGCTTGATTTTTTCATCGCATGCCAGTACTTAAGGCATGCGATGGGACCCAGTGGGACCCGATTTCAGGGGTTTTAAAACCTGACAGTACAATTTTTATATCGCGTCGCATCGCACGCCATTATAATGGCATGCAATGCGACGCGATCATGCCCGATTTGGGCTTATTCCAATGTTAAATGCCCCCCCAGACCCGATTTTTGATTGTACACCCACCCTGATGGTAATGACTATGTTAAATGCCCCCCCATTGTTAACGCCACCCCACTATCAACGCCAACCCGGAGTGTGGCGAGCGCAGCGAGCCCACGAGGGGCGGCGGTACACGTCCTCCGACCTTTTCATACCCCCACTATCCAGGTTTGCGGGGAGTTGATTTTATATAGTGTGGTGAGCGCAGCCAGACACCGAACCCGAGGCGTGGCGAGCGGACGCGGAATACATGTGAAGTCATCCGCGACCCCTCGCGGGGCTCGCCACGCTTCGGGCTCGGTGGCTCGCTGCGCTCGACACACTATATAAGATCAACTCCACGCCAACGTGGATAGTGGGGGTATGAAAAGTTTGGAGGACACGTACCGCCGCCCCTCGCGGGCTCGCTGCACTCGCCACGCTTTGGGTTGGCCTTGATAGTGGGGTGGCGTTAACAATGGAGGGCCTTTTAATATAGTCATTACCCATCAGGGTGGGTGTACAATCCAAAATCGGGTCTGGGGGGGGCATTTAACATAGGAATCAGGCATCTGGGTGTAAATATTTTTTTTCTGTTTTCCTGCATTTGGGTGGAAATTTTTTTTTTTTTTGTTAAACTATTTTTTATTTTTCAAGATATACAGTATGTGCTGGTTTTCATCCTTGCTGGCGGGTCGCCAGAACGTACACGCTGGCGACCCGCCAGCAGCCTCGCCAGCGAGGAGACTGAGACGCGCGTGCGTCTCACGCGCACGCGCGTCTCAGTCTCCGTCGCTAGCGCGACGGAAACCCTGTCCGTCTCCGCCTCAGGGAGACGGACAGGGTTAGGGGGGGTTAGGGGGGGTGCGGGCAGGCGGCGGGGACCCCGGGTTACCGCCGGCAAGCCGGCGGGGACCCGGGGGAACGAATGGAAGCGCCGTCGGAAGGGGACGCGCGCGCCGCTCGTGCGCGCGCGTCCCCTTCTCACGATCGCCATGGCGCTGGCGGGGGATGGCGGCTGGCGACGCCAGCGCCATCCCCTGCAAAGATGGGAAAAGACCCATCTGTAATTAACAATAAACAGCATTGATGCATACAATTTACATGTATCAATTATTCCATGAGATTTACAATGCGGCCGGGAGATTAGTTAACAGGGTCCTAAATCTTTTTCTAACTTATAAATTTTCGAGGCTCTCCCATTCCAGATTGACTCAAAAAGTGAACATTGTGTGAAGTCTGATTTTAACCAGTTGTGGAGGCACTGGATACATTGCTCGAGATAAGAGTAAAAGAAAGAGTGAGAGAAAGAAAGGGTGGAGGGGAGAGATGAGGCAATGAAGAAATGTTTACATAGCCATTTGTGTGTCTGAGAGTCATATTCATTTCTTGACGTCTGGAAGTGGGTAGTACAATAGAAAAATCTCCTTTTGGCCGTTTAACAGATATCAACAGTTGGATAAGAATACAGTTATAAATTTAACAGATTAATACATCACGCTGACAGACAAGGGAAGTGGGGGGTAGGGCAGAGTTGGGTGGGGGGGCATCATGACAGGATTAATTGTAGGTTTCGCAACCCAATACTCCACATCTCGTCAACATCTACTACATAGTTATCATCCGATTCTTTCTTATACGGCTAATTGCCTTAGGAGATACCAAGAGGTGGACTCAAAGATTTTTTGTATTCGGTCCTGAGTGGGCTGGTCGTGACTCTGGATGTATAATCCCCATTTTTTATAAAATCTTAGTGCTCCCTTTTCCAAATCTGATATTGTTGCCTGTCGCTCATAGAACAGTACATTCAGTATTGCCTTTTTGAGTTCTAATATAGAAGGGGATCTCCTATGGATCCGATGTAAGAGAATCAGTTTCTTTGTCAGTGTTAATATAATTGTAAGCACCGGTATAATTTGAGCCTTTTTGAGGCCGAGGTCCCATACCTGAAAATGTAAAAACAGGAATGCCACTGGGTTTTTCTGTAGTTTGAGGGAGTATATATGGTTGACATAACCTATCAGTTTGTCCCAGAAATTCCTGACCTTGCCACATTCTCAGAAGTTATGATAATATGATGCTTTAGATTTCTGGCATTTATAGCAACAACCTGTGTTCTCAGGTACAAAGTGCGCCCTTTGAACTGGAGCAATGTACGCTCTATTAATAAATTTTATATGTGTCTCCTGCAAGGATACAGATTGCAGATGTTTCATCGTGAATGTGAGTTTATTGAATAACCTGGGTGGAGCGGGAAGGTAAGGAACGTCCGACAGCCACTTCTCATGCATCTGTCGATGATAGTGTGTCACTCCAGCTGTGATTAGTGAGGAGTAAAGATATCGTATCCTATAGCCCATGACACATTCTGGCCTAAGTAGAGCCTCTATGGGGTCAATAATCTATTTTTTGTCGGGGTTTCTTGAGACTGTGCAAAATGTCTGGATTGTAAATACATATAGAATTGTCTGTTTGGGATGTCAAATTTCTCTGCTGGTGTTGAGAACGGCATTATCAGTCCACCTGGGCCAAAGACCTTGCGGATATTAGTAATTACTTTATCTCGCCATACAGTGAACTCAGAGTTCTCCAGGCCTGGAATAAATTGGGGGTTCCCCCACAATGTAGTGAAGGATGAGTAGGCGGCTTTTCTATGTAGTATCTTATTTATTTTTTTCCACGATCTGTAAGTATCGCCAAACAAAACGGATTCTCTGATCTGCTTGGGAATCATCCTAACCGGAGCATGAAGTAGAGCTGCCGGGGAGTATGATTGAAATAACCGTCCTTCCAGAGTGGTGGCCGTGTACTCTGATCTGCCTACAAACCAGTCGGTAATATATCGGAAGTGAGAAGCCAGTGAGAAGGCCTGTATATCCGGCATAGCTAGTCCCCCATCCTGCTTGGAGAGTCGGAGTCGGTCGAAAGGGATGCGAGGTTTCTTGCCTGCCCAGGCAAATTTTATGGTACTTGTTTCCTAGCACGGCCACAAATCTTTGCCATCGGGGGTAATTTTAGTGGCCTGCGACGCGACTGACGCGATGCCCCCGATTTTTCCATTGAAATGCATTGAAAACAGTGAAAAATCGGGTCGGTCGCGTCGTGTGCACCTAAAAATGCTTAAATGGTCCAGACGCGATGCCCCCGATTTCCCCATATAGAACAATGTTAAATGCCTCAATTTACTCGCGATGCCCCCGATTTCCCATAGGAATTAATGTTAAATGGATCAATTTACCCAAATCAGCATAGGGAAGAATGCCTTGGACACCTGGGAAGCCCACGAGGGGACGCGTATAACTGTGAAGGTATCCGCGTCCGCTCGCCACGCTTCGGGCTCGGTGGCTCGCTGCGCTCGCCACACTATTCTATTCTCAACTCCACGCCGACATGGATAGTAGGGCATGAAAAGGTCGGAGGACGCGTACCGCTGCGCTCGCCACGCTTCGGGTTGACGTTGATAGTGGGGTGGCAGTAACAATGGAGGGCCTTTTAATATAGTCATTACCCATCAGGGTGGGTGAACAATCCAAAATCGGGTCTGGGGGGGGGGGCATTTAACATAGGAATCAGGCATCTGGGTGCCTGTACAATTAAAAATTGGGTCCGATCGCGTCGCATCGCATGCGATCTGATCGCATGTGATGCGATGCGACCGATTTTTTGTTGTACAATGCCCTAAGATTAAAAAATCGGGCGCCCAGATAATACACAAGTGCCGGTTTTTCTGTCTGATCTATCTGGTGGGAACAAAAATCTGAAAATGTATTGAAGCAAATGACAATCAAAAAATTGTTCCCAAACACTTGAAAACAGACAGTGATCATTCAGACAAATTGTTTAAATCATTCTGCTATAACTAATTTATCAAAGTAAATATTTTTTTTCTGTTTTCCTGCATTTGGGTGGAAATTTTTATTTTTTTTTGTTAAACAATTTTTTATTTTTCAAGATATAATTAACAATAAACAGCATTGATGCATGCAATTTACATGTATCAATTATTCCATGAGATTTACAATGCGGCCGGGAGATTAGTTAACAGGGTCCTACATCTTTTTCTAACTTATACATTTTCGAGGCTCTCCCATTCCAGATTGATTCAAAAAGTGAACATTGTGTGAAGATTTTAACCAGTTGTGGAGGCACTGGATACATTGCGGAGATAAGAGTAAAAGAAAGAGTGAGAGAAAGGAAGGGTGGAGGGGAGAGATGAGGCAATGAAGAAATGTTTACATAGCCATTTGTGTGTCTGAGAGTCATATTCATTTCTTGACGTCTGGAAGTGGGTAGTACAATAGAAAAATCTCCTTTTGGCCGTTTAACAGATATCAACAGTTGGATAAGAATACAGTTATAAATTTAACAGATTAATACATCACGCTGACAGACAAGGGAAGTGGGGGGTAGGGCAGAGTTGGGTGGGGGGGCATCATGACAGGATTAATTGTAGGTTTCGCAACCCAATACTCCACATCTCGTCAACATCTACTACATAGTTATCATCCGATTCTTTCTTATACGGCTAATTGCCTTAGGAGATACCAAGAGGTGGACTCAAAGATTTTTTGTATTCGGTCCTGAGTGGGCTGGTCGTGACTCTGGATGTATAATCCCCATTTTTTATAAAATCTTAGTGCTCCCTTTTCCAAATCTGATATTGTTGCCTGTCGCTCATAGAACAGTACATTCAGTATTGCCTTTTTGAGTTCTAATATAGAAGGGGATCTCCTATGGATCCGATGTAAGAGAATCAGTTTCTTTGCCAGTGTTAATATAATTGTAAGCACCGGTATAATTTGAGCCTTTTTGAGGCCGAGGTCCCATACCTGAAAATGTAAAAACAGGCATGCCACTGGGTTTTTCTGTAGTTTGAGGGAGTATATATGGTTGACATAACCTATCAGTTTGTCCCAGAAATTCCTGACCTTGCCACATTCTCAGAAGTTATGATAATATGATGCTTTAGATTTCTGGCATTTATAGCAACAACCTGTGTTCTCAGGTACAAAGTGCGCCCTTTGAACTGGAGCAATGTACGCTCTATTAATAAATTTTATATGTGTCTCCTGCAAGGATACAGATTGCAGATGTTTCATCGTGAATGTGAGTTTATTGAATAACCTGGGTGGAGCGGGAAGGTAAGGAACGTCCGACAGCCACTTCTCATGCATCTGTCGATGATAGTGTGTCACTCCAGCTGTGATTAGTGAGGAGTAAAGATATCGTATCCTATAGCCCATGACACATTCTGGCCTAAGTAGAGCCTCTATGGGGTCAATAATCTATTTTTTGTCGGGGTTTCTTGAGACTGTGCAAAATGTCTGGATTGTAAATACATATAGAATTGTCTGTTTGGGATGTCAAATTTCTCTGCTGGTGTTGAGAACGGCATTATCAGTCCACCTGGGCCAAAGACCTTGCGGATATTAGTAATTACTTTATCTCGCCATACAGTGAACTCAGAGTTCTCCAGGCCTGGAATAAATTGGGGGTTCCCCCACAATGTAGTGAAGGATGAGTAGGCGGCTTTTCTATGTAGTATCTTATTTATTTTTTTCCACGATCTGTAAGTATCGCCAAACAAAACGGATTCTCTGATCTGCTTGGGAATCATCCTAACCGGAGCATGAAGTAGAGCTGCCGGGGAGTATGATTGAAATAACCGTCCTTCCAGAGTGGTGGCCGTGTACTCTGATCTGCCTACAAACCAGTCGGTAATATATCGGAAGTGAGAAGCCAGTGAGAAGGCCTGTATATCCGGCATAGCTAGTCCCCCATCCTGCTTGGAGAGTCGGAGTCGGTCGAAAGGGATGCGAGGTTTCTTGCCTGCCCAGGCAAATTTTATGGTACTTGTTTCCTAGCACGGCCACAAATCTTTGCCATCGGGGGTAATTTTAGTGGCCTGCGACGCGACTGACGCGATGCCCCCGATTTTTCCATTGAAATGCATTGAAAACAGTGAAAAATCGGGTCGGTCGCGTCGTGTGCACCTAAAAATGCTTAAATGGTCCAGACGCGATGCCCCCGATTTCCCCATATAGAACAATGTTAAATGCCTCAATTTACTCGCGATGCCCCCGATTTCCCATAGGAATTAATGTTAAATGGATCAATTTACCCAAATCAGCATAGGGAAGAATGCCTTGGACACCTGGGAAGCCCACGAGGGGACGCGTATAACTGTGAAGGTATCCGCGTCCGCTCGCCACGCTTCGGGCTCGGTGGCTCGCTGCGCTCGCCACACTATTCTATTCTCAACTCCACGCCGACATGGATAGTAGGGCATGAAAAGGTCGGAGGACGCGTACCGCTGCGCTCGCCACGCTTCGGGTTGACGTTGATAGTGGGGTGGCAGTAACAATGGAGGGCCTTTTAATATAGTCATTACCCATCAGGGTGGGTGAACAATCCAAAATCGGGTCTGGGGGGGGGGGCATTTAACATAGGAATCAGGCATCTGGGTGCCTGTACAATTAAAAATTGGGTCCGATCGCGTCGCATCGCATGCGATCTGATCGCATGTGATGCGATGCGACCGATTTTTTGTTGTACAATGCCCTAAGATTAAAAAATCGGGCGCCCAGATAATACACAAGTGCCGGTTTTTCTGTCTGATCTATCTGGTGGGAACAAAAATCTGAAAATGTATTGGAGCAAATGACAATCAAAAAATTGTTCCCAAACACTTGAAAACAGACAGTGATCATTCAGACAAATTGTTTAAATCATTCTGCTATAACTAATTTATCAAAGTAAATATTTTTTTTCTGTTTTCCTGCATTTGGGTGGAAATTTTTATTTTTTTTTGTTAAACAATTTTTTATTTTTCAAGATATAATCTCCTATATATTTGGCTACATCTGTCACTCAAAGTGGGTGTCTGTGTCTATAACGCTCTGTTCCTGGACTTTCCTCTTAATGTGTGATTGCCTTCATCTGTGCTGAACACCTTTCTGAGAAATTAACCTGTTTAAAACAGGTGATGGCAATCATACATTAAGGGGAAGTCTAGAAACAGAGCATTGTGTCCCTAATGGAGAGGGTCATGTTGGGAGGTATGTGACAGAGAACCAGCCCAGTAAGCCCACAGACAGTGCCAGACACCCACTGCCTTCCCATGTTGCCCAGCACTGCTACTCCACAGCCACCAGGTGAGCGCCCCCCTCCCGCGATTTGCGGCAAAACCTCCCCCCCCGCACGCCCCCCCCCCTCCCGCGATTCGCGGCAAAAACACCCGCTCCCCCGTGACCCCCCCTACCGCGATTCGCAGCAAAAACACCCCCGCGACCCCCCCTCCCGCGATTCGCTGCAAAAAGAACCCCCCCACGACCCCTCCCGCAATTCGCGGCATAACCACCACCCCGCGACCCCCCCTCCCGCGAATCGCGGAATAAACACCCCCCCCCGCGACCTCCCTCCCGCGATTCGCGGCAAAAAGAACCCCCCCGCGACCCCCCCTTGCACGATTGGCGGCACCCCCCCTGCGACCCCCCTCCCGCGATTCGCGGCACCCCCCCCCCCCCCCCCGCAATTCGCAGCAGCCCCAGAATTAAATTGCACATGGAAAGCACTGACATGGCTATGGTCGACAATGAAAAAGGTTGACATGAGTTTTTGAAGATTTATTTTTAATTTTTTTAATTTTTTCATATTCATTGTCATGTGTCGACATGGACACCAATGAAGTGCCACACTTATGTCAACATTTACATGTGTTGACCTTTCTGTGTTGATTTTTTTCTTGTGGCGATTCGCGTCACACCCCCCGCAACCCCCCCTCTGGCGATTCGCGGCACCCCGGCACCCCCCCGCGACCCCCCCCCTCCCGCAATTCGCGGCACCCACCCCCCGCAACCCCCCCCCTCCCGCAAATCGCGGCACCCCCCGCGATTCGCGGCAGCCCCAGGATTAAATGGCACATGCAAAACACTAGCACGGCTATGGTCGACAATGAAAAAGGTTGACATGAGTTTTTGAAGATTTATTTCATTTTTTGAATGTTTTCATATTCATTGTCATGTGTCAACATGGACACCAATGAAGTGGCACACTTATGTCAACATTTACATGTGTTGACCTTTCTGTGTTGATTTTTTCTTGTGGCGATTCGCGTCACACCCCCCCGCAACCCCCCCTCCCGCGATTCGCGGCACCCCCCGTGACCCCCCACCTCCCGCAATTCGCGGCAAACCCCCACCGGAACCCCTGTGAACCCCGCCCTCCCGCGATTCGCGGCACCCAACCCCGCGACCCCCCCCCTCCCGCAATTCGTGGCACCTCCCGTGATTCGCGGCAGCTCCAGAATTAAATTGCACATGGAAAACACTGACATGGCTATGGTCGACAATGAAAAAGGTTGACATGAGTTTTTGAAGTTTTTTTTTTCATTTTTTGAATGTTTTCATATTCATTCTCATGTGTCGACATGGACACCAATGAAGTGCCACACTTATGTCAACATTTACATGTGTTGACCTTTCTGTGTTGATTTTTTCTTATGGCGATTTGCGTCACACCCCCCCACCCCACCCCCACAACCCCCACTCCCGCGATTCACGGCACACACACACACACACACCTCCCCCGCGATTCTCGGCACCCCACCCCGTGACCCCCCCTCCCGTGATTCACGGCACACCCCCGCGACCCCCCCTCCCATGATTCGCCGCAACCCCCGCCCCATAACCCCCCCTCCCGCGATTCGCGGCACCCACCCCCGCGACCCCCCCCCTCCCGCAATTCGCGGCACCCCCCCGCGATTCGCGGCAGCTCCAGTATTAAATTGCACATGGAAAACACTGACATGGCTATGGTCGACAATGAAAAAGGTTGACATGAGTTTTTGAAGTTTTTTTTTTCATTTTTTCAATGTTTTCATATTCATTCTCATGTGTCGACATGGACACCAATGAAGTGCCACACTTATGTCAACATTTACATGTGTTGACCTTTCTGTGTTGATTTTTTCTTGTGGTGATTCGCGTCACACCCCCCCCCACCCCCCCCCCGCAACCCCCACTCCCGCGATTCACGGCACACACACACCCCCCCGCGATTCTCGGCACCCCACCCCGTGACCCCCCCTCCCGTGATTCACGGCACACCCCCCGCGACCCCCCTACCATGATTCGCCGCAACCCCCGCCCCCCCTCCCGTAACCCCCCTCCCGCGATTTGCGGCAACCCACCCCGCGACCCCCTCCCGTGATTCTCTGCAATCCCTCCCCTCCCGCGATTCGCAGCATCCACCCCCCCACAACCCCCCCTCCTGCATACCTCCCAACTGTCACGATTCCGTCGGGACAGTCCCGATTTTCGGGTCCTGTCCCGACGTCCCACCCGCGGCAGGCATTGTCCCGTTGTGGGGGGTGGCAGTTGGGAGACCCCCCAATGTAGTAGAATAGACGCTGTGCGCATGCGCACAGCGTCTATTCTCGTATGAAAATGAGGTCGCGGCTAATTAGCATAAGCTGCGCCCTCATTTGCATACGCCACGCCCCCTTTTCGGGCGCTCGCGCGAGTGTCCCTATTTCTTTACATGAAAAGTTGGGAGGTATGAGTCCTGCAATTCGCGGCACCCCCCGCGACCCCCCCTCCTGCAATTCGCGGCACCCTCCGCGACCCCCCCTCCTGCAATTCGCGACCCCCCCTCCCGCGATTCGCGGACATCTAAGTTGCAATACAGGGCATCTTTCATACAATTCTAACCATATTTCTCATATACAAACGTTCACAAATTAAGGGGGCGCAGCCCCTTACGACGGTGTGAAGAGCGCCCGTAGGGCGCGATGAATCACCTAGTTAACAATAAACAGCATTGATGCATGCAATTTACATGTATCAATTATTCCATGAGATTTACAATGCGGCCGGGAGATTAGTTAACAGGGTCCTACATCTTTTTCTAACTTATACATTTTCGAGGCTCTCCCATTCCAGATTGATTCAAAAAGTGAACATTGTGTGAAGATTTTAACCAGTTGTGGAGGCACTGGATACATTGCGGAGATAAGAGTAAAAGAAAGAGTGAGAGAAAGGAAGGGTGGAGGGGAGAGATGAGGCAATGAAGAAATGTTTACATAGCCATTTGTGTGTCTGAGAGTCATATTCATTTCTTGACGTCTGGAAGTGGGTAGTACAATAGAAAAATCTCCTTTTGGCCGTTTAACAGATATCAACAGTTGGATAAGAATACAGTTATAAATTTAACAGATTAATACATCACGCTGACAGACAAGGGAAGTGGGGGGTAGGGCAGAGTTGGGTGGGGGGGCATCATGACAGGATTAATTGTAGGTTTCGCAACCCAATACTCCACATCTCGTCAACATCTACTACATAGTTATCATCCGATTCTTTCTTATACGGCTAATTGCCTTAGGAGATACCAAGAGGTGGACTCAAAGATTTTTTGTATTCGGTCCTGAGTGGGCTGGTCGTGACTCTGGATGTATAATCCCCATTTTTTATAAAATCTTAGTGCTCCCTTTTCCAAATCTGATATTGTTGCCTGTCGCTCATAGAACAGTACATTCAGTATTGCCTTTTTGAGTTCTAATATAGAAGGGGATCTCCTATGGATCCGATGTAAGAGAATCAGTTTCTTTGCCAGTGTTAATATAATTGTAAGCACCGGTATAATTTGAGCCTTTTTGAGGCCGAGGTCCCATACCTGAAAATGTAAAAACGGGCATGCCACTGGGTTTTTCTGTAGTTTGAGGGAGTATATATGGTTGACATAACCTATCAGTTTGTCCCAGAAATTCCTGACCTTGCCACATTCTCAGAAGTTATGATAATATGATGCTTTAGATTTCTGGCATTTATAGCAACAACCTGTGTTCTCAGGTACAAAGTGCGCCCTTTGAACTGGAGCAATGTACGCTCTATTAATAAATTTTATATGTGTCTCCTGCAAGGATACAGATTGCAGATGTTTCATCGTGAATGTGAGTTTATTGAATAACCTGGGTGGAGCGGGAAGGTAAGGAATGTCCGACAGCCACTTCTCATGCATCTGTCGATGATAGTGTGTCACTCCAGCTGTGATTAGTGAGGAGTAAAGATATCGTATCCTATAGCCCATGACACATTCTGGCCTAAGTAGAGCCTCTATGGGGTCAATAATCTATTTTTTGTCGGGGTTTCTTGAGACTGTGCAAAATGTCTGGATTGTAAATACATATAGAATTGTCTGTTTGGGATGTCAAATTTCTCTGCTGGTGTTGAGAACGGCATTATCAGTCCACCTGGGCCAATTAATTTATCTCGCCATACAGTGAACTCAGAGTTCTCCAGGCCTGGAATAAATTGGGGGTTCCCCCACAATGTAGTGAAGGATGAGTAGGCGGCTTTTCTATGTAGTATCTTATTTATTTTTTTCCACGATCTGTAAGTATCTCCAAACAAAACGGATTCTCTGATCTGCTTGGGAATCATCCTAACCGGAGCATGAAGTAGAGCTGCCGGGGAGTATGATTGAAATAACCGTCCTTCCAGAGTGGTGGCCGTGTACTCTGATCTGCCTACAAACCAGTGGGTAATATATCGGAAGTGAGAAGCCAGTGAGAAGGCCTGTATATCCGGCATAGCTAGTCCCCCATCCTGCTTGGAGAGTCGGAGTCGGTCGAAAGGGATGCGAGGTTTCTTGTCTGCCCAGGCAAATTTTATGGTACTTGTTTCCTAGCACGGCCACAAATCTTTGCCATCGGGGGTAATTTTAGTGGCCTGCGACGCGACTGACGCGATGCCCCCGATTTTTCCATTGAAATGCATTGAAAACAGTGAAAAATCGGGTCGGTCGCGTCGTGTGCACCTAAAAATGCTTAAATGGTCCAGACGCGATGCCCCCGATTTCCCCATAGGGAACAATGTTAAATGCCTCAATTTACTCGCGATGCCCCCGATTTCCCATAGGAATTAATGTTAAATGGATCAATTTACCCAAATCAGCATAGGGAAGAATGCCTTGGACACCTGGGAAGCCCATGAGGGCACGCGTATAACTGTGAAGGTATCCGCGTCCGCTCGCCACGCTTCGGGCTCGGTGGCTCGCTGCGCTCGCCACACTATTCTATTCTCAACTCCACGCCGACATGGATAGTAGGGCATGAAAAGGTCGGAGGACGCGTACCGCCGCCCCTCGCGGGCTCGCTGCGCTCACCACGCTTCGGGTTCACGTTGATCGCGGGGTGGCGTATAGTACTTTTGGGGGGACATTTTTATGTTCAGGGGTGTTTTTGGACCATTTACCATTGTTCCCTATGATAATTTGGGTAAATTGATCCATTTCACATTGTTTCCTATGGGAAATCGGGGTGATCGCGGGTAAATTGAGGCATTTAACATTGTTCTCTATGGGGAAATCGCGGGCATCGCGTCTGGCCCATCGCACCCGATTTTTTAGCGGCCGCGATGCCCGCGATGGCCCCGATTTTACCCCCGATGACCGCGATTATGATCGTTGTGGCCGTGCTAGGAAACAAGTACCAATTTTATAAACAGTGTCCTAAATTTTTGTAAGTCTGCTTTTTTTTCAGCTGTAATGGCAGCATTTGTAATAAGTATGAGAGTTTGGGGAATGCTACTGATTTTATGACCGTTATTCTGCCTGCCAGTGATAATGGGAGTGTCATCCAGCCTGTAAGCTGTTTTTCTATCGTGGAGTATGAGGGAGGGAATTTAACATTGTAGAGGTCGTCTAATTTGTTAGGGATCAGTACCCCTAAATATTTAAAGGCAAGGTGACATACTGTAAACTGTGATGTGAAAGAGGGAGAGTGGAAATAGGCATGTGAAGAATGGAAGGGCAATAGGCGAGACTTGTCATAATTCACTTTGAATCCTGAGAACTGGGAAAATTGAGTTAGCACCTTCTGTATTGCAGGAATGGAAGTAGTAGGGTCAGTGATAAATAGTAAAATGTCATCAGCGAATAAGTTTATTTTTACTGCTGACGTGTTTACCATTATACCTTTAAAATCACTAGAATTTCTCAGAGCTATTGCTAGGGGTTCAATTGCTAATGCAAAAAGTAGGGGTGACAAGGTGCAACCCTGTCTTTTCTCCCTAGAGAGTATGAGGGAGGCAGAGAGGTAGCTGTTTGTCAATATCTGGGAGGAGGAGTTAGCATATAATAATTGTATTGTACGGATAAAGTCGGCCGGTATTAAATAGGTGATCCCATGTGACTAGGTCGAATGCCTTTTCTGCATCAAGGGAGAGCAATGCATGTGGACCTATGGCCCCAACCGACTCTACCCACTGCATTACTGTGAGGGCTTTCCGCACATTAAGTACTGAGTGGCGTCCCCATACAAAGCCAGGTTGGTCTGCATGAACCAGAGAGGGGAGTTTGAGCTTAAGTCTATCTGCCAGGAGTTTTGTGAAAATGTTGTAGTCGGTATTTATGAGGGAGATGGGTCTATATGATCCCGGGAGAAGGGGGGTCTCTGCCTGGTTTATGTATGATTTTCAATATGGCTGAATTAAAGTATAGTGGGGGGGGGGGGAGTGCCTTTTAGTATTGCATTATAGAGAGCACATAAGGGTTTGATTAATTTGGGGGCTTTGAGTTTGTAGTATTCATTAGTTAATCCGTCTGGACCTGGTGACTTTCCCATTTTCAGGGTTTTGATCATAGCCAGAACCTCTTCTTCTGTTATCGGGGTTGTTAATGATTGTGAAGAGTCTTCGTTAAGTTTTGGATGTGTTATGGATTCCCAAAATGTCTCTTTCTGCTGTGGGTCTATTTGAGGTTGGGAGTATAATTGTTTATAAAAGGCATGTAAAGTTTCCGCTATTTGGGAGCCGGAGTGCACCACAGTGCCATCCGCCCTTTTAAGAGCTTGTATGGTGGATGGGGGGTGTTGGCCTCGCAGTAGATTCGACATGAGCCTACTCGCTCTATTTCCATGTTTGTGGAACTTGGCCTGGGAAAGAAATGTGAGTTTGGATTCTAATTTAGTTAGGAGAATATCGAAAAGTGATTTTTGCTCCTCATAGTTAGCCCTATTAGCTCTCGTGGGGTACTTTTGAAACAACTGGAAGCGTCGGTCAACCTGGTTTGGGATTCCAGATACATCTTTTGGGTTTCCTTTTTGTGTTTTGAAGTATATGAGATAATTGAGCCTCTAATAACCGGTTTCGAGGCCTGCCAAAATAGGAGAGGGGTCTCCTCTTCTGCCTGTATATTACTATGTTTGTAGTCCATCCATGTTGCCTCCAGCATATTGCGGAAGTTCTCTGAATCAGACATCTGGGATGGGAAACGCCATTGTCTCACAGGGCCCCTATCTATAAATGTCGCGAGTGTCACCCAGCTGACTCCATGATCGGATATGGTTATGGGTTCCAGTGCTGAGCCCTCCACCCTGGGAAACAGGGAGGAGGACATAAGGACATAGTCGATCCTGGATAAGGAGCCATGTGCTGCTGATAGGCATGTGTATTCCCGATCAACTGGGTGACAGGCCCTCCAGACATCTACAAGTTGTAATTGAGTTAACAGGTATTGAATGCCGTATTTAGAGGGATGACGCCTAGTGGATGTGGCCACATTTCTATCAAGTATGTTCGAGGCAGCGAGATTGAAGTCTCCAGCTAAGACTATTTGTTGGTGGGTGTAGGGAAGGAGTCTAGTAGCCATGTCTATAATGAACTGGCTCTGGTTGGCATTAGGCGCGTAAACATTGGCGAAGATATAGGGGGTGGAGTGTATAGTTATATCTGTTATTGTGTATCGTCCCCCAGGGTCAGCTTGTGTGGAATGTGTCTCAGTTGGTATGGATTTCTTTATCAGAGTGACCACTCCTCTCGCCTTAGAATTGTAGGGCGCCGAGGAGACTACCAGCCACCCCAGAGTATTCAGTTTAACTACCTCAGCGGGGACTAGATGCATTTCTTGAAGAAAGGGTACCTCAACCCCCACTCTGGACAGATATAGCAGAATTTTTTTCCTCTTTGCGGGGGAGTGGAACCCCCCCACATTAAGTGTACCAAATTTCAGAGAAGTCATTCGTTAAGTGGAAGATTTGGTAACTCACAGATCCGTGGAAGTATAGTTGCTGGTGACAAGCAAAGCCAATATCTCGACCTCTGCTCCAGGATGACTACAGTTGGATAACATCTGGGTGAACAAAACCATGTTAGATGCATTTTGACATTTTGGGGAAAGAACATGAGGGTAGGAGGGGAGACATACAATGACAGCAACAAAAACAACAACATAAACCAGGTGCTTTTGGTGCACCTTACCATCGTATTCGTTATTAACTTCCGGTTGGTAAAGAGTGAGGTAGGTTCAGGCATGTGCCCAAGTGGCCGAACCAGCAGTCCTTGGCTACCTCAGCTTCACCAAGCAGGTATTCATAGACACCGTAGTGGTGTGAGCTTAATAACTACCAACGTGCAGATTATCCTTGCCAATGTAGCAAGGGGTAGATACTAGTAAATTCTATCAAATTAACCACGCTAACCCTCTTAATCAAGTAAGAGTAACATAAAACTCCACATAGGTAATGTAAAGTCCCAAAAAGCCCCAAAAAGCATATGGAGATCCCCATATGTTACCATAATGGGTATGGGGGGGGGGGGGGAAAAGGTGGAGAATACCCTTTTAAACTTGGGGTAGATTACCCTTCAAGAAATTGTCATTTAGTGGAGAGTTTCAGAAATGCTCATGGTCCCGACAGAGGGAAATGTAGAATCTAAGGAGGGGGGGGGGGGAGCAGTTTCAGCCGTGCTGGTCTTGCGTTAAAATTGGTTGTGAGGATGATGATGCTTGTTCGTCTTCTGGGGTCTCTTCTGAAAGAAAGGCCTCTCCATCTGATGCCGTTGAGAAGTCTTTGAAGGAGGTGCCTGAGAATATACGGAGCCGTGCTGGGTATAGTAGTGCGAACTTTCTATTACTTCTGGCAAGTCGAGAGCAGAGGGGTGTGAATTCTTTCCGGGCTCTGGCAACTTCTGCAGAGTAGTCCTGGAATAGAATAAGTTTGGCATCATTCCAGGTGATGTCATGTTTTCTCCTTGAGGCCGTCCACAGAGTCTCCTTGTGGACGTAGTTAAGGCATCTGAAGATTACTGGTCTTGGGCGTGCATCTGCGGTGGGCCTCTGGGGGCCTATCCTATGGGCACGTTCTATTATCATTCCCGTACACTCCTCGGTCACTGATAATATTTCTGGCAGTGTGGTCTGAATAAAGGTAAGTAGAGCTTGTCCCTTTATGTCCTCAGGTAGTCCCACCACCCGGAGGTTATTCCTTCTTGAACGGTTTTCAAGATCATCTATTTTTGCCTGCATCTGGTATTGTGATTTTTGCATGGCTTCATACTGGGTTTTCAGTGTGGTGACATCTTGAAACATCTCACCAGTCAGGTGTTCAGTGTGGGCTACCCTTTTAGTGAGTTGTTTAAATTGCGATTTAATGTCCTGAACTGCCTATGTTACTTTGCCGGCATGGGCTTCCATGATAGGGCTGATTGTGTCTTGTATGGCCTGTACTATGTCGGCATACGTGACTGGGCCTTTATGGGGCTTTGGGGTTTGGGATGATGGGCGTCTGGGAGGTGATGGAGATGGATTAGCCCCCAATTCCATTTGTGTCATGTCCGCAGGGACCCATGGTGTGTCACCCTCAGTGTCTACTGTTTGCGTGGGGACAGGTGTCATGTCTTGGGAGTCTGTACCCTTCTTTCCTTGGGCAACATTGCTCTGGGGCTTGGGTTGCGCTGTGGAGGGTGTTGCAGTCGCCATTTTGTCTCTGGCGTGACGACTAGGGGATCGGTGTCTGGGGGTCTCCTCCATTATGGGCGCTCCCTGGCCCTTATTCATAATGTGTGCCAGGTCAGCCTGGGCTCAGAGGTCGTGGTGTGGGGTTCCCCACTATTTTGTGACACCCAGTAAGAGTGCGCACTGGTGTGAGTGCGGTCTTAGGGTCTGGGGAACTGGGGAATAGTTCACGGCAGCAGCAGTGGTGTTGGGCCCAATGTGCTCAGGCGCTTGGCCTCATCTGTGGCAGGAGTGGGGGAGGGGAGAGTCCGGGCTGATTTGGCATAGGAGCCGGGGTGAGGGATTTACCTCTGTTGGTGCAGGCACTTGCAGGTGTGGCCGATGGCGTGTGGTGCCCAGGCACCGCCGGAGGAGTTTCTCAGTGGCTTACTTGCGGCTGCTGCGTCCTCTGAGCCCGGAGCTGTTATCTGTCCCGGCCAGTCCATCCCTTGAGCGTTGGTGTGGGGTAGCTGGTCAGCCCAGGAGTAGGAGGCAGGGTGGGAAGATGTTTCTACCCCCTGTGTCTCCCTCTCCGGGCGTGCAAAGTGGCTTGTGCGGTCCGGGAGCCGGGAGCGCTGTCACGTGGGAGCGGGCGTCCGTGCCGCTCCGATCTCGGCAATGCTGGGGTTGATGGATGCGTCTGCACAGCCCGGTCAGACTTGGCTGGGTTAGGGGGTGTTAGCGGGTCTCTTCTGCGGTCGGCTAGATGGAAAAGCTGGGGAGCACTCAGAGCCCTAAGTGGGAGCTGCTGCTTCCTCCAGCGCCGGAACCGGAACTCTTGGGTGGAAATTTTTAATTGTCATATGCTCCCATACATTTCCAGGTTTTTGATCCCACCAGATAGGTCATACAGAAAATCTGTACGTGTGTACACTCCTTTAATTTGACAGAAAAACTGTACACCAATATCCCATAAGAATTTCACCATATATATATATATATATATATGTGTGTCTGTGTCGGCCCGGCACTCTCTTCTCAACGGTCAGCTGCCCCCGGTGCCTTCAGCAAATTTCAGAATAGCGTGTAAAAAGAAGTAGCGGCACTCAGACGGGTCTTTTCAACGAATATATTTCAGTGAACAAAAAACGGACGTTTCGGAGCTCTTAGCCCCGTTTTCAAAGTGAAGCTGGTGAGACAATACATACAGAGTACATCTTACCTTAAATAGGGTGTCCTTCTTCCCGCGCCGCACTCCGGTCCCCTCCCGCCGTGCACGCTGTGTGACGGAAGTCAGTTTGACTTACCCGGAAATGACGCATGGGGAGCGTTCCGTCGGGCTTGCTTGAACCGCAAGCTCCTGGTCACCATGGTGATCTCCCACATGTAACTGGCGGCGTCTCGGCTGGCTAGGGACCTGCAAGTGACAAAGCAGGATTAAGGCACACTGTACATTGTGCATAATTGTGGTAATACAATAAACATACATGTGAAATGGCGATGCTAGGTAAAGTTAATATTCAATAAATATTAATGTTTAAAATGAGTATTAAATCAAGTGCATCTATGATAAAGCAATCCAGCATATTGATAAACAAGTGATGGAGACTAGTGAAAAAAATGAACACATAAAAAACAGTGCAGTAAAATGTGTTGAATTATTGCTGGAAAATGCTGTGGAGTAATATGTTATAAAAAAGGTTTTAAGAAACTGTTTCTTAAAACCTTTTTAGCATCGCCATTTCACTTATTTTCCTTGACAAAGGGGCGCCTGTGCCCCGAAACGTTGGACACCCTGAATACACCTTGATTTTTTGAAAAAGTTCCTCTGAGTGCCGTGATTCTTTACCTCGTCTATATATATAGCCAGTGGTGCAAGTAGGAAAAAGGTCTTAGTGGTACTGTGGCGCGCGCCGAAGGCGCGTGCCGAAAAATGGGCGTGGTCAGGGGGTGTGACCAGGGGCGTGGTCATATGACACTAGGGGGAGTGGCTGGAATATTGCACGCCAAAGGCACACGGCCAAAGTTTACACAGTAATGCCTGTTACGCGTCACACACCCAATACATATGACCCATGCCATAATGCCCGTTACACATTATTCCCCACACCATAATGCTCATTACACCGCACAACTGATGCCCATTACTAATAGGCCCACACAGTGCCAGATATGCCCCCACAGTGCCCCAGTGCGAGATATATGCCCACACATATGCCCCCAGTGCCAGATATGCCCCCACAATGCCACACATTTGCCTCCAGTGCCAGATATGCCCCCACAGTGCCACACATATGCCCCCAGTGCCAGATGCCCCCACAGTGCCACACATATGCCTCCAGTGCCACACATATGCCCCCACAATGCCACACATTTGCCCCCAGTGCCAGATATGCCCCTAAATTGCCACACATATGTCCCCAGTGCCAGATATGCCCCCACAGGGCCACACATATGCCTCCAGTGCCAGATATGCCCCCAGTGCCACACATATGCCCCAGTGCCACACATTTGCCTCCAGTGCCAGATATGCCCCCACAGTGCCACACATATGCCCCCAGTGCCAGATGCCCCCACAGTGCCACACATGCCTCCCGTGACAGATATGCCCCCACAGTGCCACTCATATGCCCCCAGTGCCACATATGCCCCCACAGTGCCACACATATGCCTCCAGTGCCAGATATGCCCCCAGTGCCAGATATGCCCCCACAGGGCCACACATATGCCTCCAGTGCCAGATATGCCCCCAGTGCCACACATATGCCCCAGTGCCACACATATGCCCCCACAATGCCACACATTTGCCTCCAGTGCCAGATATGCCCCCACAGTGCCACACATATGCCCCCAGTGCCAGATGCCCCCACAGTGCCACACATATGCCTCCAGTGCCACACATATGCCCCCACAGTGCCACACATATGCCCCCAGTGCCACATATGCCCCCACAGTGCCACACATATGCCCCCAGTGCCA
Organism: Crinia signifera; assembly: GCF_055691185.1. NCBI lineage: Eukaryota > Metazoa > Chordata > Amphibia > Anura > Myobatrachidae > Crinia > Crinia signifera. The sequence continues at coordinate 67,226,853 of NC_139217.1, forward strand.
CACATATGCCCCCAGTGCCACACATATGCCCCCAGTGCCACACATATGCCCCCAGTGCCAGATATATGCCCCCACAGTGCCACACATATGCCCCCAGTGCCAGATATAATATGCCCCCACAGTGCCACACATAAATGCCCCCACAGCAGCACAACTCACCAGTGCTGGCTGTGTCCGGTCCAATCAGGTCCTCTCCCCCCTATAGTCCCCCGCTGTTCTGCTTCCCTGGGGAGGGGAGGGGGAGGGAGCGCATCTCCCGTCTCTTATGCCTGGCTTTCTCTATCTCGCGGGCTGGCTCCTGATTGGCTGCCAGCCCGCGAGCGCTGATTGGCTGTCGCCTGACAGCCTAGTCAGAGTGACACAGGGAGGGGAGGGAGAGAAGCGCAATGCGCTCCCCTCCCCTCGGCTCCGAAAGCAATCAGCTGTGGCGGGGCGGCGAAAACCACGCCCCCCGCCACTTACATATGCGCGCATGCGCATTAAACTCTTTGGGGCAGATTTGTTATGGCGGTACGGGGTACCGGCAGTATTTCTTTTAATGGTACGCCGTACCACCCCGTACCGCCATACTTGCAGCACTGTGGCCCTTATTCTGGTTGGTGCGGTCAGAGCCGCACACGGGGCTCCGGCCGCACAAACCAATCCCCGCCCACCCTACGGATCGCCACGGCCGTCCGTACACGGACGGCTGGCGATCCGCATAAAAATGGTGGAGGCGTACGCCTCCACCATGGTGGGAGCTGCCCCCTGCATTCGATGGTCGTCGACCATCGAAGGCAGGTCCGCACGCCGCGGCAGCTCCCGCAAGCTGAGACCACACGGACGATTGTCCGTGTGGTAGCTTGTATGGGGGCTGAAAGCTGACATCCGGCGACGTCAGCTTTCTGCCCCCATGAGTGGCGTCATGCCCTCATTACCATGCATACGCCCCGCGTTTGCATGGGAACGCCCATGAAACGCGGGGCGTACACATAGGGAAATGAGGGCATGATGCCTCTCACGCCCCTATACGCCCCCTTTGCGGCGGACGAAAGACGTCTGCGGCGAAGGGGGCTGCACATGCGCAGAATGACCTCTGCGCATGTGCAGACCAAAAACATCGGCGGTACGGCCGCACGCGGGCCGTACCGATCCGATTAGAATAAGGGCCTGTATATAGCAGGTGTATGTACCAAGGTACGGGGGCGGCACTCGACGGGCTTCCCAGAGAACGAATGAACTGCACACCACACTGCAGTGAGTTCTAACGTTTCAATAATTTAATATCGTTTTCAAAGACAAAGACAGTGTCAACCACACTTACCTATATAGAAGAGAGGAATCACCCGAGTGTGCATCTCCGTGCTGCACGGCGCGGCCCGTGGCGCTGGACACATGACGTCATCTCTGGCCGCCCGCTCCGTCCGACGGGACCGCTGCCATGGTGACACATCGACGCTAAATGAAGAAAGATAAAGAGAAAAGAGATCAAAACGGCTGTATATTCCACTGTGATTTACATATGCTGCTAAAGAGAAATAATGCAGTGGAAAAAGTAGAAAATGAGCCAGGGAGAAACGGAGATAAAGTTAAGAGAGATAAATGCATAAAAGTGTATAGAAATATACAAAAAATGCGAAACAATCCACAAGATTGGCACATAAGCATAGAGATGACAAAAAACATGCAATAGGCATGGATCAATGCTGCATAAATACGATTCAGAAGGTTAATTTTAAATGCAATGAAAATGTGAAAAAAGGAAATTATTAGAAATAAATGATGATCACAAAAAGCAACCAAGGGACAGATATTCATTCAGTCCTGCCGGATGGATGGTGTTCAGTCTGAATATTCATTTTGCCTCCAATTGGAGTAATTTTTTATCTCTGTCCCCGCCTCGAATATTTGGTGCAATTTGGTCTATCATTTTGTATTTGAGTGTGGGCAGAGGATGTTTAAAGTCTCTAAAATGACGTGCCACCGGCTGGTCGGATGGCGCTCCCTCCAAAGCTGATTTTATTGCTATATATATATATATATATATATATATATATATATATATATATGACCCTGAATCTCTAAGATCAGCTAAGGACAGGGCACTAGCTATCCCAAGAAAAGACACTCTGGGTAGCTCAAACAGGAAGAAACGTCCCTCTAATTCAATCCCATTCATCAGCACCTTCTCAACCTCCAGCACAACTACAGTAGGCACTTTGAAAAAGTTCTGGCCGATAGTTAAGAATGACCCAGAGTTACCATCACTCTCGGGCAAAAACATCATGCCCTGTTATAAGAGGGGAGTTAACATCCGTGATAAAGTGGTGAAGACAGATGTCACCAACCATGGAAAGGACTCCAAGCACCACTTTTTGACCAGAAAACCTGGAAACTACAGGTGCACGGGGTGTGTGACCTGTGGGTACCTCGAACCTGGCGATTCATTCGCACACCCGCACACAGGGCAGCGCATCAAAATCAAGCAGGTACTTACCTGCTCCAGTCGCTACATCGTCTACACTATCAGATGTCCCTGCGGATTGCTATATGTGGGGAAGACCACCAGAACGTTCAAAGAGCGTATGGCAGCCCATTGCTCAGCAATAAAATCAGCTTTGGAGGGAGCGCCATCCGACCAGCCGGTGGCACGTCATTTTAGAGACTTTAAACATCCTCTGCCCACACTCAAATACAAAATGATAGACCAAATTGCACCAAATATTCGAGGCGGGGACAGAGATAAAAAATTACTCCAATTGGAGGCAAAATGGATATTCAGACTGAACACCATCCATCCGGCAGGACTGAATGAATATCTGTCCCTTGGTTGCTTTTTGTGATCATCATTTATTTCTAATAATTTCCTTTTTTCACATTTCCATTGCAGTTAAAATTAACCTTCTGAATCGTATTTATGCAGCATTGATCCATGCCTATTGCATGTTTTTTTGTCATCTCTATGCTTATGTGCCAATCTTGTGGATTGTTTCGCATTTTTTGTATATTTCTATACACTTTTATGCATTTATCTCTCTTAACTTTATCTCCGTTTCTCCCTGGCTCATTTTCTACTTTTTCCACTGCATTATTTCTCTTTAGCAGCATATGTAAATCACAGTGGAATATACAGCCGTTTTGATCTCTTTTCTCTTTATCTTTCTTCATTTAGCGTCGATGTGTCACCATGGCAGCGGTCCCGTCGGACGGAGCGGGCGGCCAGAGATGACGTCATGTGTCCAGCGCCACGGGCCGCGCCGTGCAGCACGGAGATGCACACTCGGGTGATTCCTCTCTTCTATATAGGTAAGTGTGGTTGACACTGTCTTTGTCTTTGAAAACGATATTAAATTATCGAAACGTTAGAACTCACTGCAGTGTGGTGTGCAGTTCATTCGTTCTCTGGGAAGCCCGTCGAGTGCCGCCCCCGTACCTTGGTACATACACCTGCTATCTGACTACCCTGTGGAAGGCACAGCGGCAACTGATATTTAGGTGGAGTGCCGGACCCCAACCTTTGCTATATATATATATATATATATATATATATATATATATGAATCATATCCCTTTTACACCGCCGCAAAAACCCATGTTTTTCCCTTGTGGACCCGGGTCAGTGGCGGTGTAAAAGTGGTTAACCCATGTCCCTTTACAAGAGACTCCTACCCAGGTCCTGACCAGGGTAGAACACGGGCAGGACCTGGGTACAGGGCAGTGTAAATGGGTCTGCCGTGTCATCTGACCCGGCTCCCATTTACAGCAATGGGTTAAGCCCAACCTCCGGACCGCAGCATCCTGCGGTCAATATGGAGATTGGGCGGGGAGAGCACACAGCCTCTGCTGCGGTCTGCTGTACTCTGCAGACAGCAGCAGAGGCAGGGAGGAGGTGAATGGAGCCCTGTGTGTGGCGTCCATTAGGAGATCTGTGTGTGGCATGACAATCTGGTGGCGCTTGCGCGTCCATTGCCAAGAATGTGCGCATTCCACATGCGCAAGACCCATTCTAGCACAGGGTGGCGGACAGCACGATGGGAGCTGCTCAGGTGAGAGCGGCCCCTTCTGCATAAAGGAAATATTATCTTTTTTACACATTTTTATTTTAATTTATATAACAAATGTAAGCGACGCTGGTATTTTTAGCTCATATTTTGTACTCCTCTCACAGAGGTATTGGAACTCAAAAGGGGTGTATTCAATGACTTTTGCTCGTTGTCACAGCTCCCACGGTCAGTATTCAACTGACCCCTTGCACATGCCGTTTCCCTGTCGCTAGGTTTCTGTAGCGACGGGGAAATGGCGTGTGCAGCTATTAAAACAGCGAGCCTTGCGGCTAAAAGCAGTGGGCTCCCTGCATTAGCCACGAGCCGCGCCGTTTGGGGGAATCCTCGCTGTCCTCTGACAGTGAGGATTCCCCCGGAACGTTAAATATGGTGAGCAGCCGGCATGGGGGTTAAACGGCAGGGGTTAAAACGCATTGAATATGGCCCAAAGTGTTAAGGAACTTATCTGACTCCCGCTTATCATGTCATGCCTGTGTCTGACAGATCTCTTGTATCTAACATCTAACATGGGGATTTTTAGTAAATGTTACCAAAAATTGCAAAACAAATAGACCAACTTAAGGCTGGTGAGTTTGAGAACCATGAGATCAGTGAGATCTGTGCATAGTTCTGCCCAAAAAAATGTGTTAAAGTGAGGATTTACAAAAAAAACCAAAAACGTGTGGGGTCCCCCCTCCTGAGCATATAGAGCCCCGCGTTCATTGAAACAGGTCTGGTTTCAAAAATACTGGGGACAAAATGTGTACTGTCTGGTCTGGTCTGGTCCGAGAGCCTGTTGCTGGTTTCTTAAATACAGGGGACACCCTGTCATGCCACAGCTGGGGGACACTTTTTATACAAGGTACCCCAGCCATACCATGACTACCGTGGCTGGTCAGCCCTGGAGTGGGTCCATGAGGAAGGCAGACACCCCCCCCCCCCCCCCCCATTAAAGGGGGACCCCTGTCCAGGATCTAAAAAAAACATTGCATTTTACAGTAGAACTACAAGTACCAGAAGGCCTACCCTGCTTTCCCCAGCTTTCGGGACATTAATGGGCCCCCTTAGACTTCAGCTGTAAAAAGTATGTTAAAATAAAGACACACACACCAAGAAAAGTAAAACTTTAAAACATTCCTTTTACACCAATATATATTACCCTTCCTCGCTTCCACACAGGTCCTCCGCCACAGCTCACCGTGCATTGACAGCGAGGTGAGCCGGGCCCCCTCGCACTGACAGCGGAGAATCTTGCTGTCAGTGATTGGGAAGCCTCTTAGCCATGATTGGCTGTAGGTGTCTCCATGGAGATGCTTTCAGCCAGCCAGGAGAAGCCGCTCAGCCCTGACTGGACAGTGAACTGGAGAAAAGGCCGTGGTTGCCCAATACTCATTGATGTATATGAGGAGTGATGGCTAGCACGGCTAGTCCTATCCCAGTGAAGAGCTACTGTAGCACAAATTGCTTAAAAAATGAATGAACACCAGACACAATACATTATGCAGGAAGGATCAACTTCAATTTTAATTCCATTTTAATATGATATCAGAAAAGTCACCCTTGAAATTAGCAATTTGGCTTAAGGGAAATGGATAGTAAATGACCTTTCCAATGAACACATTTATATTACAATTACATTACCTATTATATTACAATTAATATAGCAATATCCCAAATATGGGGGTTATTCAGTTAGGATCTCAAAAAAATAAAATATTTCTCTAATGGGCAAAACCATGTGCACTGCAGGTGGGGCAGATGTAACGTGCAGAGAGAGTTATGCTGGCCATACACTTGTGCGATTGCATGTGATGCTATATCGGGCCTGATTTCCCTTGAAGCTCAGATTGCGATAAATCGTATCGAAAGTTCTTTTTGTTGTGCATACAATAATGCGATTTATCACATGCCCCTTACGAGCGGATATGGGGTGAAATCGGATGATCGAATACGATCGAATCGCATGGTGACCAAAGCACACCAGATTTATTGGCCAGATCTTTAAAGATTTGGAAGAGCAGTGGCGAGGAATTGAGCAGAAATCTTCACATATCGCATGTCATAGTGCGATAAATCGAATGTGTCCTGTCACATGCTGTCGGTGTAGTATTTCATATATAACCATCTAAGGAGGGCATTCATTCACGGGCGCTATTTCTGACAGGAGAAATAGCGCTTGTGCCTATTGAATGCTCTGGTTTCTGACAGCATTGAGGGGGGATCACAACAAAACAGATGCGACTTTAAAACCAGTTGGATCTGTTTTGTCAGAAACGGCCTTGAATTGTCAGATTCACAGCAGCTTCTTGACAATCCACAGCCCTTTTTGCCGGCGTGCCCCCTTTTCACCACTCAACAGGCAGAACACTGAATTCCACCTGTCGCTTTGCAGGCGAGCTGGCTGAAAACAGTCGGAATCCCCAATTGAATACCTCATAATACCTAATACCCCACTGCTGAAAAGTATCCTATTGACTGAGATGAACACTATTAATGCTGTTAGTACTGGGCTCGTCACTAAAGTTCCAGTGAAGTGACTCTGAAGGAGTGGTGTACATCTTTTTTCCTCCTTTCTTTTCCATCTGTGCCATTTCAGCACCGGACAGCTCTTCAGTAATCTGGGGACTACTAGCCATACACATACAGCAAAAAATGCCGGGTAGTGGTTCAGAATGAGAGATAGCGATCAGTATCTCTCATTCTGTACACACAGAGACATTTGCAGTCACTTGGTAAGCAACTTGGCGAGATATTGACTGCACACACTGACTTGGTTAGCAGGATATAATTATTTAATCACTTCGGGCATACACACGGAGAGATCTGTGCTTACTTTCTAAGCAATCTACTCAAATTTCTTAGAAAATAGCACAAAATCACTCTGTGTGTATGCCCCTACTGTACTGCCCTGGATAGTTTTCCCTTAGACATTGCTACCGCATGATAAAGACAAAGATCTACTGATAAACATTCTGAGAATATACAGTATATATATATATATATATATATATGTTTATAAAGAGCAGGAAGGGCCGTCACTCAGGACTAAGATGAGCTGCAGTGATCAATAGCTTGCCCCGGTGCCAGCTAACAGAAGGCAGCAGCGTAGTACTGCCCACAGAATATAACCAAACAATGAATGGGCACTCAGGGACTCCAAAGGTGCTGGTGAAAACACGGACCAAATTTTATTCCATATGTGGTCTCACAGGTGTCAACGTTTCGGGGGCCGGACCCCCGTCGTCAGGACAAAATGCAGACAAGGTATCCCTGAGTGCCCATTCATTGTTTGGTTATATATGTTTATATATATATATATATATATATAACTTGAAGAACACAGCGGCGGCACTCGGAGACTTGTGGATAAACAACTTTATAAAATCATCAAGCAGGTGCAAACAAAGACCGACGTTTCGGGGGGGAGCCCCGTTTTCAAGGTGCAGAAGTGACGTGGTCTCCGAGTGCCGCCGCTGTGTTCTTCAAGTTATCTACCCTGTATTGGAAGGCACCGGAGCAGAACAAGCATCTTGGATTGAGTGCCGGTCCGCCCCCCCCCCCCCCCCCACGCTATATATATATATATATATATAAATATATATGTATGTATGTGTGTGTGTGTGTGTGTGTGTGTGTGTGTGTTTATTTAGTCACAAATGGCTTTTAAGGTGTCAATTTTGGTGATGGCATTGACATATTTGCTTATGAATACAAACTGCAATGGGATGTGACAAACAGTAAGCAGCTATAACCATGTCTAAAGCCAATTACATTTTATTGGTCCCCATGAGATATAAGCAGCCATTAAACACAACTTATGTTGCCTTGTTTACTTCTATTAATTGGTTTATAATTCAAATGCATTTTTTAGAACATCTGACAGAATACACAAGAAAACATTTGATTATTAGCTGCTTGTTCTTGTAGCTTTGTTTATTGACATATTAGAACTTTATGTATCTGTGAAATAACAATGCTATAAACAAGACATCTCAATATTTCTAAGTAATAAAGTTTCACTGCTTTGTCTAAAAAGGGTCCTAACGGGGTACATCTACGCCCCTCAATAAGCAGCAGTCATTACCCTTGGTAACATGCGAGGGGATGTACTCGAACCCATCCCCAAAAGGGCCCGTCTGCGTTCCCAGAGGAACACCCAGGATTTTCATGGAAAAGCCCATAAAACACTGGGCCTTCCCCTCCAGACACCACCTGCCTGCCCCCTTCCCTCCCCTACCCGTACGAAGGCCTTGGTGACTGTGATAGTCCATCAAGGCGTTCCTACAGTGGCCCTGCACATGTGCAAATATGTGCATATGCAGAGACGCACAATCGGTCCCGGAGAAAATACACCGGGGATCGAATCATCCGGTGTGGATCTTTTTATCGACCATAGTTAGGTCAACAGTCTTTAGGTCAACACCGTTGGGTCGACAGTTGGGAAGGTCGACAGGGTTCTAGGTCGACAGGTGTCTAGGTCAACATGGGGCCAGGTCGACATGGGTTTAGGTTGACATATGCATTAGGTCGACATGGGTTAGGTCGACAGGTCGTTAGGTCGACATGGGTTTTTTCACTGTTTTTTTCCCCGAATGTCGACATAGTTGACATGGACAAAGTTGGAAGTCAACCGCATGCCCCTCGCAGCCCCTCGCTTCGCTCGCAATGCTTCGGGCATGGTGCCTCGATGCGCTCGGCACACTATTTTATTCTCCCACCACGCCCTAGTGCAGTGATTTTCAACCTTTTTACCTTGCGGCACACTAAATAAGATTTTAAAATTGCCAAGGCACACCATGAGATCCCCACAGGGCAAAACACATTGGCCCCCACAGGAAAAAAAAAAAACCTATTGGCCCCCATATAAAAAACAATCACACTGGTCCCCACAGGTAACAAAAATAAAATACATTGGCCCTTTACAAAAAAAAAGCATGTAAATAACAGTTGAACTGGTGGTGGCTGTAAACTGGTTTGGGCATCTCTAGATCTGGGGGCACACTTGAGAATAGCTCAAGGCACACTAGTGTGCCACGGCACAGTGGTTGAAAAACACTGCCCTAGTGGATGGTAGGGCATGAAATACCGCCTGTCGGCACATGTCGGCTCAAAAAACAGTGAAAAAACCCATGTCGACCTAACAACCTGTCGACCTAACGCATATGTCGACCTAAACCCATATCGACCTAAACCCATGTCAACCTAGACACCTGTCGACATTGACCCATGTCAACATTCCCACCTGTCGACCCAACGGTGTCGACCTAACTATGGTCGATAATACGACCGTATGCCGAATGATTGTGAATCAAGCCCTAAATCCGCATGACCAGCTTTTTCCGTGCGATGCAAAACGCTGGTGTCTTTTTCCAATGACTGTGAAACCAATTAACTGAGCTGCTGTGATGACTCGGAGTCCATTATCTTTTTGACTACCCTCAAGTTATCAAAAAAAAATATTGATTTTACTAAAAGAATCGAAATTTGGATGCTGGACGGTTTACTTAAAAATCAGAGCATGTGCGTAGTTCTAGGTGGATGAAAACAAATTGTTTCGTGACCAATATGTTATATCTGCAATGTCTATTTCTAAAGTCTAGTTGAGAACTGGAATAATTATAGAGTTTACAGAGCTGTAGACTGAAATCCCTGTCACAAATGTGTTTTACCATATTGTTCACTACAAAAATTTAGGTTTTGGAAAATGCCCACAAAAAAAACAAAAACAAAAATGGACCAAAAGGGTATCTGGATGATAAGTGTACAGTGTCTTTGTCAACATCAAAAGGTTGACATCACATAGTGGAAATACATTAGGTTGACAGGGTCTTAAGGTCGATAGTTAGAAAAGGTCATCAAGTTCAAAAGGTTGACAATGGTTGACACAAATGTCCGACACTCATTTTTTGGGGGGATTTTACAGTTTTTTTCCAGATTTAGCTTCATTTGCTATCCATGTGGTCTATGACTGGAAATTGGGTACTTATGTATTATCTGGACTCCCATGTTAAATGCACCCCATTTTTTCATACCCCTACTATCCAACTACGCATGGAGTTGATTTTATATAGTGTGGAGAGCGCAGCGAGCCCCGCGAGGGGACGCGGTCTCATAAGAAAAACGGGAGTCCAGACATTACATAAGTACCGGAAATAGTAACCTGTGGCGAGCCACATTGCCCGAATCAAGCCCGCATGGCTACACGTTTCCACTGATTGGGATCACATATGATGAAACCTACATAATGACACCCAAAAACACTTATAAAGCTTGTGTCGACCATTGTCATGTCAACTTTTTGACCCTATTGAACATTTTTATCTATCAAGTTTACTGACTATATGGGTGAGATTTAATAGGATGAGAGATTCAGAAAGGGAGAGACTTAGGGCGGGATGCATTAAAATACATCGCCGCACCCCCCCCCCCCCCCCCACCGCGATGCCAGCGCATATGTACTGTACTAGTTTCATCCTTCTGAGGAAGCCGCTGAATTTAAAAGGCGGGGAAACGCGTAAAGGAGACCCACAAGTGCCGGTACTTCCATACAGCTTTAAACAAGCTCTGTTTTACTGCCATTATCCGGGAGAGTGGACGAGTCTTTCTGGCTTCATTGCACATGCAAGGAATCTGCAGTCGAGACCCGTGTAATATCCGCAACAGAGAGCTCTACCTGGAGCCTGGCAAGTTATCAAACCTTTAAAGCAATAATACTATTGACTGTTAAGCTGACTAACCATCTATTGGAATATGCATGCTAATACCTACTAACATCTAGGGGCTGTGAGAGAGCCACCTGTTGCTAATTGGACTAACCTGTCTATACAGGCTGTTACAGAAATTTCAGCCTACTAACCTTCGTTAGGAGAATTAACACACCTGATACCCTTAAAGGGACAGTCCCATATTGACCCCACTTCTAACCTTATTTTATTTTTCAAACAAATTTTATATGGTTGTTTTATAATTTGTATATTACCGGCCGGTAATGTATAATGAATAAATTGTAATAATTTTTAAATTAAAATTTGATATATTGAATTATTACTTGGATCAGCGCTATCTCTAATTTCTTTTGGTTTACTAACATATGCGGTGCGGTGACGGAGGCCCCCCGCGATACCTGTACTCTCCGTCATCTCCCTGCCGCCACGCTCTCCCCTCACGCCAGGGACAGCTAAGCAGGCTGTCCCCGGCGCCTCCTCCTCCCCCCTGCAGCCGGAAGGATGTCCGGCTGCTTCACTAGGGGGAGGAGTGGTTTACCTTCCGGGGTCCAGGAGGACCCTTCAGGAAGGTAAGCCAGAGGGGGGGTCGGCGAGGCGGCGGGTTTGCGTCAGAGGTGGCGAAAAGAAGCCCATAGGCTTCTATAGGGTATCATTTTTGTTACATTGGAAAATGCAGTAAAACCGGGGTTTTACCGCATTTTCCATTTGATACATCTCGCCCTTGGTGAGAAATCTCCAGTTATTTTAAAGCGGCAATCATTTACACTGCAAAACCAGTTTGATTTTGCAGTGTAAATGATTGCCGCTTTAAAAAAACCCTGGAGATTTCTCACCAAATCTCTCCCTTTCTGAATCTCTCATCCTATTAAATCTCACCCTCTACCTGTTACCTGTCAACCTGACACTGTAGATCTTCCATATGACTCCTGACCAAAATATCATTGTTCCAATCTAGGTAAATGATTTGGGGCCAGATGTATACAGTCTCGGTTGGACAAATGACAGGTAGGAGCTGATTGGCTGGCTGTTTATCACTCTCCACTTTATTACTTTTTGAAGCTTGATACATCTGGCCCTTTACCTATGAGTAGGGAAGGAAGTTTAGAGATGCAAGATGACATTGATCCGTCATTAGAGTTGCTTATGAGTCGCAGTTGATAGTTGTGCAAATGGTGGATGAGGTCTTTCAGCTAAAGCATTGCACCACATACATGTGCCACTGTGCACATACAAAGAGGTGCAGTTGCGAATGAGATGTCCAGTTTCTGAAATGTATTGGATATGTGCCACATGTTCCTGGCTGGACAGTAACTGGGAGGTAACTGGGAAGTGACTGGGAGGTGACTATTCAGACACACAAAGATGATCCATTTTATGGGCTTATTATAGGAACATCATTGTAGTCTTGATTAAACTGATTGTCGATGATTAACTGTTGACATTAGAGGCCATACTCTGATGGATAATCTGCACCTAGCCTTGGGCTACCGATGGCTGCATGTAAAGACGCACAAAGCTGTTTGTTAAAATCTAAAGACGCGCATTGTGGTATTCATATTCCTTGCACATTCTGAGGCACAATTGTACACCATAGGCGGAGCTGTAGCAGAACTAGCATAAATGGCCCAATTCAGAAGTGGACGAAAAGAACAAAAGAAGAACCCCTACAGCCCATACGTTCCCCTGACTGCAGACATCGCTGTTATTTATGGAGTCACTTGTAACAGAACTAGCGGGGGATAACCTAGTGTTAGCATAACATGGGGGTGCTAAGGGAGTGTCACTGGTATGTCAGCAGGGGCGGATTGGCCATAGACGTTACAGGGAGAATCCCTGTGAGGCCACCTATTGGCTAGTGACAAGATGTGGCCCCATCCCCCTCCTGTTTCCCACACAAACAACCATTGCTGTTTCACAGAGTACCTGATGCTGCACATACTCATCTAAGGCGGGCACCCATCTAAATCCATTGAAGCATATTTAAAGGGACAGGAGTGGGTTCTATCTAGGGGTGTAACAATTGGTGGTGTGTTTTCTAGGTTCCACTGGGGAGGAGGGTGGGGATATATGTGATATTCGGGGGATTATAGCAATGAGTTTTTGTCTGCTTGACGAATAATTTGGGGTCTGTGCTCAGTCTCAGTGGGGAGAGGTGGAGGATTATTTAAAATGTTGAGGTTTGTGGTTTTTCACAGCAGCTTAAAGGTCTGGGGGCCACTAGACTGTCCAGCATATTGAAACCAATGGCTTCCACACAGGTGTATAAATCCGGCCTATTTTTGTGTTGGTACCACCTACATTTGATTTGTGCCGACCACACCAGGCCACTTTTAGAAAATGCATATGGATAGTGGTAGATGTTCAATTAGTTCAGTAATACCACTCAGGTGCATGCAAGGGAGGGGTTAATACTGAGTAAGTAAAAAAAAGTAATTGTTTCCCCCAGCTCACTAAGTGGTATTAGTAACCAATCTAGAACACTACATGATAATAGAATTCAGAGATATTGGTTACATATACCTGCGCAGGTGTATGCTATGCCCCCAAGCCACGTCAAGGCTTCTCTGTATATTGGGGGTCCCTAACACTATATCTATGTGCATGGTGCGGCACCCCAAAAAACTAGAATAAGCTAGAAAGCCCAGCGCGGCATGCCAGTGATATACTATAGTGCTAATAAGTATTAGTGATAGGAAGTCGAAGCTATATATAAAGAGAGAGAGAGAGAGAGAGAGAAATTAAAATATTAAAGAAATAGCGTTAGTGAGGAAAATAAAAAAGTGTTAATAGAATGTAAGGGCATGCTGCACTAGAGCCACCCAGCCCAACCAGTCCAGGGGCACCGCACACCACACCACCGTTACCCTAAATTGGGTCTACGATTAACCAGCAAGGAGCCACATGATAATGGCTCCTTACTTGATATATCTGAACTAAGAGCTACCTACCTTGGAGCAACCCCAGACTACTCCATGTGGCATATCAGGACCTGCATCTCCTCCTAATATGGGCTCCCTTCTGCCTCTCACAACAAACATATGGATAGTGGTAGATGCTCAATTTTTTGGGGTGCCGCACCCTGCACCTAGATATAGCGCTAGGAACCCCCAATATACAGAGAAGCCTTGACGTGGCTTGGGGTCATAGCATACACCTGCGCAGGTACAGTATATGTAACCAATATCTCTGAATTCTATTATCATGTAATGTGGCACCCTGCAGCGGACTCCACTAAGGAGAACCGTGAGGGTTAACCCCCAGCTGAGAAGGGGTTAATACCTCTCACGGCGCCGACGCTGAGGGGCGGGAAGACCTCTTACCAAGCGGAGGAGCGCAGAGGAAGCCGGGCGGGGATTGGCCGGCACGGTGTGGCGCGAAATGGTGGCAGCGTGAGGAGGAAGAGATCCGGTGCGACGAGGGAGGGGGGACGTTCTGAGACCGGAGAAGGGGTAGGTAGAGCCCCGCGGTCTCATCCAGCAGGAGCGGCAGTGTATAGAGCCGCTTACTACAGCCGGCGGCCGGGAGTGACGTCAGCGGCTCCGGAGGCAGTGCGCCTCGCTCCCTCTCTCTGCTCCCGGCCCTGCATGCAAGGAACGGAGCGGCGGCACGGCCCTACAGCCCCAGCAGCACAGGGACGGAGGGGAGCCAAGGACCTACATCCCCAGCAGCACAGGAACGGAGCGGAGGCACGGACCTGCAGCCCCAGCAGCACAGGGACGGTGTGGCTGCACAGCAGAAGGCCCCAGACTGAATACCCTTCAGAGGGCAGCCTCCTCATGCCCTGCGGACACCCGAAAGAAACCGTGAGTCTGGTCCTAGTGACCACAGTGTGGGGTGAGGTACACCCTATAGTTCAGTACCCCTTTGATCCCTGAGGGTTAGCACCAGGGGTGAGAGACAGCAGGTGCAGGCTAAAGTGACACTCAGGGAGACAGCAGTAGAGTAGCCACTAGAGAAGGCACTTGGATCGCCACAGACCAGTGCAGGCAACCCTGTGGAGAGGAGACCTCATCTACCCCCCTAGTACTGGCGCTACTAGTTCTAAGGGAGATCAGGACGCACCGCCCAAATCTCTTTAAGGGGAATCTCAAGCCAGGTTGAGACCCATCCCATATAACTCAGGCTATTGATCCGTAGGAAGGCCTAATTCCTGCTAATTGCGGCTATTGATCCGTAGGAAGGCCGAGTTGTCCATTGTAGGCACATGCCCTGGAAAGTGGTACATTTGTTCTGCATTGTAAACTCAGGTTCTGGACAACAATGGGGTACCGGTACCAGTTAGCCTCACGTTAGAGTATAAGTGAAATCCGTTAGGATCAGTATTGATATATTATTGATAGCGCAGTAACTGTAAAGTTTTATATTCAGATTCTGAGCTAGGGTTACTAGTATTGTAGAAAGTATTGTGACAAGCGTTTTATGATAAGTTGAACGTCATCTGTTTATATCCTGTATCTTATCGCACTGATCTTCTGATATCTGTAATGTGCTCGCCTGAGGCTTTAGTAATGCCTATTGCTAAACAGTGAAGAAAATAAAGCCATGTTTGTCTAACTGAATTTGTTCTCCCAAAGTTGCATTCCTTTACCACCATCCAATCCCCTGGACCAAAAGAACCTAACCACCCCTGGGATTTCACAGTAGTGTTCAAGATTGGTTACTAATACTATTCAGTGAGCTGGGGGAAACCATGCACTATTAGAAAATGTCCGAGAGCCACTTTTAGTTCCTAATCCACCACTGTATGTCAGTAAATACAGCTGTGATCCCAATTGTAGATCCACAGTCACAGAGGCTGTGTTTACACTTATTTGAGATAGAATCACTCAGCAGCCCATACCCTGATGCAAGTGTCAGTAGTGGTTGCGATGTAGGGCATACGGTGGACTGGTCAGAGACACTGTCGCAGCTGCACTGTACACAGTCTCAAACAGTGGGCATCTCAGCGCTTTTAGTCTGCTGATGTTGTTGACATCAAAAAAGTTTGACATGGCACAGGGCCGGCGCTGCCCACTCAGCAGCTCCTGCAAAGCAGGGAGGCGCAATGCTGAAAAGGTGCTGTCTTCCTCTCTGCTTTGCTAAAGCTGCTGCCCTTACTGTCACTGTCTCTATCCTGCACGCCGCCCGCAGCGCCTGTCTGACAGCGGGTGGGCGGCAGCAGTGTATAAAGAGCTCCCTGTGTGCACACACCCAACACAGCCTGCAGGCCCCCCGGCCCGCAGTGCCTGTCTGACAGCGGGCGGTAGCAGGATAAAGAGCTGCCAGCTGGGCTCCCTTCACCGCGAGTGCACACACTCGCTCCACAGCCTGCACGCCGCCCGCAGTACCTGTCTGACAGAGGTCCACGGGCGGCAGTATAAAGAGGCTGATTAGCCCCTATTATGCCCGGCTGGCTGGATGACATCATGTCATGTCCGGATCAGCTGCCCCCTACCCATTGGTTCCTGCGCCTGTCAATCAAATGACGAACAGGCAGCAGCCCCGCCTACCCTTCCTTCCCTCTTCTCAGTGTGCTGTGTCAACTGCCAGTCCTCAACACTCTGCCCCCTCCATCTCCTCCTTCTCTCCCCTCCTTTCCACCTCAGTCACGAGAGGGGTGTAATGTACTGCACATACTTTCTGTACTGCTTTCGGATCGCATCGCACACACATTGCATGCATGCCGTGCGATGGGATATGATCTAGCCCATAACGTATGCGATTCTCGCAGCGTGTATGGGCACCTTTAGTGCCTGCAACATTTTGCAGACACAGCACTGAGATGTGAGCGGTTTTCTACACAGTGAAATGTTTGTGCAGTATCGGCTGCACCCTGGCTGCGCAGCCTAGCTGTGAAAGGACGCAAAATTTATGATTTGCAGGAGGGCGCCGGACACCCTAGCACCAGCCCTGACATGGCAAAAAGGTTGACATGAGTTTTTTTCGTGATTTTTTTTTTAAAACTGACTTCATACTTTACCATCCATCCCAGTAGGCACGGGCGGAGAATAAAATGGTGTGCCGAGCTCAGTGAGGGGACGTGGTACTCTTATATACTGTGTCCATAACGACTTATGTCGACAAAGACATCAGAAAACGGAAAAAATCATGTTGACCTTGTCCTATGTCGACCATTTGCTTGTGTTGACCTTTTGACCATGTCGCGCTAATGCATGTCGTCCTTTTTGATTTGTCCACTCAGCGTTTCCCAAACTCGATCCTCAGGGCACCCTCAGTCCATGTTTTAAAAATCTTCCTGCTTGAGCACAGATGGTTAAAACCCAAAATGTAAGGGTGGCGTGAGGATGGTATTTGGGAAACGCTGTCAGATAACTAAATTCCTGGAATAACAGACAAAGGAGGTGATTCTGGTTAACTCGCTAAGCCACGTAAGTTTCCTGCTAAGCGAGCCAACAAACGCCACCGTCCTGGTGAGCAAATGTCCGACCCCCGCCGCCATCCACACATCCCCGCTGCTTTGCGAATGGATGTTTTGCATAAACATTAATTCGCAGGGGAGCGTATATGTATTTTCCCCCTGTTCGCAAATATAAGTCAATATTGACTGACCTATATTTGTGGCATCCAGTCCAAGAACATTGCAGGTGGCTAATGTCCTGTGATGTCAGCCAACTGCCCTCCCCCCCCCCCCTCCTGGCAGGTAGCTGCCCACTTGCGCTCGCATTGGTACACCCAGTGATTTCCTGTGCGCACCCAGCATTTCTGTGGGTACGCCAAGGAAACGTGCGCCCCGATGTGAACGCCTCCTGCCCGACTCCACCCCCCCTCCCCTGTACATACAACTCGGCAACAGAACACTTGCTCCTTTCAGTGCATTGTCCAGTCTGTTTGTGCTGGAGGAATGCACTCCTTCAAGAGCAAAGGTGCTTTGCAAAAAAGGAAAAAAATTGAAAGAAATGCATATACATATATATCAAAAATTGGATTGAAAATAACAAAAAAATTCACTATGATAGGTAGTTCATAAATGGTGTGTCTAGAACCGACAACACGATGTGATAGGATATATCTGTGGGGTGGTTACACGCAATTATGTTGGAGTTGGATTGTATAACCAATAAGTTGCGTGGTGTGTACACTTGAAGATTTTTTTTGTTGTGTAGGTACAATATTGTCCGGCTTTTAAGAAATCAATATTCAGTGATAGTCTTATGGAAAAAGTTCAGCGGCGTCCCGCTATTTATAATCCTTGTGGTAATTGTTTCTTTGTAATGGTACCTGTGCGCACGTAGTTCGTGTTCGGGAGCGGTAAGGGGTTTGGAGGTGGCAGGGGAGCCCCGGGTCCCGGACAAGTATAGCTGCCTCTGTGTTCCTCTTGGCACCGGCAGCTGCGTGCGGTGCACGGCTGACCGAGCCACAGAATACACGGAAGCTGCCGCTAGTCTCGGGGAGGTGTCACAGCTCACCGTTTCAGGACGCTGTACAGTATCCTTTGCGGTGACCGTTATCCTCCCAGACAGGACCTCGCTGGCTCGACCCGTTCTCCCTCTCCTGGATACTCACCGCCGCCGTTACACCCTCTTCTGTGTTAGTCCTGTCCCGGCGTCTGCTGTGTGTCGGCGTGTGCACCCGCCGATCGCTGGATCTTGGGATGGTTGCGAATGTCGGTTCTCAGATCAAGTTGCTGGATTGCTGAATGGGTTAGTGCTGGTTCTGTTAGAGGTGCACCAACGCGTTTCGGCTATTAAGCCTTCTTCTAGGGAGATGGTCTGCAGTGTCTGGCTCTGGGTTTAAATGTCCCTCCATTTGTTTTCCTATCTGTTGATTGGTTGTAGTGCGTTACCTCTGATTGGGCAGTATTCCTGCGCAAAGCAGTCTCCAATTCTGTGTGATATGCACCGCTGTCTTGCTTGTTACAGTTAACTATTACATTGTATCCTTGTATGGTATTCTGACCATTTATTGTTATTAACCATACAATGTGCTCTATTATGGGGTTCTGACGTTAGTAATGGATACGGAGTGGTGTGCACTTAATTGTAATATGTGTACATATTGGTTCAAATAAGTGATTTTATTTATTGTTCTAACTTGATAGAAGTATCTATAAGTCTATTAGATTAATCTGTCTTATACTGAGGTCTTATTGAGTAGTTCTTATGTATTGGGGTGCTTCTAAAATTGGGGGTTCTATATTTCTGTTTTATTTCTGTTTAATGGGGGTCTTGCTTATTAGGTGGTCACCCCGTATCTTCTGTCATGTAAAAGTCCATATCATTTATTAACTAGTTTTTAAGTGGTCACCCAGTAATTTCTGTCATATACGGTCCATGTCATTTATTACCCACTCATATAGAGTGCTTGTCATTTTTTACCTACTATTGCTTTCACCTCATTGTCTAGGTTAAGTCCCCGTGGTCTTAGTGTTTTTAGTTCATACATGTATTTGAGTTCGAGTTTATTGATTTTATGTGTAAAGTCCCCTCCCCTCCAGTTGTTTTGGACTTCTGCGATGCCTATAAATGTCAAGGATCTAGGGTTGCCATTATGGTGATCATAGAAGTGCTTCGAGAGATTGTGTTCCTCATTTTTCTTGTTTATATTTCGAATATGCTCATTGATTCTTGTTTTAAGTGGTCTTGTTGTTCGTCCCACATATTGCTTGTTACAGCCACATTCTAATAGATATATCACCCCTTTACTGTTGCACGTGATTCTATTTTTTATTTTGTATATGTTTTGTGTTGATGCAGATTTGTAGGTTGTGACTGGTTGGGTTGTTTTTTGGTTTTGATTAGTACATCCTGCACATGTCCCACAATAGTAAAAACCTTTATTGGGTTTATTGTTAATGGTTTGCTGAGTCTGTGTTTTGGGGGGAATGTGGTTTTTGATCAATTTTTGTTTTATATCTGGAGCTTTTCGGTATACTATTCTTGGATTTTCTGGAAGGATGTCTGACAGTGTTTCGTCTTGCAATAGTAGTGGCCAGTGTTTTTTTAGTATCTGTTGAAGTTGTCTGGATTCCTGTGAGTATTGAGTAATGAAAGGTGTTTCTTGGTATATCTCATTTTTCTTCTCTTTGTATTTGAGGAGATCAGTCCTATCTACTCCCTCTATCTCTTTGCGCGCTTTTTCTAGGTCGGTCAGTCTGTAGTCTTTTTCTGTGAATTGTGTTATCATGTTATTGCTCTGTTCTATGAAGTCTGTGTTCTTGGTGCAGTTACGTTTTAGTCTGATGAATTGGCTTTTTGGAATTGATTTTAACCAGTTTGGGTGGTGCCAGCTAGTGGATAGTATGAAACTATTGACATCGACTGATTTTTTGTATGTGTTGGTATGTATTTTATCATCTTCAATAAAGATCTTCAAGTCTAAGAATTCTACTTCTTTTTTACTATAGTTACTGGTGAATATCAGATTGTTATTGTTTTTGTTTATGTATTGTAGATTGTTTTCTACAATCTCTCGAAGCACTTCTATGATCACCATAATGGCAACCCTAGATCCTTGACATTTATAGGCATCGCAGAAGTCCAAAACAACTGGAGGGGAGGGGACTTTACACATAAAATCAATAAACTCGAACTCAAATACATGTATGAACTAAAAACACTAAGACCACGGGGACTTAACCTAGACAATGAGGTGAAAGCAATAGTAGGTAAAAAATGACAAGCACTCTATATAAATGACATGGACCGTATATGACAGAAATTACTGGGTGACCACTTAAAAACTAGTTAATAAATGATATGGACTTTTACATGACAGAAGATACGGGGTGACCACCTAATAAGCAAGACCCCCATTAAACAGAAATAAAACAGAAATATAGAACCCCCAATTTTAGAAGCACCCCAATACATAAGAACTACTCAATAAGACCTCAGTATAAGACAGATTAATCTAATAGACTTATAGATACTTCTATCAAGTTAGAACAATAAATAAAATCACTTATTTGAACCAATATGTACACATATTACAATTAAGTGCACACCACTCCGTATCCATTACTAACGTCAGAACCCCATAATAGAGCACATTGTATGGTTAATAACAATAAATGGTCAGAATACCATACAAGGATACAATGTAATAGTTAACTGTAACAAGCAAGACAGCGGTGCATATCACACAGAATTGGAGACTGCTTTGCGCAGGAATACTGCCCAATCAGAGGTAACGCACTACAACCAATCAACAGATAGGAAAACAAATGGAGGGACATTTAAACCCAGAGCCAGACACTGCAGACCATCTCCCTAGAAGAAGGCTTAATAGCCGAAACGCGTTGGTGCACCTCTAACAGAACCAGCACTAACCCATTCAGCAATCCAGCAACTTGATCTGAGAACCGACATTCGCAACCATCCCAAGATCCAGCGATCGGCGGGTGCACACGCCGACACACAGCAGACGCCGGGACAGGACTAACACAGGAGAGGGAGAACGGGTCGAGCCAGCGAGGTCCTGTCTGGGAGGATAACGGTCACCGCAAAGGATACTGTACAGCGTCCTGAAACGGTGAGCTGTGACACCTCCCCGAGACTAGTGGCAGCTTCCGTGTATTCTGTGGCTCGGTCAGCCGTGCACCGCACGCAGCTGCCGGTGCCAAGAGGAACACAGAGGCAGCTATACTTGTCCGGGACCCGGGGCTCCCCTGCCACCTCCAAACCCCTTACCGCTCCCGAACACGAACTACGTGCGCACAGGTACCATTACAAAGAAACAATTACCACAAGGATTATAAATAGCGGGACGCCGCTGAACTTTTTCCATAAGACTATCACTGAATATTGATTTCTTAAAAGCCGGACAATATTGTACCTACACAACAAAAAAAATCTTCAAGTGTACACACCACGCAACTTATTGGTTATACAATCCAACTCCAACATAATTGCGTGTAACCACCCCACAGATATATCCTATCACATCGTGTTGTCGGTTCTAGACACACCATTTATGAACTACCTATCATAGTGAATTTTTTTATTTTTTTGTTATTTTCAATCCAATTTTTGATATATATGTATATGCATTTCTTTCAATTTTTTTCCTTTTTTGCAAAGCACCTTTGCTCTTGAAGGAGTGCATTCCTCCAGCACAAACAGACTGGACAATGCACTGAAAGGAGCAAGTGTTCTGTTGCACAACTTTTGTTTTTGTTTTGTTTTTGTTTTATACATTAATAAAAACACCCATTCATTTTAACAAACCATTGTTAGAATCTTAGTGACAGAGCGCGGCACTAAAACCTATCTCGCTATACTGTAATACTCAAACGGACCCAGTCATCCGTTACAAGTGCAGCTGCTAGTCCTGAGTATACACCTGGATAGATTCCGTGCGCAGGTATACCAGGGACCCCCCCCCCTTTCCATAATACTATACAACTCGGCAACTGTGCAAGTCGCCAAAGGCGTGTGCACAGCCAGGGCCGCCACTAGCAATGTTTTTGCTGACCTTTAGCCCGGACCCCCCAGTGGCACCCCTCCCTCGCACACGCCGGCACCCCGCCCCCATTACTATTATTAACCAGCGGCGGCGCAGCATCTTCTCCCTCTGGGACTCGGGGCTCGGAGCACTCACTGCACAGTGCAGCCTGCAGAGCACCGAGCCACTCTGTATCCTATGCAAAAAACAAAATGACAGTAGGTGCGTGGCGCAATGCTGCCTTAGATCACAATCCCTGAAGATACACCTTTACTTCAAAAACTTTGAATTCAAAAAGATGGGATATACAATCAATGGCGCAAAATGAAAAGATACTTAGAATTTCTTATGTTCAGACTTTTTCCTCTTGTAGGATGATGTTAATTTCAGATGGGCAAGGATCACCAGGTCAAGGTGTTGCGTGTGGAAAATAATTTATTTTTTCATATTTTCTTTTCCACATGCAACACCTTGACCTGGTGATCCTTGCCCATCCGAGATTAACATCATCCTACAAGAGGAAAAAGTCTGAACATAAGAAATTCTAAGTATCTTTTCATTTTGTGCCATTGATTGTATATCCAATCTTTTTGCACTCTGTATCCTAGGCTCGGCGCTCTGCAGGCTGCACTGTGTATTGTGCGCGCCTGGCCGTCTATGCCGGGTGGGGATACTGTGCGGGAGTGGGGGGGGGGGGTGCTATGCCACTGTGGGCAGCTGCCAGGGCCCCTGCAGAGGCCGGGGGCCCGGGACAGCAGTACCCCTGGCACCCGCCTCTCGGCGGCCCTGCGCACAGCAGCCCTGCACATATATACGAATATGCGCATGCGCAGATCACAAACATCCGCCCAAACAGATTAGAATCAGGTTCAAAGGTCATACCATAAGGGCCCCATTAAGTGGCTCCCAATGATCAGCTAGCCAGTACTGACACACACCTGTCCGGCCACAGCGGTGTTTGTGCAGATGTGCAGCATTACAGAATGGTATTAATAAGCCCCAGTGTCTAGTTGTTGAGCCAGGAGATATATGTGTGTACTGTAAGTAGTGACACATCTGTACATACTGTACATGGAGAATGTGCTGCTCTCTCCTGACTTACTGTATGTTAGCAGGGTCCTGGCCAGTAATATGAGAGGGTGGGACAATGCACAGCAGCAGCACACAGCCACCTCTCTCCCAGATACATGTAGTAGTAGTAGTCAGTGTGCACACACAGAGCTGGAGACTGGGCAGCGGTGCCTCTGGCTGGGTGTAGTAGTTCAGCAGATCTCTAGCAGTCTGAGCCATGGACAGGGCATAGCGCTCCCACAGCCGCTCAGACATGGAGATAGTACATGACAATGATACAAGTTACGGGGTCCTGTGCGAGATCGCAGACAATGGTGCTGTCATCGGATGCCTGGAGGACTACGCGCACAATGCGACTCTCCCGGGCGCAGGTACGTCCCGATCCTGCGCTCATAGCGCATGTACTCCTGTACATAATGAGAAGCGTCATTTCATGGGTAGAATATAGACAATGCTAAGTAGCTTGTATTTTTTCCAGAAGCAAGCATGCTGAGACTTGCAGTTCTCCATTGTGGATCAGTCCAAGAATGAGCTTGTTGAGACTTACAGTTCTCCTGTTATTGCGGACAATTGCAAGAATGAGCATGCTGAGACTTGTAGTTCTCCTGTCATTGCGGACAATTGCAAGAATGAGCATGCTGAGACTTGTAGTTTTCCTGTCATTGCGGACAATTGCAAGAATGAGCATGCTGAGACTTGCAGTTCTCCTGTCACTGCGGACAATTGCTAGAATGAGCATGCTGAGACTTGCAGTTCTCCAGTCATTGTGGACAATTGCTAGAATGAGCATGCTGAGACTTGCAGTTCTCCTGTCATTGCGGACAATTGCTAGAATGAGCATGCTGAGACTTGCAGTTCTCCTTTCATTGTGGACAATTGCAAGAATGAGCATGCTGAAACTTGCAGTTCCACAGCTGGAGACAGAGGCATAAGCAAAAGGCAAAGAGAACAAGCTTTTTCATGTGCATCTGTGTGCCAGGGTGTTTGCACCCCATCATTTTACTATACTGTAGTTACCCATTTACCCTAATAGTATAGTTTAACATAAAGATGATAAATGTATTTATTAGGTTCTGTAATGTTAATGATGGATATATATTTTGTAGCATTGGTGTATATTTAATTGGTTCTGCATGGCAAATACTTGCTATAGCACAGGTTCTCAAACTCAGTCCTCAGGACCCCACACAGTGCATGTTTCCAGGTCTCCTCACAGCATCACAAGTGAAATAATTAGCTCCACCTGTGGATCTTTTAAAATGTGTCAGTCAGTAATGAGTGCACCTGTGCACGTGACCTGGAAAACGCAAACTGTGGGGTCCTGAGGACCGAGTTTGAGAGTATAGGATACAGGTACCCTACACACACATATAGTAACACAGCTAATGAAAACTCCTACTAAGTAACACATGTGAACTGTGACATATCCTTTGTTTTGCAGACCTGCACCAGGCTGTGAGGATCTTTTTGTACTCATTGATCTTCCTATTGGGGGTCCTGGGGAACAGCCTGGTTATAGTGGTCCTGATAAGGAATAAGAGAATGAGGACCGTCACTAACATCTTCCTCCTGTCACTGGCCGCCAGCGACCTCATGCTGTGCCTCTTCTGCATGCCTTTCACCCTCATACCCAATTTGCTGAAGGACTTTATTTTTGGTAGCACAGTCTGCAGAGCTGCCTTCTATTTCATGGGTAAGTCACCTGTCCGCTGTAACATAAACACACGCCAAGATCCAACTGGAAAGACCTTGAGTAGTGCAGAAGTTAGCAAAAGGCATGTTGTCGCTGAACAGACTGTCACTCAGCTGCTGCAGAATGCTATAGCACTCCGCAAATATAGCAATGGAGATAGGACACTTTAAAAAAATAAGGGTTGGGATCATTTGGTCTACAGTATGTTAGTCGACAAGCATTAGGTCAACACCATTAGGTCGACATGGTTCTAGGTCGACCGGACATTAGGTCGACACAAGCATTAGGTCGACAGTGTCTAGTTTGACAGTCAAACAAAGGTCGACATGGAGTTTTCACAGTTTTTTTACCCGAATGTCAACACAGTCGACATGGACACAGTTTGAAGTGCACCACTTTGCTCGCAATGCTTCGAGCACGATGCCTTGCTGCGTACACCTATTCTCCCGCCACACACTAGTGGATGGTAGGGCATGAAATACCACCTGTCGGCACATGTCGGCTCAAAAAAACAGTGGAAAAACCCCATGTCGACCTTTTGACTGTTGACCTAGACACTGTCGAACTAATGCTTGTGTCAACCTAATGGCCTGTCGACCTAGACCCATGGCGACCGCATGGTGTGGACCCGATGTTTGTTGACCAACATACTGTAGACCAAATGACCGTATCCCAAAAAATAAATATTTTCATGCCTAGAGATATTATTTTGCTTGTTTGGCAGCATATTTGGTACAAACATACAGCAAGGACACAGAGCAGATGTGTACTGAGACAGGACGGGTCCCAAGAGCTTACAGTCTAAAAATAAATAAAAAATGTGGAATGTAGTGCCTGATCTCGTTAGACCTCATATCACATTGCCAGTGAGAGTAGAACAGCGGTTAGTGATTGTCTTCATAATAATAATAATAATAGCAAACTAGAGATGATAACTGTAATGACATGCTCCAGAAGCTATTAGCTCCATAGGACATTTCTGTGACGGGTATGTTACTATTGGATTAGGTTCTGATCGCATTGCATTATGCTCATTTGGTACATCTATATAGCAATCCTATACAGGATCTTACATAGTAATCACATGGATATAATAGAGTTACTATGTGCAGAACAATCTGGTTCATTTACTGAGATGCAAGTTCTATTGAAGATGGGAACTGATGAGATTCTATTATAGTCTAGAACAGTGGTTGTCAAACTCGGTCCTCAGGACCCCACACAGTTCCCATTTTCCAGGTCACCCGGCTGGTGCACAGGTGCACTCATTACTCACTGACACATTTTAAAATATCTATTTATTTCACTTGTGATTCTGTGAGGAGACCTGGAAAACGGGATACGGTCATTGGGTCTACAGCAAGTTGGTCGACAAGCGTTGGGTCGACACCGTTAGGTCGATATGGGGATAGGTCGACATGGTTCTAGGTCGACATGGGTTTAGGTCGACACCAGCATTAGGTCTACAGGGTCTAGGTCGACTGTCAAAAGGTTGACATGGGGTTTTTCACTGTTTTTTTGAGCCGACATGTGCCGGCAGGCGGTATTTCATGCCCTACCATCCACTAGGGCATGGTGGGAGAATAAAATAGCATTGCGAGCGATGCAAGGGGATGCGGTGCACTGGAAACTATGTCCATGTCAACTGTGTCGACATTCAGGTAAAAAAACAGTGAAAACCCCAATGTCGACCTTTTGACTGTCGGCCTAGACGCTGTCGACATATTGCTTGTGTCGACCTAGACACTGTCGACCTATTGCTTGTGTCGACCTATTGACCTGTCAACCTAAAGCCATGTCAACCTAGAACCATGTCGACCTTTCCCCATGTCGACCTAACATTGTCGAACTAACACTTGTCGACCAACTTGCTGTAGACCAAACGATCCCAACCCCTGGAAAACATGCACAGTGTGGGGTCCTGAGGACCGGATTGAGATCCCGTGTTCTAGAAGGTGCTAATAATAAATAAGAAGTACAAGCTGATTGGTTACCCATAGCAACAGCCCCTCTTCCATAGAGCTCTCATCTTAGTAAATAAACCCCAATGTGTCTGTGAGCACGTGTTGGAATACACAATCCAGACCAACATTTCATACAGTAATATTCAGTTACCAATATTAGTACCACAGACATTGAAATCCTATTTCATAAAAAGTAAAACAAAGAAAATACCAGTAACAAGAAACACCACCTTGTGATTGTACTAATAGAATGGGCAGAACGTAGTTTACAGCATGCCTAGGTATAATGTGGGTGTGCCGGGCAGTCATGTATGTGCGATGTGGTGCGAAGCGATGCGATCCGCCGGGGCCAACAGAGCAGTGTAATTACATAGGAAAATCGCATCACACGGCACTAAAACGGCCCATGCGATGCGATTTTCCTACGCTAGCGTACGTATGCTAATTGGGCGCCCTGCTAATACACAAGTACCAACAGAACTGTCTGCATTGTCTGTGTTAAGCTTTGTTGTACTAGTATGTGCCGGGTTACCATGACGGGAACGGAGCATTAGATCTACAGTAAAAAGGTTGACAGTCTAAAGGTCCACCACTATTGGTTGACAGTGAAAAGGTTGACACAAGAAAACGGTTGTCACGCATTAGGTCAATATGGTCAAAAGGTCGAAACGAGCAAAAAGGTTGACATTCAAAAGGTCATTCTTTTTTACTGTCGACCTAATGACGCACCCCAGCAGCACCATTACCCACATTCCCTGAACCGCTGTTATACATTCCCTGTGTTGGTGCTGCAGGGTATTTGCTCTCTCGCGGCAGCAAACCTGCCCAATCTCTGTCATATCTGGAGCCGTTGTATGTGTGTGTGTGTGTGTGTGGGGGGGGGGGGGGGTGGTACTTATGTACTATCTGGGCTCCCATGTTAAATGCACCCCATTTTTTCATACCCCTACTATCCAACTACGCATGGAGTTGATGTTATATAGTGTGGCGAGCGCAGCGAGCCCCGCGAGGGGACGTGGTCTCATAAGAAAAACGGGAGACCAGATATTACATAAGTACCGGGGGGGGTTCTAAGGAGAAGAAGCAGAAGAAGGGATAAAACAAACCTTGATGTGCCCATACACTGCCTGTGATGTCTCGCAGCAGTGTACGGACACCCGACAGAGTGCAGGGTCACATGCGATCCGTTGTGATGGATCGCATGCGTCCCTGCTTCCTGCCCGCCTCGCCGTCTGGAGGAACGGGTGGTGGGACAGCCTGCCGGTACAAATAAAATAAACACATTGGTCCTCCAAAAGACCAACCTGTTCTGAGCACTGCAGAGCGGATCTCCCCATGACAATGTCTCCCTCATTGGCAGGTCCATCTTAGCACATGGGCTTATTGGGCAGCTGCCTTAGGGCCCCACAGTTCTAGGGGCCTTCGAGCAGGGGTTTGCTGGTGCCTCTGGCTTGTAGTGAGGCTAGTAGAGATTTCTCTCCGGCTGCTTTGGTTGTGAATTACACAAAATCAGAGCTGCTGGGAAACATTCTCTACCGGCTGCAGCCAAACAGTTACCGGCTGTAAGCTGCTGATTGACAGCATCACTGACAAATTTAAATTAGAATATGAACATAGTATCAAGAATTTATTATAAAAATAGGATAGCTATCCTCTTATAGAAAACAGTTGAAAACATATATAAACATACAGGGGGTTATTCTGGTTCACTCGCAAAGGCACAAACACTCTCTAATGGACAAAACTATATGCACTGCAGGTGGGGCAGATGTAACATTTGCAGAGAGAGTTAGATTTGGGTGGGGTTTGTACTTATATCTATATTGCGGTGTAAAAATAAAGCAGCCAGTATTTACCCTGCACAGAAACAATAAAACACCCAAATCTAACTCTCTCTGCACATGTTACATCAGCCCCACCTGCAGTGCATATAGTTTTGTCTATTTGAGAGTGATTGTGCCTTTTGCGAGTGAAGCAGATTATCCCCACAGTTTGAGCTCAAGTAAAAATAATCATGTGATATAGGTAAAAATGAGATTCAAAATGGCCTGCTTCTTTGGACTAATGGGCAATATCAGAAAACGACTGTAGATAAGTCAATCAATTGAATTGGCGTAAGTTGAACCACTCCCAGGGAGGGCATTGGGCGAGTGGTATTATTCAAAACAACGTAGTGTCAATGTAAAGTTATGGTGTAATGCCCAGCTGGAGTATAATGCACAGCTGGAGGCTAGTAATAACCCAAAAGATGGGCGTCCCTCCTGGAATGTCCATGTTTAGCAAGATGTCCTCGCAATGGGAAAGGTACGGTGACGGTGTAGGTATGGCCTCCAGTTGTTTGGCTGGTCCGGAGCTGTAGTAGCAACAAAGTGGCTCAATGCATTAGTACTGCAACCCCACACCTTCCTCAGGAGCTCAATGTTTATATATGTTTTCTATATAAGGATAGCTATATTTTATAATAAATTCTTAATACTATGTTCATATTCTATTTTATTTTTGTCAGTGGCACCGTGTGCTGTTAGACCTTCTGTATACACCTTGTTTTCCACATGCCATGATATACACAATCTGACTAGTCGCTAGAGGCAACATCACCTCAGTTTTACTTACCTCCCAACTTTAGCAGATTGTAAGTAGGGACTTACCGCGACTAACCTGAAAAGAGGTGGGGCTTTAAATCTGATGGGTGGGGCTTCTGGTAGAGGAGGTGCAATTCATCAATTTGGGGGCGTGTCCAACTCTCCCCGAGGTGCTGGTCAGCCCCCGCCTCCCTCCTTGCACCGTAAAGATGCCGAGCATCTATTTAACAATCACGCTGCTCTGCTTAAGTGATCTCCGACTCCCCCCAAACTGCCCCCCGCCCGTGGGACATTGGGGCAGATGTATTAAGCCTGGCGAAGAGATAAACTGGAGATAAAGTGGAAGGAGATAACGCACCAGCCAATCAACTCCCAACTGTCATATTTTAAACACAGATGATTGGCTGGTGCGTTATCTCCTTCCACTTTATCTCCAGTTTATCTCTTCGCCAGGCTTAATACATCTGCCCCAGTGTGTCTTGAGGGAGGTACTCTGCTTGGCACACTTTACCATCCACAAGGACTCCGATTGGAAATGGGAAAGTATAAAAAAGGCTATACAACACTATGTGCCAATATATCGGCCATCAGCTGTGCTGCATGGCTGACGCAATGGGGTTAATTTGCGAAGATGGGAGTTCTATTGAAGATTGGATGTTGCTATGGGCAACCAATCAGATTCTATCTATTATCTTCTAGAAGTTGCTCAATAAATAAGAAGTAGATTCTGATTGGTTGCTATAATCAACATCCCATCTTCAATACAATTCCCATCTAAGTAAATAAACCCAAATATGTCTAAACAACATTGTCCACATATTGGGGGTACACACCTGCTGAAGTGCCCATGATATGTCGCCCATTCAATTGAATGGGCCATGTATTGTCCAGAGTGTACCCAACATAACCGCTCTGACTTGTGAGAGTGTAATGGGCAGTGGTGTATAAAAGGCCACCGCAGGCCAAACGGCGGAAGGGGGGGAGGGGGGTCTCTGCATATTCCGTGCAGGTGGCATGGAATCTTTAAGAATGGCCTTCCAAAAATGTCTGCCATCCCCTAGGACAATGGCGCACATCTGTGTGTATGGATATTTTTTCGATATTTGTATAGATATTTTTTTGATATTTGGTCCCATGCGAGTTGCAAAGTCATTTGATAATCGCTCAATTTGCTGAATTAGGCCCCCAGGCAAATATAATTTGTCCTGAGTTGCATTTAAAAAAAAATATATATTATTTGAAAAAGTCAGGATAAGAAACGTAAGAGGTTTTACATATGGGAGAAAGTCAATAAATCACGTTTGGGTTTTGGGAAGGTCACAGTTTTTGCAGGATGTGTCACGAGCCGGCATGTCACACATCTTGTAGCCATATGCTTCTATTTGTGTGGAAAATTGTGTTTGTTTTAAGTCGTGGTGTGAGCACATTAATGGAAGGCACTGCATGTCTTCCCAGCCGCCTGCACACATGAAGAGCCATTTCCCTTCACACCCGTTCCTATTGCATCAGAGTACAACATTATCATTCGGTAACTGTTAATCATTTCCCACTGAAAATGGACAATGCAGCTATTGGCGAGGTCCTTTACTGTACGTCAGTGAAAGCACTGTATTAGTAATACAAAACCGGACCTGCAGCTATATACAGCACTGTGACATACCAATGTCATGCCAAAATGCTTTATTCACCTACAGCTATGTATAGGTTTCCATGCAAGATAGAAACCTGCCATACGTTGGTTTGTTTGTGTTACGGTTATCTTTTCTGATTTTGCAAGATTTATGTCATTTTGATGTTACTTTATGACGCCGCTCTACCTATAAATAAATGTTATTAACATTAACACAAATATGAGCACAAAAATCAGATCTGGATACATGCTAATGAGGCACACAGAGAATGCTTTTAAAACAAATTGCCAGTAATCCACAGGGAGCACCTGCTGATTTTATGCTGATTTTATTTGGGTTACTGGCAATTTGGATATCTTGATCCTTGGAGTATATTCCTGGTACACCAATACTGGACTGTCTGTTGGACATTATTACCACCTGGTACCATCCACCTTTGGGGACACCACCACCTGCATACTAAGGATCGCAGGGGCGCATGTCGTCGAGGATACCCACAATTCCAGTGGGCTAATACCCTTCCTCCAGCGTCACTTATCCGGCAAGGTATATGGACCCCACCTGCAAACAGCCACAGACCGCACAATAATACCAACTACCTCCAATAAGGACATTTCTTCAAGTATCCAGCCTATAAGTAATATACCCATCTTATCACTCAATTTTCGGTACTTGTGAGTTATCTGGGCGTCCGATTTTTTGATTGTATGCCTTAAGTTAAGGCATACAATCAGATGCGATGCGATACGATATCGCATCGCATCGCATCGCATGCGACCATCGGATGCGATGACCCGATTTTTCCATAGGAATCAATGTTAAAATGGACTGAGTCCATTTTAACATGGAATTCAATGGGAAAAAGGGGTCCTTTTCATACCCCTACTATCCAAGTGGGCATGGAGTTGGATATAAACCTGTGGCGAGCGTAGCGAGCCACCGAGCCCGAAGCGTGGCGAGCGAAGCGAGCCCCGCGAGGGGACGTATTCTGTGTCCGCTCGCCACGCTTCGGGCTCGGTGGCTCGCTACGCTCGCCACAGGTTTATATCCAACTCCATGCCCACTTGGATAGTAGGGGTATGAAAAGGACCCTTTTTCCCATTGAATTCCATGTTAAAATGGACTCAGTCCATTTTAACATTGATTCCTATGGAAAAATCGGGTCATCGCATCGCATCGCATCGCATCCGATGGTCGCATGCGATGCGATGCGATGTCCCGATCCGACCCGATTTAAAAATCGGACGCCCGGATAACTCACAAGTACCCAATTTTCAAATGTTATTATATATATTTCTTTTTAAAGTTTGACCTGTAATTGTGTACAGGGCTATATACCTGTTTTAGTGGATATATTCCACCCTATACTATGTAATAAATAGATTGTTAATTTTATTATACCATATTGATCCAAACCATTTTTTAGCACTCCACACTTTGCTTTTTCCTTATACACGATATACAGGGGCCTGACACCCCCTAGAGGAGCTGCTTGACAAACCACCCTATTAGGCGCCTGTTCACTACTAGCCTAGGCTACTAGTTTACCTTCTGACTATTATCTTACACAGCTATTGTGATGTTAGTGAGGTTTGGTGTGTCACTGCCTGTATAGAACTATCAGTTTTTAGCTGTATCTGCAGATATGACTTATCATTGTGTATGGAAAGCTTAATTTTATGTAAATGCTGTAAGAATATAATAGATAAATAGAACGTCAGATAGATTAGTAGATAGCAGTGATCTTGTATCACCTCAGTAGGCTGATCGTGTGACTGGCTGATGCAGGCAATCTTGGCTAAAATGCTGGACCTCTGCAAATTCAGACCGTATTAAATTTCCCTGAATGTGTTTTGATTGTCTACCGTCTATGTCCCATGGTTCACTACAGGTAATAATTATGGATACCAGCACCAGTAGCACCACCACGAGGGGTACGGGCAGCACCCAAGGGGCCCAATTGGAAAGGGTGACACCAAAACCCTGGCTACATCTCAGTGACTTCAGGTTTTGCAGTGCGTCATTATACTGTAGCACCTGGCTCCTATTACTTAGAAGGAGCCAGCAGTGCAGTTCAAGTCTCTTGGGGCAGCCCAGCATCTACGGCATTGGTGTGCAAACTGTGGCCCTCCAGATGCTGTGAAACTACAAATCCCAGCATGCCTTGCCACAGTTTTGCTATAAGAGAGTGATAAATTGTGGCAAGGCATGCTGGGATTTGTAGTTTCACAACATCTGGAGGGCCACAGTTTGAAGACCCATGATCTACGGGGTGCTGAGAACACCCTTGAAGTGAGGAAGAATGGGAGCTTCTGCAAGGCCATACCCCCAGAGTGATGTAACGTGGGAGCTCTTGTGAGGTCACGCCCCATTTATGTGAGTCCACACCCCATTTTGGGTGCACACAGGGGTCTGTTGGCCGCATTGGGTATCACTGACCCTGGTTCCGAGACCACTAGCACTCACCTTGTGACCTTGTGCAGATGAGGCTTTCACCTTGAATTAATTAGTATTCCATACAGAAAACTAGGTACTTGTGGATTATCACGGCTCCCACGATGGCCATCGTATGCGAAAAAATCGTATACGATTTTTCACTGAAAAGCATCCAAATGCATTGGAATTAGTATGAAACATGTTCAATGGCCCCCAAATGGCATTTTTGAGGCTGTACCACCCCCACTATCAACGCGAAGCGTGGCGAGCGCAGCGAGCCCGCGGGGGGCGGCGGTACGCGTCCTACAACCTTTCCATACCCCCACTATCCACGTCGGTGTGGAGTTGAGAATAGAAAGTGTGGCGAGCGCAGCAAGCCACCGAGCCCGAAGCGTGGCGAGCGCACGTGGATACCTTCACAGGTATACGCGTCCCCTCACGGGCTTCACAGGTGTCTGCGTCCGCTCGCCACACTTTCTATTCTCAACTCCACGCCGACGTGGATAGTGGGGGTAGGAAAAGGTCGTAGGACGCGTACCGCCGCCGCTCGCCACGCTTCGGGTTTGCGTTGATAGTGGGGGTGGTACAGCCTCAAAAATGCCATTTGGGGGCCATTGAACATGTTTAATACTAATTCCAATGCATTTGGATGCTTTTCAGTGCAAAATCGTATGCGATCGCATGCGATCAAATCGCATAATCATTTCAACAATTTAGTATTTATTAATACTGCCTTAAGGATATGAAAGGATTTCAACTTGAATTAATTAGTATTCCATACAAAAACTATATATGAGAGAGGGCCACGCGACTGGAAAATTGATAATATGAATTTTTATTATTATAAAATTAATTAATATTGTAATCAAGAGAGATGAATGAAAACAAATTAGACTGGTAAATATATGCTCCCTACACATATACAGTTAGAAACATTCAATATAGCCAATCCTGGATCAGTAGGAATTGTAAATAAATGATTGACCACCTTCAATTAAAGTGTTTTTGTGCTTCATTTAAAAATGTCTTATACTTAATTGAGATAGATCTCACCCTTCGATGTTTATTGGCGTCATTAGTAATTAGTATTCCAACAGTATGCTGCATTCAAGATACAAACAATTAATGGAACATTCCAGTTTCCATTATAATAGCTTTATTTTCTATAAAGAATAAAATTACCTTAAAAACTGCATAAAATTAATAAGATCCAATAACTTTGAAAAAAATCACAGATGGATTTTCGCTTCATCAGTAAAGTAAAGGACATAGAGGTCCCTTATTAATTGTACACGATTAGCCTCCTGGGCCCTTATTCAGATCTGTGCGGCCGGAGCCGCACACGGTGCTCCGGCCGCACAAACCAATCCCCGCCCACGATACGGATCGCCACGGCCGTCCGTACACGGACGGCTGGCGATCCGCAAGAAAATGGTGGGGCGTACGCCTCCACCATGGTGGGAGCTGCCCCCTGCATTCGATGGTCGGCGACCATCGAAGGCAGGGCCGCACGCCCCACCAGGTCCCGCAAGCTGAGACCACACGGACAATCGTCCGTGTGATAGCTTGTATGGGGGCTGAGAGCTGACATCCGGCGACGTCAGCTTCCCGCCCCCATCACTGGCGTCATACCCTCATTAGCATGCATACGCCCCGCGTTTGCATGGGAACGCCCATGAAACGCGGGGCGTATGCATAGGGAAATGAGGGTATGAAGCCCCTCACGCCCCTATACGCCCCCTTTGCGGCGGACGAACTACGTCTGCGGCGAATTGGGCTGCACATGCGCAGATTGACCTCTGCGCATGTGCAGACTGAAAACATCGGCGGTACGGCCGCACGCGGGCCGTACCGCACGATTCAGAATAAGGGCCATGGTGAGATCTGAATTTTAACAACTCATACTCAATAATAATAATTGTGATTAAAAAAAAAGAATATTAAATTAATATACAACCAAAACGACACATATAAGCTGACAGTTCATACCATATATAAGAACTGTTGTCTTAAATATATATTTTTTGAATTGCTTCATTAATTAGTTTTGATTCATGAGGCTCCATATATGGCCTCATTCTGGCTGACTTGCAAAAGCAAATTCTCTCTCTAATGGACAAAACCATGTGCACTGCAGGTGGGGGAGATGGAACATGTGCAGAGTGAGTTAGATTTGCAGTGTAAAAATAAATATATTGCAGTGTAAATATAAAGCAGCCATTATTTACCCTGCACAGAAAAAAAACAACACCCAAATCTAACTCTCTGCACACGTTACATCAAATACTGTGCAAGGTGATTGATAATTTCCAGAACTGCTATTACTACTAATATACTAAATTTATATATTTTTAGGGACTGCAGGATTTTATCACTTTCTTAATCTTTTATCCATTAACAGATAAGTAGCAGGGCTAACTATAATTTAGGGAATGGATTCCGCACAAGGTTACCCCTCCAAAGGAGGAACAATCCAATATAGGCTTGTCCCCAAGTGTGGTGGGTGTGGCCTGAGATGCCTTTAAACCAATTACATTTTAATCTGGTCCGATAAGCGGGTGAAATGGTCAGAGTTGGTGTTGCTCCCCAACATAAGTTGAAAAAATACGGGAGAGATAGAAGACTCTTTTCTGGGGCCACTCTTTGATATGTATGTTTCTATTCATAAAAGGTAACTTTTAACAGGAAGGTTAGAATAAAAGTTTGGGTAACACAGAAATAAATAAACAATATTTTGTTAAAATTCACAGAACATATGCACAATGTCTTTTGAGAGCCCAGTTGAGAGAATAAATCAAACTTTTGACTTAAATTATACAGAGATATTTCTTGTTTCTGTCCTGAGGTAAAAGAATATGAATTAATCACATTAGATTTGTCAATTCCTAGGTTGTGAATGGAGACTCCTAAGCAAGTGAAATCAGTCTAAACTGAGTAGACATATTATTGTACTGGCATTGTACATGTACATATATATTCATATGCTTACATACAGTACAGTACATATTTTCCCTGGAAAATAGGATAGAGGGCTTACAAAACATTGGCATTCATTATTCAGCACTTATATCAGTAAGCGCCTTCTTTTGTGCAGAAAGGAAACAATGTTTAGAAAATAACGTAGTAGCCTGTTAGTAATCAGGTTATCTTCCCTTTTAATGTGTGTGATTGCCTTCCATTCTTGAGACCAGCTTTCTACTGCCTTATACGCCTTTCACACCAGCCTAAATTCCCAGCTTGGGCCAGGGAACAAACCGCGACTAGCGCTGGTGTGTAAGGTTCCTGGGCCAAAATCCTGGGAAAATTTCCCGGGATTTCAACCCTGCTATTGAGCAGGGTTGTTCCCGAGTTCAACCCGGGGTCCTGGCTGGTGTGAAAGGGGCAGGGGTACTTACCCGGGTTTCCGGTCCTCAGTGCCTGCTGTCAGACTGGGATCCACACAGGCGTCGCGTGCAGATGACAGGACAGGCGGCGTATGTAGATGATGCAGCTCCCCGGTGCCCTCACTGCAGCCGGAGAGCTGCGCCATCTGCGCCTGCCGCCTGTGTGGATCCCCGGCCTGCACCGAGGACCAGCAACCAGGGCAAGTAGTGTCCACCTCCTGCCCGCCTCCAGCGCCATTCTGCTGACATCTTGCCGCCTGACCACCTCCTGCCGGCCTCCTCCCCGCCTCCTTCTCACACTAGAAAATGCAGGGACTTTTCTGGTGTGAAAGGTGTATTAGAGTCATGCAAAACTTGCAGCGGGCTCTGGATGAGAGGAACAGGATTGGTTATCTGATCAAAAAATAGTGAAGAATAACACTTCTGCTGTCGGCTTTCTGCTAAAACAGCCACTGTCCTGTTATCTTTTCGACATTGCAAGACAGATGTCAATTGCCAATGAGAGGGTGTCTGAAACTAAGAAATATAAGCAGAAACATAGAAAAGTTTTTTATACAGCTATGTGTGCCTTATTTCATATCAGACCATTGTAAATGACTGGCAAAGAAAAGGAGATGGAACACACACACATGGAAAAGTAATGACAGCTAGTCGCAGATTAGTGGCCCTTTAGGTTTATCAAACCAGTCTTCTGCTTTCACGAGCCATGCAGCCGCAGCAGATTCAGGATGAGAGAGGTTGGATTGGCTGCCGGGAATAGAATAAGTTCAGTGGGTCACTTCTGCTGTTGGCTTATCACGGCATACACTCTCCGGTTGAACATGGATATAGCAGGACTGCCGTATGCCCGATCGCGAGTGAGAGAGCGACCAAATACCTGTGTGCCGAGAGCGGCTGAGAGTTTCCAGGGCTAGTGGCGGATTGCCGTGGGGTCTCTGTGTATATGCCATCTGAAAAGAGTCTAACTATAATGCTAGCTGTAATCAATTTTTGATATATATGCCAGTTACATTCCCTGCAGAGGGATCTTCATTAATTTGGACGTGGAATTTTATTATCTCATGTCTATCCAAGATTGTATTTTTTTATGTCTACAGAGGAAGTCTTATTAATCTTGAATACAACCATAAAAAATTGGCTATTCAGCTGTATCTTGTGGTGCCGACCGGTTTACTTAGCATCGTAGATAACAATGTTTACTTGTTTCCTTGGATAGGCATCTCTGTAAGCGTGTCAACATTCAATCTGGTTGCCATATCCCTGGAGCGATACAGTGCCATTTGTAAGCCGTTACAGTCAAGAGTATGGCAGACAAAGTCACATGCGCTGAAGGTGATTGCGGTTACTTGGCTTCTTTCATTCTCAATGATGTCACCGTACCCAATCTATAGCAAACTGGTACCATTTACAAAGTTTGAAAATACAGTGGGACACATGTGTCGTCTGGAGTGGCCCAGCGACGAGAGCCAACAGTCATGGTAAGCATTGGTTGTTTATATGAAAGCACTCTACAGGTGGTATGAATAGTTAACCATGTACAAAAGCTTTATAACCACAGCACAAAATGAATCATTTGATAAGTTGCATTGAATGATGCACATCGGCCTGCAGATGCTTAAGTGTTTTTATTTCAATGGAGTAATCCATGCGGTTATTTTTCAATGGTGCTCGGATTGTGCAATGGTCAGGGAACTAAGCAAGGACAAAATAATTCCTAATATCTTTAGAACTTACCTGCCAGCAGAGATTATGAGGCTTAAATGCCGCCACTTATGTTATACCAAAAGCAGCAAGCACCATCTATGAAGCACATATCCTGTTGTTATTACTATTATTGTTTATATAGTGCCACAAGAGTTTTACAGCGCCTGACAATACACAGATGAGCGAAAAACAAGAGAATAACGAATTACAGTACAAGGCAATTTAGGACAAGTACATGGTAAAAAAAGACAGTTCCATCAGGGCAAACAACATGAAAAAACTCCGCTAGGGACTACCTTAATATAGTAAGATTTATTATCTAAATACGGATCACTGGCCAGTGAATATTAAAAAATATTAATAATTAACAATACATTAGTACACCAAAAGGTTAACTTAAAACACAAAACTTAACAGTTTGCAGCTGGGATGTTAATGTTACAGTATAGTGACTTTGCAGAAGGTGTTAACCATTTCTTTGCAAAAAAGCATGCATGTTAGTGACTGTAAGCATATTAATTAAAAAAAGGGGATAAAAATAGGTTAAAAATGAGTGGTAACGTTACCAGTCCTGGTGTGTCTGGCCAGACAAAAAATAAGGTCCTGTTAGTTTCCAAACCCCAGTTAGATATCTTCAGTTGTGACTGCACATTTCTGTTTAGCAGGCTGGGGGAGCAAGCTGGAAATGGCTTTTTTGTTGTATTGGCAGGTACCTAAGAGAGCCTCCTTATACTCCAGAAAGGTTTTAAGAGATGGACCTTTAATAAAGCATTCAGCGATCAACAATCAGCGATGACGCGTTTTCCCTGCCTCCTTCCGGTATCATCGTCTTCCTCAGATCGTTACCCATACGTTATCGTTTTAATATTCACTGGCCAGTGATCCGTATTTAGATAATAAATCTTACTATATTAAGGTAGTCCCTAGCACAGTTTTTTCATGTTGTTTGTCTTTTTTGCTACCACTAAGGATTAAGCATTCCTTTTTTAAAACGCTGCAGGGGACCACCACATTGAGTACAAAGGGAAAAATTCTCTCTCTATATATTTTTTTTATAGCGCTAGTATTTTGTGTTTGTCCTAGTTCCATCAGGGGACAGCACACTGGCACAATTACCAAGGTGGTAGAGATATATACTTAGAAACGCACATGAGGAGAGAGGGCCCTGCTCCTGAGAGCTTACATTCTAAAGCAGGGCTTGCCAAACCGGTCCTCAAAATCTACCAACGGTCTACATTTTCCAAATCACCTAGCTGGTGCTCAGCTGTAGTCATTACTAACTGTCACATTTACAAACATGCTGCATTCATTCCTACTATAGATCCACAGGTTGCCTGAAAAACATGAACTGTTGGTAGATCTTGAGGACAGGTTTGGCCACCCCTTTTCTAAGGCCTATGGAGGAAATACAGTGTAAGTCAACCACTAAGGCTGGGTACACATTAGACCAGTGGTTCCCAATCCAGGTCCTCAAGTACACACAACAGTTCACGTTTTCCAGGTCACCTGAGGATTTTTCAAAATGTGACAGTTGGTGATACAGAGTGCGCCGGCTGGGTGACTTGGAATACCTGAACTGTTATGGGTAGTTGAGGACCGGGATTGGGAACCACTGCATTAGAGGATGTGTACACTAGCCAATGGCATGACTGATATAACGATAGAGAATGCCACATTTAGAATGCATGCTGTCATTGACAGGATCGTCTCATTGGACATATAGCATGCCCAATGGGAAAACCCAGAAAACAACACATGGGAGCTTGAGATTACAGGGACACATTAGGCTATGGGCCTGATTCTAGTTTACTTGCAAAAGCAAACTCCTTCTTTAATGGACAAATGCACTGCAGGTGGGTCAGATGTAATATGTGCAGAGAGAGTTAGATTTTGGTGTTATTTTGTTTCTGTACAGGGTAAAGACTAACTGGTGTGGATTGTTTGATCGACACCACTAGGTCGACATGCAGCAAGGCCGACATGGGTTAAGGTCGACATGGGTCAAGGTCGACATGGAACTAGGCCGAAATGGGTCTAGGTCGACATGACATTAGGTCGACATGGGCTAGGTCAACAGTCAAACGATCGACATGGGGTTTTTCACTGGTTTTCTACCCGAATGTCGACACAGTTTGAAATGCACCGCATTCCCTCACATCGCTGGCTTCGCTTGCAATGCTTCGGGCACACTATTTTATTCTCCCACCACGCCCTAGTGGATGGTAGGGCATAATATACCGCCTGTCGGCACATGTCAGCTCAAAAAAACAGTGAAAAACCCCATGTCGACCTTTTGACTGTCGACCTAGCCCATGTAGACCTAATGCTTGTGTCGACCTAATGTCATGTCGACCTAGACCCATGTCGACCTTAACCAATGTCGACCTTGCTGCATGTCGACCTAGTGGTGTCGACCTAGTTGTTGTAGACCCAATGACCGTATCCCGGACTAACTGCTTTATTTTTACACTGCAATATAGATATCAGTTTGACTTACAAACCCCACCCAAATCTAACTCTCTGCACATGTTACATCTGCCCCACATGCAGTACAAATGGGTTTGTCCATTAAAGAGGGAGTTTGCTTTTGCGATTGAACCAGAATCAGGCCCTGTATGAGAAGAAGTAGAATATTACACTCTCAGGACCCCACGCAGTGCATGTTTTCCAGGTCTCTTCACAGAATCACAAGTGAAATAATAAGATCCACCTGTGATCTTTTAAAATATGTCAATAAGTAATGAATACACTTGTGCACCTGCCGGGTGACCTGGAAATGCGAAATGTGTTGGGTCCGTGAGGACCGAGTTTGAGAACCCCTGCTGTGGTGCAATCTGTAATTTTTATGGAACACTAAAACTACCAGCACACATAGGGCCAGGTGCATTAAGCTTCAAAAGTGATACAAGTTGAGTATCCCGTATCCAAAATGCTCGGGACCAGGAGAATTTTGGATAACGGATTATTCCGTATTTCGGAATATTTTAATATTTCAATTATGTATTTTGAAGTATCTTGCATGGGGATGCGGTCATCTATTAGAATGAACTTAGGTCTACAGTCATTAGGTCGACCCCACTAGGTCGACTGGCAGGAAGGTCGACCTGACTTAAGGTCGACATGGGCCAAGGTCGACATGACTTAAGGTCGAATTTGCATAAAGGTCGACATGAGGAAGGTCGACTGGTCATAAGGTCGACATGGGTTTTTCACTGTTTTTTGAGCCGACATGTGCCGACAGGCGGTATTTCATGCCCTACCATCCACTAGGGCGTGGTGGGAGAATAAAATAGTGTGCCGAGCGCAGCGAGGCACCGTGCCCGAAGCATCGCGAGCGAAGCGAGCGATGCGAGGGTCCGATTCTCATTGCCAACTGTGTCCATGTCGACTGTGTCGACATTCGGATAAAAAAACAGTGAAAAACCCATGTCGACCTTATGACCAGTCGACCTTCCTCTTGTCGACCTTTTATGCAAATTCGACCTTAAGTCATGTCGACCTTGGCCCATGTCGACCTTAAGTCAGGTCGACCTTCCTGCCAGTCGACCTAGTGGGGTCGACCTAATGACTGTAGACCTAAATGCAGTCTGACGAATGATCCCATTCCCTTGCATGTATGCTGTATAAACACATAAAATACACACAAATATATTTTATTACCACATAAAATACACACAAATATATTTTATTTGTTCAAAAAACAAGGTTTCAAAACATGAAACTAAATTTGTGTACTATCTCAGATATTGAATTTGAATGCCAAGCAATCATTTTCTTGCACATACAGTATATAGTGCCAGTTACATATCATGTCACCAGTAGTGCTGTTACAAATGTCCCCAGTGAGTTTTTAGCAAAAAAAATATATTTTTTCTCTTTCTGGAATGTCTGGTTTTCGGAATAATTCGGATAACGGATACTCGGATACGGGATACTCAACCTGTACAATGGAGAGTGATAAACAACCAACCAATCAGCTCCTGTCTGACATTTTTCAAACACAGTCTGTGAATGGCAGGTAGGAGCTGATTGGCTGGCTGTTTATAATGGCATGCGATGCGACCGATGCGATGCCCGCGATCTTACATAGAAATGCATGTTAAAATGTAAATTGCATCGGTCGCATCGCATGCGGCCAAAAAAATTGCATGCGATGCAACCGACGCGATTACCACGATTTTACATAGGGAACAATGTTAAATAGCCCAATTGACCCGATTTTACATAGGGAACAATGTTAAATGGCCCACAGACCCCAAATAGCCACCCTGAAGTGTGAAATGGCCCCCCCAATTGTTAACGCCACCCCACCATCAACGTCAACCCGAAGCGTGGCGAGTGGCAGCGGTACGCGTCCTCCGAACTTTTCATACCCCCACTATCCACGTCGGTGTGGAGTTGAGAATAGAAAGTGTGGTGAGCGCAGCGAGCCACCGAGCTCGAAGTGTGGCGAGGGGACACGGATACCTGTGAAGCCCGCGAGGGGACACGGATACCTGTGAAGGTATCCGGGTCCGCTCGCCACGCTTCGGGAACGGTGGCTCGCTGCGCTCGCCACACTTTCTATTCTCAACTCCACGCCGACGTGGATAGTGGGGGTATGAAAAGGTCGGAGGACGCGTACCGCCGCCCCTCGCGGGCTCGCTGCGCTCGTCACGGTTCGGGTTAACGTTGATCGTGGGGAGGCGTTAACAATTGGGGGGGCCATTTCACACTTCAGGGTGCCTATTTGGGGTCTGTGTGCCATTTAACATTGTTCCCTATGTAAAATCGCGGTAATCGCGTCGGTCACATCGCATGCGATTTTTGGGCCGCATGCGATGCGACCAACGTGATTTTTTACCTTGCAATGCCTAAGATCAAAATCGTGGGCGCCGTTCTAGGTAAACAGTACCAAGAAAGATACTGGGCAAGATTTAATGGAATGCGAAAAAAATCGCACTTTCTGAAATCGCACCATATCGCACTTTTTAAAATATCTTTTATTGCAGCGAATTCGCATATTTAATTAGATGCAAATTTGCAGCAAAAAAGTGTCATATTTAGTGTGATAAAATCCCCCCCCCCCCCCCCAAAAAAAAACCCACCTTATTAAATGTCACCCATTTGGTCTAGAAAACAGCTTAGTAAGTGGCTGTTGTCTCTGGGGTTTCCATGGCCTCTGTCAGCCGCTCACCTCATGCCATTAGAGGCAAAGTCACTGCTGACCAAGTCTGTCAGTCAGTAAATA
Source organism: Crinia signifera (assembly GCF_055691185.1). NCBI lineage: Eukaryota > Metazoa > Chordata > Amphibia > Anura > Myobatrachidae > Crinia > Crinia signifera. The sequence goes on from NC_139217.1 coordinate 67,270,676, forward strand.
ACCTGAGTAATATATGGTGAAGATGTTGGATCGGAAGTGATGCGGCCTCAGGAAACACTTGTACTGTATTTTACATGATAAATATAATCAACTTATTATCATAAATAAATAAATAATAAATAATAAATCAAATAAATAAATAAAATAATATCATAAATAGATATAATCAACTTTAAAATGTAGCTTTACAAAGTGCTGACTTCATAGAGTTATACAACATTCAGGAGTGCAGTGATGTCAGTGCAAAGTGCAGTTGGCAGTTCACACGCTGATATAATCGTAAGCAGACACAAATAACCGTGGCTTTGTATAAGGATGGGGGACAGAGATCCCGTGAGTGCAGGGGAGCAACTATTTCTACATAGCTTAATATACAACAGTGGTATCCAAGGACTTTAACCAGGATGGGAATGATATATCGACAGTCATAATGTTGACATTCATCTTGTAGACAGTGACATACTATGTAGTGACTTACCTGCTTCTGGCAGCTGCAGTGACTACAGCTGCGTCTTTTGGATCCTGGCGGTCACATGACTTGTGTTGGCTTTTTGACTACATCCCATCTGTTACCAACCCCCCCAGGGCCGTCTTAAGAATATAATGGGCCCCTGGGCAAAATAATTTGAGGGCCCCCCTCCCCTCATAACCCCCCTCCTTTCATAACCCCCCTCCCCTCACAAACCCCCTCCCCTCACCTATGTGCAGCAGCAGCGGGTGGTGGGGATCCGGGCAGCGGTGGGTGGAAAGGTCCGTCCAGGAAGCGGCAACTCAGACCTTGATGTAGTGCTTTTTGCCGCCGTGCGGGAAGCGCTGCAGATTTTGGAAATAATGGCTGGGCGCTGATTGGCTGAGTGTCCGGCCAATCACCATATGGCCAGTCTTTTCAAAATCAGCACAGCAGCGCTTCCTGCCCGGCGGCAGACAGCACTACATCAAGGTCTCCGCTTCCTGGACGGACCCTGCCACACGCTGCTGCCCAGGTCCCCTGCACACGCCGCCCGCTGGCCAGGTCCCCTGCACACTTCGCCCGCTGCCTGGGTCCCCTGCACATGCCTCCCGCTGCCCGGGTCCCCTGCACACGCCGCCCGCTGCCTGGGTCCCCTGCACATGCCTCCCGCTGCCCGGGTCCCCTGCACACGCTGCCCAGGTCCCCTGCACACTTTGCCCGCTGCCTGGGTCCCCTCCACCCGCCGCTGCCAGGATCCCCGCTACACACCGCCTGCCGCCTTTCCCTAGGACAGTGCCATCTTCTCCATTGTGGTGGGCCCCTACTATCCTTGGGCCCCTGGGCAACTGCCCATTAAGCCCAATGGGAAAGACGGCCCTGAATCCCCCCCCCCCCCAATAGCAAATTGTGATAACTCTCCAAGGGGTTTCTGTCTACCTGCTGCTACAGCAAGGGCAAATATGAGAGTCCCCATGTTGTTTGGTTCTCCTGGTATCAGTATCACTATCATATCAATGATAATCACTGAAGAACAAGGACAATTATTGCAGTTGAGCAGAGACACATGGCTGTGATTGGTCACCTGTGTGAATTACTCTCCATATAACATTTCTTCACTCTCTACAACAGACTAAAGCTGTGTACACACGGGGGCGATAGGGGCTGAAATCGCTGGAAATATGGTCGCAGGCAACCATATTGCCAGTGATGGGAGTGTGCCCCGGCGATAAATCGCCGGGTGCGCGCTCCCGTTTTCAGCCCCGTTCTAAACGCTGGTCGCAGGAGCTTGCTGATTACCTCTGCGGCACCGCCGGCAGAGGTTCCTTTTCATCAGTGACCATCTCTGGTCGCTGATGAAAAGGAGAAACTGAGCAATATATTGCTCAGCCATATATTGCTAGCAATATATCTCCCCCATATGTATGGGGCTTTTGGAACAGAGGTACAAAGCCTTGAAGAGTGGTAAAGCAAAGAGAGAGAGAGAGAGAGTGATAAAGTACCAACCAATCTACTCCAAAGTGTCATTTCTTTTTACTAGCTGGTACATTACCTCTCTACACTTTAAGTTTATGTACTGTACTTGTATTAGATGAAGGATGGTAGCACTCATGAAGCCTTTATAACCCCCCGAAGTGCTCCCAGACACTTTGCATGGCAGAACCAGGAATTTACCACCTCTGTAAGTGATGTGGGTGTGGTTCAACAGATCTACATTAAATAGTCAATAGGTCAACCACATACCAATGATTATCCTGCAAAAGGTAAAAAGGTTGACATGCAAAAAGATCTACACAGAAAAGGTCAGCACAAGTTGGGGTCTAAAGGGCCCCTTACACTTTTTGTCAGATTTGACCCAATTCAGATGGATTGGACCAATTTATCTGACAAAATCTGATGTGCCTGATGCTGTAGGATCCCGTGCGCTTTGGTTCTAACCAAGAGATTGATCCTCCTGCACATAGGATAAATCTCAAGTCAATCAGGTCCAACTTATTGGACAAAAAGTTGGACAAGTGTAAGGGGGCCTTAGCTATCCTCAAGTCTCCTCTCTAGGGATGGCCATCGAAAGCCCACCATCAAATGATGGCTGAGCATCAGCCATTGAATCTTTCGACTCAATGGTCACTGGCCATCACATCAAAAGAATTGGCTAAAAAAAATTCTGCCCTTTTTGTGCGCTTGCACAAATGTCTTCAGCATGGCCACGCATGCGCAGAAGCACTGCAGCGTGGCTGGCTGGGAGATGGGACCATCGAAACACCATCGAATATTTACCATTGTTAAAACTACTACCATCGAAATCAGACTCACTGATATCCATCTCTACTAAATAAATTATCAGTAAGTATGCCCTTGAAGCTTCAGGCAGGCTAATGGTGGAATCCCAGAAGCAAGACCACAATATCCAGTACGAGTACACAAACAGACTAGGCCGGGACCACCATAGAACCAGGGAGTGTAACAGTGTAATACCCCTTTTACACCGAGGCAAAGACCCAGGTCGGACCCAGGTTGGACCTAGGTCAGCGTTGGTGTAAAAAGCGCCAACCCAGGTCCAGTAACACTGGTCTCCTACCCAGGTTCTGACCAGGGTTGAACACTGGTTGAACCTGGGTCGTGGGCGGTGTAAATGGGACATCCGGGTAGTGCTGAAAGGATATCAGAAGTGAAGTGGGGGTTGGGGGGGGGCTGGGGGGGGCACATGGGAGATTCGGTCTGCTGCTGCAGGGGAAGGGGCTGGGGGGAGCACATGGGGGATGTTGCACTTTTATACCGCTATGTGTCCTTGAGCACTGAACATAACTTTTTGAAATTTTTTTTTACAAAATAAACAAACCAACATTTTTCAATGCTAACTTTTCATGTCTTTCATTTTTATTTAAAATCATTGAAGGAAGGTTGGCCTGCAGTTTATCAGTCCTAAAATGGACATTTTTAATGTCATCCATAGGGAAAAGCAGGGCTGACCCAGGTTCAGTGGAAACGGCGCAGACCTGGGTCCGACCTGGGTCACAGTGCTGTGTAAATGGGGTATGAAGCTGGGTCCAACCCCGGAAACACCTGTGTTGAAAGACCAGGGTCTGACCAGGGATTTTGGTGTAAAAGTTGTATAATTTAGCGAGTGCCAGTGCCAGCCAAGTTATTGATTTTGTTGAAATACTCACTTACTTCAGAGTTGCTTCAGAGCCTTTCCAGGATTGGGGGCGCTAAAGCTTAAGCTTCATTAGTTTCTGCCTGTGAAGGGAACAGTCATCTCCAGGTAGCCAATAGGAAAGCAGGCCTTCAGAAAAGGGACATGTAATCAACAGAAATAATCTGTGCTGCTATGAACATTCTATTTATATATACCCCTTTCACACCACAAATGCTGGGTTACATCTGGGACTTAGACGCGGATTCGTCCCGGAAGAGCCCTGGCAGTTGTGCCTTTTTAAGCTACTATAGCGGGACGGCAATAAGCGGCAACGGAGCGTTGGCGCATCATCAGGGGTGGGGGAGGAAGCAATAGGACGCTGTCTCCAAGTGCTGCCTCCTACATAGTGTGAACAGGACCCGCATCGCTTGACCCAGGTTACCTGTTCACACTGCATAGCAACCTCACTCACTACACTGTATAGGATCAAATCAGAGACGGTATTGCGTACCGCCTGAATATTGCCGCCAGCATTCAGAGTCAGTCGCATGGATGAGTCTGACCACCCCTACACCTCCGCATGTGATCCCTGCCATCATTATCAGCATAGATCTGCAACACAGCAAACCTGAGTGAAGTTATCCATCTGAAACTGCAGGGTCTATGCATACGTTCGCCTCTGAATAGATCACAGCTGCCTACAATACACTCCTCCGGCAAGCCTGTGACAAGTGCAGGTGCCCAGGTGCACCCATTTAGTGTCTGACTTACCTGCTGCTTTGAAAAGAGTGGCTCTAAATCATAGTGATTGACACATATGTTCAAATATATATTAATCTGGTGCTATGATCATAGGCTGTGCTATAACTGATATATCATGTATTGATTTATTGTTTTTTTTTTGTATGTGTGTTTTAGGTATATCCTCCTCTTGTTAATTTTGTTCCTTATCCCTGGGATTGTCATGACTATCGCTTATGCGTTGATATCCGTTGAGTTGTACAGAGGGATCCAGTTTGAAGTGAATCAAAAGAAAGGTAACATTGCTTATCAATACACAGACATAAAATGGTAACTTCGTTATTGTAAATGTTTTAGCCAATTCCAGTGGGGTTGGGATCATTGGGTCTACAACAACTAGGTCAACAAGCATTGGGTTGACACCAGTGGGTCGACATGGGTTAAGGTCGACATGGGTCAAGATTATTTATTTATTTACAGTTTCTTATATAGCGCAGCAGATTGCGTTACAGTGTCTTATACAGCGCAGCAGATTCCGTTGAGCTTTACAATAGTAGACAGAGATAAAACAAACTGGGTAACAACAGACAGACTTGGAGGTAGGAGGGCCCTGCTGCAAGCTTACAATCTATAGGGACATAGGAGGGAAACACAAGGACAGGCATCAGTAATAGCATAGCGTCCTCCCTGTACCTGCTTAGTTCTGCTGGGTTTTGTAGTTCTTATGGCTGTATGCAGGAATAACAGTCTTTATGGATTTATGGAGAAATAGGTGCTCAAAATTATTTATCAAATTGACATAACCAGCACCAGGCTCAGAGAGCCAGGCCTGGTTTTAAAAAATCAGGAAACAATTAGATAGAGAGATGAGTGTAGCGGGGAGAAACTAATCAGAAATTTCCTTGGCACAGATAACATGGTATCCGGACTATTTGTCTACAGCAAAAAGATAGACAACCATTAGTTCGACACCATTAGTTCGACAAGCAAAAAGGTCGACATGCCAAAAGGTCGACATGCCAAAAGGTCGACATGCAAAAAGTTTGACACTGCCATTAGGTCGACATTGTCTAGGTCGACCGTCAAAAGGTCGACATGGGGTTTTACACTGTTTTTTGAGCCGACATGTGCCGACAGGCGGTATCTCATGCCCTACCATCCACTAGGGCGAGGTGTGAGAATAGTGTGCCGAGCGCAGTGAGGCACCATGCCCGAACCATTGCGTGCCCGAACCATTGCGATGCGAGGGGCTGCGGTTCACTTCAAACTGTGTCCATGTCGAATGTGTCGACATTTGGGTAAAAAAACTGTGAAAAACCCCATGTCGACCTTTTGACTGTCGACCTAGACACTGTTGACCTAATGGCAGTGTCGACATCTTTGCATGTCGACCTTTTGGCATGTCCACCTTTTGGCATGTCCACCTTTTGCTTGTTGAACTAATGGTGTCGACCTAATGGTTGTCTATCTTTTTGCTGTAGACAAATGGTCCCTCTTCCGTAGGGTCCACTGTCATCTCATCATATTGCTAGTGGATGAGTGATGGGATCCCTATGTGGGTACTGATTTGTCTGAAAAAATAGATAAGGTTAAGTTTTCTGCTGCTCAGCATTTAACATGTCACCCATATACTGATGCTATTTGCAGTGCAGTACATGGATGACTAGTCCCGCGAGTGAGAGAAACCTAGAGATACCTGTATCTGTTGTTCTCATAGATCAGGAGCCTGAATTGGCTAGAGTCCCCTTACAGGAAGGTAGTTCTGGGAAATCCCGCTGTCAGCCACCGTTTATTACTGCTGAAGGTGTCTGTGCCCACAGCCGCCGGTGGTTAAGTGCTGGACATTTCTTTAAAGAGGGATTTGCCGGTTCCCTGGTTTCTCATAACACTGGCCCATATTCTGATCGGTGCGGCCGGATCCGAATATGCGGCCAGGACCGTGCGTGCGAAACCCCGCCTTCAATACGGATCGCCAACTCCGTCCGTACGCGGTAAGAAGCTGGCCGAACGGACCGCACGTGTATTTTTCACGGAATACGCCTCCTTCATCTCAGGGAACCTCCCCCATCATTCGATGGTCGCAGACTATCGAATGCAGGACCGAGTGCTCCACCAGCTCCCGCAACCTCAGACCACACGGACATTTCTCCGTGCAAAAGCAGGGATCTGGGCAGGCGGCTGACATCCGGCGATGTCATATGTCCGCCCCCTACACGTGCGTCACGGCCGCATTACCATACGTACGCCCAGCGTTTGCATGGGAACGCCCATGAAACGCGGGGCGTATGCATATGGTAATGAGCCCAAATAGCCCTTCACGCCCCTCTCCACCCCCTGTTCGGAGTGTTCACATATCATGCGGGATTTGGCCGTACGCCCCGCTCGCACATGCGCAGAGACGCCTCTGCACATGCGCAGACACAAAACATCGGCGGGACGAACGCACGCAGATATTACCGCACCAACCAGAATAAGGCCACTGTGTGTTAGAGTGAGGGACTCTTTGGTGCGGCATGTATCGCCGTAGTGAGACAGGCGGGTTGTCTGTCAGAAGTTTGCGGCTGCTCTTTTTCCGATGACCACGGGTCAGTGTTTGTGAGAGTTGCTGCCTGGATTAGCTGTCGTATTTGACTGCTTTGTAAAATCCCCTCCGGAATACGAATTTGCACACGGCTAAAACAGCAATATGTCTAACAAGTTGTGGGCTGTGATGGCATTGGTCAAAATAAACTTAAAGGATATGGGGAGGGGTTTGAGAAGGGATAAGAGCATACTTGCCGATATGCTGGTTGCCTCTAGTCAGCTTGGAATGGTGGGGGTGTGGCGGAGGGTAGGTGACGCATGGTAGAGGTGGAAAGGGGGCGTGTCTGCAAATTGGGTCATTGTTGACCAGCCCCCGCTACACAATGCTGACATTACAGGCACTGCGAAGCAAGGGGTGGGCCACCATAACGCATTTCACTACGAAATGCATCATCAGACCGGCTGCGCATGTACGGTAGAGGGATCTGGTGTACAGCACGGGGGAGTGGGATGCAGACAGGTGGTGCTGACCAGGCAACTTGCCTACTCTTCAAAGGGGGCTGGGGAGTTAGTATAGACACCTGTGCCACAAACAAACTATAGCTGTTGTTTGTTGGTCCTTACAAGTAGACGGCATTCCATTGCATAGTAGGTACAATTATGTTTTTGTTGTTGATATTATGGGAACTGTAGGAGTATTGCTAATGATTCATCCATGTGTGGTCCATTTACGCAGCGCAAGAAGGGATCAGAGTGTCTCATATGGTCGCTCGGGCAACACATGTCCTGTGTACAGAACCATTGAACCAAAATACTGCTGTCCTATTATTAATACACTACCAGCTGGTTATTATTAAGCTATAATTTATACAGGGAGATAGAGCCAACACAATAATTTCCCCTCGCTAGAGAATGCCATTATACCGAGACATTACATCTCCAAAACAAATTAACTGCATGAATCACATTAGAGCTTTGTTTAGGTCATGTTGCTCTCACCAAATTGCAGATGTTGTTGTGTAGCAGATTCCCGGATGCCTGAGATTCTGGATATTAGACATAATTCTGTTGCTAGGATTATTTGTATCATCCATGTTAATTATGCCATTTATTTTTTCCCTCTCGGTACTCGCTGTACAGAACGGACGAGCAGCATTAGCAGCAATCAGTTTGAAAATGGAGACGGTTGCTATCTCCAGAAGGCCAAAAGGAAGAAGAAATTGGAAATGAGGCGGCTCTCCACCCACAGTACCGCCAAGATAGAAAGAGTCCGCAGTAACAGCTCCGCTGCCAACCTCGTGGCCAAGAAGCGAGTTATCCGCATGTTGATCGTCATCGTTATCCTGTTTTTTATATGCTGGACTCCAGTGTTCAGCGTGAATGCCTGGAGGGCCTTTGATGCTACCACAGCAGGAATCCTTCTTTCGGGAGCACCGATCTCCTTTATTCATCTACTGTCCTATACCTCGGCTTGTGTCAATCCAATCATCTACTGCTTCATGAACAAGCGCTTCCGGATGGGATTCCTGGCTACCTTCAGCTTTTGCCCTGGGGTAAATGTGCAAAGCAGAGTGATGGTCCCCGGTGTTGGAGAGGAAGATGGCCGGACCACAGGGGCTTCTCTGTCTAGGTACACCTACACCAACATCAGCATTTCTGCAACTACCACGGCCCCGACATGAGCCAGTGCCGAGCTCTTACCATAAAAAGTACTGTAAGAACAGTGGGTCGCGGTGCGGTGTTGCCAGAAGGACCAGTTTGACGCCTTATAAATAGACCCTGTAAATAAGAAATGAATGTCGGCATCCTGTATAAACTTTGCTGCGGTACAGTGTCTGCTCTTACATCATCAGCCATCTGCCAGAGAATATTATATATCTGCACCAAATCACTGATCGCGCATCGGTGCCATGGACCCAACCAACACATTTCTTCTGCTCCCTACTGAGATCTCATTTATTCTATGTACATACAGTAGTTCTCGTGTGTTGGTAAAGTGGCTTCATCTCAAACAAGCTACACATGTATGCTCATGTAAATAGCAGGGCTTGTACTAACCATTGTACGATTCCTCTATCATGTTCTGTAATACAAGTATTCATTAGCTGTATGCATGGACACATTTCAGTTCTTTATATAAAACATGACCTAGAAGCATCCATATACTGTATGGTCCTGTTAGCCCAAACCACCGTTCACTTTCCCCTGGCTTACATGAGAACAATGTAAGCTCACCAGCTACTGTCAAAGGAATACTGGGAAAGTGGTAGAAGGGATGTGTACTGCTCCATGATTCCTTCAGTGATTTTAACAATATGGAATGTAGGGGCTGACACCAATGTGCCCAGAAGATGAAAATGTGTTCAATGAAAAGCGGCAATTGCAAAATGTCAGCACTCGCAGGTTGTGCGTGCTGGCCTGCCCCAGTGGCTTGTGGGCCAAGTTTACTTCCTGCATACGTTGCATACACTTACACCTGTGTGTGTAACCATTTGTTTTGCTTGCGAAATGAACATGTGCTATTAGGCTCAATGGCACTTAGCAGATATCTCTCTAATGCAGCAGATACAGCGCTTTATATAGGAACAAACAATAGAAAAGACATGCACAAGGCATTGCAGGAGCATCAGAGGAAACACCTATCAGCATCAGCGGTGCATCCGCAGACAGCCGATCACAAGCACCTTGCTAGTGCTGGAGACCACCATTATTTTATATTTGAACTTGCCCTCAGCCACCCAGAAATAATAAAGGGCGAGGCTCTACAGCAGGGGTGGGGAACCTCAGGCCCGGGCCATATGCGGCCCCCGTAGCCGGTCTAAGTGGCCCTCTGACCCACCCTGCGGCTTTGCTGGGAGTCAAGTACAGGGGACTTCTTGCGAGAGGTCGGTAGTTCTTTCGAGATTCCTCTTAATCAACAGCAGCCGGAGACTGTCAGTCCTATTCAGTGGCAGCCGCCGGAGTGTGGGACGGCTGCAGCAGGACAATTTGTAAGAGAAATTTTTACATATGGCCCCCGAAGGATTTTTCCACCATACAATTGGCCCTTGGCCCAAAAAAGGTTCCCCACCCCTGCTCTACAGCAAGCCAAGATACTGGGGGCCCTACCTACCCATTCATGGGAACCAATTAAAAAAACACGTAACTTAGCCCATAGGTGGTTCTGTAAAACCTCTATATATTCTTCTATACAGTGAATGGCTGTCAACCATCCAACTATCAACATACTTGCTGCTATTAACTGACTGAGAATATTGCCTGGCCTTTCTGCTTGCGTGATCACCAGCCATTCTACGACAGTGGATCATTCCACTGGGGAAATGGAATAGGATCCTAGATTGCCTGGGTGTGGGATGCTGGACAATCTTGCATATTTTTTTAAAGTGCCAATTATTTACAAGGCAAAACCATGCCTTGTCACTGATTGCCGCTTTAAAAAAAAATCTGGGATTGGCCGCCATTCTGCACCTCGGACCCTATTACATTTCCCCGTATGTGTTTTGTTTTTACTACCCAGCCAGTTTATTGACTGGAACACACGGAGAGTAACTGCCAGCAGGTATTGTGGTCACCAATGAAAAAGGGTCAGGGGCCCTATGAGAACAATTCTCATCAAACAGCTGTTAGCATGGAAGCATTTGTTTGCATTGATCACTTTTGTTATTTGGGCGTCAGGTTTATTCGCTACTACTAGAATGGTCTTCTTAGTAAGAGCTAGTCAGGCAAGTGTTTATGTTTATTTTGCACCTATTTTGTACCATCACCTATTAATAAAACCGTGAACTAGTAACACATAACTGCTCTACTCTGCCTGTGTTTCCTATAAGCCCCATCTGCCCAAGCAGACGGCAATCCTGTTGTACTTATCTCCTCACATCATGCATCATAAACACTGTGGGCAGTCGTATATTATACAGTCTGAAGTTACATGGTTATTTAAACCCTGCACCTGGGTGTATGGATTCCCATCATTATTTAACCAGAAGCACCAAAAGGAAAATTTTACAAGAACTTAAGCACAAGCTGAGTTACGTCAAAGAGTCACTGGTAGAATTAACATGTATTACTGTGTGTGTATTTGGCGGACCTTGTGGTGCTTCACAATATTTTCATGTTGCAACATATTCGGCTCTGTGATCAGTTGATACCTGCAAAAACTCAAATTCTATAATTGAATTAACCCCTTCCCGACATTTGACGTATATATACGTCATGGCCGGGATGTACTTCCCGACACATGACGTATATATACGTCATGACTTCAAAGTGCCACTGCGTCTCGAGACGCAGTGACAGAGGGACGATGTCTGCTGTCCCTGACAGCAGACATGTCCCTGCATGCCCAGGGGGGGCGGCGATGCCCCCATTCGCAGCGTTTTCCTGTGTTACCGGCGAATCAGACGCTCGGTAACACAGGTGTCAATCACCGCCGGGTGTGAGGGGGCATGAGGGGGTCATCGGTGACGACGACACCTCACCCCACCTGCCCCCAAGGCTGTGATTGGTCCGTCGGACCGACGGACCAATCACAGCCAAGGCGCGCCATTTAAACTAACGGTGACTGCGCTGCAGACGCCATTCCGGTCTGGAATTGCGTGCAGAGCGGTCACCGGCCACTCTCTCGTGATATACATACCTGAACCTTGCCTGATACTTACCTGATCACCGCTGGTAGCGTGCTGCCAGCAGTTGGATGCTTCCTGGATCTTGTGACTTCCTGTGTCCTGCTGCTGCAGTGTCATATAGTCACAGATCGTGAGAGATAGTGACAGAGAGTGATAGAGAGTGATAGAGAATGATAGAGAGTGCTATATTTTGTGTCTGCTGCACCCCTTTTGTGCTGATCAGTATATCTGTGCTGATCAGCAACTTTTTTGGTTTTTTTTTTTTTTATATATATATATATATATATATATATACCTGTCAGTTGCACCAAAGGTTGTGCTGCCTGTGCAACTGACTGCTGCCCCCCCTTTTGTGCTGATCAGTTTAAATTAATTAACTGATCAGCAACTTTTTGGGGGTCCAGGGTTTTTTTTTTTATATATACCCTAGCAGGTTGCACCCACAGTTGTCTGTCTGCTGCCCCTCACTGCTAATCAGTGTCGCATCACTGCATCACTGATCTGCAGGTTTTTTTGGGGGGGGGGATTGCAGTGGGGTTTTGTTTTTACACCCACGTTGCTTTTGTGGGTGCTTTTGTGGGTGTCCTGTGGCCGCTGATCAGTGACATTCATCACTGAACAACATTTTTGGCACAGGGTTGATATTTTTTTTCTGCAGTTTTTTTAAATTGTTTTTTTTTTGGAGAGTGCTGTAGTATTTTTTTTTTTAAATTGTTTTTACACCTGTTGCCTTTGAGCGCTGTTCAGTGACGGACGTTACTGACCAACATCTGTGCTCAATTTTTGGCGCAGGACCTTTTTTTTTTTTTTTTTTTTTAACCCCTTCAATTTTTTTTTTTTTTATTGGGATCAAATTCCTGTATAAAGTATTTTTTTTTCTGCACTACATACACACTACACACTACATACCCCCCGTGTTGAAATAAAGTTTGTACCCCCCCAACACTATACACGTGTTGAAACATTACACTTACAGAAACACAAAAATAAAAATGGCATCCCAAATGTCATCCCAAATGTCATCCCAGTCATCCAGAAGAATGTATTCAGTGGAGGAGGCATATGCCATGCTTGCCTCTGACTCTGACACAGCCAGTGATGCAAGCGGGGAATTTGAAGGATTCGTCTTAAGCTCCTCTTCCTCCTCTAGTGATGAGGGACCCCCTCAAAGACGCCCCCGTAGAGCAGCTGAGACCCCCCCCTAAATGATTGATCCCGTATGGACCCCACCACCAGACAATTTTGAGCCCCAGGTTCCTGAGTTTTTGGCCATCCCAGGAATCCAATTTGATTCAACAGGTCTCAGAGAAATTGACTTTTTCAAATTATTTTTATCTGATGATTTTATAAATTTAATGGTGGACCAAAGTAATTTATATGCCCAGCAGTTTATTGCTCAAAACCCCACGTCATCATTTGCTAGGTGGACCCCTGTAGATGCAGTAGAGATGATGACGTTTTGGGGTCTGGTGTTACATATGGGCATAGTAAAAAAGCCAGAAATTAGGCAATATTGGAGTACAGATGTTCTGTACAGCACCCCACTTTACCGTATGGCCATGACTCGGACTCGTTTTGAGATAATCCTTAAATTTTTACATTACACCGATAATGCACAGTGCCCACCCAGAGATGATCCCACCTTTGACCGGCTATTCAAAGTCAGGCCGGTCATTGATCATTTCAGTGCCAAATTTGCAGAGATGTACATCCCTGAAAAATTTATTTGTATCGACGAGTCCCTTATACATTTTAAAGGAAGGGTTAAATTCCGCCAGTACCTTCCCAGTAAGAGGGCAAGGTATGGCATAAAAATGTATAAACTGTGTGAAAGCACCTCAGGGTACACCCACAGGTTTAGGGTATATGAAGGGAAGGATTCAAGAATTGAACCGCCAGAATGCCCCCCCTCCCTCGTAGGTGTTAGTGGAAAAATTGTCTGGGATTTAGTGCACCCCTTCCTGGATAAAGGTTATCACCTCTATGTGGATAACTTTTACACTAGCATCCCCCTGTTTTAGGCCCTTGGTTCAAGAGGTACAGCAGCTTGCGGTACTGTGCGCAAGAACCAAAGAGGCCTCCCAAAAACGCACGTTGCCCAATTACTGAGAAGGGGTGAAAGCAGGGGAATATGCACCGAAATATGTTGTTGGTCAAATATAAGGACAAGAGGGATGTCCTTATACTGACAACAATTCACGGAGACAGTACCACCTCCATCCCTGTACGAGGTACCAGTACCCACACCTCAAAACCTAATTGTATCCTAGATTACAATAAGTACATTGGCGGAGTGGATCTTTCAGATCAGGTACTGAAGCCGTACAGTCCCCTGCGGAAAACAAAAATCTGGTACAAGAAGCTGGCCGTGTATATCATCCAGATGGCACTGTATAACGCTTACGTGCTATTCCATTCTACCAGCCAGAGGGGGACATTTATGCACTTTCAAGAGGAAGTCATAAAGGGCCTAATATTTGGGAACCAGCAGGCAGAGGGCCCCAGTACTTCTAGTACTGGCCCCCGTATTGTACCAGGGCAGCATTTTCCTAACGAAATCCCCTCCACTGCAAGAAAGGGTAGGACACAAAAAAGGTGCAAAGTTTGCTATAAAAAGGGAATAAGAAAGGATACTATTTTCCACTGTGAAACTTGCCCCGACAAACCCGGCCTATGTATAAAGGAGTGTTTTAAAATATACCACACATCTATGGATTATTAGGTTCATCATTTCACCGTGCTTCAGGGGTCTTGCTAATGCCACATAGCACCCACCATTCATTCCACCAGAATCTGAGCTGCAAAATCCAAAAATCACTCCTTCCCTTCTGAGTCCTGCCATGCACCCAACTGGTATTTTTTGGTCACATATGAGGCATTGCCATACTCGGGAGAAATTGGGGCACAGATTTTGGGGTGCTTTGTCTCCTTCATTCCTTGTGAAAATGAAAAATTTTGAGCCAGAACTGCATTTTTGTGTAAAAAATGTAATTTTTCATTTGCACAGCCCAGTTGTATCAAAATTGGTGAAACCCCTGGGGGTTTGAAATGTACACTATACCCCTAGATGAATTCCCTGAGGGGTGTAGTTTGCAAAATGGGGTCACTTGTGGGGGGGTTCCACTGTATTGGTGCTTTGGGGGTCTTGCTAATGCGACATAGCACCCACCAACATTCCATCAGAATCAGTGCTGCAAAATCCAAATATCACTCCTTCCCTTCTGAGTCCTGCCATTTTTTGGTCACACATGAGGCATTGCCGTACTCGGGAGAAATTGGGGCACAGATTTTGGGGTGCTTTGTCTCCTTCATTCCTGAAAATGAAAAATTTTGAGCCAGAACTGCATTTTTGTGTAAAAAATTAAATTTTTCATTTTCACTGCCCAGTTGTACCACAATTGGTGAAACCCCTGGGGGTTTGAAATGTACACTATACCCCTAGATGAATTCCCTGAGGGGTGTAGTTTGCAAAATGGGGTCACTTGTGGGGGGGTTCCACTGTATTGGTGCTTCGGGGGTCTTGCTAATGCAACATAGCACCCACCAACATTCCACCAGAATCTGAGCTGCAAAATCCAAAAATCACTCCTTCCCTTCTGAGTCCTGCCATGCACCCAAATGGTATTTTTTGGTCACATGTGAGGCATTGCCGTACTCGGGAGAAATTGGGGCACAGATTTTGGGGTGCTTTGTCTCCTTCATTCCTTGTGAAAATGAAAAATTTTGAGCCAGAACTGCATTTTTGTGTAAAAAAATGTAATTTTTCATTTGCACAGCCCAGTTGTATCAAAATTGGTGAAACCCCTGGGGGTTTGAAATGTACACTATACCCCTAGATGAATTCCCTGAGGGGTGTAGTTTGCAAAATGGGGTCACTTGTGGGGGGGTTCCACTGTATTGGTGCTTCAGGGGTCTTGCTAATGCGACATAGCACCCACCAACATTCCACCAGAATCTGAGCTGCAAAATCCAAAAATCACTCCTTCCCTTCTGAGTCCTGCCATGCACCCAAATGGTATTTTTTGGTCACATGTGAGGCATTGCCGTACTCGGGAGAAATTGGGGCACAGATTTTGGGGTGCTTTGTCTCCTTCATTCCTTGTGAAAATGACAAATTTGGAGCCAGAACTGCATTTTTGTGTAAAAAAAATAATTTTTCATTTTCACTGCCCAGTTGTACCACAATTGGTGAAACCCCTGGGGGTTTGAAATGTACACTATACCCCTAGATGAATTCCCTGAGGGGTGTAGTTTGCAAAATGGGGTCACTTGTGGGGGGGTTCCACTGTATTGGTGCTTTGGGGGTCTTGCTAATGCGACATAGCACCCACCAACATTCCACCAGAATCGGTGCTGCAAAATCCAAATATCACTCCTTCCCTTCTGAGTCCTGCCATGCACCCAAATGGTATTTTTTGGTCACATGTGAGGCATTGCTGTACTCGGGAGAAATTGGGGCACAGATTTTGGGGTGCTTTGTCTCCTTCATTCCTTGTGAAAATGACAAATTTGGAGCCAGAACTGCATTTTTGTGTAAAAAAATTAATTTTTCATTTTCACTGCCCAGTTGTACCACAATTGGTGAAACCCCTGGGGGTTTGAAATGTACACTATACCCCTAGATGAATTCCCTGAGGGGTGTAGTTTGCAAAATGGGGTCACTTGTGGGGGGTTCCACTGTATTGGTGCTTTGGGGGTCTTGCTAATGCGACATAGCACCCACCAACATTCCACCAGAATCGGTGCTGCAAAATCCAAATATCACTCCTTCCCTTCTGAGTCCTGCCATTTTTTGGTCACACATGAGGCATTGCCGTACTCGGGAGAAATTGGGGCACAGATTTTGGGGTGCTTTGTCTCCTTCATTCCTTGTGAAAATGAAAAATTTTGAGCCAGAACTGCATTTTTGTGTAAAAAATTTAATTTTACATTTTCACTGCCCAGTTGTACCACAATTGGTGAAACCCCTGGGGGTTTGAAATGTACACTATACCCCTAGATGAATTCCCTGAGGGGTGTAGTTTGCAAAATGGGGTCACTTGTGGGGGGGTTCCACTGTATTGGTGCTTCGGGGGTCTTGCTAATGCGACATAGCACCCACCAACATTCCACCAGAATCTGAGCTGCAAAATCCAAAAATCACTCCTTCCCTTCTGAGTCCTGCCATGCACCCAAATGGTATTTTTTGGTCACATGTGAGGCATTGCCGTACTCGGGAGAAATTGGGGCACAGATTTTGGGGTGCTTTGTCTCCTTCATTCCTTGTGAAAATGACAAATTTGGAGCCAGAACTGCATTTTTGTGTAAAAAAAATAATTTTTCATTTTCACTGCCCAGTTGTACCACAATTGGTGAAACCCCTGGGGGTTTGAAATGTACACTATACCCCTAGATGAATTCCCTGAGGGGTGTAGTTTGCAAAATGGGGTCACTTGTGGGGGGGTTCCTAACTTTTAGCATCTTATGGTGCCTAGAAACCTACATGGTGCCTAAAAAATAATCTCATAAAAAGGAGGCTCCAAAATCAAGTAGGTGCTCCTTCTATTATGAAGCCTGTGGTTTGGTCAACGTGCACACTAGGGCCACATATAGGATATTTATGAAAACAAAAGAATTGGGGGAATCAATTTTTAGTCACATTTCTCTAGTAAAATCTACTGTGTTCCTTAGAAAAATGTATTAAAATTGCAAATCTGCAAAAAAAATGAAATTTTGAAATTTCACCTACACTTTGTTTTAATTCCTGTGAAACACCTAAAGGGTTAACAAACTTCCAAAATGCTGTTTTGAATACTGTGAGGGGTGCAGTTTTTGAAATGGCATCATTTATGGGGGTGTCTCACATACAAGTCCCTCAAAGTCACATCAGAACTGAACTGGTCCCTAAAAAAATCAGTGTTTGAAATTTTCTTGAAAATTTGAGAATTTGCTATTCATATTTTAAGCCTCCTAGTGTCCAAAAAAATTAAAAGGATGTTGAAATAATGATGGAAACATAAAGTAGACATATGGTCTATGTTAGTTATTAACTATTTTGAGTGGTATGATTATTTGTCTCACAAGCAGAAAATCTAACATTTTGAAAATTGCTAAATTTTCCATTTTTTACGACATTTTGGTATTTTTCACAAAAAAACACAGACTGTATCGACCCAAATTTACCACTAACTTGAAGTACAATGTGTCACGAGAAAACAATCTCAAAATCACTGTGATAAGTAAAAGCAAAAAAAAGTTATCCCCACTTAAGTGATACCTGTCAGATTTGAAAAAAAGGGCTCTGTCAGGAAGGCAAAAACAGGCTGCGGCGGGAAGGGGTTAACAGGAAGCTTGATGTGTATAAGCCAATCTATCCCCAAAGATCATGGGGGGATATAATGACGCCCGAGTTTAGCGTCAATGCGGGATGCCGGATGAACTCTGACTTTTTATTAAAAGGGCAATCATTTGGGTATAACTCACTGACAGTCAGGATTGCAACGGTCATTTCTCCAATATCGGAATTCCAACTGTCAGGAGCCCGACGGGGACGAGCACACTCAAGCCCTTGAGTCTCAAAAATCCAAAGACTAAATATAGTATAAATTGCACTATAACAGAAACTACTGAGGAAGAGAGGGGTCTAGGTGTCACTATTTAAGGGGACTTAAAGGCAGGTAGGCAATGTAACAAGGCAATGAAGAAGGCAAGTCAGATGCTTGGTTGCATAGGGAGAGGTATCAGCAGTAGAAAGAAAGAAGTAATAATGCCACTGTATAGGTCATTGGTACGACCTCACCTAGAGTATTGTGTTCAGTTCTGGAGGCCATATCTCCAGAAGGATATAAATACATTAGAGACTGTACAAAGAAGGGCAACTAAAATGGTGCATGGCCTACATCACAAAACGTACCAGAAAAGACTAAAAGATCTTAATATGTATACTTTGGAGCAGAGAAAGGAAAGGGGGGACATGATAGAAACTTTCAATACATCAAGGGCTTTAACAAGGTACAGGTGGGAGACATTCTTCACAGGAAGAGGAGCAACCGAACACGAGGACATGCACTGACACTAGAGGGAGGAAGATTCAGGGGAAATGTGAGGAAGAATTACTTTACAGAAAGAGTAGTAGATAGGTGGAATAGCCTACCATCAGAGGTGGTAGAGGCAAATACAGTAGTACAATTTAAACATGCTTGGGCTAAGCATATTGTTATCCTTACAAAGCAATACGGATCAAATATGGTTTGAGGTAACATGTTTAAAAAAGGGGCAGACTAGATTTGCCAAGTGGTTCTTATCTGCTGTCAATTTATATGTTTCTGTGTTTCTAGGCCCTTGGTGGCGAGCTGCACTAATCACCTGTTCTACCTCTTTGGGGGTTGTGTACACCCATGAAGGAAAATAGCTTGTGTAAGTCGGGTTTCCAACTGTCGGAGAAACGTCCGTCAGAATCCTGACTGTCGGTGAGTCATCTGGCACCCAATAATCTACAAGGCATGGTTTTGCCTTGGAAGTGATTTCCCTTTTTAAAAAAACTTCCACGGTTGGCCAGCATCCAGCACAGCTGCCGAGCTCGGTTGTTCTTATATACTTTCCTTTCTGAAACATGCCATGTTTGTCAAATTCCAATCCCTTTTCCGATAATAGCCACGCCTCTTTTCTCTGTAAACGGAAACCAATGCTAATTTGACTGCTCTGAATATATTGCATAATCTTTTGTATGTCCTTTATGAAGTGAAGGCTGTCATGCTGCTTTGCAAAGATGACTCACAAGGGTCATTGCCACGACCCTTGTGAGTTGCAGGCGTGTCCCCATCCCGATTCTGACTTCCCACATGTTGGGAGGTATACTTAAGCTGTAAAACAGTTATGTATTCTAAAATGACATACTGGCCACTGGTAGCAGTACTTGTTTCCTAGCACGGCACCCACGATTTTTAGTCGTATGGCATCTTATTCATTGTGTCGCATCGCATGCCATATAGCCGCATACGATGCAATGCGATTTAAGCACCCTATACGATTTTAAATTGTATAAGCACGCCAACCCGAAGCGTGGCGAGCGGCGGCGGTACGCGTCCTCCGACCTTTTCATACCCCCACTATCCACATTGGCGTGGAGTTGATTTTATATAGTGTGGCGAGCCACCGAGCCTGAAGCGTGGTGAGTGCAGCAAGCCCCGCGAGGGGACGAGGAATACATGTGAAGTTATCCGCGTGCGCACGCCACGCTTCAGCTCGGTGGCTCGCTGCGCTCGCCACACTATATAAAATCAACTCCACGCTGCCGTGTCTAGTGGGGGTATGAAAAGGCCGGAGGACGCGTACCGCTGCGCTCGCCACGCTTCGGGTTGGCGTTGATAGTGGGGGTGCTTTTAACATTGTAAGCACCTGTTACAATGCTTATACAATTAATAATCTTATAGGGGGCCCATTTTACATTGAAAACACCCATTAGGGTGCTTATACAATTTTAAATCGTATACCATTGTATATGGCATACAATGCGATGGTATACGATTTAAAATTGTATAACATCTGCTGCCATCGCGTAACATCGCATCGCATACCATTGTATGGCTTATGGTATGCGATGCCATGGGCGCCGTGCTAGGAAACAAGTACCCTGGTAGCTATAATTAAAGATCCATTCATAGTGAAATGTGGCTCCATATAATGGCTAACACTTATTACAGTGGCGTAACTAAGTTTTGGGCGCCCCCCCGCTGTTAGGGCCCCCCCCCCCCGCCCTGCACCCCCAATCCCCCGCCGCCCATGTAAACCCCCCCCAATCCCCTGCAGCCTTACCTATCGCGCTGGTCCCGGCGGCTCCGTTCTTTTTCTGCTGAGGACCACCACAAAATGGCCGCCCCCATACAGCAGACAGTTTCAGAGAACTGTGTGCTATATGGGGGCGGCCATTTTGTGGTGGTCCTCAGCAGAAGAACGGAACCGCCGGGACCAGCGAGATAGGTAAGTCTGCGGGGGATTAGGGGGGGTGTGTAACTATAGCACCGCAGCCCCCGGCGCCCCCACATGCACAGCGCCCCCCTGCGGTGGTGGGGGCTGCGGTGCTATAGTTACGCCGCTGACTTATTACCACACCCATAGTGTTTGAATGCTGAAAGAGTAATGATATTGCCTTACTAGTACAAATTCCTAAAAAATGAAACAAATCCAGTTGTAGACACTAAGGTCAAGGGCTGGAGACAGACAGAATAACATTGTGGTCAGGGCAGGCAGTAAGCAAATTGTGGTCATAGAAATAGGTAAAGACAGGAGGACAAAGGAAACAGCTAATCAATACTCATTACTGAGGCACTTACATGAAAATCTCAGAAGAACATGTCACTACAATGAAGTGCTACTAACATCAGTGAATTGCCATGCAAGCTATTTAAGCATATTTGAACCAATAGGCTGAGAGATGTAATCAATCGTAGACCGCTACATCTGTGGAAAGAGGCAGCCTCTACTGAGCCTTCCTTAAGAATCAGCCTAAGGACCAGATCAGAAAGGATGTTGGGGAGTTTTCATTTGGAATCTGCTGTTCAGTGCAACTCTTGTAGAACGGGCACTTATGTTTATACACTAAAGAGGTGTGTTATTAATTGTAAACGTTCTGGCCTGCTCAGTTATGAGGTGACTGACCTCTCGAGTAAATGTTTAGATGTAAAGCCTTTTATCAGTGACTCCGTACACACATTTAATCCTACAACTAGCAAAGGTTGAAACACCTGCATACATTATTCATTTATTGCTTTGATCCCTCTGCGTTTGACAAGATGAAAGATCCATACTTCATCTCCTCTCTATCACTGCGTGTTGGCAGGGAAAATGACAAATTGCCCATGTAGCTGTGTTCTTGGTAACTCATGGCTGGGAGAATTTGCAAGATACACTGTTCTATATTTTAACAGGGTCGAAATGTCAAAATATAAATACACTGTTTATGTTTTTAGTTTGGACATACCGTACTACATATATATATATACTGTCTACTGTAATATATATATATATATATATATATATATATATATATATATATACTGACTACTGTAATATGTATATATATAGGGAGATAGAAGGAAAGCGCTTCATGGTGCAGTATGTCACATAAAAACACACTTTAATATAGGAAGTCCAGCACACAAATAGAATGGGACTCGTACCAAAGGATTTAACACTGTGGGCTGGATACCACATGGAATACATAAAAACCAAAGGCAAGAGCTGCTCACGATACGCCGGGAGTCTTTCACCGTCACACTCGAAGCCAAACAGCTGGTGTGCTGCACAGAGACTGGGTCGGGTTCAGATAGATGGAAACACCGGACAGCGTGAGCGTGTCAGTCTGTAGAGCGCTCTACAGACTGTGTTTGATTAAACCTTTCTACCAGGCCATATGTTTGTGGGTAGTACCCTGTGATGGTAATCCTGTCTACCTTGAACAAATGGCATAAATGTTTCATAAGCTTGGAAACAAATGGGGTACCTGGGTCCGTTAGAACCTCTTTTGGTATTCCTAAGCAAGTATATAGGGTTAGTAGCAATCTGGCAATATTGCCAGATTTTATATTATGTAGGCCTATACGCTCCGGATATCTGGTGGCATAATCCAATACCACTAGTATGTATTGGTGCCCTCAAGCAGATTTTAGTATTGGTGCCCTCATATCAGATCCATACCAATTTTCTCAAAAGGCACGGAAATGATAGGGAGGGATACCGGTGGAGCCCTAAACTCTGGCCGAGGGGCTGTCTCCTGGCACACTGGTCATTCCTGGCAATACCTCTTGACTGAGGCATAGATGCCTGGCCAAAAGGACCTTTACTGTATGCGTTGGAGTGTTTTCTCTTCCCCTAAATGGCCATCCCACAAATGCCGCTTGTAATACCAACCGCTCAAGTTTTTTGGGTACTCTTTACCTAGCACGGCGCCCGCGATTGGCATCGCGGTCATCGGGGGTAAAAAATCGCGGCCATCACATGCACTAAAAAACAGGTGCGACGCGATGCCCGCGATTTCCCATAGGGATCAATGTTAAAAGTGTCAATGGACGCGATTTTTGTGTTCAATGCCCGCGATTTTTCCATAGGAAACAATGTTAAATGGGCCACAGAGCCCAAATAGTCCCCCTGAAGTCTGAAATGGCCCCCACAATTGTTAACGCCACCCCACGATCAACGTGAACCCGAAGCGTGGTGAGCGCCGCGTGGGGCGGCGGTACGCGTCCTCCGACCTTTTCATACCCCCACTATCCACGTCGGCGTGGAGTTGAGAATAGAATAGTGTGGCGAGCGCAGCGAGCCACCGAGCCCGAAGCGTGGCGAGCGCAGCGAGCCCCGTGAGGGGACGCGGATACCTGTGAAGCCCGCGAGGGGACGCGTATAGCTGTGAAGGTATCCGCGTGCGCTCGCCACGCTTCGGGCTCGGTGGCTCGCTGCGCTCGCCACACTATTCTATTCTCAACTCCACGCCGACGTGGATAGTGGGGGTATGAAAAGGTCGGAGGACGCGTACCGCCGCCCCACGCGGCGCTCACCACGCTTCGGGTTCACGTTGATCGTGGGGTGGCGTTAACAATTGTGGGGGCCATTTCCGACTTCAGGGGGACTATTTGGGCTCTGTGGCCCATTTAACATTGTTTCCTATGGAAAAATCGCGGGCATTGAGGCATTGAACACTAAAATCGCGTCCATTGACACTTTTATCATTGATCCCTATGGGAAATCGCGGGCATCGCGTCGCACCCGTTTTTTAGTGCATGCGATGGCCGCGATGCCTGCGATGGGCGCCGTGCTAGGTAAAGAGTACCGTTTTTTGATCTTCTAACAACTGCTCTACTCTTTTCTCCTGTAATGTAGTAACACGATATAGCAAATGATTTTTCAATACAAAATATTACACACCTTCTTATCGTAAAGCAACAATCACCCTACCATTACCACTTTTACAGTCTCAAATACTTGTACCAGATTGCTGTCATCGCTTTGATCTTGTCCAAAGTCCTGCAATAATATTTTCTCACCAACAGGGTTCCATTGGGCCTTATTGGGTCTCAGTCTCCTGGGGTGGTTCAGTAGCTGCAATGGCTCTCCCAGATGTCAAGATTTGGTAGTCATTGGTCTATGGCATATGAGATGCCTCAGTGGCTGACTGTCTCTTAGTGTCACCATCTCCTGCAACAAGGCGAATTCACGGCCCACGATTAACAGATAAGATGGTCTGGAGGTCACCACAGCTACCACCTTTAATGGCCATCCTTGGATGATATGGAGTAAGTATACACTTGTTCACTCCTTAAAATCACCATGGATACACAACACCCTGACAGGGGGTAGGACGTTGTCAGCTCCTTGAGGAACCATATTGGCAGCAACAATGATGAGCTCACTACCAGTATCCACCAGTGCCCAGATCTCCTGGTCTTCTAACTGTACCAGCATCCAGAACAGGGTGGACTCTATTTGGGATACACCCGCAGCTGCCATGCTGACTAACGGCTGAACCGCTTTTCCCGCACTGCAATCCATTGACCACAGAAGGCGGAGGCTTTGATATTGGCCCGAATCCTGACATGGCTCAGCTGCCACTCAATCACCACTGTCAGCTGCTCAAATGTCTTGGGGTCAGCCTGAAGGGCCCACTGCTGCACAGAACGGTCTAACACCTGCATAGCCTGGAGACTATCTCCACAATGCCACTACCGGAAGTAGTCAATATTGGACTTTCTTCCTTCTTCATGTGGGTAGCTTGAATGTCTGCAACTCCATGGCTTTACCCTCTCTCGTCATCAATCTACATTTGGTCAGCAGTGGCCGGTGCCAGCTTTCTTTCTATGGATTCCCTACAGATGGAGCGCCTGTCAGCCAGCCTGAACTATCGCCAGATGAGCTGGTACAGGCTGGCAGACAGGAGCTCCATCTGACAGGGACACGCAAACTCCTCACACGCGAGCGCGCCCCCATCAGCACAGTGGCGGGGAGCGGGTTTCCTGCCCTTCTACGCTTCAGGGAGAGGGGCAGGGCGAGTGGGGGTGTGGGCAGCTATGGGGGAGCAGCGGGGACCCGGCGGAGGGCAAGGGCTGGCTCCATCAGAACGGGACACACTAGCATCCCCTGAGCACGTGCCCCCTTCTGTTGGCTGGCGGCGGGTAGTGGCAGCTGGTGAATGGTGATAGAATCACCAGGATCAGTTCCAGTGTGTGCTACTCCATCCGTATGTCCAGAGTTTCCGGCATCTTGCATCAAAGCCATCTGGTTCTCCTCTTATCCAGGGTATTTTCCCTCCAGGGCCCTTCTTCTTTATTCTATCCTCTGGTTCCACCACCAGACCTTCCTCCACCTTATGCAGTGGCCATTTAAAAAACTTGACATGGCGAGCCCTGATTGTTTTGTCATCAGTGCAATTTTCAACAGCAATCCTGGATTGCCTTTGCTTTTAGAACTCCTCTAACCATTATCTCCATTTATCGGAAGGTCTGGAATTCCTTCAGATTCTGATACGCCGCCACTGATACGTCGCCATGGCAACAGCCTTGTTACACTATCAAGATTCATATTATTGTAATCAGGGGCGGATCCAGGATAAAATTACAGGGGGGGCACCCTTTGGGTGGGAGAGGGGCGGTGTTAGTGGTGCCAGTGTACATGCCAAGAGAGCGGCGGGATTGGGATTAAAAATAGGCCCTGGCATTTAAAGTATGCAGGCCCACCATGGCAATAAAAGTGAAGGATGTAGTTGTGCGCTCGCCGAAGGCGCGCTCCGGAAAAGGGGGTGTAGGCACTCAACAGGGGGCATGTCCTTTAGTGTAGTGTACCACACCATATTCAAATTCTACACATTATGCAACAAAATACTAGACCCCATTTGACTTGCCCCTTACACATGATGCCAAATGGAATGAGCCAAAATTCACATAATGTCACATGGATTGTGTCAAAATTCACATAATGCCACAAGGATTGAGCCAAAATTCATAAAATGCCATATGGATTGAGCCAAAATTCACATAATGCCACACGGATTGAGCCAAAATTCACATAATGCCACACGGATTGAGCCAAAATTCACATAATGCCACACGAATTGAGCCAAAATTCACATAATGCCACACGGATTGAGCCAGAATTCACATAATGCCACACAGATTAAGCCAAAATTCACAATACGCTTCATAAACAGGGACATTGTCTGCCAAAGGCGTGCATTAAACATTTACACCATAATGTCCATTACACGTTAAGTTACACGCCATTATGTCCATTATGTATTATGCCAAACACCATAATGCATATTAAAAATGGTGCTGCATAAGTGCTGCTTATCTACATGATCATTGCCAGAGGTTCCATGCTCGTTGCCATGTGGGATTACATGCTCATTGCCAAGGGGGAATACATGCTTGCGGTAAATGGGGGACAGCCGCCGCCAGGCAGAAGTGACAACCACTGACAGTGGCAGAGCCTGGCTGTATTCAGGTCCCGGCTATTTGAAATAATACCCCTTTCACACCAAAAAATGCATTCCAAGGTTGGCCCCTTTTACACCAGCCTAGTCCCTGCATTTTCTGGTGTGAGGGGGAGAGAAAACCACCCCTCCCCCTTTAACCAGTTATCTCATTTAACCGGTTATATCTTCGGAACCAACTGACCCATTTACATGAGACAAGTATCATGAACAGCTATGAAATTACATTTCAAAAATAAAAAAAATCGGTTTATCCGCAATATCTCTGGAACCGATTGACCAATATGGACCAGCCTGGTATCATATTGAAGGCCCAGCGATTTGGAAGTGGGGGTCAGAATTAAGGGGTCCCATATTATCCTATGGGGAAAAACGTTACAGCTTTGCCAAGCGATATCTCCGGTTCCCAGGGAGCTAGAGACACGGGGCTGGGCTCGTTGGAAAGCCCTGGTCCTCAGCTACAAAAATTGCCCCCCCCCCCTGAATCCGCCAATAATTGTAATAGATTTCACGTTGCCACCCTGTCACACTGAGGGAGCTTATACAAGGAGTAGACTGGAAATAGACTGTTCAGATTTACCAGGATAGTGGGGGAAATTTACTAATATGAATTCGTAAAAAATAGGTGTATTCATAGGCAGAAATACACCTATTTTTTACACATTTGTATTTTCGGGATTTACTATCCCAAAAATACAGCAATTCGTATTCCTAAAGATGGGACATTCGTATTTGTATTTACAAATACGAATGTCTACACCATTGATAGAATACGACAGGAATCACCATTCAAAAGAATGGTGGTTCCTGATTTACTAAGCAGCCGTATTGATAATACGGCTGCTAATTGGCGTGAAACAGCCACGAAAATACGTCAGGAAGATACACCTTGATTTCCCTGTCGTATTTGCTTTAAGCCTGCACGGATCAGTCAGATCCGTGCAGGCTTTAGTGTAAAAAATAGATAAATAAATAAATTTAAAAAAAAAACAGTGTGGGGTCCCCCCCATAGCCATAACCAGCACCAGGCTGAAAGAGCCGGGGCCGGTAATTAAAAATCAGGGAACCCGACAAATAGGGGTTCCCCGATTTTTAACAACCAGCCCCAGGCTCCAGGTCCGGGGCTGGTTCCCAAAATACGGGGGACAAAATGACTAGGGGTCCCCCCATATTTTAAGAACCAGCCCCAGGCCAAACCAGCCAGCAGGGTAATGTCACAGCCAGGGGACACTTATTATATAAGGTCCCGCGGCCAAAACATTAACCCTACCGACCAGTCAGCCTGGCCAGGGGCCCTGGGGGAGTGGGGACCCCCCCAATAATGGGGTCCCCCCCCTCCAGGACTTACCTGACCAGGCTGAAGCCTGGTGCTGTCCCCAGCACTGTGGAACTATGAGTCCCAGCAAGCCTCCCCCGCAAGATTGGACTTGGAGAACCACAAGTCCCAGCCTGCGGGACTTGTAGTTCCACAGTAATAAAAATAGTACAATAAATACACACTGACACAATGAAAATAAAACTTTAATACATCCATTACACACATACTGATACTTACCTATCTTGAGCCCGTAGGTAGCCCTCTGTCCTGGTGTCCGGTGTCCTGTGTCATCCTCCAGGTCCATGTCGGCGGTCCGTGTCATCCTCCAGGTCCATGGCGGTGTCCGGGTCCAAAGTAATCCATGGTGGAGCTGTGGAAGGAAATCCTACTCACCTGGCCCTGTGGTGAAGATGTCTTCTCTTGATCCGCCTTAGTCCAGGTATTCTTCAAGCTGCCGGCGCTCCCCGCACTCTCCGCATCGGACTGAGGAGAAATGCAGAGATATTTCATACTCTGCGCCTCTTCTCAGGATGATTTCTATTGGCCGCCTACCTGGACTAAGTCGTATTACTTCGGACTCGGACACCGCCATGGACCTGGAGGACGACACGGACCGCCGACATGGACCTGGATGTCCATGTGTGTATTTATTGTACTATTTTTATTACTGTGGAACTACAAGTGCCAGTGGGCCCTTTAATGCCCCGCAGGCTGGGACTTGTGGTTCTCCAAGTCCCAGCTTACGGGGGAGGCTTGCTGGGACTCATAGTTCCACAGTTTTAAACAATAGTTTTTCATCTATTTTTTTTACACTGAAATCAGCCTGGTGGCCACCGCTCCAGGGCCACCGGGGACAGCACCAGGCTTTATTGAGGGGGTCCCCACTCCCCCAGGGCCCCTAGCCAGGCTAACTGGTCGGTAGGGTTAATGTTTTGGCCGCGGGACCTTATAAAATAAGTGTCCCCCGGCTGTGACATTACCCTGCTGGCTGGTTTGGCCTGGGGCTGGTTCTTAAAATACGGGGGACCCCTAGTCATTTTGTCCCCCGTATTTTGGGAACCAGCCCCGGACCTGGAGCTGGTTGTTAAAAAGGGGGAACATACTTAGAAATAGAGAGACGGTGATCCACAAGACGTGGACAGCCGTTCGCAGAAAGGATTCCTTATTGGAGGCACACTTTTGAGATAACAAATGAAGAGTATAGTGATTATATTAAAACGTAACTTTTAATTCCAAATAGTCTAAAATAGTTATAACTCTTTATAGAAAAATAGAGAGCATGATTGGCCTTTAGATGGCAACATAGAATTATGCCTTTAAATGGCAACAAAGAGTTATTATTAAGAAATTTTTTTTATCTTACTTAAGTGAACAAAAAAGTATATGTATTGCCACTGATACACAATATCTAATGTAGTGGCAGTAAGTGGTGTTTATTTAAAGATACATCTATAACATTGGTATGTATTAATAATTTGTGGTCCTTAGATAGGACAGCTGATAACACATCCAAAGAGAAGTGACGAGTCTGTATATCTCATAATACATAAGATAAGTTACATTTATGTGTGAGAAAATTATTATACACGTATAGTACAGATAGTCACAAAAACACCCGTAGATGGTAATTAGCCGTTAATTACAGAGAATATCTGATATGTAAGATACCGCAGGTGTCCTAAAGGGGATGGGAAAAGAGCGAGTACAGTGTGTTTGAAATCAACTCTTTCTGCTGCCAGCCGTCTTCATAAATATTTGAGCGGACAGGTGGTGAGAGAAGAGATTGATACACTGATGGAAAAATAGCAAGATGCAACGAGGACACTTCTGTGTGTGGTGTTAGGTCAGCCCTGATAACCAGGTATTGCAGGGCCAAAATTCGCCACCAGAAAGTCTCTCTTACATGGAAAAAACAACACAAGGGATAGAGGAGTTGGCAATAAGTGATGACTCTGAGACCATATGTAATGTTGGTAATCACTGTGATTTAATCAAACATCACACTAAAGATAGACGTACTGTGATGGGATTTTCTGATCATTCGTGCACAATTAAGGAGATGATGAATAGTTGTGTTTATATAAATCACAGGATTAGTTTGTACATTGCAAAAGAAACCGCATAGGTGGTTAATATATATAGTGAGCACATGCACTGCTGGTAATTAATATAAATGTGTGTACTAGCCTGTAATCACAATGTTGTCATATCTAATAGAAGAAACTTAATATTGTGAGTTTCCACATAGGTGGCTAACACCAAAAATACACCTGCCAGTGTAACACCTGACAGAGAAAAAAGTCTATATTATCAATTGAACATAGGTGACTAACATCAAACATATACCTGCCAATGTGACACCTGACAGAGGGCTACCAATGTAACAATTCAACATATACATATTCTAAATAGGTCTATAAGAGTAAATGTAATTTAAACAATCAAATAGTCAAGTGTAGGAGGGTAAGGAAAAGCAGCAGTACTGGTTGCCGGGGTGGATCACTGAGAACCCGTCTTCAGTGAGCGGACGGGAAATATGAGTGAGCGAGTCGGCGTGCTGCTGGAGAAAAGGTAAGGAGAAAGGTGCAGGGACAGCGCTGTGAGCGGTGTTAGGTCTGTCCTGATACCATTAGGTAGCGCAGGACAGAGATGCGCCGCCAGCGCGTCACACTCACCCAGAGAAGGAAGACGGGACCGGACAGAACCTGCGGCGGCTACGGGAGACTGGAACTGTGTTCAAGGCTGGCAGTTCCCCATGCGATCAGGGAGCTGCTGTAGCCTCTACAGCGTCAGAACGCGTTTCACCACGTGGGCTTGATCACCTGAAGCCTTCAGGTGATCAAGCCCACGTGGTGAAACGCGTTCTGACGCTGTAGAGGCTACAGCAGCTCCCTGATCGCATGGGGAACTGCCAGCCTTGAACACAGTTCCAGTCTCCCGTAGCCGCCGCAGGTTCTGTCCGGTCCCGTCTTCCTTCTCTGGGTGAGTGTGACGCGCTGGCGGCGCATCTCTGTCCTGCGCTACCTAATGGTATCAGGACAGACCTAACACCGCTCACAGCGCTGTCCCTGCACCTTTCTCCTTACCTTTTCTCCAGCAGCACGCCGACTCGCTCACTCATATTTCCCGTCCGCTCACTGAAGACGGGTTCTCAGTGATCCACCCCGGCAACCAGTACTGCTGCTTTTCCTTACCCTCCTACACTTGACTATTTGATTGTTTAAATTACATTTACTCTTATAGACCTATTTAGAATATGTATATGTTGAATTGTTACATTGGTAGCCCTCTGTCAGGTGTCACATTGGCAGGTATATGTTTGATGTTAGTCACCTATGTTCAATTGATAATATAGACTTTTTTCTCTGTCAGGTGTTACACTGGCAGGTGTATTTTTGGTGTTAGCCACCTATGTGGAAACTCACAATATTAAGTTTCTTCTATTAGATATGACAACATTGTGATTACAGGCTAGTACACACATTTATATTAATTACCAGCAGTGCATGTGCTCACTATATATATTAACCACCTATGCGGTTTCTTTTGCAATGTACAAACTAATCCTGTGATTTATATAAACACAACTATTCATCATCTCCTTAATTGTGCACGAATGATCAGAAAATCCCATCACAGTACGTCTATCTTTAGTGTGATGTTTGATTAAATCACAGTGATTACCAACATTACATATGGTCTCAGAGTCATCACTTATTGCCAACTCCTCTATCCCTTGTGTTGTTTTTTCCATGTAAGAGAGACTTTCTGGTGGCGAATTTTGGCCCTGCAATACCTGGTTATCAGGGCTGACCTAACACCACACACAGAAGTGTCCTCGTTGCATCTTGCTATTTTTCCATCAGTGTATCAATCTCTTCTCTCACCACCTGTCCGCTCATATATTTATGAAGACGGCTGGCAGCAGAAAGAGTTGATTTCAAACACACTGTACTCGCTCTTTTCCCATCCCCTTTAGGACACCTGCGGTATCTTACATATCAGATATTCTCTGTAATTAACGGCTAATTACCATCTACGGGTGTTTTTGTGACTATCTGTACTATACGTGTATAATAATTTTCTCACACATAAATGTAACTTATCTTATGTATTATGAGATATACAGACTCGTCACTTCTCTTTGGATGTGTTATCAGCTGTCCTATCTAAGGACCACAAATTATTAATACATACCAATGTTATAGATGTATCTTTAAATAAACACCACTTACTGCCACTACATTAGATATTGTGTATCAGTGGCAATACATATACTTTTTTGTTCACTTAAGTAAGATAAAAAAAATTTCTTAATAATAACTCTTTGTTGCCATTTAAAGGCATAATTCTATGTTGCCATCTAAAGGCCAATCATGCTCTCTATTTTTCTATAAAGAGTTATAACTATTTTAGACTATTTGGAATTAAAAGTTACGTTTTAATATAATCACTATACTCTTCATTTGTTATCTCAAAAGTGTGCCTCCAATAAGGAATCCTTTCTGCGAACGGCTGTCCACGTCTTGTGGATCACCGTCTCTCTATTTCTAAGTATATTGATACTTGATTCCTGGGGGCACCTCCAACAAGATACTATTGTTATACTTATTAACTACATTGTCTTTCAAGTTGGTTCTATAATTGTTCACCGGTAACCCCTCTTTTTGTCCTGTGCAGGATATTACCCAAAAATTGGGGAACCCCTATTTGTCGGGTTCCCTGATTTTTAATTACTGGTTACGGCTGTGGGGGGGATCCCACGCCGGTTTTTTATTTATTTATTGTTCCATTTTTTTTTACACTCTGCAGCCTGCCTGGATCTGACTGATCCGTGCAGACTGCCTGAAAAATTTGTATTAGCGGCCGTATATACAGCCAGCTAATACGAATTACTACGACATCGGAGGGTTACAAAGCAGTCGTATATGACTGCTTTGTAAATCCCCCTCCGGAACACGACTGTGCATACGTATGCAGTCGTAGGGGAAATACTAATACGAAAAACGAGGTTTTTCATATTAGTAAATTTCCCCCAGTATGTTTCCTCATGTTGGCACTGAGGGCTTATAAAAGCCATATAGTGAGGGGCCCTAGACTGCACACAATATATATTATAGCACTGTAAAGCACTCATATCGGTTGTTTTTATATACCGGTATGTTCAATTTTTCACACAATTATGTTTAACCCCTATAACACACACTGGGCGATTCTGAGTTGAAAGCAGCTCAGTTTTGCCATTGGCCAGTGTGTACGGGGCAGCAATGAGCGGTGAACACTGCTGGTATTACCAGCAGATGAGCGGCAGGGTGGACAGCTTTCCAAAGCATCCTGCTATGGAAAGCCACCCACCCCTGAAAAAATCGATTAGATGGGCAAAATTCGCTCAGTGTTTATGCACTAAGCAATTTTCCCCATCATCACTGTGCAAACATGCTGGGCAAAATCGCATAGTACGTATGGACCTTAACACTCCTAACACATGCAGTATTACAGTATATATCTAACACTCTTTAACACTTCACTTGCTCCACCAGGATGATCCCTTGGGGCATACTTGCCTACTTTCAGGGAGATTATAGTTGGTAGCAGAATTTTGCAGAGAGCCCATTGAGGGGGCGTGTCATGCTCCACCCATAGGGCGTGTCTAGTTCCATATATGGAGAGTTTGTGAAAAGAGATTGTGAATGTGGCACCAAGAAGCGTGGGTGTGTACTGCTACATCTAAGAGGAATATTTTAAAATGACTTTTGCCTAGAGGTCATCCTTGACTCTGAACTGTCCTTTATTCCTCACATTCAGTCTGTCGGTAAATCATGTTACATGCATCTAAAAAATATATCCAAAATGCATCCATACCTTACACAAGACACTGCAAAAACTCAAATCCGTGCACTCATTATATTACGAATTGTCTATTGCAATCAGTGGGGATGCAGTGTAAATCCCGGCAGTCGGGATCCCGGCGTTCAGAATCCCGACACCCCCGGAGGGAGAATAAATTAGTGTGCCAAGCGTAGCGAGGTACCGGGCCCGCTGCGTGGCGAGCGCAGCGAGCCCGCAAGGGGGGGCGATCCACGTCCCCCCCTTGTCGGGATTTCGGCGGTCGGGATTCCAGCGTCGGGATTCTGAACGCCGGGATCCCGACCGCCGGGATTTAATACTGAATCCAATCAGTGGTGTGGCTAGGTGCCACAGTGCCCGGAGAAAGGGCATGTTTCGCACCCCCTTCCCCGATTTGTAGTAGGCTCTTGCGCAGCCAAAAGGGGGTTCGGCCTAACATTATACCAGAAACCATAATGCCCATTGCACATTTTGGCAAACTTTGTAATACCCATTACACATAAAGAGAACGGAAGTAAGTGGCTGGAAGGGTCACTATAGAAGCGCTAGTAGTACTAGATAATTTTATACCCAAGTAGGATCAAATATTTAATATTTAACAGAGTATAGACTGCTGCTTCTTATATAGGGTGTGTCCCCTTAAGTACAGAAAAAAATGGAGGATGGAACAACAACAAGTGAATGAGGCTGTCCCTTTAAGGAGTGCAGACTAAGTCTGCGCTTCTTAAGGGAACAGCCACATTCACTTGTAGTTGTTCCATTCTCCATTTTTTTCATTACACATAAAGCCACATGCCGTAATGCCAATTACACATGAGGCCACACATGATGCCCATTACATACTATATAACAAACTGTAATGCCCATTACACATTTGTCACAATAAGTGCCACTTACCTACATGCTCATTGCTAGGAACTTCATGCTCGTTGCCAAGGGGGACTGATCTTGCTCGTTGCCAAGCCCACTCCCCCACCCGCCCAGCTATCCAGCTCCCAGCTGTGCCCGCCTACCCGGCTGAGCCAGAGCTCAAGTCTCCCGCCGAAGGTGCGCAGTGGAAAAATGGGCGTGGTCATGGGCATGGCCATATGACACTAGTGGGAGTGGCTACATGAGAAAGGGTCAGACTGCTCCCCCTCACAGGCTGCCCCCCCTCTATAATAATAACAACAGGACCTCAGGACCCCACAGGCTGCTCCCCCTGTATAATAACAACAGGACCCCACAGATTGCTCAACATGTATAATAATAATAACAACAACAGGACTCTACAGGCTGCTCCCCCTGTATAATAAAAGGACCCCACAGGCTGCTCCCCCTCTATAATAATAACAACAGGACCCCACAGTCTGCTTCCCCTGTATATTAACAACAGGACCCCAGCCTGCTCCCCCTGTATAATAACAACAGGACCCCAGCCTGCTCCCCCTGTATAATAACAACAGGACCCCACAGATTGCTCCCCCTGTATAATAATAATAACAGTACCCCACAGGCTGATCCCCCTGTATAATAAAAGGACACCACAGGCTGCACCCCCTGTATAATAATAGTAACAGGACCCCACAGGCAGCTTCCCCTATATAATAACAGGACCCCACAGTCTGCTCCCCCTGTATAATAATAATAAATGGACTGTCCCCCACAGCCGCTCCCCGCTGTACCCGGCATCAGTACCCCGTACCGCCATAAAAACCCGGCGAGCGCTTTCACTGCGCATGCACCGGCTAGGTATGCCGGTGCCAGTGATGCTGCGCTATGATGTTGTGACGTCATGGTGCCGCATCCCTGGCACCTGCATCCCAAACCAGTGTAAGCGCAGTGAGATCGCTCGCCCAGTTTTTATGGCGTTACGGGGTACTGGTGCCGGGCACAGTGGGGAGCGGGCGAGCAGGGCAGCAGAGTGCACGGCTCCGGCACCCGGTGACATTTCGGCGCCCGGAGCGTGTGCTCCGCCCTAGCTACGCCTCTGATTGCAATAGCCTCCTTATCGGTCTTCCTAAGAAAAGACTCTCACCACTACAATCCATTTTGAATGCAGCTGTGAGACTGACCTTCCTGGCTAGGCGTTCATTGTCTGCTTATATATTTCCGCATTCAATATGAAATACTTCTACTTACATACAAAGCCATTACTTTGGAAAAAATTAGAAAATAATGACTGCGTCTGGAACACTGCTGCCCAAGATACACCCTTAGACTTTCTTCCTGGCGTTGGTTGGAGGAAGGAAAACACCTAGGAGGCTTGAGGACCGGCGCTGTGTGTCATCTTCACCTATTAGGGGATCCTTCCATCCGGATAGGGAGGTAACCCAGGCCACCACGAGCCCCAGGTGTCTTTTCCTGAATTTTATCTTGTTTTATGGAGTTTTTATGCTGTTGGAAATAAATCTACTTTTTGGATTAACCACTGGAGTGAGCAAGTGGTATATATCCTGTAAGGAGGAGAGACCAAGTGAAAGAATCCTTTTTAT
The DNA here is from genome assembly GCF_055691185.1 of Crinia signifera. Classification (NCBI taxonomy): domain Eukaryota; kingdom Metazoa; phylum Chordata; class Amphibia; order Anura; family Myobatrachidae; genus Crinia; species Crinia signifera. The sequence continues at coordinate 67,306,246 of NC_139217.1, forward strand.
GAACATAGGGCACTGATTCCTGATGAGTTCACATTCTAATGGTCACCTGTTGATGATCCATGTTCAGGCTTTTCTTCACCTGTATGCTGTGAATAGAGAAAGCGGTACTTGTTTCCTAGCATGGCACCACCGATTTTAATTGTATGAAATCGGGTCGCAAAAATCGGTTCAATCGCATCGCATACAACCAAATCGCATGCGATGCAATTGACCCGACCGACCCGATTTTTACATTGGAACCAATGTTAAATAGTCCCTGAGACCCGATTTTACATTGCAACCAATGTTAAATGCCCCCCAGACCCCATTTTTAATTGTATACCCACCCTAATGGTAAATTATGTGAAATGCCCCCCCATTGTTAATGCCACCCCACGATGAACGCCAACCCGAAGCGTGGCGAGCGCGAGACGGTACGCGTCCTCCAACCTTTTCATATCCCCACTATCCACGTCAGGGTGGAGTTGAATATATATAGTGTGGCGAGCGCAGCGAGCCACCGGGCCCGAAGCGTGGCGAGCGCAGCGAGCCCCGCGAGGGGACACGCATTACTTCACAGGTATTACGCCTCCCCTCACTGGGTTCGCTGCGCTCGCCACACTATATAAAATCAACTCCACGCCAACGTGGATAGTGGGGGGTATGAAAAGGTCAGAGGACACGTACCGCAGCTCCTCGTGGGCTCGCTGCGCTCGCCACGCTTCGGGGTGGCGTTCATCATGGGGTGGCATTAACAATGGGGGGGGGGGCAAACAATCAAAAATCGGGTATGGGGGGGCCATTTAACATTGTTTCCTATGTAAAATCGGGTCCATCGCATTGGTCGCATTGCATGCCATTATAATGGCATCAGGACTGTCTTGTAATCTGATGGGACTGCAATGCTATGGAATTCTATCCTTATGTATCCCTCCTATTATCCCTATAGATTGTAAGCTTGCGAGCAGGGCCCTCCTACCTCCATGTCAGTTTGTATTTACCCAGTTTGTTTATTCACTGTTGTTTCCAATTATAAAGCGCAACGGAATAGGCTGGGCTCTATAAAAATCTGTAAATAAATAAATAAATATCCAAATGTAGATGAGCCCCAAAGCAGTTAGTAAGAGCTACTATACTTGATAAAGTGCTGGGAAATGGTGCAGATGATTCAATTTTAAATGTTTCTTTCTCGCATTCCTTTTTTCCCAAAAAAATATAACAGTGTAATGTGGGCTAGGTAAAATGAGGGAGATTGCTAGACTAATGAGGGAGAGAGGGAGATTGTTGCTATTTCAGGGAGTCTCCTGCAGAATGCAGGAGGGTAGGCAACTATGCCTTGGGGTGGTTTGGCTGATGAGGTTACCTGGATGTGCTGGTATATAAGTGTCAGGTATATAAGTGAAAGGAGAAAAACAAAAAGTGGAATAATAAGACTAAAGACAGAGAGTGAAAGTCTTCTTGAGGGGGACAATGTAATAGCAGATCATATTAATTATTATTTCTGCTCAGTATTCACTGCTGAAAGAGAGGGGAAGGGGCCACAGTTAAGTTGCAAGTATAGTCAAAAAACTGAGGGAGAAACAAGTACATTTAGAGAGGAGAAAGTCCTCACAGAACTCTCAAAACTGAAAGTGGATAAATCAATGGGGCCAGATGGGATACATCCAAGGATACTAAAAGAGCTTAAAGGGGAGCTGGTAAAACCAATAGCAGAATTATTCAACCAGTCACCAGCTACTGGGGTAATCCCAGAGAACTCGAAAACAGCTAATGTAGTCCCACTGCACAAAAGTGGAAGAAAGGAAGAGGTAAGCAACTATCGACCAGTGAGCCTTAAGGCCCCCATACACTATCCGATTTTGGGACGATTTCATCCGATTTCGGCACTTTGTGCCGATAATCGGGTGAAATCGGCCCAAAATCGCAGGTGTGTGATATCTGATCCGATCCGATGCGCGGTCCCGTGCGCATCGGACCGGATCAGGGAGGTCGGACGGTCAGTACATACGATCACGTCCAACCTCCCTGTATGCATATGCCTGCCCACCTGACAGGCATATGCATGCAGACACCGGGGGAGCAGTGGCGCAGGCAGCGGGTCCCTGAGCGCCGGGGAGTGCTGACCTGGCCGGGCGGTGATGTTCATATATATCAGCAGCACTGCGGGAGTCGGGAGGGGACGTGGTGCCGGGTGCGGCGAGTGCTGCTGGCTTACCTGATTGGGCATGTGATAACAAATAGCTCTCAGCCAATCAGAGAACGGACGGTCATTTGACAGGTATTTTAAAAATCTAATAGCCGCCACTGTGCGTCCCGTCCCCGCTGCTGCTATTTGTTATCACATGCCCGGCCAGGTCAGCCAGCAGCACTCGCCGCACCCGGCACCACGTCCCCTCCCGACTCCCGCAGCGCTGCTCTATATATATGAACATCACCGCCCGGCCAGGTCAGCACTCCCCGGCGCTCAGGGACCCGCTGCCCACCCCACTGCTCCCCCTGATGAGAGCACCGCCGCCCAGTGCCCCTCACCGCCTGCCCCCTGCGCCCCGACATGTGATAAATTGCAAGCGATTTATCACATGTTAAATTTGGCTCATCAAGTGCCAAATTGTGTGTGAGCCTCCCGGGGAGCTCCCAGGCGGCTCACAGGAGAATTGGGTCTGACTTGTCTTAAGGACAAGTCGGCCTAATGTATGGGGGCCTTTACATCAGGAAACAAAGAGTTGTAGAATATCTCTAAACCAGCAATTTACAGGATCCGAAACAGCATGGGTTTACTGGGGGAAGATCATGTCAAACAAATCTTATTTACTTTTTTGACTGGATGACTAAAGTAATAGATCAAGGTGGGGCTGTAGATGTAGCTTATCTAGACTTTAGTAAGGCTTTTGACACTTTCCCACATCACAGATTGTTAAATAAACATGAAAGCTTGGGATTGGATTTTAAGATAGTTGAATGGATAAGAGCGAGGTTGCAGGACAGAAAACAGAGAGGGAAAGGTTACAAGTGGAGTACCCCAGGGATCTGTACTTGGACCAGTGCTTTTTAATATCTTTATTGGTGATATTGCAAATGGAATTGAGGGTAAAATGTGCCTTTTTGCAGATGACACAAAGGTATGCAACAGGGTAGACACACCAGGAGGGGTAAAACAAATGATTGATGATCTAGGTAGATTAGAGGAATGGTCAAGAGCATGGCAACTACAGTTTAATGCCAAAAAATGCTAAATCATGCACTTGGATCTCAAATATCCAAAGACTAAATATAGTATAAATGGCACTATAATGGAAACTACTGAGGAAGAGAGGGATCTAGGTGTCACTATTTCAGGGGAATTAAAGGCAGGTAGGCAATATAACAAAGCAATGAAAAAGGCAAGTCAGATGCTTGGTTGCATATTGAGAGGTATCAGCAGTAGAAAGACAGAAGTAAGAATGCCACTGTATAGGTCATTGGTACAACCTCATCTAGAGTACTGTGTTCAGTTCTGGAGGCCATATATCCAGAAGGATATAAATACATTAGAGACTGTACAAAGAAGGGCAACTAAAATGGTGCATGGCCTACATCACAAAACGTACCAGGAAAGACTAAAATATCTTAATATGTATACTTTAGAGCAGAGAAGGGAAAGGGGGGACATGATAGAAACTTTCATATATATCAAGGGCTTTAACAAGGTACAGGTGGGAGACATTCTTCACAGGAAGAGCAGCAACAGAACATGAGGACATGCACTGACACTAGAGGGAGGAAGGTACAGGGGAAATGTGAGGAAGAATTACTTCACAGAAAGAGTAGTAAATAAGTGGAATATCCTCCCATCAGAGGTGGTAGAGGCAAATACAGTAGTACAATTTAAACATGTTGGGGATAGGCATATTGATATCCTCACAAAAAAATAAGGATCAAATATTGTTGAGGTAACATGTTTAAAAAAGGGGCAGACTAGATGGGCCAAGTGGTTCTTATCTGCCGTCACATTCTATGTTTCTGTTTCTATTTTTCAATATTTAACCAAATAAATTCAAATGCACATGACCCTTGACTTGTTGTCTTCACCCAAATGGGCTGTTGTACTCAGCTTTGCCGAGTAACATATACTGCTTTGTCTCCTATTTGCTTTTTATTTGTCCTTGCTCGCTGCTTGGAAGTATATCTCTATTTGTGCTTTTTTAACTTGTTCCAACATCCGTGTGATTGAGTGCACCTGCGTAACCTTCAAACATTGGTCTTTATCTTATAACACTCACACTAGATGCACACCACTGTAGAGCCTGCATTAGTTAACACATTAAAAAGAAAAAAAAAGTACTTTTGGAAGCTTGTTTATCTGGTGCCTTTGAATTATACAGAAACTTCACAGAAAATGACACTGCCAAAGTGATTAATGACTGCCATGTAATATACAAGAGCGCTGTTAGCATCTCAATACTGCCATCTAGTGGAATAACTGACGAGATAAAATATTTCCCTGCTGCTGGACCTTTGTTTTCAGAATAAATTTTGGCCATGATTTAAATCCTAACCCGAATCTCACATTGCTATAATGTTTAGAATGGTAAAGTCTAATGGGCAGTACAGATGATGTAATGGTTAGCATTACTGCCTCACAGCGCTGAGGTCATGGGTTCGATTCTCACCATGGCTCTAACTGTGCGGAGTTTGTCCCCATACTTGCGTGGGTTTCCTCCGGGTACTCCTGTTTCCTCCCACAATCCAAAAATATACTGGTAGGCTAATTGGCTCCCAATAAATTAACCCTAGAATGTCTGTGTGAGTGTACATGTGGTAGAGAATATAGATTGTAAGCTCCACTGGGGCAGGGACTGGTGTGAATGTTCAACTATACTCTGTAAAGCGCTGCGGAATATGTATGCGCCATATAAGAAACTGTTAATACGTTAATAAATAAAAAATAAAGTTATAATTTGGACAGTGCAACCCTGCCTACTCTCCCGGAATGGCCGGAAGGCTCCCAAAAATCAGGCCCCCCCCCCCCCCCCCGGAAAGGTGGGCAACCTTCCCGGATACGGCTACGGATCATCGATGGTTTATGGTCGATGTTGAATACTTTTGCCATCGATGTGGGAGAACCAGATGGTTTCTCTACATTGATGGCAAAGGAGAACCAAGGAGAGATGCACTAAATTTCAAAAGTGATAAATTGGAGAGTGATAAACAACCAACCAATCAGCTCCTGCCTGACATTTTTCAAACACAGTCTGTGACATGACAAGTAGGAGCTGATTGGCTGGCTGTTTATCACTCTCCATTTTATCAATTTTGAAGCTTAGTGCATCTGGCCCATGTTTTTTTTTTCCCAAGGAGCCAGGACATGGAGGATAACTCCGCCCCAACACCTGGAAGCCCTGCCCTCACATTCTGATTGGCCCACGGGCCATTCAATCAAAGATTATGGATGACCACCGATAGCTAAAATTATCGATGGTTATCCATCACATAGTTTATGACTATCAATGGCTGGTTGCAGAATCGCCATCTATGGTAACCATCGATGGTGACAGCACCAATGGCCATCCCTAATACCATCGCTGCTCCTGGAGAAGAGACTTTAAAAGTAGGCAACCCTGCAGTGGAAATGCTGTAAAATTTTGGATCAGCATTTCCTGGCTGACCTCATGGGTGAAATGTAATAGGATGAGAGATTCAGAAAGTGAGAGATTTGGTTAGAAATCTCCAGTTTTTTTTAAAGAGGCAATCATTTACATTGCAAAATCAAACTGGTTTTGCAGTGTAAATGATTGCCGCTTTAAAAATCTGGAGATTTCTTACTACATCCTATTAAAGCACCATATTACCTCCATAAGCTATTCTACCCAATTACCTTCTACACAATCCACTCATAACTTGACATATTTCCTCCTTCTACACCAGCACATCCCGATGTCACCAGACCAACAATGCTGAGTAACTGGATCATACAGCTCACCCAAACCCTCTGAAATCTGGCTGAACTTGGATTATGTGTACGTTATCCCTCTTGTAGTTCTGCCCCCCCCCCCCCCCCCCGACACAGCTCTTGCCTCACAAAGCTTATACTTACACTGCCCCTTCGTCCTCGCAACCTCACTGTCACTCCTCATGTCCCTGTTGTCACTCTCTCTCTCACCAATTTTGGCTCATTATGTGTGGCATAATGTGAATTTTGATCTTGCTGTGTGGAATAACATGAATTTTGGCTCATGTGTGGCATAATGTGAATTTTGATCTTGCTGTGTGGAATAACATGAATTTTGGCTCATGTGTGGCATAATGTGAATTTTGATCTTGCTGTGTGGAATAACATGAATTTTGGCTCATGTTGTGTGGCATAATGTGAATTTTAGCTCATACTGTGTTGCATAATGCAAATTTTGGCTCATTCTACGTGGCATAATGTGAATTTTGGCTCATTCCATCTGGCATATTGTAAATTTTGGCTCATGTTGTGTGGCATAATGTAAATTTTTTACTAATTCCAGGGTCGATTATTGTGTTGCACAATGTGGAATCTGGCAGGAGTGGAAATGAAGTTTAGTGTAAGATATTAGTAACTTCACGCATAGAGGCTTCCTGAAAACCTGCACTAAAGTATCTCACTTATGATTAGTTTTAAACTAAACTAACTTTTTGATGATTATGGAAATCTGATGCAGGCACAAGAAAAGAAAGTGGATTCCAGGTCACCCGATTTTCCTAGGATGTCGTCCCCCCCCCCCCCCCCCCCCGACTGCTTGAACTGCAGCTAACCCTTATTAAAGGGGAGTATTGAACAGAAAAGTGTTGGACACTAAGATTTACACTGTAACCCCATCGGTAGCATGCCCAGAAATTCTCTGGGCTAAGCTGTGCCGCCAGTGCGGACTCTTCATGCCACTGGTGCACCAGTGGCAGCACCCCAACCCCTTGCTCACTCCGCCACCAACAGCTTTCCACCGCCGACTGTCCGGGCGCCCAAACTGAATGCCCCAGCACGCCCGCTGAGTCCCAAACTTTTGAGATCACCCGACGCCAGTAGCCCCTTCCGTGGAGAGAATTTCTGGAGCAGAACAAACTTACCCTGGTAGATTTGGCCTGCCACAAGAAAACCCACCACTAAAGGGGTTAATCCTTAAAAATGTGTTTTGTGACAGAGAAGTAAATAGCTCATTCATTGGGTCGACCACTGAAGGTCGACAGGACTTTGGTCGTCCCTATTTAGGCGGAAATGTACTAGGTCAACAGGTGTTAAGGCCCCGTTGCCTGGATGCCACTTCCCAGGCGCCGCTGCCCTGATAGATTTAATGTGCAGCCCGTCCGACCGCCCCACTCCGCCCAGATGCACACTTGACAAGTGTATGGGCACATTTAGGTCAACTGAAATAGGTCGACATGGCTAAGGTCGGAAGGTCAACAGTCAAAAGGTCGACTTGAGTTTTTCATGCCGATACGTGCCGACAGGTGGTATTTCATGCCCTACCAATCACTATGGTGCGGTGGGAAAATAAAATAGTGTGCTGAAGGCAGCGAGGCACCTTGCCCAAAGCATGGCGAGCCGTGTGAGGGGACGCGGTAACTTAAATGTGTCCATGATGACTATGCCGACATTCGGGACAAAAACGTGAAAAACTCAAACCTTTTGACCATCGACCTAATGCTTGTGTCATCCTTCTGACCCTGTTGACCTTAGCCATGTCACCCTATTTCAGGTGTCGACCCAAGCCCTGTTGACCTGCAGCGGTCGACCCAGTGACCCATACCCGCCAACTACAGTCCTCGAGAGCTACCAACAGTTAACATTTTCCAGGTCTCCTCACAGAATCACAAGTGAAGTAATTGGCTCCACCTGTGGATCTTCCTTAATGGGTAGTTATTAGTAATAAACAGGCTTGGACTGGACTGGCAGGGGACCGGGAGATTCCCCGGTGGGCCCCATTCGGTTCAAGACTCCTCCCACTTTTAAAGGTCTGCCGCCTGACAATGATGCCGCCGGGTAGACACTGGCATCTGCTGCAGATGACTGACCCGGCAGTGGAGGCGGCCAGGCCGGCATCTGGTGATTGACAAGCTGCCGCTGCTGGGGTGCCAGGCTCAGTTTGGGCAGCTGCCCAGTGCGGGCTGACGTCACGTGCCACGATGTCGCGGACGCCGGCACTCTGCAGCTTCATGACGTCACATCTGGTGGACATGCCCATGCTTGACTCGTGTCCAAGCTGACCATCACTGTGAGGAAGACACCTGCGGCACCCCAGCGAAGCGGCACTGATCGGTCACACAATCATACAGAGCGGGACCATGCCAGGAGCCGGTCCACTGTACTTGACTGTATACTGAGGTACTACCAGGGGTTTTGTGCACTACAGGGAGTCGGGACGCCAGCTCCCTGTAACACAATTCCCCAGTGCACTGCCACTCTCCATTATAGATTGGTGAGTTATGTCCCAGAGACTTCCCCCCCCCCCCCCTAAGAAACTCCCCACTAGGGTGGCCAATCCCGGGATCGGGATCGTCGGGATCCCGGGATTTGGCCCTAAAAAGTCCGGGATTTCAATCCCGGGATTGGAGTATCCAATCCCGGGATTTCGGTATTAGACTGCGCATGCGCAGTCTAATACCGGGCAGCGTCTGAACACTCGCTCAGACGCTGCCCGACTGTTCCAGACCCCTGCGTGCGGCCTGCGCAGCGTGACGGTCACGCTGTGCAGGCCACGCACACCGCCCACAGCCCCACACTGCTGTCAGTGTCACTCCTCCTGGCCGCCCGCCCCCACCTCTTCTCCTGCGCCGGCCAGCCCGCCCCTTCACCGACGCCCGCCCGCGCCTTCCTCCCGACTGCAGTGCTGATATGAGGAGGTGCACGAGCCCGACGGCACCGTGCACCTCAGAACCCACACCACACCCGGCCGCCCGCCTGCCAATGTAAGTAAATCTGCGGGTCGGCCGGTGTGGGGGTGGGTATAGGGCACATGCCAGCAAACTAAGGATGCCAATCCCGGGATTGAGCATTTTTCAATCCCGGATCCCAGGATTGAAAAAATGCCCCGGGATTGGCATCCCTACTCCCCACGTAGCATTTGTTCTTTGTAAAAAGTGCATGCATACTTATGTCTGTTTTTTACCGCAATAAATATTAACTCTATGTTCACTATACACACTGTCATTTGCATATATGTGAATTAATCAGTGCCATCTAGTGGCCAATTAATTCAGTATTAGTCTGGTTTCATCTGTTCAAATTTGTGTCATTATGTGTAATGGGCATTACGGTGTGTGGCATTATGTGTAATGGGCATTATGGTGTGTGGCATTATGTGTAATGGGCATTATGGTGTGTGGCATTATGTTAAATGGATTTACAGTGTGTGGCATGTTTAATGGGCATTACGGTGTGTGGCATTATGTTAAAGGGCATTACGGTGTGTGGAATTATGTTTAATGGGCATTACGGTGTGTGGCATTATGCTTAATGGGCATTGTGTTTAATGGGCATTATGGGGTGTGGCATTCTGTTTAATGGGCATTACGGTATGTGGCATTCTGTGTAATGGGCATTACGTGGGTGGCATTATGTGTAATGGGCATTCTGGTGTTGGATTATGTGTAATGGGCATTACAGTGTGTGACATTATGTTAAAGGGTATTACATGTGTGGCATTGTTAAAGGGCATTACATGTGTGGCATTATGTGTAATTGGCATTATAGTGTAAATTTTTGCAGCGTGCAGGGTTTGCAAATATATCATATTTGATATTTCCCCTGTCAGGAAATATTGGCACAGATTGAATACCCCCCCGATATGAGAGAGCTATGGAGTGGACAGTAAGGGAGAAATGCGTGATGGGCTGGTAGAAAATCCATGGGCTACTTTGTACCATTTGCCCCCCAGACTGAAAGTTGCCATCCAGCCCCTGCATAACCTCACCCACATAATTATTACAAGCAGTGGAGAGAGAAGCGAGCAGGGCTGGTAATAATTGTGCTATATTAAACTCAGTCTCAGTCCTGAAGCCTGGCGCAGTGTAGCCCATGCAGTGTGTGCGGCAATCTGGCTGGTATGCAGCCGCAGAGAGGGAGCCAACTGCTGCAGCCACAGTGTGTGTGCAGCCAGTGATCATAGTGGTGCCTGCAGTCATCCTCCTCTATGTCTGCAGCATAATGGAAACAATGGGAATACGAAACAAAGCTCAAGAGAATGTGCAGCCCGAAGAGGACACTAGGATACAGGAATGGCATGGGCAGGCACACCTCTCTGGTCAGGAGACCACACCCCTTAAAGCAATGACCCCGCCTCTCGGTGGGCCCCTATGAGTGCATTTCCCCGGTGGGCCCTTTATACCCCAGTCTGACATTTGTAATAAATACACCTATGCATCTGCAAGGTGCCTGAACTGTTGGTAGCTCTCAAGGATTGGAGTTGGATACCCTTGGTACAAAATATGACATTGGGCCCGATTCAGACTGTGAATTTTCACTAAATACAAAACAAAGTGAAGGTGTTCCTCACGAATGGCGCCTTAGTGAGAAGAGTACGCCCCTATTTATAAAGGAACGATCCTCTTCTCCGTGTGTGTAGGACAATAATATAATACCACAATACTCCTTCTGATGGGAACTAGGATAAAACAAAGTTCTCAAAAGCGCATGGAAAGGAAGGTAGGTACTCGGGATATGCCTCCACGTCCAGGCCAGGCCAGTAGGCAATTGATCCAGTGTCCAATCCTCAAGGAGTAGGCAATTGATCCAGTGTCCAATCCAAAGGAGCACTCCCTTTGAAGAAGTTCACAGCAGATAATCGAAAGTGCGCTTGGAGCTCCTGTTGTTTTTATTGAGGATTGGACACTGGATCAATTGCCTACTGGCCTGGCCTGGACGTGGAGGTATATCCTGGGTACCTACCTTCCTTTCCATGCACTTTTGAGAACTTTGTTTTATCCTAGTTCCCATCAGAAGGAGTGTTGTGGTATTATATTATTGTCCTACACACACGAAGAAGAGGATCCTTCCTTTATAAATATGGACTTACTCTTCTTACTAAGGCGCCATTCGGGAGGAACACCTTCACTTTGTTTTGCATTTTGCCAATATCTGATATTTTAGAGATATCATTTAGGTGTACTTCCCTACAGGCTGCCTAGGCGCACAGAGGGTCATATCTCATTCACTTCTTCCTGTGAATTTTCACTGCCCAGCAATAAGGTAAACACATTTGCAGCCACGCACACAGGGGGAAAACTATTCACAATCATTCACCAACAAATGGTTTTCCCCTTTTCGTAGTGCCGAGTGACTAGAGACTTATTTAGTGCTGCGATTTCCGTGGGGAGATGGAAGCTACTGATGAAGTTAGTGGCCTTACATCCCAATGGCTGGGCAACGCCTGAGTTTTCCGGGACACTCCCAGAAATCGCAGATACACACGGTTTTTGCTGATGCTGAATTTTTCGCCCAGGCAAAAATCAGCACTGGGATTGAATAGGATTTTTCACCTGGGAAAAACTTTAGCCGCGATTGAATATGGGCCTAAATCTTTTTAAACATTGCCAGAGACTGTTGTGATGGCAGACTCAATGGATGAGTATTCAATAACTTCACTACCCTTACTGGGATGAAACTCTTCCCGGGTCTAGAAACTCTGGTCTCGACCAGGGTTGAACACGGCTCTAACCCAGGTTGGTGTGCAGTCTGAAATTTCCTTACCCGTGTTATTCAACGCAGCTTTGATGAGGTCAGACCAGAGCCCGGAAAACCAAGCAGCACACTGCAGAGCACACGTCTGAGGAAGCATTCTGGCAGTAGCACAGCCATGTCCTCAGTTTGGTCAGATGAGGAGGTGAGGGGATTGCTGAATATAAGGGGAGAGGAGGAAATCCGCAAATGACAGGAACAGTAAAAGACGCTGTGGTGCAAATATAGGCGGCACTCAGCAGTGGCGTAACTATAGAGGGTGCAGGGGGTGCACTTGCTATGGGGCCCGAGGGCTTGGGGGGCCCCATAACAAGTGCACCCCTGCCTCCTCTATAGTTACACCACTAGCACACGCACTGCCTCTGCTTCTTCTCCCTAGCTGGCTGCGCTGCAAAAAGCAGAGACAGCAGCAGCTGCTCCCCGCCTGCCCGTCTCTTCCCACCCCCGCCCACAGCAGCTCCAAGCCAGGACTGGAGAAGGTAGCGACGGAACGCTGCTTCTCCTTCTCCTCCCCAGTGAGTGAGTGGTGCAACAGCAGCTGCTCCCCGCTGGACACAACGTGTAGCTGCGTGACTTTTCTCAGACTCACACCCCCGCCGACAGCACATTCAAACATGATCAATGGGACGCTGGAGGGAACTCCTCCTCAGTGGGCAGCGTGTAAGCAGGGACAGCAGCCACTTCCTGCAATGCGCAGCTGCCTCTTCTACTACCCACCGCCGCCATCAGCAGCTCAGAGGAAGCTGTATCTCCTCCTCCTCCGTGGGCAGCAGCGCCAGCACCAACACATCGCTAACATGGCCAAAGTCAATGGGTTTACTGGTAGGATGTCAGTCATATGTCAATGCACAGCCCGGGGAAGTAGCTGCTACCTTGATTCACTGCCTGGGCCTGGGGGGAAGGTGATAGTAGTGGTCTCAATGTGCCATGCTGCAGGGTTGGGATGTATAGGATATATGTATGGAAACAGTGTATGTACAGTATGTTTGTATTTGAGAGGCAGTGTATTTATATACTTCCCCATCCCCTGCCCCACTCTAACCATCCCTGCCCGCAGCCTAAGCCCCCACAGCCTGACCTAGCCCTCCTTGCTAATACCTTACCACCTTGCACCTAACCACTTCTGCCTCGCAGCCTAACCCCCCCTTCTAGGTGCCTAAAACTAACCCCCCCATTGCCCAACCCTAATTTATTTATTTATGAACAGTTTCTTATATAGCGCAGCATATTCCGTTGTGCTTTACAAAGGAGACAGTAATACAACAAACAGGGTATTTGCAGACAGTCAAAAGGTAGGAGGGCCCTGCTCGCAAGCTTACAATCTATAGGATTAATCCAGTAGTGCCTAACACCCCCCCCCCCACACACACACACACTTTCCCCATGCCCACACTACCACTCCCTGCATTCTTACCAATCGGGATTCTCTGTGTTGGGATTCCAGTGTGAGCATCTTGATCCATTTTGATGTTCCAGAACCTGTTGACAGCAATTGGGATGCCAGCATCAGTATACTGAATGCCAGCATCCTAACTGCTGGGACTACATCCCATGTGTATATGTACAGTATGAATGAATATATATATATATATATATATATATATATATATATATATATATAGTGCAACGGAATATGCTGCGCTATATAAGAAACTGTTGATAAATAAATAAATAATAAAAAATATATATATATATATATATATATATATATATATATATATATATATATATATATATATATATATACACACACTATGCATTGTGGACCAGCATTAAAAGTTGTGGGGGGGCCCCTTAAAAATGTTGCTATGGGGCCCACATAGTTCTAGTTACGCCCCTGGCACTCAGTATTCCTCTCAGCCCAAAACTTTGCACTGCTCCTCATCATAAAACAGGTGTACAACATGCTGCACAGTGCGACACACTGTTGTATGCCAACACTTCAATCAAACATAATTAAAGCACAAAGACTCATGAGCTCAGAGATGTCTGCCGTGGATGCTACTGCATAACCGTCCCTGCCCCTCACTTTTGTTTCCTTTGTGATGTCATGTTTGTGAGCCTGAAAAAAGGTCCACTTTTAAGGACACCCATAGGATTTGCTGTGCTGACCCGGGTCCAGTGTGAAAGCGTCCAACCTGGGAATAACCCGTGTTAAAATGCAGTGTGAAAGGTGTCAAAGAGGTGTCTGACCCAGGTCGCAGCAGGGTTGGACCTGGGTTTGTTGTCTGAAAGCAGTATAAGTTGCTCTTCTTGGAACTTGAAAAAGTTCACCAATGTCTTTTTTTTATTTTTATGGAATGGTGCCTAGAACTGAACATTATATTCCAGATGAGGCCGTAGCAACGATTTATACAGTGGCAGGATTGCCCCATCTTCCATTGCCTCTTTTTATGCAAGTCAATACCTTGTTGGCCTTTGCTGCTGCTCCTTGACATTGAGCACTTCATTATTTATGAGCAACCCCAAATCCATCTCCATTAATGAGTCTCCCGATGCAGATATTCTCCATTTATGTATATGTTTATGTATTTTTCCCAGCCTCACAAATATCAGATTCTTACCTGATAATATGTTTTCCTCTACTCCACCATGGCAGCCATCACATATGGGTTCTTCCCTGATTGGGTAGCATTGGAAAGGAAAAAAAGACTCCTCCTGCATAAAAGGCTCCTCCTCCTTCCTGCTTGTGTCTTTGTTTCTAGCTCTCAAACACAAACAGTTAATTGCATACATAATACCGGGTTGGGAACTATGCTGCCATGGTGGAGTAGAGGAAAACATTATCAGGTAAGAATCTGATATTTCCTCTACCTCCCCCATGGCAGCCATCACATATGGGTCATACCCTAGCAGTTAATAGTCACTGGGTTGGGATTTTCCAAATTACACTGCAAATTAACTGTGTATATATATATATATATATATATATATATATATATATATATATATATATATATATATATATACTATTTTTTTTTATTTTTTTTACACACATCTCTTTTATATTACTGCAGACAGTACCTTACGTCCAAACTTGGCATCTGCTGAGGCCATAACATCCAACCTGTAATGCTTGGCAAAGGTGTGTACTGAGGCCCATCCTGCGGCTTTGCATAACTCCGATATAGAGGCCTCACCCTTTTCCGCCCAAGAAGTTGCCATCGCCCTGGTCGAATGAGCCTTCAACCCTTTTGGCGGTTCTTGTTTACTCGCTTTATAGGCTTCCACAATACAACTCCTTATCCATCGGGCAATTGTAATCTTTGATGCCGCCTGCCCCTTGTTCTTCGACTGTACATCAGCCGCCCACGGTTTGAGCCATAGGGCTCGTCTGGTCACAGCTGCTGTTGCACTGGCTCTAGCTGCCAACCTCATTGAATCTAATGAGGCCTCTCACAGGAATTCAATAGCCAACTGTACCTTCTGCACTGTCTTCAACAAGTCGGATCTCCTTATGCCGTCCAGCATATCTGCCTCCAACTGATTACACCACTCTCTCATCACCCTTGATGTAATGGCCATCGCAGCTGCCGGTTTCAATGCCGCCCCTGTTATTAGGTGCTGCTTTCTTAAACCCAATTCGATGCTTCATTGGGTCCTTAAAGTTATTCGCGTCCTTCAGTGGCAAGGTCGTCTTCTTTGAAATTCTAGCAATCGCTGCGTCCACTTTCGGCAGCTCATCCCATGTTGCTATTTGATCCTTTTGGAACGGATACATCTTCCCCATTTTTACTGGAATTACCGTCCTCTTATCCGGATTTCCACTCATCCAAAACCATATCTTTCACTGATTGGGATAGGGGAAATGTTTTACTTCTCTTCTTCTTGTCTCTAAAAAGCAACTCCTGTAGCTTCAACTCCTCCGGAGCATCCTCTATGTTGAGTGTTTGTGTATTAATGCCAGGAAATTCTCTACCATATCAGTGCTAAACTCGCTTTCTGATTTATCCAGAGGTGGATCTTCTGGTTTATCAGCGGCTTCTGCCGTAGAACCTCCAGCATCATCCCCGGACTCTGCTGATCCTTCGCTTATCCTAGAACGGCTTCTCTTCCCCGTTGCTTTTGCTAGGTCCTCTTTTGTCACAAAAGTGCCGGTAAGGGCCGTCTTGAGCATGTCCACTAATCCGGACATTTGCGCCAATGGTATCTGTGGGACTCTACAGGTATCACAGACACTGCCCACATGCTTGTCCGGCAAAGCCTTGCTACACATTAAGCACTTAGCGGCATGTAGCTTCTTATGCTTGGCTTTTCCTTCTCCTTTATCCTTACTGTTGTCAGACCTGCACCACACACATGCATTTTATTTTTTACTAGTCCATCCCAACAGTATTCAACAATAACTTTATCTTCATAGTGGCTTACCCTGGATTTTGTGTGGCCTGCCTCTTTTCCTCCTCCATCATAGATATTTTAAGTCTAAAAAGACATAATACCCTTAGTGCCAGACTTAGCAAACATTCCAATGAAAAGCTGATTACACACACACTTACCACTCAGTGGTAACCAACGCTGCTTAGTTCCAGCCAAGGGGATCTGCAGCAATCCCAAATTTCTGCTGAGCACCACCGCACAGCCTGGGAGCTTAGAGTATATCCTTCTCCGTTGGTGGCATAGTGCAAATGCAGCTGCCTCATCATATACTCGCGCGCCGGCCACTATCCAATCCTGGCTGGCCGCGTCACGCCAGCCGCGCACTACGTGCGCGCGCCCGGCGCCATCAAGTCTCTGCCGCGCGCACAGCACACGCTGCTGCGCCTGACGTGATCTCCCGGCGCCGCCGCGCGTGACTCACTTCCTCACTCGCGGCTACCGTGTCTTTAGCCACGAGTGCAGACGCCCGCCCGGCTTCACACACTGATGCACCCGGGCAGATGGCCGCTCCCGCTGACCACCTAGGACGCCATCCCGCCTGTAGCCGCCCGCACCTGGGGACGGCATGCGGCCTCTCTGAGGCTTGTACTGGGACCCAGCACCTTGTCGTCGTCCCCCCCCCCGGAACTCACGGAAGGCAGGGGGGGGGGGGGGGACCGGCCAATCTTCACAGGGTAAGCCACCACCTCTAGCTACCCGCAGGGAAAGGAAAAAAAGACACAAGAAGGAAGGAGGAGGAGCCTTTTATGCAGGAGTCTTTTTTTCCTTTCCAATGCTACCCAATCAGGGAAGAACCCATATGTGATGGCTGCCATGGGGGAGGTAGAGGAAACTACGTTACTATAGCGGAGAGAGACACCGGGATACAATCATTAATTATAATGCATAGTGGGAGGTCCAGTAGGGTAAATATCAGCCATGGGCTCAGAAAATTGTATAAATACGTTTAACTCTATGGTCTTTTTTTTAACCTCACAAACTAGGTTACAGTTCGGTTTGGTTGAACGCAAGTTTCTGGTCCCAAAATGCATAACCTTACATTTATCAATATTAAACATAATCTTCCATATATTTTATAGGGCTACTCAATAGTAAAAAAAAAAAAAAAGCCACGTCTCCTGAGACTAAGTATGTTCTGGATGATCAATTTTAGCCTTCTGATAAAGTCCTTCTGGGTGAAACGCATTAAGCCCTCAGATGCTAGCCAACTGTTGAGCTGCCTGGTTGAATATACCTTGATCTGGTGGCAGAGTATAACATCTAACTATTTCCAGTTTGCACGTCAGATATGAACAAGTGTTGATAAAGTAGTATGCTGAAAGGACTAGTGTCTAGGTAGACAGTCAATAAGTAGATACATGCAATAGGTTGACAGCCAAAGACGACATTGACTAAAGGTCTTCACAAGTAAATGTTCGGACATGCCAATGGTTGACTACAATTGGGAACCATAATGTTTGCAGAGAAGCGAGGCACTGGGCCTGAAGTATGGAGATCGAAGTGAGCCGTGCAAGGATTCCGCGATACATTAATTGGGGTCCACGTCGACTGGTGTCCACATAGGCAACAGGTCGGCATGAGTTTTTCAGTTTTTGGTGTCAATGTCAACCTATCACATACGGACCTGTTGCCTTTGTCGAGCTAGTGCATGCAGACACTGTAGCGAGAAACCTAGACCTCTCCATCGAAATTCGTTTAGACATCATATCTCATCTTCTTTGCCAGCAGATAGTATTTAAGAACAGGCGCCAGAGAATACTGTAGGTTAAAAATATTTTCAAATTTATTGTGCAAGTAACATGTACTTGTAAAAAAGAAGGATGAATCCTTACCCCTAAGGGTATTTGGCACCAGCAAGGGATGGTAAGTGGCAGGGATGCAGTCCGGAAGTGCAACCTGCTGTGGGCCCAAATACCTTAGCACTTGGTAGGTTCAACCAGGTCAGGTCCAATCAGTCACTTCCGCCGACGCATTTCGAGTATCAGGTGCTCTTCTTCTAGGGCAAGGCGACTGGTAGGTGTGTGTTGCTGATATTTATACTTTGAAATGGCGCCCATTGTGTCCGTGACCGGAAGTGCATGGCCATGACTTCCGGTTTTCGTAGTTCTATTATAAATGACAGTTCTTCTAAATATAAGGTCACCCCGCAGGTTCATATCATGAGGTGTTATGTACCTCTTGTGCCAGGGGCTGTGTATTTGACAGTTCAACTCGATTCCCGTTGGCAGAAGTGCCGCGAGTACCGGCATCTAGTGATCACTTCCGGTTTCCGGTCATGGATGGCGATCCGTGATCGGAGATTGGTGGAAGTAGTACTTCTATTTCTCCATATTAATCCTGGGCTTTTTCCTCAGTTGGTAATGATATAAAAAAGAAAGAATATATATATAATAACAGGGTTCTCACATTAAAAATTATAGGTACAAATTTATAAAAGTGATACTATTAAACTTTTCTTAAAATATGTGATATTATATTATTATAATATATGAACCATTTGAGTTCAAAGTCTTTGTTGAGCCCTGTGGGAATCAGGGATTTTCATTGAAAGATCCAATGCATCTCCTTTTTTGCCAGTTTCTGATCGACATCAAAATGTCTCCTAGATGTTTTGATGGTTTCGATCCCCAGGAATTTTTTTATGCGATTTGGATTGCATGCATGAACCTTTTTGAAGTACTCAGACAGGGAGTGGGTTTCTAGTCTCTTTCTGATATTTCTTATGTGCTCATTCATTATGATTTTGAGATTTCTAGAACTTCTTCACACCTAACAAAGTCCGCATGTGCATTCAATTAAGTATACCACATGTGTAGTATGGCAGGTTATAAAATCTTTTATCTTATGGCTTTATCCTTTTATTTCAAATTCTGTTGTTTTTGATTTCACTAGGCGACACATCTGACATGTGCCACATCGGTGGAATCCATTTGTTTTTATTCTGGTATTGACTGTGGTATCTATAGCACTTCTAACAATCTTGCTTTGTAAGTTTCCCAGCTTTTTTGTAGATGAAATGAGGTTTAGATGGTAGTTCTTTGGCTAGACTGGAGTCTTTCTTTAGTATGTGTCAGTGCTTTCTGAATATCGATTCCAATTTTCTAGGATGGGAGCTGTATGTGGTGATAAAGGCGTATTTATTCATTGTAGTTTTTGTGGCTGTCTGTTTTTTTAGACTGCGGACGCGCACTTCCGGTCACGGACACAATGGGCACCATTTCAAAGTATAAATATCAGCAACACACACACCTACTAGTCACCTTGCCCTAGAAGAGCACCTGATGCTCGAAACGCATTGGTGGCAGTGACTGATTGGACCTGACCTGGTTGAACCTACCAAGTGCTAAGGTATTTGGGGTTACAGCAGGGTGCACTTCCCGACTGCATCCCTGCCACTTACCATCCCTTGCTGGCTCCAAATTCCCTTAGGGGTAAGGATTCATCCTTCTTTTTTTCAAGTACATGTTATTTGCACAATAAATTTGAAAATATTTTGAAACCATTCTCTGGCGCCTGGTAAATCTAGCGCACCCAACCACTTCCTATACATTCTTACGGTCTGAGGGAGACCTTCAAGTGATAACCAGATGGAGCTGATTGGCTGGCTAAGTGTTCAAAGAAACGGCGTATGGATATGAGTCGAAATGGAGCCGACAGGTGGACACCATTTATTGTAATGTTTTTTTATTAGCCTTAAAAGAAAGTGTAAACAGTACCATCCTTCATAAAAGGAATATGACACACTTATCTGTGGAAATAGAGCGTTAACAAAATTTAATGTGTAATATTGTCAAAAAATATATACACAAATAAAACAGTTACAGGATTAGACACAATGGTATAAAAATGTAACCTTGATTCCAAGGTTTAGGAGAAGAGTGCACCTTGAATGATCTTTAAAGATCTGGCTTATGTTAAACGAAGACACCTGACTGCAAGCTCCTATTAGTCAGTCCGCTCTACATGGTCGTGCCCTATGTAATAGCGACAGTTAATAAGAACACATACAAAGCACTAACACTCTATAGAATGGTTTGCATTTAACCTTTTTTTATTACGAAGACTGCTCATATATTGCAAGAAGTTTGTTTTCTTGATGAAAATTTTTTATTGAGCATTCTTACAAAAATAAAAAAAAAATTGCTCGACTATTTTATTGCTAAGAAACCAGATGCACAGTTGTAAAATGTAACTCTGAAGCCTGAAAACAAAAGCCGGCTTCTCTAAAATCGGATAGATTTGTTAGCCATGATAGCAGACTACCTAGCCAAATGAATGACTACTATAAGAATTCTGTCAAAGCAGGAACGCAACAGGACACAGATTTAGTTCACGAAGGGTTACCCAGCAACCCCAACTAATGTATTTAACCTTTCTGTATGCCAGAGGTGCTTTGCCTTGGGAAATCCCATCCGTTTAGCATAGTGGCATTCAAAGGTGTACCTGTTGCATACATACACTGGAGGCTGCCATTTTGTGGGCTGGACCAATATTCATCCATTAAATTATACTTGCCTACTTTCATGTAGGTTCAAGTGGCAGGTGAGGGGTGTGCCATGGTGGCATACTTTGCTTCCAATGGCATCAAACCTCTGGGAGAATCTCCTGGAGAATTTAGGTGTAAAATGTATGAATCTTGGAGAAGTGGTCTCTATCCACCATAAAGATCGTTATGTGCAAGGTGATAATGCTCCGGCCAATCAGCTCCAATATGTAAATTGACAGTTGGGAGCTGATTGGCTGGAGCATGATCACCTTGCACCTTCTTTATGGCGGATAAAGAACACTTCTCCAAGCTTCAGGAACATACCCGGAGAAGGCAACTATGCCATAATACCATGGAATGAAGGGCATTCCTGAGACCTATTGCAAAAACGGTCTCCCGGTTGCCGCTAGTTCCTAGTACATTCTCAAGAATATTAGTTCAGCATGCAAAATCGTAGTCTCCACTGCAAGTAGCAAGAACATCCTAAAAGCACAGTGCTGTGAACAAAAGGAAAACCTGGCAAAAAAAAAAAAAAGGTTTATACATTTTTCATATTGTACTTACATAATACACACACACAAAATGAAGGCAATAAAAACATGCCATCTTCAATGATTATTCGCAGAATTATTTGGTATAACCTTTATCAAGCTTGCACAATACAACTGTTTGTATTACTAAACGGGACCTTCAGCCCTCTTTCAGGAGGAAAACAAAAAACATATTAGTGCCGAGGCGATGGGTGAAAACATACACAATAGCTTCAACATCAAAGGGTTATTAGTTAAAGGCCCTAAAAAGAAGTACATTAAACACAGTACGCCCAGCAGCAGTGTGAATCATGGCCAAATGTTAGCATGTCCATCTGTCTAGCGAGCAATAAAAAAAAAAAATACAGTTTCGTTAGCAGACTAGTTTAAACGATCACAGGTTCTACAGAGAAGAGACCACGCACAGGTACAGCGCAGCAAACTATTAGAGCACAGCTGCTGAGGACAATTATTATTATGGGACACTGGCTACACACATCTCACAGACGCAAGAGGACACGAAATTATGGAAGACAGCGCTAAAAGATACAGCATTATTATAGGCACAACATTACACGCTGACGTCTTGTAGTGTTTGTTTTGCTGGTGATGCAACAATATGCTTTCGATATGTATAACAGGCATTTGACTACATAAAGTAACGTAATTGCTGGTCTAACGGTCTGCTTGGCCATTTAAAAGGTATAATAAACAAAACAACCCACACGCACCCCCCTCCCCCCAAAAAAAATATACTTTGGTAATTGTTACATCTGTTTCCATTATTTAAAGGAACACGAGAAAATTGGAGGGTCAAACCCAGCTAATCGGCTCACAGTGAAGACACAGACAGTCCCCCACAGCCACAGCTAAACATACGGTACAAGCGCAACAAGAAGTCATAGTCAAGACAAAGGAAACAAATTCCAGTAAACTATTCACAGCGAGGGAAAACCAAGAGATAAGGCCACAATGAATTAAGTTCTTGGTCAATGACAGAGATGAAGCAAGGCAATTTGTTCCTAAGAGCAACAGAACAAAAAACAACAAAACAAAAAAACTCTACAGTCTATACAAACAGCATATAAAAATACAAGACATTAAAAGGCAAATGGCAAGATGGATGCGTTATCCGAAGGTTGGATGGATCCCAGCTACGGATTTATTTGTATTTTCAATAGCACAAGAGAAGATAATATTCTGTCTAGAATGCATCCACAGGACATTACCAAGAAGGAAAAGAGAAACGTGTCAGCTGTATAGTAAACTAACTAAATCTAATGAGATGGGTATGCGGACCCTGGGTCAACCAACAATGGTCAACATATCAACATATCAAAGGTCGGCAGTGACAGAAGGTTGACACAAGCTTAAGGTCAACATGGGATTTTCCACTTTTTGTTGGTGTAGACCAGGGATGGGGAACCTTCAGCCCTCCAGCTGCTGGTGAACTACATATCCCAGCATGCCCTGCAACCGTTTTAGCATGGCCAAATAGCAAAACTGTAGCAGAGCATCCTGGGATGTGTAGTTCAACAACAGCTGGAGGGTCGAAGGTTCCCCATCCCTGGTGTAGACCGACTTGGACCATACTTTACTATCCAAGTGGGCATAGAGTGAGAATATAACAGTGTTTTGAGCTCAGTGAGGCACCGTGCCCCAAGCATGGCGAGCCCAGCGCTACATTTATACGGTGTCCATGTGGACATAAGTCAACAAAGACCCAAAACACGTGAACAAAACTCATTGACCTTTTGAGTGTCCACCTTAAGTCAACCTTCTGGCAAGGTCGACCACTATTAATTGGCCTAGACATTGTTGAACAAGGATACCGTAACCAAAGAGAAGGTGGGGGTATTATTTTTTGCTTATGTTAGTGAAAGAAGCACACCTGGAAGGCACGTGATGCTACATGGGCTAGCAAAAAAGTTTAGGCTCACTCAAAATGAACGACCCTTTAAATATGCTTCTTGTGGAATTTGGTCTTGGGTTGCGAGTAGCACAAGGTGAGGTAACGCTGCACACGGATGGAAATTGTTGGCAACTATACATTATATAAAAGGGGTAGGCATCCTATGGCTCACCCACAGAGACTTCTAGTAACAGATGGAGGACCTTCTTTTGTACAAACATAGTCTATGGCAATTCACCTGCCTCGTGGGCAGACATGGAGGAAAACGGCAGTGTCAGCATAGTAACGGCCTGATTCAAATTTGATCGCTAATGAAAGCATTTGCAAGTGGAGCAATTATCGAACGCTTGTGCATACCTACTGTATGCATCGGGTGATTAATATCCATGCGCCTTTTATGCCGCTAAATGCAATGTGGCTGGACTTTGACAGACAGGATGCTGGCGTTTGGGGGGTGGAAACCTGCTGTTTTCTGGGTGTGTCTAAATATATGCGTCTAGGAGTTTTAACGGAGGGTCTGTGACTTCAGCACTGGCCTGGTTCAGTTGCTGGTTAGCGGAAGCCTCACAGTTACTCACATTTGCACAGACGGCAAAAACGGTTTGATGGTTTGAGAATTGCTAGTGGATAGCGGCAGATTTGCATGGGTTGTTTTTCTTTCTGTTTGAGCAGCGGCTATCTACTCAGTCATCTGCAACTTCTCACATTAGCGATCAGCTCTGAAGCAGGCCCTAAACCAGTAACCGGGACAAGGATAGATCTCGTAACACATGAGAATGGCATGAAATAAATGCAATCTGGGTTATTTATCTCTAAGACGTGAGTGAGTGAGTGTGTGTGGGTGGGTGTGTGTGTGTGTGTGTGTAACATTTTTAATGTCTATGCAATTAGAGCTATCTGGAGCAAGTCCCCCAAAACTATGTAATACTGATATTTATTATGGCCTCATGAGCTTATTAAGAAATAAATCCTTTGAAGAAAAAGGAAAACTTCCATTCAGACAATGTTTATACCGCAGGAAGCATTTTCTAGCATGGCCGCTTTGTAAAAGGGTCCCGGAGCACCAAATCTAAGTGAGTAGAATCATATACATCTCCTACAATTACACAGAACATAACTGGAATTTATGTTGGGGATTGTTAATTGTATACATATTCCAACTAGTCTTTATTCACACAAATCGTGTGTAGGAAAGAAATGTATGTAGTCTCCCTGCTAGTACCTGCTTAATTGCAAGTATGGTACCCCCTTTTTAGCCCATTCAGGAACAGTGAATGTAATTGGACAATAGAGACCCCGCTGTCACTAATGTTGGGTTTTGATAGGTGCATATGGATCGCAGAGGCAGTAAGGGAAAGTGCTTTAAAAAATGACCATTTTTAAGTGCTTAACAAGGTTCATTAAGACTAGTGGGGAAATAAAATTGTACAATTTATAAAAACTTATTTCATATGAGCACCAGTCAAAGTGAAATGACAAGTGGCATTGCCACTTCAATGATGTGGGCAAGAAATGATCATGTGTGTATTTCGGTCTGTGCCATTCTATTGGTTATAAAATTAGGGATATTAAAATGTACCTTGTGTAAGTGGAATGAGTGATATTTGGTAGTACCAACCTCAGTTACAAGATATCAGAATCATGTCCAGCCAGGGTAATGCAGTACATATTAAGGAGTGGGTTCAGAAAGGGCCACTAAACCTAAACATATAGTAAATTTAAAGACATACATACTAATTATACGCACACACACACACAGCAGTATAAGAAGCATACTGCTGAATGAATCAAACCAGTGGGTGTTATTTCCCAAAGATCCGCCATGCAGTAAGACATAGCAAACAAACTGTAATCAGATTTCACTAAGCACATGTCTTACGTTGCTATGGGTTACTACACAGTGAAGACTTGCAATTATATTAAAGACTATGCACAAAGCAACACAGACAATAGTAAACATTTCATGTTCTGTCTATGGTATGGGTAACTTCATGGGTACTTTTAGGTTTAGTAGCCCTTTAACAGTGCCAAAGAACAGGTTTCTTTAACAGATACAGATTAAAGTGCGCCCCACTTTCTACCGGCAGTGACAGCATCCACTTTGTCAGCTGAGAACCCATTACAATGCAACAATCCACTAGGTAGAAGTGACACGGGACTTCACCGGCTCTTAATGAAAGGATAAGCCACAGTATCACACATGGGGGCTCGGCACACAAAATGGCTGCCTCCACTGTAGACAAAACAGGTGCACATAAAACAGTGTAGACATATTTGGTAGCTGGTTCATTTTTTTCCTTCAGTTGCATCGGTTCACTGAACAGGTCTCATAATCCCAAAGCCCAGTGCCAATAAGGCGATAAATAGCAACATAAGCCATAGGGAACAACTCAATATAAAAAAAAAAAAAAGGAAATAGTAATAAAAACACTTCACTTACACTTAATACATGTTATGTACAAGATTCTAGAAAAAAAAAAAAAAAGAACACCTGAACCTCAAACATGAAAATTAATTTTGCTTTACTTAAAAAATATGAAAGGATTGTTTAAATGCCATGTTCTGAATGGATATTTTTTTCAGGTATGCTAGGACCATAAATAGTCTCTATAAATACAATAGCATCTACATCGAAGAAAGCCGCTATGGACTCTTGCCGATGAAGAGGCGACAAGGAAACATATATATATATATTTACATATATCAGTGACTACCATATGTAGCTCTTCAATTGTTGCTCTTTGAACGCTACACACCTCGGCGCAATTACACGCGGCAGCAGAAGCGTTATAGCAACAGCTGGAAAACAACAGGATCACTGGTTCTAAAACGACATTTAACAAACCCAGACAATGACTGAATAGGGAGCGCACTATCCACATACAGTTTGTATTGCAGGCAAGGTAGAGGCATTTTTTTAAAGCTTTTTGCACAGACTTCATATAATCTTTAAAACAAAGAAAAAAAAAGCTGGCCTTTATGTGGTTTGTTATGCTGAAATAAAGATTTCAGTTAAAAAAAAAAAAAAAAGATTTCCAGCTGTTGACCATTGTTGTTTGTAACTGGATGAGTATGACAATTACATTACACAGGTATAGCCAGGTTTGGAACCCGATTATACTTTTTTGAGAGAAAACAAAATAAAAGTAAAAACCTATTTGGTAACAAAAGTGTACTATATGTTATGATATAAAAAGGCATGGTGAAAATGTACCTTTTACTAAAGCTTATACAAGTTTCTTGGTCCGTAAAAACTAGGTTATGTTCATGCATCCTACTTTTGCTGAAGATTTCACCTCCGAGCCACAGTCTCTATTTCTGGCCAATTTTTTGACTTAAATAAAAAATACGGCTAAAAATAGATTTTTCAGTGGTGTTTTTACACTTACATACATTTCCCTACCCCCCATTTCATTATTGTGGCTTCATTTTTTCTTTTTTTTATTAACTCGGCACTTGCAGTTCAAAAGGTTCAGGCGATATGAACAAAATATGGAGAAAATGTTTTCTCACGAAAGCTCGAAATAGAATAAAAAACAAATTAAAAAAAAATAAAAACCTAAGGAAAAAAAAAGTCAAAAATAAAAAGTTCATTATACATGTCCTTCCATGTAAAAACAAAAAAACAAAAGTCAGCTGAAGTCCAGGTACAAGAGTTTGAGGTTAGGACACTACTGCTGCCGTGGATGATGTGACGTTGGTTGGGTTTGTGCTGACGTTTGTGTAACTTCCCTCGCTATTCGTGCTGGAATCGCTGGAGGCCAAAAGGCTTGAGTTGGCTCGTAGGATTGCCCCGGCTGCGCTACAATGGGGTCGAGGTCCAGGCTCTGGGGTGTATGTGAAAGTAAGGCTGGTTGAATAAATTATGCCATCATTCCGGACCAAAGTTACTGGCACCTGCACTGGCTGGCGGACCCACCTCCAGCCCTCTCGGAAAGCTGATATATCGGGAACGACGCACAACATGCTCTCTGCACACCTGGGGAGACAACAGACCCATTAGCGATGCAATGTTCACTAGTTGGAGACATCTTTCACATACCCTGGGAATTTACACTGTATGTCCGCTGCTAACAATTTATTAAAGATATAGGAAGTCAAAAAGCAGCATCTAGATTTAAACCCTGACATGAAACTATGCTGAAACGCAAGATGCTCATGCCTAAGGTCAACAGTCAAAAGGTCAACATGGGTTTTTCACTTTTTTTGGGGTGGAGGGGAGGGGGGGGGGGTTGGTTGCTGGCTAGACATGTGGAGGGAGGGCGTGGAGGGAGAATATAATAGTGTGCTAAGCTTATCGAGGCACCATGTGAGGGGGCGCGTTACAATTAGACGATGCCCATGCCGAAATTTAGGACAAGAAAACAATGTAAAACCCCATGTCGATCTTTTGACTGTCTCCCTAGCCATTGTCGACTAATGCTCGTGTCCACCTTTCAACCATGTCGACCTTAGGCATGTCAACCTATTTCATGTTTAACCCATGTCAACCTTCAATGGTCGACTCAATGGCCCATACCCTTTACTAGTGGGTTCCGTTTATGAGGGTACTGCTTTCCTAGCACGGCGCCCATCGCATCGTATACCATAAGACTAAATATGGTATACGATGCAACGCGTTATTGTACAATAAAATATCGTATCGCATTGTATGCCATACAGTGGCATACAATGCGATGGTATACGATTTTTTATTGTACAACCACCCTGATGGGTCCCTACAATGTTAAATGGCCCCCCATTGTCAACGCCAACCCGACGAGAGGTGAGCGCAGCGGTACGCGTCCTCCGACCTTTTCATACCCCCACTATCCACGTCGGCGCAGAGTTGATTCTAGATAGTGTGGCGAGCGCAGCGAGCCCCGTGAGGAGATGCGGAATACATATAAAGTAATACGCGGCCCCTCGCGAGGCTCACTGCGCTTCGGGTTTGCCACGCTATCTATAATCTACTCCACGCCGACGTGGATAGTGGGGGTATGAAAATGTCGGAGGATGCGTTGATAGTTGGGGGTGGCGTGGGGGTGCATTTAACATTGTAAGCACCCATTAGGGTGCTTATACAATTAAAAAAACGTATTGCATCGCATGCGGCTATATGGCTTGCGATGCGATGGCATAAGATGCCATAAGATGAAAATCTTGTGCGCCATGCTAGGAATAAAGTACCAAAATGAGTGTTCCAAATACTATTTTACATCTGCCTTCTACTAGGTTCCTTTCCCCCATTCCATCTACCCACTCGATACCCAGTCTTCCCTATCCCTATTTCCTGCTGATTGGCTGGATCTGTCTGTGGATGGGCCGGCGGCCCAGGTCGGTTGTTGGGCAGGTATTTTGTTCTATTGTTCTGTAAGTCACTTTGTCTGCATTTGACCAAGTTACTTTCTTTTCTTTTTATTTTGTTTCCATTTATTTTATTGTCATGTTTTTATTTTAACACTATAGTGATCATATGCCTATGTTGAGTGGATTGCTTAGAGATATTTTCTCCTCCTTGCTCCTTAGAAGCTGTAGAAAGCACCTCCCGTCCCTATTTTATTCAGATAGGAGATAACTATTTCCTCTATTCTACAGTGTTTTTTTGTTTAGAAAATGTTGAAAATGGTTTTTGATCCTCATTGACATTTTGTATATCATCATCCACTGTTAGATGTATTGTTTTTGCTTATTGAGGCTCAATAAAATATATTTAGTAAAAAAAATTAAATGAGTGTTCCACGGTGCTCTCTAGTGCAGTGGTTCCCAACCCTGGTCCACAAGTACCCCAACAGTACACTTTTTCCAGGTCACATGGCAGGTGCACTCATTATGCAGGCACATTTGAAAAGTTCACAGGTGGAGCTAATTATCTCACCTGTGATTCTGTGTGGAGACCTGCAAAACGTGCACTGCTGGGGGTACTTGAGGACCAGGTTTGGGAACCACTGCTCTAGTGGCAAGTACACAAGCTCACTGTGGCTTTAGGACATTACTCCGCTTCAAGTGGTGGATCTGACCACCAACAATGTGATGCGCTGTAGCCCCAGAAGAAACAGTATGAATGGACATGATATTAATAGGGAAACTTGAAGGAGAATACCACCACAGGACAAAGAATAAGGGGAGTCTATGTGGAATTAAATCTAGAATATAATCAGAATGAAACAGGGTAAACATGGAATGAGGGCAAAGCACATGGGGCAAGACAACCGGTGAGCAAGAGGACAGCGAACGAGCTGAGACAACGACAAGCAAGAGGCAAATCATTGGACAATAGGACAAAGGATATCAGAACTGTACACAAGCCAAAAGATACCTGTACATAGTCTCTGCCTCCACATCCCCAAACCAAACTCGCAAATTTGGAGTGAAGTTCTGTCCTGTGAGCTCCAACATTGCTACATCTCCACCTCCATTCAGCTGAAAAAACAAAACAATGGTAAAAATCACACACACACACACGGGGGAAAGCTTTCAGAACTACACTAACTTTTTTAGTCATCCTTTATAAAACCTAACTTGCACTGCAGTATGTTTTGTACAGGCTTGCCACGCTTGTAGTTCTAAATACACTTTGTGCACTAAAAAAAAAACACCTAAATATATGAACTGTGTTTGCTACAGAGGTGATGTTCGCTGCTGGTGGATACTGCAGTTTATTCCACTTTAAAATAATCTGTAGTTAGAGACAGGACATGGGCACATTCAGGGGGAAATTTAGATGTGAGTTGTATTTCACATGGGATGTTCATATGGGCAACCAATCAGAAACTACTCTTTTTTTTTAGCACCTTCTAGAACAGTGGTAGCCAACTCCAGTCCTCGAGAGCTACCAACAGTTCATGTTTTCCAGACAACCAGCTGCACGCATTACTGGCTAACATTTTAAAAGAACCACAGGTGGAGCTAATTACTTCACATTACTACATTCTGTGAGGAGATCTGGAATACATTAACTGTTGGTAGCTCTCGAGGACTGGAGTTGGCTACCCCAGTTCTAGAAGATAACAGATAGCAACATCCCATGTGAAATACAACTTACATCTTAGTAAATATCCCCCTCAGTGTATTTGTCTGTGCTGTACTCACAGTACCTCAACGGCAGAGGTAATGTGGAACACAACTGCCATTTAACCAGACACCAGTCATCTTCAAAAGGAGAGTGCATTATATTTGATTTATCGCCATAAAAGTATTCTTCCCGCATTTACGTTTACAGTGGCTTTTCTTTTTGTAATCTAATCATACATAGGGGCTATTCAATCCCTGCTGCTATTTCCGCATGTGGAAATAGCATCCGTCCCCTATTCAATGCTGCAGTTGTTTACAGCATTGAAGGCTGTGGATTTTTGAATTCTCTATCGTTTCTCGACAATCTGAGGTCATTTTAGCCAATCCTCAAACTTTCCAACACTCAACAGACGAAAAAATGTAATTCTGACTGTCGAGTTGCAGTCTAGTGAAGCGAAAACGGTCTGGGATTCCGATTGTCGGGATGTTTCGACAGTCGGAATCCCAGATTGAATACTGTAATATTGTAGACTGAAGCAATAAGCTATGGGGAAATAAAATTAATTGCTTGTTTACTACAATTCCACAAATTTAGAACCAAGGTGTGTAACAGATGCTCCCAAGGGGACCTTACCTGAAGGCTTTCTACAACAGGCACAGGAGTCACCGGTGCGTGGACTGGTCCCATGCCTTCATAGAACGTGTATTCTGCCTTGTCCGTGCTAATGATTGTCCATGATGCACCATCGTTTATCATCTCTTTGTTTGGCTCTTTGGGACATGGAGTGGCCTTTGTGTTTTTTATGAAACAGCAGCAGAAAATTAGGATCATTCACATTATTTGCAAAGAACACAAATATAAAAGTTTGGAAAAAGTTTTAAACGTCAGACTTGACAAAAGAAAAAAAAAACTCACTTGAAACTGGATTATTCGTTCCTGAGAAAGGCACAAGTACATTCTCTCTGTATCCTTCAGGTAGAACGCACATTTATGGAGCTGGGAGACGGGATCATCTGCATCTAACAATGCTGTCTGTTTATCCACCTTCCGGATAATCTGCACATAATGCAAAGAATATTCTATTATGGGGGCGGGAAGGAAGATGATTGATGCAGGAAGATCCAGCTGCTCCGGAGTGTTTCCACAGTCAGAGGAGTGGTCATCTAGTCTGATGCTGATGCCGTCAACGTCATATACATATAGTAACGCACTGTACAATAAACATGCATTTTGTCTGCCTTGTCCACTATAAATACCTGATTGAAATACTTTTAAGAAAACAGTTACATTTTTTCAGTTAAACCGTATAACATTAAGTTAAATACTGGGCACCCTGAAGCGGTTTTACTCTGACAACAATTAAAGTGATGTGCATTAGACTGTACCCATCACTAGAACACTATCTGCTAATGAACACAATAGACAATTAGCTGCAAGCTGCACATGGCCAGGACCCCTTTTCTCTGCAGCCCAGTAGACACGGCCATTGCTCCAGAGTCTACTGCAGATGCGCAAATCCCCACATATTTCCGCTGCTGCAATACCAATGAGGGGCACTGTATCCTATGAAGCTTGGAGTGGGAGACAGCAGTTATTCATTGCTTAATGGATGGTAAAATGGGACGACAAAAAAATAAATAAAAAAAGTGGACAAAGCTGATACATCTAGAAAAATCTTTGAGGAAAAGATATACAGGTTGAGTATCCCTTATCTATATATCCGTTGTCCAAATTATTCCAGAAACAATAGTTTCTAGAATTTACTTTTCTTTTGCTCAAAGCACTACTGGGATATCTGTAAGTGGCACTACTGGTGGGACATAAACCCTGTCGACCTTCATGCATGTCGACCTAATTCCTTGTAGACCTAGTGACCGTATCTCAGAGGTAATTAAGCCTGGCAAAGTGATGAAGAGGTGATAAATGGACGGTGATAATGCACCAGCCAATCCACTGCATTTTTTTTTTAAATGACAGTTAAATTAGGCGTTGATTGGCTGGTCACATCTGCCCCACAGTTCTCTATGGGGAGTGCATGTGAAACAGTGGCTTCCAGTCAATGCATTTGCACCTTTTATATTATCCAATTTAAAAGTAATCAGTAAAAAATACAAAAAAATATATACAAGTCGAAAAATTCCAATATACATAAAAGGGCAAAATATATATATAAAAAAAGAAAAAAAAGATTTCCTATAATAATTGAACCCAAGGCTGGTTATGCCTTATATCAGCGGTGGGGAACCTCTGGCCCCCGGAGCCGGTTTTTGTGGCTGTACAACGAGTCTCATACAGGAGAAATCTCGTGAGAGCTACCGACCGCTCGTGAGA
Source organism: Crinia signifera (assembly GCF_055691185.1). Taxonomy (NCBI): domain Eukaryota; kingdom Metazoa; phylum Chordata; class Amphibia; order Anura; family Myobatrachidae; genus Crinia; species Crinia signifera. The sequence goes on from NC_139217.1 coordinate 67,338,529, forward strand.
TTTCCCCTGTATGAGACTCCCTGCACAGCCGCCGGACCACACAGACCGGCGACTTGTAACCTGCAGCAGCCGCTGGAGCGTGGGACGGCTGCAGCAGGATGATTTGTAAGTTGTTGTTTTTTTAAATGGCATTATGTCTCAATGTTAACAGCCCTCGGACCCCAAAAGGTTCCCCACCCCTGCCTTATATAGAATAAAAAAAGGATTATTCTTTAAATCCTGCTGCTAAATTGCTGAAATCTCCCCTACCGTTTACATTTAGACTGTAAGCATTTACCATATTGATGATTAATAAAACACCCTGGCCATCGGACATATAATGTATAAATTACAGTCCGTCAGCCTTGGCAGTTAGTAATAGAGGACGTACCAGTCTGGGGAGTGCCATGCCAGTAACAGAACACACAAGTTTTACTGTCTGTCCATAATGAATGTAACCATCACGCACAGTGAATTCCTCTCCTTCTGACTCATCCTCATCCACTAAAAAAGACAAATACGTCGATGAGTAAATATTAAATACAACATTACTTGAACACTTATTCGTGTAGGTTAGGGTTTCCAGTGTCAAAGGACTCATTTAAAAGCTTTTAGTAAATCTTCTTCACATTCGTAATTTACTAATTATCAATGCTGGGCTTACACTGACAGATAAAATGTCAGACACATCAGGTGGATAATTGTATAATCTATTCCCAGCATAAACACTTTATATAGATCCTCTGCATTAATACAATTCTATCTGTGAAACAGCTCATTCCAGAGTGCTGGAAAGTTTTTACAAATAATAAAAAAAGAAGAACTCCTGTCGGACTTACAAAGGTGGATGTAAAACGCTCCCCACTGTTGCGAACTGGCGTGAAAGTTTCCACCTTCTACGTGCAAATATCTTGTACTAACCGTCTGTGATCGCAGTCGGTTAAATAGTGCCACCTTTGTCCCTGATGCAATACATACTGGAACAGATAAGAGATCTAAGTTAGGAAACACAAAAAACGTCCTTTACGATGCTACGGTGGCTGTCCGCATTGACCATTACTAGACCCACAAAAACCACATTCGAGATAAAGCCCCTCAGATTAATGTACATACTGCTTTTGGAGTGCTATTGAACATATTATGTATATTAAAGTTCAAGCGGGTATTCAAGCTCTTTAATAAAAAAAATATATAATTTTTCAAATTTCCTTTTCACTAATAATTCTTTCTTTATTGTATAGATGCACCAATCATCACCCAACCCCGCAACATGGATTCAAGTGGTTATTGCAAGAGTATGAATTCCGAATATGTGCAATGATTGATAGCATTGCACTTTATACAAAATTATTAATACAATACATTTAATAAAGGCGTACTGTGTGCGGCAGGGGTGGCCAAACCGGTCCTGGAGATCTACCAACGGTCCATGTTTTCCAAATCCCCAAGCTGGTTCACAGCTGGAGTAATTACTAACTGTCACATTTTCAAACTTGCTGAATTCATTACTTCTACAGATCCACAGGTTGCCTGATATACATGAACTGTTGGTAGATCTTGAGGACAGGTTTGGCCACCCCTGGTGTACGGGGTATCATGACCTTTTGGGCATAGCATGAAGACCTTTTAGAATGACAAAATGTATTGAAGTTTGACAAGTAAAAGGTTACCATGTTCATAACACAGGCATCATAATGCCAACAAGACTCAACTGCTAGACCAGGGGTAGCCAACTCCAGTCCTTGAGAGCTACCAACAGTTAACGTTTTCCAGATCTCCTCACAGAATCACAAGTGAAGTACTTCGCTCAACCTGTGGATCTTTTAAAATGTCAGTGAGTAATGAGTGCACCTGTGCAGCAGCTAGGTTGTCTGGAAAACGTGAACTCTCGGTAGCTCTCAAGGACTGGAGTTGGCTACCACTGGCGTAGAGCTTAGCAATAGGGACTGGGGGTCAGACCCGACAGCGTTTGTTTTCTAGCATGGATTTTTAATATTATAAACCAAAAACCTGTAACACGTGAGAAAGTGATTAGCCGGTTACGCAGTTGTGCTTCACCACTACCTGCTGCCAACATGCTGAAAGGTCCTTTACCAGTTACACAGCTGACGCCCCATCATTAATATTTCAGTGAATGAAAAGAGAAAAGTACTATCTTTCAGGCAAGAGAAAAATAATAGAAATAAAATGCATCAAATAGAAGAAAGATGGGAGTGACAGACTAACTGAGCACCTGCTACAGCATAGACATGTCACGTGGGGACACGCTTTACTTACGGTCTGCATTTTTCAGTGACTGCTTCTTCTTAGATGGCTTTGAGATGACCTTGATACGTTTGCTTAAGAACACACCAATGTCGTCGCTATTGCCATAGAACATTTTCACTGATAACATGAAGTGCTTTCTCTTGTCAGAGTCGGATATGTACAGGGTTTTGGCAGTGCAATAATTCTGTGGAGAGAGAGAGAATCACCCGTAGGATACAAATGGCTTTAACAGAATTACTCAGAGGTTCTGGAAAACTAATACCTTACACATATAGGCTCAATAAAGAATTCTAGTTTGTTTGTTTTTAATGGCAAACACCAAGCTAGGTATGTGTGGGACCAAAACGCACTCAACGGATCCAACGTGATGGAGAAATAAGAGGCTGAGCTACAGCACCAAATTGGTGCTGTACAAGGACCATCTTCAGAGCCCAGACAGCCAGATCTCTGTGTGTGTGTGTGTGTGTGAGACCAGCTGCACACGGCATTGCCGCAGAAGGCCAGTAACTGCCAATCACCAGGGAGGCAACATCTATAAGACTATAAACATGACTATATATTTAAAAAAAATACACAGGCACATACTGTTGTGGTTAGTTAAAAAGATCCTTCTTTTAACGGATTGGTCCTTATTCATAAACTGTGCAGTTTCCAGAGTGACCTTTATCTCTGTGCTCTCCAAGTAGGAGAGCCACATTTATACAGGACTTCTCACTCGCAGGAACCATAGTTTTCTGCCAGAGTACAGGGAAGTGCCCACAAAGTACATAAGAGGAGCTAAAAAGGTTCTTCATGCCTTCAAGAAATAGCGCACAGCTCTACCCGCTCACCTTTCCTTCTAAGTTCAGCTGCTGCATCTCTTGCTCGCTGTTCCCAATGCCGATAAAGGCACATGGCTGAGACTCCTGCTCAGAGCAGCCGTCTCTCTCCATCTGTTCTTTCTTTTTCTTCCATCCACTACCCATAAGATACACACAAGGGGGAGGACAAAAAAACCTGCGAAAGAGTCACAGATTGCTTAGTAATTCTCGATTCTCACGCAGGAATGGCAGCAGCAGGTGCAAGGATACATCACAGTATTGTAGTAGGACCAATTATAAGTTCGACATGATCAAAAATCTCAACACAAGCTGGTTGATCATCAAGTCAACACAAGCAGGTCGACAGTAAAAAGGTTGACATGAGTTGACATGTTTTTCTATGCTGGCAGAAGTTGACATAAACACCGTATGAGTGTACCGCTGTGATCGACACACTTATGTCCTCCCTCTATGCCTACTGGGATGGTAAAGGAAGAACAAAGTCAGTTTCAACACAAAAAAACTCATGGTGACCTTTTTTCATGTTGACCATTGGCTTGTGTCGACCTTTTGAGCATGTCAACCTAATGTACTTTAGACTAGCAGGAAATTCCGACTAACTACTGATGATCATGGTATAATATGGGGAGAAACGGGAGACAGAAAAGTACTTAGAAAATTCAGGTCAAGCATTCAACTAACTTTTGCGATATGCGTGCTTTGTCCACAAGATGGCACTCTCGTCTAAATGATCACTTGACCAACGCACGCAACACCACAGCCAGTGCTACATTGTGTGAATCGGAATGTGGATTTTCCAAACGGCAAACGTATATAATTAGTGCTGCAACAAAACAATATCGCAGGAGACGGCACCATCTTGGCTGCTCTAATGATATGTGTGCGCTATATAAGAAACAGTTAATAAATGTGGGGATACTACATAGGACATGATTATTTTGCATTATGAGATGAATGAAATGTACAGACGGCCACTGTGATAATGATCATGAAGCTGTTCCTAGCAGTTATCATGTGCAGAATACAATATCGTATGACCAGGAGCTGGCAGTAGATGGGGTAGGACTAGGCCAGGTTTGCGTTTTATTACTTTTTATTTTACTCTGAAAACTATCCTGTAATACAGGAATGTAAGGTCGTCCTCCAAAAGCTTTTCTACAAACACATTTGGACTTGCTGTTTATGCTTCATACTAAAACGTACAATATAATAAATAAGGGAGGCTGGAGACCAAGACAAAAAATACAAAAAAAAAGAAAAAGCCCTGAAAACTCGCTGCTGCTAACAGTTTCCATTCTGTGCTGACAATATTATTCAGATTGCATTTTTGGGGGCCTGTGGGCTCCTTTTATATTCTGCACTGTGAAAATGTATCTTCTATTCAGCAAACTATTAACATACGCAGTATAATTATACATGAATAAATAGAAGCGCTCTCAAACAGTGGCCCTTTGTAAGCGGAATAGGTTGTAAATGGTCACAGCAGTGGGAGAGGAGTGGACTGATCACGTGGGTCGCAGCAGGGGGAGAGGAGTGGCCTGAACTTGTGGGTCACAGCAGGGGGAGAGGAGTGGCCTGAACATGTGGGTCACAGCAGGGGGAGAGGAGTGGTCTGATCACGTGGGTCACAGCAGGGGGAGAGGAGTGGTCTGATCACGTGGGTCACAGCAGGGGGAGAGGAGTGGCCTGAACATGTGGGTCACAGCAGGGGGAGAGGAGTGGCCTGATCATGTGGGTCACAGCAGGGGGAGAGGAGTGGCCTGAGCATGCGGGTCACAGCAGGGGGAGAGGAGTGGCCTGAACATGTGGGTCACAGCAGGGGGAGAGGAGTGGCCTGAACACGTGGGTCACAGCAGGGGGAGAGGAGTGGCCTGAGCATGCGAGTGGGCAAAGACCCGCCCACTTGTGTGATTATAATACAGATAGTGGCATGTAATAGTGGCAGATATAGGGGGAAGGGAATCTTGTACTGAACACCCTAATGACACACACACCCATTAGGTTTCATATGCTGAGGAGTGTCCCTATGAATGGGGTTTTATTTTATTTACATCATCATTTCTTTTGTGTTTCAGTTTTCCTTCTTTGTTTCTGTAATCACCTATTAATGCTCAAAAAGACTTATGGCTTATCGCATATTGTGACCTTACTCTCAGTACGCAGAGCTGCCATGTGTTGTATGCAGGGGAAGATAAGGAGGATTATATAGACATGGCTGACCACCACCATAGGAAGCCAAAGAGATAAAGTTACATAAGGGCATTACACTAATCTGAAGGTGTCAATCTTTAAACGGAGTGGAACATTACATTTACACTGGACCATCAACTTATAACCCTTTTACACCGCCACAAAAACCTGGGCTTTTGCTTGTGGACCCAGGTCAGCAGCAGTGTAAAAGGGGTCAACCCATGTCCACTTAAACGGGACTTCCACCCACGTCCTGAACAGGGTGGAACATAGTCAGGACCTGGGTAGTGAGCAGTGTAAATGGGTATGCTGGGTTGTCTGACTCGGCTCCTTGGTGCTGAGTTTGCCCCTAGCGTGGCGGTCCGGGGCCCCAGTGTGGCGATCCCGGTGCTTGGAGATGATGTTGTCTCTAAGTGCCACCCCCGTTTACACTGCGGGTCGGCACCACAGTGTAACTGGTGCAAATCCCAGATCCGACCTGGCTTGGAACAGTGTTCCAAATACCGGGTCGGATCTGGGATTTTGATGTAAAAGGGTATAAATCTCACCAATAGGACATACATACAGTACACACACACACACATATCTATATTTATATATCTATATATATATATATCTATATATATATATATATATATATATATATATATATCTATATATCTATATATCTATATATCTATATATATATATATATATATATATATATATATATATATATATATATATATATATATATATATACACACACATACACATACACACAGACAGATGTGGTGCATATACAGTATTAATGCCCACTGTAAGAGCATTGTTCTACACAATGAGTAAAAGTTCATTTTTACTACATAGATTTAGAGCATTCATACATTTTTCTCTAGTTAAATTTAGTTTCTATTGTAATGATCTGGAAATAGATTGTTTAGTGAAAATTAGTAGTGCAATCACATTCACCTCATGTTACAATAGCAAGTTCGGCAGTGTGACCTGTCCACTCTCCCACCGACGTTTAAACTCCTGCTCAAACTGGAGTTCTGCAATTTTGGGATACTTGCACTATTCCTAATTCCAGCAACAAGGAGAAAACAAGCACGCCAAATCGGGAGGCCTGAGCCCTTGCAAATATAGGGCAACCAAGGACATCTGGTGTCACCTTTCACTGTACCCCTAATATCCAGAAGATAACACACGGATGGTAATATTCATCACAATATTCTTCACCCCTATTCTTAATTATCCCAAGAGTTGGAGATCTCAATTATACTAACATCATAAATCCCTGATAGAATCCATTGATTGCTCAATTTTTAATCATATTTATGTACCCCCCTTTTTTCATATATTAGGTGATAGATGTACATCATTTGTGTTATTAATTAAATATTAATCTTTGAGAACGTCTTGTCTCAATTATTGGAATAGCTAGCGCTGGCACATCTCTTGTTTGTTTTTCCTATATTTTTGGGCTTGACAACCCAGTGCCAGCTGCTATTGATAGCGCACCACTCCACTCCCATCATTATCTATACTTAGTTTAAAGACTATACAACCATCACATTGGGTGCCGAATGACCTCCCAACAGCCGGGATTCTGATGGTCAGTAGAATGACCATGGAATCCATTCGGTGAAAAGCCAGACAGTAGAAATACTGACTTACAAAGGCTATTCTCCCTCGCGGGGTCCACGATCCCCATAGAAGTAGAATATAACCCGTGCGAGCGCAGCAAGCCCGCAAAGGGGATTCCTTACGCTCGCCCCACTGTCTGGCGTCAAAATCCCGAGGCAATGGGGCTAGTGCAAAGAAGCCCCTTGTGGGCTCGCTGTGCTCACCACATGTTACATTCTCCCTCTATGGGGGTCATGGACCTCCACGAGGGAGAATAGCCTTGTAAGTCGGCATTCCCACTGTTGGGCTTTTAACAGTCTGGATTCTGACATCAGTCTACCGACCAGCAGAATCCTGACTGTCTGACCCCCATACCACATCTGTCATATCTGTGTATGCGTTGCACTGTGACATTTGGAACTGCGATGGGGGCTCTGGTGTGAGCTACGTTCTTTCCAGAGGCGTTATATCATTGTAGGGGACTTCTGCTTGCAGCCTGCGGAAATGTGAGCAGAAACAGCTACAGTAACTGGCCAGAAAAGGTGCTGCACAAGTCTACCTGAATGTTCACCTGTGGTGAGCATGGCTTGGTGTATGTTTATACAGCATTCATTCACTTCATGTATAAGAAACGTATTCCGATGTCGTAGGCTTACGTACCTTTTTTCATTTCCATAAGACTTCTGTGCAACTTTAGCATGGAGGATGAGTACGGTCTGATCACCCCGTTCTTTTAAATAATTCCGCATTGCTTCCCTAAAAGCAAATAAAATGAAAAGACCAACATTAGGCATGTAGAGGCTATTACCAGTTAAGATAAATGTCATACAAAAGTGATGTTTTTTGAGGACTTGTGGAAGACTTTACTTTGAGTAAAACTAATTATCTGTGGTTGAGCTGCATAAAAACATTGTATTCATGCTTAGTAGATGCAAATCTGCAGGTCTTTGCTGTGGTTTTCTACAACCACCACCTCTGAGCTGCAGGAGATAAACCAGAGCGCTCACTGCTTCACTTCCACAGCTTTGTGGCTCAACAAAGTTCTCACCCTGTCCCAGCAGCTGCCGCCAAGTACCTGGTGATTCTGTCCCGCTTACAACGCAGGCTTGCAACGACCATGGCTACTGCCTTATTTATAGAGAAGCAAGTCTTGATCGCAGCAACGGTTAACTGGGTCAGAATCTGTACATACAACACCATAGCAAACTGGACGGGGAGATAGTATGTCAAATATAGACTACTAAACCGGTGCCCACACCACTAGAAAGACCTGCGATCTTAAGATGTGGGCATAAATTAGCCTTGAAATCTTCTGTCCGTCCTGGACAAAAGATTTCAGGCAAGCGCACATCTTAACCAAAGATTTTTCTTAAGATCCCATGTGCAATCCTATGGATCTTTTGTTAAATCTTCTGATCTTTTGTGTGACATGAAAGATCAGAAGATTTAGCAAAAAATCCACAGGACCGCGCATCGGACGATTTTCGACTGATTATTGGTAAACATTGGACGATATATCGGACAATCTGCAAAAAAATTGTTCTAGTGTGTGGGCACCTTCAGCTACTAAAGTCCTTTACTGTCATGGTATTGGTAACCACAGGCTTTGAGTCTTCAGCAGCAAATGAGGTGGCCTTGTATAGATAAAAGTGTGAAGGTTCCTATTGGTTCATTAGTTAAGGTTTTTTAAGCACAGGACGAGTGTAGTGAAAACTAAGTCGCATTCTCACAGCGGACAATACCGAAGATAGAGCTAAATAAGGGTTCTAGAATAATGTCGGTTTCTTTTGTAGATTTAACCCTCTGAGTGGCAAATAAATTTGTCAAAATAAACGTCAAAATTGCCAAGCAGACATTTGTATTCATCATATTGACTGTAAAGTTTACCTTATAAAGGACATATAATCTTTTTTTACACAACATATTTAATTTGAATTTATATAACAAATGTGAGCGACGCCGGCATTTTTTGTGGATATTTTGAACAGCTCTCACAGAGATGTTGGCAGTCAAAGGGTTAAAATAAATGAACATAAGCGCTAACGCTGCTGACGGGACAGTGTTAAATTAAAGCCAAGCAACTTAATGCGTACAGATTATTTGCAGATGCAGCTGCGTGATGCTAAGCAAAAAACGACAACAAAAAAATACAAATAAAAAACAGGAACTAATTAAAAATATTTATATGATGATTCTATGCCCCCTGCACTGTTGAACCTGGTATAAGTTTCGCAATAACCATAAAAAGGAAACGGCAACCGAATGCATAGAACTAAACAAAAACCTTGTATATATAGTTTTGGGAAGTACTTTTGGTCTTTGCATAGGGCATTTCCACATTGGTTTCTATTATGTTGTGGGCAGTGCAACCTATACGAAGAGTCTGTTTACATAGATACTAGATAACACCCTCACCCCCAAGATTCAACATAATGATTCACTACACAATCAAATACCATTAGGTGGTCCAAAACATGAAGTCCTCCACAAATATGATGCAATACTAACTAACTTGCATGCTACATCTAGAGTTCATGTGTAAACAGTACTGTAGCTCTACCAGCAGTCCACGTTTTCCAGACAGCCTAGCTTATGCACAGGTGTAAGCCATTACCAACTGTCACATTTTCAAACATGCTGCATTCATTCCTAATCGACACATTCTACAGATCCGCAGGTGGTCTGGAAAACGTGAACTGTTGGTAGATCTCGAGGACCGCCCCAGATGGAATGCAATCAGCTATACAGAAAGTACAGTCACACATTTGGAAAGCACACAGACTTTCAGTATCGCCGAGCGCAGCAGATGCGGTCACATGAAAGCAGCCCAAGCAGGAAAAGTGCTGTACATACACATAATACTGTATATTGCCTATATTGAAGAGATCAGCCCTGCCTGGTTTTCTACATGGGATACCATTATATTCAAAGTAATAAAGGTGCTGCCAACATGGCAGTTTGGGCATCCAAAAGCCCAACTATTTGCAGAGTTCTACTCACCCCATTACATACGGCACCCAAAAACAATTCTATTCCCCTCTGTAAGCAGGGAAGCACCCGGAAATGAACATTAAGTTCATAAAGAAAAGAAGTTATGCTGTGTTCCCAAGGTGCAATTTTGCTTGCAATGCGATACCGATCCTTTTGGGATCAGAATCGAACGGCAAGCAAAACGCACTGGATCTGTACTATATGGTCTTGCTTGTATAGTCTATTTCACTGATCGGTTTACTCCTGATGGCATCTGGGTAAGTGGTTTATATTGCATGAGGAAAGCCAGAGAAAAAAGGTTAGGATGAGAGATGGATGGGTTTAATGAAGAAGTGGGTCTTGAAACTGCTTAACGTTTTGTAGGGATGTCTGATAGGGAGGGGTAGAGAATTCCAAAAATAAAAAGCACAACGGCCAAAATCTTGGAGGAAGGAGTGGGAGGATGGTAACCAGTTGGCAGGACAGGTGGCATGTATTTGTGCAGTGAAGAGGACGGGTGAGAGTGCAAAGAGTGGTAAGAGATGTAAGAGGGAGAGGAATGGGTGAGGGCTTTGTATTGAATTGGATTAGAAAGTGAAGCCAGTAATTGAAGAGAGGTGGACGTAGAAGACTTGTTGAGGAAGATAAGCCAGGCAGCAGCATTGAGGTTAGACTGGAGAGGAGAGAGGCGTTTGTCAGGTAGGAGGAGATTACAGTTGTCCAGTCTGGAGAGGAGGTGGAAATGGCGAGAGGTGTTGGATATGTGCTTTAAAGGAGAGTGAGGAATCAAGAAAAACTCCAAGGCAGTGTATTTGGGGGCTTTTCTCTCATTTTATTCAGATGCATAGGACTGCTGCTGGCTATTTGGGTTCACTTATATGTGCAAATTTACACCTCAAATTCACACGCCAAATAGGATAGCCTGAGGAAGAAGAAAAACTGGGAAACATCAGGAAAAATTGCGAAAACCGTCCATTTTTTCGCTCCCGAAGCTAACTGGATATCCCCATTTGTATTACACCCTGCTACTCACTTATATCTATATTAATGGCATCCTTTCTGCAGTTATAGATGTGACCAATTCATTAGACAGGAAATATCACTGTTACAGATGTTGGATGTGGAGATTGGAGACTTTACTTCTTTGTATGCAACAGTAAAGCTGGCCATGCAGTACTGCGATCTCTCACAGCAGTGTATGTCCAGCCGATCCCCTGCGAGCCACATGTGATACATCACATGCAGTCCTTTCACGTGTGATGATCGCATGTGACCCGTGTTCCCTGCCGCCGGGCGGAGGGTCCGAGGTTGGCCCTGCATGCCGGTCCAATCTCCGACCCAGGTCTGATGCGCAAGGGACCCGAGGGGACTGATTTTGGGTAAAATTGTTGGGTTTTTCACACTTGGAGCACTATGGCACCTAACCATTTCTCATCCTAACCCTCTGTTTATGCTCACTTCTATCCCTGCTGTGTCACCCCAGTTTGTCTGCCCCTTCCCTTTAGAATGGAAGCTCTAACGAGCAGGGCCCTCTCTCCTCATGTGCTTTTCTTAGAACAGGGCTCAACAAATACCGGGGGCCAGGTCACCACGGCGACCAGATATTTTGCAGGGAGGGAGGGAGGAAGCAGAATCTGGTCGTCGGCATCCCGACGACCCATCTCCCGCTCCTGTCAGGCCAGCGGCAGCGCGGTCCCCGACCAGCCTGTCAGACACAGGCTGGTATAAGAAGATGCGCTCTCCCAGCTGCCCGTGTCTAAATGTTTAAGTGCGGCGGCCGCAGGTCCCATCAGGGAGAGACTGCTTACCGCCAGCAGCTCCGTCCCTGCCTCTGCCTGGCTGCCGGAGTTACGTTCCCTTACACCCGGCTGTGGGAGCTCCATGACCGCCCCTCCCCCCCCCCTCACTATTTTTTCTTGTTTTGTTCTTTTGCTTATCTTTGTACCCAAGAATGTAACTAGGTGTAAAAACGCAGACCCCACTGACGAGCTGTGTAGAGGTGCTACAGAACTGGAATATAATTCAATAGTGGCAAACCCCCACCTCAGAATAATTCTTATTGCACCAACCCATAGTGAGGGCCTAGCTGCTATACTTACTGTAAATACAAAAATCTAAAGCAGAAACCATGGGTGGTCCGACTGCTACTAGAAAGGTGTGAAAACAAATGTAAGTCACAAGTGCACTCACCTGCCACTTTACCAAGGTGTCAAGTTCCCTAGGTTTTGGGTTTTTTTTTTTATATCTTTACTTCAATGCATTTTAGTGGGCAAAATAGGAAACTGCTTAAGTGAACCTTACCTTGTGAGACGTTTGGGTTGAGGCCGCTCCCCAAACTTCCTGTAAACACAGAAAATATCAATTACAAATAAGAAGCATGAAAGACACACATGTGGCATGTGATACTGGCCTAATATTCATTTTAGTACAGAGGGCACGCAGCCATGGAAACAATACTGGTAAAAATAAAAGGAACGTTAGAGGCTGCTCTAGCTGGTAACGGATGCTGCTGGCGATACAGAACAGAAAAATAGCAACGAGAGCCGATGAAATGTATTAATAAAAAAAAAAAAAAAACCACAAAGAAATGTGACTAACAGCATAGGTGTTAGGGAAAATATCATCTCAATTATTTGTTAGTTTGATTAATGTTATTTGTAAACATTAAATGACATAGGGTGAAATTCAATAGGATGAGAGATTCAGAAAGTGAGAGATTTGGTAAGAAATCTCCATTAATTTTTTTTTTTTAAAGCGGCAATCATTTACACTGCAAAACCAGTTTGATTTTGCTTAAAAAAAACGGGAGATTTCTTACCAAATCTCTCACTTTCTGATTCTCTCATCCTATTAAATTTACCCCACAGTTTCAGATCAGTCATTTTCTAACCAATTGTTCTGATGCAGTTGAAGAAATAAAATAAGAATAGCCGTAATCTGTCAGTAGAACGACAACATCACAATAAATATACCTTATACTGATCAACCTTATAGTGACTGCAGAACATTGGCCCTATTGTACTGGCATGAAACCGGTTAAAGTATAGAGCAGTGATTTTCAAACTTTTACTTTGCGGCATACTAAATAAGATTTTAAATTTGCCAAGGCACACCATGGCCCCCACAGATTAAAAAAAAAAAAAAACACCTATTGGCCCCCCATATAAAAACCAAACAAAAAAACAATCACACTGGTCCCCACAGGTAACAAAAATAAAATACACTGGCCCTTTACATGAAAAGAAGAGACCAGTTGAACTGGTGGTGGCTGTAAACAGGTTTGGACATCTCTAGATCTGGGCGCACACTGGAGAGCAGCTGAAGGCACACTAGAGGTGAACCGCCACGGCACAGTGGTTGAAAAACACTTGTATAGCGGGTCGACACAAGTTTAGCAGTTTTTGGTGTCTATGTCAACATGGACACTGTACACGTGTCCTGCGTCCCCTCGCATGGCATGCGATCGCCATGCTTTGAGCATATATATGGACAGGTGCATGCAAGGGGGGGGGGGATGTGTCGGGAGCAACCATGTCTTTCCCCACTTATTTTGGCAGGCGCGATTTGTCCACAAATTTTGCGATGTAAAATTATAGAATCCTGATATTTTTCTTCAGAAAAATGCAATTCAAGTAGAAATCTGTTAATTCTACATGGTTTATTTTATTGTAATATAAAGTTGGGAGGACAGAGGTTAGTTGAAGGAAGCTGACAAGCCACAATAACCAGAAGTACAGAACTGTCCATGAAACCATCAGGTGGTATCATTGGGTGTGAAGAGGAAACCAGCACCTACATTTAGATCTGTCATCTCTGCGGACTTCTCTCCCCTCCAGCTAACACACTCACATGATACACAATTAAACTACAATGCTCAAAACTGTAAATTCAAAACGTCCCATGAATGAGCAATTTTATAAAACAATCAAAAGCACAGCTCCGATCCCCTTGGTGATACACAGAGGCTGACAGTCTTTCTAGTAAGCTGTAGTGAAGGGGGAGGGGGGGGGGGGGGGATTTCCTGCACCAACTGAAGTCTGTTGGAAGGTATTTTCTCCTTTCCCTGCCTAGCCAGGGTTCAGTTAAGTAGGCAATGCTGCTCAAAAGGGGAAGGCAGGTAAGGAGAAGTCTTGCTCATATCACAGTGTCATTTGTAGTAAATGGTATCACATACTTACATTTATGAAGGTTTTTTATATTTCAAATTCTGTTGTGTTTTACAACAGGAAACATTGATAAAATAAAACGGTAATAACAGGCAGAGGTAGGAAGTCCCTGCTTACAAGCCCATAGGATTTTAAGCAATAACAGATTCACATTATTGCAATAGCAGATTCTCTTCTAAAAGAATCCAAACAGTCCTCCATCTGTACATATATTTATAGGAGCTGAAAACAAATGAGGACGGACATCTTGTGCAACCTAAAAATGTATCAACTCAGTATACGTTTAATAAAAACAAACAAAAAAACATGTGTTTACTGATAACGGCAAAAATGTCACATTATTGGCTAAAGATCAATTCCTTGCACAGTGCATGAAAAAGTTTGAAAAGCATCTTCAAACCCGATGTGATATAACAGATGTGTCTACTTAGACATCCACCCCTCTTGCATGCAAAATGGTGCGCTCCTGCAGCAGGACACGTGGTTGTGCAGGTAGACGGGCACTGATTAGATCATATGCTAACAAAATGGCTTGCTGAGGGGTCTCTAACAGAGTTCGAAAAGGTGATCATCATAGGCGGCTCGATCAGGGGTATGTGTGAGGAGCATTGCGGATGTTAAGAAGATATCTAAATCTAAGATGTCTCGTCATTAAGGCATGGAAGAACGATCATAGAAGCGTCCAAAACAACTACCTAGGCAGAGGCATAACTCTGGGAGGCAATGGAGACATCTTCCACCGGGCTCCAGCTGCCAAGTGGGCACCTCTCCTCCCCTGCCAGTTTGAACCAGTTAATTGAAAGCGGTCGATATCGCTTCTGTGGCTGACTCCCCCTACTAACATCCTTTTTGCAAGGTGTCACACGCTGTATTAGAACCCATGACCTGTCTTACTGAAGACAGACACCTTACTGATTGAGCTATTTGGAGGGCATCCATATTTATCTTGCCTCCGGGGAACTGGAATGAATTTACGCCACTGTACCTAGGGACCGGAGGGTGCTAATCAGGGGACTGCGAAAGAACAAGGGTCGTCCCATGAATAACATTGCACATGACTTCCATATGGGAACTAATACCAGTTTTGACCAGGACAATTTGTAGGGAGGCCCATGCACTTGGACATTATGGTTGAACGGCTGCTCATAAACCTTCAAGCCCAAAGAAGAATACAGACCACGCTAACTTGGTTGCTGACCACATAAGGGATTCTCTAATATATAAAAACATTTGTAATTGGTCCAGTGCATAAACATCAACAACCAGGTTTAATTTTAGCTAGAATACAAATATGTGAGCTATAAAACTCCATTACCAATGACATTACACGGTTATGGGTGAACTGGGTTCAGTGTGAAAAGGCACCAACCCGGCAATAACCCAGTAATAAACTGGTTCCACAATGCGATGTGGAAAGGGGTTTAGCTTGCTCCAATCCATTTCAGAAAAGTTTTCAAATACCGGGTCAGAGCAGGGTTTGCGATGTGAGAGCTGCATAATGTGACTATTATTGGGTATGTTGAATTGCTACAATACAGATATTCTGCATCTACTACAAAGAATGGCCGCCAAAGATTACTACGTATAGCACATTTTAAACTGTATATGTGCTAGTGAAAAGCTGCCAGCATAGGGGTCAACTGAGCAATAAAAATGAAAGGAACATATCCAAAAGCTTTTACAGCTGAAGCAATTTATATAAGTACAAGGTACTTTATGCTGAAATCCAGTAAGTTGAAATTCTGGTTTCTGAATACGGAGCTGCAGCACTACCTGCAAGTTCTCGGCTGGGCGGATAAACTGGAACAAGCAATGGAAAGTGAAAGCTTCCCTCTCTGATGTAGGACAATCAGGTTTCTGCATCTTACATAAAGCTGTCTACGCACTGCAAAAGATATTATTCCGACCAAAAATAGCAAAAGGAAAACACACGTCTGCCCCGCACATAAATGGTCTGACACAGAGAGGTTGCAGGCCATTATTTGCACCCCTTGCATAATACGGTATAATACGGACCACAAAGCTATAAAAACATAAAACACAGGGATGTTTATAGTCTGATTGCTGTAATAGCCTAGTCTGATTTTAGCCACTTCCTCGTCAATACCTGCCAAGTGGTAGCACATTCTCTCGCGTAGGCTAGGGAAGTCTCCTGGCAGACAAAATCCTCAAGCAAGGTTTAGGATGTTAAAAGCAAAATCTGTAACTTAAGCCGGGTACACACAGTGCAATTTGACTAATCAAAATCGGCTAGGTTAGCCAAAATCGCACTGTGGGTACACTGCAGGCGATGCACGGCCCAGCTACCGCACGGAACTATAGACAGTTCAGACAAGGCAATTTTCAAAATCAAGTCAAAATAGCCCGCAGCCTCCCCTGTGTACACCCCTTAAAGCGACTCCTCTTATCAGAAGTTGCCAGCGATTCCCCCTTGAGCCACCTGGGATATATTGCAAGTGATCCCAGCCAAACCAACCCGGCTCGGATGATACAAGAGATTGCTTGTGCAGCCAGTGTGATGCGCATCAAACCTGCTGTCAGTCACCTGTAATTTGGTATCTTTTCTTGCGATTTATCACCGCAATCATAGGAACAGAGCCCATACTACTCCAACATATTAATATTTTACCATTGCATGACATTGGAAGTGTTCCTCCCCTACACCCACTCCCTCCCATCCTTATTCAGCACCAAAAACCCATATCCTCTGATAAGAAGACTCGTAATGTCCTATACTCTATGGGCCCTTCCTCGCCACTTGTGAAATATCCATGAAAAATGTATGCATCGGGGTGGTGGGCGCCCCAAAGGACACAAAAGTGACTTGCCCCTTCCCTCATTTGACATGAATGAGTCCCTGGCATCTGAACCTTAACCTTGAAATGCTGCAACACTTCACATTTTGCATGAGTACGTTCCTCTTTATCTTCACATGCTGGTGTCTGCTTTGCCTATCCTCCAAACCTTTTCTTTTATAATGTGTACTGATACTCGGGATACGGTCATTTTGTCACCAGCGTGATGGTCAACAAGCATTAGGTCGACAGGGTCATTAGGTCGACAGGTTTTATTATTTTTTTACTGTTTTTTTGAGCCGACATGTGCCGACAGGCGGTATTTCATGCCCTACCATCCACTAGGCTGTGGTGTTACAATCAAATAGTGTGCAGAGTGTAGCGAGGCACCGCACCGAAGCATTGCGAGTGCAGCGACCCATGCAAGGGGATGCATTGCTACGTTTTAGTGTTTATGTTGACTGTGTTGACATTCCAGGAAAAAAAAAAACATGTCGACTTTTCAATGTCGACCTAATGACCCGGTAGAACTTACCCATATCGACCTTAACTTATGTTGACCTAATGATCCATGCCCCTGGTGCTCTATGCCATTGAGTGTTTTACAGCCTCCACCCCAGTCTGCCTTGTGCCCAATCTCTTTTATTTATGTACCCATTACTTATGTTTTTTGTATATTTAATAAAAATGTCTTGGTTTTTTTTGGCTCATTTATTGGTTCAGTGCTGCGGAACCATTGTGGCATCATAGGGGGACCATAACACTAGTAAAAACACAAGTTGGTATGGTGCACACATTTGCATGCCTTACACAAGTGTTAGAATACCAAATATATTCAATTTTTCACCTCAGTTACTTTTGGTTCAAAGATAATTAATTGTTAATTCTAGGCACAATTCAACTTCATAAAAGGCACATTTCTGTAAGTTTAAGGAGAGGATACATATGTACTAAACATCCACAAAACTACAAATGAATCTGCTGGAAAAGCTGAATTAATCATTTTATAAATAATCTTTTTTATTTATTTTTTTAAAAAACATGAAGTTTCTTATACAGATAACAAAATTACTTATAGGGGTATTCAATTTGTGCAGATTGACAGTTTTTAGGTTGAATTTCAATATGACCTATTCAATTAAAGTGACAATTCTTTGCCTAGGGCAAAAATCCAGCAATCCACATGTTTTCATCTATGGTCAGGCAAAATTTCAGAAGACGTTCGCATGCAATTTTGGTAATTTTTCTCCTATGCCTTATGGACCAAAAAAGGAAGCGAAACAGCATCTGCGAAAAATTTAAAAAAAAAAAAAAAAACACAGAAGAAAACGCTCGCAATTGAATAGTCTTGAGTCGAATTAGTCCTGTTTGTATCATTTTCGAAGATGCAACTGAGAGATGACAAGACAGAATCTGCTTGGTTGCTACGGGCAACATCGTTTCATCTTAAGAAGCTTTAGTAAATATACTCCATTATCTGTTAAAATAGAAATAAAAAAAAATCTAAAAACATTTTTTTTTTTTTTTTTTTTTTTTAAAGGACAACATCTGTGGCTACCCCATCGGCTAGTGAATATCAGACTAGTGTTTGGAAGGAAAAGTTATCCAGATTACAGATGTTGCAGATTGTGACATGTTTTCATATAAATCATGCAAAACTTGTATAAGGTAACACACGACAGCACCGGAGGAGGGAGAGGTGGGGGGGGGGGGGGGGGGAGCACCTTGATACATAAACCAGCTAAATTGGATATCCGTGGTAATTTATTTGAGTGACAAACGTGAACCAAAGTTATAAAACGAGAAACTTTAATCAAATTAGTAGGTTTCGATATTTAAGGCATTCACAGCGTATAGTCTATAAGCAGACTAGTGGCTTCACGTTTTAGCAAGTACTGTAATTGTAACAAAACAGAGACAAGTAGATGTGATAACGATTCACAACCAAATAATATGTATGTAATGCTTTGTATGGTCTTAACAATAGGATTATTTGCGCCACATAGGATCTGCAGCGTCCAATTAGAGAGGAGACAAATAAGTAAAAACAGAAAAACAGTGACTTCAAGCTGAATACAACAGAGGCCAAGTAAACATAGGATTTGATGCGGTCCAAGATTAAAAGGGGGGTATTTGATCCCGGGTGACAAATGTGATCCTCGTGCAGTATATATTAAATCAGCATTCTATCTATTCAACCTCTTTTATTTCGACTTCCATAAACAATCCAAAAATATGAACCGTCATGGACCCGTCAAAATAACATTGGACCTATTCAATGTTTTGCCCTTTTCCCCCCGGTTGTCTGAAACATTCCGACAGTCGACAAAGACGTGAAATTGGCCAATATTTTATTGTCGAAAACTGCCACAAATGTGACAATTTAGCAGCCGTTTCAGACAATGCAGATTCGACTTTAAACAAATCTGAACCAGCTCCAATGTGATCAGTTCCTTCTGCTTAATAGTTTATGCATGGAGAGGTTATTTTAAAGTTAGTTACTTTGCCTGCCATTGCACATTCTATCTGGGTACAAGGCCAAGCGCCAATTATCAGAGAATGTTTTTTGTCGCAAAAAAAAAAGGAAGCTTTTAAAAAAAATATATATATATTTTTAATTTTGCTATTCTCTAGTCATTTCCTTTCTCCTTAGCTGGCAGGTTTACCCTGCATTCTCACACATGGAGATGTTTTGTGCGGTCGCTCTGAAAAGATTTTAACAAGTGTGTGTATAGAAAGATATGTACAATATATCACAGAGAAACAACGCTACATGTATCATATGAACATCCATCTGCCTGGCAATTAAAGATGGCACAAGTTTAGTGTGACTTTAGTTGGGGGCTAACCACAGGATGTCAAGCCTGAACGGCCCAATTTATTCTACAGCTGCTGCAGCGACTTGCAGCAATCAAAGCTACACAGTCAGGGAAGTTCCAGCTCTAGAACACCACAAACAGAACAAAGATTGCTGCTACCCAGGAGTGTCTGCCATCGTGCACTATTATAAACCACACGGGTTATTAGGCTTGCCCTCCCTTTTGGGTAAATAACCATTAAGCTTGTTTCACATCTGGAAGAATGCCATCAGTAAACTCAAATGTTGTGGTTTTATGTAAGTGAATAAATGCCGAATCGCCCACGTTCACACGCAGAGCCGCAAATAAAGATTTGTCTATTTTTATTAGTACCACACAGCTTTACAGTACACCGCTGCTCATGATGTGGGAGGTAAGCATACAAAGCTAATGTACGCTACGTTTCTCCATGTCATGGTTGTGGTTGGGAGATAGCGCGGATGTCTGCCTGTCAGGCTTGGTGCGGTATGCACATAGATGCTGCAGATTATTCACCATCTGTCAAGTGCAGATCGTCTGGAGGAAAAATCACTTTTAAATTGTGCCCCGACCAAGGGTTAGATTAGGATTATCTAGCCCCAACACAGCAGTAGCTTCCAATAATATGTGTGTGTATAAAAAACATATTTCACGCCAATATGTTACAAATTAAATTGCTACTGAAAAAAATAAAAAAAATACCCACAAAACTGGCCGAATAATTTATGCCAACAGACAATGCAGAAAGCCGCTAATAAAAGGTGCAAACTCCCTCTGGTCCTCAAGAGGCTTCCAAATACTACAGGATTAATTCCTTTACAATTAAAAACATTGGCTTACAAACACTATTACGTATGTACTATGTATTTGAAGAGCAGTCTTATATCTTGTTATGTTGCACACACATATCCAGCCTTGGATATGTACCACATTGATTGGAACTCGCTACCACAGGGCAAACCTGTCCTTAAGATCTACCAACAGTTCATGTATATCAGGCAACCTGTGGGTCTATAGTAGGAATGAATGCAGCATGTTTGAAAATGTGACAGTTAGTAATGACTCCAGCTGTGCACCAGCTAGGTGGTCTGGGGAATGTGACAGTTAGTAATGACTCCAGCTGTGCACCAGCTAGGTGGTCTGGGGAATGTGACAGTTAGTAATGACTACAGCTGTGCACCAGCTAGGTGGTCTGGGGAATGTGACAGTTAGTAATGACTCCAGCTGTGCACCAGCTAGGTGGTCTGGGGAATGTGACAGTTAGTAATGACTCCAGCTGTGCACCAGCTAGGTGGTCTGGGGAATGTGACAGTTAGTAATGACTACAGCTGTGCACCAGCTAGGTGGTCTGGGGAATGTGACAGTTAGTAATGACTACAGCTGTGCACCAGCTAGGTGATTTACACATGGACTGTTGGAAAATCTCGAGAACCGGTTTGGCCACCACTGCACATTCACTGGTTTTTCAAAACTCGCAAAAATACATAAATTGGCTAAAAAATTAAATTAAATATAAGAGTTTTAAAGTCACAAAACTTGAACATGAAAGCTGAAAAGATAATTCGCTGTCATCGAACCCGCCATGAATGATCTTCTATAAAAACACCACGGATGCATACACCATTGACCTTCTATTAGGAAAGTTATGATGCAACTAAAGGAAAACGTAGGGCACAGCTGACGTTCTACGGAGGCAATCATGAGCCACAAGCAGCGTTTCTTACCTGAAACCATTTGTCAGCAAGCAATGGAGCCTCCAGTCCATCAGCAGCAGCTGTCTTTCCTGCCCCCAATTCATTTATGAAGAAGGTCAGACTTCAAATGCAGTTTAGCTTCACCAGCGCTGCTAGAGATCTAACCACATATTGTAGGTGGAAGCATTTCCTCTTTACTGAGAATAAAGGCAAATACCCGAAGAAGACGGGGAGACTAATGCAGAGGGGTCCTAAATAAAAGGGATGACCGTGCCGGTAAGTGAGCTCTGCCACCAGCGGCACTTCACATTACAAACAAAAAGCAAAAGAGAATAAACCTTACAGTTGTGCAATGTGTGCAAAAGCGTGTCTCCATTATTTTTGAATGAAGGTTCCGGTTTAAAAATTCACTCTGTACTGTTAATCATAATTAAAATCACCAGTAAGATATGGACACACTTTATATGTATAAAAGTATGCAGGGAGAACATGTGCAACGATATAAAGCAGTTACCCAATCATCTTCTTAGGGGGCATACACACATTGCACTTATTGCCTGTTTTCCAAGTGATCTGTGTGTACACCCCATAGCGCCCTCTCCGGCTCAAATCTTGGGTAGCACGCACACATCTCAGATTGCTTAGTATGGGGTTTTTTTTGTTTTTTTTTAAAGCTTACACATGTAGCAATGTGTGGTATGGGCGATCTAAAAACCGGGAAGTTTTAGGGTAAAATCGCCTAGCCTAAATCTTAATGTTTGTATGGTCCTTAACTCTCATGTTACAGGCTGTGTTTGAATAATGACAGTCATGAACTCATTGGTTACTGCATTAATTCACTTTATATATTTAAAATGAGTTCACACTGGATGACGTGTGTACCCAGTATCATCTTCTGCAAGGAGACCTGGTGGGGTTTGGGGTGCACACTTGCCATTGCTGGCCAGAATAAGTGCCGCTGGGGGGAGTGAGGGTATGCACGGTCCAGGTGCCCTGCCCGATTTTTAAAGGGCAAATTGAACCCTGCCTCTCTAGCCTTGCTAGAGCAGCCAGCCGTCCGACCCGCCGATGTTCTTGGAGGAAGCCAGCACAGCTCTAGGTGCCGGGCTCCACTCCCCGACACTAGCGTCGACAGATCTGACATCACCTAGCCCGCCCCTGTACAGTACATTTTTAGTCCTCATCAAATTATTTTTACAATGTATATTATACTGACACTCAGATACAATCAGTAAGTAGTTGATGTGTGCAGTGTGTTCCTTTAGGTAACGTACCAGAGCGATTGCATTACAGACCTGGATGCAGCAGCGAACATTCACTCCTGCTCGCACCTCCGGGGAGAGAGGAGAGTACACAGAGACCAGCAGTTGGTAGCGGATTTGTTTCTCTGCATTTCAAACCAAGCTGGCATCAATGTGACACCTCCCTTAATACCAGTCAGCAGAAACATTCCCACCAGCAGCCTGTAGGCTTCACCGTTCCAAATATTATACACAAAGCAGAAAAAGTACATGTATAATACTGGAGCGAGCAGCTAAGGAGACAGGGAAGATGTGCATACACCGGCATCATGAAGTCATCTGGATATTCAGGCGGCATTGAACAAGTCGGCATATTACCTATGTATCCATAAGTGTATACCCCGCTGGTGTCTGTCTGTCACCGAAACACTGCCATCTGTTGGCATCAAGTTAAACTACATCTTTCTCGTTCTCTCTCACACACATTAGCTACCTTTCGAAGCATTTGCTTTGAGTGGGCCTAATAGTAAGGAAAATAAGGGTGTGAATGCAAGGTATACACCGCACTTTTTAAAAACGGCGAGGTGCAAACAGCGAGTGCAGGGGGGGGGGGCGGGGTTTATGATGGCGAGCAGTAGGCATTGCTCACAGTCATAGCTTTGAATATACCAGTATTTCTTAATGTACGTAACCACATTGTGTTTAATATAGTAAGAGCAGAATGGTGAGTATACCCTTTAGGTACCATTCTTATACTGGCTCTAACTGCAGACTTGCCGTGTAATTGCTTTATTTAGGACAAAGCACCCACAAGACATTACTGCATGGCAATCAGCGAAATGTGTAATACAACATACACAACAGGCTGGGGCAATAGTCCTATCGAAATAATAGGAAACAAGCAATTGTAACCCTGATAACGTGTTTAATTTCACTTATCTTGTGTTAAGAATACGCTTTGCCCATAACGCAAGCTGGCGTTTCATCGCTGGAAAGGAAGCGCATCACAATATTTACCTACGTCTCAGTTTCTATGCACTAGTTATCCAATGACGTCAGGACGTGTTTTCCTGAGGCAAACAAGTGGTCCTGACTACCGCCTTAACAATAGAGCTGGAATCACAGGCTAAAGCGAGTCTCACACCGAGAATAAATAAATGACTTACTGTGTACTGTACAGACACCTTTAACTCAACACTGAACCAACATACTGAACACGGGAGTCATTTATTCAAAACTAACAAATAGACCTGAAAAACAGCCTTTGTAGCGGAGTAGAATTCCACATACCGCCATCTGCGCAAGCCTACCTTATAGCAACCACTGCTCGTGGCGCTAGGTTTTATTGTAACTAGACTTTATTTCTATGTCCCCATGTGTTTGTTTTATACAAATAAAAGCCCTCTACTGCATGACTGGCAGATAAAGCCAACCTAAACCGTTTATACTGCAGGTATGATCACGAAGTCACCATTAATACTAGACTAACTCACAGAAACTGGAAAATTAATCAATACAAGTTGACCGTTCAATCAAAAGCAAGCTGTTTCATAAGTAAGCAGTAGAACTTAGAAGGCATAATGCAATTTTATGATACAGTCCTGTACTTTAAGCACGTTTTACACTGGTTACACATTTGGGGACTCTAACGCCACCACAATGTAGAAACCAAAGAAATAAAAACTTTTTTTATTTCTGATTATGTAAGAGACACAAATCGTCTTAACGGTACTTTCATTTGCAGAGATAAAGAACATTACCTACAATTCTTCTACACCTAGTACTTGCAGGGGTGGCATGATTTGGTGGTACTGGGCCAATTAAAAATCAGTGCTTGTGGCTTCCAATCATAAAACATTGACAAACAGAAGCAATTTCTGTCCCTCATCACATAACTGAACATAGGGGGTGACATATAAACACAATTTTTTTTTTTTTATATATATATATATATATATTTTTTTTTTTATTAAAGAAAATTAAGTCATATATGGTACAACGACAATGACAGTGAATATCATTTCAATTTTCAACTTGACTGAATGTAACACGAATAGAATTAAATACAGAATGGCACATGCTATGACATTTCGACCATAGACAGACTAGCTTCCTTAGTTTAAAAGAAGGAAGGCAAATCTTTCTTTATTAACAGATTGGCTAAGCAAGAAAAGGTGAAACATCCAATGCTAATTCAAAAGGGAGGGTGTCCCCGTTCCAGGGTGGCCATATTATACCACGTTGTGAGAGCCACCGCTTGTCTAATACGGTCCTTTTCCTGGGCCGTGAGGGATACTATGTACAGTAACCAAGGCATTCAATCCAATCCATCTGGAAGAGGAATTTTATTCTTGGGAGCGTAAGTTGCAATGATATAGGATTAGAATGTATCCATTGGGAGAGGATTTTTTTTTGGTGGTTGCCGCAATTTTGGCTAACAGGCACTTAATACCCCTGGAAAGAGATGAGGGTGTATCCACACCATGAATATTCCATAACGCCCAGGAGGGAGTTATGTTAAAAGATATTTTTAATGTATGGTTAATATATTGCTGTACATCATGCCAAAAGGCTTGCACCATAGTACATGTCCACAAGCAGTGGTAGATGTCAGCTTCTGGGGACAAGCATTTGAAGCAATTGGAGTCATCCGATATTCCCATCAAAAAGCAGTGTTTGGGTGTGTAATAAGCCCTATGTAGGATTTTAAAATGCATCTCAGCGTAAAATGATGAGGTAAGTAGTTTGTTTAAAGAGATTGTGGCTTTTATGATGGTATCTATTGGTATATCAGGAAATATAAACACAATTTATTTAATTGTTTGGCCTAGGGGTGCCGTGACTCAAAAATGTTAGCGAACATATGTGCACAGTACCTGCTCCCCAGAAACTAAGCATCAGCAGGAAATGATACGGTGTCAGATACTATCGCACAATGTATCTAACAAGCAAGCAATCAAGCAGGCACATGGGTTACAGTCTATATTAGCCAATACGAAGCAGTCTTTTATTGGCAAGCTTCTGTCTATATGGCTGGCACTGTGAAAGTAATAGCCAAACGAAATCAGGCTTTATCTTATTGGCTGAGACTGTCACATGTGAGGGCCTCCATTTAGATGAAACGAGCTGTGTTGAGGGGGGGGGCGTTGAGGGGTATGGCCAGCTATGAGGGTGTAGTATAAGGACTGGAGGGCATGTGTTTGAAAGGGTTTCTCTGTGTGGGGCAGTATGTCTATTTCTGTGGTGGCCATTGTGTGATTTCAGGCAAGGCAGTCCCTACACCCCTTGCTGGAAGGTCTTGCCCCCTTTTTAGCCTTGATAGTAAATCGCTGACTCCAAAAGTTTGTCTATCCCTGAATTATTGTGAATTCATTGATAACAAAGTTATCTTATAAGCAATACTGTGATTAAAAAAGGGAAAACTCTCAATCAGTTTTGAGGCCACCATAGGAAAATATTTCTGCTAAAGCATTAATATGCAACCTACAGAGAGGAAAGCCCTAGTTTTTATTGACCCATACAGAGGGGATTATTCAGGTATCTGTACAGGGTTGGCTGGTTTCATTCACTTTGGTTTAAACCAAATGGGTTGTTTTTTTTATTTATTTTTTAAAACACACCGGTTGTTTTAATATGTTGCGACTACAGCACAACACACACACAAAAAAAAGAAAAGACTGTTGTAAGAGAATCCCTAGTGTTATTCCACATTGCTTGTGGTCTATCTAATACCCCTTTCAGACAGAAAAGTCTGAAAATCCTGGCAAATTTGAAATGCCATGTCATTTTGCCAGGAGCAGCCTGACCCCCCTTCACACAGAAGAACAAATTACCGGGTTGAAAATTTCTAGTTTTTCCAGTAATTTGCTGAATAACACGGGTATTTCTTCTGTGTGAAAGGGTCAATACAGGTAATAAATCCCGTGTCCTCGACCCTGGTCAATTCTGGGGTCGGAGACACGGGATTTACGACACGGGTGTGCCCTTTCACACAGAAAAAGAACCCGTGTATTTAATTAAATACACGGGTCCTTCACCCGGGTGGGACTGCTTAACCCGGGTATTTCATTTTCTGTGTGAAAGGGGTGTCTGTAAACTAAACCTATGTAGTAAATCACTCACACACACACACACACACACACACACACACACACCAGAGATATAGGGAGGTGATTCAGATAAAAGAGGTGCTAAGTCTGCCTAGCATCAAGCTTCGCCCCCAACATTTTTTTACTCCTAATGTACTTCCCATTACTGCCGATTCATCTTCAGCTATTGTAGAAATATATTTTTTTTTTTCTTTTGGTTTAGTTCATTCGAAGCAGACTGAAGAGGTATCTAAACTAGTGTTGTTATTCAAAATATTTAATGCCAGTGACAAATCCAGTGCTAAATGCTTAACTCTGTTTTTTGGGTGTTTGTGCTTTTATCTGAAAATTACTTTTGCATGTTTTACTTATGGTTTAGTCTATAATTGGTTTTAATGAAAGATTTCAAATTTGGATTGCTAGGGGTAAATTTATTAAGATGGAAGTTATATTGCAAATAGAATGTTACCATTAAATTAAATGTTATTTAAACATAAAAATATATTTTTTAAAGTGTTGTTTATTTTCCAACCCTGCATCTGTACAGTCCATAGAAAACACAAAGTGTGGCTATGCTAAAACAAGTTTCCCAGTGCAGCAAAACAAGTAAAGGGGCATTAAACAGAAATTGCTAGAAAGTGTACAAATGAACACCACAAATGAATATAGGTCAGCTAAATCTGCTACTCCAGGTATCAATCTTTGATGTGCACATCAGTAACCTACAGTAGGCATAACTTCTAGAGTAGCAGAAACTTCACAAAAGACCCAGTTACTGAAAGAAATGTGTATACCCGCTATGGGATGACTTGGATTACACTTTAGGCAGCTGGAAGAAGTACAAACAGATCTATTATACCCCTTTCACACCGGCCACTCTGCAATTATCCAGCATTTTTGAGTGCCGAGTCATTTTGCCGGGTGAAGCCGAACCCCAATTCCCACCCCCAGCAAATTACCGGGTTAAAGCTTTTCAACCCGGGAATTTGCTGAAAAACCCAGGTTTTTCTTTGGTGTAAAAGAATCATGGACAGCCCTAGACTGCACACCCTGTAATGAGAGGTGCTACCTTGCTGAGATTTTTAGCTATATGCAAAACAGAGGGGGGTTGCAGGTGCACTATATCTGTATAAAAGGTGCGTACACACGGGTGCAATTTCAGCACATATCGCTGGGAATATGGTCGCTGAGCGACCATATTGCCAGTGATTTGTGTGTGCTGTCGGCGATGAATCGCCGGGTGCGCGCTCCCGTGTGCAGCCCCTGATGGTCGCTGGAGCTTGCTCCTGCGATCAGCTATTTCCCTGCCTCTTCCCCCGGCAGAGTCTCCTGATTATCAGCGACCATCTCTGGTCGCTGATGAACAGGAGAGACACTCAGCAATATATTGCTAGCAATATATTGCTAAACAATATATCTCCCCCGTGTGTACAGGGCTTAACTGTATCCGTACACACCTGAAGCCTGAGATTGCTTCTGCCTAGATTAGCACCCCTCCCCCACCACCCTCTGCCTAGATTAGCACCCCTCCCCCACCACCCTCAAATGTTTTTAAGCAGGGACTAGCAATGACTGCACAACTGTGATGAAGGCATAATTCCAAGTAAGTCCTAATAATTTACAAATGTCAGTTTTCTTGAGGTAATTGTCTGGGTGCGGGGCCCCCTGGGCTTGTCTGGCTGGACCACTCCAGGGCATCGCTACTTTACACATAGACTCACATGTCTTTTTTCACAATTTTTTTCTTTTTTGACACACCCTTTATCACTATTAGTTGCTTACACATACCCTACATTCTATGACACTATACACTCTATTACACTTCACAGCTATATTTTATTTATGTGATGCCCTGGGGTGGTTTTGCTGGACTGGCTTGGGGGCGGCCCTGTGCCCCAGGCATGAACCCCATAGTGCTAGGGACTTGCTCTAATGAGG
This sequence comes from Crinia signifera, assembly GCF_055691185.1. Taxonomy (NCBI): domain Eukaryota; kingdom Metazoa; phylum Chordata; class Amphibia; order Anura; family Myobatrachidae; genus Crinia; species Crinia signifera. The sequence continues at coordinate 67,367,121 of NC_139217.1, forward strand.
AGACCTTAACGTGGTGAGCAGGTAGATATATTTGGCCAAATGTATGCTAACATCCTCAGAAATTAATTATAAAAGGAATACATGTTAGCAGTAATGATTGTATAGTGCACCTGCAACCCCCCTCTGTTTTGCATCTAAAAATCAAAGCAAGGTAGCACCTCTCATTTCAGGGTGTGCAGTCCAGGGCCCCCCTCTGTCCATACCCTCCAAAAAGACAAGACCTACACAACACAATTTCGCAATTACTGTATACAAAACAAAGGAGTAGTTGAAATCCTGGGAAAGGTTAACGTTAAAGGGCAGACTAATCCCAAAAAGTTAACTGAACTCGACCCCTCAGCAGCTAACAGAGATACACAGTACTGTCAGGATTCCTCCTGCTGAACTTCAGGGATCGCCCAGCGCAGATCGTATATGCCACGTAAGGCATATTACATATGAAGGCTTTGGGACAATGTCTCAGGTTTGCATAGTATTGCACTGCAGCGGTTCACAACCTGTTTTGTGTTACGATACATCAGTCAACACTGCTGCCGTGACTTATTTGCTCTGTGACGCACCAGACTTAAAAACTGTACTAAATAAACCAATAATAAGGGTGTGTTTAACAACCAAAGCGAAGAGCAGCCAATTCACTTTACATTTCAAATTAATTTCTCATCACATACTGTATTATTATTAGCTGAAGTCCTCGGCCACCCATCCATTTTTGTTAAACATACCATGTGGCAGGTAAATGCTTTACTTCCGCACAATACATTTATTTTAGCAAAAACATTTACCATGTGCTGGTTTCCCAAATCTGTATGCTTAAAGTTCACTATTATAAAACACATTCTACTACTATGAACAGATACCATATATACTCGAGTATAAGCCTACTTTTTCAGAACATTTTTTATGCTGAAAAAGCCCCCCTCGGCTTATACTCGAGTGAGGGTCCCACTTGAGTCGATACATTTTCCCAGTTTTTTGTTGTAAAATTAGGTGCATTGGCTTATATATGGGTCAACTTATACTCGAGTATATACGGTAATTAATGTTTTATGACTTGAGAGACAGCTACAGTCATAGCATTAGTAGCTTAAGATCTAGCAGAATTAGTATTTTTTTTTAAACCCTGTCCCGATGATTGGTGGGTACATGATGGGATCTGAAAAGTTAATCTCTCGCGAGCAGGGCCCTCTTCCCTCATGTGCTTTTTCCTTTTCTTACTCAAACCATATTTGATGGCACCAAATCCTGCGGTTTCCTGCCACACTGATACAGATACCAGTGTCCCCTGCTGATGCAGCTATGTGTATGTACCCTGTTCTCTATTGTATTTAACGGTCACAGTTTTACTTATTCATTTATGTACGCTGTAATTGGGCACTTTGGATCCCTTGTGACGCCATATAAATAAATGATAATCATTAAAGCAGTTGTGACATCAATGGCCTCTCCCCCTAATCAACACCGTGAATTGCTACAGAGCAGACGTGCCTGATTAATCGGTGCCCAAAATTGCACGTCTCCATCAGAAAGGTATGCATGCAATTGTCTGAGAGCCCAATGCTTTTGATCATGCCCAGAAGCCGTGCACAGGGGGTGATGATAATCACCTCCCTTTAACCTGGTAACCTGCTCAGAAGGGACATATTTGGTGAGGTGCATCACTCCACTCAGCAAGAAGGGGCTTTCTGATGCACATTATTTTTAAATAGAGACTTTAATCATTCTTTCAAAGGAAGGCCAATAAGCAGGAGGCTGGAATAATAACCAGAATAAAAAAACACACTAGAATTTCCAGATCTACACAACACTGTGAAATGAATCCTCTAGCCCTGATGACTGTGTATATGACATGGTATCATACAATCAACACTTGGCCAAAAGTATGTGGGCTTCCTACTAATTACGGTTGGTCAATTACAACCACACCTAAAGCTAGCAAGTGCATAACACGAAGCACATTCCGGCAAGCAGTAGCCTGGACCGCATTTAACAGGAACATTCCCCACTAGTTTGCTTTATCACTAGCAGTACAAGCTGCAGGACACCACTAGAGGCAGTGTTGTGGTGCAGGATAGGAACACAATATGAAAGATCACTGGATGAATGAGAAGATGACTGATATCTGTCAGTATGTTGTCAAGTAGTATAGTGCATTATTGGCCACATAATAGCTCAATAAAAAAAGTTTGTCTTAATTTCAAGACCTATAAACACACTACCCCTTTCAGATCACAAAAGCAGGGTCGGAACCGGGTTTCAAACATGGATCAGACCAAGGTCAGAGACGTTTATAATGCATTATTGACCAGGGCTATTCCCAGGTTATTGCAGGGTTGGTGTATTTTTACTCAGCTTGGGTCACCCATGTTAAAACCAGTGTGCGATGTCATTTTTAAAGTACTTCATTGGTCTCTAAAACAAAGAGCAAGGAAATAACCAGGGTCTGCAGTTTTAAATGCCCAATAGCCTGGGTCTGACCCGTGTATAACCCTTCTTTTTTTCCCGGGTTGAAATATCGGGTAATTTGACCCCGGTTATTGACTGTGGTGCTATCACATCGCCCCGGGTTGAATCAGCAATAACACGGTTACGACTCGGCTTATTTGTGCGATGTGAAAGGGGTATATTAGGGTGTGCGATTCATTCAATATGCCGGACCCAGCTGCTAGTTTATCAGTCATTTACAGTAGTGTTAACACTTACATTTTTCCCAGCAATGCAATGGGGTGCGAGGCAAAACATGTCATGTGGGCAGGTGCAACGTACTGTTCTGACACAGCACATCGCATAGAACTGAATTACCCCCTGTTAGTAGGGTTACGACTGCTTATTTATGATGTCTACACAGTAAAGCAACTCAAACACATAAAATAACGGAATGGGATCATTCGTCAGACTGCATTTAGGTCTACAAGCATTAGGTCTACACCATTAGGTCGACTTGCATTTAGGTCGACAGGGTCATTAGGTTGACATGGGGTTTTTTTCTTTCATTTTTTGCAAGCGTCGACAGAGTCAACATAGCACCGCTGCGCTCGCCATGCTTCGGGCACGGTGCCTCGCTAAGCTCGGCACACTATTTCATTCTCCCACCACGCCCTAGTGCAGGCATGTCCAACGTTGGCCCTCCAGATGTTGTGAAACTACACATCCCAGCATGCTTTGCCACAGTTTTGCTATTAGAGAATGCTAAAACTATTGCAAAGCATGCTGGGATGTATAGTTTCACAACATCTGGAGGGCCAACGTTGGACATGTCTGCCCAAGTGGATGGTTGGGCATGAAAAACCACCTGTCGACTCATAAAACTGTCAAATGACCCCATGTCGACCTTTTGCCTGTTGACCTTCCCCATGTCGACCTAAGGACCCCGTCAACCTAAGGACCCCGTCAACCTAAGGACCCCGTCAACCTAAGGACCCCGTCAACCTAAGGACCCCGGCAACCTAAGGACCCCGTCAACCTAAGGACCCCGTCAACCTAAGGACCCCGTCAACCTAAATGCACGTCGACCTAAATGCTGTAGACAATATGACCGTATCCCAAAATAACAATACTAAATGATGTCTTCAAAAGGAAATAAATAGACACAGGTTGCACTGGGCACAAGGCAAACCTGTACATCCCTGGCAGCCCGAAACAGACCCCTAGAAAACTCCTACTAATAGATTTTGCTCAGGGTCAGTTTATGCATTCTTTTGCAGAAACTTTCATTGAAAGTATATGCCATACACACATTGCATGCACCTGTGCAGTAGATTTACAATCTTTGTACTTTTAAAACATGTACTAACAATTCATTATATTATATAAGAACAAATGCAAAAACAAAAGAAAATAAATAACACAAGTATTAAACTTCTTGCATGTATTTCATTGGTGTAACGGGCTTAGCACAGACCAAGAGCATTGTAAATGGTGTTACAGGAGACAGAGAGCCTGACAAGAGACCATCTGGCCTCCTCCTCTAACCTTCTCTCTGTATTGTTATAGCAGCCTCAAGTATGTCTCAAGCATTGTACACAGTCATTACACACTGCTAAACGCACCTGTCGCTGCACACTAGCCTGTGCCAATACAATAATATACAATACACTCATGTACACTCCTCACACTTTCCTGCCTATAGGTCTCAGTTCATGTCAGTGGCTCTGGTAGGTAAAGACTAGAAATGGAGTCCGATTATGCAGGACTGACGTTGCTGACAGGAAAGCTGCCGTCATTGTACTACAGAGGGGGTCGGGACAGAATGATTTGTAACAATACATTATTTGCACTCTGCCCAATGAAATGCTATGTAAGGTAGCATTCAGGCACAAGGTATGGGTGATGTGCAAGGTGAAGAAAAGCCGGGCATACTGTAGGCGAAATACATGATGCAGGGGTCACTGCCGGCGTGTACACACCGATGGTACACAGCCTCCAACAACCACCATATATCAGTGCCCAAAACTACATGCCAAAATCTAATCTCTAGTACTGTATAGAAACACTACAGAGGTCAGACTCAGGGAACGCAGCCTTTACTTCATTTTTTTTTTTTTTTAAACATTGCTCTATTTTAAAAGAAAACCTAAAATATAAAAACGTTCCTATAAGGCACGAGTTTAAAGGTCACTGTTTAGGCTCGCACTGATACACTGTTTATTTGCTTTATAGGGCGATCAGAAAGTGTCACTATTCATTACACACAACATGGTAACTGTATGAAGTGTGGAGAAGTGGTATCTATCCCCATAGAGAACGGCGATAATGCTCCAGCCAATCAGCTCCAATATGTAAATTTAAATATTGGAGCTGATTGGCTGGTGCATTATCCTCTTGCACAGAATGGGGCAGATGTATTAAGCCTTAACAAGAGATAAATGCGAGGGTGATAAGGAGAGCTAAACGTCCAGCCAATCAGCTCCTTACTGACTTTTTTCAAACACAGGCTGTAACATGGCAGTTAGTAGGTGATTGGCTGGACGTTTATCTCTCTTTATCACCCTTGCATTTATCTCTTGTTAAGGCTTAATACATCTGCCCCAATGTTCTTTATGCGGATAGATAAAACTCCTCCAAGCTTCATACATTTATCCCATCAATACTTATCAAATATAACCACTTGAAGCGAACAGAAGCCTCTGTAACATCACTAGGCATAACATGGCTTACGAACCCTTTTGCCTCACACCGACTCCAACAACTCACTTCCTAACCAGCTTGTAATAAGAAAGCTCTCACAATGGGTCTGCTTGAGATGCAGATCAGTATAAACATACTGGAGGCAGCAACCATTATACCAACAATACACAACACATCATATCAGACTAAAATATACATTATATCAAGTGTGTGCCAGCATTGGCCAATTCATTTATACCCAAAGTTCAACCGTCGACGCATCGAGCAAATGCCCTTAAACCCTGCTCTGCATCACCGCAACTGTCAAAAGGCATTTGGATGAATTACCAGCATTGGGAGAAGAACCGCAGCCAAAGTGCACTCACACATTCCCTGTCTGTTCCACTGCTACAGGGAAACCCAGTCACGATGTCTCCTATCACTTACGTAGATCATTTAGATTGTGCCTTCGCAGCAGATGCTTAACCAGAACTTTTACGGTTTTAAATATATAAAGTGCACAGAAGCCCACGAGAAAATCACAATTTCTAAATGAGTTTGTACGTTATGGGAATAGTTTTACTTGACCTCAACATCATAAGCTGGCAAAACTTCAGCAAACAAGTCAAGGATAGGAGGTGTATGAAAGCAGGCACATTTTTGGGGAATGAGGTCTATTCTCAGCTTCCCGGCTCTAGTCCCAAAGATCACATGGTCATTAAAAGAGGAAAGACTTGACTAGACAGATTCCAAAGGATGACATCCAATTTCTCCAAAACATGCCAAACACATATGGCTTCCTTTATGCAGAGAAGCACAAAAAAATTATATATTTCAGGATGAGTAGATGAGCTAGTTCATTAACAGTATGTAATAAGCATCTGGGGGAACAGAAGCTGAAATACATGCCGGCTCTGAGGCTGCAATAGCAGGAAGGGAGGCGGGAGTGTCAGGCTGTATACAGGGTGATAAGGAGCCCTGCAGGCCACAGAGTCGCTGAATTAAACTCTGGGGTTTATTTACTAAAATGGTAGTTCTACTGAAGAGGGGACGTTGCTATAGGCAACCAATCATTCTATTTTCATATAGAAGGTGCTAAATAAATAGATTCTGTAGATTCTGATTGGTTGCTAGGCACCATCCCATCTTAGTGAATAAACCCCTATGAATCCTATTACCACAATAACCTTAACATTTTTTTTATTTCTTAACCCCTTCACGACATTTGACGTATATATACGTCATGGCCGGGAAGTACTTCCCGACCGTTGACGTATATATACGTCATGGCTTAAAACTGTCACTGCGTCTAGAGACGCAGTGACAGAGGGACGATGTCTGCTGTCCCTGACAGCAGACATGTCCGTGCATGCCCAGGGGGGGCTGCGATGCCGCCCCCCCGTCGGCGATCGCTGTGATTGGCTGTTCAGTGTGAACAGCCATTCACAGCGTTTTCTGTGTCACCGGCGAATAACGTTCGCCGGTGACACGGGATCGGAGGTGATTGGTGCTGTAAAGTACAGCACCAATCACCGCGGGGTGTAAGGGTGACACTGGTGTCACCCCACCTCACCCCGCCCGCCCCCAAAGGCCGTGATTGGTCCGTCGGACCGACGGACCAATCACAGCCAAGGAGGGGGGTTTAAACTAACGGTGACTGCACTGCAGACGCCATTCCGGTCTGGAATAGCGTGCAGTGCGGTCACCGTGCCCAGCTGCCGCCAATACTGACCAGAACCCATCCAAATACTTACCTGATCACTGCCTAGATATTGCTTATTCTTGTGACATCTTGTGACATCCTGTGACATCTTGTGCTGCTGCGAGTTATTAGATAGAGAGAGAGATAGAGAGAGATAGAGATAGAGAGGCCTAGTGCTATATTTTGTGCTGCTGCAGTGTGATAGAGCTATAGATAGAGAGATAGAGAGAGAGAGAGATAGAGAGAGAGATAGTGACAGATAGTGACAGATTGTGCTATATATTTTTTATATAACTGAAAGAGATATAGAGAGATAGAGAGAGATAGAGAGGCCTAGTGCTATATTTTGTGCTGCTGCAGTGTGATAGAGCTATAGATAGAGAGATAGAGAGAGATAGAGAGAGATAGAGAGAGAGAGATAGTGACAGATTGTGCTATATATTTTTTATATAACTGAAAGAGATAGAGATAGAGAGAGATAGAGAGGCCTAGTGCTATATTTTGTGCTGCTGCAGTGTGATAGAGCTATAGATAGATAGAGAGAGATAGATAGAGAGAGAGATAGAGAGAGATAGAGAGATAGTGACAGATTGTGCTATATATTTTTTATATAACTGACTGCTGCCCCCCCTTTTGTGCTGATCAGTATAAATTAACTGATCAGCAACTTTTTGGGGGCGCAGTTTTTTTTTAATATATAGATATACCTGTCAGTGCTGCTGCTGCAGTGTCATAGAGTGATAGATAGTGAGAGATAGAGAGATAGAGAGAGATAGTGACAGAGAGTGATAGAGAGTGCTAAATTTTGTGTCTGCTGCCCCCGCCTTTTGTGCTGATCACTATATCTGAGGTGATCAGCAACTTTTTGGGGGTACAGAGGTTTTTTTTTTTATATATACCTGTCAGTTGCTGCCAGTTGCACTGTCAGTTGCACCAAAGGTTGTGCACCTGCTGCCCCTCACTGGTAATCAGTGTCGCATCACTGATCACCTTTTTTTATTTTTTGTGAGTGCTGTGGGGTCTTTTTTAAATTTTTTTTTTACACACACTGTGATTTTGTGTGTGTCCTGTGGCCACTGTGCGCTGATCAGTGACGTACATCACTGATCAGCTTTTTCGGCACAGGGTTGATCTATTTTTTTTTTTTTTTGATCAAATTCCTGTTGCCTTTGAGCGCTGTTCAGTGACGGACGTTACTGACCAACATCTGTGCTCAATTTTTGGCGCAGGACCTTTTTTTTTTTTTTAACCCCTTCCATTTTTTTTTTTTTAACCCCTTCCATTTTTATTTTTTTTTAACCCTTCAATTTTTTTTTTTTTTGTATTTTTTTTTTCTGCACTACATACACACCACACACTACATACCCCCCGGGTTGAAATAAAGTTTGTACCCCCCCCTACACTATACACGTGTTGAAACATTTCACTACCAGTAACACAAAAATATAAATGTCATCCCAAATGTCATCCCAAATGTCGTCCCAGTCATCCAGGAGAATGTATTCAGTGGAGGAGGCATATGCCATGCTTGCCTCTGACTCTGACACAGCCAGTGAGGCAAGCGGGGAATTTGAAGGATTCGTCTTAAGCTCTTCTTCCTCCTCTGGTGATGAGGGACCCCCTCAAAGACGCCCCCGTAGAGCAGCTGAGACCCCCCCCCCCAATAATTGATCTCGTATGGACCCCACCACCAGACAATTTTGAGCCCCAGGTTCCTGAGTTTTTGGCCATCCCAGGAATCCAATTTGATTCAACAGGTCTCAGAGAAATTGACTTTTTCAAATTATTTTTCTCTGATGATTTTATAAATTTAATGGTGGACCAAACTAATTTATATGCCCAGCAGTTTATTGCTCAAAACCCCACGTCATCATTTGCTAGGTGGACCCCTGTAGATGCAGTAGAGATGATGACGTTTTGGGGTCTGGTGTTACACATGGGCATAGTAAAAAAGCCACAAATTAGGCAATATTGGAGTACAGATGTTCTGTACAGCACCCCATTTCACCGTATGGCCATGCCCCGGGCTCGTTTTGAGGCAATCCATAAATTTATACATTACACCGATAATGCACAGTGCCCACCCAGAGATGATCCCACCTTTGACAGGCTATTCAAAGTCAGGCCGGTCATTGATCATTTCAGTGCCAAATTTGCAGAGCTATACATCCCTGATAAATGTATTAGTATCGACGAGTCCCTTATACATTTTAAAGGAAGGGTTAAATTCCGCCAGTACCTTCCCAGTAAGAGGGCAAGGTATGGCATAAAAATGTATAAGCTGTGTGAAAGCACCACAGGGTACACCCACAAGTTTAGGGTATATGAAGGGAAGGATTCAAGAATTGAACCACCAGAATGCCCCCCCTCCCTCGTAGGTGTTAGTGGAAAAATTGTCTGGGATTTAATGCACCCCTTCCTGGATAAGGGTTATCACCTCTATGTGGATAACTTTTACACCAGCATCCCCCTGTTTAAGGCCCTTGGTTCAAGAGGTACAGCAGCTTGCGGTACTGTGCGCAAGAACCAAAGAGGCCTCCCCAAAACGCACATTGCCCAAGTAATGAGAAGGGGTGAAAGCAGGGGAATATGCACCGAAAATATGTTGTTGGTCAAATATAAGGACAAGAGGGATGTCCTTATACTGGCAACAATTCATGGAGACAGTACCACCTCCATCCCTGTACGAGGTACCAGTACCCACACCTCAAAACCAAATTGTATCCTAGATTACAATAAGTACATGGGCGGAGTGGATCTTTCAGATCAGGTACTGAAGCCGTACAGTGCCCTGCGGAAAACAAATATCTGGTACAAGAAGCTGGCCGTGTATATCATCCAGATGGCACTGTATAACGCTTACGTGCTATTCCGTTCTACCGGCCAGAGGGGGACATTTATGCACTTTCAAGAGGAAGTCATAAAGAGCCTAATATTTGGGAATCAGCAGGCAGAGGGCCCCAGTACTTCTAGTACTGGCCCCCGTATTGTACCAGGGCAGCATTTTCCCAACGAAATCCCCTCCACTGCAAGAAAGGGCAGGACACAAAAAAGGTGCAAAGTTTGCTATAAAAAGGGAATAAGAAAGGATACTATTTTCCACTGTGAAACTTGCCCCGACAAACCCGGCCTATGTATAAAGGAGTGTTTCAAAATATACCACACATCTATGGATTATTAGGTTCATCATTTCACCGTGCTTCGGGGGTCTTGCTAATGCCACATAGCACCCACCATTCATTCCACCAGAATCTGAGCTGCAAAATCCCAAAATCACTCATTCCCTTCTGAGTCCTGCCATGCACCCAACTGGTATTTTTTGGTCACATGTGAGGCATTGCCGTACTCTGGAGAAATGGGGGCACAGATTTTGGGGTGCTTTGTCTCCTTCATTCCTTGTGAAAATGAAAAATTTTGAGCCAGAAGTACATTTTTGTGTAAAAAAATGTATTTTTTTCATTTTCACTGCCCAGTTGTACCAAAATTGATGAAACCCCTGGGGGTTTGAAATGTACACTATACCCCTAGATGAATTCCCTGAGGGGTGTAGTTTGCAAAATGGGGTCACTTGTGGGGGGGTTCCACTGTATTGGTAATGCAACATAGCACCCACCATTCATTCCACCAAAATCTGTGCTCCAAAATCCAAAAATCACTCCTTCCCTTCTGAGTCCTGCCATGCACCCAACTGGTATTTTTTGGTCACATGTGAGGCATTGCCGTACTCTGGAGAAATGGGGGCACAGATTTTGGGGTGCTTTGTCTCCTTCATTCCTTGTGAAAATGAAAAATTTTGAGCCAGAAGTACATTTTTGTGTAAAAAAATGTATTTTTTTCATTTTCACTGCCCAGTTGTACCAAAATTGATGAAACCCCTGGGGGTTTGAAATGTACACTATACCCCTAGATGAATTCCCTGAGGGGTGTAGTTTGCAAAATGGGGTCACTTGTGGGGGGGGTTCCACTGTATTGGTAATGCAACATAGCACCCACCATTCATTCCACCAAAATCTGTGCTCCAAAATCCAAAAATCACTCCTTCCCTTCTGAGTCCTGCCATGCACCCAACTGGTATTTTTTGGTCACATGTGAGGCATTGCCGTACTCTGGAGAAATGGGGGCACAGATTTTGGGGTGCTTTGTCTCCTTCATTCCTTGTGAAAATGAAAAATTTTGAGCCAGAAGTACATTTTTGTGTAAAAAAATGTATTTTTTTTCATTTTCACTGCCCAGTTGTACCAAAATTGATGAAACCCCTGGGGGATTGAAATGTACACTATACCCCTAGATGAATTCCCTGAGGGGTGTAGTTTGCAAAATGGGGTCACTTGTGGGGGGGTTCCACTGTATTGGTGCTTGGGGGGTCTTGCTAATGCGACATAGCACCCACCAAAATTCCACCAGAATCTGAGCTGCAAAATCCAAAAATCACTCCTTCCCTTCTAAGTCCTGCCATGCACCCAACTGGTATTTTTTGGTCACATGTGAGGCATTGCCGTACTCGGGAGAAATTGGGGCACAGATTTTGGGGTGCTTTGTCTCCTTCATTCCTTGTGAAAATGAAAAATTTTGAGCCAGAACTGCATGTTTGTGTAAAAAAATGTAATTTTCCATTTTCACATCCCAGTTGTACCAAAATTGGTGAAACCCCTGGGGGTTTGAAATGTACACTATACCCCTAGATGAATTCCCTGAGGGGTGTAGTTTGCAAAATGGGGTCACTTGTGGGGGGGTTCCACTGTATTGGTGCTTGGGGGGTCTTGCTAATGCGACATAGCACCCACAAAAATTCCACCAGAATCTGAGCTGCAAAATCCAAAAATCACTCCTTCCCTTCTAAGTCCTGCCATGCACCCAACTGGTATTTTTTGGTCACATGTGAGGCATTGCCGTACTCGGGAGAAATTGGGGCACAGATTTTGGGGTGCTTTGTCTCCTTCATTCCTTGTGAAAATGACAAATTTTGAGCCAGAACTGCATGTTTGTGTAAAAAAATGTAATTTTCCATTTTCACATCCCAGTTGTATCAAAATTGGTGAAACCCCTGGGGGTTTGAAATGTACACTATACCCCTAGATGAATTCCCTGAGGGGTGTACTTTGCAAAATGGGGTGACTTGTGGGGGGGTTCCACTGTATTGGTGCTTTGGGAGTCTTGCTAATGCATCATAGTACCCACCATTCATTCCACCAAAATCTTTGCTGCAAAATCCAAAAATCACTCCTTCCCTTCTGAGTCCTGCCATGCACCCAACTGGTATTTTTTGGTCACATGTGAGGCATTGCCGTACTCGGGAGAAATTGGGGCACAGATTTTGGGGTGCTTTGTCTCCTTCATTCCTTGTGAAAATGAAAAATTTTGAGCCAGAACTGCATGTTTGTGTAAAAAAATGTAATTTTCCATTTTCACATCCCAGTTGTATCAAAATTGGTGAAACCCCTGGGGGTTTGAAATGTACACTATACCCCTAGATGAATTCCCTGAGGGGTGTACTTTGCAAAATGGGGTGACTTGTGGGGGGGTTCCACTGTATTGGTGCTTTGGGAGTCTTGCTAATGCATCATAGTACCCACCATTCATTCCACCAAAATCTTTGCTGCAAAATCCAAAAATCACTCCTTCCCTTCTGAGTCCTGCCATGCACCCAACTGGTATTTTTTGGTCACATGTGAGGCATTGCCGTACTCGGGAGAAATTGGGGCACAGATTTTGGGGTGCTTTGTCTCCTTCATTCCTTGTGAAAATGAAAATTTTTGAGCCAGAACTGCATGTTTGTGTAAAAAAATGTAATTTTTCATTTTCACATCCCAGTTGTACCAAAATTGGTGAAACCCCTGGGGGTTTGAAATGTACACTATACCCCTAGATGAATTCCCTGAGGGGTGTAGATTGCAAAATGGGGTGACTTGTGGGGGAGGTTCCTAACTTTTAGCACTTATGGTGCCTAGAAACCTACATGGTGCCTAAAAAAAAATCTCATAAAAAGGAGGCTCCAAAATCAAATAGGTGCTCCTTCTATTATGAAGCCTGTGGTTTGGTCAACGTGCACACTAGGGCCACATATAGGATATTTTTGAAAACAAAAGAATTGGGGGAATCAATTTTTAGTCACATTTCTCTAGTAAAATCTACTGTATTCGTTAGAAAAATGTATTAAAATTGAAACTCTGCAAAAAAAAAAGAAATTTTGAAATTTCACCTACACTTTGTTTTAATTCCTGTGAAACACCTAAAGGGTTAACAAACTTCCAAAATGCTGTTTTGAATACTGTGAGGGGTGCAGTTTTTGAAATGGCATCATTTATGGGGGTGTCTCACATACAAGTCCCTCAAAGTCACATCAGAACTGAACTGGTCCCTAAAAAAATCAGTGTTTGAAATTTTCATGAAAATTTGAGAATTTGCTATTCATATTGTAAGCCTCCTAGTGTCCAAAAAAATTAAAAGGAAGTTGAAATAATGATGGAAACATAAAGTAGACATATGGTCTATGTTAGTTATTAACTATTTTGAGTGGTATGATTATTTGTCTCACAAGCAGAAAATTTAACATTTTGCAAATTGCTAAATTTTCCATTTTTTCACGATATTTTGGTATTTTTCACAAAAAAACACAGACTGTATCGACCCAAATTTACCACTAATTTGAAGTACAATGTGTCACGAGAAAACAATCTCAAAATCACTGGGATAAGTAAAAGCAAAAAAAAGTTATCCCCACTTAAGTGAGACATGTCAGATTTGAAAAAAAGGGCTCTGTCATGAAGGCACAAACTGGCTCTGTCATGAAGGGGTTAAGGATGAATGCTTCTTAGAACTTCATCAACCCAAAAAATAACTCATGACCAAAAGTATAGGAATACTCATATCTGGCAGATGTATTTTTAAGCCTTAACAAAAGATAAAGGCCAGGGTGATAAGGAGAGATAAACGTCCAGCCAATCAGCTTCTTACTGACTTTTTTCAGACACAGCCTGTAACATGGCAGTTAGCAGGTGATTGGCTGGAGGGTTATCTCCTTACCACCCTTGGATTTATCTCTTGTTAAAGCTTAATACATCTGCCCCAATATGTGGCATATGCCGGTATGGTAACTGTAAGCATAATTGTATAGAATCGTGTTTCAAGGTATACTGCCGAGGTGATACGGTCATTAGGTAGACATGCATCGGGTCGACTGAAATAGGTCTACATGGCTAAGATCGTTAGGGTTGGAAGGTCGATACAAGCATTAGGTCTTCAATATTAAGGTCGACATGCGTTTTCACGTGTTTTTTTTTTAGCCGACAGGTGGTATTTCATGCTCCACCATCCACTATGGTGTGATGGGAGAATAAAAAAGTGTGCTGAGCATAGCGAGCCATGCGAGGGGGCGTGGGACACACTGCCGGAGTCCACGTCGACACTTAGGATGAAAAACTGAAATCTCATGTTGACGTTTTGACTTTCGTCCTTGCCACTGTCCACCTAATACTTGTGTAGACCTTCCAACCCTATTGACCTTCAGTGGTCGACTCAACGCATGCTGACCTAATTTCGGTATGGGTCATTTGACCCATACCGAGAGTTAAAATGTTTTAACATTAGAACAGTGTCGGCATTCTCCTGTCCAGGTACTGACGGAATGACTGCTTTCCACATGTGATTGTTCAATACTGCGGCTTCCCTCACTGCTGCTGCAGCAGCCCCCGCTCTTCCGGGAAGGCTCTCCTCTAGATCAGTGGTGTCAAATTCATTGCCCTCCAGCTGTTGTGGAACTACACATCCCAGCATGCCCTGCCACAGATTTTATACAATTTATTGCTAAAACTATGGCAGGGCATGCTGGGAAGTGTAGTTCCACAACAGCTGAGCACTGAGTTTGACACCACTGCTCTAGATTTTGCAGCACAACTGCCAGGACAGGCATAGATTCAGTCGCCAGGACAGCATTAGTGAGATTGGCGGTAATGCCTGGCTCCCACATGGTTTTCCAGTTGGGTTGTGGTTTGTTAGGTCTACAACAACTGGGTCGACATGGGTCAGGGTGAACGAAAGCATTAGGTCGACAATCAAAAGGTCGACATGGGGTTTTTCACTGGTTTTTTTACCTGAATGTCAACATGGACACAGTTTGAAGTACACCGCATCCGCTCGCGATGTTTGGGCACGGTGCCTCGCTACGCTTGGCACACTATTTTATTCTCCCACCACGCCCTAGTGGATGGTAGGGCATGGAATACTGCCTGTTGGCACAATTTTTTTTTTTTTTTTAAACCCATGTCGACCTTTTGACTATCGACTTTGCCCCTGTCGACCTAGACCCATGTCGACCTAGTGGTGTTGATCCAATGCGTGTCGACCTAGTTTCTGTAGACCTAAAGACCGTATCCCTCCAGTTGATACCGAGGGTCACATTTTAATCAATTGATAAACCAGTCTGCATCTAAAACAGAATTACATGCAAATAATAAGGCCTGCCAGAATACATCAAGAGACAAAAGTCCCCGCGTGCACTCATACTAACCACATTAATAATGTAAGTGAATACATTTTTCCTGGCACAAAAAGAAAGGTTTATACTTTCAACACTCGAAGTGAAACTGAGAAATAAACAGCAGACGTGTAATGAAGACAGAGTACCACACAGAGGCTGTGTAATGAAATTAGTATCATGTCAGACTGCTAATAGGTATCTTACCTACACAAAACCTACCCTGTAATCCACTGGCAATACCCTTACAAATACAATAGCTAATTATGAATCAGTTTAGCCTTAGCGTAGAGGAATTTAGCCAATCAATACGCACAACCGTGCCTGGTTTTTCATAGAATACAACATCATTAAAAGGTTTCTTATCCTGACGTATTTCTTTGAAAGGCCACAAACACCCTGTCAGTTACTGTTAAACAAGAACCAAGCATTCCCTTTACAATAATGTTAGCTATGCTGCCAGACCCTACACATTTCCAAATACAACATTGTCATCATAGCTCCAAATAAACAAACTCATCCAAGGGAATTCCCATAAGAGGGAGGGTCTCAAAACGGAACGCAGCTTCAAAAAAAAATTCCAAAGGAGGAACGCAGCATGAAGAGCAAAACATACACCAACTGCAGTGACTATGGGGTAGGTTTCTATGAATAAAGTAGTAGTCCTCCATGCTGGTGGACAGGCTTAATGTGGCCATACACTTGGAGATTTATTGCGCAATCTGGCTGGTTGGAACAAAATCTGGTAATTAACGGGTGCGAATGACAAGTGACCATTTGCTTTGAAATGCTGGAAAACTGACAAAAACTGTCATTCAAATATTACCAGATTTTTGTTCCAACCAGCCAGATTGCGCATTAAATCTCCAAGTGTATGGCCAGCTTAAAGCACAAATGCTCCGTACACATCGCGGTACACCCGCGATGATGTGTGCCGAGTGATCGTGCTCAGCTGGTCCTTGCTATTATTTTTTGGGCAAAGCCCCGCAATCTAGACGGCAAGCCAGTGCAAGCACGGGATTGCGCAGGACCACGCATCGCCATCACTGCAGAGCATACACACAGAGTGATCCATGCTCGATTGTAAAGCAATCTAGTCAAATCCCTTAGAAATGGGGCTGAAGTCGCCCTGTCTGTATGCCCCTTTACATCCATCAAGTTCACCCTTTTACAGGACCCCTTAGAGGGTGTGGTCAAGATGTTAAATCTCCTTTTAAATTTTTTGCTTTGATCCCACTTTGGGCTAAATTCTGTTTATTGGTTGTACCTCCTCATATTGACAAAGCATAAAATGTATGCAAAAACTAAAATCTGCCGACTCCAGCCACTAAAACATGTCCTTTGGCCTACAGTGCCACATTGGATATAGATGTAAATACATGTAGCTTACATAATGCTGCTGTGAAAATGATTCCTCCGCACTGACGAAGGCAGTACCCGGATGGCTCGCAGACAAGCGCCTAGGTAACGCAGTCAATAGGTCAACATGCACTGAGTTGACAATCACAAAAGGTCAACAGTCACAAAAGGTCGACATGAGTGTCTCATGATCGTTTTTAATTTGCTTCTTTACAACCCATGTGGGAATGGTCAAGTGTGCCGAGCGCAGCCAGAAGCAAAGGGAGCCATGTGAGGTATACGCGCTACACTAACTGGGGGACCACATGCTCAGGTGTTGACACCGAAACCAAAAAGAACACATGCTGACCTATTCTGTGTCCACCTGTTGACTGTCTACCTAGACATAGGCCCTTATTCTGGTTCACTCTCAGAGGCAAATCCCTTCTCAAATGGACAAAACCATGTTGGTGGGGCAGATGTAACGTGTGCAGAGAGAATTAGATTTGGGGGAGTTATTTTGTTTCTGTGCAGGGAAAATACTGACTGCTTTATTTTTACACTGCAATATAGAAATCATTTTGAAGTAAAAACCCACCCAAATCTAATTCTCTCTGCACATGTTACATCTGCCCCACCAAAATGGTTTTGTCCATTTGAGAAGGAATTTGGCTTTGCGAGTGAACCAGAAGAAGGGCCATAATCCCTTTTTGCAGATTAAGGGGGGTATTCAATGTGTAGGTCACGGCGGTCGAGCTTGCTCGACCGCCATGACCCTGTTCCGTTCTTGGTCAGCTCGACCGAAAACATGTAGGCGGGATTCAATGTCCTGCCTGCAGTGGGATGAGAAGGGGGCGTGGCCGCGAGTTGCGGCCGGGAAGAGGCAAGCTGAAGACGGCAGCTCGTCCCTTCCCGGCCATTCTCAGCAGAATGAGCCCAACAGCTTGTGAAGTCGGGCTCGTTCTGCTGAGAAACCCTGATCAATGCTGTCAGGGATTGAATAGGGCCCGGCGCCATCTCCCCCGTGTGGAGATAGTCGCCGGCGATTGAATACCCCCCTAAGTAAAAGTATCTCAAAATACACCAGCAACATTCTTCTACCTAAATGCAACTCTCAGTAGTAAAAATAATGAAGTAGATCTGTAGCAGTTCAAGCCTGAAACAACAGAACAGAAGTAACATAAAGTGGCTGCATTGTGATTTTACATGACGTGGTTTTGGTTATTTCTATCACTACGCTCTTATTTCTGTAATACAGTACACTAGTATATAAAAGGTATATACATCTATTACTTTTTATATGCTGCATTGTACTGCAACAGAACTGAACAACTTCTAATAAGTGGGGAGTAATCTGCAATAATTATTTTCAAAATTGAAAAACCCATTTAATTTTGCTCTGCCCAATAAGCGCTCTGACGGGAACCCAGAATTATCCACAGGTGTGGCAATCTAAACAACTGCCAAAAATATACCATGATTCATGGGCAATATAACTTGGCCCATTACCAGCTCTCAAGGCCATCTGTATCTTAAAAGTGCATGCATCTCATAATACTTTGTAGGAGAGGTCAGAAAAATGGCTCCTGTTCAATACCAACCAAATATAGCTGCCACAGGTCCATGCATGTTATGTGAAGGCAGAGGAGGGGACAGGAGTAGGAGGATGTCACAGTGAAAAAAAAAAAAGACTGCTCAGAGGTGCATTAGAATCTCTCTGCTTGCTACATCATTTGCCATGTGACTACGGTTGCCATGGTCAACAACAATCATGACACACTGGGGACTCTGCAGAATATTCAATCATGAATAGCAATTCAAAGAAAAAGCAATGAGAAGGAGTAAATATTACGATATTCTTAGTATTGAGTGCGTTTTTCCCCCCATTGGCTTAAAGCTTTAAAAACCAGTACCATCGAAAATGCTGTTAACAGTATTTTTTTTTTTAAATGTAACAATTTTATACTAGCACAAAGTGATACAAAAGGCTCTGTAAATACAGGGGACCAAAAAAACAAACAAATAACCTTAGTAAATACAGGGGCAGATGTATTAAGCCAGGAGTAGTGATGATAAAGCAGAAGGGGATAACGCACCAGCCAATCAATTC
Organism: Crinia signifera; assembly: GCF_055691185.1. Taxonomy (NCBI): domain Eukaryota; kingdom Metazoa; phylum Chordata; class Amphibia; order Anura; family Myobatrachidae; genus Crinia; species Crinia signifera. Next base: position 67,385,847 of record NC_139217.1, read on the forward strand.
CTAACTGTCCTTTTTAAAAACGCCGCTGATTGGCTGGTGCTTTATCACCACTTCCCCAGGCTTAATATGTCTGACCAAGTGACCACACATGGTACAATTATTGTATGCAATTTGGACTAGATCGCATTGCATACATTTTGCAATGCAATAAGATGCAATCTAGTACAAAATGTATGTGCAGGGCATACTTTTTGTGCTGTACGATGTGATGTGTGCGGGACTCATTAATTATACCATGTATGGCCACCTTAATGTAATCGCAGCTGTGATTCCATAAGCAGTTATTTGTGCGAACCTATGCTAATACTGGCGGCTGAACATGCGCTGCGATGCCCACCAGCATCCTTGCTGACATCAGTAACTTCGTATTCACACGCAGCGGTCACAGATCCTTCAATAATCAATTCCATAGTCACGCAGAATGGCTGCTGGAACTACAACATATTTCAGATCTAGGCAAAGCCGCCACAAGACCGCCAATTCCTGTCAATCCTTCGTTATGGAGTCCTCGCAGAAGTACCATGGCGCATACACAGTGGGCCGATAATCGCTCTACTGTATCAGTATTGCTTCCACTTCTGAATCAGGCCCAACGTTAGAAGCCATAACCAATGTTTTTGGCTTAAAAATCAGACTAGACCAAAATATGGGGTAATTCAACTTTAAAATAGTTCTGCGCAAATCCAGTCCACTCCAACAGCTGCTAGTGTGCGGTTCTAATCCCACATAGCCGACTTCCTCATGCCAGTAAACTATAGAAAACAAAGAGGATACAAACTTCTTTGTTTTTAAAAATCAGACATATTACTAATTCAGTCCAATAGTAGGCAATTTGAACCATGCCCAAATTTAATATCCCTACGGCCACTAAACTTACAAGGATTGAAACACGTACACGCGATCACAACTACGGAATTTTAAACCGATAAGCCCCGAGTGGTAATTCAGTTATTTTTCGCCCTGCTATTGCTACAGAGATGTGACTTGGGCACAGATGTCCTCAGTAGGAAGCACACTGCCGTCGCTTTTAACTTACAAGTTATATACTTCTCGAACTTAAAGATGATTAATAGATTCTTTTTTTTTTTTTTCGACTTGTTTGTTCCATAGTAGCAAATTCAGTATGTGAAAATGAAGAGCTGTACGGAACGCCTGTGGGAACGGAGCAGGTGGCTGCAGCAGGACGATGCTATTGATCATCTCATATCTAAATATACTGATAAGATGAACATGCCTTCACTGTGATCATAAACAGCAGGCGACACCTCACACCTTGCAGAGCGACCAATTCCACAGCGCACACAGTAGTCCTCTCACACCGCTCTTACACGCAGTAACCTTGGCAGTTAAACTGGAGCGTGAATGGGAACAACAGAAATAGACCGCTTTGTGTTACTGTATACGAAATGAGCAATGTTTTCTTTGTTTTTTTGTAAGAAACTTATGTGTTTCACCATACATCACCAGCAATAAAGGCTTTTATATTACTTTACACTTCTTTCATTACAGTTGCAGGGCAGAAATAAACGATATATATATATATTTTTTTTTTACTATACAGCTGTTGTGCTTGTTTATATTATGCGAGACAGTATGCGCCAGAGTGTACTACCTATCGTCCTGTGCAAGTCTGCGAATGGCAATTAGCTGTAAATCCACTCACAATGGAACGATTTTTTCCAGTGTGTATGCAGTCTGTGCGCAACCCAGGACCTACTCAGCCAGTGCAACAGAATCCATCTGATCGGGGCCAGAGCTGACACCACGCATCCTCCCTGAATCCGATTGGGCATGCCTGCTTTTCCCTGATACTCCCGGAAACCGTCCGGTGTTCACTGCCAAACACCTTCCTCCTGCCAATCAACTTGCGATCAGAAAATGCGCCAGATTTGATCACTGGATGGCCTCGCACATGTACATATGATCTCTATGCATGCGCAATAGTTCATGGGACGGCCTGCAAATACGCAGCCCAGCGATCAGGTCAGAATAACCCCCTTAATTCAGTGCAATGGTCGCGCACTACAAAGAGGTGGGAGGGAAGATGAGTTAAGACCGCACTGTAATAGACATGTGCGCAGCCAGAGATCATGGAGACTGACAGCAGAACGTCACATATAAACGTAATTATCTTTATAGTAGTAAAACTGAATCATTTTTTAAAAAGCCGCAATAATAAAAGTCACAAATACCAATGTGAAAGGTGCACAAGATACTGGAGATAAAGTTCTGCCTCCTGCAATGACAATGAAGGCCACGGACATAGCAGACTGCCTCAGGCACAGCTTGTCCTCTGTTACATTAGGAAGTACATGTGTGTGTGTCTGTGAACCAGCTTTTTGTTTTCTTTTAGGTATAGCAGGTGGGATACACATGGGTGACCGGTGGTCAGAATATACATGCCAGCATCCCGAAGGAGAATCACCACCGGGTTCAGATAAGTATCCCTGAAAACTCCCTCCCCAATGCCTACACCTAACCCCCGCCACACAACCTAACCTTCCTTACCCCCGAGCCTAGTGACGAAACCTGCCCCTCCCCAATCTAACTGCAAAAATGCATGCATAGTTCCATAGCCCATCAAACTATTCAATTCATTATAACCACATGCATGGGTAAATGTATTTCCTTCATAAACAAAGCAAATAATATTGTGAAAAAGATCATCCTATAAACTATGAAAGATAGCATGTAGCAAGTTTCATTGGATAGAACTTCACTGCACGTCCCAGAAGAGCCCTGATACACGTAGAAGCTCATGGGAGCCAGGCTCGGGGAAGGAGCATTAACCCCTTGAGTGGTGGGTTTTGATGGGGCAGGACAAACCTACCAGGGCAGGTTTGTCCTGCCCCAGCAAAGCCCACCACAGAAAGTTTAAAGCCATTTTAATTTAAAAGATACCACTCAGAAGGGCCCCTCTGAGTCAGATCTCACGTGTAGTGTGTATGCTCAATATCGTTAATGACGCCCCAGTCGTCTGAATATGCAGGTCAATCTTGCATGTTCAGCAGGGTCCTAGAGGCGTCAATGAATGACAAGGATATTGTTGTGTGTACACACTAAAGGTGGCCAGACAACTACAGATTTATCTTCAGATCTGGCTGGTTGGAACAAAAATCTGGTCATATCTGAGTGACAGTTTTCCAGCATTTCCCAGCAAATGGTCAACTGTCATTTGCTCTCATCCATAACCATGTTTTTGTTCCAACCAGCCAGATCTGAAGATAAATCTGTAGGTGTATGGCCACCTTTAATCCTTCACCTGCGGCCACTACAGATATCGTACTTTGATAAATACTTCCTTAATGAGTGACAATTCCCAGAATCTGCTATATAAAGGGTCAAATTCCCCCCCCCCCCCCCCAAAAAAAACTGTTTTACAATAATTAGCATAAAACCAATTAAAATTCATACCTAATACACAAACACTATAAAAATATATGTAAACTGTACACATTCTTCCAGATGTATAGATCCAAGCAATTGATATTCTCAGGCAACACACAAGTCAAAAAGAAATAAACCACATCTGCTCCGCACCCATTTATTTCTCTAACTGTGTACATGTTTCTGTAACACCAGCCCTGCATGTCCTCAGCACCAAATGCGTCACAAGTCAGCAAGAGGCAGCTGCCCAGCGGAATCTTTTTTGCCTACAGAAGTAGTCGCGCTTATCACTGCCACTATTTGGCCATTTGTGCTCATTTGTCGCAACCAAATTCACAGCTGCTGTCGTTGAACCGCCGTACTGCGATGTCACTGCTCAATGCTGTTTTTTTATGAAAGTTAAACACACTTGATGCGAGGGGATCACGCTAATCACCACGGAAGTCAAACAATGAGCACGTCTACATCTGCATGCAATTTTTCATTACCCTACATAAAAACAATCCATAGACTAATGCACTATGGTCTGTCCTAAGACAGACAAGCCGCAAGGATGAATTATATAATTTGGGCGGATAAATTAGTTAAGATGATGAAGCATGAAACAAGCAATGTAATACATTACAGGAGAGGTGATCCTGACGATATCAAGAGTACCAATAATAGGCATACTGACAGCACCACATAATACTACATATATAGGCAATGCTGTAATAGTGAGACCTTGTCATAACATGACACTGTATTCCAAGCGACAAGAGCTGGTAGAAGTTGTTTGGGTGAACTCTCTCCGTACAGACGGATTATAGTCACAATATGAAAACTTTTCTGGGAGAGGACACAGAAAAATTAACATGATATATATCAGAGAGAAAAGAGAAATGTACATTATTTGTATGTTCATTGAGTCCTGCAATGAAAGTCACCTACATAGTGCGGTATACTAGGAAAGACACACACACACACACACACACACAATACAGCACAGTCCTGATTCTTCTGATAAGGAATTCTAGGTGGTGAGATGAGAGCAGTCAGTCACACTTTCACACCAACAGGGCAAATAGCACCATCAGCACTAAAGATGTGCACACACACTGCGGGGGGGGGGGGGGGGGGGGGGACGATACGGGGATTCAATAGGGCAAGTCAGATTTATCGCCATATAGTGGCTCAAACATATCGCTTTCAACTGTAATATTTTATTGTTCTAGTCTGAATATGTATTTCAACCCTTGTCCTTTATGTTTATTCGATACATTTTGGGATGGCGAATACCCCAAATGCGTCAAACTTCAGACGATTTGTTCTTTTTCAAAAGTAATAAAATTCTTGAGAATTTAGGCAATTTTCTGGGTTTTTTTATAAAGCGCCTTGGGGCACGGGTAAGAGGGGATGCGGTCATTAGGTCGGCACAAGAAAGGTGGACGTTCTTTAGGTCAACAGGCAGAAGGTCAACAGGATCCTTAGGTCAACAATGCAGAAGGTAGACACAGGGTTTTTTTTATATTTATTTCCCCTACTGTGGTTCCAGAACAGTTGGTAGTTTATGCCCTACCATCCACTAGGGCATGGAGGGAGAATAATTAGTGTGCCGAGCGTAGCAAGGCACCGTGTCCAAAGCATGGCGAGTGGAGTAAGTGATGCGAGGGGCTGCCGTACACTTAGACAGTGTCCAGAACTAGACGGCTAAAAAATGAATAAAAAAACATGTGGACCTTCCGCCGGTCGGCCTAACACATAAATCCCCTTGCATGAGGGGGTTCAGCTGAAGGGGGGGGGGGCGCTCAGCAGGGGGGCGTATGGCGCTAGGGGGCTCACTAGGCAGCAAACAACCACTGGCTAGCGAGCCAACCTGAATCACCCAATGTGTATAAAACAAACATGGCTACAGTAAGCACTGCAGAGTTTGCACAGCGCTGCAAGAACTAGGACTTCCAATGTCACAAAAATAATAAATCTGCAATCTTATATACACACAAACACACAACTATATAGATACAATATTGGTATATTAAAGGACGGTTCTCTGAGGACATGGGACTCAAATTCTGACCAAACAGCAAATCACAGCCTCCAAAAGTTCTTGTGAACCAATTTACAAATCACTAAGGAATGTCACACCTATAACCAGCGGCCGACGACCAGCAACATGCTGCCGTTTTCCATCCATTTATTTTGGTGCATTTCATGTGGTATAAATAAATACAGGCAGACTGTCTGGGCGGGCTAATTTAATTGACAAATGATTTATGTAAAAATTGTTCTGCACTATAGAAGGGATGCTTTCACAATGTTGTCGTTGAACTGGACACAATAGTGGTGATCCAATTGTGGCCTGCACCCCTGCTGGGCATCTATACAAACGGGCGTCTATCAGGGCCCAGCCTCCAGAGCTGTGAGAAAAAAATGTGTGAAAAAGCCTAGTTTGGGCACCTACACCCAAATCAAGAACTTTAGGCCGGTTTAGCAGCTTTGCACAGCCAATCCCAGAGCTAACAGGCACACTTACTACTAATGGGCATCTAATTGGAAAAGCAATTGAATAGCTCCAATAGACACCCATTCGTACAGTGTATAAACCCAGTAGGGGGGTCGTGCGCCACAATTAAACTGCTCCCAATGTTGGCCAATTCAATTGTTTTGGGCCTCTACTGTTCCCTTCTATACGGGATGGTTAGGCATCAAAACAATTGTTGGAATTATGTTTGAGCTTCCATGCACATCTCACCCAAACAGTGAACCTATCATCGGTGAGAGGGGCTTATTTTAGTTTTCAAGGGCAAAAATGTAGATATGATTATTTTACTTGGGCAACATATTTTTAAGTGTCAGGCCACCTACTTCAATGATACTGTAATTCAACTTCATCAAGCCAAATTGAGAGAGAGAGAGAGAGAGAGAGAGAGAGAGAGAGAGAGAGAGAGAGAGAGAGAGAGAGAGAGAGAGAGAGAGAGAGAGAGAGAGAGAGAGAGAGAGAGAGAGAGAGAGAGACCGACCATAATTACTATTGAAATCAAAGTCTGTACTGAAAGAGCAGAAGAGTAAATCGGGGCAACCAATCACAGATTACATAAAGCATGATGTCATCAGGCAACCCGGAATCACTACAGGCTGTATGATCTCACTCTCTCTCACACACACAAACACACTCTCTCTCTGGATCTGTGCAAACACGTTATTACAATAATGTCATTCAAAAACTGTCCCAAAGAACAGCGCTATGTGCAGCCATCATTACAAATGATCTGTAAAAAAGATGAAAGCGAATGGGGATTTCTTTTTAATCTTGCTACATGACAGAAGGATCATTTACCGATAATTGTTCAATAATATGGGATATTACCAGAGTGCTTTTTTTTTTTACATTTATTTATACAATGGACATTGAGCAAAAAGCGAGAATAGTGCTACATGGGATGTCACTCAACGTAAGACAACTTGGTGTGTTAAACAAAGCCTTATTCAAAGAGCGGGGTTGCGTTATCACAACAGGGGATGGCTATATGCAATAGTTTTCACAAAAGAGGACAACCCTAAAGCCACGTACACACTGGGCAATAAAATGGGTGATAGCGTTCATTTTTTCGCCCAGTTCGATGCCGTACAAGACGCCTGATGCGCACTCCCGCGGGTCATCTGTACATGCACAGAGTGATATCATTTTTTCGCCCAGTTCGATGCCGTACAAGACGCCTGATGCGCACTCCCGCGGGTCATCTGTACATGCACAGAGTGATATCACTTGTTTTATCGGGCAGTGTGTATGCTGTACACGACTGCCAATGTGCACCCACAGATGAGGGCGACCCCCCCCCCCCCCCCACTGTTGTTCATAGCTGTGTGGAGGTGGCATATCCTCCCCTCTTTCCTCCAACATTCCAAACATGCTGATAGGTTATTTGGCTCCCGACAGAAAATAAACACTGAAGTGTTAGTATGTACACAGGCAGACTAGATGAGCTAAGTGGTTCTTATCGGCCATCAATTCTATGTTTCTATAATGTGGGGAAAGAGTAGTGGTTACACAAATTGACACTCAAAATTTAAGCAATACATCACAATGTGTAGGGGAATATTTACATGAGGGTAGTGTACATGATACGTCACACAAGCGGGGTTGCATAGCCGCCACACAATAAGAGGAAGAGTGGAGGGAGTTTAACTAGGACAACGCTCAATGAGGGAAAGGAGGTACATGACACATCAAGGGCGAGGGTTACACAGGACATCCCCAAATGCTGAGGGGGGTTTTCACCGGACAGACCAATCAAAGAAGGGTATATAAAGGATGCCACCTATCGAGAAGTAATTTACATGGGATGTCACCCATTTACAAGTGACGTCATCCAACAAAATAGAGAAAGGAGAGGAAGTCTATAAGCGCACGGAGTAAATGGAGTTTTACACAAGGCATCGTGTTACAGGGAATGAGAGGGGCGAGTTTACACCACGAAGGAAATGGACATATGTTTTCACAGCTGGAATCCCTAAAATATGTATAGAAGATAACCTGGAAGACACACATGGGCTCGCAGGCTATACATCAGGTGAGGTGGGGACAGCAACACCAGTGTTATTATATGGTATTACAGAGGTAGTGGAATGGTGTATGGAGGTTGCACAGTTCACAGTACTGGAACAGTAGTTGCATTTATTAGCATTAATTTATAGAAAAACTATATTTCTATTGCGCTTACAATTGAGAACTTAAAAGTAATAAAAAAAAAAAAAAAAAAAGACTTGACAAATAATATTATGCTGACAATTTTAAGAGATTGGGAATTCAATACACGAGAATAAATGCAACAAATGGCAAATTGGTCCCGCCACATGTAAAGGCTTTTGTGGCACAATAATACATATGGAACTGCAGGCAGGGGGTTAGTGAGAGTAGAGAAAGAACACGGGAACGGTGTAAAAAGGAGGCACAGCAAGTGGGCAGAATGATGTACAGTATGGAAGTTATGTGGATGGTTCAGGAATTTTTATACAGGGAATGTTAAATGGGGAGGGATTGCAGGGCATGTCACGCTGGAGTTGTTTTAATAGTGGGATGGATTACAGCAAACAATACAGGAAAAGATTAGAAATGGAGAAAAGGAAGTGGGTTACAGACATGGGTACAAAGGGGTGGGGTATTACAGAAATGGGCACGAGCGGAGGATGGTAAATACAGAGCTGGGCACAGGGAGGTGGTGGTTTACTGGGATGGAAATGAGGTGTGGGGTAGTGGATTACAGGGACAGGAATGGAGGTGGGAGGATTACAGGGCCGAAACGGGAGGGGGATTCACAGGGATGGGCACCGGGGGGATTACAGGGTCGGAAACTGGGGGGGGGTTACGGGAGGGGGATTCACAGGGATGGGCACCGGGGGGATTACAGGGTCGGAAACTGGGGGGGGGGGGGTTGGGTTCCTGGGACGGGTGCGGGGGGTCGTGGGATGGGTACTTGCAGGGAGGGGGTTTACAGGGATGGGTACTGCGCGCGGGGGGGGGGGGTGACGTGGATGGATACTGCAGGGGGGGTGACAGATGGTTACAGGGATGGGTACTGCGGTGGGGGGGCTGACGTGGATGGATACTGGGGGGGGGGGGTGACAGATGGTTACAGGGATGGGTACTGCGGTGGGGGGGCTGACAGGGATGGGTACTGCGGGGGGGGGGGGTGACAGGGATGGGTACTGCGGGGGGGGGGTGACAGGGATGGGTACTGCGGGGGGGGGGTGACAGGGATGGGTACTGCGGGGGGGGGGTGACAGGGATGGGTACTGCGGGGGGGGGTGACAGGGATGGGTACTGCGGGGGGGGGATCACAGAGATGGGTACTGGAGGGGGATCACAGAGATGGGTACTGGAGGGGGATCACAGAGATGGGTACTGGAGGGGGATCACAGAGATGGGTACTGGAGGGGGATCACAGAGATGGGTACTGGAGGGGGATCACAGAGATGGGTACTGGAGGGGGATCACAGAGATGGGTACTGGAGGGGGATCACAGAGATGGGTACTGGAGAGGGATCACAGAGACGGGTACTGGAGGGGGATCACAGAGATGGGTACTGGAGGGGGATCACAGAGATGGGTACTGGAGGGGGATCACAGAGATGGGTACGGGAAGGGAGGGGGATCACAGGGATGGGTACGGGAAAGGGGGGTTGTTACAGGGAAGGGTACAGGGACCAGTAGGCATGGGGACACTGGGGATCACATGCTGCCGCAAACAGCTACACATACGGGATTGCGGCTGCATAGTGCTCCGCACACAGGAGAGCTCCAGCACACACCGGGTAGTTCTGGACACAAAGCCCCGCACACAGCGCTCCCCGCCCGCACACACACGGCAGCGGAGAGCTCCGGCACACACACAGGGAGTGAGCGGTACCGGCCGAAAACTACGGAGACCGCCCTTCTCGGGACCGGAGCCTCATACAGCCGCAGGCACCGGGTGACCGCCTCCCCTTACACAGCATCGTTCAGCCCCGCCCGCCCCGGTCCACCTCACAGCCGCCCCGACTCCCAGACTTACCCTGTCACAACAGGCGCCATCTTCCACAAACTCTCGCCAAAACTCCAAAGCTCGCGAGAACCAGGCTGTTGTCGGTAGAACGTCCAGCCAGCCTCAGCCCCGCCCCTCCGGGAACAGCCCCGCCCAGCCTGCTCCTCCTTCCCACACTATGACCACGCCCCAGCTTGCGTTCCCACGCCGCCTATATACTACGTGTTACTATGTGCTGCCTGTGTGACGTCAGGCAGGATTACATTCACACATTGTGGGCGGGCTGGCTGGCTGGCAGCCTGGCAGCGCACAACTCACTATCACACACACATTGGGTCAGATGTATTAAGCCTGGAGAAAGATAAACTGGAGATAAAGCAGAGATGAAGTTAAAGGAGATAAAGCACCAGCCAAAGAACTGTGTTTGAAAATGACGGTACTTCCTCATCTTCGCGGCTACCCTCCTGTGTCCACGCCACCCTCATATGTCCACGCTACCAGGGGCGGATTTAGGGATGAGGGCGCCCTTAGGCACAAAGCCGAGCCCAAAGCATGGCGAGCGGACAATGGTGCTACATAAGTTCCGTAACGTAAGCGGTGGCCACAAAAGATGAGGAAGTACCAAAATGACAGTTGGGAGTTGATTTATCTCCTTTTTACTTTATCTCCAGTTTATCTCTTCTCCAGGCTTAATACATCTGCCCAATTATCTGAAGGTTTTATGTATAATTAATAACTGTCTGATCATAAATAAGATAAAAGGGCCAGATGTATCAAGCTTCAAAAGTGATAAAATGGAGAATGATAAATAGCCAGCCAATCAGCTCCTAACTGATATTTTTCAAACACAGTCTGGGACATGGCAGGTGGGAGCTGATTGGCTGGCTGTTTATCACTCTCCATTTTATCACTTTTGAAGCTTGATACATCTGGCCCAGATAGGGGCAGATGTATTAACCAGTATTAAGTTCATTTCTGCACTTAACGTTGGTTAACTGGAGGGGATTACAGTTTTTTAAATGTATAAACAGCGCACTTAATGTGCACTAGGGACAGCTCGGCGGGATGTCCCCTGCTAGCATTGGGCTAGCATTGTCCTATCCCCACTACAGGGACAACTGCTGCTGGCTCCAAGCTGCACTGGAGTTCTCGCGATAATAGCGAGATCTCGCGCATGCCCAGGCAGCCGGGGGGGGGGGGGGGGGGGTGCGATCACACATGCCTGATGCACTGATAAGGAGAGACTCGCTGGCTGTTTATCACTTTCCATTTTATCACTTTTGAAGCTTAGTGCATCTGACCCATATAAAGAACATGGAACCCAGGCAGGCACCTCCGTTATTGCACTGGGTGCCTAAGTAGGTATAGTATGAGTTGGCCAGAGTTGCTACAACCTTGTCTTTGTAGCCTGGATGATGGCATCATTTGTGCCGCCGTCAGTATGGCCATGTTGCAATTCTTTGCGTACAATTGTTTGTGTCAGGACCAGTGGGAGTTATTCAAACCTGATCGCTGCTCTGCAAAATTTGCACGGTGACCGATTATCAAACGGCTGTGCATGTGAGCTGATCGTAGTACGCATGTGCAAGGCCAAACATTGTCAGAATTCAGCAATTACTCTCTTCACAAGATGTTTGAAAGTTGATTGACAAGAAACCAATGTTTGTGGGTGTCACCCAGGCAATTTCTGGGGGAGTCAGGGAAAGCGCAGCTGTTCCCAAGCAATTTCAAGGAGGGTTTGTGGCGTCAGCTCCAGCCTCAATCAGCGTGTCTCTGACGCAGAGTTGTGGAAGGGTCAGACTGACACACACTGGAAAAAAACATTGGATGTGGGGAGTGAGCTGCACATGAATTTGCAGCTGACTGACGATCAACGAGATTTTTACAAGCCATCCACAGACTTGTAAAGAGGCGGGTTTTCACTCTGGCAGGGTGGCGACTATCTGATCGTAGGGCTCAGCAAAATCGCACCGCAGTGATCTGCTCTGAATTAGGCCCTGTGTTTCTTTTCTTTCACAATTACTTGGAAATTTTAATCCGAGAACAAAGCTTCTGAGGGAGCTGTAAAAAAATATTTATTCACAAAAATGATTGTCTTCCACTGGCTGGGCTGTTATATTTTCTGCCTGTGCATGTGTAAAACTAGGAGCACTTTCTATATAAGCTCCCTCCACGTTGTCACTCACAGCAGGATGGATCAGAACAAGGAGGCTGAGGAGACAGTCAGCAGAGGGAGGGATTCTAGAGATGGGGCAGAGGCAAGGGAGGACAGTGGGATGGAGTTGGACAATGCGTGCTGTAGTCTCATTCCTGGAATATACACTCATGCACATCTCAGGAGTAGAGGAAAGGGTGATAGCTCAATTGCAATGTGTTCAGCTTTTTACTGGTCCTTTCACTCAGCAGAAAATGGTGCCAAAAGGAAAGTGCTGCTCAGTAAAAATGGCGTCCATGATCACTGGTTTAATTACTATATTTTTCAATCATATATTGTTGTTCATATAATGCAGGAAAAAAATATAAAAAACAATAACATAGATGAAACAAATAAGTTAAATCGCAGCATTATACCTAGAGGGTACATTTACTAAAGCCATACCTCCCAACTTCTTTGCTTCAGAAATAGGGACACTCGCGCGGCGAAGCCGCGGGCGTGCCCAAAAAGGGGGCGGGGCGTATGCAAAAGAGGGTGCGGCTTATGCTAATTAGCCGCGGCCTCATTTTTATATGAGAATAGACGCTGTGCGCATAGCGTCTATTCTATTAGATTGGGGGGTCTCCCAACTGCCACCCCCCGCAGCGGGACAATGCCTGCCGCGGGTGGGACAGCGGGACAGGACCTGAAAATCGGTACTGTCCTGCTGTAATCGTGACAGTTGGGAGGTATGCTAAAGCTTTTAAAAATGAAGAGGTGATGTTGCCCATAGCAACCAATCAGATTATGTCTATCAATTCACAATTGCATCCTAGAAAATGATAGACAGCATCTGATTGGTAATTTTAGCACATTTAGGGCCAGATGCTCTAAGCTTCAAAAGTGATAAAATGGAGAGTGATAAACAGCCAGCCAATCAGCTCCTAACTTCCATGTCACAGACTGTGCTTGAAAATATCAGGCAGGAGCTGATTGGTTGGTTGTTTATCACTCTCAATTTTATCAATGTCCCTGCAATCTGCTTCACTGGATGCGGAAGGTCTGTTCATATACAGTTAGCGCTGGCCCGCGCTGGCCATAATTCCCCGCCGGCAGTGCGGTAAGTAGCACATAGGCTACAATGAGCCACTGTCATCTGAGAATGGAGGTAGCACCGGGACCTGATGAAATGATGCCCGATATTTGTACATATACATTGTACAGCATCATATCCCCAATAGAAACTTATGGGGGAGCGGTTGTCAGCAGTGCAGGGGGGAATCACAGCAGGGAACTGAGATTCCTGCTGCTGTTTCTCCGTCTTACATGCAAGAGGTACTTAATATTTGTGGCTAACCCCAGAAAATGGGTGTTTTTGTGGAATTAGCTGCAAATATTCAATAGTAAATGTGCCCCTTAGAGTGCAAAGTATAATTTTTTGCAGTATTGATTGCTGGTATGCAGGAATACTTACATCTTACACACTCTGCCTCTCCCTGTCACCATCTGCCTCTCAGTGGCGTAGCTAGAATTTGTGCGCCCCCCCCCCCCCCCCCCGCCGATAACGGCAGCGCGGCCCCCCCTTCCCCTAGCCCTCCCACCCACCTTCCCAAGTGAAGTTAAAACCCCCCTTACCCCTCCGCGTGCCGCCGCATTCATGGTCCCGCAGCCGGCTCTGTCTCCTCCTGCAGTTCTATAATGACCATCAGAAAATGGCTGCCCCCTAACAGCAGACAGTTTTTAAGGATGCTAGAGGAGGCCCGCGCCTCCTCTAGCATCCCAAAAAACTGTCTGCTGTTAGGGGGCAGCCATTTTCTGATAGTTATTTTTCATTAGAAGTACTGCAGGAGGAGACGGAGCCAGGACAAGATCTGCGCTGCGGCCGGGACCTTGAATGCGGCGGCGCTGGCGGCGGCATGCGGAGGGGTAAGGGGGGTTGTTATATATATAGTTGTAACTATAGCCCCGCAGATCGGCGCCCACAGCCCCTCAGCGCCTCCCCACCACCGCGGGGGCTGCGGGGCTATAGTTACGCCACTGCTCCCTCTCCCTGTTACCCTCTGTGCTTCTCCCTTTCACCATCTCCCTCTCCCTCTTACCCTCTGTGCCTCTCCCTGTCACCATCTCCCTCTCCCTGTTACCCTCTGTGCCTCTCCCTGTCACCCACTGCCATGTAACATATTGTGAACTTGGTTTGGGGTGGAGGAGGGGGCTCCAAATTATAGTTTTGCACCTGGGCTCACACCCCACAAGTTCTGCCACAGATTTATTTTGGTCCACACGCAATGGCTGCTAATTTCGCAGCTTCGCGTGTGGATTAAACGCCGCCCGCCGCTCACACAGACTTCATGCAATAACCCAGATTGAGGAGGCAGTGTGAAAGGGATATAAGGGGCTCATTTATCATTCAATATTTGTGACTAAATCCTTTTTCGGGGGTCAGCCGCAAATCAGAATCAGCTTTATTGGCCAGGTATACTTGCGTATACTAGGAATTTGTTTTCGGTTTTCTGTGCAGCAGCCAGTTGGGTAACAATTAAGTATCACTGGAATGTATCAGGAGGGATCTCAGCAGGAATTGCCGATCCCTCCTGCACCGCCGCCGGCCGCGTCCTGCATAGGTTTCTATGGGGGATGTGAAGATGCCCGATGTATGAACATCGGGCAGCAGCGCTTCACATCCCCAGGCTACCGCCATTCTGAGATGGCGGTAGCCCATTGTCGCCTATGGGCTACACACCGCACTGCCGCCAGGGCAGTGAGGTCGGAAGGGGGGCAGCGCTAACTGCACATTTATTTATTTATTATTTATTAACAGTTTCTTATATAGCGCACACATATTCCGCAGCGCTTTACAGAGAATATTTGAACACTCACATCAGTCCCTGCCCCAGTGGAGCTTACAATCTATATTCCCTACCACATGTACACGCACACACAGACATTCTGGGGTTAATTTTGTTGGGAGCCAATTAGCCTACCAGTATATTTTTGGATCGTGGGAGGAAACCGGAGTCACCGGAGGAAACCCACGCAAGTATGGGGAGAATATACAAACTCCACACAGGGCCATCGTGGGAATCGAACCCATGACCTCTGCACATGTGCAGACCCCCTGGCTTCCGGCTGAGCTCATCGCAGGGACAGGCTCCTACCTGGGGGAATGATACATCCCTGATACATCCCTAGGATCACATATTGCAATATGAAGTGGGCCCCCAAGTGTGTACCAATCTTAACACTGATACCTCACACCCATAGAGGGCCTGCCAGCTTACAATGTGAAAGCAACAGCACCAGAGCAGAATTCTTCTGATAAAACATTTATATAGAACAGAATACCAAACTCTGATCTGAAGCAGTTGCCAATTTTGCAGAAGTACAGTAGTTTGTCAGGCAATACTAGCATAGCAGGAGCAGCAGCCTGTATGAGACTCCACTGTCAGCCTGCAGCCAGCTCACCAGGGGTGGGGGGAGGGGGCTGCTGGGTTCTCAGCCTCAGACACAACAGGCGTGGGAACTTTGGGAGATCTCGCGAGGATTTCCACTGTCTCCACTGCTCAGTAAGCTCTTGCAAAAGTGATATGAGGCAACAGAACTTGTCCTTAATGGAGAAGGGAAAATGCTGTTTGCTACAGAGTAGCGCGATTATGGGATCTCAGCAGCATAAGAAGCTTTATCATACATTATTATGATTCCGGATGTCATTGTTGAATTTTTTTTTTTAATGTATTGATTTATTCCAAATACACTTTTTTGAAATTTGCTTTACACAGAACTAATATTTACAGGAATTGGCTAATATATTGTATATATACTTAAAATGTATCCCTAGTATGTCCAAAACTTCACAAGTGTTAACATACATAACTCACTTATATACAATATCTTTATTGTACCATTCTCAGACTCTAAGGGGGGTATTCAATGTCATTCGAGCTTCCGCAGCCATCTCCCGACGGGGGAGATGGCTGCGGGGCCCTATTCAATGCTGTCTTCCCCGACAGCATTGAACAGGGGATTTGCGCAGAACGAGCCCGACATCACAAGCTGTCGGGCTCGTTCTGCCGAGAAAAGCCGGAAATAGGCGAGCTCCCGGCCGGAGCTCGTCTATTTCCGTCATCAACTCGCGGCCACGCTGACCGAGAACGGGACAGGGGCACGGCTGTCACGCTAGCTCGACAGCCGTGTCCCTGACATTGAATACCCCCCTAAGAAGTGATCAATGTTGACTGGTAAGAAAAATAAAAATTGAAAATGCTTGCATTATACAATGATGTTCAATGACATTTTATACTGTTGTATTCATCTTTTGCAATAAAAACAATTTAAAAAAAAAAAAAAAAACATATGTCAAAACAAGAATAGACCTGCAGAATACAACTCCTGGGAGGGGGGATCCTGTTTCTCTGGCGGTTTTGGAATTGTTGCACATTGCTTATGATCTTGTCCCAAAACCACCACATTGAGGGCCAGATGTATCAAGCTTCAAAAAATTATAAAGTGGAGAGTGATAAACAACCAGCCAATCAGCTCATGCTTGTCATTTTTTCAAACCCAGTCTGTATCATGGTAGTTAGGAGCTGATTGGATCTATCATTGTTTGAAGTTTGATACATCTGGCTCTAACTCTCCAGCACTTTGAATGTTTCAAATATAAAACTGGGGAAGCTCCTGGGCGGTGTAGGGGGAATTCTTATGGGAATTCTCTCTCCAAGAAATCGCATAAGTGTACGGTGTCGGTTCCGTAACTCTCCAGCGAAGTGTAACTCTTCATACACCCTTAAATCGCATGCTAAATCTAAAGCAAACTGCTGTCATTCTGAGTGGAATTTGTCATATTCACATGTAATATTCCCCAAATGTTTTGGAGCGCAGTAATTAATGCTTTTCTTGATTTTGACATGCAGTAGGACCACAGCACTTGCTAGGTTTTCCCAATGTATGTGTGTTACAATTTGGCAAGTTTCTCTAAAAATTTATTTGTTTATTTATTTACAGGTTCTTATATAGCGCAGCAGATTCCGTTGCGCTTTACAATTGTCTATTATGTGCCTCTCATTCTCAGTCTTCAGGGGTGCATACACGCAGTGCAATTTGACCTTCCGATTCTAACTATATATAAATCGGAAGAAAAGTTACCACAAATCACACAGTGTGTCTACAGCTTGCGATGCCAATGCCTGCCCCCGTGGGATCAGCGTTACAAGAAAAAAATAGACTGTGCAGACTATATAGTATACAGTATAGTGTTCTAGTACAGTCAAAATCTCAAGTAACAGGTGGGTGTACCAGTGCAGGCTGAAGAAAAAAAAAAACTATATAATAGAACGGTATCTTGTACAATATAATTTATTAATCAAAATAGCTGTAATTTAAATTCATGGAATTCCATAAAAATTAAAACAAGTATAAAATAATTGGACAATCATTATCTCAATGTTTAACATCACTACATATGCATGTCAAAAGAAAAAGGTTTGGTACCGTGTTAGCCAGTGTTAATGGTGATTAAAATATAACCAGAGTGACGATAAGTGAAAAGCGTTGGTTACGTAATAAGTCCGCAACCAACGTACCCTTTATACCTAACTGCGTGCGAACAAAACGTAGCGCAGCGCAGCGTACAGTCTATTGTATGTTATACACCAAGAACCGATACCTTAATAAGAGATCCTTTCGCAGGACTTTGTCTCCAATTGTGCGAATATACCTTAAAGGACAGAGTCCGCAATGTAAGGACAGAGTCCTTAATGTACCTTATCGCTATTATGCGAATAACTAGACACGACCACTGAATAGAAGTAAGGAGGTTAGAACTCCGTAAAAAGATTGTATTAAAGTCCCTAATGGACAAAAAGGGGGTTACAGAAATAAGAATAAACAGGTATAACAAGTGATACAATACAATAACAATGAATACTAAACAAACTCTGCTAAGGGGAAAGAATACAAATACAAAACACAATCAGCCAACAATACTTTAAGAATAAATACCGTGAAAATGCAACCGTTTACCGTGGTCATCTAGTATGTGAAAAGCAGTCCGGTCAGAGCTCACTATCGTTCAGGAATGAGCGATAGTCCGGTAGGAAGGTCCAGGGAAAGTAGTTGTGCCGAAGAGACCCTGGCTGCTCTGGGTCGCATATCTTATAGGGTCAGAAGGGGGAGGTCAAAAGGCCATTCTCATTGGCCAGAGATCATATGTCCGGTCCACTGTGATTGGAGGTTAGACGCTGTACCTGGTCTGACCAGGTGCAGGGGAGGGAACTTTAAGAGTCCTTTGTTTGGTGGTTTCGGCGTCAGCAAGGATAAGAACCGGTTTGAGCTAGTTTCCTTTGTTAACTACTTACAACAGAAACTGTCTCTGGAATATGGATTTTGTCCATAACTATCGGACAGTGTACATTGCGAAATATTCGCAATGACCGGAATACTTCGCATGATGAGCTGAGCGGAACGATACTAAACACGATACAGACAGATGTGTGCAGGGCTAACTAAGCTATGTGTGGCGTTCTAAACCTTTTAACTATATTTCCTTTCGTGTAAGTGTGTTATTATGAATTTATGTGTGATAGTATGTCTACTCTTCTGGTCCACATTGTCACACATACTCGGGTATGGAAACTTTATTTGCGCAACTCTGCGAACCAAAATGGCGGCCATACTATCACAAAATGGCGTGTGTGTACCTAGACTTCCACAGTCCACCCTTTAACAGTAAATATAAAACTGTTACATTACAAAATATTTCACACGACAAAACAGAAATTCATAATCCTAACAAAGAAATTGGGATCCATGAAATAAACATATAAGGGGAGTAAACCATCTGCTCTCGGCCGATCCAGGATCATGGATAAATGATGGGCCGCATTTATCGAACAATCTACTCAGGGTCACGAAGGATAATGTACAATTTTGGGATAAAAATAAAAACAGGGGTGGTTACAACATATACACGTTCACAAATATGGTTTCTTTAAAGGGAGGTGGTTTCGATTTTTGGGTCATATACCAAACCCTGGTCTTCCTCTGTATCCCTCGTTCTTACACTCATGATTTCGGTACGTTTTGCCTTTCCCCGGGTCACCACCTTTAAACATTTGAACAATAGCACAAAGACTATGATGGCACCACCGATGCAGAGAAGGAGTTTTCCTATGCTAGCTATGATCCCCTGCGCCCATTCTCCTAAACCAGAGAACCAGTGCATTGGATTCAACCAGGAGGTCCATTCGCTAACTTTGTTACCTATTTCTGCCAGGCTGATATTATGTTCCCTTCTAAATTCCCATTTAAGCTGAAGAATCTCATCCATCCGGTGATCGATGATTTCTTCTGGGTCTTCAGTATTGTTGGTGATATATGTACAGCATTTCACCCCAAACTGTGTAGAGAGGGTGACACAATATCCTCCTGTCATGGCTGTCAGATAGTTCAACACCATTCGATGTTGGACTAGCTCTCTTTTATACGCTTGCAACTCCTTCCCAGTGTATCTAAAGGTGTCATCATAAATCTCAGTTATGTTATCTACCAAGCTGGCTAATGCTTGTATGTATTTAAAATTGATAACTCCTCGGGCGGTATGGGTGATATCTAATGCAATGAGGAATTGGATACCGAACGACTCGTGTATCATTTCAGAAGCTAGGGGTTCTTTTCTTATTGTTAAATCCCTTTTATGGATTTGGTCATAATGGGTATGAGTGTAAGGAGGAGAAATACCTCTGTGTACGTTCATCATCTCATCGTGTGTGAGGGTCATCACTTCCGGTAACACTCTGCCTAGATAACAAATACCAACGTAGTTCATGGAGAGCCATTTGTACGCCCTTCTACCACAAATATAATAAACATCGTCAGGGAGAAAATAAGGGACAGAGTATTTCATTATCTTGTCACACATTATCCATAAGAACATCCCCGTCCCCTGCTCCCTGACTCGTTCCTCACATGTTTCTGGCTGTAGGGTCATATTACAGTAGCCGGCTGATACTCTGCCGGCCATCATTTTACTTTTCTTCACCGTGTAAACATATTTATAGTGTCTTCCACTGGTTCGGATTTTTAATAATAATTCTTTATCTATGGGCTCTCCATCTGGACGCTGGGAGTAAGTTATTGTCTGGTTTTGCCATGTCACTTCCCAAGTACCAATTGTTCTGGAACTTGAGAAGTTCATACATACCAGGGATTTATCCACTTGGTATGGGTGTAATCTAAGACTAGGGGACCTGGTATACAGGTATCTCTTATCCAATGGCCTCCCCTTATTTAATACGCTTATCTCTGAAATACTAAGCGGGTATGGGACTAGGCCTACACTACTCCTTTTATGTAATACTTGAGAACACACCCAGCATTCTGTTTGGTTTAAAACCTTACCCACTAATGAGTGGTAATCACTCAAAGGATGTTGGCCGGTAGTTGCCTTACTGGTCGACTGACATCGCTGGATGCATCCTTCTTCCATTTTAGGTTGACAATATCTACAGACACAGTACTCACCAGACAATAAATCATCACATAGCCCTTGAACTACGTTTTCCTCATACCTTTTACCTTCTCCTGTCATGGGTAAAGTGTCAAGCTGGTTTAGGGATTCTACCTCACCCATATCTGGGTCCATTATTACACTGTCAGGATTCCGCTCCGATCGCTCTAGAATGTGGCAGCCACCGAGTATTTTAGGATGAAGAGAAGAACACAGAAAGAAAACAAAGACATATGTGCATAACTGTGAACCTTTTGCTTGGAGTCCTTCCATCATCTCTACCAGGGGACTTGTATTTTGCTCTGCTTCTTAGACCTTTGTTCGCTCAGGTTGCTCGACCTTGGCTGCTTCTCAGTGTTCCCGAAACAATGCTTCTAGCGACACTTCTTCTCTCTCGCTCTCTGCACACTGGGATTCTGGGTTACTGGCTTTCTTGCAGTGGGACGAATGTATCCAAGTCTCTCTCTCTGCGACTTTAATTGATGTAGTGCTGGTCAACAAAACTTGGTACGGTCCTTCCCAACGGTCTATCAAACAACCTGAGCGTAAGAAATTTCGGATCATAACAAAGTCTCCTGGTTTAAGATTATGACAATTCTCGGTAGGCATATCAGGGTTCAGTAAATTCAGCTGCTTTTGTTGCTTCCTTAGCTGTTTGTTTAGCTTTAGGATATACTGTACAGTTAGCTCATTATTACATTTTAGATCATCCTGTGGGTCTATCATGATGTGTGGCTGCCGACCAAACAGTATTTCGAAGGGGGACAGGTTGAGCGGAGTCCTGGGAGTGGTCCTAATGCTATACAACACAATAGGCAGTGCCTCTGGCCATAACAACCCTGTTTCAGCCATAACTTTACCCAATTTGTTCTTAATAGTACCATTCATTCTCTCAACTTTGGCGCTCGCCTGGGGACGATATGGAGTATGAAGTTTACTATTAATCCCCAGGAGTTTACACATGATTTGGAAGACCTCTCCTGTGAAATGAGTGCCTCTGTCACTCTCAATGACCTTTGGGATACCATATCTACAGACAAACTCCTGACATATTTTCTTTGCTGTAAAGGTAGCAGTGTTGGAGGCAGCGGGGAAAGCCTCCACCCAGCTGGAAAACATGTCAACACAAACCAATACATATTTCAAATTTCTACAGGGTGGTAACTGTATGAAGTCGATTTGTATTACCTGGAAAGGGCCTTCTGTAGGAGGGATGTGGGATGGCTCTGTTGGGATGGCTTTTCCAACGTTCTTCCTCAAACAGGTGAGGCATGACATTGCCACTCTACCTGCTTGAGAAGCGAACCCTGGTGCACACCAGTAGGCCTTTACCAGCTTGCACATACCTTCCTTCCCAAGATGTGTCAGCCCATGGGCCGCCTCGGCTAGACTAGGAAGGTATGCTCTGGGGGCCACTGGTTTCCCGTGTCCATCTCTCCAAAGTCCGGTGGACTCTTGGCCACATCCCTTCGACTTCCATACTGCTCTTTCCTGTGGGGAACACAAATTCTGCATGTCTATCAGTTTGGATGTGGATACCATGTTCAGTGTACAAAGGTTGGTGGGATGGGTAAAAATATTTACAGGGCATGCGGCCCTTTTCGCTGCCTCATCAGCGCGGCTGTTACCAAGTGACACCGGGTCTTTCTCTGATGTGTGAGCTTTGCACTTGATAACAGCCACTCTGTCTGGAAGCTGGATAGCTCCCAGAAGTCTCCTAATGTACGTCGCATGCGCCACTGGTGTGCCAGCCGCCGTCATGAAATTTCGGAGGCGCCATAGGGCTCCAAAATCATGGACTACTCCGAAAGCATATCTGGAGTCGGTATATATGTTCACTGATTTCCCTTTAGCCAGTTCACATGCTCTGGTCAGTGCCACCAGTTCCGCTACTTGCGCTGAGTGAGGTGGTCCTAAGGGTTCAGCTTCCACAATACCTTCTCCATCTACTACCGCGTAGCCTGTGCAAAGCTCTCCCGTCTCCGTCTGTCTATGACAGCTACCATCTGTGAATAAGGTTATGTCTACCTCACTTAATGGGCTGTCGCTTATGTCAGGACGTGCTGTGAAGGTCTGATTCAGGTAGGTCATGCAATCATGTTTGTCCTCACTCTCACTAAACTCTGCTTTACCATATTCAGCAACATTTCCATCACCCTCCACCCTTTGTGCCTTGGAGGGCACATGAGGAAGAAATGTGGCTGGGTTTAATGTGTTGCATCTTTTGATGGTAATATTTACTGGGGCCATCAGCGCCAGTTCCCACTTAGTGAACCGTGCTGAGGACACATGACGTGTTTGGGCAGAATTTAGGAGAGCAGAGACAGCATGGGGAGCATGAACAGTTAAATCGTGTCCCAGCACTACGTCCTCACTCTTACTTACTAGTTGTGCTATTGCAGCCACACTTCGTAAGCAAGTTGGGAGTGAGCGTGCTACTGTGTCCAGCTGGCCACTGTAGTACGCTATTGGTCGGTTGGCATCACCATGTTTTTGTACAAGCACTCCTGCCGCACACCCACCTGATTCAGTTCCGTACAGTTCAAAGGGTTTCCCATAATCTGGCATTCCTAGTGCTGGGGCCTTGGTTAGGCTCACCTTTAGTTCCTCGAAAGCCAGCTCAGATTCCTCAGTATGAGAGACCCGATCAGGCTTAGTTGAGGAAACCATCTCTTGCAGTGGTAATGCCAGAATAGAGAATCCTGGGATCCAATTGCGACAGTATCCACACATGCCTAGGAACGTACGGATCTGATGTTGGGTCTGTGGCAGTACCATGTTCTGAATCGCTTGGATTCTGTCGTCGGTGAGGTGTCTCAGCCCTTGGGTAAGACAGTGGCCCAGATATTTAACCCTGGTCTGGCATAATTGCAGCTTATCCTTTGATACTTTATGTCCTGTTTCTGAGAGATGCATCAGTAGCTGTCTAGTGTCATCCACTGATGACTCCAGTGATTCAGAACACAACAATAAGTCATCCACATATTGTATCAGTATCGAACCCCTCATGGGTTGAAAGGATTGCAAACAATCATGCAAGGCCTGGGAGAAGATGCTGGGGCTGTCTATGAACCCCTGGGGGAGTCTTGTCCAGGTATACTGTACTCCTCTGTAAGTAAAGGCGAACAGATACTGGCTGTCAGGATGCAAAGGGACGGAGAAGAATGCTGAACACAAATCAATGACTGTGAAATGTGTACAGTGGGGTGGGATTTGCATGAGGATGACAGCTGGGTTTGGCACTACGGGGAATTGGCTCTCGACTACCTTGTTTACCCCTCTCAAATCCTGCACTAGTCTGTAGCCCCTCCCCCCGCTCTTTTTCACAGGAAAGATGGGACTATTGGCCGTGCTGGAAGTTCTAACTAGGATTTCCTGTTGGAGCAATCGTTGGATCACTGGAAATATTCCTAGCTCAACTTCAGGTTTTAAAGGGTATTGCGGTATTTTTGGGGCTATCCTGCCTTCTTTTAAGCGGATTTCTACTGGAGCTACATTTGCCATCAGCCCAGCATCCTGTCCATCTTTAGTCCAAAGGGAACTCGGTATTTGTGCTGTAATTTCAGCTACCCTAGATGGATTTGATTCTACAACAGTGGAACACAACATTAGCCTCTGAGGACTATCCAGCATATCTTGCACTTCTTGTGTAAGATTTCTAGGAGTGTCCAGAAATACCCCATCGGGGGTGCAATAGATGACACATCCCATTTTGCATAGTAAATCTCTACCCAGGAGGTTAGTCGGGGCCGCTGCAGCCAACAGAAAAGAGTGTTTGGTATGCAGAGGCCCGATTGTAACCTCCGCTGGTTTTGTCAGTGGGTAATGTTGTATTTTTCCTGTTACCCCAATTGCCGCTACTGATTGGTTAGTGAAACCCAAGTGAAGAGGAGTGTTGAGAACAGATCTGGCCGCCCCTGTATCAACCAAAAAGGTTTGTCTTACTCCAGCTATATCAACCTTCACCTGAGGTTCCTCTCCAAGGTGTTGTGTTAGTCTAACTGGCTGTAGGATACAGGTATGACCTGTTTCCTATGGTCTGACCTGGGTTGCCCTTAGCACAGTGTCAGCCATCAGATGGGGAGGAGGCATGTTGCGTGACCTGTCTGTCTCCTCCCATTGTCTAGGTGCTGGGTATCTCCGTGTCTCACCTTTGTGAGATTCCCATTCTCGCTTATGTGTCTGATAACTCCTGTGGTTTCCGAACCTACACTGAGCTGCAATGTGTCCCTCCTTATTGCAGTTGTAACAGATAATTGGCTTTCTACCTGTTTCCCTGGTGTTTCGTTGTTGGTATGCAGCTTTGTTTGGGGCATTAGTAAGGGCTTGGATGCTAACCATCATCAGTTTGTCAGTTTGCAGTTCCCTGTGCTTCTTAATGTTGCGGTCGTGGTCCACAGCAGATTCCCGTAGGGCATCCACTGTCATTCCACGCCAATTTGGGAAAGAGGTTTGGACTCTGGCTCTCAGGTTTTCCCTAAGCCCTTCCACCAGCACAGAGACAATCATCTCCCTCAGGTGGGGGTCGTCCTTAGGCTCGGAGACACCAGTGTACTTTGATACCTCCAGTAAGGCTTTTGTAAAATAATCAGCAGCAGTTTCGCCATCTTTCTGTTTGATGGTGAAAATCTTGCTATATTCTACTGCCGCAGGAAAATATACTCCCAACTGTAAGTTAATCAGGCGTATATTCTCCTGGTTGATCTCATCATTTATCTCCTTGTCCACTTTCAATCCACTATCCTGAATGAATTTCGGGATGTCAATGTGAGTGGGGAGACAGGCCCTCAACATGATTCTCCAATCCTTGTTGGTGGGCTCATCAGAGTTTCCTAGATCCCTTACAAATTTCCGGCACACTGCCAGATCTTTCCTAGGATCAGGGAAATCTGTAATGATGGACCGCAGCTCTAACCGTGTCCATGGGTTTAGCATGGTCATCTTTCTGGTAGGTATCACACCCTCTCTGTCTGCCTTACCATAGGGAACCTCCAGTGTGCGTACAGGGTATGTTTGTACCACATTCGCATTACTGGGACCTGCTTGGGAGTCATTTGTGTCTGTGCTGTGTGGTGCATCATTACCTGAGTCCAATACTATGCTGTTGGCATCAGCCGTCTCCTCCTCCTGTGCTGGGGCCTCAACAGCGGGTTGAGCTTTTCCCTCAATCATATTAATTGCATGAGAGACGGCCAGTGCCAACAGCTGCTCGTTTTCCTCTCGGGTTTCCTTGTAAGGGGATAAAACAGGGTACAAGTTAGTAACAGGTACATTATTACTTAGGTCTTTCTTATGAGACATTAACCCCTTCGGCACATATGGGGGTGGGGGAGCTGATTCTAGTGTGGCAGCGGTTGCATTTGCATTTTTATTGTGGCTGATTGCATCAGGTATTGCCAGACCTCTGGCTCCCCATTGTTCCTGTCCTTCCTTCTGCCACAATTTAAGAATATTTATATGCTTCACTCTCTCCTTACGACTGGAGAGTAGGCATATTTCATCTTTTACTGCCGATAAGATTTCTGGATCGAAGCTACCAACACTGGGAAATTCTAACTTGCTGCCTTGTGTCATTTTTCTCCATTTATTTTGGTAAACAACTGCGAGTTCACCGTGCTTCCTGCACATAATAAAAGCAGCCGATCCTCTTGGCCGGCTTGCTTCCTCCCTATCTTGCACGTTATCACAGCGTGACCCGTTATTACCCATAGTTACAGGAATAAACGTTCACAGCTTAATAGATATCGGTGGGTTATTACTTATCTGAGAGCTCCCCAAACACTCACTTCTACAGCTTCCTAGAACATCCCACAGTCAAGCAGGTGCGAAGGATACGAGGTATTATACTCAATCACCAAGCTCTCAACTAGCAGCGAACTTCTAGCCAACTTGCTTGATGCGGCACAATTTTTCCAGGGTATAACAAACTTGTTTTCCTATACCCCCAAAAATCGGATTTCTAAAGTAGCTAATCGGAAACAAGTGCGTTCCGATATATCTTCTTGTACCCTCCTAGCGGAATTAATTCCACTGAAGGGGCAGTTCCTATGTGTACGTCGGCACGTACACCCTGTCCTAACTGGACCTGTCCTATTACACTGCGCTTGGGTTGTGTCCGTCCCACACCCGTCCGCCTCAGTTCTTTTTCACACTGGGCGCTATTTACACCTAGGTCTTATGCTTATTTTTGAAATATTTCTGTACAGAAAATTTTTCCCAGGCCGGTAGCTTTTCACTAGATTCTTATGCAGGTATAAATCCCTTATAATAAGCTATAGGAATCTATTAAAATAATGCTTGAGTTGCTTGCTTATGAGAAAATGAACAAAAAGAAAACCTTATTTTCTTTTCTTAAATCACCGCTTCATTCGCAGTATATTACTATACTGTTTAAATAAAGCTAGTGGTTTAAATACTGTTCACTTCTTCCTATGTGTGCTGCGTGTGCAGTACCAATGAACAGCCACGTGTGTACGTGCGCTTGTTCACAGGCCGCCGATGAATCGGCCACCCACGTGTTCTATAGTGTATTTGCAAGGTTGCGCTCGGGTTTCGCTATACTCAGTAATTGCGCCTAAATGTGGAATAAATCCCTTAACTCTGTCCGAGAGTTACGTATCAAGATGCGAAATAAATCCCGCACTTAATCCGTAAACCACGTACAAAGATGCGAAACTTTCCCGATGTGGGCACGTGCGCGCGCACCTTGCGTAATACACAATAGACGCTTTACGTTACTGCAAAAGGCCCAGGACTTGTCGCCACGTGGCGGAGTCCCTGTTTTTGCGGTAGCTAACAATAAACAATTATAGTTTTGCACAGAGGGGATCCTCTATGTACTATAATAAACACAGATTCCACGTGTGCGAACCTTATCGCACGTGGTACATATACTATAATAAACAAGCAGCCCAAGACACTATACCCCGTTAAACTACTTGTGGCAGGCAGAAGTACAGTTTACTAAACACTTAGGTATGATATGCTTTAAAACATGTGGCTTTCACTTATTGTACTCCGGGTTCAGCGCTAGCACTTCCCGAACCCCGCACCGCCGCGGACTCGGCCTATCCAGCAATGGAAACAAATAAATACTTCCACCCTTTTGCTGGTATAGGTCGAGTCGCACGCCTGGTACTGAGTTCCGGACTGTGAAACGACCGGGCGAGCACCCCAATTGTTAATGGTGATTAAAATATAACCAGAGTGACGATAAGTGAAAAGCGTTGGTTACGTAATAAGTCCGCAACCAACGTACCCTTTATACCTAACTGCGTGCGAACAAAACGTAGCGCAGCGCAGCGTACAGTCTATTGTATGTTATACACCAAGAACCGATACCTTAATAAGAGATCCTTTCGCAGGACTTTGTCTCCAATTGTGCGAATATACCTTAAAGGACAGAGTCCGCAATGTAAGGACAGAGTCCTTAATGTACCTTATCGCTATTATGCGAATAACTAGACACGACCACTGAATAGAAGTAAGGAGGTTAGAACTCCGTAAAAAGATTGTATTAAAGTCCCTAATGGACAAAAAGGGGGTTACAGAAATAAGAATAAACAGGTATAACAAGTGATACAATACAATAACAATGAATACTAAACAAACTCTGCTAAGGGGAAAGAATACAAATACAAAACACAATCAGCCAACAATACTTTAAGAATAAATACCGTGAAAATGCAACCGTTTACCGTGGTCATCTAGTATGTGAAAAGCAGTCCGGTCAGAGCTCACTATCGTTCAGGAATGAGCGATAGTCCGGTAGGAAGGTCCAGGGAAAGTAGTTGTGCCGAAGAGACCCTGGCTGCTCTGGGTCGCATATCTTATAGGGTCAGAAGGGGGAGGTCAAAAGGCCATTCTCATTGGCCAGAGATCATATGTCCGGTCCACTGTGATTGGAGGTTAGACGCTGTACCTGGTCTGACCAGGTGCAGGGGAGGGAACTTTAAGAGTCCTTTGTTTGGTGGTTTCGGCGTCAGCAAGGATAAGAACCGGTTTGAGCTAGTTTCCTTTGTTAACTACTTACAACAGAAACTGTCTCTGGAATATGGATTTTGTCCATAACTATCGGACAGTGTACATTGCGAAATATTCGCAATGACCGGAATACTTTGCATGATGAGCTGAGCGGAACGATACTAAACACGATACAGACAGATGTGTGCAGGGCTAACTAAGCTATGTGTGGCGTTCTAAACCTTTTAACTATATTTCCTTTCGTGTAAGTGTGTTATTATGAATTTATGTGTGATAGTATGTCTACTCTTCTGGTCCACATTGTCACACATACTCGGGTATGGAAACTTTATTTGCGCAACTCTGCGAACCAAAATGGCGGCCATACTATCACAAAATGGCGTGTGTGTACCTAGACTTCCACACCAGTTGATAAGAAAAGTTTTATTGTTCCTCAGTGAGAAAAACAAAATAGCAATCTAGCAAATATGATACCTTTTAATGGCTAACAAAAATAAATGTTGTTAACAACATTTATATTTGTTAGCCATTAAAAGGTATCATATTTGCTAGATTGCTATTTTGTTTTTCTCACTGAGGAACAATAAAACTTTACATATGCATGCAAATGTATAGGGCATATTACCATTCGGACATCAATGTAAAGTGTCTTCCAATGGAGCAGCAGATGAACATCAGGTGGCCAATGAGTCCCAAAACAGAGTCCATAGGTGGAATTTAGGTTCCTCTGACAGGGGTGATGGTAAACCTGGATGACCTATGCAGGGCTGGAGCTGCCTCGGATTGCTTTTCCGGGTAATTTGTTGGTGGAGATTACAATAGACAGATGAATTGGAATTGTCCGTGGTTCATAAATAGCCCTTAGTGAAGATGGAGATGAATGTCCAGTAAATAAGATTAACGCGTTTCCCTGGGATTATCCTCCCAGCTTCTTCAGGAGCAGGTAAATATAATTCAAATCTAAAGCAAATATAGTCAAGATTGTATGGTTCTGAGCTCTGGGGAGTTCAAGGGAAACTGCATAGTCAAAATCAGCCATAGACAAAATCTCACTGTGTGTACGCACCTTTAAGGTGGCCATACACTACTACATTTTTGCCCGATTTCTCCTCTGGACGGGAAATCAGGCGTATCGCATGTGTTTTGCAGTTCTGTGCAGATCAGACCAGAGTCCCTAGATCACAAGTGCTGAATGTAGGATCTATCAGATCGGCAGCTCGTTATCCATACATGCTGGGCAAAAACACCCAGTGGACCTTTAGATCTGGGGGAGTTACTTTATCCCTGTGCAGGGTAAATATTGGCTGCTTTGTTTTTACTCAGCCTGGGGCTGCCAGTGTGCTGCAGTGGGGGGGGGGCAGTGGGCAGTTCCACCCAGTCTGAAGGGAATAGACACAGCGTGCGCACAGTGTCTATTCAGCATTTCAAAAGGGCGGAAAACAGGGGCCTAAGGACACATCATCACTTGAGGCCATGGCCCCTTTCCATAGACCACGCCCCCTTTTCGGGAATTCCCGTTTAACAGATTGCATATGTTGGAGAGTATGTTATAGCAACACAGACTGATAAGGAGGGGATGGAGATGCTTAGATAAGAGGGGAGGCTGACATTGCCAGACAAATCACTGGCACTGTAAAGGATTCGCTCACATATAACTAAAGGCATTTGTAATTGGTCCAGTACATAATCATCAACAAACAGGCTTATTTTTAGCTATAATACAAAAATGTGAGCCATAAAAGTCCATTACAAATGACAACAACTGTTTTCTATGGGTGAAATGGGTTCAGTGTGAAATGTACCAACCCAGTAATGAATCGGTAATATACAGGTTACAACTGGCGATGTTAAAGGGGTGTAACTTGCTCAGACCCGTTTTAAGAAACCTTTCAAATACTGGGTCTAAGCAGGTTTTGCAATGTGAAAGCAGTATTACTTTCTCTGCACATGTTACATCTGCCCCACCTGCAGTGCACATGGTTTTGTCCATTACGATCAAGTCTGAATTGGGATCTGTGTGCACAGATCAGTGGCTGCGATTCATTTACATGGGGGGAAATTTAATAAGATGGGAGTTGTATTTCACATGGGATGTTGCTATGGGCAACCAATCAGAATCAACTTCATGTTTATTTAGCCCCTTCTAGAAGACAATATTTAGTATCTGATTGCCCATATTTATTTATTTATTACCAGTTATATACATATATAGCGCACACATATTCCGCAGCGCTTTACAGAGAATATTTGAACTTTCACATCAGTCCCTGCCCCAGTGGAGCTTACAATCTACATTCCCTACCACATGTACACACACACACACAGACATTCTAGGGTTCTTTTTGTTGGAAGCCAATTAACCTACCAGTATATTTTGGATTGTGGGAGGAAACCGGAGCACCCGGAGGAAACCCATGCAAGCATGGGGAGAACATACAAACTCCGCACAGTTAGGGCCATGGTGGGAATCGAACCCATGACCTCAGCGCTGTGAGGCAGTAATGCTAACCATTACACCATCCGTGCTGCCCATATCTATCAAAGCTTGTAGAGACATAAAGTGGATTAAAGTACTGATTAATCAGCCCCTAGCTGTCATTGATAAATGACAGCTGTAGTACTTTAGCTTTCTCCACTTTATCGTTTGCCATTTGATACATATCCCCCACTTGAGCCATTTTTTTACCTGTAATAAATCCTCTTAGTTCATTAATATTTTTTTTAAAAATTTCTTTGATTGGATGATCTGTGTAGTATCATGTGACACTGATTAGTTCATTAAGTAGGTATAAATATCCAGCACTGAGCTGTGTTACCATGCCTTTGATAACGCTGTTGGGGGTACACAGCGAAACGCGTCAGCCCCTGCTATATTCCACACACGCTCCTCTGAAAACCGTATCGGCAGTTTGCAGTCTGAAACAGCCCCGGACCTCTAATTCTTGTTGAGCCAGAAGACAATGTTTGAACCTCTACCTCTGCCAAATTGGATCACTGTGGGCACCAGCATACTCTCTCCAGTGGAGATTGGTAAAAAATCCTCCTATTCAGAGTACCACAGCAAAAAGATGACTCCAACCAGCTGGTCATCACCACTTGTCCATCATTGGTAAATGCTATTTCCATAATACTGGTCATAGGAACTTTATTTCAAGAGGCCTGGGGCCTTTATATGGACAGAAAGACTGCATCAGTTTCAATTAGAGCAGTTTTCTATGCTTATGTGCAATATTCTAATCTATATCATGGAATTATTTAGTTATTATTTATTTACAGTTTCTTATATAGCGCAGCATATTCCGCTGCGCTTTACAATGGGAGACAACAGTGATTAAACAAACTGGGTAGATACAAACCGACATGGAGGTAGGAGGGCCCTGCTCGCAAGCTTACAATCTATAGGGATAATAGGAGGTATGCATAAGGATAGAATTCCATAGCATGGCAGTCCCACAAGATTACAAGACAACCCCGATGGGATGCAATTAGATATAAATGCTACTGGAAGTTGTGGGGGGGGGGTCCTGAATATGATAAACTTGCCTGAAGAGGTGAGTTTTCGGGGAACACTTGAAAGTTTGGAGGCTAGAGGAAAGTCTTAATGTGCGTGATAGGGCATTCCATAGGATGGGAGCAAGTAATGAGTGTGGATGAGAGACGCAGATCTTGTGCAGAGCCGAGAGGTCCGTGGGGATATATTTTGAGATAAGTGAAGAGATATAAGTCGGTGTACTCAGAGTAATGGCTTTGTATGTAAGTAGAAGTATTTTATATTGAATGCGGTAATATACAGGCAACCAATGGAGGGATTGACAGAGCAGATCAGAAGACGATGAACGTCTAGCCTCGCAGCTGCATTCAACATGGATTGTAGAGGTGAGAGTCTTTTCTTAGGAAGACCGGAAACTGTGTATATAGTTGTTTTTACCTGTGACATGTGCCTGCAATTCCCTCTAGGTCAGGCATGTCCAAACTATGATCCTCCAGCTATTGTGGAACTACAACTCCCACCATGCCTTGCCACGGTTTTGCTATTAGGGAATGCTAAAACTATGGCAAGGCATGCTGGGATGTGTAGTTTCATAACAGCTGGAGGGCCACAGTTTTGACATGCCTGCTCTAGGCAGTAACCTATAACAAGCAGAGTCTTCTCGAATCTGCATCTTCTTTGTCAGCCTTGTACACACTTGTTCTGTCTGTGTGCATGATTTATGTGTTCTGGCACCCTGCAAATAATTGATAATAATGTAGGTTATATCAAATAGAAGTTTATTTGCTCACTAACCTCACTCCTTGCTCTGAGGGTTTGGGCAAACAATACAAAATAATAGGTTTGCACCTTTTAATTTGCAATATAACAAGCTATGACACATCTTGACAAATGAAGTCTCCACGTAACGAGTGTTACTTTAAAACAAACAATTGGGGGGGAAAAAAGGTTAAATAATGAAACTATAGGTATAGTATACCGTAGTACTGCTCTAACACAAGATAAATGCGTTTGTTATGAACTACTACAGGACAGACAGCGCTTACTGGCATAGGTGTCACATTAGTAAGAGAAGATATTGCTGGTGTTAAGGTGTGGCTATTTTTCAACAGTTGTACAAATCTTCTGGGTTCCCATGGCAACAGTAACAACATTACAAAACAACCGTCAATCTTTTTTTCTGTCACACGCAGCATCTCAGAGGTCACTGCAAGGCAGAAAACCTCTAAAAAAATAAATGGTAACACGGAATGTTTATTAGATTTCCAATAATCTAATGGAAATAAGGAAATACAGCTATATTATTCCCGTAAAAAAGCCATCTGTGACAGTCATCGATGACTAGCGACTCTGAGGCACTGCTACTGTTGCGGGTCTGTTTCCAAATGTTTGTCCATATTTGCAACCCCCTTTAGCCACTTTTTGCACCTACTGACTCTCTGCGCACCCCCCCCCCCCCCAACTCTATATCTCAATCTCTTATGAGTCGCCGCTCCACCCTATGTGTTATATGTGTTTAAATTGTACGATCCATGGCATAAGTTGAATCTTCTGCTGCCTGTTCACTGAGACAATTGAAACCTATATGTAACCTATATGTACCAGCTGTCAAGCTTGCCATTGAGAATATTAATAAATATGGGCAGGGTCATTCTTTTATTTTACTGTGTGAAACCAGAGTACATGTAACAGTGAGTACGGCTGTACCTGCTATATATCAATAAACCAACCACACTGGTCTTGTAACTGGGCTCATCCTAGGGTGAGACATCTGCTGGTGAGTTTATATATAACTGCAATAAAAACACACGCAAATACTTCATTTCCAACATATGCAAACTCACCAAGGATTATTTACAAACCATAAAACTGTGCACATTAGCAGTTCTTATCCCCAAGTATGCCTACCTGTATGTGTAGTGCATTTTACAGTCTCTGGGAGCATCCACATATAATTAGTACAGGTTGAGTATCCCTTATCCAAATATCCGTTATCCAAATTATTCCGAAAACCATTCATTCCGAAAGTGAAAAAATATTATTATTTTTTTGCTAAAAACTGGGGACATCTGGAACAGCACTACTGGAGACATGATATGTAACAGCACTACTGGGGACATGATATGTAACAGCACTACTGGGGACATGATATGTAACAGCACTACTGGGGACATGATATGTAACTGGCACTACTGGGGACATGATATGTAACTGGCACTATATATGTACAAGACATTGGCCCTTATTCTGGTTGGTGCGGTCGAGCCGCATATGCGGCTCCGACCGCACCAGACGAATCCCCGCCCACCCTACGGATCGCCACGGCCGTCCGTACACGGACGGCTGGCGATCCGCATAAAAATGGTGGAGGCGTACGCCTCCACCATGGTGGGAGCTGCCCCCTGCATTCGATGGTCGTCGACCATCGAAGGCAGGTCCGCACGCCGCGGCAGCTCCCGCAAGCTGAGACCACACGGACAATCGTCCGTGTGGTAGCTTGTATGGGGGCTGAAAGCTGACATCCGGCGACGTCAGCTTTCCGCCCCCATGTGTTGCGTCATGGCCTCATTACCATGCGTACGCCCCGCGTTTGCATGGGAACGCCCATGAAACGCGGGGCGTACACATAGGGAAATGAGGGCATGATGCCTCTCACGCCCCTATACGCCCCCTTTGCGGCGGACGAAATACGTCTGCGGCGAAGGGGGCTGCACATGCGCAGATTGACCTCTGCGCATGTGCAGTGTAAAAACATCGGCGGTACGGCCGCACGCGGGCCGTACCGCACGAACAAGAATAAGGGCCATTGATTGCTTGGCATTGAAAGTCAGTGCCTGTGATAGTACACAAACATTGTTTCATGTTTTGAAACCTTGTTTTATGCACAAATATATTATATTTGTGTCTATTTCATGTGGTTGATGTGTTTATACAGCATAAATGCAAGATACTTCAAAATACATAATTGAAATATTAAAATATTCCAAAATACGGAATAATCAATTATCCAAAATTCTTCTGGTCCCAAGCATTTTGGAGAAGAGATACTCAACCTGTGTATGATTAATTTTGTAAGTAAAGGATGCTCTTTAATAAATATGCCCCACATCAAAGCTCTTCGCACTTAAAATTTACTGTACAGTAGGTCCACTTGGTTCAATAACATAAACTTCGGATTTTCCCGTAAACTATATGTGTAAACTCACGCAATGTACTCCCCACAATGCAGGATCACTACAATGCATGTAGCGCCACAATGCAGGGAGTGAAGCAATGCAGGGAGCGCCACAATGCAAAGAGCACTAAATCTCAATGCAGGGAGTGCCACAATACCAGGAGCGCCACAATGCCAAGAACTCCACAATGCAGACAATGCCACATCGCAGACAATGCCATAATGTAGGAAGCACCACAATACAGAGAGTTATGCAAATGAAAGGAGCACTCAAACACAATGAAGGAAGTGCCCTAATGCAGGGAGTGCCACAATGCAGGTAGTGCCACAATGCAAGGAGCACTGAAACATAATGAAGGGTGCACCACAATGTTACAAACTTGAGGAAGTGGTATCAGTGTGTACGATATGTGGCGCACACAAGTGCATGTCTGGGAATGACTTGTGAATGCATCGCTGATTAGCCGCCAGCTGCAAATCCAGTCAGTAACCCTGACTCTTCTACAACTTAATGACAGAGACAGGCTGATAGAGGCTGGAGCTGATGTCACACACCCTCACTGAAAATGCTTGGGCATGTCTGCGTTTTTTTTCCGACACTCCCAGAAAATGTCCAGTTACCACCACCAAATGGTGGCTTCCTGTACATCAAGTTGAGAGGGGATTATGATTAGATTTTTTGTTGAATTTTGTCGCTGTCTGGCCTCGCACATGCGTACTGTAATCCGTATGCACGTGTAGTCGTTCAATAATGGTTGACACAAGAGCGATCACCTCTGAATAATCTGGGAGAGGGCAGCCAGCTCAGTAAAGCAGGGGGCGGGGCCATCACCGGGAGGGAAAAGGGGGTGGGGTTAGTGGTGGAGCCACTGATGGGCTGCCCTATTAGGGCGTGTCCATAGTGATCGCGTCATTTTAGCCCCGCCGTGCAATGCCTGGGGCTGCGATCACGTAATTTCAGGGGGGGGGGGGGGGGGTCCGCCGGAGATGTAGGGCAATGCGGGAGGGTTGCCTCCCTTTCCGGGGGGCCGGGAGGGGGACCCGATCTCCGGGACCCTCCCGGCCATTCCAGGAGGGTAGACAACCCTGACTGTAACAGTGGGCTAATTGAATTCTGGCAAAATTAACCCTAGGCCCAGGACTAATTTGGTTGATCAAACATTATTTGTATAGCTATTATTATTATATTTTTATTTATAAGGCGCCACAAGTGGTACACAGCGCCGTACATATAGCACACATTAGAACAGTACAGGGTATACAGAACTAGACATAACAGTGACAGAAGATCAAAAACAGAACACAATTAACAGCACAAAGCTTAGTACACAATACAGCTGAGATATAGGGATATAGGGAAGTGAATTAGAACAAATGCCGGTATAGATGGTAGGTAGTAAGGGTGAGATGTACTAAGCCTTGAAAAGTGATCAAATGGAGAGTGATAAACCACCAACCAATCAGCTCCGACCTGTCATTTTTCAAACACAGCCTGAGACATGGCAAGTAGAAGCTGATCTGGCCCTAAGAGAGATGTCATTGAAATGCAAGAAGGGTGCTGTGAGAACAGGAGGGAAGAGGACCCTGTTCTAAGGAGCTTACAGTCTCATAAAACATGGGCAATATATGTAAAGTCAAAGTTAGCCTGTATTTTCCTTGCATGGCGGGTGTGGGTGTGTGTGTGTGTGTGACGGCCAGAAGTTATTGTGGGCCGCTTTTCTGGAACCTGTTAAGCTAGCGGTCTTGGGCTGGGTGTAGAAATACAGGGTATTATTCAGACCTGATTAGGCCGGATGGTTTATCAAAGGACTATTCATGTGTACAGACAGTAGCACCTATGCGTGGGGCCATCCAGTGATAAAACCCAACGTCTTTTCTGATCGCAACCCGTTCGCAAGTTGATTGGCAGGAAGCTGGCGTTTGGGGGGGTGGACCTCTGCCGTTTTCTGGGTGTGTCAGTAAAAATGCAGGCATACCCAACCATTTTCAGGGAGGGCGTGTGTGGAGTCAGCTCCGGCCTCGATTAGCCTGATTTTATGGCACTGGCCGAGTAGGTCCTGGGTTACGCACAGGCTGCAAATGCTGGAAAAGATGGATTTGCAGCTAATCGCCTGACTTGCACAGGGTGGGAATTCCCCCTGGCTGGGCGGAGGCGGTCTGATCCCGGGGCTCTGCATATTAGCAAAGAGGCGATCAGGTGTGAATAAAATCCATAGAGGTGAGTGACCCAGAAGTGAGGACGTAGCTGGAGGTGCTGGGGTCCATCTGAGTCTGTGTGTGCCGGACAATGGATTCATGTCTGCCAGCTCTGACACTGCAGCTTGCTGATCTTGTGTCAGCAAATGCTTAGTGTGAGCCAATTAGCTGGTGTGTAAGAGCCGGAGCATCTGCTGCACGTGAAGTCTCCCCGCATGACTTCTGTCCTGCGTCACTGATAACTCGCTTGGCTCAAGCAACATGTTTATCAGCATTTACCAACCTCTGTCATCTGTTCCAGCCAATTTAGTATGGGCCTGATTCAGGTTGTTTTTAGCATTTTAGCGCTCAGCAAGCAGCGAATTTACGCTGCGTACCGAGCCAACCTGAATCACCTCTATGAGCATTATTTGGCTGTTTACAGGTCTGATGCCCTGTACGCACTATACAATATGCGTCAGTAATGCATATTTTATATTGGCGGTGCCAACGAATGACCCGCTGGGTAAACACTGAAAGACATTGTTAAATATATCACTGCGGGACTCCTGCCGAACATGCAGTCACTGATATGTTCAGATTTGACGGCATGTTGAGATGATAGGAGTTATCGGTAACAATCCATGGGAACGTGCACCGTTAACGATAACGTGAACACCCCCGCCAAAGGGCATTTCCCAGGAGACGGGGGGTTATGCGGGAGGTTGCCCCCCTTTCCGGGGGGCTGGGAGGGGGACCCGATTTCCGGGACCCTCCCAGCCATTCCGGGAGGGTAGACTACCAACAGTTCACGTTTTCCAGCTCATCTCACAGGTACACAGGTGCACTTATTACTGACTAACACATTTCAAAAGATCCACAGTTGGAGCTAAATAGTTCACTTGTGATTCTGGAGGTTATTCAGGTTGGTGCGTAAATTTCCGAATTCTTTCGGAGCGGTTCGCACGCCACGCTGTGCGGACATCGTACGAAGAAACGCCCACCGGACCTCCGCATACGGACGGACTCACACTTTAAGAACAGGGCGTGTTTACGGACGACATCCAAACCTTGCGTGTGCGGTGGACACACACACATATTCTGCACGGTCTTACAGCGTTTGCACGGTCTTACCACGTCAGAACGGACGGGAACCTGCCCGTACGCACCGATGCGGTGTATTTTAGCAAAACTCACCACTATTATCTGAACTCCAAAATCGGTCACATGACCCACTTATGCAATTAGGCAACCTCATTAAAAAGTGTTTGTTTGGAATTGAAATCAATTAAATCCTAATAGATACTTAAACACATTACTACCACATTCATTACAGACATTAACCCTTACATCATGTGAAGTGCTATTTATTCATTGTCACCCCTTTATCTAGGTTTTATGTATGCATATTATATCATAATTGCACGTCAAATGCAATATTCTACAATGTGCTAATTATTACTAACACATACTAAAGGAAACTTAACAACAGTTATAAACACAGTGTGTGTGTGTATTTTGTTGTTTGGATAATGTTAATTGCTCTACAATTATAGTACATTTGTGTATTGCAAGGATCTGCACACTACAATAACATACATCTATATACAGTATTGGTATGGTATGGTTTTCCCGACGTAACCAAGACCGCACGGACACATTATTAAATAGATAATGTACCGTGTGGTACAGGTTACTCGGTGTTTGATGTTGATGCGGCGGCCAGTCAAGGGATGCGGGAAGTTACTGCCAGTGTTGAGGCATTTGCAAACTGCACAGTTAAGGCAGCGGTAGCAACCCAGTTTGCGTTGTAGAAAGCCTGTTTGTACAGATTGGGCACTGTCAAAACCACTGATATCGGTTTTCATAACCCAATCCCTGATATTTTTTCCCCGGGTATAGCAGGGCATGAGTCTTTTGTTACCCAATTGTAGCTCAGGATCGGTCCCGACAATGGGCCACAGGTCTCTAGAGATATTCAGGATCTCTTTACTCGCTACGTTATGGTGATTGACCCAAGGGAAACAATTCTCCAATTATTTGAACAGACTCCGGGTGCCGCCGGTCTTCCATTGTGTATATATATATATAGAGACATATATAAATATATATGACACATACATCTATACATACATGCATACATACTAAATGTAAAGCCTGTTTTTGTCCCTCTACCCTTTACTCTGTAGAAGACCTCACAGTCATAGTGCTCCTTCTGAATCCCAACCCACCCATGACTAAGCTAATGAGCTCCACCAATAACAACTTATCAAAAACCGCTCAGTGTCTGTTCTCTGATGCAACTGCAACGTGGCATGGGACTTCAACTCTCAGGAATGCACAGTACATTTGTGCAATCATGGATGGCTTGGCTGCTGATGGTCTGCTCCATAAATCATTGTCATAATGCCAGGTAGGTGAAGCTGCAGCACTAACCCACTCCCATGCACAAAATCATTATTAAGACAAAATCAACCAACAATTATGTTTGCAAAAATACATGCAAACCACAGGGGGTGGCTAGCTAGAGGAGGGCCCAGGGGCACTGACCACTTGTGACTCCATTCTAAGCCACGCCTGTCCATACTCCATTTATGCCATACTTAATCTAGTTTAGAAATATCAATCAACTGTAAACTCTATTCACCTATATGAGGCTACAGATTGTACGCTTGCAGCAGGGAAATGTAACCCTTAGATGAGCACGTCATCCCTTTAATCCAGGATTAACTACACAGGTTCAGTGGCAGTTAAAATCGAGCTGAAAGCCATCCCCAGAACCTCTGTAATTAAGATGTGTCCAGGATGAAAGGGATGACTTTGACACCCTATCTAACCCCTAAGTGTGTCTGTTGGTACCCAGTTTGTTTTATGACTTTATACTATTGTAAAACACAATTGAATCACCAGTGCTACATAGCAAATAGTAGTCTAAAAAATGAATAATGATGCATTATGTATACATACCACTTTCTTCCGCTTGCACCACCTCACAGGCCTCCTCCTCCTCCGGCTCCACCTCCTCCACTTCATCCCTGGCCTCCTCCACCGCCACCACCTCCTCCTCCACTTCCTCCACTTCCTCCGCCACCACCTCCTCCACTTCCTCCACTTCCTCCGGCACCTCCTCCGCCTCCACTTCCTCCGGCACCACCTCCTCCTCCATCTCCTCCGGCACCTCCTCCCGGGCCTGCCCCGCCTCTGCCTCCTCCCGGGCCTGTCGTGCTCGATCCCCTGCTGTGTTGGAGAAAAGAAACATTAGTGCCAATTAAGGGTCATTGGGGCAGATGTATTAAACCTTAACAAGCGATAAATGCGAGGGTGATAAGTAGAGATAAATCACAATAGGCAAACAATATACTGTTAAGGCGCTGAATAGGGTCAGCCAATACACTAAAACCAGGTATTATCAGCCTGGTAACATAAGATATACAGTAAAAATAGGGGTTTTTAGTGTGGCGCCCCTCAAGTGGGAACGATGGTTTATTTAAAAAAGGAGAGAGACCATACCGTCTCTTCGTGGTACGATCATGTCCATTAAGGGCGATGAGAGAAATGTGATATGTGGAGTTCACAAAGTTCAGTTGAAAACCGGACCATGAAAAAGAGAAGATACACAAACACAAAATATAGTCTCAGTCTCTGGAATGTCACACGTTTTCACAATGATGTTGGGAGATATATGGGGTCCTTCTATGTACCCGGGTGTCTTCTTTAGTTGTTTAGGGAACACCTCGTGTGGTCAAAAGGAAGGCATGCTCACATGTATGCTTACATATGCATCTCGGGTGGTAAACCTATCAAGGTATCTTTTCTTTAAACACCACAAATTCTCCTATACGTATTGAACGATCTGGCTCCCAAATCTCAGTCGGGGGTGTAGTTTACCGCAACCATGAAAAAGAAATAATTTTTCAAGATGGTTTTAGTAGGCGTTCATACCCACATATATATTATGGTAATAAACCAGGGAAATGAATAAATAGGGTCCTTTCTAAAACCCAAAGTGTTGTCCTTATTCGAATTAGGGGTCACCTCGTGCAGGCAATACGTCTCTTAGCTTACATGTATGCTTACATATGCAAAACAAGGGGAACACCTATCACGGTATCTTTTTACGATATCACATTCATTCCCATCCACCTCCAGAAAGTGTGCTTACGTGTATGCTCACTTTAGTACAGATGTGGATCCTCTCATCAAGGTATCTTTCATATCTCAAATAGAGTGGATGTCCATCCAATGTAATATCCAAAAAACAAATCTTTTTATTCTCCAAACAAACACACGACAGAAAAAATATATGTACAAGTCTGTAAAAGCTGATCTTTAAAAAGCCTCCTTTTCTCCTCACTTTATCACTGGGAGTAAGATGGAAAAAACCCGGGGTGACTCACCAGATCAAAGTTGGGGTGTCCAGGAAGGCAAAAAAAGTTGTACAGCAAGTGGCCAGGAGGTACCGCACCAACGCGTTTCGACCCGTTGGTCTTTTTCAAGAGATAAATGTCCAGCCAATCAGCTCCTTACTGACTTTTATCAAACACAGCCTGTAACATGGCAGTTATGATGTGACATCTGGCCCATTGTATGCATCACAATCAATAATCCTATAGAATTACATATTATATCCACATGACTGCATGTCAAAGAGGAAGTAGCACATATATAGTGTATGGCATGTTAAACTCATGATCAGCCAGTTTACCTTATTGACTTTAAAAAGTTCATGTAAGCAATGATGTAAAAATGTCCATTCATTGTGTAAACACTCACATTGAGCAATCCTGCCCCTGATTTGCTGGAGCAAATCTGGCTGTCGCCTCCGGAGGTCTGACCATCGCCGCTCCAGCTGGGCGTTGCTCCTCCGCACCTGGGTGCGGGCGAATATTCGGCGGCGGGCCCCTGCATAAGCATTACGCTTCTGGCTTTTTGTGATGAATGGCCCCGCACGGCCCAGCCTTCTCTCCATAACGGAGACCAGTGTCCTGAGCTCCGCAGGTGAAAATGGGGCTGCTCTGCCATAGGCCGCCATCTTAGCAATGGCACAATACAACCAATCATGTCCTGTAATTGGTTGTTCACAGTGAAATTTGATAATAACTTTATAGATCATTTTAACATTAACAGCGTGTATGCGCCACAACAAACGGCTAAAACATCGCATAGCCAAACAACACTTGCTGTAGGTTGGCATCGCTGCGCTAACCTTGGCAGTACTTAGTATATTCAAAACAGACAGGGTGAAAGAAGTTTGAAAACCAATGTAATCACCAAACATGGCAGAAAACAACAGGTGAAATAGTGTGCCACAATATACAGTTACACATATCTGTACAAGGTACTACATTAGTCAGCCTTAGTGGTCAGAAAGCAATACACCACTAACATACAAAATAGTGCTTTACCTTTTCCCTTTCCCATGGTGGCATTTATGTACCTAGCATCAAGGCAATATTTATAGGCCTATCACATGTGATTTGGATGCAAGCAGTGATTACTAATGCATGAGTTGTGGACTGGATGAACATATGGAATGGGTTAGTGTCATTTGTTGTACATACCAAACAAGTGCACAGTAGAAATGAACATTCACATATAGATTTTATGTCTGGCCAAAGATTGGTGTTCAAATCTGCCAATAAGTACAAAATCAGACTATGAATGTATGCCTGGTTTTGTACTTTTGTTTGTCCGCTGGTATGGGCGTGGCCTAAGCGCCGCACGGTGTACACTGCCGTACGGAACGCTGCCGTACGGAACGCTGCCGCAAAGAACGCAGGGTGTGGCTGATGTACGCCAATGACAGAAATGTGTATATAAAGGTGTGCTAGAAAAACAAAATGGTGTTGCAAACATGTCTGGTTCTCAATCAGAGGGAGAACAGGAGTAACAGGGCCTCCTAGCTCGCCTGGACTCCAGCACCTCCTATGTGCCCCTCACCAAAGACCAGCCATTGGGAGGTGAGCAGGCAGCTGGGCCATCAACAGCAGGTCAATCG
This sequence comes from Crinia signifera, assembly GCF_055691185.1. Lineage (NCBI taxonomy): Eukaryota > Metazoa > Chordata > Amphibia > Anura > Myobatrachidae > Crinia > Crinia signifera. Next base: position 67,429,192 of record NC_139217.1, read on the forward strand.
ACAGATGCCCAATCTGCAGCTGGGCCAACTTCTGCCTCAGCAGAATCATTGGGAACACAGCAGGTGGCTTCTCAAGAGAGTAGCCTGGCCAGCACTTCAAGTACAGCGACTGGTGGCCGTGGCCGAAAAAGGCCAACAGAGGAACCAAGCAGCAGGAACATGGCATTCGAACCGCAGGAGCTTGCCATACTGGTACCCCGTGCACGGGATTGGATAGAGTGTCCACAGGAGAGGTTGACACACACAATGAGATGGAAGATTTGGGAGGACATAACTGTGGAGAATAATGCGGTAGCTCCACAAGTTCGTGAGGCGGAGCATGTGAAGAAGAGGCAAGTTCAAGTGTGTTACATTTGAGCAGAACAAGACCAGTAATGTTTTTAATAGATGTTAGATGGAGTTGGTAAATGGTTGGTCACGTTGCTAGGAGCAACAGACATGATTGGGTACTCTTTACCTAACACGGCGCCCACGATGTCCATCGCGGTCATCGGGGGTAAAAAATCGCGATGCCCGCGATTTCCCATTGGGATCAATGATAAAAGTGTGATTGGACGCGATTTTAGTGTTCAATACCTCAATGCCCACGATTTTTCCATAGGAAACAATGTTAAATGGGCCACAGAGCCCTAATAGTCCCCCTGAAGTCTGAAATGTCCCACAATTGTTAACGCCACCCCACGATCAACGTGAACCCGAAGCGTGGCGAGCGCAGCGAGCCCGCGAGGGGCGGCGGTACGCGTCCTCCGACCTTTTCATACCCCCACTATCCACGTCGGCATGGAGTTGAGAATAGAATAGTGTGGCGAGCGCAGCGAGCCACCGAGCCCGAAGCGTGGCGAGCGCAGCGAGCTCCGCGAGGGGACGCGGATACCTGTGAAGCCCGCGAAGGGACGCGTTTACCTGTGAAGGTATCCGCGTCCCCTCGCGGGGCATTGAGGCATTGAACAGTAAAATCGCGTCCAATCACACTTTTAACATTGTTCCCTATAGGGCATCGCGGGCATCGCGTCGCACCCGTTTTTTAGTGCATGCGATGGCCACGATGCCCGCGATGGGCGCCGTGCTAGGTAAAGAGTACCCATGATTGCCATGTTACTTAGTCTATAGTTTTTGTAGGGTGAGTGTGAATGTATCTTCTAAGGGTTGGTTTTATAGTTTAACATAATGTAAGTTATGTGGAATGAAGCACATGTTGTAATCTGTAGCAGATTGCAATGGCTGCTACATCAAACATCAGGAGTGACATGTAGTAATATGTAAACTTCGGTTGCAGGTGGCATGACTTCAAAACCAACCTCAAGAAGAAAATGACCAAACGGTGGGAACACAGCCACACCTCTGGGGCTGGCCCCATGCCTGGCCGCCTGAAGCTCACATCCCTGGAGGAGATGGCTGAGGGCTGTATAGCAATTGAGGAGGTCCGGGGGGGTGAGCAACATGGATAGTGAGGCCCCAGTGGACGTTTTTGCTGCTGATTTAGAAGGTAATTTGTTTGCATGGCATAAGTAGTTTGTACTAATTTTCAAGGAATGTGTTGTAATTGTAAGTTTCTCTTTCAGCAGCATCCCCACCGTTTGGTCGTGAATCTCTTGAGGAGGCGGAGGAGTCAGTGCCACCTGCCACCAGTGGCAGCCATGTGCAGCAGCAGCAGCCAACGGCCACACCAGATTTGGGCAGGTGGGTGCAGATGCTTGGGCAGATTCGCAAGCAGGGAGAGTTAGCATCAGAGCGGCTGCGTAGGACCGAGGAGGTCATGCAGGGTATTGTCAGCACCCAGCAGGCAATAGCTGGGAGCCAGCAGGCAATTGCTGACACCCAGCAGGCCATGGCTGGCACCCAGCAGGCCAAAGCTGCCAGCCTGCAGGTGCTGGCAGATCAAGCCCTGCGCCAAAATGCCCTCCTCCTCCACCATAATGAGCTTATGGTGGAGCTAGTTACCACCAATAGGGCCCTATTGTCAGTCGTTTCTGGTGCATTTCCAACACCAGCACTCCCTGCTGGCAGAAGGGGAACACCATCCCCCCGTTTAACAGCATCTGCTCCACCTGCCCCACCAACGTGGACGTGGCCGAGGAGCTGCTGCACGTGGCAAGGGCCCTACCATGGCCAAAAAGTCCCACAAATGAACTTGTGTCCACATTAATCTCCACCCTTATGTTTTCCCAAATCTTTCATTTAGCTGTGTGTGTCAGCTTCCTGTGTGCAACCCAATCCCGTGCACAGGGTACCCACATTTGCCCTCGGTTCGAATGTTTTGTTTGGTTCCCCTGTTGCCCTCTTTCGGCTACCATTACTGTCTGCTGTACTTGAAGTGTTGGTGCTATACTTTTGTTGTGAAGCCACCTGATGTGTTCCTAATGATTCTGCTGTGGTTATGTATGCAAAGAATACACTATTTTTTTTTTTTCGATTTAAAATTCCTGTTATGGTAACTTTAATTTTTGGCATGTGGCAAAGAACATGCTTTTAAAATGTTATGATTTAAATCTTCCTGTAATAAATTTTTCTTTTTATCCCCAAATGTGTGCTGTTATTGGTGAATGTAAAAGTGACATATACATTTATATTAGTGATAGCAAGTTCTGTCCATTGCTTACAGTGTAAATGTGTGTAAAAAATGCAGCCGTGCTTTAAGCATATATTTGTGTGTTTAGTAATGGTCCATTTAAGCTGCAATGGTTCCAATTGAAGCAATGAAAAGAGTGTAATTAATGAGTAAAGGAGTGGATTGTATTGTGTTCAGCTGACATTGGTTCAGGTGCGGCCGTACTGATTGGGCGTTCCGACTGCCTAGCGCATGACCGAGTGGTGTCCGCAAAGCAATACTTGCTTATGAAGACCGCATATTTCCTGCCTTTTTGTTCGTGTGCAGTCGGTGTGCTGTCCGAATGCACGCCTACCATAATTAGTGCACTCCCTCGTGTACGCCCATGTTTACGCCCAGTTTAGCCCACTTTGAAACTACGCCCCTGTGTAGTTCCGAATGACGCCATATTACGCCCATATTTCACGAGTGAATGCGGTGCACATTTCTGTACGGTATTAGTGAGAACGAGTACGGAGACCTTGCGTGGCACATGCGCATAGCATTGCCCACGCATGCGCAGACGGCTAAAAAACGCCATCCGAAAGAATTCGGAAAATTACGCATCGACCAGAATAAGGCCCTCTGTGAGGAGAACTTGAAAATGTTAACTATGGGTTTGTAAAGGAAAAAATCCTTTTTATAGGATTTGCGCTCAGTGGGTAGAAGCAGCCTGATTAAGAAGTTTTAAATTGGATATAAAGTTGTGCAGGTGCACAGCGATAGTCAGGCGCTGGGGGTGGGGGGTGGGATAAGCAACAATGAACGGTGGACCATACGACAATTGGGATAGGGATAACGTGGGGGGGTTAGTACGACAAGATGGATAGAAAAAGGGGGGGTAATGCGATACAATGAGAGGATTTTTAGATAAAGAACTGAATAATAAAAAAAATGAAATGAAAAAAATGAAATGAAAAAAAGAATGAAATGAAAAAGACCTAAATAAAAATCAATACAAATAAATAAAAGTAAATAAATAAAAATGAAAATAAATCAAAATAAAAATAAATATAAAAATAAAAATAAAAAATAAAAAATAAATAAAATAAAATAAATAAAAAAATTGACCAAATATGTTTACACTCCTTCTGTGAGTATGTGGGAGCAGTCCAGGTTAGAGGGAGGTTAAATAAGCTTGCCCTGCACTATACTGACAAATATGCCGCTTGCTGCGGCTTTGCAGACTTACAGGACTCCGGAGCGTACAGCTGGTGACGTCACCTGCCGGCTTCTTCGTTTGCGGCTCTGCAGTATCGTCTGGCGGGGGGATGCTTCTCCTCTTCTGCTGGGGGCTTCTTTTCATCCAACGCGTTTCACACGCAAGGTGCTTTATCAAGGATTGATAAAGCACCTTGCGTGTGAAACGCGTTGGATGAAAAGAAGCCCCCAGCAGAAGAGGAGAAGCATCCCCCCGCCAGACGATACTGCAGAGCCGCAAACGAAGAAGCCGGCAGGTGACGTCACCAGCTGTACGCTCCGGAGTCCTGTAAGTCTGCAAAGCCGCAGCAAGCGGCATATTCGTCAGTATAGTGCAGGGCAAGCTTATTTAACCTCCCTCTAACCTGGACTGCTCCCACATACTCACAGAAGGAGTGTAAACATATTTGGTCAATTTTTTTATTTATTTTATTTTATTTATTTTTTATTTTTTATTTGTATTTTTATATTTATTTTTATTTTGATTTATTTTCATTTTTATTTATTTACTTTTATTTATTTGTATTGATTTTTATTTAGGTCTTTTTCATTTCATTCTTTTTTTCATTTCATTTTTTTCATTTCATTTTTTTCATTATTCAGTTCTTTATCTAAAAATCCTCTCATTGTATCGCATTACCCCCCCTTTTTCTATCCATCTTGTCGTACTAACCCCCCCACGTTATCCCTATCCCAATTGTCGTATGGTCCACCGTTCATTGTTGCTTATCCCAACCCCCCCCCCAGCGCCTGACTATCGCTGTGCACCTGCACAACTTTATATCCAATTGAAAATGTTAACTGAAACATATTTCAGGTGACAAAAATTTCAAAAGATTTATATAAAAAAGAGGCACAATAAACCCCAATTAACCAATAAATAAAAATATATATATAAAACTTAAAAAGGGGGATAATTGATTAGTAGGACAAATAGTCAATTAATAAAAGGAGTAATTTCATAACCCTCGTTTAGTCCGTTGGGTACGAGGGAATTAATCCTAAGGATCCATATTGTTTCCCGTTTTAACAGGTACTTCTCATGATCCCCACCTCTATTCCCCTTCTGGACAAGTTTGATTCCTTTAAAAGTTAAACTACAAGGATCGCAACCATGAAATTCCTTAAATTCCCTCTGTAAAGCGCTGCAGAATATGTATGCGCTATATAAGAAACTTAATAAAATAATAAATAAAGTGTCTCGAGACACTATGGTTCTGGACTCTAGCTTAATATTTCTGATGTGTTCTAAAATTCTTATCTTCAAACACCTTTTCGTCTTCCTTACGTATTTTAAACCACATCCACGTAAGAAGATAGACAACAAAGGTTGTCAAAGAATTACAGTTAATAAAATTTGACACTTTATAGTCACCCTGTATGGTATAACCCTTCTTTTATGAGAACTTCCCCCCCTAAAGGGTTGTCTCCGCTTGGTCAGCGTTGAGTGACAGGTGACATTGTCTCTCTCTCTCTCTCTCTCTCTCTCTCTCTCTATATATATATATATATATATATATATATAGTAAATGGAGGGTCAGGCACTCCAAACAACGTGAGGAACTTCAGCTGGTGCCAGCATAGAGAATAGGTATAGAGCCGGTAGGTGTGGCACTCGTAGCTTATGAAATCAAGTGACAGGAGCCAAATTGATAACAACGTTTCAAATTTTAGTAATTTTTCATCAGGTTATAACACATATAAAAACGAACATACCTTTATACAAACGATCACCAGAAAGTGTGTGGCTGAGCGGGACGGGGTTGTAACACCCGCCCTTTCCGCCGGCAGAACTGACGTCATCAAATCAATGAGTCAGAAGAACAGCAGTGTATACCCATCACCATAGCAACAATCCTGCATAAGTAAATAACCGCATTTAGTCATTATAATCACAAGTAAGCAGCAAAGGCAAAACATAGTAAACACTAACTGTAACAGATCTCATCTAAACACGGAGAGAGAAATCTGCTCATTTAAGCCATTAGGAGAGATGACATTCAGGCGCTGAATCCATCTGGATTCACAGCGCAATAATTGGAGAGGACGATTACCACCTCTGATGGCCGGTGGAATGCAATCAATAATTCTGAATCGCAGGCTGTTCAGTGGATGTCGACACTCCAAAAAGTGGCGAGCCACTGGCTGTTCAGCCTTACCACTGGAAAGAGCCGCCCGGATAGCACTTCTGTGTAGCGCAATGCGCTCTTTGCATTTGCGCTCTGTCTTCCCAATGTAGCTGAGACTACACGGGCAGATGAGTTGATAAACAATAAACGATGAATTGCACGTGAAGTGGTATTTCATTTTAAACACTTTACCGGAGTGGGGGTGGGAGAAAGAGTCTCCTGACAGCATAAATTGACATGCCGTGCATGTACATTTAAAGCAACCGGGGCGGAGTTGGTTAAGCCAGTTAGGTTCAGTGGGTGACGGGTTAAAAATAACATTGGTTTTCACCAGGAAATCTTTCAGATTTCGACCTCTGGAGTGGCAAGGCATAATGCGAGTGTCCTTAAACGGTAAGGAACAGTCGCTTTGAAGCAAGGACCAATTCTTTTTTATCACTGATGATATGGCATTGCTAGATGTGTTATATTTATTAACCCATGTAATGGTTTGCACAGCCTTATTGGTTTTGGGTTTGTGGCACAACAAGGAATTTCTTTCCATAGTGAGCACTCTGGCCAGACATTCCATCAATTCACCTCTGTTATACCCACGGGTAACAAATTTTTCAACAAGTTCTTTAAGTTGGATCATACAGATGGCATCAGTATTATTAATGCGACGATATCGAATCATCTGTGAAAAAGGAAGGGACTTAACAAGGTTACGTGGGTGACAACTGATCGGTTGGATGGTTGTATTACGGTCCGTCCCTTTGATGTACACACTCGTAATAAGGGTATTGTCGACCATTTTTATGTCGACATCCAAAAAGTGGACATGGTTATCATTAATTTCAAAGGTGAATTTTATTGGGTTGTCGGACAGATTATGAGTGTTGATGAGGTTACTGAGTAATGATGGTGAACCCTGCCATAAAACGAACAGATCATCAATATAACGTTTAAATAATAAAAAATTATTAGAAATATCTGTAACCGAAAAAAACACATCAAATTCAACAGAAAACATGAATATGTTGACGTAGGCTGGTGCCACCGAAGAACCCACGCACAGCCACGTACCTGTAAATAAAAATCGTTATTGTATATGAAAAAATTGTTGTTTAAAATTAAGTCCAATAGAAGAATAATAAACTCAATTTTACTCAAATCAAAATCACTGTGCTGGGAAAGAAATCTGCGCATAGCAGCTAAGCCAAGAGAGTGGGGAATGACCGTGTATAAATTTACCACATCGATGGTAGCAAGATGACAGTTCGAGGGTAGCTGGGGAAGTTCATCAATGTTCTTTAAAAAAGAGGTGGTATCCAATAAGAAAGTCTGTTGACATTTAATCAAAGGTTGCAGCAGATCGTCCAAAAAAGTGGCTGCTGGTTGCAAAAGGGAGCCTTGAGCCGACACGATGGGGCGACCAGGGGGAGGGTCGAGACCCTTATGAATTTTGGGCAAAGTGTATAGGATTGGTACCAGTGGGAATTCAGGGGTAAGAATTTTCTTGGTGGCGTTATTGATGACATGGGAATCGACTCCCCATTGGAGGATTTCAACCAGTTTCTGTCGGCAAATCTTGGTAGGATTGTTGGATAATTTCCGATAGGTCGACACGTCAGACAAGTGTCTCATAATTTCAGAGTGGTAGGCGTCGATATCCTGAAGCACGATAGCACCTCCTTTATCCGCTTGGCGGATGATGAGGTTGCTATTATTGGCTAGATTCTGTAGAGCAAAACGTTCATTATTTGAAAGGTTAGGATGGACCGTCGTAGGTTTTTGAACAATGTCCATGGTTTCTTGGTCAATGAGTCTGGCAAATGTTTTGATACTAGGGCTGTTGGTAAAAGGTTCAAAGGAGGAAGGGGGAGCAAATTTCTTGATTGAAGAAGGGATGGCATCAGTGGAGGGTATGAGGGAGGGTGTCTGGTTAGCGAAGAATTCTTTTAATTTAATTTTTCTTAGCAACTCGTGGTTCTCAATTTTACACTGTAATTCCTGTGCAGGCACGGAAGGGATAAATGAGAGACCATGGTTCAGAAGTTTGATTTCGCTTTCCGATAAGTCATAAGAGGACAAGTTATAAATCAGGGTTTCTTGTTCGTTGGGGGACGACCCACTCGACCTCTGCCTCTTCCACTGCTTGCCTCGACGTGTACATCTTCTTTTATTCCTCCTTTCACTCCTCTGCCTCGTCGGGTTTTGACCCCTAAAGGGGCTTTGCCAGAAAAAGACTTGTCAGAGTCACTATTAGAACTATGAATGTCCTGGGAAGAATCAGACTCAAATTGACTAAGGCCGGTTTTAGGTGTTTTTTGCCAAGGAACCTTCTTCAGCCATGGCACCCATCCTATTTTCTTCAAAGTTCATCATGGAAGTTCTGTGTTTAGTGCTATCTTCCTAAGTACTATAGCAGTGTATATATTTCTTCCACCCTCTCTTCACATCGGTGTTCCACAAGCAACACTCCAGCTTCGTTTACAACAACTGTATCGGATCTGCTAATCATGTCTGAGGATACTGCTGCCCTTTTTCACTTTCCTATTGGTGATATTCATGTCCTCTCCGATGCTGAAATTGGTGCTATCTTGTTAGACACTGGTCTGGATGATGAATTGGAATCCTCTACCCCTGACATTATCTTTCGCGATCTTCTCCGTTTAAAGAAGAAAGAAATAGATTTTCACTTACATGCTGTCTCTTTAAGCGATTATTTTAAAGCTAAGATGATCCCCAGAGGTTTTAGAATACGCAACTGTCCTACCATTGGTCGTTTTGACCCCCAATTCTGTAAGCGATGGATAGGCACTTTAAACAAGTGCTCCTTGGACCTAATGGTTCTTGTAATAGAACAATCGTCCAAGGAACATGTTATTATCAAAGATAAAATCAAGAGCTACGAATCTACCAATCTGCCACTGCTTACTTCTGATTCTGAGACCGACTGGCTTGATCGCCTACAACACCAAATCACTGTGTACAAAAAAGAACTTATCCTATTCAAGAAGGAAAAACTAAGTAAAGTACAAGGTGACTATGACAGACATCAAGTGTACCGCTGGCTTGCCGGCAACTCAGCAGAAGGTCAAAGACGTCCATTCTTTAGAAAGAAAAAAACACCTAAAACCGGCCTTAGTCAATTTGAGTCTGATTCTTCCCAGGACATTCATAGTTCTAATAGTGACTCTGACAAGGCTTTTTCTGGCAAAGCCCCTTTAGGGGTCAAAATCCGACGAGGCAGAGGAGTGAAAGGAGGAATAAAAGAAGATGTACACGTCGAGACAAGCAGTGGAAGAGGCAGAGGTCGAGTGGGTCGTCCCCCAACGAACAAGAAACCCTGATTTATAACTTGTCCTCTTATGACTTATCGGAAAGCGAAATCAAACTTCTGAACCATGGTTTCTCATTTATCCCTTCCGTGCCTGCACAGGAATTACAGTGTAAAATTGAGAACCACGAGTTGCTCAGAAAAATTTAATTAAAAGAATTCTTCGCTAACCAGACGCCCTCCCTCATACCCTCCACTGATGCCATCCCTTCTTCAATCAAGAAATTTGCTCCCCCTTCCTCCTTTGAACCTTTTACTAACAGCCCTAGTATCAAAACATTTGCCAGACTCATTGACCAAGAAACCATGGACATTGTTCAAAAACCTACGACGGTCCATCCTAACCTTTCAAATAATGAACGTTTTGCTCTACAGAATCTAGCCAATAATAGCAACCTCATCATCCGCCAAGCGGATAAAGGAGGTGCTATCGTGCTTCAGGATATCGACGCCTACCACTCTGAAATTATGAGACACTTGTCTGACGTGTCGACCTATCGGAAATTATCCAACAATCCTACCAAGATTTGCCGACAGAAACTGGTTGAAATCCTCCAATGGGGAGTCGATTCCCATGTCATCAATAACGCCACCAAGAAAATTCTTACCCCTGAATTCCCACTGGTACCAATCCTATACACTTTGCCCAAAATTCATAAGGGTCTCGACCCTCCCCCTGGTCGCCCCATCGTGTCGGCTCAAGGCTCCCTTTTGCAACCAGCAGCCACTTTTTTGGACGATCTGCTGCAACCTTTGATTAAATGTCAACAGACTTTCTTATTGGATACCACCTCTTTTTTAAAGAACATTGATGAACTTCCCCAGCTACCCTCGAACTGTCATCTTGCTACCATCGATGTGGTAAATTTATACACGGTCATTCCCCACTCTCTTGGCTTAGCTGCTATGCGCAGATTTCTTTCCCAGCACAGTGATTTTGATTTGAGTAAAATTGAGTTTATTATTCTTCTATTGGACTTAATTTTAAACAACAATTTTTTCATATACAATAACGATTTTTATTTACAGGTACGTGGCTGTGCCATGGGTTCTTCGGTGGCACCATGTTTTCTGTTGAATTTGATGTGTTTTTTTCGGTTACAGATATTTCTAATAATTTTTTATTATTTAAACGTTATATTGATGATCTGTTCGTTTTATGGCAGGGTCCACCATCATTACTCAGTAACCTCATCAACACTCATAATCTGTCCGACAACCCAATAAAATTCACCTTTGAAATTAATGATAACCATGTCCACTTTTTGGATGTCGACATAAAAATGGTCGACAATACCCTTATTACGAGTGTGTACATCAAAGGGACGGACCGTAATACAACCCTCCAACCGATCAGTTGTCACCCACGTAACCTTGTTAAGTCCCTTCCTTTTTCACAGATGATTCGATATCGTCGCATTAATAATACTGATGCCATCTGTATGATCCAACTTAAAGAACTTGTTGAAAAATTTGTTACCCGTGGGTATAACAGAGGTGAATTGATGGAATGTCTGGCCAGAGTGCTCACTATGGAAAGAAATTCCTTGTTGTGCCACAAACCCAAAACCAATAAGGCTGCGCAAACCATTACATGGGTTAATAAATATAACACATCTAGCAATGCCATATCATCAGTGATAAAAAAGAATTGGTCCTTGCTTCAAAGCGACTGTTCCTTACCGTTTAAGGACACTCGCATTATGCCTTGCCACTCCAGAGGTCGAAATCTGAAAGATTTCCTGGTGAAAACCAATGATATTTTTAACCCGTCACCCACTGAACCTAACTGGCTTAACCAACTCCGCCCCGGTTGCTTTAAATGTACATGCACGGCATGTCAATTTATGCTGTCAGGAGACTCTTTTTCCCACCCCCACTCCGGTAAAGTGTTTAAAATTAAATACCACTTCACGTGCAATTCATCGTTTATTGTTTATCAACTCATCTGCCCGTGTAGTCTCAGCTACATTGGGAAGACAGAGCGCAAATGCAAAGAGAGCATTGCGCTACACAGAAGTGCTATCCGGGCGGCTCTTTCCAGTGGTAAGGCTGAACAGCCAGTGGCTCGCCACTTTTTGGAGTGTCGACATCCACTGAACAGCCTGCGATTCAGAATTATTGATTGCATTCCACCGGCCATCAGAGGTGGTAATCGTCCTCTCCAATTATTGCGCTGTGAATCCAGATGGATTCAGCGCCTGAATGTCATCTCTCCTAATGGCTTAAATGAGCAGATTTCTCTCTCCGTGTTTAGATGAGATCTGTTACAGGTAGTGTTTACTATGTTTTGCCTTTGCTGCTTACTTGTGATTATAATGACTAAATGCAGTTATTTACTTATGCAGGATTGTTGCTATGGTGATGGGTATACACTGCTGTTCTTCTGACTCATTGATTTGATGACGTCAGTTCTGCCGGCGGAAAGGGCGGGTGTTACAACCCCGTCCCGCTCAGCCACACACTTTCTGGTGATCGTTTGTATAAAGGTATGTTCGTTTTTATATGTGTTATAACCTGATGAAAAATTACTAAAATTTGAAACGTTGTTATCAATTTGGCTCCTGTCACTTGATTTCATAAGCTACGAGTGCCACACCTACCGGCTCTATATATATATATATATATATATATATATATATATATATATAAAATCAAAGGAAAATAAAGCTGTACCTGGCTACAGCAAAACGCATCAGCCCCAAGCACACTGGCTACCCTCCTGCTACCTACCTTGTTATTTCGTTCCAGACCAGCCGCCACCAGAGTTTGCCATCAAATCCGCTACTATATGTAACTTTGCAAATTATCTTCCATTTCCATTTGAAGGACCCTGCTGCTATGCTTTTGTACACAGATTAATTCTTCATTTGGACATCCATTGCGGTAACTATACTACATCTCTTCAAACCAAAAAGACATTGTTGTTCTATCCGGAAATTCTATATAAAGATCTATGGCGGTACAATAGGAATGGACCCTTACTATAGGTAGCAAAGTAATAGTGGTGCCTGTGCTTTTTAATTTTAACTTTTTGTGCATTTTGATATTATGCCATTATTAAATTTGCTTTTTTAAATGTATTACTGTCTAGCGCTACTACCTTTCTGTATTTCTGTGTGTGGCATAGCCATTGACAATGTGACGTCCATGCAACTATTAGTGTCAGTATTTCAAGATGATATAGTGACAGTCTGCAATTTTTCCCCAAGACTAGAGATGGGTATACCTTGACCGGAGCCTATAACCAGGCAAAGAAACTCGGCACTGCAGCGGCGCATTGTCGAGTTGGCGCTGCAACTAGTCGTCTCTACTGACAAAGCAATCGTACTTGGAGGCGGGGCCCTGGGCATCACGCAGGGAAGCATGTTATACACAAGGGCCTGACACTGCACTGCATCAGGTCCTTGTACAGTACTGTAACAAGGACCCTGATGGCGAGCATTGACCAATGAGGCATAAAAGGATTTATTGGCTCCATTTGTAGTCAGTGTTCAAAAACACAAATTAGCCTAAAAAAAGTATTCCAAAGCAGTTAAATCTGTGTGAAAATCGGTATATCTCCTCAAAGTCCAAACGAAGGAGTGAGGAAGAAGAGGTGAATCATGGGTAATAACTGAGGTGAATTATGGGTAGAATAAACAGTGAGAAACAGAATGCATCATGTGGGGGGGGGGAAATTACCACGGAAAAATAAAAATATATTAATGTGGCTCTTCTAAAGAAAAAAAAGGTACTCTTTACTTAGAAGGGCGCCCACGATTTTGATCGTGGGCATCGTTAGTAAAAAATCTCAGGCATCTCGGGCATTGAATGCACTAAAAAATCGGGTGCGATCAACCGACGAGATGCCCGAGATTTCCCATAGGGAACAATGTTAAATGTCTCAATTGACCCAATTTTCCTGTTCAATGCCTCAATTGACCCGATTTTTCCATAGGAAACAATGTTAAATGGGCCACAGAGGCCAAATAGGCACCCTGAAGTGTATAATGGCCACCCGAATTGTTAACGCCACCCCACGATCAACGTCAACCCGCTGCGTGGCGAGCGCAGCGAGCCCGCGAGGGGCGGCGGTACGCGTCCTACGACCTTTTCATACCCCCACTATCCACGTCGGCGTGGAGTTGAGAATAGAAAGTGTGGCGAGCGCAGCGAGCCACCGAGCCCGAAGCGTGGCGAGCGCAGCGAGCCCCGCGAGGGTACGCGGACAGCTGTGAAGCCCGCGAGGGGACGCGGATACCTGTGAAGGTATCCGCGTCCCCTCGCGGGGCTCGCTACGCTCGCCACGCTTCGGGCTCGGTGGCTCGCTGCGCTCGCCACACTTTCTATTCTCAACTCCACGCCGACGTGGATAGTGGGGGTATGAAAAGGTCGTAGGACGCGTACCGCCGACCCTCGCGGGCTCGCTGCGCTCGCCACGCTTCGGGTTGACGTTGATCGTGGGGTGGCGTTAACAATTCGGGTGGCCATTATTCAATTCAGGGTGCCTATTTGGCCTCTGTGGCCCGTTTACCTTGTTTCCTATGGAAAAATTGGGTCAATTGAGGCATTTAACAGGAAAATCGGGTCAATTGAGACATTTAACATTGTTCCCTATGGGAAATCTCGGGCATCTCGTCTGTCGCATCGCACCTGATTTTTTAGTGCATTCAATGCCCGAGATGGCCGAGATGGGCGCCCTTCTAAGTAAAGAGTACCGAAAAAAATATATAGGTCCTTCAAATAATAAAAAATAGACTTGTAAACACCAAAAAAACATAAGTACGTAAGTTGAGTTCACCTAAAAAATGAGAGCAAAACGTAGAGCCATACCAAAAAAAAAAAGTGAGCACCGTTCTCCATTTTTGCATTGAATACACAAACAGCGAGGGTTATGCGTGTAGAACTTAAATATGATAGGCTTGCCTGAAGAGGTGAGTTTTCAGGGAACGCTTGCAAGTTTGGAGGCTAGTGGAGAGTCTTATTGTGCGAGGAAGGGCATTCCATAGGATGGGAGCAGCCTGGTGAAAGTCCTGTAATAGTGAATGGGAGCTAGTGATCCTTGCAGAAGATAGATGTGTGCAGAGTGGAGTGGTCAAGTTGGGAGATATTTAGAGATAAGTAAAGAGATATACATTGGTGCAGTATGGTTAATAGCTTTATATGTGAGTAGAAGTATATAATGAGTGTATTTATTAGAGCTTTAGCAGTGTGTTGTGTGAGATAGGGTCGTATTTTGGATATGTTTTTTAGATGCATGCAACATGATTTGGAGACAGATTGAATGTGGGGAAGAAAGGACAGTACAGAGTCTAGGATGAATCCTAGGCAGCAAGCATGTGGGGCAGGGTAGATTTTTGGGTACTTGTGTATTTTGGCGGCACCCATCGCATCGTATACCATAACGCATGCGATGGTATGCGATGCGACGCGATTTCGTTGGTTAGTGTACGATGGCATACAATTTTCAAATTGTATGCCAGTGTACATGGCATACAATGCCATACGATGCGATGCGATTAAACATTGTATAAGCACCCTAATGGGTGCTTATACAATGTTAAGCACCCTAATGGGTGCATACAATGTTAAATGCACCCCCACGCCACCCCCCCACTATAAACGTGAACCCGAAGCATGGCGAGCGCAGCGAGCCCGCGAGGGGCGGCGGTACGCGTCCTACGACCTTTTCATACCCCCACTATCCACGTCGACGTGGAGTTGAGAATAGATTAGTGTGGCGAGCTTAGCGAGCCACTAAGCCCGAAGTGCGCGAGCGCAGCGAGCCCCGCGAGTAGACGCGGATACCTGTGAAGCCCGCGAAGGGACGCGTTTACCTGTGAAGGTATCCGCGTCCGCTCTCCACGCTTCGGGCTCGGTGGCTCACTGCGCTCGCCACACTAATCTATTCTCAACTCCACGCCGACGTGGATAGTGGAGGTATGAAAAGGTCGTAGGACACGTACCGCCGCCCCTCGCGGGCTCGCTGCGCTCGCCCTGCTTCGGGTTCACGTTTATAGTGGGGGGGGGGGTGGCGTGGGGGTGCATTTAACATTGTAAGCACCCATTAGGGTGCTCAAAAGCACCCTTTAGGGTGCTTATACGATTTTTAATCGTATAGGGGGTCAAAATCGCGTCGCATCGCATGCCATCGGGTACATGGCATGCGATGCGATACGTTCATCGTACGATGTACATCGGGGGCGCCGCTATAATACACAAGTACCGATTTTTGAGTTGTCAACAGTTATGGAGATATCAGGATGGTAACTGCTCTTGGCTGGTGGGAAATTGGGAATATAATTAATTCTATATTGGAAATGTTGAGTTTGAGGTGGCGAGAAAAAAAGATGAGATGACAGAGAGGCATTCAGAGACTCGTCCCAAAAACACTAAACGCTCAGCGACCATATTTCCAGCGATATTTGCAATAATCGCCCCCGTGTGTATGCACCTTAAGCAAGATGATACAAATGCATGTATGACTTTTGGCAGATCTTCAATGGGAATAAATTGTTTGATTCTGGCTATGTTCCTCAGATGAAAAAAATGAGGATTTGATCTATCAGGACACCATCAAGGACAACGCCAAGATTCTGGACATAATCAGTGCTTTGCAGTGGCAGGGCCAGAGGTAGGGCTGCTGCAGAGTACAAAATTCAAATAGGGGAGCCACACCAACTGCCACCAACTGTCATTCCAAACTGACTCATTGGCAGTTGGTGTGGCTCCCCTATTTGAGAATTGGACTGTGACGGAGCCACCACTGGTGCTTTGTAATACTGCACCCCCCAAATGTAAAGGTGCCCATACACTAGTAAGATTTATCTTCAGATCTGGCAGGTTGGAAAAAAAACATGGTTATGGATGAGTGAAAGTTTGTCTGTTTTCTGGCATTTCCAAGCAAATGGTCAACCGTCATTTGCTTTCATCCATAACCATGTTTTTGTTCCAACCAGCCAGATCTGACGATAAACCTGCGTGTGTATGGCCACCTTAAGTCCAGTTGGTTGGCGATGCTGCATGTTTCTGATTTTGAAGTTCTATCATAAGAACCAGTTCATGATTCATTTGCATCCAGCTGGTACTCATCCACTCCTGAAGTTCAGTTCACTTCAAGACATTTAGGCCGGTTTCACACATTTCGGCTCCTGCCGGACGGTGAAATCCCGCACGGCAAGGGAGCCGTGCCGCACACATTAGTTGTGAATGGACACTATTGTGTCCATTCACACGGGACGGCCACGACCCGGCCGCACGGTTGCAGCCGGATCCCGCCACTGGAAGGGACGGCTGCCGGGCTGTGGCCATCCCTTCCATGATAAACTAGTGTGTGCGGCACGGCTCCCTGGCCGTGCGGGATTTCACCGTCCGGCAGGACCGGAGTGTGTGAAACCAGCCTTAGGATTGTTTTAGGGTTCTCAGTACCCCTAGCAAAGGAAAGGTGCAATTGTGTATCATCTGCATACCAGTGGTGGACTAGGCCATGTATGGTGCCTGAGTAAATTCACAAAAACAGCATAAAGCTGGCCATACATCTACAGATTTATTGTCAGATTGGGCTGGTTGGCACAAAAACCTGGTAATAACTAAATGACAGTTTGGCAGTTTTCCAGCATTTTGAAGCAAATGGTCAACTGGCATTTGCTCTCCTCCATTACCAGGTTTTTGTTTCAACCAGCCAGATTATCTGTAGATGAACCTTAAAAGTGTTGAGTGCTTGTGATTACTTGTAATGGAACCCATATGGAATGCACAGTGGTCTCCTGCTTACTGTAAAGGTGCAGACACACTGGCAATAAATCGCTGCCAATATGGTCGATTTATTGATTGGAGTGTGCACCGGCGTGCTGCTCCCGTTTTCAGCCCCCTAATGGTCACTGGTCGGAGGAGCATGCTCCTCCGACCAGCGACTTCCCCTACCGCTTCTCCCGGCAGTGTGTCATTTTCATCAGCAACGAAAGCGGAAAACACTGAGCAATAGGATTGCTGAGCAATATGTTGCCAGAGATCATATTGCTCCGTGTGCACACAGCTTTAGTGGTTCTACAATACAGAGATGGATCTGAATTGTGGAGCAGCCAATTGGTGGATTTCTTCTTGCCTGTATAAGAACTGTCTTCTCTTTATTTGCTAAGTGTATGCCACTGGCTTTTTATTATAATATATAATTAATAATGGCCGTTGGCATTCTTGGTTTTTATGTTTCAGTTTATTTTCAGTAACAAATTTACTAACAAATGTTTAATGAACCCAACAGCAACCAATTAAATATTTGCTATCATTGTTTTACTTGTACTTGTTCAATTAACATTAGTTTTTGGTTGATTGAATGATGATGTTTCATATTTATGTGGTAAATAAACCCAATGAATTACTAACCACAGGCGGTTTGAAGGATCAGCTGAAGTTAATTATAGATACTGCTGAAATGTTTCATTGGATCATTAGTAAATTAAAGCTGCTGATAAGATTACACCAGGGAAGTGTTTTTGCTCAGCTTGTGCCCAGAACACTTTAGCTGGTGGCTGATAAATAATGGGATAATTACAACATTGAGTCAGTATATATATATCTAATAGTGGAACATATAAATACGTTTGGGTTTTATTTACAGAAGGGGAGATGTATTCAAATTTCGAGAGAGCTAAAGGGGAGTATCAACCAATCAGTTCCTACCTAGTATTTTTTCAAAAGCAATGTGGAAAATGACAGTTGGGAGCTGATTAGGATTATTTAAAGGCTGACGCAGTGTCGTCTGTGCGTGCAAATGGTGCATATTTTAAGTAAGCGCATGCAGAATGAGTGGCCAGTATATCCAGAACACGTGTCACGTTTATCTGCGTGACATGGTAGACGCAGCACGGAATCAGACTTATGGGGCCAAATGTAATAGACTTCATGTTTGGTGATGGCCGAACTCTGAGATTTTTTAAAGGGGCAACGAACTCAGAGGCTATTATATTTGGCCAATGGTCTGAGAATAGCGGTGAGCGTTTTTGGGAGATACTGTAATAAGTGTAGTGAAGCTGAATCAGGATATTATGTTGTTATGAAGAGAATGAGAGACTGGTCATGGAGGGAACAAAAGACTGGTTGTAGAGGGAAAGAAAGTCTATGTATGAACTAGGGTTGGCCATCGAGCATTGATGATTCATAATCATCGATGGTTTATGGCCGATGAAGGGTAGTTTTGCTATCAATGAGGGAGAACCAGATGCTTTCACTCCATTGATGGCACAGCATAATTGAATAATTTTCCCCCCAAGTTGCTGGGACATGGGGCATGGCTCCACTCCCAACACTTGTAAAATCCCACCCCAAGTACTGATTGGCCCATGGGCCAGTCAGCTAGAGAAAAGGGATTACTATCAATAGACAAAACCATCGATGGTCATACATTACATGGTATATTACCATCGATGACGATTTGTAACAATCTATGGCAATCAAACCACTGGCCATCCCTAGTATGGAGAGAAAGGGAGACTGGTTATGGAGAGAAAGGGAGGCTGGTTATGGAGAGAAAGGGAGGCTGGTTATGTAAAGAGAATGAGGTAAGTTTAGGTAGTCACTGGGGATTCAAATGAAGACTTTGATCTTTATTTTGTATAGCAGGTCACAGCATACCAGATGAATTCCATAGGCAAGCGTAGTTACAGGCAGCAGCATACGGGTAATCACATCAAACACAGACTCTATTAAATGCTCCAGTGGTCCCTACCATAGCCCACATCCCGGCCTATCACTTGGGCAGCTGATCCACCCTCAGGAGCTTGTGCACTCTGCCCTGGAAATCACAGGTGCTGCTGATTACACATCTGGCTTCTGCTACTGCGCCAAAACCTGGTCTGGCTCCTCCACATTACTCTCATGTGGAGATATGCTGTCTCTGCCACACTATAAACATTATGAGGGAGATTCAGTTGAGCACAAGGTTCAGAGTGATGTACAGCAGCACACGTTACAGGAGGAAATGTCGCACGTTGCTGGCTCACACCTCTACCAGCTGTTTGGAGCAAGTTTCCTGCCCGCAAAACTAAAAAAAACCCTCACAGCTATCTGAAGCTCTCTCTCTATGGCAGATGTAGAATACTTTACCAACCTCTGTAACATACTGTAGGCAGGGAATGCTGGGATTTGTAGTTTGTGACAACAACTGGAGAGCCACAGCCTTTTGAACACTGGTAGGTTATTGATTTTATTTGTACATTCAGAGACTTAGGGGGAAATTTGTTAAGATGTATATTCTACATTACATGTTGCTATGGGCAACCAATCAAATCCTGTCTACTATCTTCTAGAGGGTGCTAAATAAATAAGTAGTAGATTCTGATTGGTTGCCCATAGGAACATCACATGTGAAATAGAATACACATGTTAGTAAATTTCCCCCTAAATGTCCCCATACACCTATGGGATTTGGGCCAATTTCACCCAATTCTGACAAGTTGGGCTGAGAAATTGAGTGAAATAGGCCAATATCGCGTGTGTTTATATCACATTCGATCTGATGTGTGGTCCCGTGTAAATCGAATCAGAGTCGGAGGTCAAACCTGCTTGCACATCCGACCTCCAACTTGGACCCTTTCCCGGTGGTGGGGGGAATGAGGTTGCATGCGATACATCACATGTCAAAGGACCACATGTGATGTATCGCATGGGAACCTGATGCCTGGGAAGGTCACAACCACCTTTATAAATTATTACACACCATGCCGATGATCCGTAATTGAGCGATTATTTGCAACTGCACATGCATGAAAAAATGTAAAATCTCCTATGGCGCATGCTGAACCCACAGTGCACACACAGTGGTGCCTTTGCAATAGGCACAAACTATCAAAATGTGGCTGAAAAGTGACAGGGGTGGTGACTGGTACATACTACCCAACATGACCCATTGCAGGAGGGACAAAATGCTCTGTTCCTGGACTTTCTTGCCAGTGCAGTTGCAGATGTGGTGCTGCAGGACAGTCCCAAATTTAAATAGGGGAACCCCACCTTGTACCAGTAAGTCCCAGCCAGTGGTGCATGGTAGTGTTTGGGGTGGCAGTTGGTGTGGCTCCCCTATTTGAACTTTGGACTGTGCTGTAGCCCCTTCTCTGGAGACAGCACTGGCAAGGAAGACCAGGAACAGAGCATTTTGTCCCTCCTGGAATGGGTCATGTTAGGAGGTATGCTGCTACTGTATGTATGAAGTAGTGCAAGCAAAAATTGTAGCAGGTGTCAATGTAATCGGCTTTGTTCCCAGATGCAGAGCCATAAGCATAGGAGGTTGTGGTCAGAAGGGAAAAACCACCTACCATAGGGTTGGTGCAAGTTTCAATGGTGCAAGCGACTGTGCATTCTGATAGGTATTACAGCACGCATACCTCCCAACAGCACCGATTCCAGGAGGGACAAGATGCTCTGTTCCTTGACTTTATTGCCAGTGGCAGTTGCAGAGATAGTGCTGCAGTACAGTCCAAAATTCTAATAGGGGAGTCTGAACCAACTGCCACTTCTAACACTGCCAAACACAACAGTCCAAGACCCAATGACAGTAGATGTGGCTCCCCTATTTAAATTTTGGACTGCCCTACCTCCGTAATTCCACTGGCAAGGAGGTCCAGGAACAGATAATTGTTGGGAGGTATACATCATGCATGGGAGTTAGAAGTGTGCGTCTCACACCTTGCACAGTTGGGTGAACCCATGTGCAGCAACATTTGCATAAGCTCGCAAAGGCGACTGTAAATAGACACATGTTGTTGCTGCCCATTACAGGATGTGCTATAATCCTTATGCCTAGTCCACTCCTTTCCCCAGGTGATTAGAGTGGATGGCTGGAGAAGTTGCCATAGCAACCAATCTGCTTCTTTCTTATAAAACGTATTTTTAAATGCTAACAAGAAGTTCGATGAATATTTTGCTGACCAAGTTTGAGACTGTCGCAACACTCAGCGGACAGCGGATAGGCATTTGTGCTGGGCCCTTCCTAGTGCACGTAAGTATTAGTCAGGAGTCTGTTGGCCTGTAGGGATTTCTTATCAAAGTTCCAAAATGATGAGTCTGGCGCGTGTAACATATCAGATAAACATTAATGCGAGTTGCAGATTTACTGATATAATATTCACCATGGGGTTATTAAGAGTGATCAGTCCGAGGATCCAGAGACTACGAAATCCAATTCAACCTACAGAGCACTTCTTCATTCCACTGCTGGCTTTAATTCTGCTACTACCATTGCAGTGATACAAGCCTTCAGGAATGTTATAAACACAGGATACGTACTGGTTAACCACGTTCTAGGAAGGAGGACAAGAAGGATGGTTTTCCCAATGCAATTTTGAATTACAAATGTAGGTCACATCAGACTTAGAATTTAGATGTATTTTATGTGATACTTTTATTGCCTTGCCTATTGTTCTATAAGGCACATACCTAAATCATTACTGTAGACACTTCTGTCTACTGACTGCAGCCAAGCATTTTATAAAATAATACAAAGCACATTTATGTTTAGTAAGTAGAATCCTGGGCAGTTTGCAATTAAACTTTAAAAAAAAATAGCTGTAATGTAGTGTAAAGTGTGCCTATTTTATATAACCGATAATAAAAATTATGGTACTTGTGTAGTTTCACGGTGCCAGGAGTTGATTTTAAATAGCGTGGCGAGCGTAGCGAGCCACCGAGCCCGCAAGGGGACTCAGACGCACATGCTGGCGCCGTGAAACTACACAAGTACCAAAATTATTATTATAATAATGTTCAGTCTGTTTTCTGTCCTATAAGTTCCACTTTTGTGGCTTGATCTTATAACTACAGTTTTCTTCTAGGGGGAGCAATACACCTTAGACCCAAGTTAATAAGGAACATAAATGCCTATTCTTCTACAATGTCCAGGAGACTCCTGGCTCTTAGGTCACTCTCCTGGATTCCAGGAAGTACAGGTAGGTCTCCCGGTATTTGCCGATGATCGTAGAGCCGCCCCCAGGTTCCCCAGGCTGCCCTCTCCCCTGGACCTTCCCGCACACCCCTGCCTAGGAGTTAGCAAGTGTGATTAAAAAGAGCTGCTTATAGCATTCACTGTTCTTTAACCCTTCCAGGTCCAACATCTAGTCAGACTCAACAGCCCTAGCACTAATAGCAGATCCAACAGTGAGCCACTTTAAAATAAGAACATTAACATCGTTCAACATTCAATGTAGACCATTTTTGAATAAAAAAAAAAAAAAGACAGTTAATTTAAACATTTAAACCAGACTGTTTGAATGGCAAAGGGTTAAGCATTCACCTCCATCAGAGGTGGTAGAGGCTAAAGGCCCCCATACACTAAAGCGACTTCTCCCCTGGCCACAATGGGACTTAAGCTAATTTCAGTGTGGTTAAAGTCACAGCCCAGCGTCTCTGGTACGCTGTGAGTAGTGTTCTCTGCATCTGTAATGTGAATAAAACACACAAGGTAAATCTAGCACCTTTTATAAGATAATAGCTAGAACCTCAACGGTTACTATGGGCAATATCTCCTCTTCTACAAATGTTCAGTTACTAAATATACCCCTGGGGTGGCGTGGATCATAGGGTTGACAGTATTTAGGTTGACCCCCAAATGGTTGACATAGGAAAAAGGTCAACATAAGCAATAGGTCGACACTGAAATGATCAACACGTGAAAACATGCATTTCTCCATTTTTTTTTATGTAAATTAGTAGATTTGGACACGTAGATCCCCAGTTAGAGCACCGCGTACCCCAACATGGCTTGCGTCACCCGCTAAGGTACAGACCAGGTGCCTAGCTGTGCTTAGTGGGATATGGTCATCGGGTCACCAGCAAGTTGTTAGACAGTTATTAGGTCGACGTGCATTTAGGTCGACATGCATTTAGGTCGACATGTGTCTAGGTCCTTGATGGCTAACCTTGACACTCCAGATGTTGTTGAACTACACATCCCAGCATGCTCTGCTACAGTTTTGCTATTTGGCCATGATAAAATTGATGCAGGGCATGCTGGGATATGTAGTTCAACAACAGCTGGAGTGTCAAGGTTAGCCATCACTGGTCGACATGCAGGAAGATCAACATGAGTCTAGATCGACATGGGTTAGGTCAACAGGGTCATTAGGTCGACAGGGTCATTAGGACGACATGGGTTAGGTTGACAGTCAAAAGGTCGACATGGGGTTTTTACAGTTTTTTGAGCCGACAGGAGGTATTTCATGCCCTACTATCCACTAGCCCGAAGCATGGCGAGCGCAATGAGCCATACGAGTGGACCAGGTGCACTTTAACCTGTGTCCATGTCGACTGTGTCAACATTCGGGTCAAAAAACATTGAAAAACCCCATGTGGACTTTTTGACTGTCGACCTAATGACCCTGTCGACCTAATGACCCTCTCGACCAAGACACATGTCGATCTAAATGCATGTCGACCTAATGACTGTCTAACAACTTGCTGGTGACCAATTGATCCACACCCGTGCTTCGCATACTGTTCCCAGTTACAGTCCACGTGGATAATAAAGTTTAAAAAAGTTTTTAAAAAAACTAAGAAAAAAAAAAATCGATCAATAGTGGTCAATAAGTATTGATATCTCCTCTACTGGCGCCAAATCATACTTTCCTGTATATAAAGGAACGGTCCTCTTCTCCAATTAGGGAAAGCTAGTGTATAAATACCATACGCCCCTTAATGAGTAAGAGGGCTCCTCTTCTCCGAGTGTATAAGCTCAGACAGATCCCAGGGGTAGATGCCACACTGATGGGATGTATTTCTCAACACCTCCCGGGAAAAACAGTCCACACTCCTTCCACGTGTTGTGCGGTAAGTACACACGGTCCAGAGGGGACCAACACGTGGAAGGAGTGTGGACTGTTTTTCCCGGGATCAGCCCCGCTCATCTTTAGCCTGTTTGAAAACTTTGATATACATCTCTGTTCTCCATCTGTGACGGTAATATGCCATTTGGTTCCATTCCTATTTTTATATGTTTTTTTTGCTCAATAAATGATTTTACACTATATACCCCCCAATCATCTTTTATTTTGGGTTACCACGGCACCATACGGATGCTATAAGAATAAATAGATTAGCACTCTTCATTTCCCCTCATTGTCATTGTTATATTTGATAAATGTAATTATGGGGTTAATTGAAATAATCCCTCCTTAGTCCTTCTATAAAACAAAGGGCCTCTCGTTCGGTTGCCAACAGCAGATAAAGAAGTATATTAAATGGAACAGCAGATTTAACTTGCTGCAAAGTCATCACCTGATTGGAGTATTTGTAAATGTCACCGAGGAGATTGCGGTGGGGGAGAGAATAGTGTATCACTTCCACTGACTGCAGCTTAGCTTCCAATGCACTCATCAGGCAGTTAGATTTTTGGCAGCCCCTACTGTATATACAGCTGCTTAGCAATGGAGGGCACACGGCTTGTCCTGGCTGTATAATGCAGACAATAGGGAGCTGGCATATGCTGTTAGTTCCAGGCCAGTGGCGATGCTGCACTACCATCTGCTGGGGGTCAGGGCAGTTGTCAGGGTCGGCGTCTGTCCTGAACATAATAAATACCTTCTACAGGGGGTGCACCCAGCAGTACATATCTACACGGACAATGCAGAAACCTGCTCCTTGCACTCCGCCAGCGCAGCGCTCTGTCACAGCCTGCACAATGGAACACAAGAAAGGCCATATGCATCACAAAGGTCCCGTTCCACATTGAAAAGTTTCATGTCAGGTTGATAGCATGAACCGGGGAGAATAAAATAGAGCTCTGCTAACAGTCAGAAAGGAAACAGCTGCCCCAACCTCTGCCTGCCCATGGATAATAGAGTATTCTGCATCATGCAGTTGATCATTTAAGTAGCTGAGCTTAAACAAGCAGCGTGCGGGTACTAAATGCATCTCCAACTGTGTTAATGTCACACCTGCCGGCCTCAAAAGATTTTTTTTTTCTTTTTGTCTTATATAACAGTGATTATCAGCACACAAATCACGGCATTCTATTCAGCTTCCTAAAGTTACGGCATATTCCAAATTAAGCCAAATATAAATTTTTTAAATGTGGGAGGATTTTAAAAATAGACCCAGGCGGTTTACAGCTATATTACTGTTGTATAAAGAGCCGTATTGTTAGTTTGTGGAGGTCATGCTAAGTTAGCAGTACACCTCAGGTAAGCTGAACCATGATAGTGGAATTATAATACCTATGGCGTCATGAATTACTGGGGAGACTCCACCTACCCCCAAGTAATCGCCCCCCCTGCTTTTGAGCTTCCTAACGCAAGTACAAAAGGACTGAGAGGGGAACTTCAGTTACCCACTTAGAAAACCTGTACAGCTCCCATGTCCCAGTTACTAGTACAGGTTGAGTATCCCGTATCCAAAATGCTCGGGACCAGGAGAATTTTGGATAACGGATTATTCTGTATTTCGGAATATTTTAATATTTCAATGATGTATTTTGAAGTATCTTGCATTTATGCTGTATAAACACATAAAATAAACACAAATATATTTTATTACCACATAAAATACACACAAATATATTTTATTTGTTCAAAAAACAAGGTTTCAAAACATGAAACAAAATTTGTGTACTATCTCAGATATTGAATTAGAATGCCAAGCAATCATTGTCTTGTACATATATAGTGCCAGTTACATATCATGTCCTCAGTAGTGCTGTTACATATGTCCCCAGTGAGTTTTTAGCAAAAAAAATATTTTTTTTCCACTTTCTGAAAAGTATGGTTTTCGGAATAATTTGGATAACGGATATTCGGATACGGGATACTCAACCTGTACAGCCCCCCTTTTCAATAACTAGTAAAGCTTGCATGCCCTAGTAACTAGAACTGTTCCTGTGCCCCAATAACTAGTGCAGCTCCCATGGCCAGGTATCTAGTGCAGCTCCCATGGCCAGGTATCTAGTGCAGCTCCCATGGACAGGTATCTAGTGCAGCTCCCATGGCTAGGTATCTAGTACAGCTCCCATGGACAGGTATCTATTGCAGCTCCCATGGCTAGGTATCTAGTGTAGCTCCCATGGCCAGGTATCTAGTGCGGCTCCCATGGCCAGGTATCTAGTGCAGCTCCCATGGCCAGGTATCTAGTGCGGCTCCCATGGACAGGTATCTAGTGCAGCTCCCATGGCCAGGTATCTAGTGCAGCTCCCATGGCCAGGTATCTAGTGCAGCTCCCATGGCCAGGTATCTAGTGCGGCTCCCATGGCCAGGTATCTAGTGCGGCTCCCATGGCCAGGTATCTAGTGCACCTCCCATGGCCAGGTATCTATTGCGGCTCCCATGGCTAGGTATCTAGTGCACCTCCCATGGCCAGGTATCTAGTGCGGCTCCCATGGCCAGGTATCTAGTGCGGCTCCCATGGCCAGGTATCTAGTGCACCTCCCATGGCCAGGTATCTATTGCGGCTCCCATGGCTAGGTATCTAGTGCACCTCCCATGGCCAGGTATCTAGTGCAGCTCCCATGGCCAGGTATCTAGTGCGGCTCCCATGGCCAAGTATCTAGTGCACCTCCCATGGCCAGGTATCTATTGCGGCTCCCATGGCCAGGTATCTAGTGCACCTCCCATGGCCAGGTATCTAGTGCAGCTCCCATGGCCAGGTATCTAGTGCAGCTCCCATGGCCAGGTATCTAGTGCAGCTCCCATGGCCAGGTATCTAGTGCAGCTCCCATAGCCAGGTATCTAGTGCAGCTCCCATGGCCAGGTATCTAGTGCAGCTCTTATGGACAGGTATCTAGTGCAGCTCCTATGCCCCAGTATATATTATTGCAACCATATCATTGTAACCAGTACAGTTCCCTTGCCCCTGGAACTAGTGCAGTTCTTTTGCCCCAGCAACTAATAGAGCTACCATACCCAGATAACTTACAGCTGCATACCTCCCAACTTCTGTGTTGGGGAAATAGGGACACAGCGCCCAAAAAGGGGGCGGGGCATATGCAAATGAGGGTGTGGCTTATGCTAATTAGCCGCAACCTCATTTTCATACGAGAATAGACGCTGTGCGCATGCGCACAGCGTCTATTCTATTAGATTGGGGGGTCTTCCAACTGCCACCCCCCGCAGCGGGACAATGCCTGCCGCGGGTGAGACAGCGGGACAGGACCCGAAAATCGGGACTGTCCCGCTGTAATCGTGACAGTTGTGTCGACCTATCAGATGTCGATCTTTCAGTGTCGACCTATTGACTGTCTATCTAGAAACTGTAGATCTATCACCCGGAACCAGCCCTTAAGAAGGCTGGTCTTCCAGACTCACCCTGGGGCCCCCACTCAAAGAGAGTCCGCGCACAAGGTCCAACTGCCCATCTCACAGACACACAGGCTGATCACAGAAGCCAACACTGGGTAATGCTCTTCCTAACAGTATATAGGATGGGCTGAGCGTGAGGAAGAGAGAGAAAGATGAATAAAAAAAAAAAACTTAGGGTGAAATGTAATAGGATGAAAGATTCAGAAAGTGAGAGATTTGGTAAGAAATCTCCAGATTTTTAAAGCGGCAATCATTTACACTGCAAAACCAAACTGGTTTTGCAATGTAAATGATTGCTGCTTTAAAAACCTGGAGATTTCTTACCAAATCTCTCACTTTCTGAATCTCTCATCCTATCAAAATTTCCCCTTAGTGTTGGGTCTTTTTTTTTTTATATCTGAATCTCATTTTATATCTGACGAGCCATACGAAATCTATCTCTACCGCTCACTACTGCTAAAGTCATTTGTTAAATCCCTGTGCTGGAAGTCATTCAATTTCAAATGCCAAGAAATGAGGCCATATTCAATCTGAAATGGTTTTAATCCTTCTGTAAAACACTAAGCAGCAGACTAATCATCCTGACTACTCCAGAACCTGGCAAAAGCCTTCTGAAAATAGGGATTCTTCTCCCAATTTTCTTGGATATCAGATTCAAATGAACAAAAAAGGAATGGGCTCATCATACTGGAAAGTCCCCAAGCTTATTTTCTGCCAGTAAATTGACATGAAATTCTGGATCCTTCAAAGCAACAAAACTCTTTCCAGGGATGGAAAAAAAAATCGCTAATTCTATGCTATTCCGTACAGTTATTTTCTCATTTATTTAAATGTTTGTGTTTTTTTTATTTCTTTAGGTCAAATTATTATATGAAATAACAGATTGAATACTATTTGCATTGCAATAAAATTATAATTAGGATTTTTTAATAGGGACATCAGGGATTGTAGGAATCTTCAGCAGTTGTTGGAGGGGATGGTCATCTCCATTGTTCTGGGTGGTGCCCTAGGGTCTGATTGGCCCACAGGGGTAAAATGGAAATTCCCAGTGAGCCCCACTGTCTGAGGGCCCCCCTCCTCCTCTAAAGTCAGGATCCAGACAGCCCACTCAAATTCTATATTCCTACTCTAGAACAGCGTAAATTACCTGGTACTGTAGGAACAAGAAACCACCTGCCTTGGACTTGATATTAGGGGTGTGCACCGGAAACTTTTCAGGTTTTGTGTTTTTGTTTTGGATCTGGATCTCCCTTCGTGTTTTGGATCTGGATTGGTTTTGACAAAACCACCCTTTCGGGTTTTGGTCTTGGATCTGTATTTATTTTTTTTTAAATCATAAAAACAGCATAAATCACATATGTTTTTTGTTTTGTTTCTACAGTTTTATTAACCTCAATAACATTAATTTCCACTCATTTCCAGTCTATTCTAAACAGCTCACACCTCCCAATATTGTTTTTGGGCGAAGGGTTTTCACCGAGGACTTTGCTATGCGACACAAGTGGGCAGCACAAACACTGGACTGATACAGCACAATTAGGAACACCCCTGATCTGATATGGCACACTTAGCAGCACCTTTGGACTGATACTGCACATTTAGCAGCACACCTTGGCTAATACTGCACACATAGCAGCACAACTGGACTGATACGGCACACTTAGCTGCACCTTTGGACTGATACTGCACATTTAGCAGCACACCTTGGCTAATACTGCACACATAGCAGCACAACTGGACTGATATGGCACACTTAGTAGCAGCTTTGGACTGATACAGCACAATTTGGAACACCCCTAACTGATATGGCACACTTAGCTGCAGCTTTGGACTGATATTGCACATTTAGCAGAACACCTTGACTGATACTGCACACATAGCAGCACAACTGGAATGATATGACATACTTAGCAGCACCATTGCAGTAAAAGAAAAGAAAAAATACTTTTTTTTTTTATACATTGGGGAAGCACTCCTGGACTAATACGGCACACATGGAGCACCCCTGGAACTATACAGTGCACGTGGCAGAACCCCTGAAATTATACGTCACACATGGCAGCACCCCTGGATTATACGGCATACACTGGGCATCCCTGGAATTATGCACCACACATGGCAGCATCCCTGGAATTATAAAGTACACATGGCAGCACCCCTGGACTGATACAGCATACATGGGGCACCCCTGGAATTATACAGCACAGATGGCGGCTCCCCTGGACTGATACAGCAAGCATGGCGGCACCCCTGATCTGATACAGAATACACGGCAGCACCCCTGACCTGACACAGCACACATGGCGGCACCCCTGTAATTAAACTGCACAGATGGAGGCACCCCTGGAATTATACTGCACAGATGGCAGCACCCCTGCAACAAATTTTTTGCAGGCCCTTCACGACAGCTTCTATACACTGCCCAGGAATGCCAATAGCTTTGCTCCTCCATATCTGATACCAGCAGCTCCATTTGGGCATGGCCTATACTCACAAAGCTCCCCAAAGTCCATGCCCCCATCTTTGCCACTGTGGAGGCATGGTCAGCGGCTATACGAGATGCTGGCCATGCCCCCATCCCCTCTGTCTCCGGGAATAGACACAATGAGCATGTGCACAGTGTCTATTTACCGCACTGCTGGGCAGGGGGACACCCCACTGCCCCCCCCCCCCCCTGCGGGAAACTGCCGGTCCTAGGCGGGATGTGGGACATCCCAAAAAAACGGGACGGTCCCAAGAAAATCGAGACAGTTGGGAGTTATGGTAAATCTACCTCCTGGAGTGTGCTTCCCTTTTCCCTTATCATTACATGTATTGCCAGAAACCTAGATGTTCCTTATCCCCTTCATGTGCAGTACTCCTGCTGTGCCATTGACATTACCAAATGTTGAAATTGATAAACAATTTACAATGACATTGTCAAATTTGGTGAAATCAGAAAGATAATGCAGGCAGGGCAGGAAGACTCTCTGTCTTGCAGACAATGTATCATTTGGTCAGTGCTAATTCAAATGAAGTCTGCATTCTCATTAAATATGAATTCTAAATTTTAAAGTCCCATTCCTACGAGCTCTACAGCATTGCAAGCATACAATATGTCAACAATGTGCATATACTGCCCCTAGTGGTAAATATAAGTATTAACCAAAAAGAGGTCAATTCTTACAGTGATGTGCATTCAAAGGATTTTCAAAATCACCATTTAGAAAATCACATTACTAATATTAATTGACTGATAAATTATAAGTTCATATTCAATCAACAAGAATAGTGACCCATGAAAATGACATATTATCTCAAAGTCACAAAGCCAATATTATTTAGTTTCTGAGTTTCAAAGCCCTACATGTCCAAGGCCCAAGGTACCTGAAGCAGCTTCTGATTCCATACTGTCCCACCCGATTACTGCGGTCTGTAGATGAAGGACTATTAGCAGTAACTAGGATCTCCCATAATTCATGTGGGGGTCAAGCTTTTAGCCATGCAGCTCTGACTTTAGGGAACTCACTTCCCCGCACCGTTCGAGCCCCCTCAAAAACAGACTCAAGACTTTCCTGTTTACTCAAGCATTTCCTTAATTCCTTTATGTATTGTTTATGAAAAGCTTTTCTGTACTTCATTGTTTCTGTACTGTATTACATTCATTATAACTGTTAAGCGCCTTGAGTCCTATTGGAGAAAGAGGGCTATATAAATACAATTATTATTACTATTATTATTATTGTGTATTTAATTAAAGTCACAACATCAGAAATAAACCACAATTTGGCCACAAGGTGGCTAAAACGAAGCTTGAGAGTACATGCATTTGGATGTATCCTGCTCGATAAGCAGCATAGCGCTCCCCCGATAGTTCCCCTTTCATGTATTTCTGCTGTCAGCAATAACCATTAGGGAATAATACATTGTTTAGGGTTATGCAACAAGGCCATAGACTAATATTTGCTCTTTGTGATAAACACTCCCCTCTAGGAATGCTGGATTCTGACAGTGCCAGCAATCATGTGTCTCATTGTAACCATGTAAGGGATGGTCTTCGGTCAGCCGCCATCGTTGGTTGCCATCGATAGTAATAAACTATGTGATTGATGACCATCGATAGTTTTACCTATCAATGGTCATCCATTTTCTTTGACTGACTGGCCCGTGGGCTAATCAGAATGTGGGGGGGCGGGGCTTCATGAGTGTTAGGGGCAGAGCTATGCTCTATCTCCTGGTACTTTGGGGGAAAAAAGCAGCAAAACATCGGTTTTGCTGTGCCATCGATGGAGGGAAACCATCTGGTTCTCCCCCCATCGATGGCAAAAGTATTTGACATCGGCCATAAACCATCAATGATTTCGAATCATCAAGGGTCGATGGCCATCTCTAAACCATGTCCAGGATTTACCTATGTATCCCAATTAGCTGGCAGTCCTTTATATAGAAGTTTATTGCACAAGCACATGCTACTCTATAATGAGCTGTGTCAAGGTTTCGTGTGCATATGTTCTCCAGTATTAAATCATTTTGTTGATTTACTGCTGTATAAGCTCTCCTCTATTAAAGACTCTTTCAGTAGAGGAACAAGGGAAACCCATCAAGGTGCTGTATTACTTGGTGTTAATAGCTGAATGTTAGAAAGCAATTCCAGAAAACCACACAGTGATCTGCGAGCCAAATACGGCATGTATTTCTGGTAGCTACACCGGGCTTATATAGTTTTCTTGGAAACCGTCCCTTCTATTACATATTCATGAAAGGAAATATTAACACCTGAAAAAATATACAGCCCACCAATAGTGCTAACTGACTGCAGCTCCTTAAGTACTAATACAGCTGCGTGTTATTTCTGTATGGGAGCCGCCCTGCAGTGCCAGTATAAAGTGACTTCTGCAATGCGTGGCAGGAACAGTAGATAAACCTCAATTCATGAAAGTCCTACAATAAATAGCCTAAATGAAAGGTGTTATCCAAGCAAGTTAATACGTGATAATTGTGCCAACTGCTCACCCATTTATGAGCTAGCCTTAATGGTTATTTATTTAATTTATACCTCCCCGGTCAGCAATTCCAGTGTTGGAACAAATTATTATTATTGTTTATTTATTTATATGGCACCACAAAGGTTCCGCAGCGCCTAACAATTAGAGATGTGCGGCGGCCACTTTTTCGGGTTTTGGTTTTGGATGTGGATCTCCCTTCGTGTTTTGGATCTGGATTGGTTTTGGCAAAACCACCCTTGTGGGTTTTGGTTTTGGATCTGGATTTTTATGAAAAAATGCTAAAAATGGCTAAAATAACAGAATTTGGGCCTGTTTTTGCCCCTAAAGTATTATTGACCTCAATAACATTAGTTTCCACTCATTTCTAGTAAATTTTGATCACTTCACAGCTTACAAAATTGTTTTCATTTACTGTAGTTGGGCCAAAAGGGTATACCGAGGTAGCTGGATGACTAAGCTAAGTGACAGCAGTGGGCATCACATACATGTGGACCTTACACTTCCAACCTGGCAGAGCGGCACTGCAGAGGCAGACAGGGTGGCAGTTTAATAAACTATCCCAAAAAAAGAGAAATGCTCCAAACAGCAAATACAAAGAGGTATCGGCCTTGTCATGACTGGTGGTAGCAGCTTCAGCACTTCTATCAGGATGCTGATCTCCCACTATTTCCTCCTCCATCATCCTCCAAAAATGTGTTTTTATTTTATTTATTACTTTTATTTATTTTTCTTACTTTACACTGGACACAGCCCCTTGGACACTGGACACTGCCCCTGGACACAGCCCCTGGACACAGCCCCTGGACACTGGACACAGCCTGTCACCCTGGACACAGCCCCTGGACAATGGACACAGCCTCTGGACACAGCTCCTGTACACTGGACACAGCCGTCACACAACACAGCCTCTGGACACCGCCCCTGGACACAGCTCCTGTACACTGGACAATGGATATATGTCACGCTGGACACTGGATATATGCCATCACACAATGGTTAGATGTCACACTGGCCACTGGATATATGTCGTCACACTGGACAATGGATATATGTCACGCTGGACACAGGATATATGCCGGCACACATTACATGTCACACTGGACACAGGATATATGTTGTGACTTGTGACACTGGACACAGGATATATTGTCGTCACACTAGCCACTGGATATATGTCGTCACACTGGACACAGGATATATGTCGTCACACTGGACACAGGATATATGTCGTCACACTGGACACTGGATATATGTCGTCACAGTGGACACAGGATATATGTCGTCACACTGGACACAGGATATATGTCGTCACACTGGACACTGGATATATGTCGTCACACTGGACACAGGATATATGTCGTCACACTGGACACTGGATATATGTCGTCACACTGGACACAGGATATATGTCGTCACACTGGACAATGGATATATGTCACGCTGGACACAGGATATATGCCGGCACACATTACATGTCACACTGGACACAGGATATATGTTGTGACTTGTGACACTGGACACAGGATATATTGTCGTCACACTGGCCACTGGATATATGTCGTCACACTGGACACAGGATATGTCGTCAGTCGTCACACAGGACAGGACACAGTGACAGGATATATGTTGTGAGTGACTCGTGACACTGGACAATGGATAAGATATAGGCCGTCACACTGGACACAGCCCCTTGTATTAATGCTGCCCCTGTACACAGTGTACTACTCAGCAGCACTGCAGCCCCTGCGTGTGAGCACTGCAGCACTGAGTTAGTTAGTTAAATCACAAAAAAAAAACAGGGTTCAGGGCTAAATAAATCACAACACAGGGCTTAGGGCTAAATAAATAACAACAGGGCACGGGCCACAGGACAGCCCCTGGACAGTGGACACTGCAGCCCCTGCGTGTGAGCACTGCAGCACCTAGTTAGTTAAATCACACTACAGGGCTCAGGCCTATAAACAGTCACTGACTCTCAAGTCTACAACACAGGGCAGTGAGGGCAGGTCACGGAGCACAGCACAGCACGGAGCACATGGCACGGAGCACAGCACAGGGCAGTGAGGGCAGGTCACGGAGAACAGCACGGAGCACATGGCACAGAGCACAGCACAGGGCAGTGAGGGCACAGGTCAGGTCACGGAGCACATGGCACAGAGCACAGCACGGAGCACACGGAGCTTCCCAACCACCCTCTTCCCTCTCCAAGATTGGAGTGAAGATGGCGGGGCGCGCGTGCGTGTTTTATAAGATCCCGCTCCCGCGAGAATCCGACAGCGCGATGATGACGTTCGGTCTCGTTATTGGTCCGGAATTCAGGCGGGAACTCCCGAGCCGGCTCGGATCTGGCCCGGATCCCCGATATTCGGATCTGTCGGATCTCGGGAATCCGGACCCGCTCATCTCTACTAACAATACACAAATGAGCAAAAACAGATAACGATTTACAGTACAAGACAATTTAGGTCAAGTACATGGTAAATATGGATAGTTGCATCACGGGACAGGACACTGACGCAATTATCAGGGTGGCAGAGGTTTATATATTCTAAGAAAGGCACATGAGGAGAGAGGGGCCTGCTCGTGAGAGCTTACATTCTAAAGGGGAGGGTTAGACAGACAGGGGTGGCACAGAAGGGGTAGAAGTGAGCATAAACAGAAGGTTAGGATGAGAGATGGTCAGGTTTTATGCAGGAGGGTGGGAAGAGGTCAGCTTTGATATTTTGGGCCAAATGTAATAGGGTGAGAGTTTCAGAAAGTGAGAGATTGTGGGAGAGTTTTCCCTTTTCTTTTTTTTTAAAGCAGCAATCAATTACATGGCAAAAATCAACCTGGTCTTGCAGTTTAATTGATTGCTGCTTTAAAAAAAATGGGAATACTCTCCCAAAATCTCTCACTTTCTGAAACACTCACGCTATTACATTTGGCCCTTTAAGTCTAAAAAAGCGCTGGGTCATTCATGAGTAGACAGCAGAGAGACAGTTGGAGATATGAGTGAGGATAGAGGGAGAGAGATCAGGAAAGGAGAGGTAGATTTCAGTATTATCAGCATAGAGGTGATAGTGGAAGTCAAGTGAGTAAATGAGCTCACCCAGAGAGGACGTGTAGAGATAGAGAAGAAAACGACCAAGAATAAAATCTTGGGGGACACCTACTATCAATGGAAGAGCAGGAGAGGTGAAGTCATTAGAGGTACAGCTGGGCATTTTCAAAACGGACAGTGCAAATACAAGCATTAACAGTGATAGCAAAAGTTGTTTGCAGATGTAAAAATGGGGATATTATGGCTGAATAGCCAGATTAAGTAGCCAGGAGTAGTATGTTGTGAGTATGAAGTGAGCTCACTCAAAGCAGTCTTTGGTTTTCTAAGTTGCTGTTGTTTTCTGTCTTCTGTTTCACTTCGGTATAACGGCGGTATAACGCTGCAGTTATGTTTAAATTATGCCGCACTTTAAAAATGATGCACTTCAAAACTATTATGCACATAGATACCATGCACACAGCCTATACGGCCTACAGCCTATGTAAATACTGGCTGATTCCTAGTCGCACAACAACACAACACCCACACCAGTGCTATGACCCTCCCACAAATCCAAGTGGTTATGTGATCACAAATGCCCTATTTCAGGGAAAGATATCTCACCAACTTCCGTCTGACTCTATATGCAAACACTTGCCCTGTGCGTGTGAACAGAGATCCTTGTGACTCAGAATCTGCCCCCTTAGTGTCCATTACAGTGTGTCCACTGATTATGTCTTTGATTGCAGCCAGTGGCGTAACTACCTAATTTGCGCCCCCCCCCGACGCAAATTTTTCGGCGCCCCCCCCCATGCCCGTACCTGCCCGGCCGCATCTGCGGTCACGGTCCCGTCTCTCCCGGCGCCGGCTCCTGCTGCTATAATGAAAAATAACTCTTAGAAAATGTCTGCCCCCATACTGCAGACAGTTTTTAAGAATGCTAGAGGAGGCCACCGCCTCCTCTAGCATCCTCAAAAACTGTCTGCAGTATGGGGGCAGCCATTTTCTAAGTGTCAGTTTTCATTATAGCAGCAGGAGCCGGCACCGGGAGAGACGGGACCGTGACGGCAGGCCAGGTACCGGCAGACAGCAGTGGGTAACTATAGCCCGACAGACTCCCGGCGCCCACACTTTCTCTGCGCATCCCCGCCACCGCGGGGGCTGCGGAGCTATAGTTACGCCACTGATTGCAGCCTGCATGCATTCCGCTTTTTTATGGCATTTGACCACCCCTTCCAGATCATTGATTGATACCGTTGTGCATATATGCAGAGGAGCACTGCTGCTGGGTCAATTCCTAACTGTGGTGAGGAGAAGACACATGGGGAAAAATACATGTGCTTTTGACATCACAATATTGGGATCGAATGGAATAAACAGTGCTTTGCGTTCCAGAGCATGGTAAATCCGGGTGCATGGCAGCCCCCATTGGTTTTACTTTATGGTAAGAAATGGAGGGACAGCACAGATATTGGAGATATCTGCTGCAGTTCCTTCATGATAAACCAAGGGGATCCTTATTACTTGCAATTACTCCTTGGAAACACCTACTTGATCGCTCAAATATTGTTTAATCAGGGTTAAAGTTGGGGACAGGATGGGGTGGAACTGAGTTCCATCATCTGTAATGGTATGTGGAACAAGTTTCAGCTCCACCATGATCCTGCAGAAAAGCCTGCCCCACCACCATGTCAATAGTGGATGCAGGCAGAGTTATTGTCGCTCCTCCCACTTTCACAGGTCCTGGTGGGTTCATGGTTCTCCTCCACTTGGGGCCCACCTTCCTGGTACTCACACATGCTGTGTTTGACATATGACGATTGCTCCCCTCCTCAGGTCCCAGTGGCATCCTTTTCCAACATTACATGTGTAATGTCTTGATGTCACTGCTGCTTAAACGTAAAGCCACTAAGAGAAGCAGGCTCTATGCATGCTGAAGAGTGAGTTCAGCCACCTCTCCAGGACCACTTTAAGCCCCCTGTTTAATAAATATCCCACTAGTGTTGTGTGTTCAGTGTAGACACTGTGTTAAAAAAATAATATCATTCATTAGGTGAGTAATAGTGTGTGTGAAAAAATAAAAATAAACCATGTGTTCTGGTGCGGGTATTGTGTTGTAAAATAAAAACTTTCATGGGGCTGAAGTACTAAGGCTTTAAAAGTAATAAAGGTGAGAGAGATAAAGTAACAGCCAATGAGCTCCTAAATGCCATGTTACAGACTGTTTTTAAAAAATGACAGGATCTGGGGGGTTGTTACTTTATTGTTCTACACTTTATCATTATTTAGTGCATCTTGGGGTCTGGCTGAATAAAAAACTGTGGCCTTAAACTTCACAAATCCCGGAGAGAGTCTAGGGATGTCCATGTTAGTTATGTCTGAGTCTGACATGTTCCAAATGTGAGGATGAAAAACAACACTGTCACCAGCCTTAGGCCTAATGGTAGCTTGGTTTGTAGAGTACCAAATAAACCAAGCACTTCAACCACAAAAATGGCAGTCCCTTTTGCTAATGTGATTGATTTGTCAAACTGTGCATGTCCTTTTTAATATGCAGTGTAAGGTGGGTGTTAGAGCCCAATGACAATTACATCTTGTACCACTTTCCTTTAAGGGCTGTATTTTAATTTATTTTTTTGAGGGGTTTTGATTATTATCACTCTACTACATTACTCATTTGCAACTCATTTCTGGATAGAAATGTAATAATACAAAGAGTAACAAAAACAGGCTATTAATGCTATAGCAACAACAATATGCCCACATTGCATGACTTTAGCTGTTTTTAAATCCCAAACCAAAACATGCGAGGGTAGTTTTGCCAAAACCCAGATAACAAAAACAAAACACTGAGGGCGGTTTTGGCAAAAACACGAACAAAATCATGCATATCTCTAATGTTTCGTCTGTTTTAATTTCCCACATGTCAAAGTGAAGGAATAGAGACTACATAAAATGGTAAAGGGATCAATAATCCCTATGTCCATCTGTCTCTGTAATGCAATCACCAATATGGCACTGATGTGCGCAAGCCATTTAGAAGTGCCCACAAGTAACTGCTGGGACAAACAAGCAACAGACAGAAGGGTCTCCATGTTTCGCACCTAATTCCAAACTTGGATGTCTCTCTGGATCAGACACTGACACAGTGCAGATTAATGGAATTTATTATGTAATTTATCAAGGGCTTACATTTTCTGTACAATATTCAGACAAGATATACCACAGCCATTGTTGCTTGTGATCTCTGTGCCAAAATAAAAATGCTCTAAACTGAATAAATTACATAATTTCCTGTGTAACTTCCCTTAGAGGATATTGTTGGAGACAGTGACTAATTCTGTGACTAATTATGAAGAAATCAACTTAAAATTTTGACTCATGTTCCTAGCTATCACACAATCTTGCAATGTAAAATGCTGTTCTGCGAGTTCTATAGCCTGTATGCAAGTTCAGGGTAGGATGAGAGACATTTCTAAGAATCGGTAGTGGGATATAATGCACCAGACATTGATGTCTGTGCAAAATGTTTTTGAAAAGTTGCACCATAGTTGCCTACCATCCTGCATTCTACAGGAGACGGGTATGGTATAGGGTTCCGACAGTCGGGATCCCGACAGTCATTAGCCCGACGTCGGGATCCTGACTGGCCGGACTCAGACAGCATGGCGAGTGCAACAAAGCCCCTTGTGGGCTCGCTGCGCTCACCACGCTGCGGGCACGGTAGCTCGCTACGCTCGCCACCTAATCTATTCTCCCTCTATGGGGGTTGTCGACCCCCACGAGGGAGAATAGCCGGTGGCCGTCGGAAACCCATCTGTCGGTGTTTTAACAGTTGGGATCCCGATGCCAGGTAAATGACTGACGGGATCCCAACTGTTGGGAGCCCATCCGGCACCCCAGGAGACTCCCTGAAATAACAGCAATCTCCTGCTCTCACTCATTAGTCTAGCAATCTCCCGCATGTCACCTAGCCCACATTACACTGTCACATTTTTTGGGGAAAAAAAGAATGAAAGACAGGTCCATTTACATTGAATTATCCGCACCAATTCCCAGCACTTTACCAAGTACAGTAGCTCTTACTAACTGCTTTGGGGCTCAACTACATTTGGATATAAGTCATTTTAAAAGATTCCTCTCAGATGTAGCGGTACACACCAAAGATTCTAGGTGCCACTTTTACAATTTCTTCCCAATCTCTCCATATATGGAACTAGACACGCCCTTTGGGTGGAGCATGACACGCCCCCTCAATGGGGCACTGTTCAAAATTCTACCACCAACTATAATCTCCCTGAAGCTAGTTTTCAAAAGTAGGCAAGTATGAGTTGCACCACCTTCCCAAATCTGCCACACCCCTCCTGTTCTTGTCTATTTACTACAAATAAGTGAAAGGTACAACATATCATTGAAATGTGTTGTATGGAATATCCAGCTCATTGGAGGTAATTCAGATGTTGGTTGGAGTTGCTTTGTCCATTGCAAACTACCAATTATCGTTACTGTTCTGCAAATGTGCGAATGGGCCCTGCAACAATGGATTCAGGACAGCATCAGACTGGCAGTGATTGAAGTTTGGGGGTGGGGAGGGGCTGACGATAGTCTCACACGTGATTGACATTCTCACGTGTTTGGAGGTGTGTGAGTGGCCACCGTTGTGGGGGAGGGAACAGGCCAGAGTCGCTGCCAGAGAATGGAGAGATCCTGACGATTAGATAACAGATCAGAATCAGCTTTATTGACCAGGTAGACTTGCGCATACTAGGAGTTTGGTTTGGATTGCTGGATTGGATAAGGTACAGTTAAAAAGTGACAGTACAGATATACATAACACATACAGATGCAGTGGTTGGCTTGCGCAGCCCAATGAGTCACTCAGCCGGCCAATGCAGCTTGGATCAGTAGTGCACGCAGGAGGTGTGGCAAACCCTGCTACATTACCATATACCATATACGTGCTATGGCTGCTACTTCCTTTGCTTACCATA
Organism: Crinia signifera; assembly: GCF_055691185.1. Classification (NCBI taxonomy): domain Eukaryota; kingdom Metazoa; phylum Chordata; class Amphibia; order Anura; family Myobatrachidae; genus Crinia; species Crinia signifera. The sequence continues at coordinate 67,469,679 of NC_139217.1, forward strand.
AACATAGCATAAATGATATAAAAAAAGGAAGCATGTCCCTCTCCCCCAAATCCTCTACTACCCTCAGTGTTAGGTAGCTTCATCTGGCTTGCACTACAACAGGGAGAGCACAGGCCAGGATTGCAAGTGTAGTGTTGGCACCTATATAGGGCAAATGCCATAATAGTGTTAACCATCTACAAGAGAATGTAGTCAATATTTCTACAAGTAATACGACAAAATGTTAATATGATCAAAATGTCAACAACCTAAAGGTTGACATAGACATAGGGCCGTCAGGTCAACTTTTAAAACGTAGACAGTCAAAATGTCAACAACTAATAAATAAATGTATACAATCAAAATGTAGACACAGCGCCAATGTTAACAGTAATAAAAGTTGACTACTAAAATATCAACAGGGTCAAAATGTTGACGTTCAGAATAAAAATCACACAGCTGTTGTTTAAAGCTGGCCTGCGGCTCAGACAATGCTAAAGGCCATGTCTGAAATGTCTTTAGGAGCTACCAGTCAAGGAGCTGTAACATATTTTATTTTTAAAGAAAAAAAACAACACTATTTTTTACAGTCTGGGGTGAAGGAAATAAGGCCAATTAAGGGACTCCCTCCTACCATCAAGGTAACTTAGAGGGTTATTCTAGTTCACTCTTTCTGACAAATTCTTTCTTAGATGGAACTGTGCACTGCAGGTTGGGCAGATGTAACCTGTGCAGAGAGAATTAGATTTGGGTGGGGTTTTACAAAGTGAGATGTATATTGCAGTGTAAAGATAAAGCAGTCAGTATTTTCCCTTCACAGAAACAAAATAACTCACCCAAATCTAATTCTCTCTGCACATGTTGCATCTGCCCCCCTGCAGTGCACATGGTTTTGTCCATCTAAGAAGGAATTTGTCAGAAAGAGTGAACCAAAATAACCCCCTTAGTGATTATAGCATATCCATGCTGATTACACAGTAACCAAAAACAAGAGAGACACACAACACTCTGGGATCTGTTCCAGACACTCTCATTGGCCGTTTACTGTTCCAGGCACCCACAGTGAAAAGCAGAGGTCTGGCACTTAGGTCTCCCTATGCTGGTTGACTTGCAAGGCTGCGGATTGAATCAGAATACCCCCCCCCCCCCCCCCCCCATAGCAAATGAGCTGTTTCTTACCTAGCTATAATCTACAGTGTCGGCCTTTTTCTCATGTCGACTTAGTGCACATCGATCATTTTCATTTGTCGACATATAGTATTTCGACCAATTGTGCTCGACCTATCTTCCAAATACCATCCGGCCCCAATCTCACTTCCTAACTGCATTAAAAAAATATATATTCTTGCAGTAGGAAAAATAAATGACTTTTATTCCTGTGGCCGATATTATGGAAAAACTTTGTCTCCCATAGAATTCAGTCATCTGAGATGCAGCCTCAATTCCTCTGTACTATATAAAATAAAAAAGAGGATACAGTCTACAAAAACTATTGTTCATCATGTTAATTATGTGAACTAGATGTTATATATAAAGGACCTTATTCTGGTTCACACGCAATGCTGCAAATTTCGCAGGGTTGCATGTGGATGTAATGCAACACGCAGGGCCACCCGCCCCCCCCCCTGCACGCCCCCATCCCCCGCATGGCTGCGTATGGATGTCTAGCATAAACATCCATTTGCAGCCTTGTGTGCGGGGAGAGAAATCATTCGATGGTCTGTAGACTATCGAATGATTTTGCCAGTTCTCACAGTTGTAAGACACCTCTGGAAAAATGGGTGTGGTCAGGGGGGTGGTCATGACACAAGGGGGAGTGTCTACAAGACAAATATGTACCAGATATGTCCCCATAATGCCACACATATGCCCCCACAGTGCTAGATATGCCTCCACAATGCCACACATGCCCCCCACAGTGCTAGTTATGCCTAGTAGTGCTAGTAGTGCTAGGGATCATGCGGCGCCGGCGCCATGGCGTCGCAACAGCATGGCGCAAACTGGTGCAAACCGGCGCATGCGCATTGGACAGCGCTCGCCGGGCTTTTATGGCGGTACGGGGTACCGGCACTATTTGTTATAGCGGTACGCCGTACCACCCCGTACCGCCATACTTTCACCCCTGGAGAGCACCCTGTACAGGAAGCGTGCGGGCAGCTGACATCTGGAATTTCCCAGGTGGAAAGATCACATGCGGTCCTTTTGTGTGATATATCTCAAGCAGAACGATACCCTGCTGCCGGAGGCTGTCCGAGTCAGGGGGGCCAGAGGGAGGTCCGATCTCTGATTCCGATGCGCACAGGACTGCGCATTAGATCGGATCAGATATCAATCTAATCCACACCCAAATCGGACAAGTGTATGGCCAGCTTAAATCTGTCTCCTTATTTTGCGGGCCAAGCTTCTTCTACAATTGAGACACACATCGTGTATCTAGCTTCTCGCAGTAGCTAACACATTAATAAGTGCAACAAAACCACGAACCAAACCACCTCTTCTGCATAAACATCTCTGTAAATCAGGGTTGCCAACCCTCGCGGAATGGCCGGAAGGCTCCCGAAAATCGGGTCCCCCTCCCGGCCCCCCGGAAAGGTTGGCAACCCTCCCGGATTCCAGCGGACCCCCTTCCCATCTGCATGTAGCATGTAGCAAAAGCATTAAATTGCCGGCGTTTCAACGGAAGGGGGTGGGGCTAAATATGCAAATTGTACATATTTAGCCCCGCCCCCTCAGCCGAGACCCACATATTGCAGGATTTGCATTACTGGGGGCAGGGACTGATGATGTCTCCAGCAGGCCCCACCCCCCAGAAGTGATGCTGACAGACTCCTCTCCAGGGTTCTCCCGGAGAGGAGACTGTAAAAGTCGGCAACCCTGCTGTATATGTTTAGCAACATATAAACCCTTCTGCCTGAAGATTACAGCGTATGTCTCGGATATGCATTATCTCTCATTCAACTTTGCAGACTCCACAAACTGTTATGGTAAAAATCATTACCAGTGCTTCAGCGCAGTAACACCGTGTACAGTAATGCCGCATTATATTTGATCACCGGCACCTTGATCTCATTCACTTTGTCATTCGTAGTCTGCGTTTATGATTTCCTTACGTATAAATTGCTAAATAAACTTTCTGAAAGAGTTTTTCCTTGTATGACTAACATCGCTGCAAATTTAGGAGGAGGGAGGTGTGTGTGTATGTATGTGTGTGTGTGTGTGTGTGTGTGTGTGTGTGTGTGTGTGTGTGTGTGTGTGTGAAACGAATCCTAAGAGCTTAGCTTTGAACATAAACCAAGAAAAATGATACCCTATAAACAATGGTATTTGTTGATTGGACGAAGGGCTATATCAATATTGGTTTTGGCAGTCGGAATTGGCAGAATGCAGCTTCAGAAATATGCTGGTTGTGGTGTTAAAATGTTATGCGTTCCTCAACATGTGGCTCTTTTTCTTGGAGTGTAGCCGGCAGGGACGTTTCAGAGTTTGCTGCAGGATCCTACCTACAGGCTCGCTCCCACATCTGCTCATGCACCGCGGCTCATCTGTATTCATTACGTATTTGTCTGTTTCTCATGAACCTGATCTCACTAAGGCATAGGCAAACAGAGAATCCGAATATGCTACAAAGCCTTTGGCAGGTTGTTTACTGAAACGTCTCAGTTCTTGGAATAAAATGGAGTCGGCAGATGAGGATACAGCACTGATTCACCACAGCAGGGATGGCGAACCATCGGCCCTCCGGCTGTTGATGAACTACACATCCCAGCATGCCTTGCATCAGTTTTGCTATTTGGCACTGTTGCAGGGCATGTTGGGATGTGTAGTTCAACAACAGCTGGAGGGCCGAAGGTTCCCCATCCCTGCACTCAGGGCTATTTTTCTGCAGGCTCCAGCAGGAACTGAGGCCCTTATTCTAGTTCACTCTTTCTGCCAAAATATTTCTTAGATGGACAAAACCATGTGCACTGCAGGTGAGGCAGGTGTTACTTGTGCAGAGATAATTAGATTTAGGTGGGGTTTTACACCTGCCTCACCTGCACATGTGCAGCAGCGCAGTCAAAAATTGCAACACACATCCCTGGACGGGACTCACTGGCAGTTGGTGTAGCTCTCCTATTTGAATTTCAGACTCACCTGTAACTATCACTGGCAAGGAAGTCCAAGAACATAGCATATTGTCCCTCCTGGAATAGGTCATGTTGGGTGCTATGCATATATACATACATACATATTTTTATATATGACCCTGGCCCCGAAAGGGGTTGGTTATTTTAGTTGAAACCCTGCCAGTATTTTAAGATGGATAATGAAAGGTATGTATAACTGTCAATAATTTCTATTTACTTCTGTTCTGACACTTATCAATCAAACTCCATGTAGCCCACCCACCATATTGCACTAAGCTGCCTTTATCTTTGCCCAGTCACTAACCTTATGTGAGTAGCTTTTCTGGTTATATCACCTACTGCCAGGGGCGGATTTAGGGGTGAGGGTGCCCATAGGCACAACAATTATTTTTGATTTATTATTTATAAGCCCTCATTTGCTAGAATAGAATAATAAAAAAGCCACCAGCAAACATTTTTTTATTTGTTATTATGTTTACATATTTACTAGTAGGAGAGATTACAGGGACAGTATCTGCATGCCCTATCCATGTACACTCTATACAAGATGGAATATGGTACAGTAAAGTGGATATTGTGCAGTTACTGGTACATTTCAGGCTGACAGCACCAACAGAAGCATCCAAGTGCCGCCCCCAAACATGTGCCGCCCCTAGGCACGTGCCTCACGTGCCTAATGGGAAATTCGGCACTACCTACTGCTGGTGACCTGCGTGTTGGCAGGGCTCTGGAGGAGTATGAGACAGGGCAGCAGCATCCTGGCATAAGCAGTTGTTAGCATCACAGAATTACCTCACAGACAGACTGGACAGACAGACAGACCAATGCATTTTCTAGATGCATTTTCTAAATTGGGGTCCTGGTCCTGCAAGGGGTGTTTTTTTTTCACTTTAATGAAGGGTATGTGTATCACAGCCTAATCCAGACTTGTTCGCTAATATGAGAATTTGCAAATCGAGTGGTTATTGAACTACTGCACATGGCGCATGCAGGAGGAGAAATAGCGACTGATAATGCGTATGGATCTTAAACGCAAAAGAGCTGCGGATTGATTGACAGGAAGCCGTGTTTGGGAGCGGACACGTGCTGTTTTTGTTTTGCTTCTGAACTAGGCATTTTTTTAATTAGACTTCAACAAAAAGGTAAACTTCTTAAAACAATGCAAATTTTCTATTCTGTGTACAGAAATGTTTAGGGTTATAAATCATGCACATACAAACATAAGATATACGCAGGTAATGCTAGACATACAGGGTGACATTGAATAGGATGAGAGATTCAGAAAGTGAGAGATTTGATAAGAAATCTCCATTTTTTTTTAAAGCGGCAATCATTTACACTGCAAAACCAGTTTGATTTTGCAGTGTAAATGATTGCTGCTTTAACAAAAACTGGAGATTTCTTACCAAATGTCTCACTTTCTGAATCTCTCGTCCTATTACATTTCACCCAAAATGTCAGACTGTCAGACATGTTATCAGACTGTAAATCAGGGTGTTAAGGCGCCCCCACACACGGTGCACTTATCACCTGCGATTTGATCTTTTTAATTCAAATTGCATTGTGTCTAGTTCAAATCTCAGCATGTTTATTTGCCTTTACAATGCGATACGCACTCTCAAAGCATCCGTTAAACTTTCCAAATGTAAACAAACAACCAGGAACATTGGCGCAGCCATGTCACCTGACCGGTCACCTGATCATCTGTACCAAAAAGTCTAAAATACTTCCTATTTAAATGTATCCCAGTGTACTGTAACTCCAGTCTGTGCTTTCCTTATTACAGTGCGTAACAACCAGCATTTTCTAACTTTAATTACTCCATGATCATGAGTTGCCTAAAGTCTCCATAATTCACCTTTCCTGTTTAGGGTCCCAAAACAGATCTACATAATTCCAGGACTGTGACACCCTCAGATATCATGGCCATACAATGTGAGAAATCTGTGGTCCTTCAATGAAGAATAAATATATCTGTTGTGAAGCAAGAGAACTCTCAGGCATTTGGCCATAGCTGAGCAAACACTGCCAGATAACATCCCATTATTTATTAACAGTTTCTTGTATAACGCACACATATTCCGCAGCGCTGTACAGAGTATAGTTGAACATTCACATCAGTCCCTGCCCCAGTGGAGCTTACAATCTATATTCCCTACCACATGTACACACACACACACACACACATTCTAGGGTTAATTTTTGATGGAAGCCAATTACCCTACCAGTATATTTTTGAACCGTGGGAGGAAACCGGAGTACCCGGAGGAAACCCATGCAAGCACGGGGAGAATATACAAACTCCGCACAGTTAGGGCCATGGTGGGAACCGAACTCATGACCTCAGTGCTGTAAAGCAGTACTGCTAACCATTACACCATCTGTACTGCCCATGCTGGATGATTTCAGAATGTTGGACAGACCGATAACTACTACTTGGTTGTTCAATTATCAGCTGATTATTAATAATTGAACATTGTATGCCAAGCATAATGAAGAAAGCACCTATCAGCAAAAGCACTGCATTTACAATCAGCCAATCACAAGTGTTTTGCAAGTGCAGACGACAGACAGTGGTATGTATACTGTATATGTCTGTTCCATCAATCCCAACAAAATACTGGTAAATATAATTTCACCATCTAAATTGGAACTGGACAGTGATATGACTGCTCAACATATTGTGACACACTGGGGCAGATGTATTAAGCCTGACCAAGGGCAGTATTCAATGAGGATAATTCGCCCTGTTTCACAGCGAATTTGTGCTATTTTCGCGTTGGAAGGTGATTTTTTTGGGTCAGAAAGCAAATCACCCTATTGAACGTGCACTTCTCGCCGTCTTTCTAAGTGATTTTCGCCGTCCCTCACTGTGTAGCAAATCGCCATCTTTTCATGGAGAAGTGGAAAGTGAACTTTTAAAATAAAGTTGTTGTTGTTTTACATTTGGTGTAAAAAAATCAGGAATTTTATTCTGAGAAGGGGCATGCTATTTTATTCATGTGCTTATAGCACATAGATATATATTTAATTAAAAAAAAAAAGTTTTTTTTACACATAGCAGCCAGCAGGGGGCCGGGAGCCGGGAGCCGCTCATTAGATATTCATATATTCACTGCACCCGATCATTACATATGCACGATCGGGTGCAGTGAATACCTGGTCCCCTGTTGGCTCTCCCGGGGGGCAGCCCACCCCCCCCACAAACGTTCTGGGGCAGGCAGGGAGACTTCCATCTCCCTGCCTGCCACCGTCCTCAGGCTCCCTGCGGCGTCCGCCGCAGGGGTTCACACTCGCCGTCAGGGGCAGCGAGCCCCTGCGATGTTGAAAAGGGGGGACAGCGAGGCTCCGGAACACGGCAGGCAGTGGCGAGTGTGCAAAGAATCTTAAACAGGATTCGCTGCACGCTGTCAATATTCTCATTGAATACGGCCCCAAGAGATAAATGGGTACTTGTGTAGTTTCACAGCGCAAGCATGGTGCCGTGCGTCTGAGTCCCCTTGCGGGGCTCGGTGGCTCGCTATGCTCGCCACGCTATCTAAAATCAACTCCATGCCAACGTGGATAGTGGGGGTATGAACTATCCATGTTGGCATGGAGTTAAGTTGCTTTATTTTAGATAGTTTGGCGAGCGTACCCAACCCGGAAGTAGCACGCTGGCGCCGTGAAACTACACAAGAACCGATAAATGCAAGGGTGATAAAGAGAGATAAACGTCCAGCCAATCACCTGCTAACTGCCATGTTACAGGCTGTGATTGAAAAAAGTCAGTTAGCAGGTGATTAGCTGGACGTTTATCTCTCTTTGGGGCAGATTTATTAAGCTTGGAGAAGAGATAAACTGGAGATAAAGCGGAGAAAAGGTAAGGTAAGCACCAGCCAATCAGCTGTGTTTGAAAAAGACAGTTGGGAGTTGATTGGCTGGTGCTTTATCTCCTTTTACCTTTTCTCCGCTTTATCTCCAGTTTATCTCTTCTCCAAGCTTAATAAATCTGCCCATAATCACGCTTGCATTTATCTCTTGTTCAGGCTTAATACATCTGCCCCAATGGTACATAAGCGGCAACTTGTAGACTTTACTTTACTCAGGAAGGTCATTAAAACAGTGATCACTTGCGGTTTTACGCTTCGGCTCACACACTATGAACTAGACAACGCCATGCCCTGCTGTTGTACATACCCTATTCAAAACATTCAACCATAGGGATAATCAAACACGGCCCTTGTTTCACACCAATTGCAATGAACCCTTGGAACTCAGTCAAGAAAGTTTCTTTTCCGTCTCTCAATCACTATTGGAAAAAATTAGAGGCAAATATTCCACAGAACATTCCTTTTCCAGATTCTGGCTAAATTACAAGAAGAACATGGAATTCCTGTATTATAATTTGGATGATTGTTATTTAATTACATGTCCCAGTTGATCAAAGCCAGCTGGAACATGGGGACAAGGAGAGGTTGGATCTCTGCAAATAATACGATTATCAGGCAGAGGCCAAGAAGCTTCTTTACCGCCTCTTCTACTGGAATATGCTGGTGATTTATAAATATCAAACACTAATGATATTTGCAGACATCCACTTAGAGCCCAGGGGCTGTTTGCTAGATTTACAGACATAAAGGCAATTTATGGGCAAATTGAGATGAAATTGGGATGAACCCTCTGTATAATTGTGGTCTGAACCATTTATAGTAATAATATAATGTAAGAAACATATTGGTACAGTATGTTAGTGCGGATGGGAGGTGGACCTTCTTCCATAATACAATCTAATTCTAAATGCTGCAGGTAGCAGCAGCTACATCTGGCTGTAAATCGGCATAGGGAGGAGATGCTTGTCTTGGTTCTGGTGAATTACCTGTTATTTATACCTTAGGGCAGGCATGTACAAATTATGGCCCTCCAGCTAATGTGAAACTACAAGCCCCATCATGCCTTGCCACAGTTTTGCTATTAGGGAATGCTAAAACTATTGTGATGCATGCTGGGATGTGTAGTTTTACAACAGCTGGAGGGCCACAGTTTGGACATGCCTATCTTAAGGAGCCCATACACGGTCCGTTGTGGACCGGCTCCGTTCTGTACTATGCGATGCGCGCTCCCGCGCATCACATAGTACGGTACAAAAAGTATGTGCTGCACATACTTTTTATACTAGCTAGACATGTGATGTGTGCTATTTAAGTCCCGAACGGATCCGTGAAACGGACCGTGTATGGGGACCTTTAGGGATCTCTATAATGAACATTCTGTACTGTACTGTTTATTCTATTCTGCCCAGTGTGTAGCAAAATTGCTATTCCGTTACTAAATTACAATTCACAAATATAAAGAACTTTTGGTACTTTTCTGGAATTAAATTGTTTCCTTTCTTTTTAAAACATATGGGGGTTATTCAATTGACCCTGAAAATTGTTCGGCTTCAAAGGATTTTTTTTTTTTTTTTTTTAATTCCGTGTCTAATTCATTTTTTTTTTTCACAGCAAATTTTCTATTTTTGGGGTGAAAACAGATAGGTCTGGGAACTTATACCAGATCCTATGGGGGAAATTTACTAAGAAGTGTATTCTACTTCACATGTGATGTTGCTATGGGCAACCAATCAGATCCTGTCTACTATATCCTAGAGGGTGCTAAATAAATTAGAAGTAGATTCTGATTGGTTGCCCATAGCAACATCAAATGTGATGTAGAATACACATTTTAGTAAATTTCCCTCCATGTGTTTTTTTGTGAAAAAAGCAGGACTGATAGGGTTGGTTATTACAGCTAATTGAATAGATGTGTAATGATACTGTAATTATATGCAAACAACATGGGCAAGATGTAATAGTAATAGTGTGCGCATTTGTTGTTCTTATTTTTTAAAAAGGCAGGGGGTCCCCTTGAGCATGTCCTTGTTTCCCAAATACGGGGGGAACAAATGGTGGGGATTTCCCAAAGAAACCAGCAATGGGCTCTTGGACCAGTCCAGGTTCCAAAAATACAGGAGACAAAAAGAGTAGGAGTCCCCCGCATTTTGGAACCAGCAGTGGGTTCCAACACCCAGTGGGTGCCACAGCCGGGGGACACTTTTTACGCAAGGGTCCCCCGGCCAAAACATGACCACCGTGGCTGGGCAGCCCTGGACAGGGTACCTGGGGAAGTGAGGACCCCCCCACCATGAAGGCCCCCGAAGGCATCACCCTTTCAGGGCTGAAGCATGGGGCTGTCAAAAAATTGCACATGTCTAAAAATTGCACCCTATTACATTTCACCCTATATGTCTGCTGATATATGATTAGGGTTGCTATATATTCTGGGATTTCAGGGATTGTACAGTAATTGGGGCTTGTGCCACGGTGTCCAGAACACAGTTTTACACCACACAATGGACCTTATTCTGGTCCGTTCGCATGCAAGCTCAATGTTTTTGAAATGCGCATTTCTGCGCATGTGCAGGTGTGTGCAGCCACAGTGAACAGACTGTTCGTCGGGTGCATGCACCCAACATTGCGGGCGGTGGGTGGGGGGGCAAGGCGGCCCTGGAAACTTGCCAATGGGACCACAGAGCATTTCATGGGTGTACCCATGAAAATACTGGGTATTCCCATGGTAATCGCCTAATGACATGGGCACCGGGGCGGGCACCGGATGTCAGCTACCTGCCCAATTCCTCCCGAATGTGCATGCATATGTGAGTGACCTGAAAGTCACTTTTGATATGCGTGCACGCACCACATCTTTCGCTGGTCGGTGACCAGCGAAAGATGTGGGAGTTTCCCCTGGCCTACGAATGGATGTTTATGTAAAACATCCATTCGCATGCCGGGCGAACAAGCACGGTGTGCAAATGGGGGGCGGGCGACCTGGCATTCGCAGGGCGGTGTCTGGTGGATGCCTTGCGAATCAACCAGAATAAGGTCCAAAGGCCCCAGTTTTGTGGAACCCCCCTGCGGAAGGTTGGCTGCAGGAACTGGAAAGCAACACATAAGCGTAGGATGTTCCTGCGATGAGGTTCCCAGTTGCTGGACGCATTTTATGATGTCATGACATAAACAGTAGCTGGATGTCCTTTCCTTCTCACCAGCCATGGTGCATGGGCACTCTGTACTCAGAGGTGATCTGGAAGGATCATTCCTTCCTGACATAGGCCACAGAGACTGAGAGAGACTCACCGAGACCAGTCAAGAGAGAAATACTGCACTGCTGACCTGAATATGAAGCATACTTGCCTACTTTTAAAAACTAGGTTGAGGCAGATTATTGTTTTTAGTAGAATTTTTGGTACTCTTTACTTAGAAGGGCGCCCATCTCGGCCATCTCGGGCATTGAATTCACTAAAAAATCAGGTGCGATGCGACAGACGAGATGCCCGAGATTTCCCATAGGGAACAATGTTAAATGTCTCAATTGACCCAATTTTCCTGTTCAATGCCTCAATTGACCCAATTTTTCCATAGGAAACAATGTTAAATGGGCCACAGAGGCCAAATAGGCACCCTGAAGTGAATAATGGCCACCCGAATTGTTAACGCCACCCCACGATCAACGTCAACCCGAAGCGTGGCGAGCGCAACGAGCCCGCGAGGGGCGGCGGTACGCGTCCTACGACCTTTTCATACCCCCACTATCCACGTCGGCGTGGAGTTGAGAATAGAAAGTGTGGCGAGCGCAGCGAGCCACCGAGCCCGAAGCGTGGCGAGCGCACGCGGATACCTTCACAGGTATCCGCGTCCCCTCGCGGGCTTCACAGCTGTCCGCGTCCCCTCGCGGGGCTCGCTGCGCTCGCCACGCTTCGGGCTCGGTGGCTCGCTGCGCTCGCCACACTTTCTATTCTCAACTCCACGCCGACGTGGATAGTGGGGGTATGAAAAGGTCGTAGGACGCGTACCGCCGCCCCTCGCGGGCTCGCTGCGCTCGCCACGCATCGCGTTGACGTTGATCGTGGGGTGGCGTTAACAATTCGGGTGGGCATTATACACTTCAGGGTGCCTATTTGGCCTCTGTGGCCCATTTAACATTGTTTCCTATGGAAAAATCGGGTCAATTGAGGCATTGAACAGGAAAATTGGGTAAATTGAGCCATTTAACATTGTTCCCTATGGGAAATCTCAGGCATCTCGTCGGTTGATCGCACCCGATTTTTTAGTGCATTCAATGCCCGAGATGCCCGAGATTTTTTACTAACGATGCCCACGATCAAAATCGTGGGCGCCCTTCTAAGTAAAGAGTACCGAATTTTTTCACAGCGGTCCATTGAGGGGGCGTGTCATGCTCCATCCAAAGGGCGTGTCTAGTTCCATATATGGAGAGATTATGAAAAGAGATTGTGACCGTGGCACCTAGAAGCGTGGCTGTGTACTGCTACATCTGAGAGAGAATCTTGTAAAATTACTTATATACAAATGTAGATGATCCCCAAAGCAGTTAGTAAGAGCTACTATACTTGGTAAACTACTGAAAAATGGTGCTGATGATTCAATGTAAATGTATCTATCTCTCATTCCTTTTTTGTAATAGTGTAATGTGGGCTAGGTGAAATGAGGGAGATTGCTAGATTAATAACGGAGAGAGGGAGATTGACGCTATTTCAGGGAGTCTCTTGCAGAATGCAGGAGGGTAGGCAGCTATGCTATGAAGCCTGCTGTGAAAGTGACACACAGTCACTATAAACCAGGGGTCTTCAACCTTTAAGACAGCGTGGGCCACCTAAAAAAATCCAGTGAAGCCCGAGGGCCACTATACTCTACTGCGGTATTTCGGACAGCCTCATAGAATCACAGCTCCCCTATAACATCAGCACAGTCCTTCATAGATAGTTGGCACAGCCGCCCATACTCAGCATATAACCCCCCCCCCCCCACACACACACACACACACATACCCAAATAGTTATCAGCAGCCGATTTGGGTTCCAGTGCAAACAGTAAAATTTGTGCCCCCCCCACCATATATGATTTGATATTGAATAAATTGCACGCGCCGTAGGCGCGCTCCCAAAAAAGGGGTGTGGCCTAATTATAACGAGTGTGAACTAGCAGGAAAACAATTACCTGACACCTCTTTTGCAACCTGCATGACCAGACATTGGTTACCGCAGGAATGGTCGTTGTCCTCACACGCTTAAGTTGACTGAAGGCTGCACAGTGACATATAAACATGAAGGCCCACACAGTGACCTAGTACGCCTCACAGATCGAACCCAAACAATGAAAGGCTACTTAAATCAATATACACTGTTACACTGTTTATCCATAATACACATTACACATTATGCCGCACACCGTGATGCCCATTACACATTAATCCACACAAAAATTCTGCCCATTGCACATTATGCCCAACACTGATGCCCATTATGCCACAGACCATAATGACAGCTGTACTCCTGCTTATACATATGATGCCCAGCAGTGCCCCTCACCTAATGCTCCAGCAGTGCCCCTCACACACAATGCCCCAGCAGTTCCCCTCACACACAATGCCCCAGCAGTGCCCCTCACACAATGCTCCAGCAGTGCCCCTCACACAATGCCCCAGCAGTGCCCCTCACACAATGCCCCAGCAGTGCCCCTCACACACAATGCCCCAGCAGTGCCCCTTACACACAATGCCCCAGCAGTGCCCCTCACACACAATGCCCCCAGTAATGCCCCACACACAATGCCCCCAGTAATGCCGGCAGCATTGCCAGGTCCCCTGCTCCCGCCAGCTGTACCTCCTCATCCTGCAGCTTTGCCGGGTCACCTGCTTCCACCATCCATGCCTCCTCCTGCAGTTTCGCCGGGTCCCCTCCGCCAGCTGTGCTTCCTCCTCCTGCAGTTCCAGCACCGGGTCCCCTGCTCCCGCCAGCTGCGTCTCCTCCTCCCGCAGCTTCGCCGGGTCCCAACTCCCCAGCTCGTGACCAGACGTGCCTCCTCCTCCCTCAGCCGCGCTGGATCCACTCTTTTGCCCTGCCTGCAGCCAATGGAAATCGGGTAGGCGGCACCCGGGGGGACTCCATTACGCTGCCTCCCTCGGCAGCGTTTTCTTTTACTTTAAAAAAAAAATCCTGTGCATGGCGGACTGGCGGGCATGGGGCCACTGAGATCAGCTCCGCGGGCCACGAGTGGCCCGCGGGCCATGGGTTGAAGACCCCTGCTATAAACAAACAAATAGAGACAACAGATAGTATACAGTGTGTTTGTTGAAGGCTGCCTCGGGGTCTGTGTGATGAGTCTTGTATCCATCCCTGCCTAACTCTCAAATGCAACTTTTCTGTTTTGGGTGGAAAGTACCAATGGAACAGATCCTAGGCATAGCACTTTGGGACGGGACTGTGGAGAGAAGTCATGGCATCATATATCTGCATAGTGGGACAATATACCTCTAGTATTATATATGTTGTATTTTGATATATATTGAATAATGGTTTAAACATATTTCATTACACTCCTGGTATTTGAGCGCAACTGTTGGTTTCTTTGTATGGGACTAACAATTCCCAGTCAATATCACACAACAGCTACCACATTGGTACTTAGGCAATATCTGTACTGTAGTGTCTATTCCAAAATTGTCATTATTTTATGCACATCCGGAAACCCTCATTTTCATGCAGTAAAACTGAAAGCAAACCTGAATTTAAAAACTTTATTAATAATAAAAAACAACAACAAAATACAAGAAATTAGAACAAATATAATTTACAAATAAAACTGCAATAGAATTTGTAATTATTGCCAAGCCAGGTTTGCCCTGCCACAGATTCCATTGCTGGGCTTCACCACTGAGCTTATAATGCCGTCTTTGTTCCTGTTACTTTGCCCTGCTGCTACTTTTCCGTTCCCTTTTATGTCTCCAATTTCAAGCACCATTATATTGCTCAGGACTTTTGAGAAACATTTATTTCTAGTGATAAACTATACAGAAGTGACTACACGGTGAGATTTTGGCAGGAGATTTGTCAAAATCTCCTAGGATAGCCAAAATCTCCCAGTGTTTCTCTTGCGTAAGGTCCATACACACTGGGCGATTATACCCAGCGTATATGGACAGCGATGACCGTTGCCATCACTGGGGGGGAAAGCCACAGTGCATACACAATGAGCGGCTTTCCCCCTGTCCGGCACTTTCAGCGGGGTGCAGGCGGCTTTGCATAGCGCAGCGTCCACAAAGCCGGTCATCTGCTGGTAATACAAGCAGATGAATGGCTTTCCCGGCGATAATGCGGGAGCACGCATCACTGCTCACTGCTTATCGCCAGGGCATACACACTGGGCGGCTTTGAGCTGAAAAGCGCTCAAACTTGGTGTTTTGAACGGCTTTCAGCTCAAAATCGCCCAGTGTGTACGGGCTTTTACATACCCACGCTAAAGAGGTGTACAGAAAGGGAGATTTTGGCTAATGGACAATTTTTACTAAGCAATTTTGAGAGAGATTTTGGCTAGATGCCCTGGAGATTTTGACTAAGCCATGTAATGGTAGTCTATGATCTAGTCAAAAATTGTCTAAAAGGGTGTACACTCGGAGCGATCCTTCTAAGCGATTTTGACTATATAGTAAAAATTGCTTAGAAGGTTAGTAAAGATCGCTGTCAAGGTTAGACAAATCGCCCTATAGTATCGTTTAGTAAAAAAGAGTTGCCAGGCAAGAATATTTTGACTAGATCGCTGGCTGTATAGTTAAAATTGCTGGTGTTCACTGCTGAGGGAGATATTCACTAGGCGATCTGCAATAAATACCAACCAAGTATGTTAATTCTAGTATAGTCAATATCGCCCATAGACAAATCGCTTAGTCAAAAACGCTGGTGCATATAGTCAAATCGCTTAGTTAAAGTCGCTCACTAGCAAAAATAGCTCTGTGTGTACACCCTTTTACCTGCACAGTCAATCTATGCTAAGCAATCTATGCTAGACAATATTGACTAAGCAGTAGTAAAATAGGGAGATTTTGGCTAACCTTCTAGGAGATTTTGACTATCTAGTCAAAATCTCCTGACAAAATCTCACCGTGTGTACATCCCTTACGACAAAATCACTTAGTGAAACTCTCTTGTACATCTTGTCAAAATTGCTTAGTCAAAATTGGCCATTAGCCAATATCTCACAGTGTCAGTGATGGCTATCGCTGGTTATCTCTTTCGAAAGAACCTATACTAAATCAAACCAGATTAAGAGCATACCATAAGTGAAAGTAGTCCAAAAGGTTCATTTTGTATATTCTTGCAGCTCAACAGAGAAGAAATAACCACAGAGAGATGGAATGATTATGAGATGCAGCACCTGCTTCAGAGTTTCAGAGTTGGACACAAATACAAGTTGCAGGGTCTTTCCATGCAACTAGATTTTGAGAGCAGCTTTTTTTAATGTATCTTTTTTGGCCTGTCAACTAGACCACAATTCACCAAGGCTGCCAGGATGGGCGATGGAGGGTACTCGACCCATGGTGCAATTTCAGAGATGGTGCCCCAGAGGGTTGTATTGCCTGCTACTTTTAGTGGCTGACATATATAAAAACCATGGAATTATTACCCAAAATGACTGCTCCAATCTTGTACTATGCCTGCTATCTCGTTTTCCCTGTTTAATTCTGAGTGGTTTTTCAACCACTTAGACCAGTTACAGATGTTCCCATTAGTGCCAGTTACAGATATTCCCAGTGGTGCCAGTTACAGATGTTCCCAGTGGTGCCAGTTTCAGATGTTCCCAGTGGGTCCAGTTACAGATGTTCCCAGTGGTGCCGGTTACAGATGTCCCCAGTAGTGCCAGTTACAGATGTCCCCAGTGGGGCCACTTACAGATGTGCACAGTGGTGCCACTTACAGGTGTTCCCAGTGGTGCCACTTACAGATGTTCCCAGTGGTGCCACTAACATATGTTCCCAGTGGTGCCAGTTACAGATGTTCCAATTGGTGCCAGTTACAGATGTTCCCAGTAGTGCCACTTGCAGATGTTCCCAGTGGTGTCAGTTACAGATGTTCCCAGTAGTGCCATGTACAGATGTTCCCAGTAGTACCAGGTACAGATGTCCCCAGTAGTGCCAGTTACAGATGTTCCCAGTGGTGCCAGTTACAGATGTTCACAGTAGTGCCAGTTACAGATGTTCCCAGTAGTGCCAGTTACAGATGTTCCCAGTAGTGCCAGGTACAGATGTTCCCAGTAGTGCCAGTTACATATGTTCCCAGTAGTGCCAGTTACAGATGTTCCCAGTAGTGCCAGTTACAGATGTTCTCAGTAGTGCCAGTTACATATGTTCACAGTAGTGCCAGTTACAGGTGTTCCCGGTGGTGCCAGTTGCAGATGTTCACAGTAGTGCCTGTTGCAGATGCCCCAGTGGTGCCACTTACAGATGTTCCCAGTGGTGCCACTTACAGATGTTCCCAGTGGTGCCACTTACAGATGTTCCCAGTGGTGCCAGTTACAAATGTTCCCAGTAGTGCTTTTAGAACACAAAATAAGTACATTCCCGAAACTATGGTTTTTGGAATAATTTTGATAACAGATATCCGCATAAGGGTATTATTATTATTTATAATAATTATAATACCCTATCCGTAATAGCCTAACCCAAACTTACCCTAATACCCCAACGCTGAACTTCAACCACTAAACCGACATTAATAACCTAACCCAAATTTAGCCCAAGTCCCTAACCCTAATATCTTAACCCTAAAGGGCAGACTGGATGGGACCGCTTATGTTTCTATGATGGCTGCTGATGGTGTTTGTTATGGTGTTTATTCATCATAACGACCTGTAATGTTTACCTTTTATAAGAAATATAAAGTTTTTTTTTTTTTTTACAACATTTATATTAGAATTTATACAATATTTTGCTCATCTCTCACAGATGTTGGCACTCAAAGGGTTAATAACATTCAATGGAAAACAATACAGGTTTTGCTTATGATGTTATTGATTTTGAAATCTTAAGAGATATATGCCCCATGATCTCCTGTCTATGGCAAAGAACGTATTCATTAAATTAAACTATTTACAATATATAGGATTAAAATTAAATAATAGGATGTAGAGCCACCTAGTTCTGCAATTTATACCACAGGAAGTGGCAAATACTGTACTGCCAAATGAAGAAGAAGGATTAGTAGCAAGAACTCACCTTCGCTTGCCGCTGGTATGCTGCTGATAGAGTCAATATAAATACACAGTTTCTATTATTCATAAATCTACAGAACTTCCCTACAGCATTCCAAAGAATTGCTTTAAAAGTGACAGTCAATAATTTGGGTGGAGGACAGCATGACTCACTTACTTGTGGTGTATATGTAGGAAACGCACAAAAAAAAACACATGAAGGAAGACTCTAAATATATTACATTGCTTCCATATTTCTATACATTGGTAAAAAAAAATAGTACCATCTTTTTTTATCCTTTAATTGTTTCACTATCGCTTCCAGAAAAGGTCAGCAAAAGTTCCTCCAGATCAGTCTACATTTACGATTTATGACAAATGGTCCAATTTCTAGTGGCAGTAATGGGGCATCCACATGGGGCGATCAAAGCCCCATTTCTAAGCGATCTGATTAGATATCGCTAGTCATCGCCCGTATTCTCTCTATTGACAACACGGGCAGTGACAGATTGCTCAGCACACAGCGCTGGAGCCAGGGTTGCCTACTTTTAGTCTGTCTTCTCTGGGAGAGAGCAGCCAGCTAGAAGAAGAAGGGGGTGGGGCCCATGGGCATGCCATTATAAGGGGTGGAGCCAGAGGTGGAGCTCAACAACTGAGCCTTGTGTGGGGGCGAGGCCATTGCAATTGCATCATCGTGGAAATGCCCCCACCGTGAAATGCCGGTATTACAGGCATGAGGTCACTGTGTTCCCCCTGCCAAGGGGGATTGCAGGAGTCTGAATGGATTGTGGGGGACTTGCCTACCTACCCCGGGGGCCCTGAGACGCACACGATTTTCGTGAGCCAGTTTCTTTGGTGTCTGTCGACATACGTCAACAGTGACACCATATAAGTCTACTGCGGCCCCTCGCATGGCCCGCCATGCCTCGGGCACACCATTATATTCTCACTCTATGTCCACTTTGAAAGTAAAGTATGAACAAAAAAGACATGAACAACTTGTGTCAACCTTTTGAGTGTCAACCATGTCCATGTCGACCTAGCCACTGTCGACTAATAGTGATCAACCTAGTAATTGTAGACCTAGACATTGTCATTCCAGGGACCAGATACCAAATGGAGCACATGGAAGGCAGAGAGCAGGAGCTGGACACACAGGTAGCGCATTGGGAAGCACTGAGGCTATAACGTTGGAGTATGTTTCACATTTTGGCGCCAATGTGACATCATGTTTTATGTTCAACATCCCTTTATATTTCAAATAGAGGAGCACACATACCTATGGGAGCTGCGGCCGTCTGTCCTGTCAGAAGAGGGAAGCCAGCCAGGCAGAGAGTTATCACAGCGGGTAGTCCCGGGACACTGCCCTACTGCAGGTCCCAGAGACCAGTGATAAATCATCAGGTAAGGGAACGCTGTGTTCCGACTGGCTGGGAATGGGCGTATATCAGTACCACATGAAGATCAATGGAGGAGCATGCCCTCTCACCCTAGAGGCAGGTTCCCAATACACTAAAAAACATTACTGTACATCTAACAGTTTTTTATTTATATAGCATATTCCAACCTTGAGGAGAGTTGCAAAATGGCACAGATGGAGAGGTGGCTTCAATAGCGAAACTCTACATGGATTTGTCTTATAGACCAGGGCAGACAAAAACTGACTATTGTTGGTAATTTGGGCAAACTGAGTAGAAAAAAAGGCCCAATGTAGTATTCAATCAACATGTAAATTGGAATGTCAATCTAATTATTGAAAGTCAACTTTTTTGCTTGATTGGATTATCTATCTGGCCGAATTGTGTGCAGCATTTGTCTACTTCATAACTGAGCTTTTAGAAGTTATGTAGGTAAATGTAATCAGCTTCTAAGAAATGATTGTTGTGGATTTGTATATATGAATACAGGGACTGTTAGTCTTTTTTGTTAACTGAAAGCATCCTGCCAACCCTTGGAGTAGAGATACTGGATAGGAGTCGTATATAGTTATCAATTTACTGCTCTTTAGCACACCTCCCAACATGACCCTCTCTAGGAGGGACACAATGCACTGTTTCTGGACTTCCTTCTAAATTTATGATTGCTATCACCGGTTAATTTATAGCAAAGGTGTTTCACAACAGGTGATGGCAATCTTAAATTAAGAGGGAAGTCCAGAAACAGAGCATTCTGTCCCTCCTGGAGAGGGACATGTTGGGAGGTATGCTTTAGTCCAGGGGTCCTCAAACTATGGCCCGCAGGCCACATGCGGCACGCTGAGGACATTTATATGGCCCGCCGGACTTCCTGCGCCTTTAAATACAAACCCAGCCGCTGCCTGTTTTTATTCCACCAAAAAGATGGCCACGGGAGGGCTGCGCGCATGCCCGACTGCATGCAGCTCCTCCCATGGACCTTTTTCTCCCGTCCATGGGCAGGACCGCCCACCTACGTGCGGTGTGTCGGGCTGCAGCAGGAGGGTAACAGCTCCCACTTCCGTTCCTGCCATACACCAGGCTCCGCGGCCAAGCAGCCCTGACGCTGGGCTGTATGTCTGGCGGGCGGCAGCAGAAGGTAAGAAGGGAGAAAGCTCCCTGCTCCCTGCCCCCCCAACATGAAGGAATGGTGCGCGGCCACATAAAAAAAACGCACACCACTTCCTCAGTGCATCAGCGTATGTTTTCCGGTGGTCACTGGCTGCTGCTGGCCTGGGTAGCCTTCGCAGAACAGCGCCAGGCTGGTAGTATGTCCTGGTGTGTATTCCTCCATGCTGTGGGCAGGTGAGGCAGAAAGGTCTGCGGCTGCGGTGGGGGAGCTGTGTAACTAACTAGAGATGGTACACGCAGCTCCCGGCCACCGCTTGTGATCCTAGACATGAGCAAGCGCTGGGGTGGGAGACTGAAGGAGGTAGCAGTGCTGTTTCTGCTGGGAATGCAATGAGCAATTAACCCTTGGGGTACAAGCATGAAAACACCCTGTATAGGCAGATAATGCAGTGTGCATAGGAATTTGTTCATAGTTTTTGTATTTACTATAGTCCGGCCCTCCAACGGTCTGAGGGACAGTGAACCTGGCCCCCTGTTTAAAAAATTTGAGGACCCCTGCTTTAGTCATTTGAAGGTTGGAAGGATGTGGAAAAGAAAGAGGTTTATTTGAACATTTAAACATATAAAATTGATTCTAAAAACAAGATGAGAATAATGTGAAAAATCCAGACCAGGTTTTAGATCAGTAGCAGCAGCAACAGCAGGAAACTGGTGTGATTAGGTGTTCGGCTGATTAGCAGCACCTGTGCTCTCCAGATATAAGGATTCCAGGGCAGAAGGTCATTGCTCTTGATGGAGGAAGAGCTGCCCAAGTGATAGGCCGGGTGTGGGCTATGGTAGGAACCACAGGAGCTTCCTGAAGTGTTTTGTACTATGCTGTATGCTGCAAAGCTGTAACTATTCTTGCTGTGCTGATTTACATAGTATACTGTTCACCTGCTACAAAAATAAAGACCAAGGGCCAGATGCACTAAGCTTCAAAAAAGTGATACAATGGAGAGTGATAAACAGCCAGCCAATAAGCTGCCCACAGCCCCCCCGCACCCGCACACAGCTGAGCCTCCCCCACCTGGTGCCGGTGGCCAGGCATGCAGAATACACAGTGCAGCCTGCAGAGCACCGAGCCTAGGACACAGAGGGGCTCGGCGCTCTGCAGGCTGCACTGTGCAGTGTGCGCTCCGGACCTGACCGTGGAGACTGAAGGAGCTGGAGGACGTTGCCGTGACATGATGTTAACTAATGGGGATGGGGTAGGGGGAGGCGGGGGCAGGCGCACAAAGGAGGGGGTTGGCCGGAGGCATGGCGATGTGCCGCTGGGGGCCCAGACTGTAGGTCAGTCCCGGGCCCCCACATTTCTAGTGGGGGCCCTCCCTGCTCCAACATGCTGTCTAGGATCTCATCAGCAGTACCACATGTCAGGGTCTCAAGAGCAATGGTGAAACCTATCCATCTTATACCAGTCAGGAAATGTTGCCAGACCTCACATATTTCAGCATATTGCGCATGCACCAAAAGAAAAAAATGTGCCAATGAATTGAGATCTCTTGTGCACAAAGAAGCGTGCAATTTTGTGGAAGCGTCATTATTATTATCCTTTATTTATATGGCGCCACGAGAGTTCCGCAGCGCCCAATTATAGAGTGAACAAAATCAAAACAGGAAAACAGTGACTTACAGTTGAAGACATACAGGACAAATACAGGGTAAATGATTATAGGAACATCAGCCGATTACTACAACATACAGTATCCAGGTGGCAGCAAACAGCATGCTTTGGTGCAAGTAAGAAAGGATAAGCACATGAGGTAAGAGGTCCCTGCTTGTGAGAGCTTACATTCTAAAGAGGAGGGGCAGACCAACAGGGGTGACATGGAAGTGTTGTAGGCATGTAAGCTTGACTGTATGATGTGGATGGAGGTGGGATATTTTGCATGAAGAATGGGTGCTTGGTGCAAACAGAAAGACAATGGGCGGGATTTCTTTTCCAAATGGCGCTTTTGCACCGCACAGAGACACGGGTCAACCCACAAACCATCCGGCTCGGACCCAGGTTATTTGAGCAGTGTGAAAGGGGTATTAGAGGTTTGGAGGGATTGATAGAGAGTCATTGCCTGCTCCTAAATCATATTATATTTTTCATTCATTTTTACCACTTTATACAATGATTTGAAAATGATGATTATTTATTTTTCTGCTTTAATTTGTGTCTTTAAAAATAGAACAATTGAAAAAAAAAACAAGGGTCAAATAACTGCAAATTTAGAGATCAAGTATTAATTCTTGGCGAAAGATAAAGTGCCAACCACGAGCTCTTGTCATTTCTCAAACAAAGTCTGTAACATGGCAGTTAGGAGCTGATTGGTACTTTATCCCGTCCACTTTATTTCTCTTCAAGGCTTAGTAGGCTGATTTAGAGGTGGGCGCTAATTGCACTGCTGCTGCTTTTTTTTTGACCACTGGACATCAGAGTAATGCTTAGTAAAGTTTACTCTGGATATCCAAGGTAATCACACTGCAGAGGCCAGTAAGTCATAATTACCGACTTCGGTTCTCCCTCCTGCCACAGGGGAAAGCCTGGTCGGTGAATTAGGGGAGCGGCTGATGGGAAGGTGGGTGAATCAGGGGTGTGGAGACATAATTGTGTCATCATCATGGCTTCGCCCCCGATATAAAGTGTTTGTGTTCTGTAAGTGGACGGCTGAGGAGGAGGAGGGGGGGTCGGGGGGGAATGCGGGACATTTGCCCGCGATTTATGGGGACCAGGAGTCTCCCAGCAGTTCCAGGAGGGTAGGCAAGTGTGCATCAGAAGATACAGACCCTGTTCTTGGCACGCCTACAAAACGGGCAAGCATACCACTGTTTTGTGAAACGCCACCCCCGCCCTCAAACATCCAGGGTGCTGAGGGTGATGTCACAGCATGAGAACTGCACATGTGCAGCTCTCAGACCATCAGAGATCTGCATTACATCACTGAATCAAGCCCCAAGTCTGATTTGATTTATGAAATATAAGCATATATAATCCAGCCACTTCAATGTCATCTCTTCCACAAAGATTCTTTCATTTATCACATTTTTCTAAATATTTAGACATATGAATTATATTAATTATAGTACAGAACCCAGTGCAAGAAACCGTCTGTTATTTCGTGCAACACCGAAGCTGGGAGTCAGTCAAATACTATCTGTGCCTTTTTTTATTTTTTTACACAATTAACAAAATAAACTGCTAAGAACACTTCATTTGATGGTAATAAACCTGCCATAAACACCAAGAAGCCAAGGTGGTAATGGAACGTTTGAGGTTGTTTTCATCGTTCTTATAACGTCCCATTTCTCATAGTGACTGAGAAGTTTTGGTCTCCTTTCTATAAATGGAAACCAATCTGACTGTGATTTATTTATTTATTTTAAGCCTGTTTTGTATCCGCAGAACTTCTTGTAATATAATATTATGCTGCCCTATCAGGAAATGTTTATACTACATGGGTAACTAAGGGGTATTAGCTACACCAAGTGCAGTTTCTATTTTCAAACATCAAGCTACACCAGAGCACATGAATCTATAAGGGCCCTAATTCAGATTGGCTCAGTAAGCTGCGTACATCGCAGTGTACCAAGCGCCTGAGATGCCTCCCTCCCATACCTCCGAATCCCCTCTGTACCATGTGAGGGGATGTGTACGAGAACAGATCCCCTCGTCTGCCTACCCTAGCAGGAGAAATCATTTGATGGTCACTGATTTCTCCTGCCTTAGCAAATAAAAGTCAGTCTAGACCAGGCATGTCAAACTCACGGCCCGCGGGCCGCATGTGGCCCCAGCCACCTACTTTTGTGGCCCACAGTGCTTGTACCTTTGAAAAATTCAGCTGGGAACGGGCTTCAATGGCTGCACCTTTGCGGAGGTGCCCGGGGGCACGGGTGACGTCACCACGCACCCGTGCACTGACGTACGGCGCTTACACAGAGTCAGGCGCCAAAGGAGTCGGTGGAGGCGGGCAGTCGGCGGCCATAGGGAGGGAAGGATATCTGGCGGCAGAGGGGCGGACGGCGCTGGTGTCTCTTGCTGTTGTCTTGCGGCTTAAGGCAGACGGCGCTGGTGTCTTGCTGCAGTGCAGAAGGTGGAGGGGCAGACGGCGCTTCAAAAATAGTAAGACTTACTACAGGTGGGGTAGGGCGGTCGGATGGGGGTGGGGTGAAGAAGAGGAACTGTGTGTTATCTGGCACCGTGGGGACATGTGTTATCTGGCACTGTGGGGGCATATGTGTTATCTGGCACCCTGTGTCATAATGTGAATTTCGGCTTATTCTCTGTGGCAGAATGTGAATTTGAATGCTAAATAGACACTGATATATAATATAATATAGAGGAGGCGACTGTACTGCTGACAATGGGTATATAGGACCCACACAAGACTTAGACCTTGGTTATTCGGTCCAGTTGGGATTTTGAGTTTGACCTGCCTGGTGTAGACTGACTTTTATTTCCGACCACTAGGACAAGACAGGGTTGCTGTCCTGTGATGTCAGCTGCTCGCCCCCTGCAGGCATCGGCCCTCTGGCATTCCCATGAGAACACCCAGCATTTTCATGGGGGATGCCCATAAAACACTATGGGCCAGATGCACTAAGCTTCAAAAGTGATAAAATGGAGAGTGATAAACAGCCAGCCAATCAGCTCCTGCCTGACATTTTTCAAACAAAGCCTGTGAGATGAGAGACATGAGTTGATTGGCTGGTGGATGTGCAGAGAGAGTTAGATTTGGGTGGGGTTTTACTTCAAAGTGAGATCTATATTGCAGTGTAAAAATAAAGCAGCTAGTATTTGCTCTACACAGAAACAAAATAACTCACCGAAATCATATTCTATCTGCACCTGTTACATCTGACCCCCTGCAGTGCACATGTTTTTTTCCATCTGAGAAGGAATTTGCCTCCAAGAGTGAACTAGAATAAGGCCCTATGTCACTTCCAATATCATTAATGAATATATTAAACAAGGTGGGTCCCAATATTGAACCTTGTGGGACTCCACTTTGGACCTTGCCCCAGCTAAAATGTATACCATTTACCACCACTCTCTGTTTCCAATTGTGCAACCAGTTTTTAACCCAATTACAAATTGTATCTCCTAACCCTAAATGACCTAGTTTCATTAATAACCTTTTATGAGGCACCGTGTCAAAAGCTTTAGCGAAATCCAGCAGTATTACAAGTGTGGAAGGAACCCAATTTTAAGGATAGCCCCCCACAAACTCCAGAAGAGTAGTGGCCTTCCAGCATCCTGCCCACTTCCTAAATAACGGGGTGGGTATTATATGTTATTTACTGGCAATACTGGGAGCTGTGAGAAGGAGGTGGGGCTAATTATCTGGATCATGAAATTTAGCTCCATCCCTCATCACGGATGCACAAATCACAGGTTCCCTGTGTATGGGGTGGGGCCTAATGATGAAACCCTGTGGCCGCTCTCTCTGAAGTGCCCTGCAGTATCATCTATATAAATGTCTAGTGTCCGTTGTGTGTCTCCAAAACACTGCCACCTGTTAGCAGCGAGTGAAACTACATCTCTTACTCTCTCACACATGCACAAACACAGAGGTAATGAGGGCTAATGCACAGTTGGATGCTACATATAAATGTAATAAGTTCCATATAAATGTAATAAGTTCCCCATTTATTTTTAAGCTGCACACTTTTGACACAGATGGAGCGTTTCCTCATTTATGCGTTTGCTGCCTCAGCACATAATGAACTATTCTTACACACTTGGTATGTGGTTATCACAGAAAGCACATTTAATGTTTACTGTGTGTGGTTATTCTATAGATCCTGTTTGCTTATATCAATATTTATCTATGGGGCTGTTGCTGAGTAAGATGGCCT
This sequence comes from Crinia signifera, assembly GCF_055691185.1. Classification (NCBI taxonomy): domain Eukaryota; kingdom Metazoa; phylum Chordata; class Amphibia; order Anura; family Myobatrachidae; genus Crinia; species Crinia signifera. The sequence goes on from NC_139217.1 coordinate 67,496,256, forward strand.
CTTAGCACTGACACAAAGAGTGGCTTTGAGCTTAGTAGATTTGTTGAGGTGCAGATCTATTGGGAAAATACTGAAATCACAACAGGATTTCAAAGCCTCCACATATAAAATTTGCTATAGTTCCTATAAGGACATAAATAAGATCTAAAATGATTACCATAACAGGAAAGGCTAAATAACTGCAATATGTAAATCCTGGAAAAGAGAAGAAGAGGGGGATAGTGGGAATATGCGGTCGCTATCAGATTCCGTGCCTTCCTGCAAACTATAAATTTGCACCATACCTTACAAAGAGACAATGCAGGCAGAAGGAGCACACGGAAAAAGAGGTGTGGTGACACAATAGTACCCCCAATTCAACTGACACCACACAGTACCACAATCTTATTCACATTACACCACATGCAGTGCCTGATTCACATCACACCGTATTGTGCATTATTCACGTTATGCCATACAGTAGTGCCTCATACACATACGCCCACAGTAGTGGTGCTCCTTATACATATAATATCCCATACACATAATAAACACAGTAGTAATGCCCCCTATACACATAACATCCACATTAGTGCCACTTACACATAATACCCACAGCAGCACCACTTATGCATAACCTTGCTGCGTCCTATCATATTCTGTAAACTGCAAGATAACAAGTTTAGGCTTAATTTGAGGAAATATACATAAAATAGATAGTTGGAGGGGAATGTACTAAAGATCAATTTTGATCAATTTAAATAAATAATGTTTTAATTTCGGGACCAAAACCTGTATTTATTAATATTTAAATATCAATATAAAAAAACACAGGTTAGCAAACCACTGAAACCCAACATCAACTGGGCAGTACGGATGGTGTAACGGTTAGCATTACTGCCTCACAGCACTGAGGTCATGGGTTCGATTCCCACCATGGCCCAAACTGTGTGGAGTTTGTATATTCTCCCCGTACTTGCGTGGGTTTCCTCCGGGCGCTCCGGTTTCCTCCCACAATCCTCCCATAATTGGCTCCCAACAAATTAACCCTAGAATGTCTGTGTGTGCATGTACATGTGGTTGGGAATATAGATTGTAAGCTCCACTGGGGCAGGGACTGATGTGAATGTTCAAATATTCTCTGTAAAGCGCTGCGGAATCTGTGTGAGCTATATAAGAAACTGCAAAAAAAAAAAATAATAATAAACTGGGGTTTTATTCCATATCGAATCAAATAAGTTGCCACTGCAGTCCAAACGACGGCTTGGGTGAGCCAGCACCTTTGGGTAAATGGTCTATGGAGAATCCATGCGGACAGTTGTCAGCATGGGGTCTGTTTAAAACAACTCATCAAAAATGGACGCCGCTTTGGAGTAGACAGATGCTGGACCTGTAGCGGCTGTCAGGGAAGAACAGTGTGAATGACATTACCTAGAACTGCCAGTAATGCTGGCGTACCTGTGACCATGAAAGCCCTGGCAACGAGAACGAAACCCCTGGCAATAAGCATGTAATGCCTGACAGTGGCCATGTAACCACTGGCAATGAGCAAGAAACCCCTGGCAATGAGCATGTAGGTAATAAAAATTATAATTAATGTAGTGGGGCGCCAGAAACTTTTTTTTGACAAGGGGGAGCAGAATTACTAGTTACTTCACTGATATTTTGTAAATAAGGAAGATCTTCACTGAAATATACATTAATATAGACCAACTTTACTGTAGAAATGTATGTTCAAGAAAATCCACTATATAATTAGGAGTGCCAATTCTCCAGCGGGCTGAAATTCCATAAGTCCATTTGATCTATCTATATAACTAGTCATTAGGTCAAAGGGCAACCACAATTAGTCAACAGGCAGAAGGTTGACACATGAAAAGTTCAACAGACATTAGGTCGACTTGGTCAAAAGGTCGAAACAAGCAAAATATTAGCATAAAAAAAGGTTGACATGGAAACGGTCTACATGAATTTTTTTTTAAGCGGACATATTTTACCTGTCGACCCTGTTCTCTCTAGAATAATTTACACCCAGATGTAATACAAATCACATACAGGGATAGGCGCTCCATTAACAGCCCTTTCCAGCAATGGGCCTGATTCGGCATGAGTTGTAATTATGGTAAATTTAGCAAAATTACAACTCCTGCTGATGTATAGTTTGCCGGCCCATCGATGAAGCGCCCACACACTACCGGTTGACCCTGGGCTTTTTTGTGTTGCTGCGCTAACCACCTCCCCTGAACAGCCTGGACATGCATTCATTGTAGTGACCACCCGAAAATGCAGACCTCAAGTGGTTTTGTGGGCATGCCCATGAAACTTTGAGAGGACCTCAGCGAACGCCTCCTTGCTAATCAGGCTACAAGTGCCTCAATGAAGAGAAATTTGCACATGCACATTGGTAGACCAAAGACATCAGACACAAGGCTGAATCAGCCCGATAGTTTTTGAACATTTGCAAACAAACTGTGGCCTGCCAACAGGTCTAAATAAGGCCCTTAGTGTAGAAGACAGAATCCACTTATAGCTCACAGCCTGGCTGAGGTTGTATATGCAAAGTACTGTAATGTCACTTTGGTGTCACCCCTTCTGTGGGTGACCACCGTGTGCGGGTAACACCAAACACATACAGCTAGTGACGCCAAAGGCTAGGTGCCTCCAGGCCAGTAAGGGCCCTGGATGCAGACAGAGTAGGGCTTTGGGAAGGAGGAAGTGGGGCAGTCAGAAGGTGTCTTATCTCCATTCTCACACTGCTCATATAAACTGGAGATAAAGTGGAGATCAAGTGCAAGGAGATAACGCATCAGCCAATCAACTCCCAACGGTCATATTTCAAACACAGCTGATTGGTGGGTGCGTTATCTCCTTAAACTTTATCTCTACTTTATCTCTTCTCTAAGCTTAATACATCTGCCCCATTAACTGTAGATGGTGTCTACACTGCACCGAGTGACCCTTGTGGGGGTGCAAGCCGCTCCCTTGCACCTGTGTAGAGGCATTCAGTAGTGCCAAAGTGCAGAAACCCCAATAACTTCCACAGCACATTCTGCACTACAAATGCCCGAACCTGCCACAGATTGCTCCTCAGTCCCACTCGTTGAATGGCACATATATTAAAAAAATGTACCAAAATATTTTAGATTTAGATAACAATAATCTCAGTTAATGAAAATGTAATAGGTTAGGCCATGTGTGTGCTTACAGTAGCCGGCTTGCCGATGTTCAAGATGATAACTTGATACTGGATAGAGGTCTTGTTATTGCGGACCTCTTTCTTTCAAACCAGTTTAGAATTTACGAGCATCTCGCATCGACCCACAATGCTCCCATTTACTGTCTCCTGCTTCATATTTCAGTAATGGGGAAATCAAATACAGTTTTGAGAGAAGGTCTGAAGCAGAAACATCCCACAAGACATCATACTTTCTCTGGGCCAGTATCCAATAGCCTGACAAAGCCGACCACAAGCTCATACAATCCAACCAAGTTCTACTGTTATAGAGTGTTGCAAATCTAATTAAAGAAAGCAAATATAATGTATTACTGAAATCTTTGGATGGCCAATACATGCCTTATATAACACAACACCATTATTATCTGTCATATATTTTTTTTTTATCCTAATTTGGTTTTATGGTGATATTATTATTACAATTGCAGCTATTTATTTTTCTGCCTTCTATCTATCTATCTATCTATCTATCCATCTTTGGCATAATTACCTACCCTCTCAGAATATCTAAGAGGCTCACGAAAATTGCCCCCCCCCCCCCCCCCCGCCACCTATTTCCCCAGGAGGGTGGGCAAGCCTCCCACATATAGCTGCCCCCCCGGTGTAACCCCATCCTCCACACATTCAGATACTGGTATTTGCGGCTCTTCGTTGAAGGGGCGGGGCCAAGATGATGCAAATCACGTAATTTAGCTCCTTCCCGTTAAGCCTGATGATGTCCCTGGAAATGTTACAGGGAGTCTCCTTTCCAGGCTTCTCCCTGTAATATGGATGATTCTAAGATGGGAACAAAGCAACGCTGTAGCTGGACAAATCTATTGCATTGCAAAGGTAGCAAATACATTTATTTGCACGCAGGCAAAATGCTGGGCAGCTTTATTCATGCACTGCAAAAACTCTGAATCTAACATATATCTAGCTCCGCCTCCTGCTTTAGCTTTACTCCCGAAACAGAATCAGCCCCAATGGCAGCAAACTCAAAAGATTGTGATTGATACTGTATTTCTCATTCCATACCTGTGATGTTCTATCCACTGTGGCCAGGCCGGTTGCACAACATGGAGACGGTGGCAGAACGGACGTCCTCTTGGTTACACCTTTATTACATAATGTTGTTTGTCTACATGCATTCATGCTGTATTTTGGCTGGGTGTAGATAGGAATTCTACACATGCTAGATAAAGCATACATGTGTGTTCTTACAATTGTTCTAATTGCTATAATTGGTACTTGTTTCCTAGCACGGCCACAATCGCATTGATCTTGTGCCCTTAATAGTGGTATGCGATGGCCCCCGACGCGATGGACCCGATTTCCCATTGAAATGCATTGAAAAGTTAAAAAATCGCGTCGGTCGCGTCGCATGCAGCTAAATAAGCATAAAATGGTCCCGACGCGATGCCCCCGATTTCCCATAGGGAACAATGTTAAATGGCTCAATTTACCCAAATCAACAGGGAACAATGTTAAATGGTCCAGAAACCCCCAAAAACACCCCAGAACAGTGAAATGGCCCCCCAAAATTAGTTAACGCCACCCCACGATCAACGTGAACCCGAAGCGTGGCTAGCGCAGCGAGCCCGCGTGGGGTGGCGGTACGCGTCCTCCGACCTTTTCATACCCCCACTATCCACGTCAGCGTGGAGTTGAGAATAAAATAGTGTGGCGAGCCCCGCGAGGGGACGCGGATACCTTCACAGGTAAACGCGTCCCCTCGCGGGCTTCACAGGTGTCCGCGTCGCCACGGACACCTGTGAAGCCCGCGAGGGGACGCGTATAACACTGAAGGTATCCGCGTCCCCTCGCGGGGCTCGCCACGCTTCGGGCTCGGTGGGTCGCTGCGCTCGCCACACTATTCTATTCTCAACTCCACGCCGACGTGGATAGTGGGGGTATGAAAAGGTCGGAGGACGCGTACCGCCGCCCCTCGCAGCCTCGCTGCGCTCGCCACGCTTCGGGTTCACGTTGATCGTGGGGTGGCGTTAACTAATTTTGGGGGGCCATTTCACTGTTCTGGGGTGTTTTGAGGGGTTTCTGGACCATTTAACATTGTTCCCTGTTCATTTGGGTAAATTGAGGCATTTAACATTGTTCCCTATGGGAAATCGTGGGCATCGCGTCGGGACCATCGCATGCGATTTTTTAGCACGCATGCGATGCGACCGATTTGATTTTTTTACCTGCGATGCCCCCGATTAGAATCGGTGTGGCCGTGCTAGGAAACAAGTACCCTATAATTAACTATGGATAGAAATAGGTTAAGAAGATTATGCGTACCATTCAGTTTCTGCAGCTGCCATGTGTTTATATTGCTAGAGTAAAAGATAAATTAGGACATTTAAAATTTCAAGCTAAAAGTGGATTATTTTTGCACAAAAATATATAACTATTATATATAGTTGGGGGGGAGGGGGAGTTGAAAGTATTTCTAACATGAGCAATAGTGTTAGGACCTGCAGAAAAGTGGGGTCCCATGAAGGGGGCTGCAGGCTTAAATGCATTGATCAATTCATGAACTAAATCTCCACTATTTATTATCAGTTAATTTAGTGAGTGCAGAGCCACTACAATATATATATATATATATATATATATATATATATATATATATACATACATACATACATACATACATACATACATACACAGGGGCGCTGGAACGTTTTTAGGTTGGGGGGGGCAAGATATAATCTCATTTTGGCGCCCCCTAAATTGCTATATGTTACCCCCAGGCACTATACACACTGGCAGCGGCATATACACGTGGGCATTATACACAGGGCAGCGGCATATATGCATGGGCATTATACACAGGGCAATACGGGCACAATGCTGGCAATACGGGGACACTGCTGGCAATACTGGGACACTGCTGGCAATACAGGCACAATGCTGGCAATAAGGGCACACTGCTGGCAATACGGGGACACTGCTGGCAATACGGGGACACTGCTGGCAATACGGGGACACTGCTGGCAACACGGGGACACTGCTGGCAATAAGAGCACAATGCTGGCAATAAGGGCACACTGCTGGCAATAAGGGCACACTGCTGGCAATAAGGGCACACTGCTGGCAATACGGGCACACTGCTGGCAATACGGGGACACTGCTGGCAATACAATGACACTGCTGGCAATACGGGGACACTGCTGGCAATACGGGGACACTGCTGGCAATACGGGGACACTGCTGGCAATACGGGGACACTGCTGGCAATAAGGGCACACTGCTGGCAATAAGGGCACACTGCTGGCAATACGGGGACACTGCTGGCAATACAATGACAATGCTGGCAATACGGGGACAATGCTGGCAATACAGGGACAATGCTGGCAATACAGGGTCAATGCTGGCAATACAGGGTCAATGCTGCCAATACGGGGACAATGCTGCCAATACAGGGACAATGCTGGCAATACGGGGACACTGCTGGCAATACGGGCAATACAGGCACAATGCTGGCAATACGGGCACAATGCTGGCACTACGGGGACACTGCTGGCAATACGGGGACACTGCTGGCAATACGGGGACACTGCTGGCAATACGGGCACAATGCTGCCAATACGGGCACAATGCTGCCAATACAGGGACAATGCTGGCAATACGGGCACACTGCTGGCAATACGGGCAATACGGGCACAATGCTGGCAATACGGGGACACTGCTGGCAATACGGGGACACTGCTGGCAATACAGGCACAATGCTGGCAATACGGGCACAATGCTGCCAATACAGGGACAATGCTGGCAATACAGGGTCAATGCTGACAATACAGGGTCAATGCTGGCAATACAGGGACAATGCTGGCAATACAGGCCAGCATTGTCCCTGTATTGGCAGCATTGTCCCTGTAATGAATACAGGGACAATGCTGATAATACAGGGCCAATGAAGGCTGGGCAGCTCCTTAATTTTGCTCACCTCTTTGGTGGGTGGTCGGGCGGCTCCTTGATTCTGCGGGCGGGAGGGCGGCTGGGCAGCGCCGGGTGGGAGGGAGGGCAGCCGGGCAGCGCCGGGCGGGAGGGAGGGCAGCCGGGCAGCGCCGTGCGGGAGGGAGGGCGGCCGGGCAGCAGAGAGGACGGCCGGGCAGCGCCGGGCGGGAGGGAGGGCGGACGGGCTTGGCGCGCGCTGGCCGCATCGTCAGCCCCCGCCCACGTGAGCCGCGATGGGAGTCGGACGGTCACTAGTCAGGGGAAGGAGACGTCACGTCTCCTTCCCCTGGCTTCCGCACTGGCGTCTGCTTTGGCGCCTCATGAATTTTGGGGGGGGCAAGCTGCCCCCTCGCCCCCCCCGTTCCGGCGCCACTGTACATACATACGCAGGGCTATTTTTCAGCAGGGACCAGCAGGAACTCAGTTCCTGAACCTCTAATTAAATATGACATCATCAGGAACCGAAAATGTACTTTTTATAAGATACGTTTTATTTTAAAGTCACCTGTGAGTGCCTTTGTTTCTAAATACAATATATACATATATCTCTCCCTCCATCTCTTTATTATATATGTTTTTTTTTATTTAATTGATCCACCCGCAGACCTGGAGTTCCTGAACCTATTTTTCCAGAAAAATAGTACTGTGTATATATATATATATATATATATATATATATATATATATATATATATAGTCCAAAAGCCCGGCACTCCACGTTGCGCTGCACAGCTGCCCAGGTGCCTTTCCAAACCCCACGGGTAAACAGCAGCCTCAGTACCAGAAGGTACTCGGGACGGCACTCTTGGGACTTCTCATTCAGGACAAAGACTGCAGACCACGGCAGTGTAAGGTGCTGACGTTTCGAAAATTTTATTTCGTCATCAAAGACAAAGATACAATAAACATACACGGGGCGGGGCTTCGCGGGTGTACAAGTAATTCGTGTATGCAGTTTTATTATATTCGGTTTTATTTGCAACATTATTGACCTGTTTTAACCAGTTTAAATACTGTCGAAAATACATATCTTCAAATATATGGGAGTATGGAAACAGGACTCATTTTGCATCATTGTGTGAGGTTTCCATTAGGGATGGCCGTTGACCATCGATGATTTGAAATAATCGTTTGGTTTATGGCCGATGTCGAATACTTTTGCCCTCGATAGAGGAGAACCAGATGCCGGGGCACAGAGCATAGCTCCGGTCCCGACACCCGCGAAGCCCCGCCCCGTGTTTTGGTTGGATCACAGGCCAATCAGTCAAACACAATGGATGACCGTCGATAGGTAAAAATATCAATGGTCATCCATTGCATAGTTTAGCACTATCGATGGCAAGTTGTAGTATTGCCATCGATGGCAACCATTGATGGCAATGGCAACGATGGCCAGCCGTAGTTTCCTTTACTTTGGAGAATCAACCAGTTCTCAAGCAGCTGGGATGTTCCCAGGCCAGTGGCGTAGCTACGTTTTGGGCGCCCCCCCCGCCGTTAGGGGGGGGGCGCCCATACCCACCCCCCGCCGCTGCCGCCCCGTCAAGCACCCCCCCCCGCCCCGTCGCCTATGCTAACCCCCTCCCCTGCAGTCTTACCTATTGCGCTGCGCTGGTCCCGTCGGCTCCGTTCTTCTGCTGAGGACCACCACAAAATGGCCGCCCCCATACAGCAGACAGTTTCAGAGAACAGTGTGCTATATGGGGGCGGCCATTTTGTGGTGGTCCTCATCAGAAGAACGGAGCCGCCGGGACCAGCAAGATACGTAAGTCTGCGGGGGATTGGGGGGGGGGGGTAACTATAGCACCACAGCCCCCGGCGCCCCTACATGCACAGCGCCCCCCCCCCCCTGCGGTGGCGGGGGCTGCGGTGCTATAGTTACGCCCCTGTCCCAGGCACTACCCTGCACTGCGAGCACTACCCAACTTCCCACGGAATTCTGTACAGCCCATGGGAGGTGAGACAGAGCCTTAAAGCGGTGCTGTCCTGACAAAAGCGGTTAGGGGTATGTAAAATGTTCACACAATAATACAGAAAACAAACTAATGGAGACATAGCATCTTTTTCTAACAGCAATATGAATGACCTCTCATTTCACATGATTTAGTTTATTAATTCATCTATGCTTCAAACAGGACCTCATTATGGCCAACTGCCCAAAAAAAACTGTTTGGATGGCATCTATTAGAAAAATAAAGCATTATTATGCCACCTGCCTGCTATAGAAGGTACTGCAAGTTAAAGGACACCTATCAAATCAGCAAAATACAAATGCAAATTGAAATGCACATTTCAAAACAAACAATGGCCATTTTACTGAATGCTAAACTGCCAGCCAGCTATAGGGGTCAATTCAATTATGTACATGGCGCTATTCTGCAAATAAGATAATAAATCAATAATAATAATCATTATAGTCATACATTTTTATATTCACGTAATTATAAAATAATTTTTATGCTTATGTAAAATATAAGTAATGCATTTTTTTTATTCATTATATATTATCACTGTAAGATATAGCATATGTAGACACATAACTATATATATTTGAAAACAATAGATGCAGGGCGCCACTTGTGCTGTAACTGTATTTCAAAAAATTTTCTATATATGTATGCGCAGAATTGCCAATTTGTAAACAAAAATCAATAAAACGAAGTGAAGTCATATAGACAGTCCCATAATTCTGTATGGCGTCAGTATGATAAAAGGTAGCTTATCTCATTTAGAGGAGGAGGTAGTAGGCAGCACCCAACGCGTTTATTACTTTAAAAGTACAATTGATCCGCGTAAGACCGCAGTGTAAGCCGACGGATCAGACATGCAGCTGCATCTGACCTGAGGGCCGATCACTCAACTGCGCATTGTGCAACCAATGCACAGAATGTGCACACAATCCTTTGCACGACCTGTCGAAAATTGTGCAGATCGTGTGCACATCATTCTGGTGTATGTCAGCCTGAAGAGACCCAAAGCATAGAATGAGGCCAATCTTTGTCACCTCTGGGGTCCTTTTGCACAGAATGCCCGCCTACACCCTATTTTCTCTCTTATTAATGTCTTGATCTATAAAATTAAATTAAGGTGTGCAATTATCTCCTCCAAAAATGGACCCATCTTCCTTGTTTGCACCCACATTTGCCTTGTTATTTGTTTAAGTGCTCTATAGATATTTTACATAACAATGCAACCACTTTTGTTACAGGCAGAACATGTGACTTCTTTTGAAGACAATGAGCTACATCACTATTTTTAATCTTTTTGCCTTCATGCTAAAACAGAGGTGTTGCAGGGGAGTTAAGAAGAACAAGTGGGAAGAAATAAAACCATAAAAGTTATTGTGTAGGAGAGCCATTGTCTAGACTGTAGACAAATAGCTGCTGCTGCTGCTTTCGTTCTACCAATGACATTATACAGCAGGCGACTAGCAGTGAATTAGCTGCAAGGTTTTGCAAACACTTTGCAGTGACCTGTTTGGTAGCAACCACATAATCAGAGGTGTCAACCATATGAAATTTCTGAATACATTATAACGAACCTTAAAGCTCTGAGTCACTACAGCATACAAGCAATGAAACAAATGTGTAATACAATTCCGTGGTTTACAGATTATCTACCGATAACCCATAATGTATCACCATAGCTTAGTCCAAGAGTTTTCTGCTGTAAGCAAAGATGCCGATTATATTATATAAGGCGCTTGCTGATAGTAATCATTTCCTGGAGACAAATGTGAGCAAGCATTTACAACTCAGTTAAAATATAATAATGAATACAGTTTTTTTTACCCAGATCATTCAATATACATATACATGTACACATATACCGTAGACAAACGCAGGGGGGGGGGGGGGGTCTGGTTGCCCAGAAACCCCCTCCTCTTGGCAAGTGCCTTAAATTATGACAACAGTAGCTGGTATATAATGTGATCAATAGAGATGCCACCACATCATGCAGTGTAAAGGCCCCCATACACTAGGGCGACTTGTCCTTAGGACAAGTCGCCCCCGACTTCCCCCCGACTTCCCCCTGAGCTTCCCGGCTGCTCCCCGGGGGAGCTTGATTAGATTGGCACTTGATGTGCCATTTTTTACATGTGATAAATCGTCTCGATTTATCACATGTAAAAAACCCGGGGAGCAGGAAGGGGGGGGGGGGGGGCTACAGAGGTGGGAGCTAGTGGGAGCAGGGGGTCTGTGTCCCCCTCTGCTGGGGACGCTGCGGGGGACAGCGTCTGTGTCCCCCGCTGCTGGGGACACAGACGCTGCAGGGGACATAGGCGGCATAGAGCCGGGCAGGGGGAGCCGGCGGGAGCTGTCAGTGCTAGAAAAAAAAGCCTATACAATGAATGGGCGGCCTGTGATTGGCTGAGCGCACTCTCAGCCAATTGCTGACTGGCTGAGAGAGCGCTCAGCCAATCACAGGCCGCCCATTCATTGTATGGGCTTTTTTTTAATTCAGTGCTGACAGCTCCCGGCTCCCCCTGCCCGGCTCTATGCCGCCTGTGTCACCCACAGCTGTATGCCGCCTGTGTCACCCCAGCATCTCGCAGCGTGTCACCCCAGCGTCCCGGCTCTATGCCGCCTGTGTCACCCACGCTCTATGCCGCCTGTGTCACCCCAGCGTCCCGCAGCGTCCCCAGCCGCTGCGTACCCAGCGTCCCGCAGCGTCCCGCAGCGTCCCCCGCTCCCTCCACCGCCGCCCCACTAGGTCCCAAGTCGTGTGGTCGGACGTGCAGCAGGTCCGACCACCCGACGCAGATCCGATGCGCACGGGACCGCGCATCGGATCTGAGGGGACATCAAAACTAGCCGATTTTGGTCCGATTTCGCCCAGATCCGACTGATCTGGCCGAAATCTGACCAAAATCGGCTAGTGTATGGGGGCCTTAAGGGACAGAGCAGAGCTGCTGCACATGCCCAGTGTACCAGCTTCTTCTATCACATTTACTGTATGTGTGGATCTGAGCCCTAAACATTGCAATGGACAAGAGAGCAGCTGCCAGGAGGAAGAGACTGGAGCCTTACCATGAAGTGGAAGATTGTGAGTTCAGAAAGTGCAGTACTGTTTCTATTATGTTTGTTTATTTATTATATGTTTAACCTGTTTCCTGACCACTTTTCTTATTTAAATGTTTGAATGAGCCTATACTATAGACCAGGCATTCCCAACCACGGTCCTCAAGGCACACCAACAGTAGAGGTTTTAGTGATATCCAGGCTTTAGCACAGGTGCTGAAGCCTGGATATCACTAAAACCTGCACTGTTGGTGTGCCTTGAGGACCGTGGTTGGGAAAGCCTGTACTATAGACCATCTGTTCTGTTAAATATTAATACTGTATTCCATACAGTATCCAGTGTATAAAAAGACCAATTTTTGGGGCTGTCACCGACCTCCCAGCATTGCATACTTACTCCAATGCCCTGCAGAGTGGGAAATTTTGGATTACATTTGGAAACCCTCTAAAAATCCTGCATTTGCCACTGCACACACACACACATTTTCTTTAAAGTGAAAATCATGGCTCATAATGCTGTCTTTTGAGACCCCGTAAATGTGTGAGATGTACAAAGACCAGAGCAGGGATGTAATGGGAGACAATTTGTGGAAAATTTTGAAACGATTTTTCCAGGCAATGTAATAGCGTCCATGGTCGTGAAAAGTTTGATGGTTTCGGCTCTGAATAAGAGCAATTTGTAAAAAGTTGAAATAAGATGTTTTGACCATGCTAAACATACAACTTGCCGATTTAATCCCTTCAGTGGTGGGTTTTTCTGGGGCATGGCACACCACCCATTTTTTTTAATGTATTATCAGCAAACCTAACGTGCACTAGGGACAGCCCACCGATTACCACTCGGCATGGCTCACCCCTTCAATCCCCCAAGTCGCTTACGGCTCGGGCGATGTATGACTGGCCGTCAGGTATACAGTGCCCTTTAAACCACCCCAGCTACTTCGCCAGCCCAGGGCTAGCATTGTACTTCCCACTGCAGTGACAATGCTACCCCTGCTGCTGGTCCAGGCTGCGCACAAGACCTTGCAATAACAGCAAAAGTCTTGCATATGCCCACAGAGTCGGCCAAGGGAGAGAAGGTTTTTTTTTTAAACTGCGCATGTGCAGCACTGCAGGGGCAGGTGGGGAGTTTGACTGGGGCGGTACATCTGTCAAACCATAACGCAGGTGTCCTAAGGCGAGCTCAGGGAGGACAGAAACCTCTCGTGGAGCAGAAGGGCTAATGTATTAACCCCCCAGCAGCCAATAAGGAGAGTCGTGGACAAAGAACATAACGACTCTCCTTATCGGCTGCTGGGGGGGTTAATACATTAGGCTGCTACGGGACCCAATTTTTCTAAAATGTTATGGGCAAATTACTACATCTGCCCCAATGTGCCCAGTGATAATTAAGGATTGAACTCGCTGCAAGTTCAATCCAAGTACAGTATTTAGTGTAGGGGCACATATGAGTAATATCGGCTGAGTTAGCTGTGAATAGAAAGTGAAAAGATAAAAGATCTTGACTGAGATCAGACAGTTGTGGGTGTCAGGTGTTACACATAGATGATGACAGCATCTTCTTCCAGGAAGTCTTCATAGTGATTCAGGTGGCAGGTTTCAGAAGGACAGAATCAGAGGGGATGTTGGGGAAAATCCATTATATTTTTAATCACTTGACAAATAGTATCCTGTTACATATTGGGCTTTTCTATTCAGGCTTTCCTTATTCTGCATTAGAAACTCTACTAACAGCAATTAATTTACATTGTGCAAATGGGAGGTTTCAGGTACAGGTATAAGGTCCCATTTTGACAAGCTAAAATTGTATGAAGAATGAGAAATAAAAGTAACCTTCAGCTGCTATATGCACAAGAATACAGCTTAATCCAAGTACTTATCTACAATAAAAGATCCTATAAAGAGGGTCATTCCGACCTGCTCACTAGGATGCATATATTCGCTACTTTGCCTCCCTGGCAAACACACGCCCCCGCCACTGACCGAATCCCCAGGACACAATGCGAGTGGATGTGTACGCCACAAACAGTCATTAGTATGAATAATCCAGAAATAAAACCCTTGTGGAACATAAAGGGTTAAAGCACCAGAGTTCAATGTGGCGCCTGCAGCAACTTTCACGGGAGAAACCGCCAGGATCCAGGGAAGTGAGAATAGTCCTATGACGAAACGCGTTAGATCATGGCCTACGACGCTCTCCTGTCTGCTCTTTCGCCCGGTGGCCTGGCCGACTGTGCTGTTCCATACGCCGCATGGCAATCCAGCGCTGTGGCTGTATCGTAGGTTCCCTTTTGGCTTGGTGATTTATGTTTACATAACCAGTCAACAGAGTATTTTAATTTGGTACGAGTTCCCGTATGCTGTACTCTGGATGCGTGGTTTATCCATTAAAAATCTTGTTTAATGCACCACAAAGCGCACCTATCTTTATGCTTTTGTATATACAGAATGTCATATATATATATATATATATATATATATATATATCTGCCACGCTAATAATTGCTTTATTGTCCTGTCCCCTGATGCGACTATCCTTATTTACCATGTACTTGTCCCATACTGCTTTGTAGCGTAATTTGTTATTTTTTGTTCATTTATATATATATATATATATATATATATATATATATTAACAATTTTGGTTTTATTAATAACATGCAATCTAACCAATATAAATGATTAAAGTGAAGAGTATCATACCACTGTTATACAGAATTATTTGTTCCCATGATGGATCACATAGTCAAAAAAAAAAACAAATAGATAAACAGCAGTAGTAAATATTTTCAATAGATAGCAAATAAAAAAGAAAAGACAAAAGAAGAACCCCACCTCTACCTGTCCAAGTCTCAGTGTGGGACACATCCTAACCAATAGTTCTAATCATGAGCCAGATAGTCCAGTACTTTCAAATATCTAGTATATTTGTATTTGGGTGGCCTGATCTAAAGAATCAATACATAATTCCCACTTTTTATGAAACTTCTTAACTCCAGTTTCTATTTGGGGAATTGTAGCTCGTCTGTCTAAATGTAACAATTGTTACACAAGGCACATTTAACTGAGTATAAAAAAGGGGGGAGATGAGGTTGTCCAACATCTCAATGTCACTTTCTTAGCGACCATCACTGTTATTATCAGAAATATAAGAAGTTTGGTTTTACGACTCTGTAAATTCCAATTAGAGAAAGTTGCACATACTGTAACATAGCAAGTGGCTCGTTAGTTAGATGAAGTTGGCACATGCCATTAATAAATGATGTCACCTTATCCCAGAATTCCCTAATTCTGCCAAAATCCCACATGTTGAAAAATGTAGAACCAGACCCCTTACACTTAAAACACATTTATGTATTGTTAGGTGCTGCCGAACCATTGTGGCACCATATAAATAAATGGTAGTAAAAATAATAATAATTGGAAAACAGCATTTACTGGGTTAATTGAAAACAGTGGTACTGTAGGGGTTAATAGGTTAGGTTTGCACTTTAAAAGTTTGGCGCTTTAAATATACGGCCAGACTCCCTGGAATCGAATCTAATTCTAAGCGGAATTTCCCAATGAAGTACATGAAGCGCCAGTATCCAAGGGTCCCCCCATCATTGAAGGAACAGGTTTAGTGCTGGAACACAGTGGTAATGTATGGGTTAACAGCAGTGGTGTCAAACAATGCAGTGGCGTAGCTACATATGTGGCAGACCCTGCGGCAACTTGGGGGGAGCGGTGCCAGAGGGGTCTGTGGTGGGCTCCGCTGGCTGAATTGACAGGCAACCCAGGCAGCAACACTGAGCTGGTCCCGCCCTGTACATATTTAATGAGCGGGGACCCAATGCAGTGCATACTGAATGAGCGGGTCCCCGCGCCGTGACAATTTTTTTGGGCAGGGGGGAGAAATATTTCTAGCTACGCCACTGAAACAATGGGTAATAGTTTCTGGGTGTCTCTACTCAGGTGTGCAGTACAGTGACACTTTTATGCAGTACTGCTACAGTCTGCACATGTGCAGTAGCACATCTGTTTGGAAGTTGCACCTCTTTGCTGACTCTAGGTCCTAATGCCCGGAGTGTATGCAGCATTGTCGGCAGCATAAAGTGCTGCTCCCAACAAATCTTAGGCCAAACATGAAAAACATAAAGGATCTAAGAGTAGATAGAAGCCCACAAGGATAAATGATGTGAATACTGACACATACAGTATAAACAGTATAAACAGCATAAATATAAAACTACTGGAAACGTGCTTTGAGATAAAAAATATTACATTTAAGATAATTATCTTCGTTGATGCAATACTAAGATCTTAGAAAATTAGATCTACTATCTATCACAAATTCAAATCATTTGCTAGTAAAAATGTGTACAGTTTAGAACCTTGTACTGAATTCTTTATGACTAACACAGCAATTTGGTGAAGGATCACAATCTCTCCAGGAAAAAGTTACTTGGGCCAATAAAACACTTAGGGGGGTAAGTTACATAAGAGCTCTGCTTCGTGTACTGGCAGGGTACAGACTTCCCTGTCCTCCCAACGGGACCCTTATTCGCTGACACTCAGTGGGAGAGACTGCAGCTGCGTTGGCCAAACTATAAAACAGACGGTGTTTTGAATCCAGGGCATACTGTACACTGACAGGTTTGTCCTGAACAAGAAATGTCAGCTCCTTTTGCTAAAGTCAAATACGTGTTTATTGTCTATACAGAAAGTATATTTTGACTAGCGCTTTTTATTTTTATTATTATTATTTTATGCAGTGGAACATTTAAAGTCAAGTGAGCTATAAAGCTGTTGGCCAAGCTCAACGGCTAATATCGTTTCCTAACTGATATACGGTATATGGGCAACTGACAAAGGTAGGATGGCCAAAAACAGCACAAGTATCCATGGCACCATAGGGCAGAACTAGTGATTTAAGTACGTTGTTTGCAAACCTCCATACACCGAGTGCAGTTTTCAGAGTCGGACCACGGGATTTGCTGTTCTGCATTTTGGTGGGTGAAATGAACATCGCATCCGATAGCGGGTGGAGTGCAAACGCCTAAACGGCATGGATGGAAAAATCAGCAATTTCTGATTAGAACTGAAACCACCCAGAGGTTCTCAGCATCAGGCCTGATGTTCTAGGGGTGGCCTGAAAAAATGATTGTATCTCTGCCTAAGCATAATAAGTCCAATGCTGAGTACCACTTGGCCCTCGTGGTACCCCTGGCCTGGTCAAACATGGGTAAGTATCTACTTCTATTCCGACTATTATTATAATTAGAACTGGTGAGCTATGTACTGTATTTCAACCAAATATGAAGTAGTGTTCTGTTGCGGTCAAATTAAAAAAAGTAATAAGGACCATAATGCTGTGGTGCTTTAATTGGTGCATTCGGATCAGACTGGCTTTATGCTTGGTACTGTAGGTCGACTGCCCTAAATCTCCGATACCTATTCACTTATCTTCATTGGGTTACTAGTGAGATTGATAGTCATAGTGTCACTGGATGCTGTGCATGCTTTTGACTCCGTAAAGGGGACATATCTGTGGGAGGTTTTATCTAAATTCGGTATCAGCCCTAACATTCTTGCTTGAGTTAAATTGTGATATTCCAGGCCAGCTTCAGGGAGACCGGCAGGGTAAGGGGTGGTGCGGGGGGGTGGTTAGCCGCGGAGACCGACGGGGACTGGCGGCGAGACGGCGGGGACCGACGAGGTGCTCTGTCGGAACAGGGCGCACAAGAGCCTTGTGCGTACGCACCTCCTTCTGACAGCAGATGGCGGAGGCTCGTGGCTGGCAATTCGAATGCCAGCCCCAGCCTCAATGAGCCCGGTTCCATCTGTATGTAAATAATCTGTTTACCTTGGCCTGTGTATGTATTACTCTTATATGGATGAGTTCTGAGACACCCTATCACATATTCTGGGTTGTTCTAGTTCAGAGGTTCTCAAACTGTGGGTCCTGACCCCAAAGTGGGTCCTGGCCTTCTCAGCATGGGGTCGCCACTCCATGTTGCTGACCGTCAGGCTGATGACTTTTCTAATCTCAGTCAGTGATTCAAGGAGTCTGAGAAATCTGTTGAATTGTCTGTTACAATGTTAGACTCCTCATTCCTCCACAATGCTGCCATGTATGTGCTGTCTGCTGACTACACATGTGACAATATGACCTTCTGCAGTAACTTGCTGGTGTCCTGTAACTATTTTTGTTTTTCTGACAGAGTCCCAGAGCAAAATAGTTTGAGGACCCCTGTTCTAGTTAATGTAACCCTTTTACATGAACATTTTATGTCTATCAAGGGTAAAAATGTGCTCCAAATTCTTACAAAGTTTGGGGTCTCTGACATGAACCGGCTGATTAGTCTGGTTCTGTCCACTCTTTTTGGATCTTCTGTCCCCCAATGTTCACCTAGCTACCCACACGTTTACTTATATTCTGTTCTCAAATGTTGTTCTGATATATTGCCTTTGGCCCTTTTTCTATATTGTATTTATCACTCTCTGACAACTGAAGTCAATGGGGGAAATTACTAAGAATACGAATACGACTCAGTCATATTATTATTCTTAATACAAATAAATACGACTGGCATCGGTCATATTCTTACAGAAATATGATTCGTAAATAGGGCAAATTAGTAATCTGCTGTATTTACTGATTTGTATTTGGCTGATGGCGTAGGCAGGCGTATTCCACCAGATTCATATTCATCGGCAGCCTCCACAGATCTGTCAGATCCATGCAGGCTGCAGTGTAAAAAAACAAAAAAATTATAATAATTTTAAAAAAAAAGCGTGGGTTCCCCCCCCCCCCAACGGCCATAACCCTGGTTTAAAAAAAATCACGGGGCAAAAGAAATAGGGTCCTCTGGATGTTTTAAAACCAGCACCAGGCTGGTCCAGTTCGGATTCCCAAAATATGGGGGACAAAATGAGTAGGGATCCCCCGTATAGCAAGAACCAGCACCGGGCCCAACCAGCGAGCAGGAAAATGCAACAGCTGAAGGGGGGGGGGACTTTTATACAAGTCCCCCCAGCCAAAGCATTTACCCCCTGACTAGTCAGCCCTGGCAGGGATCCTGGGGAAGTGGGGACCCCCAATGAAGGGGCCCTCCCCTCCAGAATTTACCTGCACTGGCTGAAGCCCGGTGCTGTCCCTGGTGCCCCTGGGCTGATGTTTGTGTAAAATAAAGCTAAAACTATTGGGTTCTGCTGTGGAAATATGAGTCCCAGCAAACCTGGGCTGCTTACTGGGACTTGGAGAACCACAAGTCCCAGCATGCAGCCCATTTATAGGCTTGCTGGGACTATTATTTCCGCAGCAGAACCAATAGGCAAATAAATACACAAAGACACCTTAAAAATAAAACTTTATTTCATACATAGCCCGTGCATACAGATACTTACCTACAATATCTTGACCCGAAGCTTCAGTGCCCTTCTCCAGTAGTAATCCATATGGGGTACCTGTGGAAGGAAACCATACTCACCAGGATCCTCCAGCATAGATCGCGTCCTCTTCAATCCATGTAGGCAAAAACCAAACTGCCATGTACGTGATACCTGCATGAACTGAGGAGTAACTGCAGAAGGTTTGTTTGCATTTTGTGGCTCCTCCCCCCAAATAGCACTATTGGCCGCCTAGCAGCCAATCAGGAGCCACTAGATGGTCAATAGTGCTATTTGGGGGGAGGAACCCCGGAAAGTAAATCGTCTGCGGCTTCTCTCCCAGTGGAGGCACCGTGTACCAGCATGTTTTTTTTTATTTTGCCAAGTACGTGGATGCCTACATGGAATGAAGAGGACGCGATCCAAACCTAGGAGTTGGTAAGTATGCTTTCCTTCCCCAGGTACCCAGAAAGGATTACTACTGGAGAAGGGGACCGATACCTAAGTGTAAAGATAGGTAAGTACAGATGGAGCACCTCCCAGCTAGCGGTGGGGCTCACCATATTGGCGAGATGGCGCTCCATATGACTGGGATGCGCAAGCCAGTTACTGGGTGGTGGGGGACACGAACCCTGGAGAGGCGACGGGGACTGGGGGAGCTCAGTTAGAAGGGGATGCGCGGGGCTGGCAGGGGCTGGCAGGGCTGGTGGTTGGCGATCTGACCGCCAACCCCCGGATGGAAGAGGCCGGCTACAACTGTAGGTACAGTATGTGTGTATTTATTTATTAACAGTTTCTTATATAGCACACACATATTCCGCAGCGCTTTACAGAGAATAGTGGAACACTTAGCCTACCAGTATATTTTTGGATGGTGGGAGGAAACTGGAGTACCCAGAGGAAACCCACACAAGCACGGGGAGAATATACAAACTCCGCACAGTTAGGGCCATGGTGGGAGTCGGACCCATGACCTCAGTGCTGTGAGGCAGTAATGCTAACCATTACACCATCCGTACTGCCCAATTATATTAAAGTTCTATTTTTCTGGTGTGTGTTTGTGTGTTTATTTACCTATTGTTCTGTTGTGGAACTAAAAGTCCAAGCAAGCTGATTAATGGGCTGCATTCTGGGACTTGTGGCATGCTTTTTATTTATCCATGCAGGTTAAAGCCAATTAAGCCTGGAAAATGAGGGGGAAATCCCCGGAATTAGCGGCCATACTGTATCTTCTGCTGAGGTCCTCAGAAATCTCCTAATACTGCTTTCACATTGCAACCCTGCTTTCAACACATTTTTGTAAACGTTTCATAAAACGGATCAAAAGCCTGTTAAACCCCTTCACATTGCATGTTGTAACCAGTACTGTATATTACCGTTTATATACCGTTTTTGTACCTTTCACATTCAACCCGTTTCACCCATAAAAAACGGCTTCTTTGCAATAAAACGCTATTGTGCAATTCCTGCTTGTGGGCAGTGACAACATGCAGGGAGACAACCAATGACCTTTGTGCAGATTATCATGTGTAGTTCAAAACGGTTCTGGCCCGTTCAGACTGCAGGAAAAACGGCTCAGAACCATGTAGGATCCTGCTTTTAAAACGTTTTCAAATGCCGGTGTTCTGTAACCGGTAAATTGACTGGAGACCTTTCACATTGCAGCTGGTGCCGTTTCAAAATGCTAAAAAAAACGGCAATATACCGGCTTACAAGTGCAATGTGAAAGGGGTATTAGTTTGTAGCATGATACACTTCCTGTGAACATCAGACTTTGATAGATTAAAAAAAAGAAACAGGTTTCCCACTCACGCCTGATTGTCATCCCATAGATTGAAAATACCTGACTGATTTTTACCTTCAAAATACTGTATCTGCTAAGCCAGGCATGTCCAAACTGTGGCCCACCAGCTGTTATGAAACTACACATCCCAGCATGCCTTGCCATATTTTTAGCATTCCCTAATAGCAAAACTGGGGCAAGGCATGATGGGACTTGTAGTTTCACAACAGCTGGAGGGCCATAGTTTGGACATGCCTGTGCTAAGCCTAAAGGTTCTCAAACTTTTGACACTCACAGATATGGATCATTTTCTGTATTCAAAAAAATTAGAACACATTTTTTTCTCATTTGCTTTTATTTGGTTCTCTTTATCTACTTAAGGACTTGTGTCCTGAGGTAGCTTTAGACCAAACTTCAGCAGAAATATAGAAAATGATGAAGGGTTCACAAGCATCACGGTAGCAGTAGAGGTACAACTATAGACAGATATAAAGAAAACGTTTCTAGTGCTTCCTTCCTTGTGTTGCATTTTACACTGCTTGCAAATATTACATCATAAAGGATGAAGATGACATTTATTAGCCATTCTGTCCGCCAGGGGTCACATATAAACCCATAGCTGTACCAGACAATTAGTTAAGCAGGACACACACTATAAGAATATCTTTCCAATCTGACTAATTGGAATGAAAATCTGGTAATTTTGGGGAGCTAGTGACAACTGACAGTTTGCTCCCAAAACATTTAAACAAAAATGCCCACGATATTTGGTCGCACAACTTTTAATCGCATCGCATGGCATACACCCGATGCACTGCGATGCGATTTAAAATTGTATAAGCCCCCTATATGATGTTAAATTGTATAAGCACCCTAATGGGGGCTTACAATGTTAAATGCACCCCCACTATGAACGTGAACCCGAAGCGTGGCGAGCGGACGCGTAATACCTGTGAAGTAATGTGCTTCCCCTAACGAGGCTCTCTGTGCTCGCCACGCTTCGGGCTCAGTGGCTCGCTGCGCTCGCCACACTATATAAAATTAACTCCACACCGACGTGGATAGTGGAGGTATGAAAAGGTCGGAGGACGCGTATCGCCGCCGCTCGCCACGCTTCGGGTTCACGTTCATAGTGGGGGTGGCTCGGGGGTGCATTTAACTTTGTAGGCCCCCATTAGGGTGCTTATACAATTTAACATCGCATTCTATCGCATTGTATGCCATATACAATGGTATACAATTTTAAATTATATACCATTGGTTGCAAATTGCGTCGCATCGCATGCCTTATGGTCTGCGATGCGATGGGCACCGTGATAGTACACAAGTACTGTACCAAATGTTCATTCAGACAAATTAGTGAAAGCTTTTTGATTTAACCGATTTATTCAAATTTTTGGGAGCAAACGGTTGATTGTAATTTGTTCCCAGACATTACCAGTTTTTTGTTCCAACCGGCCAGATTGAAAAGATAATCTTCTAGTGTGTATCCAGTTTAAGAGTAGATGTAGCCCGGCGGACAACATTTTGAAATATTTTCATGGTATTTAGGTTTTGTGCCTTTAACTTGTTTGATTTAAAAGGATCAGGTTTACAGGACATCTGGAGATAGCTTTTGTAAAAGTCATTTAGAAGACTTTGGTCTTTATGATTGCTGAAAAAGAGGCTCATTATAAAAGAGAAGCCAGTAACGAGCACCATTGCTTCAATAGAAATGGTGGCAAAAACTGAAAATCACTATGTAGGGTATTGTACGCTTGGCTTTTGTCTTTTCATTTTGCCACCCATCCTCATTCGGTCACTTGAATGGGGGAGTTTATTAACTAAAGCTTTTAAGGCCCATTGTAGACTGTACAGCCAAAGGATATACAATTACTGGTTGCTATAGCAATATACAACACATTCAGTAGACAGCTTGTATATCTGCTGCGGTGCTTCATTCTAGAGAGACATGGGAACTGTTAACGATTACAGCACGGTTAACACGGTCGTAGGTCAAACATTCATGTTTCCTGTTTTGATATAGTTAGGCTGAACTCACTCAAGAGGATAAGCAACACGTTTCCTGTTGCCGGGGACTGAATGATTTACTTGCACAATTAATTGGTTCTCATCATATTATTACTGAAGTTGACTTAATTCGTCCAACATTATAAAGTGATAAGAGCCCATTGTGTTGGCTACAATACAAAATAGTCATTGAAACATGGAGACGAGTCGGGACGGATGCTCCGCTACACTCTCGGATATCAGAATATATAACTGTAGATAATATTTATAGCGAAACGTTCTTTACTTCTCTGTGACTGTTTATCCACCAGTGGGGATATCTACTATGTATTATGAACTCAATATGGGAAGGAAATGTGGGCGGCACAGACAGCTGAATGGACAAGGGCAATGTGGTCAGCCATGTTTTGTAACATCTCGTATAACAGGCAAAATGAACATCACTCAAAAAGACATTTGGTTCTCTAGAGGTTACTAAGGTTATTCTCTCAGTCTTCCTCGTGTTGTTTCCATGGCTGACAGGAAGTAGGTAGAGTTTTCTCCATAACAACTATATGTGTCGCCCATAATCACAATTTCCTAGGGTAACGAGGGACGTTACAAAGGAGCAGCCATCCATGGTGCATTTCTGACTGGGGGCACAGGGATTTAAATATGTTAGGTTCAGTTCACAGCAATCAGTGTTGGGGTAGCATCACATTTATTTTGGCCCAGGTACCAACATTTTTAATTGCAGCTGTTATGTTTCCTGACTCAATAGGTACAACACAGATAGGCCCAGTGAAAGGGGGTTCTAAGGAGACACATGCACAATGCCCCAAGCTCCTTAGGGCCCCTGGTACGGCTGCTGAGAGGGGGGGCGGGTACTAATTACCCAGGCCCGGCGAGGGCCCTGGTCCGACACCCGCCCCCTTCCCCCTCATCCCTCCCAGGTAGCACACACCTACAGCATGTGCTGACAACAGGCTCAGCATGAGCGTCTCACTGACAGTGTGAGAGCTCATGCTGAGCCTGCTGTCAGCACAGCACATGCTGTAGGTATGTGCTGATGCTGAGAGGGGTGGAGACAATAACACTCCTCCCTCAACTTTAAAGTGTGTTTTCACCCCCTAAACGGTTTGGGGACGTGGCCTAATTGTGCACGGTGGACACTCCTCCCACAATTAGGCCATACCCCCACCATTTTACTGGGGCCCAGCATACCTCTCGGCTGCCCTGGGCACACACCCTTACCATGCAGTAAATGCTTGATCAACCAACAGGCTGATTAGGCTGCAGCCTAGGTTGCCACAAATCTAATGTAATCCCCATCATAACGGGAATGCACTGCCCCTACAGCAACTGCAGAGGCTGCTTCTCCTGGGTGTGCCAGGATCTACAAGGCAAGCAAGAGTTCCGGGGCAGAGGGTGCAGGAGGAGACAGGAGACTAGGGATGGAGGCAATGTTCCACAGATACAAGGAAGGAAATAAGAGAAGGGTGGATTATAGTTGACTGCAGAGCAGTGGATGCTGATGTGTGCCCCTCCACACAGCCCACCCTCCACAGCAACAGCAGCGTGAACTGCATCACACAGAGAGGTCCAATAAGACCAAAGCTCTCTCACAATGTACGGTACATCCCCAGAGTAGCCATACATGGCATACCCTCCAACATCTGATGGGCAGAAATCGGTACACACCCAGAAAGCGGGTGTGGTCACGGGTAAAGTGGGTGTGGACAATGGTAAAGGTGCATGACCATCCCCTTTTCAAATGAGTACTGGGCATTTAAAATAAAATAAAAAGTGAGCACTAATAATATAAGTATTATGCACAGTATGTGGCAGGTGTATACAATCCTGATGACATCACAAGATACTAGATTCTGACACTGTCACCCTGCATTATGCACCCACCCCTGACTCTGTCACCCTGCAGTGTGCTCACTTAGGGCTCTGTGACCCTTAGTGTGCAATTACATTACTGCAATTACATCACTGCTGAATGACACAACAGGAAGCGCAGGGTAAAAATCTTTAGTGTTCCAGCTCTGCACTGTGGGACTCCGGCCCTCTCATCCATACATACATACATCCATCCATACACTGATTCCATGCATCCCACCCCTCCCCCACGCTAGGGCACACACCAGACAGCCACTTCTTCAAGGGTGTCAATTAATATGGATCTTACTGCTGGCCCGGGGAGACGCTGGCACTGCTGAATATCCATGGTGTTCCTGGTGAGTAGGCGGGGGAGGAGGAGTGAGGAGCGCCGCTGCATGTGACCCCTGTCTCCCTGCTTATGGAACCGCTGGCGGTGGGGCGCATAGACGCTGGTCCTGGGGTTGGCGGCTTCCGGTGACAGGCAGCCGCCGGGCAGCTCCGCATGTGGTGGGGTGCCGGTCATTAGAAGGTGCCTGTGCACCCCTGGCACCCCCCTGCGCACGCCTATGACTCCGGGTGGCTTCTGGAGACCCTGGGGTTAGTACCCCATACCTCCCAACAGCCCCGAATTCAGCGGGACAGTCCCGATTATCAGGGCCTGTCCCGCTGTCCCTCCCGTGGCAGGCAGTGTCCCGCAGTGAGGGGGGGCTGTTGGGAGTCCCCCCTGTCGGCTGCTAAGCAGCGGGGAATAAATGCTGTGCGCACGCACACAGCGTCTATTCCCGTAGCCAGGGGGCTGGGGGCATGGCTAGAGGCTCACAGAGCCTCTGGGTCATGCCCCCATAGCGGCAAAATGGGGGCGTGTCCTCACGGGAAAGCCGCGAGTATAGACCACACCCCCAAATTAGGCCACGCCCCGAAATTTTCAAAGCGCCTGTTGGGAGGTATGGTATCCACGTGTATAAGAGGTGGTTGGGGCAGGCCTGAGCCGGCAATGCGACTGACTCAGTAAAGGGGGGGGGTTTGGGTCAGCCCTAGCTGTGTGCGTCGAATCCGCGATGATGTCATGATGCCCCACGCTGGCCTGGGACCCGCGCAATGCACTCTTGGGAACGAGTGCTGACTGCAGTGACACACAGCCTGCAGTGACTTATACCCCTTTTACACCGCCGAAAAATCCGGGTCAGCGGCGGGTCAGACCCGGATCCGCGGCGGTGTAAATGGGGGGTATCCGTTTCCATTTACACGGGTCCTCTACCCAGGTCCTGACCTGGGTAGAACACGGATAGGACCCGTGTAAATGTCGGTGTAAATGGTCCCGCTGCGGGTGCAGGCACCCGCAGCGGGTCCACAGCGTGCAGCGCTGGGGAAGATGTTCCCAGCTGCTGCGGGAGGAGGGGGGTCCCTGCGGCTGCTGAGGAGAGGGGGGTACCTGTCAGCCTGCTGTGCTGGGGGTACGGGGGTGCTAGGGGTGCTGGGGGTACCTGTCCTGCCTGCGGTCGGATCTCAGCGGAGAAGATGATGTGCGCCGCTGCTGTATCACCCCCCCCCCCGCATCCGGCAGCCGGTCCCTGCGGCGTATGGAGTGTCAGTATCGGCGGTCCCTCCAGCGCATAGGAACTAGTACTAGTTCCCATGCGCCAGAGGGACCCCCGCCACTGACACTCCATACGCCGCACGCCGCAGGGACCGTCTGCCGGGGAGGGGGGGGGGTGGTACAGCAACGGCGCACATCATCTTCTCCGCTGAGATCCGACCGCAGACAGGACAGGTACCTTCAGCACCCCCCAGCACCCCGGTACCCCCAGGTACACCAAGCACAGCAGGCAGGACAGGTACCCTCCGGCACCCCCAGCACCTTAAAAAAAAAAAAAAACACTTAACCTGGGTCAGCCCTGATATATATATATATATATATATATATATATATATATATATATATATATATATATATATATATTATATTTCTATATATTATATATTTCTATATATATATATATATATATATATATATATATATATATATATATTTCTATATATATATATATATATATTTTTCTATAAATATATATATAAAATATTATTTAAGGCAGGGCTGACCCAGGTTCAGTGTAAATGGTGCAGACCCAGGTCCGACCCAGGTCAAAGTGCTGTGTAAATGGGGTATAAAGCAGGGTCAGACCCTGGATACTCCAGCATTCAAAGACCAGGGTCCGACCAGGGTTTTTGGTGTAAAAGGGGTATTAGTCTAAAAATGTTTAAAAACGGTACATTCGGTACAATAGTTATTTTCCGGTACAGACCATTATAAAACGGTACTGTAACGGGAAATTCGGTACAGTTGGAGGGTCTGGAGTGGTCATGTATGCTACTGTAATAAAACTGTGCATAAGGTATATGGACACATATATATATATATATATATATATATATATATATATATATATCATACATATATATATATATATATATATATATATATATATACACACACACACACACACACACACACACACACACACACAGGATAAACCTTTGTCAAGTTATCCAAAGCAGTAACAGGCCCTATCAAACTTAAAATTAATTGTAGAAGGAACCAGATACAGTTGGAGCCCCTGTCAACTTTGTTCCTTAGGTCCCGACTCACCATGGCTATCCTATTGTTCTCAGCAGCAATACAATACATAGAACAATACAGTAGGGGATTAGCAGAGTAATCCTATTACTCACTTAATCCAATTAACAGGCTAAGGGCCAGATTCTCTAAACTTCAAAAGTGATAAAATGGAGAGTGATAAACAGCCAGCCAATCAGCTCCTACCTGCCATATCATAGACTGTGTTTGAAAAATGTCAGACAGGAGCTGATTGGCTGGCTGTTTATCACTCTCCATTTTATCACTTTTGAAGCTTAGAGAATCTGGCCCTAAATGAGGAGGGCTCCATCTGTAGATGACAGTTTAATTGTGTCTATGCAGTTATATATATATATATATATATATATATATATATATATACTAGGTGTTTCATCACGCCCTACGGGCGCTCTTTACACCGTCGTAAGGGGCTCCGCCTTTTAACATGTAAACCCGTGATGTTGCGGTTGGGTGTGGCGGTGATGTGGGTGCTTGGGGGTGGTATAGGAGATAGAACACACTGTAATGGTTATTACATATTAGGTCCATTATATATATTATGCCGCACACTGTAATGACTATTGACTCTTAGATATCATGCCACATAACTGCCGCTTACGTACATGCTTGTTGCTAGGAGTGACATGCTTGTTGTCAGGAGTTTTTTGGTTAATGTCAGTGGTGACATGCTTGCTGCCAGGGGTTACATGGGGCTAAATATATAAGAGATTTCAGTTTTCAAAACGCTGGATAAGGATTTGCTAAGTTCCGCAGTAATAACAGGTAAGTTGACAAATGACACAGGCCCCTGCAGAGGTATATGGCCATTAGGTCGACACACCAAGGGTTGACATGCATTGGGTGGATCACTGAAGGTCAACATGGCTTAGTTCGACAGCCGAAATGCCTAAGGTCGACATGAATGGAAGGTCAAGACAAGCATTAGGTTGACAATGGCTAGGTCGACATGGGTTTTTCACCTTTTTTTGAGCCGACAGGCGGTATTTCATGCCCTTCCCTCTACTAGGTGTGGTGGGAGAATAGAATAGTGTGCAGAGAGTAACGAGGCACCGTGCCCAAATTTGAGTGGACGCACTGTACCTACGCGGTGTCCATGTCAACATGCGGGACCATAAAAAAAAAAAATGAAAACCCCATGTCGACTTTTTAACTGTCGACTTATTCATTGTCAACTTAATGCTTGTGTTGACTTTCCAACGATGTCGACCTATTTCCGGTGTCGACCTTCAGTGGTCGACAAAATGCATGTCAACCTTTGGTTGGTCGACCCAAGGACCCATACCTGCTGCAGAGACCACTACCGTGACCATTTGGTACAAAAGGTTGCACGTGGCCCCTGAGGCGTGGTGGGGTGCTTCTTACTAATCCTGCTTCACTCAGACACAAATGTACATGGCTCATTTTTACATTTAATTCTGTTTTCTGGGCCCTTCGTGTCCATTCACAGTTCCTGTATCCCCCAATGCAACACTTGAGACTTTATTGCTTTGCCTGGTGAGGAAAGAAAACACTTCAGGGTAGAATTGGCTGATACATGGGGAAAGTATTGCCTGGATTTAACCAGTAATACCAAGTGACCATTATGTGGTTTCCTATTTGAAATGTGTTTGTTATGACTGGAAACTTTTTGAAAGCTTAAGGCCAATAATCATTTCTCCAGTTCTGCGCAAATGATTTACAACGTAGAGAATATGATACTAGCACAAGACAAGACAGCCCCCAAGTGGCCAATTAGAATAATGCAGCAGAAATTCCATACACAATGGCCCTTATTCTAGTTGACTCGGACGGATGCGTATTTTCGGACGGACACGAGTGTTCTTAGCCCCGCCTACCATACGGATCGCTCACACCATCCAAATGCGGTAAGACACCGAGCGAACGGACCGCGAGTGGATGTGTCATGTGAACAACTCCCCCATCTGTGGGAACCTCCCCCATCCTCCGATGGTCGCCGACCATCGAATGATGGACCGAGGGGAGGGCAGCACCAGTGCTCCAGACCACTTGGACATTTCTCTGTGCAAAAGCAGGGATATGGGCGGGCAGCTGGCATCCGACTATGTCAGCTGTCCGCCCCCCACATGTGCGTCACGGCTGCATTACCATACGTACGCCCAGCGTTTTCAAGGGCACGCTCATGAAACGCGGGGCATAGGCATATGGTAATGAGCCCAAACAGCCCTTCACGCCCCTCTCCACCCCCTGCTCAGATGGTTCCGTACAATCGTTTTCTGTACCGAATTCACGCCGTATTCGGACGCGAGCAGCGTTCGCACATGCGCAAACACAATACATCAGCCGTCCAACCGAACACACTGCCATCCCACTCAATCAGAATAAGGGCCTATGAGGGAGTACAAAAACTCAAAAAAATGCTCCTATTTATTTATTATTTATTAACAGTTATTATCTTATATAGTAGTCTCATATAGCGCACGCATAATACACAGCGCTGTACAGAGAATAGTTGAACATTCACATCAGTCCCTGCCCCAGTGGAGCTTACAATCTATATTCCCTACCACATATACACGCACACACAGACATTCTAGGGTTAATTTTGTTGGGAGCCATTAACCTACCAGTATATTTTTGGATTGTGGGAGGAAACCGGAGTACCCGGAGGAAACCTATGGGGAGAATATACAAACTCCACACAGTTAGGGCCATGGTGGGAAATGAACCCTATTGCATATACTAAAGTTAGTGACACACAGCAGCTGGTGCACAGTCACACAAGGAATGCTATGCACAGTTGCGCACTACTCTCTCTGCATACTTACGGCATTTTCGAATGTATCATTTTCGCCGTGGAGGGTAATGCCAGATTTTTCTGGTGTTACTTTATAAAAGCCTATGGGCATCTTTTCGAATACTGTCCACCCCTGCTTGACCGCATCGCCTGCGCTGCCCCCCCCCCCCCCCTCATTTCTGGGCAGCCTCTTGCTGTTCTGCCTGGACCCAGTGACCTTCCTAGCAATGGTGACTTCCCCTTATGGGTGCAGGGAGGAGGAGGAGCCTGGGAATCCCTGCAGCCATCTGAAGCAGGAGGCTCCCAGGCGCAGAAGGTGAGAGGGACCAGCGGGGACCTCTCACCCGGAGCCGGCTGCTTTGCAAAGGGCAGCTCTTTTCACAAGAGCTGCCCTTTGTGTACTGGTGCTAGTATCAAACTGACTGAGGTAATAATTAAGACACCTGTCACAGACACTGTAAGAAAGAAGGGGGCCTCTGCGCAGGCTCCAATTGGTCCCCCTCCTATCAGTCGGTAGAGTAGACTGTGGAGATAGCAAAAAGGATAAAAAGAGTGTTTGATTGTCAAGACACTTGGTGTTTCTTACGGGATGCTGTACCTTGTTTGTCTGCACTTTCGTTGGAAACATCTATCCTTTTTGTAGACTCTAGAGTTGTCACAATCTTTAATACACATGTGTGAATCACCAGAAAATGGCCGCTATTATGATTTTTGCTGCTATGCAGCCATGTATACTTACATGGATGCAGGGTGTGAACTCCCTGGACCCAGATGCCCGTGTGCACCGCCCACCTTTCACCCATTATAGATATGCCAGTTCTATCTGTGCCTAAGTATGGGTATCCTTAAAAGCTAGGCTGTTGGCAGGGCTGGTGAAAGGTTTTTCGGCACCCTAGACAAAACTTTAACTTACTGCTCCCACCACCACTCACACACCAATACCGACTTTCCTGGACCTCAGGTGACAGTGTGGAGGTGGCATCCAGAAGTCCAACATCTGCTGCTTGCATTAAGTTCAATGAGAATGTCTCTCAGAGTCAGACTTAAATTTAAGATAGACTCGGTGTTGCCCCAAGATTTTTTAACCCCTACCAGGTTTGTGATCTTGTCTGCATATACAACATGAATGCACTGTACATGTAGAACAATAGGGGACCAAAATACTAACTGGAGGAGACGGTGTGTTATAACTGCCGACTTTGATTGGCAGGAGGATATATCTTGGTGTAGTTTCTATAGAAGCAAAGCAAGCACTTATGTTCGTCAGTGATCCTTCTTCACCAGGTAGCTGACCCTCATAGACCCTAATAGAGCAACAATGAACACAGGGGGTTATTCTTATCCATTCGGTCCTCTGTGCATTCGCACAGAGGACTGATGGTGCGCGTCTGCGCATATGCAGGCACATTTCTGCGCATGAGCGGTTCGCCGGGCGCACACACCCATGGTGGCGTGCGGGGGGGGGGGGGCGGAGAGTGCCGGCCTGCCCCATCACCATATGGGAACGCCCAGTGCTCTTATATAAGCATGCACGCACCACATCATTCGATGGTCGGCGACCATCGAAAGATGTGGGTGGTTACCCGAGGCATGCGAATGGATGTTTATGTAAAACATCCATTTGCAGCCTGTGCGGGCGAAGCCGCACTTCTAGGGGGCGGGGGTGGGCGTTAATTCGCCGGGCAGGGTTTGGTGGACTCGCAAGGCTGCAAACTCGCAGCCTTGCGAATCCACCAGAATAACCCCCACAGTGTGGACCATGAGCCCTAGAACCAGGAGAGGCTCCAGAGGTGGGGCTGCAGCACGGTTCAAAATTCAAATAGAGGAGCCACGCCCACTGCCATTTCAAACTGAGGGGTAGATTTATGAACAAACGATCAGGGGAATATGTGCTATCCCCGTGCCTTATGGCAGGGGATAGCGCTTCCCCTGATTTATGACACCCGCTGAGCGGGTGTCTATCGTGTGGGGCAGGAGGCATAGCGCAGCTACGATATTTCGTGCTGCGCGCCTGCCTCCTGCCCAATTTATGAACGGTCAGCATCGCTGACCGTTCCGCCGCCTGCAGCTATTGACTTCGACAGCTGCAGACGGCGATGCCCTATGCCTACAGCAGGGACAGCGCTGTCCCTGCTGCTGGCTCTGAGCTGCGCTGGGATCTCGCGTGAGTAGCGAGATCCCGCGCATGCGCAGTCCTGCCGGCCAGGGAGAAGCAGACAGCGCGCGCTGTCAGCTGGAGGGGACATCGCCGGAGGGGGGAGTTAGCGCTCCCCCGCTTCGGCGGCAAGATCTTAGTAGATCTTGTCGGTGTCCCCTCCTGCTTCGCCTCGCTACTGAGTGCTCTTAACGCCGCTATAATAAATCTATCCCTGACTCACTGGTAGTTGCTGTTGTTCCCCTATTTGAATTTTGGACTGAGCTGTAGCCCCACTTCTGGAGCCGCCATTGGTCAGAACATGACTGGCAAAGGCTTTCCAGGGAAGCAGAACACATATCCCTATGGGACCTTCAGCCCATTTTAGCAGTGCCGCTACTGCCAGAGGAGGGGATATGCCAGGCACAGCATCCACCAGTGGAACTGGACCCAGGGCTGCTAGTGCTGCACTTGGGGAAAGCAAATACCAGTCGGCACTCACCAAGCATTAGGTGGATATGCATTAAGGTTGACACAACTGAAGGTCGACATTCAGGAAGTTCGACATGACTGAAGGTCGACATGGGCTAGGTCGACATGGGTTAGGTCGACAGGGTCATGAGTTCGACATGGGGAAAGTTGACGGTTATAAGGTGGACATGAGGTTTTTCACTGTTTTTTAAACCGACATGTGCCAACAGGTGGTATTTCATGCCCTACCATCCACTAGGGCGTGGTGGGTGAATAAAATAGTGCGCCAAGTGTAGCGAGGCACTGTGCCCGAAGCATGGCAAGTGCAGCAAGCCATGCGTGGGGACGCGGTGTTACGTTTCAGTGTCCATGTCGACTGTGTTGACATTCGGGCCAAAAAACAGTGAAAAACCCCATGTCGCCCTAACCCATGTCGACCTAATGCTTGTCTACCCAATGATCCCATTCCATAAACAGTGAGCGGAGGGGAGACAGAAGGCTGAGGTTGCGCTACCAGAACCAGAAAGAAGGCGCTGGCTTCAGCAAGCTATGACAATACCGTAGTGTACAACGCACAGATCCACTGTAGCTTGCAAGGGTTGCAAAATAATAAATGAGATTGCCCGACAGACACTCCTATTCATTTTCAATTCATCACAATATCCCTAATTTAAAGTCCATAAAGAACAACTGCAGAACAGAACAAAAAGAACCCTTGGAGGCGCTTCTCAATCAGTTAGTGTGAGACGGCAGCTGTAACAATTAGGGGAACTTAACTCACTGTACTCAGACAAACACAGAGCCATCAGCAAGTATAATTACAGAGAGAACTAACATTGTAATTAGTAAACTCTGACCATTGCAGCAATTAATAAAAATTATCATATCATATATTCATAAACTGAACAGATGAAGAATCTGATGCACAGCTGTTCTCATTGGAATAAAGCAACAGAAAGGAAAACTCATTACAGGCTAAAAAAAACATCAGTTTAATAATAGCTAAATATAAATAACCATCAGCGGCGGCTCCTACCTGTGCTTAGTAGGGGGCTGCCACTAGCCGTGCTGCCTGGTCCCCGCCTCCGGCCGGGTCCCTCCACCTGTGCAATGCAGCAGGACCCATGTGGGGCCATTTCCTCCCACCCTCCCACTAAGAAAAGGATAATAAACGAATACCTGGCTGGGGCAAAACAAAATTAGGATGACCTCATCAGGACTAGCACCATATTTCTTGCAATAGAAGGATATGATAAAATAGGTTCATTCTGGTCATTGCAGGATAATACTTGAGGGAGAAGCAGTATAAAAAAAATATATGTAAGGAGAAGCAGATAAAAAATAATAGAACATCAGCTGTTTCCCCGCTGCAAATCAAATAAGTGTATACAGTAGTTAAAGTGCTATCCGACAAGGCTATACATAACAGAGATAATTAAGATCAAGAGGGAACAGAAACAGCACCCACAGAAATGAGATATTATAATATCAAACATACGTTCAGCCGGCGCTCTGTACTGTGTAAGAAAAAAAAAAAAAATCTCAGACAGCGCATGACACATAAACAGTAAAGAATATACATATATATATTATCAAAAGATAAATATATGTATGGATAGCGTTCTAATTTATAACAAGACCTTAATCAGGCCAACTTTTAGTCCCCTGAGGAAGCAAGGCAGTCTCTTGTAAAAAATGACAAATCTCTCGAGGACAGACAGGAAAAAAGGTGCACCGTGCACTAGACAAAGTCCAGAAGCAAATCATATTTACTGATAACTGGACAGAGAAGTAATTGCAAATTATGGCAACATCACGTCTTGCAGGGGCAGCACAGCGATTATTCTTGGAATTGTAAATGTCGGCATGAGAGGACAGGTCCATTGTAACAGCCCGGACCTTTGCAGGAGGTGTTAGATGAGCAGTGGGTATATAAAAATCCTCCACATCAGGTATATCACAACTGTCAGGTACATAAGAAGACACTGTAGCACCTCTCAGCACATCATCCAACTGGCGATAAAGTCTTGCAGAGGAGGCATATATCGCATTCAGAATCTGTTTAACAGAGGATTCCATTGTCACAGATAAGCGCATATAAAGGCGAGCCGTTAGTAATAGGATGGGCAGATGAAGGTGGCTAGCACACCTCCAGGTAGAAAACGGCAGTCGCACTGGACACTTTAGATATAGAATCCTATAGAATCCTAGGACCGTCCACCACCTCAGGGGTCACTGTATTTCGGATCTGAGAAGCGGCAATAAACCTCAGGGATCCTGGATCAGAAGTTATTAATAAAGCTGTTTCAGCCTGCAACAAGCGCCACAGCCCAGGAGACGCGTGGGCAATACAAGATGGCGCCGACACTCCCCGTGCGGTAAGCGGCAGCACGTCTTCAATCAAGACGGCTTCCCGCTCCCTCCGCTGCAAATTCCGGAGAGACACCAGCACCTATCCCGCAACCCACCCGGTCACCCGGTGGGGCGGCGCTGCACTCGATCCTGGGGAGCACACTCAGAGATCCACAGGTCCTGGTAGCCGGATCAGCAGTGGGCCGCAGCAGGCAGCCCCCTCAATATGTCGGGCGGAGTCCACCAGCGCGCAGCCTTAGAGGCACCTGATACTCAGGTATGCTGTCGGATTGCAGGCATAGGCTTCGGAGCAGTCAGCGGGGCATAGGAGGATATTTAGAAGGATATTCAGCAGGAGCTCCGGGGAGATGCTGCCTGTTCCCTGCTCGGTCAAGCCACACCCCCCAACCCAGGATTTTTAAATAAGTGGAAAAGGGGTATATAGAGGATGTTAGGTAGAAACAGGATTGGCAGTAATGTCTTAAAACAGGGAAAATCAAATGCGTCCTTGCAGGTAGCTGTAATTTACAAAGTATATTTTGATATATTATATTTTGATTATGCTTTTCCATTATTGAGATGGACAGAATATATGCACTCTGCAATTTATCTCTGCAATTGTACTCACAGACAGCTCAGAGGGAACAACAGTCATTTATTTTTGCACAACTTAGACATACCCCCGAACTAGGGTTACCACCTAGTCCCTTTAATTCCGGACACATATTAATTACACAGGTTCTGTGGCTGGCTGACTTCAAGACTCCACTTCACCTGATTTTAAACAGCCACAGAACCTGTGTAATTAACATGTGTCCGGAATTAAAGGGACTAGGTGGTAACCCTACCCCGAACCCACCACACCCACTAGTTGTCGGACCCAATGACACGACTCACTCTGAATCACATCTGAATACCATTCTTGTCTTTGTTGTACAGCGAGGGGGGGGGGGAAGAGTCACAATGATACGATTATGCAGCGACACACTCAGATCGACCCGCATTCCCACCGGCCAAATGTTCCCATCCCACAGTGATACAGGTTGAGTATCTCTTATCCGAAATGCTCGGGACCACAAGCATTTGGGATAAGAGGTTTTTACGGTTTTTGGATATTTTTTTGTTAACATACTTACCTGGTCCCCCTGATGGATGGTCCTCCGGCATCCACAGCGGCCTCAAGATCTTCTTCGGTTGTTCCAGGGGTGCATTGCGCAAGTTTACAGGTGCGCCAGTGACGTCACTGGCACAATGCACTCCTGGGAATGCTGAAGAAGATCCTGAAGGCCGCCAGGGACATCGGGGAATTGGTAAATATGAAAAAAATTCCGAAATATTCATTAAAAACAGATTTTTTGGAATATTTCGGATAAGAGATCTCCGGATACGGGAGTCTCGACCAATTCTCCACTTGGGCTTTCAGTTCTACAGTAACATCATGTTGATGGCAGAACACTCCATTCTGTATATACTTTTGCATGTAAAACTGAATAGGACAGTTAGATAACATGTTCTACAGGAAGCTGTAGAATACAGAATGTTGCCTGAAGTAACTGATACTCAAAAAAGTAGCGAGGTGGATTCCGGAGCAGATTTCTCAAAGCTTGTGGAGAGAGGTAAAGTACAGACCAATTAGCTCCTGTTATTTTTAAAGGCTGTGTTTGCAAAATGGAAGGAGCTGATTGGTTCTCGCCAAACTTGTTAACCTGACTTGTTTACCTTCTTTTGTAACATACTGTATCAACTTTATTTGCACTTTACAATCCTAACAGTACTGAATTATCCCAAATGACCAGCAGCCTTCCATGTATCAGACACTTTCCAGAGATAGTTACAGGGCCAGGCAGGACGTCACTAGCCGTTTAGTTTACAGAAGGTTTTACAGCCAAAGAACTAAAGGTTTATAATCTGTTTTTCATTTACATATTTCTGGAACAAACATGAGGTCATTACAATACAATGGCTATAGCAGGCCAGAAAATAGATTTCTGTTTAATAGCAATGTCCTTGCAATGTGAGCCAGCTTTGTGTGACAGATCTAAGCACTTTCTTCTAGTGAAAACTGTTAAAATATTTTGTTTACACTGAGGGTTAGATACAGTATAGCAAACCTTGGAGAGAGAGAGATTAAGTGCCAGCCAATCAGCTTCTAACCATGGGTGGTATCCTATCAGCCATGGTAAATAACTGCGGCTAATGACCTCACCCGGAGATATCCAATTAGCGATGATGTTGGGACTTATCGGGTATTTGACAAAAACAAATCCAGCATAAGAAGCCATTTTTCCCCATAAATGTGGCTACAAAAACATGTTGGATTTGTGCAGATTATATGTGTTTTCACATGAAAAAGCAAAAAATTAATTGGATACACCCCCCCCCCCCCCCAATAAATAAATTTTGACGGCTATTTGAATACCCCCCATGGACTATAAGGTGCCAGAAGATGATTGGTTAACACTTAGTGGGTATTCAATCCCAGTTGAATTTTTTCTTGGCATAATTAAAATTCACCCTATTCAATTCCAGTGCCGATTTTCGTCTGGGCGAAAAATCCAGCATTGGAAATCGTTTCTACCTATCCCGATTCACCGCCCCCCCCCCCCCCCCCCAAAAAAAAATTAAACGGCATCGGTGAAAATGGACTCAAGAACGACTGTGAGTGAATACTAATCAGGGAATTCTTGCTGATTTTTCACCTGACCAGGGAATTCCTGTATCTCTCTCCAAGTATTAGTACAGGTTGAGTATCCCGTATCCGAATATCCGTTATCCGAATTATTCCGAAAACCATACATTCCAGAAAGTGAAAAAAAAAAAAATTTGCCTAAAAACTTATTTGGGACATATGTAACAGCACTACTGAGGGAATGATATGGAACTGGAACTATATATGTTCAAGAAAATTATTGCTTGGCATTAAAATTCAGTATCTGATATAGTACACAAATTTTGTTTCATGTTTTGAAACCTTGTTTTTTGAACAAATAAAATATATTTGTGTGTATTTTGTGTGGTTGATGTGTTTATACAACATAATTGCAATATACTTCAAAATACATCACTGAAATATTAAAATATTCCGAAATAAAGAATAATCCGTTATCCAAAATTCTCCTGGTCCCGAGCATTTCGGATACGGGATACTCAACCTGTATATAGGGCAGGCATGGCCAAACTGCAAAGTGTGGATCTCCAGCTGTTGTGAAACTACACATCCCAACAGGTGGAGGGCCATAGAGTGGCCATGCCTAATATAGGGGGTTATTCAGACCTGATCGCATGGCTACAAATTAGTAGCCATGAGCGATAATCTGCGCATGCATACAGATTGTAGTATGCATGCGCAAGGCCATCACGCGATAGAATCCTGTTAATTTTTTTTAATCGCTGGTCGTGTGCAAGTTGATTGATAGAGAAACAGTGTTTGGGGGTGGTAACTGCCCATTTACTGGGACGGTCAGGGAAAACGCAGATGTGCCTAGTTGTTTAATGGGATGTTGTGCGATGTCAGCTCTGGCCACGAGCAGCCTGTTTCTATCGCAGCCTCCAAGTAAGTCTTGGGCTACGCACAGACTGCGCACACTGGGAAAATCATTAGCTGGTGAGCTTCTTGCTAATTGATTTGCAGCGAATCACCAATCCATCTAATTTTTGCACGACCTGCTAAACAATTGCCAAGCTTGCGCGGGGCGGGATTTCACTATGGCTGGGTGGTAACCATCTCATCGCAGGGTTCTGCAATTTAGCATCCCGGTGATCAGGCCTGAATAACCCCCATAGACCCCTTAGAAGTAGATTGGGGGTGGGGGGGACTGAGCAACTGTCACTGATCATTCCATGATATCTTTATGTCCTGAATTTGTTTTTCTAGATTGACATAATTAATTTTACATTATGATGAATTATCATATATTATATAACAGAGGGGTTAGCAACTGTCACTGATCATTCCATGATATCATTATGTCCTGAATTAAGCTCGGTGAAGTGTCTATATTTATCACCGGCCAATCAGCTCCTAACTGTGAAGTTACAGGCTTGGTTTGAAAAATGACAGGTAGGAGCTGATTGGCCAGTGATAAAAACCAGACACTTTATCACTTCCCCGAGCTTAATAAATCTACCCCAGGATATCTTACCTGCCATGGTACAGTAGTAAGGTACAGATGTAGTAATATCTTTGATCAGGTGATCAGGGCCACAGTCTGTTATCTCTCATATGAGATGTCCTGGGAACCTACTTTACTAGCAGATGACATTAGCTCATTTCAGATATAGCCAATGTACAGCTGTCTATGACAGCGGTCTCTTGATGGTAAGTGATACCACAATGGAACACTGGCAACATTAGACAGCGGTCAGAAAGAACAAAAATCCCTTGTGTCTGCATATTTCATGTATTTTTGATTTGGGATTGGTTTAGGATCCCGGCGGTCAAAATCCCGACCTCCGAAATCCCGACAAGGGGGGGACGGGACGTGGATCGTCCCCCCTTGCGGGCTCGTTGTGCTCGCCACGCAGCTGGCCCGGTGCCTCACTACGCTCGACACACTAATTTATTCTCCCTCTATGGGTGTCGTGGACACCCACAGGGGGACAAAGTGCCAGGATTTCGACTGCATCCCTTAAGATTTCTGTGACGTTTGTATTAAAGGCAGGAACAGATATGAATAGGGATACGGTCGTTTTATCGAATGACATTAGGTCGAATGTCATTTGGTCGACCCCACTAGGTCGAATGTGTAAAAAGGTCGAAATGGGTTTATGTCGAACTTCCGACTATGTCGACTGCCATTAGGTCGACTGGGGTTAGGTCGAATTGCTCTTTTTGGTTTTTTTTTGGTGCCGACATGTGCCGACAGGCGGTGGTTCATGCCCTACCATCCACTAGGGCGTGGAGGAGGTTATTAAAGCTGTGGCGAGGGTCCGAATAACTATGTCAACAGTGTCCATGTCGACACTGTTGATATTTCGGCCAAAAAAAAACCAAAAAGAGCAATTCGACCTAACCCCAGTCGACATAGTCGGAAGTTCGACATAAACCCATGTCGACCTTTTTACACATTCGACCTAGTGGGGTCGACCAAATGACATTCGACCTAATGTCATTCGATAAAACGAACCGTATCCTATGAATATGCTGTTATTACAGGTGTGCTTATATACTACCAAGTGATGAACTTCCAACAGGGAAATCTCCGGGCCCAGAACCGATGGAATAGGTACATAGAGATGTACAATAGGAACGACAAGCACTGAGGACGACTGTGTTCTTGTTTTGCATTCATATAGGGCATTGAAATTACTATTTTTAGGAGGAAAACATATAAATAAGATTATTATAATCACTATTAATATTTCATCAGATGTTATGGTTATATACTGTGTTTGTCTTTTGCTGTGATGTGATGTGTACACTCTGATGAATGATCGTAGATAAGATAACAAGAGATATTATCTGCCATGCTGCAGAAGTAAGGAAAATACAGGTAATAGTTCTGATCAGGCTGATCAGGGTGGAGTCTACTGGGCAACGGTCATTAGCTCAAATTAAGCCAAAATCTATACCTGCCACAGCCTCGGTGATGTCACAATTAGGGATGCCAATCCCGGGGAATTTTTTTCAATCCCGGGATCCGGGATTGAAAAATGCTCAATCCCGGGATTCCCGGGATCGGCATCCAAACCAAAAAGCCCATTATTAGCATTGGACCCACCCCGGCCGACCCGCACATCTACTTACATAAGGGAGCGGGCGGGCGGGCGGCCGGGAGTGGGTTTGGAGGTGCACGGTGCCTCCCGGCAAGTGCACCTCCATCGAAGACAGCAGGCAGGTGGGCGGAGGCAGGCTGGCGTGCAGGCGGGCGGCGGAGAAGAGGCGGGCAGGCGGAGGCAGGCCAGCGGTCACTGGTGACGTGTGGCCTGCGCAGCGTGACCTCTACGGTCACGCTACGCAGGCCGCACGCCGGGTCAGTTTACGGGAACAGCCGGGCAGCGTCTGAGCGAGTGCTCAGCCCGGCATTAGACTGCGCATGCGCAGTCTAATCCCGAAATCCCGGGATTGGATTCTCCAATCCCGGGATTGAAATCCCAGACTTTTTTAGGCCAAATCCCGGGATCCCGCCGATCCCGATCCCAGGATTGGCCACACTAGTCACAATGGAACAGTGGTGCTGTCATCACCTCCAGCAACCAATCGGAAAGCATAGGATAAGGAAAATAGCTTATGTGTTGGCATGATTTAGAATTTACTCTTTCTGTAACTTTTTGTATTAAAGGCAAGTATAGATGCTCCTATACAATTATTTAGGGCATATTTGCATTTATTTTCATGTATATGAATTTTTTTTCCCACAACCACCATAAAATGACTGTCACATGAAGTATGCCACTGCCAGATTCATGTATATGTGTCTCTGCATATACTGTAGCTGCTACAGTATGCTCTACCTCCTTGTGCAACACATAGCTCGCGTCCATTGTTGTCTCAGTAAACCTTGGCCTGGCACCAAAAGCAGAAAGTATATCATCATGCTTCACACATACGTGTCAGCATGTTTAACCCTTTGAGCGCCAAAATGGATGTGAGTGAGCCTCAAAATATCTGCTAAAAATGCCAGTGTCGCTCAAAGTAATAATAAATGCAAATTCGAGCGAATGAACCAGAATTACCCCTTCAGTCTGAGCCTACAATGATGCTTGCACCTGAGACCGAACAGGATATGAAATACCGGACTAATTACTAATTACTAATTACCCTCTATATTGCATTTTTGAAAATTCACTATCAACAGGTATGGTACCAAAAGACTGGAGAATAGCAGAGGTAGTGCCAATATTTAAAAAAGGTAAAAGGGATGACCCTGCAAATTACAGGCCTATGAGTTTAACATCAATAGTGGGTAAAATATTTGAAGGAATTTTAAGGGATGGTATCCTGGAATACTTAGACCTTCATAGTTTACTTAGTATTAACCAACATGGGTTTGTTAAAAATCGTTCCTGCCAGACAAATTTACTGGGCTTCTACGAGGATGTCAGCAAAAACCTTGATAATGGAAACGCAGTAGATGTGGTCTTCCTTGATTTTGCAAAAGCTTTTGATACAGTACCTCACAAGAGGTTGATAAATAAAATGGTGGACCTGGGACTAGGTGCAAATATCTGTAGATGGGTAGGGAACTGGCTGTGTAATAGAGAACAAAGAGTGGTTGTGAACAGTGCAGTATCAACTATGATACCAGTACTAAGTGGAGTGCCACAGGGTTCGGTACTGGGGCCCATCTTGTTTAACATTTATATTAACGATATCGGGATGGGGATTCTCAGCGATGTATCCATCTTTGCTGATGACACAAAACTGAGTAGAGTTATTGAATCAACAGAAGATGTGAACATACTTCAAAATGATCTTAACAAACTAGATGAGTGGGCTAAAAAGTGGAAGATGAGGTTCAATGTGGATAAATGTAAGGTTATGCATCTTGGGAGACGTAACCAGTGTGCAAGTTACAACCTAAGCGGGGAGGCATTAGGTACTTCAGCACTTGAAAAGGATCTAGGAGTCCATATAGATAAAAAGCAGGGGTGCAGTGTTCAATGTCACATTGCAACAAAAAAGGCCAACAGAATTCTAGCATGTATTAAAAGGGGCATGGAAACTAGGGACTCAAAAGTAATTATGCCACTGTACAAGGCATTGGTTAGACCACACCTTGAATATGGAGTACAGTTCTGGGCCCCACACTATAAAAAGGACATCATGGAATTGGAAAAAAAACAAAGAAGAGCAACAAAGCTTATTAGGGGAATGGAGAATTTAAGCTATGAGGAGAGATTAAGCAAGCTAGGACTATTTACACTAGAGAAGAGACGTTTAAGGGGGGACATGCTCAACATGTACAAATATATCAGGGGCCAATATAAGGAACTCTCAAGCACTCTTTTTACTGCAAGAAAGGAAACTAGGACACGAGGGCACGAATTTAGATTAGAGGAAAGAAAATTTCGTTCCCTCAAAAGAAAAAATTTCTTTACGGTCAGAGCAGTCAAACTTTGGAACTCTCTTCCTGGAGAGGTGGTGTTGGCAGATACAATAAATACGTTCAAAATAAGGTTGGACAAGCATTTATTGGATAAAAATATCCAGGGGTACTAATAAGAACCATATTCTGTCTTTTACAGGGGATAAGCTATTAAAACGTAGGTTGAACTAGATGGACGCAAGTCTTTATTCAGCCTTATCTACTATGTAACTATGTAACTATATATCAGTTAATATTGTAATTATGAATCACATAAATCAGCATCATGTATTTAAGTGATCAAAAAATTCAAATGGCATAAGGCTCAAGTGTAAATAAAATAAGTAGCAATTATAGATTTATCCCTAACATTTTTTAATGCACTGGTTAGAGATATGTGTACATGGAGTTAAAGTGCCCATACACTAGTAAGATTTATCTTCAGATCTGGCTGGTTGGAACAAAAACATGGTTATGGATGAGTAACAGTTTGTCAGTTTTCCAGCATTTCCAAGCAAATGGTCAACTGTCATTTTCTCTCATCCATAACCATGTTTTTATTCCAACCAGCCAGATCTGATAAATCTGCGTGTGTATGGCCTCCTTTATAGTTTAGAGCCAATATTAATAAGGGGATGACATCTTTACTGAAAAGTAGCATACACGGTGGGGGTTATTCTAATTGAATCTGTCCCCAGCGCATTCGCAGACACTGGGTGTGAGGGGGCACGGCAAACTACATGTTCACCGTCCCACTCGTACCTATCAGTGCGGGTGGTGGGCATGGGGTACATAGCCCATGGGAACGCCCATCATTTCAAGGGCGTTCTCATAAAAACATTGGGTGTTCCCTTTCAAATGGGCTGGTGATATGGATGCGGGGACGGGGGCTTCTTGCACTGGG
This sequence comes from Crinia signifera, assembly GCF_055691185.1. Taxonomy (NCBI): domain Eukaryota; kingdom Metazoa; phylum Chordata; class Amphibia; order Anura; family Myobatrachidae; genus Crinia; species Crinia signifera. The sequence continues at coordinate 67,540,756 of NC_139217.1, forward strand.
TGCTCGCAGTCTGAGACACCATAGAGGTGTCTCAGATCTGCAAGCGCTGGAGAAATCTTTCGATGGTCACCTACCATCGATTAAATCTCTCCCGCATCCAAGGCTGCGAATCGATGATTATACACAAAATAAGGATATTTCATAGAACGTGTTATGCTGGGCACACACCCGGACGACTAGGGCCCGATCCCATCAATCTAGATCCAATTCCGACCAATTGGATGTAGATTGTGTGGTGATTGGGCCCTTTTCAGTCCTGTTTTGATCCGATGCCGATTGGATGCGCGGCCCCGCGGGTCGGTCGGTACTCAGATCCTACCTGCAGCAGGTAGGATCTGGAAACGACCATACACCCGGGTGCGGGTCACCATCAGATCGGTACCGCTCACGGTGCACATCGTGAGCGGATTGTGCGCTCCGCATCATCGTGAGCGGGTCGGACGAGACACTGACGACCCACTCACAATGTGCATTGTGAGCGGGTCGTCCTGGTGTGTATCCTACATTAGTGTCACGTATTATTTTTTGAACACCTCAAACTCTCTCTCCGCTGAAACTGTTACATGACGTGACTTGTAGAATTTGTGGAAAATAGCAGAATACAAATATTACGTTAATTTATTATAAGGAGTCAATTAATGAAAGGAAAAATTTTAACTTTTTTACATTATAAATGTCAAAGGGTAGAGTGTGCGTTCTGTCAGTCACTGCAATGATGGAGCATCTGTTAAACAGATAGGACTGGTCCTCAGAAACATGTATGCAATGTCAGCTGGGTTACATATACCACTTGGCTCATAACTAATGGCTACACACAGGCCATGTCATCACTCATTCAGTGTCCATGTCGGCAAACAATGGATATCACTTCCATCTACAAGCTAGTCATGTCTGAAGATCTCATTCCATGCAGTTGGAGGGAATTTTTATTGAGGTTTGTCAAAAGCCACTGAGAAAGTGTCCATAATGTAAATGGTGCCCGAGTCGCTTTTACTTTCTTGAGAAGGGGTCGCTCCACACTTTTAAGCCTAAATAAAGATAGAATAGTAAAAACCATAAATGGTCAAACAAACAAACATATATATGGACAAAAAAAAACCCACAAGTAGGTCATTGACTGATGCTAAAATTAGACTATCCATGTATTTAATCTCATTCTATTGTACACAGTGAAGAGAAATAAAACTTTTTTATTACAGTTATTTATAATTTATTAAGTTTCTTACATAGCGCATACAAATTCCGGAGCGCTTTACAGAGAATATAGAGAACAGAGAATATAGAGAACAGAGAATATAGAGAACAGACAACATTCACATCAGTCCCTGCCCCAGTGGAGCTTACAATCTATATTCCCTACCACATGTGCACGCGCACACAGACATTCTAGAGTTAATTTGTTGGGAGCCAATTAACCTACCAGTACATTTTGGGATTGTGGGAGGAAACCGGAGTACCCGTAGAAAACCCATGCAAGTATGGGGAGAATATACAAACTCCGCACAATTAGGGCCATGGTGGGAATCAAACTCATGACTTCAGTGCTGTGAGGCAGTAATGCTAACCATTACACCAGTGGTTCCCAACCCTGGTCCTCAAGTACCCGCAACAGTGCATGTTTTCCAGGTCACCTGGCAGGTGCACTCATTATTCAGGCACATTTGAAAAGATCCACAGGTGGAGCTAATTATAGCACTTGTGATTCTGTGTGGAGACCTGCAAAACATGCACTGTTGGGGGTACTTGAGGACCAGGGTTGGGAACCACTGCATTACACCATCCATAGTTGGGCCAATGTAAAGCCCTCACACTGAGCGATATATCGCTTGGTGTCCCGTTTGCATAAGCGACCAGAGATGGTCGCTGATGAAAAAGAAACTGCCGGGGGAGCCCGGCAGTGGAAATCAGCTGGTCGAGCTGAAAACGGGAGCGCGCACCCGGCGATTTATTGCCGGTGCACACTCCCATCGCTGGCAATATGGTCGCTCAGCGACCATATTTCCAGCGATATTTGCTATAATCGCCCCCGTGTGTACGCACCATTAGATAGATAATGCAGTTCATTTGCTAGTATTAATAAAAGTTGCCAAAATTGCCAAATAATATGCAGAAACTGTTGTAGGGTTATTTAAAGCATTGGAATGTCAGCATTAAGCATAAACACGATTTAAAACTAGGCGTACCATATTTGTCACTTTATAGTGCACACTCATTAATAAAACAAAAAAACAGGTACATTGCAGGCTTGAAGATAGCCAGTAAAAGAACCTGTGTAATTCATGAGTAAAGCCATTTTTATAGTCCCTATTTTCAGTCCCATAAGATAAATACCTGTGGGCTGTACATTTTCCTGTATAACACCAGCTCTATTCACAGTTTGTTCTTTCTCTGGGAAAAAGCAAAACACAGGAGAATATTAATATACACTACACACACACACACTCTCCGAGTTCTCATGTACCAGTCATACCCCTTTCACATCTCAAATGCCGGATCAAACCCAGGATTTAAACATGGGTCCTTCCCAGAAGTGACCCAGCATTTGCAATGTTTTACTGCCCACAGCAACCAGGCATATTGCCGGGTCACTGACGCCAGGTGGTGGGCAGCACGTCATTGGATGGCAGGGGAGAAGGTAGAGTTTGGAGCAGACGCTGTCTCCAAGTGCTGCCTCCTCCACGGTGTGAACGGGACCCTGGTCGCTTGACCTGGGTTACCCTTTCACACTGCACAGCATCCTGGGTCAGAATCAGGATTAACCCGGCTCGGAATGCAGGGTTGCTGGACCCAGGAAATTCAAAAAGTTAATTTCACATTGAACAGAGACCCGGGATTGAACCAGGTTAATTTTGCAATGTGAAAGGGGTATTAGTCTCACAATATAAGCAGTCTACGGATGATATTCCCACACATTTTTTCAATGTATCAGTTAGAAATGTTATGAGAAGGCTAAAATGCAATGTGGGGGAAGACCATACTGTATTTTAGAATGACCCATGATACTTGCAGATCAGTGGTACCCAACTCTAGTCCTCAGGTACCCCCCCAAACAGGGCGTGCTCTGTAAATTATTTTAATAATGCACATTAATCTTTTATGGACAGTAATTATTTAATCTGCTTCAACAGAGAGGAATCCTGAAAATGTAACATGTTGGGGATTCCCAACATCAAGCCACACTACAGCTGGGTACACTGGCAGACATGACGCACTGGCTGTGCAACACAACCAATAGCTGATACAGTATATCTGAAGGTAAGCTTAAGGCTGGGTACACCCTAATACAGGGGTGGCCAAACCTGTCCTCAAGATCTACCAACGGTGCATGTTTTCAAGGCAACCTGTGGATCTATAGTAGGAATGAATGCAGCAGGTTTGAAAATGTGACAGTTAGTAATGACTACAGCTGTGCACCAGCTAGGTGATCTGGAAAACATGGACCGTTGGTAGATCTCGAGGACCGAGTTGGCCACCCCTGCCCTAATAGAAATGTCTGCAGATTAATTGAGATATATATATATATATTCTACAATTGGGGGCAGCATGTTCTCCAAATACACTGTCGTCCAGTCCGTTGTGACTGATGTAACTGTCCCACTGAGCTGTCAATCACCACCAGCTCCTGGTGTGGGTAGATGGATCGCCTGTACGGATAGCCATACTTGAGCACAGGTGACTTAATTAGTACCGTAATCGGATTTGCACCAACAGTATGCATTGCCGATCAGTAGCATAGTCACACATGTAAGTGCGGTTAGGACAGCAGGAATACACAGTATGCATTGCCTATTAGCAGCATACACAACAGTTGCACATGTGAGGATAGCACGCACATACAGTATGCAGGGATGTATTATATATATATACTAGGTGATTCATCGCGCCCTACGGGCGCTCTTCACACCGTCGTAAGGGGCTGCGCCCCCTTAATTTGTGAACGTTTGTATATGAGAAATATGGTTAGAATTGTATGAAAGATGCCCTGTATTGCAACTTAGGTGTCCGCGAATCGCGGGAGGGGGGGTCGCGGAGGGTGCCGCGAATTGCAGGAGGGGGGGGTCGCGGGGGGTGCCGCGAATTGCAGGAGGGGGGGTTGTGGGGGGGTGGATGCTGCGAATCGCGGGAGGGGAGGGATTGCAGAGAATCACGGGAGGGGGGTCGCGGGGTGGGTTGCCGCAAATCGCGGGAGGGGGGTTACGGGGGCGGGGGTTGCGGCGAATCATGGTAGGGGGGGTCGCGGGGGATGTGCCGTGAATCACGGGAGGGGGGGTCACGGGGTGGGGTGCCGAGAATCGCGGGGGGGTGTGTGTGTGCCGTGAATCGCGGGAGTGGGGGTTGCGGGGGGTGTGACGCGAATTGCCACAAGAAAAAATCAACACAGAAAGGTCAACACATGTAAATGTTGACATAAGTGTGGCACTTCATTGGTGTCCATGTCGACACATGAGAATGAATATAAATACATTCAAAAAATGAAAAAAAAAACTTCAAAAACTCATGTCAACCTTTTTCATTGTCGACCATAGCCATGTCAGTGTTTTCCATGTGCAATTTAATTCTGGAGCTACCGGGGGTGCCGCGAATTGCGGGAGGGGGGGGTCGCGGGGTTGGGTACCGCGAATCGCGGGAGGGCGGGGTTCACAGGGGTTCCGGTGGGGGGTTGCCGCGAATTGCGGGAGGTGGGGGGTCACGGGGGGTGCCGCGAATCGCGGGAGGGGGGTTTGCGGGGGTGTGTGACGCGAATCGCCACAAGAAAAACTCAACACAGAAAGGTCAACACATATAAATGTTGACATAACTGTGCCACTTCATTGGTGTCCATGTTGACACATGACAATGAAAACATTAAAAAAATGAAATAAATCTTCAAAAACTCATGTCAACCTTTTTCATTGTCGACCATAGCCGTGCCAGTGTTTTGCATGTGCCATTTAATCCTGGGGCTGCCGCGAATCGCGGGAGAGCGGGGTTCATGGGGGTTCCGGTGGGGGGTTGCCGCGAATCACCGGAGGGGGGGTTGCGGGGGGTGTGACGCGAATCGCCACAAGAAAAAAATCAACACAGAAAGGTCAACACATGTAAATGTTGACATAAGTGTGGCACTTCATTGGTGTCCATGTCGACACATGAGAATGAATATGAAAATATTCAAAAAATGACAAAAAAACTTCAAAAACTCATGTCAACCTTTTTCATTGACGACCATAGCCATGTCAGTGTTTTCCATGTGCAATTTAATTCTGGAGCTGCCGCGAATCACGGGGGGGTGCCGCGAATTGCGGGAGGGGGGGTTGCGGGGGTGGGTGCCGCGAATCGCGGGAGGGCGGGGTTCACAGGGGTTCCGGTGGGGGGTTGCCGCGATTTGCGGGAGGTGGGGGGTCACGGGGGGTGCCGCGAATCGCGGGAGGGTTGGTTGCGCCACAAGAAAAAATCAACACAGAAAGGTCAACACATGTAAATGTTGACATAAGTGTGCCACTTCATTGGTGTCCATGTCGACACATGACAATGAATATGAAAAAATTAAAAAAATTTAAAATAAATCTTCAAAAACTCATGTCAACCTTTTTCATTGTCGACCATAGCCATGTCAGTGTTTTGCATGTGCCATTTAATCCTGGGGCTGCTGCGAATTGTGGGGGGGGAGGGGGGTTGCCGCAAATCGCGGGGGGGGGTCGCAGGGGGGGTGCCGCCAATCGTGCAAGGGGGGGTCCTTTTTGCCGCGAATCGCGGGAGGGAGGTCGCGGGGGGGGGGGGTGTTTTTTCCGCGAATCAGGGGGGAGGGTTTACAGCGATTCGCGGGAGGGGGGGTTGCGGGGTGGTGGTTATGCCGCGAATTGCGGGAGGGGTCGTGGGGGGGTTCTTTTTGCAGCGAATCGCGGGAGGGGGGTCGCGGGGGTGTTTTTGCTGCGAATCGCGGTAGGGGGGGTCGCGGGGGAGCGGGTATTTTTGCCGCAAATCGCGGGAGGGGGGCGCGCGGGGGGGGGGGGTTTTGCCGCAAATCGCGGGAGGGGGGCGCTCACCTGGTGGCTGTGGAGTAGCAGTGCTGGGCAACATGGGAAGGCAGTGGGTGTCTGGCACTGTCTGTGGGCTCACTGGGCTGGTTCTCTTTCACATACCTCCCAACATGACCCTCTCCAGGAGGGACACAATGCTCTGTTTCTAGACTTCCCCTTAATGTATGATTGCCATCACCTGTTTTAAACAGGTTAATTTCTCAGAAAGGTGTTCACCACAGATGAAGGCAATCACACATTAAGAGGAAAGTCCAGGAACAGAGCGTTATAGACACAGACACCCACTTTGAGTGACAGATGTAGCCAGATATATATATATATATATATATATATATATATAGCAATATGCCTCATAGCCAGCAATAACTATTAATAGTGTGACAATCAGTGGCTGCAGCTTGCTGGAAAACTTACTGTAGTCATCTATGTGCTCCAGTGGGTGATAGTAGATGGGGTAGAAGGCTGCGGCTACTGCAGCAATAAATCCCCCAAATATCAGCACAACCTTCCTGTTGCTCTGGGCCATGTCTGTCACTGTGTGGCGTGTGCTCACAGCAAGGACATCAGCACTGACTGCTTCCTTCCTGCTCACTGACCCCATGTGACATTCCCTGGTCATGTGACTCACTGCTGCAGTCATGTGATATAGTGTAGGCTGCAGCAGCAGCACTCGTTTCTATCCCATTGCAGCTGAAAGCATAGCAGCAGGAGAATTACGGTGCCAATACATTGGTGAGATGTATCTCAGCATGTGGGCGGAAACTTCATGGGGGACAGGATCACATATGATACATAGGGGCAAATGTATTAAGCCTTAACAAGAGATAAGTGCCAGGGTGATAAAGAGAGATAAACGTTCAGCCAATCACCTCCTTACTACCATGTTACAGGCTGTGTTTGAAAAAAGTCAGTAACATACCTCCCAACTGTCCCGCTAAATGCAGGAACGTTCTGATCTTTGGGGACGTTCCCGCCCCCCCCCCCCCCCCGTGCATAAGCCGAGCCATCATTTACATAGGCCACGTCCCCTTTTGGACGCTCACGCGGCTTTGCCGCGCGAGTGTCCCTATTCTACTATAAAGAAAGTTGGGAGGTATGCAGTAAGGAGCTGATTGGCTGGACGTTTATCTCTCCTTATCACCCTTGCATTTATCTCTTGTTAAGGCTTAATACATCTGCCCCATTGAGGCAGATGTATTAATCCTGGTGAAGAGATAAAGTGGAGCTAAAGTGGAAGGAGATAATAATGCACCAGCCAATCAACTGTGTTTGAATAATGACAGTTGGGATTTGATTGGCTGGTGCGTTATCTCCTTCCACTTTTTCTCCACTTTATCTCTTCACCAGGCTTAATACATCTGGCCCATTGTACACCGTCAATTTGAACAGGGACTTCCCTGGTAATGTATGATTGCCAACACCTGTGGGGAGCTAGTTAATTGATAAGAAAGGTGTTGCAGCACAGGTGATGGCAATCATACATTACCAGGGAAGTCCAGGGTCAGGTAGGCAACTATCTTTGTGGCAGCCAGTGATTGGGATGCGAGGACGGGAGTGCGCCTCACATTGCAATCGCACCAAAACCACCTGCGATGTGCCAGTTTTCATGAGATCCATCGCAGCAGTGTGTCACAATCGCATGAAAACTGGCCATATTGCACCAGTGTATGGGCACCTTAAGTGGCAATGTGGTGCACACTGGTGGTGAGAGAGGGATATGATGGCAAAGTTGGAGGGGCAGGGAAGTGTAAACGAGGGTTTGTGATAAAAGCGGATGAGGAGTGTACATATGGAAAAAGCTGGTAAGCTGGGGGGGGGGGCATATGTGGTAAAATGTTTTTTAAAGTGGTGTAACTATGCAATTGCTCTGGGGCTCGGGCCTTGGGGGTGGGGGGGTGGGGCAGGCTATCCCCTGCACCCCCTTGCTCCTTTTTTTTTCAGTTTTTATTTAAATATAGCAGCGCAGGGAGTGGTGGGCTTGCTGCTGTCTTCTAAGCAACTAAGTCAGCAGCGCCGGGAGGCGGTGAGCCCAGGGCCAGGAAGCAGTACAGCCTGGTGCCGCCCGGGGAGAGGTAAAGGACGGCCAAAGGGGAGAGAAACCATTCGATGGTCGACGCCCATCAAATTATTACATATTTACATCACATGTTTTATTCAGCCTACTGACTATTGCTTAATATAATCAGTGCCTTATAATGCCTTATAGTTGTTCCCTATCTTTGGATCTGATGTGTGTGTATATATACATATGTAACGTGATTTCACTTCCGGGTCACGTGATTTATGGTGATCACAATAAAGGTTTTTATACATATCTATGATTAATATTGATGTCTTTTTAGTTCCTCCTATGCATACTAATTATACAGATTATGATGATTATTATGTCTATCTGATTTATTATGTGTTTTCACAATGAATGGTTTTCCATCACACCTGGGACTATTTTCCCAATTAATTCATGGTATATATAGAACAACCCTGGATGTACAATCCATCCCTGCTCCTGATGAAGATGTGTGAACACGTTGAAACGCGTTGAGCCAGCTCCCAATTGTTCCAGTTTGCACTCTTAGGTAAACCCGACCTTTCTTCATTGCCCATCCGGACCAGTACAACTAACAACATATTGGATCCTACAACCTCAGTTCTATACACAGCATATCTGGTGGATAATGGAGCATTTGTAGCTGGCTGGCAGCAGGGTGCATGTTATACATTCACTAGGCCAACTGCCATCCAACTAGCTGGTTGGTTGGGGTTCCGACAGTCGGGATCCCGACAGTCATTAGCCGACGTCGGGATCCCGACTGCCCGGACTCAGACAGCATGGTGAGCGCAACAAAGCCCCTTGCGGGCTCGCTCACCACCTATTCTATTCTCCCTCTATTGGGTCATGGTCCCCCACGAGGGAAAAAAGCGGGTGGCCGTCGGGCACCTGCCTGTCGGCGTTTTGACAGTCAGGATCCCAACGTCGGGTAAATGACTGTCGGGATCCCGACTGTCGGGACCGCGTCCAGCACCCGGTTGGTTGGACTGAAAATCTGCAATTTGCTCACAAACCCAGGAAAATGGACAAAATATTTAGTCAAATTGATTAACCCTTTGAGTGCCAACATCTCTATGAGAGATGTGCATTGTGGTCCTCATTCTGGTTGACTCGCAAAGCAGCGGTTTTTCACTGCTTTGTGAGCCAACTAACACCCCCCACACATATGCCTGCCGGCTGAATGTCCCCACAGGCCTGCGAATGGATGTTTTGCGAGGGGATCCGAAATCATTCGATTGGCGACGACCGCCGAATGATTTCATAAGCGTTTTATTATCTATATTTTACTCCTGAAATCACCTTGATGCCCCCCCCCCCCCATTAAATTGTGATCTCATTAATAGAGGCAATTAGATGTCTTCAATTTATTTCCGTTGGTGTTGGCTAAAGCCCCGTGCACACGGGGTGACGTGGGAGCCGGTGCTGAGCAACATGCTTGAGCAGATCGCTCAGCACACATCGCTGCAAACCTACGATGTGTGCTGAGCGATCCGTGCAGAGCAGCGTTTTGCCTCTGCTAATACTGTCTAACCTGGGGCCATGGTGACACGCGGGACCATGCATCACCCGTGCTTACTAAGCGATCTAGTCAGATTACATTCATTGCTATGAAACCAGGCTGATATTAACAGAGGCAATAACACATTCATTTAAATATTTTTTTTATTGGTACAAACAGGTGTGCATCTGCATCTGCGGCCCCCGTCTCTTACCTGTGCGCTGGTGCATCTTGCGGCACAGACTTGTGGGCAGCTCTATCTTCTACCACAGTCCATGGCAGGATATTTCCTATAGTCACCCAGGGCCTAGTCAGCGTCCCATGCTGCTCCCATGCCGATTCCATGCTACATGGGCGCCGTCATGACACCTATGGTCAGCTGACAGTTTGGCTCTAATGAGCTGCCTGCTAACCTTGATCTCTGACCTGTGCACTTATTCACAGGCTTGCAGGCTGTTTCTTCCAGTGATACCTGTGCACCTATGCTGCTAGCAAACCTCCTCATTAAACTCTCCAGTGCCAGACTCCCTCCAGCTTATCATCTGCAGTCTCCTATTAAGTAGTCTGTGCCCATCGGGCTCCCAGGCCGCATCACCATTGGCTCCCAGGCCACACCTCCTGTACTCACGCACGGGCTTCCAGGCCTAATACCTACCTTGGTTTCCAGACCAACACCAGTACTCAAGTTATCCATCACCATCAGATCCCAGACCAATAAACTTCATTATTGATTACTACCTTTCTCAAAACCTAAAGTTTACTCTTCCCAGTGTATCCAGTATCTATAGCATCTCACTCCTTAGTCAGCTGTATACCAAGGACCAGGGCAGGGGCTTGTCGGGTGCAGCGAAGTCCAAAGCCCCTTGCGGGGTTCCCTGGTGAAGACTTCAAGTACACCGGACAAGGAGCACATCGCTGCAGCGTTACCCTGAAGTGCCGGGAGCACATATCGCTTTGCTTCCTGTCAGACACTAGAGGCCAAATATGATCTCTAGCATCTGTCTCCTCCGAGATGGATGTGTGCGTTGGGTGTGGGGGAAAGCGGTGGGTGGGCGGAGATCATTGGTCTAATGTGTGGTCCGGTGCACCCCTGGACCACTAGATTCGCTATGCATCCATCTTAAATGAGTGGTTCCTCACCTCCTCCATTTGTCAACTTTTGTCAAGTATTTCTTTATGACCTTATCCCCTTTGTAAAATTTCCTGAAATTGACCCATTTAAGTTTTTTTAACTCCATAAAATACCTATACCATCTTAAGATAATTTTGTAAAAATATACTTATTTTATTATACTTTTTCATATGTTTAAAAAATGTTTTACTATTTGTTGTAATGTTAAATTACGTTTTACTAACTTCTTATCTGGGAGCTAATGCTTTAGAAAACTAGTCAGATGGGTGGTGATTCTCTTTGAAGTGGACTATGGACCTGTTGATGTTTGTAATTGCACAGCTACAATTCATGCTTACTCTAACCCGCAGAAATACTAATGATATTAATTTTCCACAACTTTCCACCTCCCTCCAACAACAGCTCTCACTAATTTCTACATTTACCTCTCCTGACTCTGCTGTTTCCCACCTCTACCTGACTCTTGAAACAGCCCTTAATGAAGTGGCTCCAGCTACCCATTATACCCCACGTAGGCTTAGATGCCAACCGTGGCACTGCAAAACAACAAGACAACTACGAAATCAGTCATGAAAATGAAGAAGACGCCAATGGCGTAAATCTCATAATATGACTGATTTCCTCACATATAAGACTAGCTACCACTCCTACTGCAATGCTTTGGACACGGCCAAACAAACTTACTACCAATCTCTCATCTCTTCTTATGCCACCAACCCTAAGCGACTTTTTAACACCTTTAAGTCTCTTCTGTATCCTCCCCCTCCTCCCCCACCGGCTACCATCAGTGCACAAGAATTTGCCTCCTACTTTAAGGACAAGATTGATAACATCCGAGATGAAATGGTATGCTCCACAACCTCTAACCCGCTTTCTTCCACACCTGAACCCTCTGGCACTTTTTCTCTTCATTTGAGCCCACAAATGAAAAGGAAATATCCGCACTCTTCTTATCCTCCTACTCTACTACCTCTCCTCTTGATCCTATACCTGCACAACTCATTAAAAATCTATCTCCTGTGCTTATTCAAACCTTAACTAAAATCTGCAATCTCTCTCTTGCTACTGGTACTTTTCTGTCTCTGCTCAAACATGCAGTGATTACTCCCATTCTGAAAAAAACACAATTCTGACCCTAACTCTCTCTCGGTACTTGTGTATTTTGGCGGCGCCCATCGCATCGCATACCATAACACATACGATGGTATGCGATGCGACGCGATATCGTACGATAGTGCACGATGGCATACAATTTTGAAATTGTATGCCATTGTACATGGCATACAATGCCATACGATGCGATGCGATGCGATTAAACATTGTATAAGCACCCTAATGGGTGCTTATACAATGTTAAGCACCCAAATGGGTGCTTACAATGTTAAATGCACCCCCACGCCACCCCCCCACTATAAACGTGAACCCGAAGCGTGGCGAGCGCAGCGAGCCCGCGAGGGGCGGCGGTACGCGTCCTACGACCTTTTCATACCCCCACTATCCACGTCGGCGTGGAGTTGAGAATAGAATAGTGTGGCGAGCCCGAAGCGTGGCGAGGGGACGCGGATACCTGTGAAGCCCGCAAAGGGACGCGTTTACCTGTGAAGGTATCCGCGTCCCCTCGCGGGGCTCGCTGCGCTCGCCACGCTTCGGGCTCGGTGGCTCGCTGCGCTTGCCACACTATTCTATTCTCAACTCCACGCCGACGTGGATAGTGGGGGTATGAAAAGGTCGTAGGACGCGTACCGCCGCCCCTCGCGGGCTCGCCATGCTTCGGGTTCACGTTTATAGTGGGGGGGGTGGCGTGGGGGTGCATTTAACATTGTAAGCACCCATTTGGGTGCACAAAAGCACCCTTTAGGGTGCTTATACGTTTTTTGGTCGTATAGGGGGTCAAAATCGCGTCGCATCGCATCGTATGCCATCGGGTGCATGGCATGCGATGCGATCTGATCGTCGTACGACGGACATCGGGGGCGCCGCCAAAATACACAAGTATCTCTCTCTCTAACGTCCTATCTCTCAGCTCCCGTGCCTCTCCAAGCTACTCGAGAGGCTTTTCTACTCTCGCCTCACAAACTTTCTTAACTCTAACACCCTATTAGACCCGCTTCAGTCAGGCTTTCGCTCTCAACACTCCACTGAGACAGCACTGACTAAAGTGGTGAGTGATCTAGTAACTGCTAAGTCTAAAGGCCATTACTCACTGCTTATTCTTCTAGATCTTTCTGCTGCATTTGACACTGTGGATCACACTCTCCTTTTACAAACACTACACTCCCTAGGTCTTAATGATACAGCCATTTCCTGGTTCACATCTTACCTATCTGATCGCTCTTTCACTGTTCGCTTCTCTGACTCTACTTCCTCTTCACTACCTCTGTTAGTCGGAGTTCCGCAAGGCTCAGTCTTAGGTCCTCTGCTTTTCTCAATCTATACCTCCTCACTTGGCAAACTAATCAGCTCTTTCGGATTCACTTATATGCAGATGATACTCAAATCTATCTATCAACCCCAGAGTTGTCACCAGTGGTTTTGGGCCGAGTCTCTGAATGTCTCTCTGCCATCACATTTTGGATGTCTTTTCCCCAACTCAAACTCAATATTTCCAAAACAGAATTACTTATATTCCCACCAACTAAGAACAGTTACCATCCTGATATCTCCATCACTGTTGACAACTCTACAATCTACCCTACCCCACAAGCTCGTTGCTTAGGGGTCATCCTCGACTCTGACTTGTCCTTTCTTCCCCACATTCAATCTGTCTCCAAATCATGTTACATGCATCTAAAAAACATATCCAAAATACGACCGTATCTCACACAAAACACTACTAAATCTCTTATCCATGCACTCACTACATCCCGCATTGATTACTGCAATAGTCTCCTAACTGGTCTTCCCAAAAACAGACTCTCACCACTACAATCCATTTTAAATGCTGCTGCTAGGCTGATCTTCCTTGCAAGACGCTCATCGTCTGATCCGCTCTGCCAGTCTCTCCATTGGTTAACTGTGTTTTACCGTATTCAATATAAAACACTTCTACTTGCATATAAAGCTATTAACCATACTGCACCAGCATATATCTCCGCTCTGCACAAGATCTGCGTCTCTCTTCTGCACGGATCACTAGCTCCCATTCACTATTACAGGACTTTCATCGGGCTGCTCCCATCCTATGGAATGCCCTTCCACGCACAATAAGACTCTCCACTAGCCTCCAAACTTTCAAGCATTCCCTGAAAACTCACCTCTTCAGGCAAGCCTACCATATTTAAGTTCTACAGGCATAACCCTCTGAGGCACTTATGCATTACATAGCTTCCCTTCTGGACCTGTAACTTGGTGTGACTGCTATGCTATTACTGGTGCCTGTCCTTGTATTTCCCTTTTATATCCCTATAGATTGTAAGCTTGCAGCAGGGCCCTCCTACCTCCAAGTCTGTCTGCTACCCAGTTTGTTTTATCACTGTCTACAATTGTAAAGTGCAACGGAATCTGCTGCGCTATATAAGAAACTGTAAATAAATAAATACAATTCAGTGTCATTAAAATTTGAAGAAGCCTCCCTAGGCGATAGACGCCTACTATTTGCATTAACAAGGATCTATGGGCCTAATTCTGGAAAATCACAGCCTACCGAGTCCCACAGTGCCTTTGGCACCGACGCATTTCGTTGTCTCTCCCTGTAACTTTTTCAAGGAGAGACACTTGCCAGATCCCCCTCCAGTCCCCAACTCACTCATTCCACTACTTGTATGCCTGAACCATCTTCCACCACAGCATAGAGAGGACATAGTGGGTTCCTTAACAAGTCCATTGTTCTTCCTCGAGCGGTCTCCATTGTTACAGCTTTGTTGGACCAATCGTGCCATCATGAGGAAAATTGGACTCCAAGTCATTAAGGATCCCAACGACTCCTCCAGTGGTGAGATTTCTTTGCAAGCGGCATTCAATACAATTTACACAATGTGGAACTTTAATTAAGGACCGTCAGATACTTATTTCCAAATAGAGGGACTGGCTGTATAACAATTTTGGTGCCTACCCCTACTCTATTCACCTAGCAAAAAAAAATCTAAGGATCGGCCATTTCATAGTGATTAAGTATAATCAAATTTATCTCATTTTATTTGTAATTTTTATATATACAATAAATTGTTTATGTACTTTTAATTGCAAACAATCCCACCTTAATTTTTTTCATAGCGCTGCTGTTTATGCTTTACCAATTTGTTGGGTATTATACTCTACCTGATTATACTTGTCACCTGTCTCTACAACATTTCCACACAAGGTGAACAGACTATAAAATATATTGATATAATCGCAACTGTATAGTGTGTACCTCCAAACAGAGGCAGATTTTCCACAAGGCAACCAAGGCACTTGCCTAAGGCCCAGCAGGTACCAAGGGGCAACATAAAGATATCATGGCCATCCAAAACGTTCCCAGATGAGCATTGCATGACTACTGTGTGACATCATAACATCACAAGGACCTGCTCGCACCCCCAAAATCCCTTTGATATTCTTTGATAGGATAAAAAAAATGTCAAATGGGCATTCAGTTTACTTTAAATGTGACATGGGTATTAAGCCTACTTTCAAAAAACCTAGAACCTGATTCAGATTTGTACCCAATGCCTATGTTCACCCAGCTCACCATATCAGGGTCCACCCACAGCCGAGTCCCCAAATGTGAAGAACTGGTACCAGAAAGCACTATGACTTACGTTTCTCCGCCTAGTAGACAATCGGCGGCTGCCCTTCACAGTCATTTTAACAGAGAAGGATTATAGTTTGCAGGGTGGGAAGGAGCTGATTGGGATTGGTATTATGCTCAGGAAATTTCTGTAAGGAGCCCTCATGGAGGCGGAGTCTTTAGAGGGGATGGGGTCTGTTGAAGGGACGGATCCCTCCTCATAGAGCACGATCATTCTTGTGTCTTTTCCTGCAGTTATGTGTGTGACTTTATGCTAATTCCACTACGGTGCTTTCCCTGGTGTCATGGACCCCTATACCCCCTAACGCCCGCACCTAATGGTGGTACGGACGAGGGGTTATTAGGTGGCAGAGGGCAATGAGTTTGTCCATTGCCCCAGGACCACTGTATCATACCTCCCACCATGACCCTCTCCAGGAGGGACACAATGCTCTGTTTCTGGACTTCCCTCTTAATATATGATTGCCATCACCGGTTTTTTAAAGGTTAATGGATAAGAAAGGTGTTTCCACACAGGTGATGGCAACCATAAATTAAGAGGGAAGTCCAGGAATAGAGCATTCTGTCCCTCCTGGAGAGGGTCATTTTGGGAGGTATGCTGTATGCCCTGCTAGGGCCCCATGAATTCTAAATACACCCAATTTTGGTATTATTATAATCATCATGTTTGCAGAGTGTTTGTGACACCTGTCCAGCATAAATACTACTGCATGTCCCACTGTGCATATTAAACTGGTTCATAGATGATAGTTCTGTCAGTGGCGTAACAATAGCCCCGCAGACCCCGCGGTCGCGGAGTGGCGCTGATTAAGTGTGTGCGCCGGGGGTCTGCGGGGCTATCATGCGCTGCACTGCTGACCAACCTTGCCCCGCTCTGTTCGCCGCCAGGACACGTGACCGACTTT
Organism: Crinia signifera; assembly: GCF_055691185.1. Taxonomy (NCBI): domain Eukaryota; kingdom Metazoa; phylum Chordata; class Amphibia; order Anura; family Myobatrachidae; genus Crinia; species Crinia signifera. The sequence goes on from NC_139217.1 coordinate 67,557,087, forward strand.
GCTTCTTTTGTTCACCGCCGCCGCCGGGACCGCAGATCTACTTGTCTCTTGTCTGCGGTCCGGGCTCCCGGCTCTCCTCCTGTCAGGCTTAAGGAAAATGGACCACCCAAAATGGCCGCCCCTTAACAGCAGACCATTTTTGAGGATGCTAGAGGAGCCCACCGCCTCCTCTAGCATCCTCAAAAAGTGTCTGCTGTTAGGGGGCGGCCATTTTGGGTGGTCTATTTTCCTTAACAAGCCTTAAAGGAGGAGAGCCGGGAGCCCGGGACCGCAGACAAGAGACAAGTAGATCTGCGTAGAGATGGGCAAAACGGGTCACTGAGCGGACCCGGGTCGACCCGGGGCGGTCAGTGAAAAGATCTGGATCCTTTCGGCGGCTCTGCGGCTCAGTTTGTGTGAAAAAGACAGTTATTTATGGTTTGAGTTAGTGTACCATACCTCCCAACATGACCCTTTCCAGGAGGGACACAATGCTCTGTTTCTGGACTTCCCTCTTAATGTTTGATTGTTATTACCTGTGTGGAAACACCTTTCTTACCCATTTACCTGTTTAGAACAGGTAATAGCAATCATTCGTTAAGAGGGAAGTCCAGAAACAGAGCAAAGTCGTAGGTCAGAGATGGGGAACCTTTGGCCCTCCAGCTGTTGTTGGACTACACATCCCAGCATGCCCTGCTACAATTTGGCCATGATAAAACTGTTGCAGGGAATGCTGGGATGTGTAGTCCAACAACAGCTGGGGCCAAAGGTTCTCTAACCCTGACCTAGGTGGTGCACTTAACATAGATTGTTCTCCACAGTATTAGCCTGTAGAATCTATGGTTTTACACACAGGGGAAATTGACTAATAATTGAATAGCCCTGCGTGGTAAACACAGTAGATAATTGAATATTGAATACGTTGGGTTTGCCCCCTTATATATCTCAGGGTCCCTTCCTGTGGGGCTACTGGTCTCTGTACTACTACTATAATTAGCCTGTAGCCCCTCCCCTTGAATATCTCCCCAATAGGCCCTCAGCATTTCAGGCATACACGCCGCCAGATACGGCAGTAGGGGGAGGTGGAGTCTGACATTCTGTGGCTCACTGTACAAATCAGGCCTCCCTCTTGAAGACCCCTTTTCATTGCCAGTTTCGGGAGGGAGGAGGGGGTCCCTATGATATAAAAATAAAAGTGTCTACTCACCCATTCAATACAACCATTTCCCTCATGCCTACCTATATACTTGTACAATGACAAATACAGGGAATAATCCTTTGTGAGGTGGTGTCCTGGGGTATTGATCATATTGGGGCAATTTATCAATTTTGAGGGCGCAGGGACAGGGCTCCGAAAGGAGCCCGTCCCTGCGAAGCCCTAACCTGGAAGCCGGGGGGTAATGACATCATCTCCAAGCGCCAGGCCCGCGATGATCCCCGCCGGGACCACTCATCGCCGTGCTGGGGACTGCCCAGCACCAAGGTAAGCTGCTGGGCTGCCCCCAGCCCCTGTGCACCCCTCCAGCCATCGTCCTGGAGGTGAATGGATGCCTCACACCGGCATCCATTCACCTCCTCCACTGCTGTCTGCTGAATATAGCAGACAGCAGCGCAGGCTGTCTGTGCCCCCCTGTCCAACCTGCGGATGCTGCGGTCCCCCATTGATGTAAATAGGAGCCGGGTCGGATGACCCAGTGTACCCATTTACACCGACTGCCCTCTACCCAGGTCATAGTCATGTTCTACCCAGGTCAGGACCTGGGGAAACGGTCGTTTGGTCAACTGAACTAGGTCGACATTAGGTCAACAACACTATTTATCAATTTTTATAAATTGCTGACCCCTCTCATTCGAGCCGGGCAGTGCGATGTGTAGCCATAGACTACAATGGGCTATCGCCATCTCAGAATGGCGGTAGCCCAGGGGTGCGAAGCCGGGCTGCCCGATGTTGATACATCAGGCAGCTTCGCATCCCCCATAGAAACCTATGGGGATGCGGCCGGCGGCGCTGAAAGGGGGATCGCAGCAGGGATCGGAGATTCCTGCTGCGGTTCCCCGATGATACATTTAGGGGATACTGGCTTACTAGAGTAGAAGATACCATGTCTCTGGTACATGTACAGCTTCTAGCCAGGGAGTACACGGAGGGTGTCAGAAGGAGAAGAGGAGCTTACAGCGGGATGCGGCTCCTTTAAGCGTTCTGTACATTACACATTTTAGAGAAATGTAATGACATCATCTCCAAGCGCCAGGCCCGCGATGATCCCCGCCGGGACCACTGATCGCCATGCTGGGGACTGCCCAGCACCAAGGTAAGCTGCTGGGCTGCCCCCAGCCCCCGTGCACCCCTCCAGCCATCGTCCTGGAGGTGAATGGATGCCTCACACCGGCATCCATTCACCTCCTCCACTGCTGTCTGCTGAATATAGCAGACAGCAGCGCAGGCTGTCTGTGCCCCCCTGTCCAACCTGCGGATGCTGCGGTCCCCCATTGATGTAAATGGGAGCCGGGTCGGATGACCCAGTGTACCCATTTACACTGACTGCCCTCTACCCAGGTCATAGTCATGTTCTACCCAGGTCAGGACCTGGGGAAACGGTCGTTTGGTCAACTGAACTAGGTCGACATTAGGTCAACAACACTAGGTCGACATGCTGAAAGGTCGACATGGTTTTAGGTCGACGTGGTTTTAGGTCGACATGGAACAAGGTCGACGTGGTTAGTAGTAGTAGTAGGTTTATTTATAAGGCGCCGCAAAGTGTCCGCAGCGCCGTACATAGCAAACAAAAAACAAATGACAAGGTAACATACAGGGTGTGTTGAAAAAGTCGATGTGGTTACAGGTCCACGTGGTTTTACGTCGACATGGAACAAGGTCTACATGGTTATAGGTCAACATGAGGAAGGTCGACAGGTCATAAGGTCGACATGGGGATTTTCACTGTTTTTTGAGCCGACATGTGCCGACAGGCGGTATTTCATGCCCTACCATCCACTAGGGCATGGAGTGAGATTATAATAGTGTGGCAAGCGAAGTGAGCCACTGTGCCCGAAGCATTGCGAGCGATGCGAGGGTCCGATTTCACTTCCAACTGTGTTGACATTCGGGTCAAAAAACAGCGAAAACCCCATGTCGACCTTATGACCTTTCGACCTTCCTCATGTCACCCTAACGTCCATGTCGACCTAAAACCACGTCGACCTTGTTCCATGTCGACATTTTCCCATGTCGACCTTTCTGCATATCGACCTAGTGACTGTCTGACCAACGCTTGTCTGACGAACAATCCAGTTCCCAGGACCTGGGTAGAAGTCCCGTGTAAAGGGACACGGCGTGTCCCATTTACACTGCCGCTGACCGGGGTCTGACCCGCTGAAGACCCAGGGTTTTGCGGCGGTGTAAAAGGGGTATTAATTTTGCTCGTTGCCAAGGGAGACTAAATTTGCTTATTGCCAAGGGGGATTAAATTTGTTCATTGCCAAGGGGGACTAAATTTGCTCAATGCCAAGCCCCCCCCCCCCCTTAAATGAAAGTTAAAAGAAGGCCCCCTCCCCCTCCAAATTAAAGTTAAAAGTACTACACAGCCCAGCAAACACAGATCTACATTTACACTGCCTAACTAAAGTCTGTGGGTGAGATTTAATAGGATGAGATTTTCAGAAAGTGAGAGATTTGGTGAGAAATCTCCAGTTTTTTTAAAGCGGCAATCATTTACACTTTAAAATCAAACTGATTTAGCAGTGTAAATGATTGCCGCTTTAAAAAAACTGGAGATTTCTTACCGAATCTCTCACTTTCTGAAAATCTCATCCTATTAAATCTCACCCTGTGTGTCTGTGAGAATGTGTGTTCATACTTCTACACAACTTTCTATGATACTGTACTAGTAGAAGATGGTGAAGCAATCTTGCAATGCCTCTGCTGTTGAACTCCTTCAGGGCTTCAAGAAGAATCTAGAACTGCACATGACACAACAACAGCAGCAGCAGCAGCAGCAGCAACAACAGCACAAGCAGGCTTGTTTTTCTATTCACTCACAGTCTCCAATTAGAAGAAAATATGGTACTTGTTTCCTAGCACGGCCACACCGATTTACATCGGGGTGGTCGTGTCGGAAAAATCGATGCGATCGACGCGACCGACCGATTTTGGACCCGATTTTTTCATTGAATGAAATGTAAATCGGGTCCCTGGGACCCGATGTTACATTGGATTCAATGTAAAATATTCCCAACCCCCCCAAATTTAACGGCGTAAACCCCACCCCACGATAGACGCCAACCCGAAGCGTGGCGAGCGCAGCGAGCCCGCGAGGGGCGGCGGTGCGCGTCCTCCGACCTTTTCATTCCCCTACTATCCACGTCGGCGTGGAGTTGAGAATAGAATAGTGTGGCGAGCGCAGCGAGCCACCGAGCCCGAAGCGTGGCGAGCGCAGCGAGCCCCGCGAGGGGACGCGTATACCTGTGAAGTTATATGCGGCCCCTCGCGGGGCTCGCTGCGCTCGCCACGCTTCGGGCTCGGTGGCTCGCTGCGCTCGCCACACTATTCTATTCTCAACTCCACGCCGACGTGGATAGTAGGGGAATGAAAAGGTCGGAGGACGCGCACCGCCGCCCCTCGCGGTCTCGCTGCGCTCGCCACGCTTCGGGTTGGCGTCTATCGTGGGGTGACGACGGGGACATCTATAATGTGAAATGGGTCATATTGGCCCATTTCACATTTTTCACATTTTCTCACGATTTCAATGTTAAAAAATATTTTAACATTGAAGCCTATGCCCTCGGGGGCATCGCGTCGGTCGGGACCATTAACATTGGTCCCGACGCGATGCCCCCGCTATTGTGTCCTAGCCGGCAAAATGGACCTGATTTCAAAGGAAATCGGGTCCATCGTGTGGATCGTGTACCTTAACTTAAAGGTACACGATCCATAAGATTGTGGCCGTGCTAGGAAACAAGTACCGAAAATATCTCAGCTGCCAAAGGTGGCAGTGCTGAGCTCAAGCAATGCATTGTATTCAGGGCCGGTGCAAGGCACCGGAGCGCCCCAGGCGAGTCGGGGTGGGGGCGCCCCGGTGCCGGGCGGGGGGGGGGGGGGGGGGGGGTCTTGGTTGGTACCTGCGTAAAAAAAACTTCTGTCCCCGGCGTCCCTGCTGAGTGCTGGTGTAGGGGTGTCCGTGCCGCCGGGGGAGCCTGCGGCGCTGTTATCGTGTATACGCTTGTCGCGCCCGGCGGGGTCCCTACAGAGCATAGAAAATAACTAGCGCTATGCGCGCGGCGTTATTTTCTATGCTCTGTAGGGACCCCGCCGGGCGCGACAAGCGTATACACGATAACAGCGCCGCAGGCTCCCCCGGCGGCACGGACACCCCTACACCAGCACTCAGCAGGGACGCCGGGGACAGAAGTTTTTTTTACGCAGGTACCACAGTGCAGGGGGTGAGGGGCGAACTGCCGCCCTCCAGGTGCCGGCGCCCTAGGCAAATGCCTAGAGCTGCCTAGTGGTGGCGCCGGCCCTGATTGTATTGCATGCAATGTAAAGCAAAACTGATCCGGATCACCATGTGGGATCGGCGACTCCCTCGTTCTTTGAAGGGAACCGTTCAAAAGAACCGGATCGTTCACGAACGACCCACCTCTAGATCTGCGGTCCCGGCGGCGGCAGCGTCGAGCATAGGGTAAGTGCGGAGTTGGAGGCGGGCTTTACTTTAAGGGGGCAGGGCAGCCTTTATTTTAGTGGGCGCCCAAAATTGTAAACAAATTACACCACTGAGTTCTGTAGTAAGTAAAAGTACTTGTAGTGTAGCCTGCACATATAGTAACATCACCGTCTGTCTTATGCAGTATACACTGTGTATATATACTGGTGGTGTACATGTGAGCGCAGAGCAGCAGTATTATACTATAGTAGGTATGCATGTAATGTATCAGTGTCACGGGAGGGGGCAGGTCCAGGGCGGTACCCCCCCCCCCTCAGTCCACAGGTCTCTCCCACCTGCTGGCAGCACAGCCCTGCCCCGCCCGCAGCACAAGCAGAGGAAGCGCTGTGACCGCAGGTGACAAGTATGCCGGGCTGGCTGCACATCCCCCGGGACCCCGAGCAGCAGCACACAGCCGCACTTCTCCTGCTGTGCATGGTGAGGATACCCCCGCTGTTATGTATCACCCTGCTATAGGATGTCCCTTCCCACTGCATTACCTGCAGGTCATGCTGAATGGGACTCGCTAGCTAGGGATTTACTGTTGCCATTAATCAGCACCTGCTGGGATTACAGTGTCTGAGCTGTGCCCTACTGCTGCACTCTCCAGTGTGTAGTGTCACTTGCTGCACTGTCCAGTGTGTGTAGTGTCACTTGCTGCACTCTCCTTTCCTCCATGTACCTGTAGTAGTCACCAGCACCTCCCTGTACTATGACCACCAGGTGCATTGTTGTGTCACATCTGTCTCTGAGATTACACAGTGTCACTTCCTTGTACACACCTGCAGTATACCCACTCTCAATGCTTTACTCTTGTGTATGCCTGTTGATGTAGTCATACTTATTACTGGAGCCAGACAACCTGTGGTACTTCAATTTCTGTAGAACTAGAAGTACCAGCATGCCCTGCTCATATGGAAGCAGCTAGTTATGTAAGCTCTGAATCCACTTTTTATTTCATTGTATTTCTTGTTTTCTTTTCCTCCTTTTAATATGTATAAGAGAGCTCCCTGATGCTAGAGGTTGGTTTCTGGCTTCTCTCAGTGGGGGAAATTTACTAAGATGGAGAGTTCTATTTCACTTGGTTGCTATGGGCAACCAATCAGAATCTACTTATTTATTTAGCACCTTCTGATAATAGATAGTATCTGATTGGTTGCCCATAGCAACATCATATGTGAAGTAGAACTCCCATCTTAATAAATTTCTCCTGGTGTATACCCATATATATAGTAGAATTCATGCACTGGTGTATACCTGCACACTTCCAACCAATGCAGTGGCTCATCCTGCACTCCTTAGATGTTTTGGCCATGTTTGTTTCCTCAGAGGGATGTGGCTAATACCCCTTTTCCACTAGCAACCTGGGTCGGACCCGGTAATTTGTACCCGGTTCGAACCCGGGTGGGACATGGGTAGGAGACACATTTCCACTACAGTGCTACCCGGTAAATTGCCCGATCATCCCCTTTTACACTTAACCCGGGTAAGGCCTTTTTTTCCCTATAGATAAACATAAGAAAAAGCCTTTTTAAAGGGCTTTACCATGGGAGGTCACAAAATAGGGCCACCATTACACCAAAAGGGCCACCATTAAAAATATTACCATATTAGAAGAAGGGACCACACTCATTTCTTTTAAAATAACTTTTTTTTTTTTACTGGCAAATATTACCACACTCATTTCTTTTAAAATAACTTTTTTTTTTTTTACTGGCAAATATGACCACACTCATTTCTTTTTAAATAACATTTTCAATATTTTACTGTAAAATATTAAATATTTGGAACTTTTAAAAGTTTCTTCACACAATACAAGAAAAGACATGCCAAAAAAGGGTAACAAACAGAGTCCTGGGTGCTTCTTTCTGGTGTTATGCTGCCTTGCCTTAACCAGTGGTTCCCAACCCTGGTCCTCAAGTACCCCCAACAGTGCATGTTTTGCAGGTCTCCACACAGAATCACAAGTGCTATAATTAGCTCCACCTGTGGATCTTTTCAAATGTGCCTGAATAATGAGTGCACCTGCCGGGTGACCTGGAAAACGTGCACTCTTGGGGGTACTTGAGGACCAGGGTTGGGAAACACTGGTCTAAACCTGAGGGCTATTCCTTCTTCGCCCCAATAGAAGCAATGCAAATAGGTATTTTGGTAAGGAATCTGATGTAGCGCCTTATTCCTTACCAAAAAACCTATTGACAAGAAAAGACATGCCAAAAAAGGGTAACAAACAGAGTCAGGTAAAATGTTTGCCGCACACCTGAGCCTTTGGCATACATAACAATGAAAAAAGTGCACGTAAACATGTTAAAAAACAAGTGCCCATAAGAATTTTTAAAAGTGCAAGATGTAGGCTTTAACCAAACTGTGCCCACAAGGCGACTGAATGCTATAAATGTATTCAACATTGTTATTGCAATAATGCAATAAAGAACTTCGAAGAAAAAAAAACAAGTATTTCTTAGGACAAATTACGATATACCGTAAATTCAGGGGAGTCTAGGTTTGGCAGCAGCGTGTTGTCAAGGCTAGTGGTGTTTGCCTCACTATACTCTGGGTTTAGTGGGGCACTGGTAGCAGTGCTGGAGGCATAGCTAGTGGAAGTGTTGGGTGCGTGGCTAGCACCAGTGGTGGGGTGGTAGCTAATTGCTGTGCTGGGGGCGTGGCTACTGGGGCCTCTATATGGTAGAGGCTCTCGGTGTGGCTGTTGCTCACACGAAGTGCTAGGGGCGGAGGGAGTTGGCCCTCTACTGTATTGGCCATATGCCTACTCATGGTGTGCTGGGTATGCTGGGGCCTGTGAAGCATGTGGCGGATACATTGGATAATGAGGAGGTGGCATATACCCACGATTAAGTATCCGTTCCAAGAAGGACAATTGTCTGTCCTGCATGTCCTTTAATTGATCCAAGAAAGAGTGCTGCATCTGTCTTTCATTTTCTAAAAACTTCTCCATACGAGCATCCTCATTGGCCTGCATGTCGGAGTCCATTTCACGCAGTTGATCTATTACTACTGAAGAGAAAGCTCTCGCTGCTTGATCGGAACGGTTTGCTTTTTTCTTCTTTGGAGGCACCTTGTAAACTGCAAGTGGGAAAACAAAAATACACTATAAACATTAAATAGCAGAGGTGTTTGCAGCCCTGTGCTTGCGGCCCTATCCCACCTGCACACTTGCGGCACTCTGCAACATATACCATTGATTACTGGGATAAATGTTTTTTTTACTTACTATTTGAACGCAGTTTTGGTGTTTGATGTTCAGTCGCTTGCTCCGTTGCTGTTTCGGACCCCTCCTCCACCATGGACTGTGCGGTGTCAGACAAAGCAGACCTATCAAGTAGACTGCACTCTTCATCGCCATCTTCCGAAATCAGGAGCGGAGAAGTTGGGCAGCACGGTGACATTGCCATGGTGGACTGTGTGTCAGGTGGCTCCTGGCTACTCTCCATTGGTGGCTCCTGGCTACTCTCCATCTGGCTGGCCAACGAGGATGACAGTGCCACAGGATTAATCAGAGCTGTGTTGCCAAATGCCCTGCAGCATAGATCGTAATGGACCCACTCGACACGTGCGGCACCGCTTTTTTTCCTGTTCTGGTCACAGACCTTGGTGAACTGCCTCTTTAGTGCTTTCAATTTGTTAAGCACTTGCTGGTGAGAGCGGTGTATCCCAATAGACTCCAGCATCTGGGCAATATTTCTGTACAAGATTGCGTCTTTTATGGTACCAGTCACCTGGCGCTTGATTTCCTCCTCTGCCCTAATGAGCAGCAGCTCCTTCACTTCAGCATCAGACCAATTGCTGGCAGCCATAATGAAGTTGTGCTGCGGGATGATTAGCAGTGTCCGCTGGGGCAGCCTGTGGTGCTGGTGGCAGAGAGGAAGGTGGCTGCTGGAGCAGCCTCTGATACAGCAGGGGAAAGTCAGCAGGACAGACATGCAGCACATGTGCACACAACGCTGTCCTCCGTGCTATGTGCGCAGTCTGCGGGGCTCTGAGTGATGACATCACTCACCAGCGCCCCAGCAGCACCAATCAGTGAAGATTTTTACATGCTCAGTCAAATAACCCGGTTAGGGAGCGTTTCCACTACCCTTGAAGCCGGGTGCGAACCGGGTGCTACCCTGATCATGACCTGGGTAGGATTGCCGGGGAATCCAAACCGGGTTATTTGAAAGGGAGCATTTCCACTAGCAGAAAAACCCGGGTAGAAGTGCGTCCCCGCGGAGATTACCGGGTTATTTCTTCTAGTGGAAAAGGGGTATAATTCTTTAACTACTGGCCTGGACATTGTAATCCCTGTTATTAAAGCTCTGTAATTAGTCCTCAGCATGGGATATGTTAATGGCAGTGCTTACAGCAATCTGGATACGATTTCAGATACGTTCTTTTTATGTATTTAGTCACAAATCCTATATAACTAGTATGACGCACCCAGGATATCTTATTTGGAGTAACCCTGCAGATTAAAGTTACTCTACAGGGTTTTGGTGATTAAAGAGGAGAAAAAAATGGCTTCGGCTTCAACCAATTCATATACTCGAAGGCTGTGACTTCACTGTAGTTTGAGTGATGTCACTAGTCCTTTGACATCATTTCAGCATTCAGGATGTATTGGTGGGAAATCCACTATGAATATAATTATATATATATATATATATATATATATATATATATATATATATATATATATATATATATATATATATATATATATATATATATATATATATATATATATAATGTACAAGGTACAGGCAAACCTGATAAATGACAGGAGTTGCAAATGGACCCGCAGAATGCTCAATGTCTCATTGTGACATCTCCTACTACAGGGATTCTTAACTACGGGCCTCAAGGTACAACAGTTCAGGATCTAGATTCTGGTTCACTCCTTCTGGCAAATTCCTTCTTAAATGAACAAAAGCATGTACAGGGGGGGGGGGGGGGGCAGATGTAACGGAGAGTTAGATTTGGGTGAGTTATGTTGTTTCTGTGCAGGGAAAATACTGGCTGCTTTATTTTTACACTGCAATATAGATCTCACTTTGTAGTAAAACCCCACCCAAATCTAATTCTATCTGCACAAATAACATCTGCCCCACCTGCAGTGCACATGGTTTTTGGAATTTGCCAGAAGGAGTGAACCAGAATACTCCCCTTAGTGATATCCAGGCTTGAACACAGGTAGTTTCATTAAAAACCCTGAAGTACAAATTAAGTCATCTGTGGTTAAGTATCACGCACTATAACATGCCCTACCACGGGTTGTTAACAATACAACATTAACAGTACAACATCGTTCGCCCAGGAGTTCCTTGAAAAACACAAATGATATTGCTCATGGTCACACCGTATGTATTTTTTTACAGGGCTTTATTGTGTTTTAAGGACCGTGGATTGGAAACTCATGTCCTAAAATATCCTCTATTTCATTGGTCTTTCACGTGGGCGTGTTATACCATTTGACTGCCATAGATGCATAAGGCAGGAAGTGTTCAAGTTCATTTCCATTTTTCAATTGTCCAGAGGATATTCAGTCACAGTACAATGTTTGCTCTAAACCTTGTTTGTATAGGTATTCGTAAAACAATAGTGGGTGTGATGATCATATCAATGCCAGTATTGCGAATTATGAAAATTTATTTGTGGGATAATAATGCAGGTCTGGTCCTATGAGATCACTGCAATTCAATTGGATATGAGGAGTACCGGATTGCACAGATAATGTAAGTAGTGATTCATTATGGTTGAAATGCAAAGTTAATGGCAGCATGTTCTATACGGGAATAGGCAAAATCCAGAACACTGGACCGGACAGGCTCCATTCATCAAACTGCCATTCCGGAGTGTGTAGTGTCCAGTCTGAGGGTTGCCTGTCCGGTGGGGATGTCTATGACAGCTGTCACCTGGGAGACAGGAAACGAGAGATTACAGACTTCTGTATGGTCCAGAGCATTCTGGTTTTTACCATACAGGGAGGCTGTAACCTGTCTCTCCCCGTCTCTCTGGTGACAGGTGTCACAGACACCCCCACTGGACGGGACACCCCCCAAACACACACTTCCAGGACCGGCATTGTATAGCGGGGGGGGGGGGGGGGAGGCACAATGATGCAATCATTCTGGCACGCCCACTTATGCCGCGTCAGACCCCCTAACTTTGTTCCCCTGTGCCAGCCTAACTGCGCCCTCCTGGAGGTGGCAGCCAGAATGTTGGAAAGTTTGGGCCACAGTTATAGGCGTGCGCACCCATAGAGGGTCGAATCAAGCACTGACGATTAGGCCCCATTTGTCATACTCAAATAAACTGTAGTGTTTTGGCTAAAAACTTTTTTAGAATAATGCAAATATCATTGTATTATTCTATTAATTTTTATAGTCAAAACTCACCACTAAAATCATATATATATGTATGTGTGTGTGTGTGCGCATCTGGCTGAAATGCTAGCCAGTGCCTCCCCAGCCATTCACCTCAGTGCACATTACTACTTCTCAGAAGCAGTTTGTATTCGGGATCATTGGAGCAACAGGGCCCACACCATCAGCCTGAGACCCATACAAATGAAACATCGAATTTGATGGCAGCTAAGAACCATTTGGAATATCTAGTTTGACTTTTAAGACTCTGAAAATTCAGTCTATGTAGGGTGCTGATGGTGCCCACACACCGTGAGGTGTGTGCTACTGGGAAGTGGGACAAGGGATCTACAGCAAAAAGATAGACAACCATTAGGTCGACACCATTAGTTTGACAAGCAAAATGGTCGAGATGCAAAAAGGTTGACACTGCCATTAGGTCGACAGTCAAAATGTCAACATGGGGTTTTCCACTCTTTTTTTTACCCAAATGTCGACATGGACACAGTTTGAAGTGAACCTTAGCCCCTTGCATCCCTCGCTTAGCTCGCAATGCTTCGGGCACACTATTTTATTCTCACACCTCGCCCTAGTGGATGATAGGGCATGAAATACCGCCTGTCGGCACGTGTCGGCTCAAAAATCTGTGGAAAACCCCATGTCGACCTTTTGACTGTCGACCTTTTTGCTTGTCGAACTAATGGTGTCAACCTTTTTTGCATGTCGACCTTTTTGCTTGTCTAACTAATGGTGTCGACCTAATGGTTGTCTATCTTTTTGCTGTAGACAAATAGTCCGGATACCGTGCTACTGTAGGTGCGGTTTGAGCCTGTAAGTGCTGTGTGATTTGGACTGTACACACTGTGCGATTTGAACTACACCAGATTTTGACTACAATGGTATGTAGTACAATAGAATGCAATGTAGTACAAAAATACCTGCATGCATATACTATTTTGCCTTGCGATATTGACTATGCGGGAGTACGAATCGCAACGCAAGGGAAAATTAACGCAATGCGATTTGAGCTAAAAAGATCACTTGAAGAGAAAAATGTAACCCCCTTTTGCTGTTGCTAATGTATAATGCAGGCCTATAGATGCCACTGCATTCACCTGTCAGTACAATTTGGTGCCCATCTGTTATTTTTATATATTATTCTTTATTTCGGTTGGTCAAGAAGATTACAATAGCATCTTTTAGTACAACTAAATAAAAAAGTAGATGTACAGTAACATGGGCAGCTATAACATTTTTATTGTTCACACGTGCAGCCATATTGTCCACATAGTACCCTGCTCTCACCACTGCTTTGGACAGAGCAGTGTCGGGATGAATCTGGGCAACCAGCGGGTGTCCCGGCCGCTCGGGCAGCACTGGAAATGGGAATGTGATGCTAGGCTCATGCAGAGCGTCTCCCATATATTGGGTGTTACTGTATGCTACAGGAACAAAGTAAGAATAAGGGGGGGATTCAATCTTTGTCGTGCTCCTGCAGCCATCTCCCGACGGGGAAGATGGCTGCGGGGCCCTATTCAATGCTGTCTTCCCCGACAGCATTGAACAGGGGTTCTCCGCAGAATGAGCCCGACATCACAAGCTGTTGGGCTCGTTCTGCCGAGAAAAGCCGGAAATAGGCGAGCTCCCTCCCTCAACTCGCGGCCACGCCCCTTTCTGGGCGGCCGGGACATTGAATCCCGACCGCCGAGCTCCAGTCGAGCAAAGCGAGAACGGGCCAGGGGCACGGCTGTCGAGCTTGCTCGACAGCCGTTCCCCTGACATTGAATACCCCCCTAAATACGATCAAATTGAATAAGGTAAAAGTGTTTAATGGTGAATTGGGTAGGGGTTAAGCAGGTTAAAAAGGGTGTCGAGCAATGGCGTCCTAATTAACTCACAATGGTTAGAGGGGTATTACGCATTGATAAATAAATGGGAAAGGGGCAGCACTGAAGCATATTTGTCCCAGAAGCTGCAGGAGACTCACGATTTTTAGGGTAGTCTTCCGCAGCCCCAGAAGGATACATGTCTCTCCTGCATCCTGCCTGCTTCCTTGGGGACCGGCAGGATGAAGATTAAAAGCAGTGATATCTAAACGACACCGTGGCAAGGGGGCAGGGCTAAAGATGGGAATGATGTCATGAAGTCCCGCATCCCCGCACATCAAAGGTATCCCTCTATCTTATGGGTGGGGTCTGATAACATGGCAGCTGTGACGCGAGACCCCCCCCCCCCCCCCGAATGACGTGAGGCATCTCCTCTCTGAGCTTCTACAGTAGAGGAGAAATGAAAAAGGTGAAAAGTGGTACTGTAAGTATAGAATGCACTGCAGGGCTTAAGGACTGTTTGAGTATTGAGCGTCACATTGTCAGTAGACTGTTGTTTGACAACCTCTTTCTGTGCAGGATGTACAAAACAGAAAATGAGGTAAAAAACCCTGCTATCTGGACATTATAACTTATAGATAAAAATGCACTTTGTACTATTCCCTCAGTTCTACACCCCCCCCCCCCCCCCCCCCCGCCTATCCACCTTGTGAGTTCCCGCTCTAGTTGTGTTGTGTATATTTGTGACTGGTGGTGATCCTATTTTTTGTTCTTAGAATATGTTATCTTATAAAACAACACTGTTTTATATGCATTTTCTGTTTTTTTTTGAGTTGATATTGCATATATGTATTTACGTTTTTCTTTGGAAAATAAAGAATTTCTAAAAACCAAATAAACTAAAAATATCAACAAAAAAAAGAATCAGCACTTTGTATTGTACGTGTTCTTGTATATTGATGGAATTTACGCTGCGTATGTATCATGTGACCAAATTGTTCAGTTGTCGGCTATGTCAGTATTGCTGCTACACAAGTTTTTAGGTCATTATCATTGATTGGTATGCGCTGCTTGGAGAAATCTGCCCGTATGTAGAAACAGAATGCAATTGAATTATCACTGAGGTTAATAAGTGCCTCTCTCTACAGGTTCCTTCACTGTGCTCAGCCAAAGAGACAACATCTGTAACAAAACAACCGGAACAGTACTTGAACAATAAAGACTATGTTGCTCTTGAGGACTTGCCAAAAACTCTTGCCAGTTCAAACATTTCAGTAAATTATCTGTGTACCAGACCTTGCACGGTACATATGGATGTCATAGCTTCCTCGGAATTTAGGACTGGGATTTCTGTATTCAAAAAGAGCTGGAAGAGCGATAAACCTCTCCATCAGCTATGGACTTGTTCAGTCAAGTTAATGTTTCCGAGCAGCATGGTCTACAGGAATGACTATATCATAAAGCATTCTATAGACGTGTACTATGCAGCTGTTCGAGCCTGGGTTGTACACAATGACGAGGTAGACACTGACAGCCGACATAATGAAACCATGTTCTATGCAGTAGCTAAAACCTTTGCAGTGTTGAAGACTATTCCACCCCACCAACGACCATACAAAGACCATCTGGTATGCACATCGTCGCTTTTTAAACACATGTGGATGCAAAGAGAAAAACGTTCTGTGTGTACATTGGAAACAGGTAAGAGTCGCAAGAGTTTGTGGTAGGTAGTGGTTCATTTATTTGTCCATATTGCTTACACAGCTATTCATTCATAAATGCATTTTTGGAAAACTGTAGTACCATTCCTTTTAAATCCGCCCAGATGACGCTGTTAAACTCATCCTGAAGTCTATAGCGAAAAATTTGGCAATAATAGGGTTTGATTTGACAGTTTTCACCTAGGATTAGGGATGTCCATCGACCACTGGTGACCAACAAACATTGATGGTTTATAAGTGAGCCTCGATGGCTTTACCACTTATAGCGGAAAGCAAATTGTGTTTTTTTTTTTCCCTTTGTGCCTGGAAGTGGAACATGGCTCCACCCCCTGATGCAACCCACAACACCCTATCCCCAACTCTGATTGGCCTGCTGCCTAGTGAGTAATAAAGCAGGGACAATAATTGGTGGGTAACACCATCAATGTTTCCCATGTTAATAGATTCATACCATCAAAGTTAACCACCAATGGTATTATCGATTGGGACAGTTGATGTTGGCCATCCCTACCAAGGATACATTTTCAGTTTGGGAATTCATATTCAATTCATTCATTATTACTTATTTGATTATAAAGTTGATAAATGATAAACCCTTGTCCCCTGAACTAATGTTTAGCCCTATTTGAGTCCACATGTTTAGTAAGATAAAACATATAAAACATGTGTTTTCTTTATTAATGTTGTGTTAGTGTCTAACTTATATGTATTTTAAGATACGTTAATGTTTCCCATATGGACGGCATGCAGTCACAATGTGGACAATGAAAATATTAACACCCAATAAGCCACAATTACAAAATGTCCACGGGTACAAAATGTATACAGTCAAAATGTCAACAGGTAACAGTATTAATCTTAAAAATTGCATCTTAGGGAAAATAGTTTTCTTTTATGCGAGAGATGTCTAGGGATAATTATGAGAAGTCCTTTGGTGAAGATCGCGTCTTCTTGGGTGCCTCTAGGCCATGGGTCCTCAAACTGCGGCCCTCCAGATGTTGTGAAACTACAAATCCCAGCATGCCTTGCCACAGTTTTAACACTCCCTTATAGCAAAACTGTGGCAAGGCATGCTGGGATTTGTAGTTTCACAACATCTGGAGGGCCGCAGTTTGAGGACCCATGCTCTAGGCATTCAATTGCTTCGTCTATCAGACACCTATTAGCCTCAGCAGACACATCTCTTCTCATAGTCACCGGAGGTGTGATAAAACATGTGTGAAAAAGTCTTTAGTTTGTAGTGGTTTATCCAGAGCTATCAGGTGCGTTAACGACTAGAATAACATGGGTAATTGTGTCACTAGGGGCTATTCAATTAGTCCCAATAAACTGGTGCGAGCTGGGGCTTATCACAGATTTTGTTTCACCTGCCTCCGTGACTAAATTCAAATTTCTAGAAAAAAATATCGGAGAAACATCAGGACAAATTAGGAATAAACCAGTTATTTGCTCCCAATGTTTCTTCAGGGCTAGTTAAATTCCCTTCATGGTGTGCAGATCTTATATTCCAGAGGCGCCACACGCATCCGATGAGTGAGGTCTTTTCCTGCTAAGCTCCCGCAGTGCCGGTGTCCTGAGCTGGAAGCCGCCTGGCACAATGGAGTTTTGCCTCCTTTAGGACCAGAGGCGCCCGACTCCATTGTCTCTAGCTGTTCCACCCCTGACACCGTGCCAACTTCTGAATCGCCCTGTTTTTTAGGGGGTTGCTCCTGGTTAAGGATATGAATAATGCCAATAAAATATTCAATGCCGGTGTGCTACTTGCACAGATATATATATATATATATATATATAACAGACTACTATGCCACAAATAGCCATATTCACCATCTGCATTTAGGCCCTTCCAAAAAGACCCCAGTAGGCACCAATGGGCAAATATTATGCAATGCTCATCTGCATTTTTTTCTGTGTTACTTAATACATGTATAAACCCAATGAGAATACTAATGTTCTTTATCATAATACATTAAATAAATATGTATTGTGCACATTTTGTTTGCTTACCTTTGATCCTTTTCTTTAGATGTGGTTACATTGCTGTCTAGTCCACCACTTGCATCAAATAATGAACACAGTGGTCTTATCAAGACATTTCACCCATTTAAGAACCGGGAACTCGAGATTAGGAGACAGCAAAGTGTCAAATATTATCCAAGGTGAGATGTAGTCAAGTAACAATGAATAGTGGGAACAGCCAGCTTTATTCTCCTACGTAATATATACAGTATATCTCTGTTAGCTTTTGCACATCTCCCATATACGTTTTCTCCTATACATTATGTACCCTTCCTCATCCTTCCTCATAACATCTCACACATTATCCTCCTTATTCCATCCATCTTCTTCTGCCATCTTTTCTCAGGCTCTCCCATTTACCCTCTCTCACCCACTTACTGCATTGCAGATTATGGGGTAGATGTATGAAGCGGTGATAAGGGAGGAGAAGTGATAAAGTGCCTGGTACTTTATCACCGGCCAATCAGCTCCTGACTGTTAAGTTACAGGCCGGGTTTAAAAAGGGACAGTCAGGAGCTGATTGGCCGGTTATAAAGTACCAGGCACTTTATCACTTCTCCTCCATTATCACTGCTTCATACACCTACCCCTATGTTTGCTTACTTTGTTTGTTGCTTACTGTGTCACACGTTGTCTCCTATCTGCTGTCTCTTTTATCAGCTATTCCAAACGCTCTTTGTGGCCAATTCAGACCCATACTTTATGGGCCAAATTCGTCCCGATGTTTTGCGCATGAGCAAACCCTGGGAGTGAATGGCTTCGGAGGGGAGGGAAGGGGACGGGACCAGGGGAATGTTCAGCGGTTTATGGGCGTCCCCATAAAAATGCTGGGTGTTCTCCTGCACATGCAGGTGCTGCTATGCCTGCTTGGATCAGGCAGCTGGCATCACATGACATCAGCGCCCGCCCCGAATTCGGAGGAAACCGTGTAAATGAAAAGTCAGTCAAACCGAGCGAACAGGTCTGAATTAGGCACTTTGTCCATACACAGCATTTGTGTTCCCCACATGGTTCGCTCTAGAAATGAACCATCCTGATAATAGAAATCCCATGTTCCCATTGGACTAGTATAGTAATTGATAGATTTGCTACCATTGTATTCCAGGACTACTCTTTCCATTTGGATGTATTTGCTGGACTATTGCAGAGCTAAAGAGTGTGGCATTTTCCACCACATAGACGCTGATAGCATGTATGCTACACCTCTTCTCTTCCTCACCAGTGAAGGTAAGTAAACACTTAATAAACACGAATTATGCTGTCACACCCTGCATTTATGGCTACTGGTACAAGTAACATTTACTGTACATGATTTGTAAATACTGCTGTTATGTGGACTCGATCAAGGATACATCAATTAACTAATTAAGAGATAAACTCAAACCAATGTTTTCTGTTCTGGGCATGCGCAGGACCCGTTCTAAGCAGCAGTTGTTATGAGCCACAGCAGTGGCTCATTCCTGTTCCATATTTCTGTCTGTTTGCATACCATGTCTTCTGGTATATGGTTTTGGCACTCTGGAGCTGCAGCCTGACTCCTGTGTCCTCAATGTGCAGTGCAGCTGCTGTATAATTAGATCATTAGCTCTGGGCCTTGTGTGTCAGGCTGCTCACCTGTATTAAGGGAGCTTGTCAGCCTTAGCTATTCTGATTGGGAATGGTCCCTTTATCTCCCATGCTGCCCTTCACCAAGATGCCGGTGATAGCAGTTTGTAAGCTATTCAGCTAAGCCTTTGGTGTCCCTGGTTTGTTTGCTCTTGTTGCTCCAGTGTCTCGTGCCCTGTCTGCCAGCTCCTGAAGTTCCAGCGTCCTGAGCCCTTGCTTGTGCTGCAGTCCTGCATGTTCCTGGTCCCATTGACTTGCTGTCCCAGTGTACCAGCTGTGTGTGTCTCCCGCTCTGGTCTGCCATTCCCACTTCAGAGATAAGTCAGGAGATATCTGCTTAACTGTTTGTGTACTTGATTACTAGTGTAATCCTTTTGCATTGTTGCATTCCAGTCATTGTATTACTTCACGGTCTCAGCTTGTGTATTGTTACATTTACTTGTCATTGTCATTTCTTGTATCCGGTATTATCTTCATGCATTGTTACATTGGTGGGTTTAACCCGCATTTGGAATGTGTTTGTTCTCAAAGCCTGTTTATCCCATCTTGCTGCTCTCTACCTCCAGCAGCATCCTTGTCACCCTGAGGACACCAGGGTTGGGGTGAACCTTATTTACCCCTTCGAACGTGGCTGTTAGAGGTGGGCAACCTGAGTTACTCACATGGCCGATGCTTACATATAGTGATCCGGTGCTGCATGTCTGAAGCATAAACACCTCCTAAACATTATACACCTCCTGCAGCATTGCTTCGACATCGATGACATCACTAAAGTATGACACAAAAAAATCTTACCAATTCACTAGCAAACAGCAGCATTGTACCTCATTGATGTCACTAGTTGACATGTAAATTAATTTGAGCAAAGTTGTTCACTTCGAGAATATTGGCGAGCTTACAAAATGGCTGCTCCCTTTGTGTAAACTTGGTATATACAGATTAATATATATATTGCGACATTGTGAGGATCTGTTTCCTTCTGTTATTAGGTAAAGTTCATGTGCAGTTGCAACTCACTGATGGGAACACCAATGCTATATTGTCTACGTTTTATCTCCCGTTGTATCAATGGTTCCGCCTGGATGTTACAGTTTACAGAAAAAAGGTAATTTTACTGAAGAATTATTATTTTCTGTTTTGGTTTTATTGTATACATTAATATATTAAACAAATGACATAAAGAATTATCATATTTACAGATAATCAGAGTCAGACCCATAGGGCCAAATCTAGCAAAAACAGATTTATATTTCAGGCGCTGATAATACATGTAAAGTAATCCGCGTCCCCTCGTGGGGCTCGCTACGCTTCGGGCTCGGTGGCTCGCTGCGCTCGCCACACTATATAAGACCAGCTCCACGCCGACGTGGATAGTGGGGTAATGAAAAAGTCGGAGGACACATTCCGCCGCGCTCGCCACGCTACGGGGTGGCGTGGATAGTGGGGGATGCGTTAAACTTATTTTTGGGACATACAATCATATTATTGTATAATATTGTATTATTGAATGCGATTTTCCTACGTTACCGTCCGTATGCTAATTGGGCGCCCAACTAACATATAAGTACCGTTTCGACTGTCGAGAGTCGGAAAGTTTGCGGATTGGCAAAAACGGCCACGGATTCAACATTCCACGGCCATTTCCAACTAAACAGATTCAACTTTAAAAAAAGTTGGAAATATTGGCACAGATTGAATTCCCCCTTAGTCTGTTCTTGTTATTATTTGTTGATGTGACTATAATTTCTTTGCTGCTATTACTGGTGTTATCCGTATTTAATATTAATAGAATTGCTATTTATTCTTTTTATTATTGGTATTATTATGTTGTTGTTTCATAGCAATACTTTTTTTGACTTTTAGATAATATTAAAAATATTTCATGGACAAGAGTTAAGAAATCCTGAAGATCAAACATACAGGCAAGTAAATTGTAATGAGCAAATATTAATGGTCATATGTTTTTTTTTTTTATCATACTGCTCAATCTATAACACATAACATCTGACAGATCTATCAAAATGATATACAGATAAATAGATTTACTTATCCCATGCCTTGATAGACTATGACAAAATCACAGCAATAGGAAGTGACCTCATAACAACAGGAAAGCCGTGAAAGTGGGAGAACAGAGAGGAGGAGGTTGCAATAGTTGAGGCAGGAGATGATTAGTGCTTGGACAGAGGTTTTGGTGGCATCAGTGGTGAAAGGGGAGGTTTTGGTGGCATCAGTGGTGAAAGGGTCTGACCATTGAGATGGTTCCAAGATGGAAGCAGTAGGAATATAATTTGGTTGAATGTGCCAGGTAACATATAAGAGGATTTGAGTATGACTTCTTTGCAGCATACTTGTCGAAGAGCCTGGAGGGAGATGTTGTCAACAGAGAAAGGGCCAGATGCACTAAGCTTCAAAAGTGATAAAATGGAGAGTGACAAACAACCAACCAATCAGCTCCTACCTGCCATGTCACAGACTGTGTTTGAAAAATCTCAGGTAGGAGCTGATTGGCTGGTTGTTTATCACTCTCTATTTTATCACTTTTGAAGCTTAGTGCATCTGAGAGAGAGAGAGAGAGAGAGAGAGAGAGAGAATGAAGATCATGGGAAGATCATGAAGTAGAGCTAATACTTTCACAAACTGTGGAGGTGTAAAGGGAATAGGAGGGGCCAAGGGTGGATCCTTGTGGAAAGCCACCAATTAGAGGAAAAAAGGGGAGTAAGCAATAGACATAGAAATGGAACAGTTACTGATGTACAGTAAGAGGTGAATCAATAGAGAACTGATTCATAGACCAATGGAGTGGAGAGTTTGATGGAAAAATGGGTGATCAACAGTGTCCAAGAAATAACGTTACCTTAATGGCTACTGGAATTCATTCTCTTAACAGCTCAGTGATGGCAATTCATTTCTCCCATGACACCTATCCATTTCTGCCATACTCTGGGGCAGATATATTAAGCCTGGAGAAGAGATAACCTGGAGATAAATTGGGGATAAAGTGAAAGGAGATAAAGCACCAGCCAATCAACTCCCAACTGTCATTTTCTAACACAGTTCATTGGTTGGCGCTTTATCTCCTTTCACTTTATCTCCTATTTATCTCCAGTTTATCTCTTCTCCAGGCTTAATACATATGCCCCAATGTGAGACACCTGCATGATTCTTGTGCTACGTGCTTTCTTCTCAACTTTGATGATTTTTCCTGCTATATTTTAATTCATTGTGCTTCTTTTTTTGCACCAATGTTTGCTTTTGGTGTTCTAGTTACTTAGGGTTTGTGCTTTGGTGAAGTATCAAAATATATCGTGAGATATGGGCTATTTGGGGATTTAAGGATAGACGTATGAATAATCTGTCCTGAAATGTGTGAGGAAATGTAAAGATAAACACAGAGATACTTGGGAGTGGAATACGATAGTCATAAAGAAGAGGGGATGTTCGGAAAAATTATCACTGCATATCATTAAATTTCACTTTATCATATACTGTACATAAAGTAAACATTTTGCCCCAAGTATTTGGGCTGTGTTGCTCTAAAAGTGGGATAATGGGGCAACAGACAAATGTTTGATGATTTTTGCTAACTTTAAAGTATTTTACATATTTACAATGTTTTATACGCAATTAGTGGATATTATTCAGTATAAATATAGTTAATTTTGATAAGACTTGGATAAGCCCCTAATCTAACTGCTTCTGCAGGCGCTTGTGCCTGTGTAGACCGCCCACTTCCTTCATGGCTTCTTAAATATCTTCTGTCATTGCTAGAACAAACAAAGCCATTATTTGCGTTGAGTGCACGGAGGTGTCATTGTGTAATATTATTCTCTCACAGACAGCACAGCTCACCAAGTCTCCTTTGCGTAGCTGAATGTATTAAAGAGCCCTATCCTACAAATGTGAATAAAAAAAAAAAAAAAAAGATTTGCAAATGAATTTACTTTCATTAGAAAATTTGCTGAATTTTAATTTGGTCCTCTCTAACGTGGTTGCAGCTCCTCGCTGGAAAACGTAAAGGGCCAGATGTTTAAAGCTTCAAAAAGTGATAAAATGGAGTGTGATATACAGGCAGCCAACCGGCTCCTAACTGTCATGTTACAGTCTGGGTTTGAAAAATGATAGGGAGGGGCTGATTGTCTGGGTGTTTGTCACTCTCCACTTTATTACGATTCAAGATTAGTCCAAAGTGATGAACTACACCAATGCTGTATTTGGAGTAATTTTCTTTAGTAGTAGTTAGTTTGGCTGTGTGTGTGTGTGCACTAACTATAAATACTTATTAAAGTTTGGATGAAGATGTCTATTTTGATGACACAGTCGGTTACATGGCTCTTGGAGGAAGCAAGTATGTGGTCGGTATTGAAGGATTCTTCGGACCTGTGAAGTATTATCGGCTCAGGGCTCTGCAGATGGATGAGGTACAAATATAAACAGTTTTTAATATGCTTGGGTGTCACTCCTAATTCTTCCCTCTCTTTAACACCCCACATCCAAGCTCTGGCACAATCCTGTAGGTTCCAGATACGCAACATTGCACGCATCAGGCCATTTCTCTCCCAGAGGGCAACTAAACTTATCATCCACTCACTGGTAGTCTCGCGCCTATACTGCTGCACTGTTCTCCTCACTGACCTCGTTCGCTCTCGTCTCTCTCCCCTCCAATCTGTCCTCTGCGGCTAGGCTTATCTTCCTCTCCTGCCACTCCCCTTTGACAAGATCTGCACTGGCTCCCATTCCCCTACAGAATCCTCTTCAAACTCCTCACACTTACATACAAGGCCATCTTTAATTCCACTACTCCATACATCTCCAACCTCATCTTCATTCATACTCCCTCCCGCCCTCTACAGTCAGCCAATGTCCGTCGCCTCTCCTCTACCCTGGTCACTGTTTCCCATGCTTGAGTTCAAGATTTTGCTTGTGCTGCTCCCGTTCAGTGGAACGTGCTCCCACTTATTCATCAAAGCATAGCCTTCTGCTGTATATTCTAGTCATGAGGCTGCTCCTCCAACCCCTGCCTCCTGCCTTGACCATCTCTGCTTTGCTTACATCCTGCCATCAGGTCACCGCACGCTTGCTTGCACCTCATGTTATCTGTATGTCCCCCTTTCCCACTAGATTGTAATCTACTCAGAGCAGGGCCCTCTTCCCTCTTGTTGTCATAGCCCTTTTCTCCTCATAATTCACTTACTGCTCTCTCCTACTCAGTGACTATCTTTGCTCGCATACTCTCCTGTTGATAAATGCTAATCTCCTGCCTGTGGCCGCCAGCCCATAATAGTATGCTGACTACTCCCTCGCTACAGACATCTAAGCTGTATTGTGTATTGTATTGTGGTGCTCATTGTTACCTGTACTTATTTTTTGTTATTTATTTTCTTAAGGTAATGCTAAGTCCTGTCTCCCTGTACTGTTTCATTGTATACCCTTTGTACGGCGCCGTGACCCTGTCTATCGTCCAAGTGATGCAAACGAGCCCCAGCGGCTTCCCCTTCCTCCCTTACCCAGCCGGCTGATGATCCTGATGCTTCTGCGGGCTCTGCCGCCTCCTCCCTGCACCCGGAAGGGGATGTGGGCGGCGTGCGTCGGTGTGGGGCGGTGGGGGTCCGTGGGGGGCTGCTGGGTTGCTGTGGTCCTGCAGCGAAAAACACGGCGTGTGGGTTTTCGTGCATATTAAAATGCTGTAAAACCCAGATAACGGGGTTTTTACAGCATTTTTTTCGCTTAGAGCATCCCATCCAGAAAGTGGCCATTTTGAGTTGGTAATGGGGAGTTTAAGGGTGGTCATGCCCATTTTAGGTTACATAGTAACACAGAAACATAGAACTTGACGGCAGATAAGAACCACTTGGCGCATCTAGTCTGCCCCTTTTTAAAACATGTTACCTCAAACCATATTTGATCCTTATTTCTTTGTAAGGATATCAATATGCCTATCCCAAGCATGGTTAAATTGTACTACTGTATTTGCCTCTACCACCTCTGTTGGGAGGCTATTCCACTTATCTACTACTCTTTCTGTGAAGTAAATCTTCCTCACATTTCCCCTGAATCTTCCTCCCTCTAGTGTCAGTGCATGTCCTCGTGTTCTGCTGCTCCTCTTCCTGTGAAGAATGTCTCCCTCCTGTACCTTGTTAAAGCCCTTGATATATTTTAACGTTTCTATCATGTCCCCCCTTTCCCTTCTCTGCTCTAAAGTATACATATTAAGATATTTTAGTCTTTCCTGGTAAGTTTTGTGATGTAGGCCATGCACCATTTTAGTTGCTCTTTTTTGTACAGTCTCTAATGTATTTATATCCTTCTCCCGTGGATCTTTAGCTGAATCTTCTGATCTTACGTGCTGCACAAAAGATCAGAAGATTTAACAAAAGATCCATAGGAATGCACATGGGATCTAAAAGCCTTAAAGACTAAAGTCTAGATAAGCTACATCTACAGCCCCACCTTGATCTATTACTTTAGTCACCCGGTCAAAAAAGTCAATAAGATTTGTTTGACATGATCTTCCCCCAGTAAACCCATGCTGTTTCGGATCTTCTGATGGCTTCATGATCATATGCACAAACACATGGCTTCTGATTTGTTACTGCTGTGGCCAGTGTGTGTAGCTATGAACCAACCCTTAGCTTTCCGTAATTGTGTATAATCCACTTTTCTGCACCAATTGAACTTCCGATGAGTGTGGCCGGCATCCGTTTTTATTACCATTACCAGTTCCGTGGCCTGAAAGATCATAATTGCAACATTAATTAGGCCTTTACTGCAAGATGATACCATGAGTTTATTTCTCTTTTTTTATTTGTTATTAATGTAGATATCGAACTTTCTCCCAGAACATGAGATTTACCATCAGATAGGCGATTACTATAGCAGGTGTATGAACGCAAAACACATAGTGCGCCTTCATTCTCTTATCCATCTGGAGAACCGCAACAAGGAAACCAAGTGTAAGTGCAGTGCATGCAACTAGTACCAGTAAATACATGAGGTATATATCAAACCGTGTTATGGGCATGTACTGTATGGGCAAGTTATTTACTGAGGCAGTGGCTTGTATTTTGTTTATACTGTGGCCCTTATTCTGATTCACTTGCAAAGGCAAATTCCTTCCCAAATGGACAAAACCATGTGCGCTGCAGGTGGGGCAGATGTAACTTGCACAGAGTAATTAGATTTGGGTGTGGTTTTACTTCAAAGTGAGATCTATATTGCAATGTAAAAATAAAGCAGCCACTATTTTTCCTGCACAGAAACAAAATAACTAACCAAAATCTAACTCTCTCTGCACATTACACTCCCCCTCCACCCCCCCCCCCCCACCCCTGCAGTGCAAATGGTTTTGTCCATTTGAGAAGGAATTTTCCTTTGCGAGTGAACCCGAATAAGGGCCTGTACTTGCGTTTTCATTGGCACATCCCAAGAATGAAACTTACCAGTGATAGTGTAGGCTAATACTGTATATCATTCATTTCCAGGTGCAGCAAGGAACTATTACAAAGACATGTACCTGAAATATGGAGATAGACCGACTTCTAGTTTGGATCCTTGGACAACAGAGGACCACGATAAACATAGTAGTCTGTTTAGCTTACTGAGCTCTCCCGAGTGGATTTCCTGGGGTAAGATCTGCCTAACGCATCTTCATGCTGTTACAACCAATCCTGTACTGTAGACGAGACTCTCATTAATAACCTATAATTCATAAGTCTTGCTTGGAACTCCAGTTAGCCCAAGATAAAGCACCCATGCCCCCAACCATTGTTAATATGTAGGGTCAGAGCAAAAAACATTTTCTTTTACATGTAGAAAAGGGTGTAGAGTCTCCAAAAAGGGTCTTCAGGGTGAGCACATATAGAACCTTGTATTGATAAAGATCACAAACCTTACTAGTTCCTGTAGCTGCCAGTGTAGTGCCAGCTATTAATCAACATTTAGGGGTTGTTTTTATCAAGAAGTGCAATAATAAGAGCAACCAATCAGCTTTCTCTAAAATAAGTGGAGTGGTTACTATAGGCAGAGGCGTAGCTAGGGCGGAGCCAGTGGAGCACATGCTCCAGGCGCAGAGATGTCACCTGGCGCCGGAGCCGTGCACTCTGCCACCGGCTACCCTGCCCTGCTCGCCGGCTCCCCCGCCCAGACACTACCCCCGCTGTGCCCGACGCTGACCGCCTCTTCTGGGGGGCTTGTGCAACCTCATCTAGTTGCCGACTGACCAATATGCCGCTGCTGGGTGCCTCACAGTTTTGACGCCGTGCGGGTGATGTCATATCACCATCGCTGCCCGCGCGTCTGAAGTGGGATGACGAGCCGCCGGGCAGAGATACAATACTGTGCGTGACCAAGGACTCCCCGGGAGTGACCAGTCCACTGACAGGCAGCATTTGAAATGTGCGTCTGACACCTCTGCCACCCCCCTCCCTGCACTGCAAGTAAATCCAGGCTGCGCGGACCGGAGCAATGGAAGGCAGCAAAAGGAGGAGAATGAGGAAGGAGACTGCAACATCTAGGTGAGAGTAGGGGGAATTTCACAGCTGTAGCAAGCACCTGTTATATTCATTTGAATCTGTTTATATTCTATTCTTTTTTTTAAATCTTGTTTTATATTATTTTTATTTATTTTTTGTGTTTTTTTTTTATTTGTTGCTGCTAACATTATACTCATATACTTATTAATTACATTTGACCAATACAATACTGCTTTCTTACTGCTATATTTTCTTTTAGGTGCCCCCCCCCCCCCCCCCCACGTCATTTTTTTTTCTGGATCCGCCTCTGTGTATATATATATATATCTACATAACTATACGGATCACTGCACTACAATGTGGTGCTAATAGTCTAGAGTTTTGTGTATGGTTTTTTTTCATGTGGGGACCAATATGTATATTTTTTAAACTGTGATGCCAAAAGGGTGAGGGTGGGGGGCCCCAGAGGCGTACCTATATATTCGTGGGCCCCATAGCAAAAGTTTGTAAGGGCCCCCTATTTAGCAAATGATGGTGATAAATGTATGTAAAACGTATTACTACACAGCAAAGATGGGCCCCCTTCAGCTCTGGGCCCCATAGCAGCTGCACCTCTTGTACCTATGGTAGTTACGCCCTTGGTGGGGGCCCCTTTCAAGAGGATTTATATGCCCAGAGGGGGAGGGGGGGTTATATGCGCAAGAGCCTGGCTACTACAAATCAGGGGGGGGGGCGCGCGAAACATGCCCTTGCTCCGGGCACCGTGGCACGTAGCTACACCACTGACTATAGGCAATGTCTACACTGGTCCACTTCTAAACTCTTTCCCCTGCTTGGTACATGAATGTTTTATGTCCTTACCTTACAGAATCCTCTGCATTTCCTTAGTATACTGTAGCACATTGCACTCCACTAACAGCTGCAGGAGTTGATGTGTTCTGTGCTGGAATCTGTCTCCATACAATATATACTGTAGCTGATATCGACTGATCTCGCATTCTATCAGCCCCTGTATAATTGGTGTTCAGTAATCTGCTGGCATAGAACCCTTTAAGTTGTGACCAGATTGGTAATAACTACTAATATTTGAAACCATTCTTGACATTTGGACAAAGTGAAGAGATCAGCCATGTTTAGCTTCAGGAACTATATTTATTTGCTTAATTAACTTATTCATGTAAAAAATAAAAAAAGTTGAATATTAGTTAATACCAAGTAATCTGTCCATACCTGATATGAAATCTGCTGTGACGGCGGTAGATCTATTTCATGAATTTTAGCAGTTTCCTGGTAAGATGATAACGATCATAAGTCAGCTTTTTATTTATTTATTTCATATGCAGTCAGGTCATCAGTGGTATTACATGGAATTATACAACATTCTACTTACATTTATCTATTTATGTTCTAGATTTTTCAAATGATCCAGTTGTTTGGTTTGGTAAAAATATATTTGAAGCTGCAATGAAGAATTTATCTGACAGTTCCGACCTCAGTGCTGTTGTTCCCACCCTGTCGGATGCCAGCTGCAGTGGGTACCATAAAGCATCGTACATGCTTGCCATTATGTATGAGATTGGTCTAGGTGTGCCTACTGATCCAGCCCAGGTTGGTACCATCATGGAGAACATTATGCGGGTACTGATGTGCTCTCATACACTCTGTAGGCCATATGGTGGGAGCCACTTGGCAATGATCGCAGACACAGGGAAACACCATTGACGGTGTACTTTAAACTAGGCTGACACAGGTACAATGTCACAGGTAAAGCACCACGGAACTTGCAGTGGCGTAACTAGGGCTCCGCAGCCCTAGCGGAGGTGGGGGAGAGCCGGCGCCACAGCCCAGGTACCTCAGCAGCAGCCGCCGAACATGAGTAAGCCATGTATCTTGATCTGCAGCATGGCTGAGTTGGTAGGAGCTGCTGAATTTGCGTAGCATGGATGGCCAGAGTCTGGGAGCAGGAGACCCGCCGATGCTGGTGCTCTGCCACTGCCATTCACAGTTCATTCAAGCACTGAGGATGAAGCTATTTCCTGCTCAGCCAGTAAAGCCTTATGAGCAGCAGCTACTGACAGTAGCATTCTGAATCTGAAGAGCTCTGCCTTCTTGATCTTCCCGACAGCTCTGTCCCTGTTTGTTATCTGCTGGAGGTGCAGTGGACGTGAGCCTGGACACAGGAAGGAGGAGGAAGCCCTAACCTGTGACCGCTGGCTTGCCAGAGGCAGGCGAGCAGGGGAGGGAGGAAGGAGGTGGGAGGCTAGGAGCCCTCCCCCTTGACTGTCTCCTCAGTGGCCCACAGAGAGCTTTAATTGATGAGGGAGGGGGGGTGCCAGAGACTTTTTTTTGGGGGGGGAAGCAAAATTTCAAGTTACGCCACTGGGAACTTGGCAGGAGAAAAAGCCACAGTTGCTCACATCAGAGTCCTTGCGCACAGATTCACTCAGTCGCACACAAGTGTACAAATGTCACACATCAAATTGACCAGTGTAATCAGGCAATGTAATTTTGTTGCTACCAGTAATTTTATTTATTTACGACAATAACAGCGAGAGTGATAGCTGCTATCTGGCTCAGCTGAGGTGTATACATCTGTTTACACTCAGGGCCTAATTCAAACCTGATCACACATCTGCAAATTAGCAGGCCGGGCAATTATCGATAGGCAGCACATGCGTACATACAGCGGGATTTTACTCTGGCGGGCGGCCTATACCTAATTGCAAGGCTCCAAAAATTATCTGCCCAACAATCACGCCTGAATTAGGCCCTTAGTACATATTTGTTATTTTGTACTTTATTTTTTGTAATGGTCTATTCCTAAAGTTTCCAATACCATACAAACGCAGGAAATGTTTTACTGCCAATTAAACTTTCTTTGTCGTTAGTGGGTTTTTTTTCAGGTTTCTTTTTACTAGCATTATTGAAAAACTTTATTGAAAAAATAAATTAAAAATTATACAGTACAAGTAAACACATTTGAACAGATTTATTTCACTGGGAAATTATTTTTGATGTATTATTTGGTACAAAGGGTTTTCTTTTCACCGGGACCTATCTGTTATCTATTAGCTCTTTAAGGCAAAAAAATAAATAATTTGAAATGATTTACTGAAATATTATAATCCCTTATGTTCGCTAGTGATTACAATTAAGATAAACGAGAGCTTCTTCTTATAGGGCAGCTTTGAAGACGCTTTCGTGGTTAATCCACTTTACTGCATTCATTAATCCCTGTTGTACCTCATTAAGACTATTATAAAAGGCTGTTATAAAAGGTCATAGAATTTGAATGTTAATCAATTGATGAACATTTCCTTTTTCTGTATCCAGGGTCTGCTTTACAGTCTGGTTGCAGCACAAGGAGAGGATAGGCTCGCTCTGCTGAAGCTTGGGTATAAGCATCTCCAAGGAATTGACCATCACAGTTTGGACTTAGATATTGCATTTGCTTACTACATGAATGTGGCAAAAAAGACTCAAAAGGATCGTTCGGCAGGACATGCAGAACAAGTATTATGCATTTCTCTATTATAGACATTCATAGATCATGTCCCCCAGCTTTCAGCATATACCCTCTGCTCTATACTCTCACCCATGTCTACTGTCCAACTGTCTGCATGTCTCCCGTATGTTTAATGTAAAATGAGGTTGTTAGCTTACAGTACCTGTGATGTCAAGTGATATTTTATTTAAAAACGTGCTATGAAAGGGTTGTGGCCAGGCGGCAGTGGGTTGTCAGTGAGACGACAAACTGCCATTCAGATCACTTTTAATTCCAGGAATAGCAAAAATAATGATCTACAGGTGAACTGTCCTTAAGTTCTGAAAAGGTTGAAGTCGATTGCCACTAACACCCACAGTTGGGAATTACAGATAGATTCAAAGGTGGACCCTGCTATTTGCCTGATCCATAAGGTGGACCCTGCCACCAATGGATTTATCTATAAGGTGGACCCTGCCGCTGTGGGCCTGATCTATAAGGCGGAAAGCTTCCACTATTGGCATGCTCTATAAGGGGAAAGCTGACACTATTGTCCTGATCTATAAGGGGAAAGCTGACACTATTGTCCTGATCTATAAGGGGAAAGCTGACACTATTGTCCTGATCTAGAAGGGGAAAGCTGACACTATTGGCCTGATTTATAAGGGGAAAGCTGACACTATTAGCCTGATCTATAAGGGGAAAGCTGACACTATTGGCCTGATCTATAAGGGGAAAGCTGACACTATTGGCCTGATCTATAAGGGGAAAGCTGATGCTATTAGCCTGATCTATAAGGGGAAAGCTGACGCTATTGGCCTGATCTATAAGGGGAAAGCTGACGCTATTAGCCTGATCTATAAGGGGAAAGCTGACGCTATTGGCCTGATCTAGAAGGGGAAAGCTGACACTATTGGCCTGATTTATAAGGGGAAAGCTGACACTATTAGCCTGATATATAAGGGGAAAGCTGACACTATTGGCCTGATCTATAAGGGGAAAGCTGACACTATTGGCCTGATCTATAAGGGGAAAGCTGATGCTATTAGCCTGATCTATAAGGGGAAAGCTTACGCTATTGGCCTGATCTATAAGGGGAAAGCTGACACTATTGGCCTGATTTATAAGGGGAAAGCTGACACTATTAGCCTGATATATAAGGGGAAAGCTGACACTATTGGCCTGATCTATCAGGGGAAAGCTGACACTATTGGCCTGATCTATAAGGGGAAAGCTGATGCTATTAGCCTGATCTATAAGGGGAAAGCTGACGCTATTGGCCTGATCTATAAGGGGAAAGCTGACGCTACTGGCCTGATCTATAAGGGGAAAGCTGACGCTATTGGCCTGATCTATAAGGGGAAAGCTGACACTATTGGCCTGATCTATAAGGGGAAAGCTGACGCTATTGGCCTGATCTATAAGGGGAAAGCTGACGCTATTGGCCTGATCTATAAGGGGAAAGCTGACACTATTGGCCTGATCTATAAGGGAAAATCAGACACTATTGGCCTGATCTACAAGGGGAAAGCTGACGCTATTGGCCTGATCTATAAGGGGAAAGCTGACGCTATTGTCCTGATCTATAAGGGGAAAGCTGACGCTATTGTCCTGATCTATAAGGGGAAAGCTGACACTATTGTCCTGATCTATAAGGGGAAAGCTGACACTATTGGCCTGATCTATAAGGGGAAAGCTGACACTATTGTCCTGATCTATAAGGGGAAAGCTGACACTATTGTCCTGATTTATAAGGGGAAAGCTGACGCTATTAGCCTGATCTATAAGGGGAAAGCTGACGCTATTGGCCTGATCTATAAGAGAAAAGCTGATGCTATTGGCCTGATCTATAAGGGGAAAGCTGACGCTATTGGCCTGATCTATAAGGGGAAAGCTGACGCTATTGGCCTGATCTATAAGGGAAAGCTGACGCTATTGGCCTAAAGTGTTGGTTAAAAAAGGGCGTCTCATAAATGTGTTATAAGAATTTCACAGATGCGTCAGTGAACATGGCTGCGTTCCCAAAGCTGATCCACAGCCACAGATGCCATGTTTACAGAAATTTCCATAGGAGACCCTGAGAAGCATATAGGCTTTTGCAAGTGTCAATGGTGCACCAATGGTGAAGTGTCCAAAACTGCCAATGCCATTGCACTGCAGTCAGCTTCCAGTGAGCCCCATTTCCAGTCCTGGAGAGAAGGCCAGTGCTCAGAGATGATTGAATGATAACCTTATAATCGATGATCTTTGCTCTTCTCCTTTTCTTCTGTGGATATATTTAGATTCGGTACTTGTTTCCTAGCACGGCGCCCCCGATGTCCATCTTACAGCATCGCATCGCATGCGGCTATATGGCATGCGATGCGATGTGTTTTTTAATTGTACAAGCACCCTGATGGGTGCTTACAATGTTAAATGCACCCCCACGCCACCCCCACTATCAACGCAAAGGCGAAGCGCAAACCTGAAGCGTGGCAAGTGCAGTGAGCCTGCGCGGGGTGGCGGTATGCGTCCTCCGACCTTTTCATACCCCCACTATCCACGTCAGCGTTTAGTTGACTTTAGATGGGTGCTTACAATGTTAAATGCACCCCCACGCCACCCCCACTATCAACGCAAAGGCAAAGCGCCAACCCGAAGCGTGGCGAGCACAGCGAGCCCGCGAGGGTTGAAGGTACGCATCCTCCGACCTTTTCATACCCCCACTATCCACGTTGGTGTGGAGTTCACTTTAGATAGTGTGGCGAGCGCAGCGAGCCACCGAGCCCGAAGCATGGCGAGCGCACGCGTATTACTTTACATGTCTTCCGCGTCCCCTCGCAGGGCTCGCAGCGCTCGCCACACTATCTAAAATTAACTCCACGCTGACGTGGATAGTGGGGGTATGAAAAGGTCGGAGGACACGTACCGCTGCCCCTCGCGGGCTTGCTGCGCTTGCCAAGCTTCGGGTTGGCGTTGATCCTGGGGTGGCGTTGACTATGGGGGGGCCATTTAACATTGTAAGGACCCATCAGGGTGCCTGTACAATAAAAAATCGTATACAATCGCATCGTATGCCATTGTATGGCATACGATGTGATGCGATATTTTATTGTACAACATCGCATCGCATGCCATTGTATACCTTATTTAGCACAATGGTATACGATGCAATGGGCGCCGTGCTAGGAAACAAGTACCTTAGATTCTTAATGTCCTCAATAAATCTACATGTCTACATGACTTTATCTCTGCGGTTTTATAACACACCCCATGTCTTCCATTTAAGGCATTTGTCGAAATCATAAGGCTAATGGATGACGACATATTGAAAGAGCAGACTAGAGAAAATGATGACTTTTTCTTGTGGCTCAAACTGAATGCAGAGAGAGGAGACGCATATGCCCAGGTAACCAGAGCGTCTAGGCATGACTATTATTGCTGAATAACATCATATAGAGTACAACTGGCAGCTTGGAGACAGACAGATTATGGACCAAACCACTATTGACAATGCTTCATATTCAAATATAAACTTATATTTAGCCCACAGAAGTGATGCCAAATTAGGTCAACTTGCATTGGGTCGACCACTGAAGGTCGACGCCTGGCCCTTTGCAACTCTGCAAGCATTGGGCATCTTTTTTTGACCACATTGCTGCAAAGCAGTATGGCTAGGAGGCAACAGGAGACTGTGCTGATTTATATATGTGACACTTGTATATCTGCATGTGACTGAGTCTGAATATGAGGCACAAAGTAACTTGACTTGGAAGAAAATCCACTGCCACTGCATCATGTCATTGTGTATGCTGATTACGGGGTATACACATGGGGCGATTTTTGCCTGTTTTCTAAGGAATCTGTCTAGATCACTTAGAACACAGGTTCTCAAACTCAGTCTCCAGGAGCCCACACAGTGCATGTTTTGCAGGTCTCCACACAGCAATGATATGTGGTGAGATCGCTGGCTGGTGAGGCACCTGCATCCACCCCACCCTTTGGAGCTGGCCCTGGATCCTAAAATATCCAAGATGAATAGGGGACAAGATGAATAGAGATCCCCCGTATTTTAGGAACCAGCACCGGGCTCCACCAGCAGGGGGTGTAATGCCATAGCCAGCGGAGACGCATGACGGGGTCCTGTGGCCAAAACATTACCCACCCTACTAGTCACTCCAGGCCAGGAGTTCTTGAGGAGATGGGACCCCCCCCCCCCCCCAAATAAAGAGGTCCCCCGTCTCCCGGGAGCCCCAGACTTGGGCTGAAGCCCAAGGCTAACCCCCACACCCCTGGATGGTGGGTGTGGGGTTAACAGCAGGTTAAAAAAAAAATATTGTCTTTTACAGTGGGACTACAGTTCCCAGCAAGCCTGCCCCACATGCTGGTACTTGGGAGAACCACAGGTACCAGCATGTGGGGCAGTAAAAGCCCTTTACATAGCTTAGCACCCAACGTTAAGAAGGATCACCCCATGTTTATGGGGCTTAAGAGAGGCACACAGTTATACCTGGCAGTGCCACACATCAAATTAATCAGCAGAGTCTGTTGGTGTGTTCTGACTAAGAAGCATTTTGAAAAAAAGACATCCAAGGCTTGCAGAGTCTCACGGGACATGGCATGCCAAGAGAGGCTTTTTGGCATGACAGCAGCAAAAATGCACAAGGACATATCTGGAGATTATAGGACCATCTTTAGGGCAAGCTTTGCGTCCCCATAGAGTACCAGTGCTTCTAAGACAAGAAGGTTTGAGAGCTGTGGGGCGTGACAGAAATATTGGAGGCGAGGAGATAATCAGATTGGAGGAGAGGCAGCAGTAGTGACAGAAGTGTGTAGGCAAATGAGGTCCGAAATCTCGTGGGGAGAAGACTGGAAGAGTGTGAGGAGCCTCAATTGGAATGTGAAGGGAAAGGGGAGCCAGTGTGAGCCCGGAGGAGATACATGAGCGTTACGTTTGGAGGGGAAGATGAGCGAATGTGATGTGGGAGGCAAGATGGCCAGATAAGAGAGGCCACAGTCCAGAGATATATTCTGTGAGAGGATGATTATACTATTTCATGTAAGAGAACCAACGGATGCCATATGGAATATCACAGCATTACAGTAATAGAACGTGTTATGTAGATGGCGGAACCTCCTTTGTTGTGTTCTTAAATGAGGAATGAATGTCCTCTACATGCTCCCCATGTACGGAGAGTTGATTGGATTCATCTTTGTACTGACCTTGGATGTATTTAGCCATATCACCTAGGACCAGTTCCTATTATAAGAGCATACGAGCCTTGTTCCTGGCACTGATACATCTCCCTCGTCTATGTTTGGCTCTGCCTGTGTTTGCTCATTAGTTCTGAGTATTGTGCAGTCTCATTGTGCCAATGTCTCGTTGTCTTGTAGCACAGGTTGGCACAGATGCTTTTCTGGGGTCAGCAAGGTGTTGCCAAGAACACCAGAGCGGCCATGGAATGGTATGAGCGCGGGGCCCTGGAGAACAAAGAGCCAATATTAATGTACGACTATGCTGTCTTGCTGTTTAAGGTATGTTGTGTGAGTCTACATTACTGTATGTCGCTATATATGAAGGCTTATAGAGAAGGGGATTGGTCATTAGGTCGACATGCATTAGGTCATGGCTTGGCTGAAAGATCAACACAAGCATTAGGTCGACAATGGCAAGGTCAACAGTCAAAAAGTTGACGAGTTTCCACGTTTTTTCTCTTCCGAATGTCAACCTAGCCGTCATGGACACCGTCAAAGTGTACCGCGTCCCCTCTCATGGCTCGCCATGCTTTGAGCACTAGTTTATTCTCCCGCCATGCCGCAGTGGACGGTAGGGCATGAAATGACATGTGCCAACATGTCCGCTCAAAAAAAAGTGGAAAACCTTTTGA
The DNA here is from genome assembly GCF_055691185.1 of Crinia signifera. Classification (NCBI taxonomy): domain Eukaryota; kingdom Metazoa; phylum Chordata; class Amphibia; order Anura; family Myobatrachidae; genus Crinia; species Crinia signifera. The sequence continues at coordinate 67,594,120 of NC_139217.1, forward strand.
CTTTTGACCTTGACACTTGACATTGTCGACCTAATGCTTGTCAACCTTAGCCATGTTGACCTATTTCAGGTGTTGATGCCCTGTTGACATTAAGTGGTCGACCCAAGGCATGTCGACCTAAATAGGGTCGACCTAGTAACTGTGGGGTAGATTTACGAAGTGGCGTTGATGTGTAAATGCGCTATCCCCGTGCGCTGAAGCAGGGGATAGCGCATCGCCTAATCTATCACACCCGCCGAGCGTTTACTCTAACGCCGGCGGTGTGGGGCAGGAGGCATAGCGCAGGGGCGATATTTTGCACTGCGCCCCTGCCTCCTGCCAGATTTATGAATGTTTAGCATCGCTGACCGTTCCGCCGCCTGCAGCTGTCGACTACGCCAGCTGCAGACGGCGATGCCTATACCTAACAGCAGGGACAGCGCTGTCCCTGCTGCTGGGGCTGAGCTGCGCTGGGATCTCGCGAGACTAGCGAGATCCTGCACATGCGGAGTAAGCCGGCTGGGGGGGGAGGAGACGGCGCATCAGTATTAACTGATGCGCTGTCTCCAGGAGGGACATCGCCGGAGGGGGGAGTTGGCGCTCCCCCACTTCGGCGGCAAGATCTTAATAGATCTTGTCGGTGTCCCCTCCTGCTTCGCCTCGCTAATGAGGCGAAACAGGAACTGTTATAGCGGCGCGATAGGCGCCGCTATAATAAATCTACCCCTGTATCCCATAAGGAACATGCCAGCAATACTCAAGAACACACAAAGTGAACATTTGTCATAGATAACAGAATATGCTACATACAGTTCTGTCAGCGCACTCTTCCTAAGGTTCAGTGATGTCAGTATACAATGAGAGATGAGCTATGTTCCCACAGCTTAGATCACACGTACAGTATCACATGTGTAAATAAAGCAGTGCACAAGGGTGAACTTGGTATATGTTAAATCAGTGCTGGAAGTGGGCAAAAGAAGGACCAGACGTCGGAGCCCCCTTCTGTCTCCAGCCCTCTTTTGTCTCTTCATCCCTCCAGTGTCTCCAGCTACAGTTTCCCATTGTCTCTCCAGCTCCTTTCAGACTTTTCAGCCCATTTGAGGTGGAAATATCACCTCAGGTGGATCATTTATATTCCCTATTCCTTACCCCCCTTCCTTCTCTTCCTTCCCCTTGTCCTCTCTACTTTTCTCTGGTGGCGTTCTGTACATACCCCAACTAACTGCTATGGCTTTTCCATGGAGGGGTGTTTCCGATGTCATGCCATGGTTTGAGTTATAATGAATACAGAACAGATACTGTAACTAAAATATAACACCCAGCACATGTCACAAACCATGCAGTTCCTCTTTCCTAAAAGAAAAAGGGGTACACTGCGCTGTGCAGTAGATGAATGAATTAAATAACATGGTGCAAGCATAAAAGTGCAATAACGTTTACTAAAACACATATAAACACTAATGGTATGTACACACGGGGCGATATGGCTTCCAATGTTGCCGATATAGTGAACATCGGAAGCCATATCGCATGCAGATCGCATGCTTTTTTAGGGCTTGCGTGCCTGATGTGCTGCCGATGCGCACTCCCGTGTGAGTGCAAGTCGGCTGTCAAATAGAGAGGGCAGCCAAGACTATATAGTGCAGATCTGCACTATATATAGTCTAAATTGTGCCACTGCATGCATGCCGTGCGATGCGAGTCCCGATGCGATCTGATCGCATCGGAACTCGCATAGCACGGCATATCTACCGTGTGTACACACCATAAGACATGACATATAACAACATAAAGTAAAAAGTCAACAGTGTGACGGTGGGAACTACTATTAGAGCCAGTCTCAGGGTTTTTTCAGAAGGGGGTTTCCAGAGGGGCGGAGCAAATCACGGAGATGGACACTTAGGTGACCCAGTATATGCCGGGTCAGTTAAAGTATTTTAGATAGACCAAATGTATATAAATAATAATAATAAATATATATATATATATATATATACATAACAGCAGTGTAGACCCCTGGGCATAGCAATGTATTGGGGCCCCTACCTATCCTCCAGCTGTAGGGGTGGGGGGTGCTATGAGCGTAAGCTTTGATGTCCCGCGGGTGGTAGGGGGTATTATATCAACCGCTCAGCATGTAGGGCTCAGTAATTTCTACTAATTACCCCTTTACTGCAAAGATGGTGGGAGATGAGGTGGGAGAAGGGGGCATTGGGCTGAATGAAGGGGCCCCTATACATAACTTCCAGGGTGGTAGAGGATGTTTAATACGCAGAGGAGGGGTGTATAGTGGAGTGGGCTTATTATTCATAATTTTCTGGGGGGAGGACAGCTTGCTAGACTGCAGATATCTCCAGTTCCCGGAACTAGATTTCTTAGCTTTTTTTTGAATAAAGTTATTTTATTTTGCAGGTAGTAAAGACAGAGCAAAACAGCGAATCAGACATTGTGCATATAAATCAATCAGTCCAAATCAATCAAAATAAAGCATCAGAATGTACATATCGTTCACATACAGTGTCATTATTTTGCAACAATGTAAATCAACCGATTAATAAAGGATAAATATAATTTTGCCAATTTTCTCTGACTGGGTAGCCATCTTATTTTGTTTTTTAAATTACATATTTAAAGATACAAACAAAAGAGGAAAGAGAAGGAGAGAGATAAGAAGAAGAGATAGATGGAAAGTGGAGAATCTTAAGTCACTAATGAGAGCGCATATGGGGGGGTTCAGTCTCACCCAGAATAGCATATCAGTGGGCTTCACACAATACATTGGACTTAGATGGATATTGGTCTTGTGGTTATCAGCATCCGCATCCCGCGATATATACTGACCCTGGATTCATCAAATATGAGCTGAGTGCGGGGATTCCAACCACCTGCCCCATACCTTGTCGAATTTAGGAAGAGTGCCCCTAGACATGTACACGTATTTCTCATGCTGTACTGTGGTGTTAACCAGTGCCCTCCACTCCGCCACCGTGGGTCCCAGGCTAGCCATCCAGTGCCTAGCTATGACAACTTTAGCAAGGGAGGATAAGTTTGTCACATATTGACCCTCATTGTTATTTAGTGAAGTGCCTGCTTTACTACCCAGAACACACATCTTGGGGGTCAGGGCCTGTCCAGGTATTCCAGTAGATGTTATAATCGATTTAACCGCCACCCAGAATGAGCTAACTAGAGGGCATTCCCAAAGGAGATGCCACAAGTTCGCCTGCAAAATTCCACACTTTGGGCAGGCCGAGGAGGCCCGTCCTCCAAACTTAACCAGGGTGTATGGAGTCAGGTATGTTCTGTGTATGATAAATATCTGAACCTGTTGAAACCTCGCGGAGACCGTGGCATGTCGTGGTGAGGCCAATGCCTCCTCCCACTCCTCCTCCTCAAAGGTGCCAACATCGTTCTCCCACTTGATCCTCAGGGCGGGAAGTGAGTCTTTATGTATAAAGGACAATAAGAATGAATAGGCCAGAGAGATGGTTTTGACTTGTCCGAGATTGGCTAGGAATATTTTTGCTGGGGAAGCTAGTAGTTCAGGGGGGCCATTGTTAAATTGGGTATTTAGGGCATGGCGTAACTGCAGATACCTGAAGAAGTGCACCCGGGGCAACCCGAACTCCTCCCTCAACTGCTGGAAGGACTTCAGCACAGCTGCCTCATATACTTGTCCAATCGTCACCACTCCCCCAGACGACCACAGACTCTTTCCTGACAAGCAGGCAAGTTCAGGTAATTTGGTGGAATGCCAGAGGGGAGCTCCAGGGTCTATAGCTGTGTATCCCATCAAGGATTGGACCTCCTGCCATATCTTGACAGCCTGGACCACCAGGGGAGGGGCGCCTCTTGGCACCCTCCCACCCAGAAGCAGCTGCGTGGGTGTGATGTCAGGGCATATTTGGTGTAGAAATGTGGTCGGGAGTGAACTTTGGTCGGTGTCCTGCGTCCAATGCCTAAGTAGTGAGAACTGGCCAGCGTAGTAATATAGTCTGAATTGTGGCAGGGCCAGGCCCCCATCTGCCCGTGGCCTAGTAAGGGTGCTGATACTAATTCTGGGGCGTTTGTTGGCCCATATCAATGAGGACAGCAAGCTGTTTAAGTGTCTGAAAAAGGAGGCAGGGACGTACACCGGGGACTGATTTAGGACATACGTTATTTTAGGCTGTAGGATCATTTTGACCAAATTGACTCTGCCAATGACATTCAGGGGTAACTTGGTCCATACCGACAATTTATCTTTAACCATGGATAGCAAAGGAGCTAGGTTCTTAGGTATAAAATCTGAACTAGTATTAGTGATAATAATCCCCAGGTACTTGAATTGGGAAACCCAACTAAGTGGAAGAGGGGTGCTCGTGGTCACGGGTGGTGGACCTCTCAGGGGCATGATGGAGGATTTGGACCAGTTCACCGTAAGACCGGAGAAGCCGCCAAATTCACCCATCAGTTGCAGGGCAGTCGGCACAGACAATCTGTAGTCTTTTAAAAACAGGAGTAGGTCGTCAGCATAAAGTGCTACTGTGTCCGTTCTTTGACCCAATTGGAGCCCGACTATATCTCGGTGTGACCTAAGGAGACAGGCAAGCGGTTCTACTGCTATGGCGAAGAGACTAGGAGAGAGGGGGCATCCCTGTCTAGTGCCCCTTCCCAGCGCGAAAGGAGATGAGACATGACTGTTGACAGAGATCCTGGCCATCGGGCAGACATATAACAACTGGACCCACCTTAAGTATTGTGGACCAAAGCCCATACGCTTCATTACCTGCCATAGATAAGGCCACTCGACGGAGTCGAAGGCCTTATTTGCGTCGAACGAAACAATGGCTGAGTGGGTTTCCTCAATATGGGTGGCCTGAATATGGGTGAACAGCCGTCTTAAATTTATACTGGTGGACATACCCGGCATAAAGCCGGTTTGATCCGGGTGAATGATTGATAATATTACACTATTTAACCGAACGGCCAGGACCTTCGCCAAGATCTTAATATCCGTGGTAATCAGGGAAATGGGTCTGTATGAGTCGGGGTACTCGGGGTTTTTCCCGGGCTTGGGTATAACTACTATAACCGCTTCGGACATAGAGTCCGGTAAAGTATTGAGGTCGAAGAGCTCGTTAAATAGCTTCAAAAGCTTAGGGGCAAATGAGTCTAAATGCATCCTGTACAGTTCCACTGGGACTCCGTCTACCCCCGGAGCCTTTCCCCCGGGGAACGACCGAACCGCAGTTTCTATCTCAATAGTTGTGATGGGCGCCTCGAGGGAAGACTTAGCCTCCTCAGACAGTGTGGGTAAGTCAATACGGTCTAAGTATTCAGTAAGTTCCTCCTGTGTGCATGTCAGGCGTGTGCGGTATAACTCCCTATAGAAGTCTAGAAATACATCTGCTATTTCTTTGGGGGACGTCCTCAGCACTCCGTCAGGGCCAAATATTTGGGCCACAGAGTTTGCAGGGCGGTCCAAGTGTATCAGGTGAGCCAGGAGGCTGCCTGTTTTGTCAGCGCTCATGTACAGTCTGTGGGATTTAAACAGTAGACTACGAGCGTTGCGCTCCTCCAAGTGGGAGACCCAGGTGTTTTGTGCTAACTCCCATTTTGCCCTGGACTCCTCTGACCCCTCCTCCAGGTGAGCAATCTCTGTATCCCGACATTCGTCCTCCAGTGCAATACCCTTTGCCTTATACGTTCGTTTAGTGGAGGCTATTTTGGATATAAGGGTGCCACGTAAGAATGCTTTAAATGCCTCCCACACTATCGGGGCAGGGGCTGTGCCAGTGTTTGTGTCAAAGTACCCGTCCCACAGATTCTGGAGGTCCGAAGATTCTCCAAACTGCAGTAACCAGGAGGGATGTAGCTTCCAGAAGGACTGTCCCCTCTGGCATTCCATCTCCACCGTCAGTAACAGAGGAGAGTGGTCTGAGACGCCCCTCGCCTTATAGCAAATGTTTTGGAGTCTGGGCAGTACTGAGGGAGTAACGAGGGCCAGATCGATACGCGAAAATGAGTGGTGAGATTTGGAAAAGCAGGAGTACTGGGTGACCGCCGGGTGCTTAAGTCGCCAGGCATCTCTGTAGCCAATTGACTCTACATATTTAGCAAAACCTGTGGTGCGATCATCAGGGAGGACGGAATCGGGGGGCCACCATCTGTCTAGCCTAGGATTCATTAGCTTATTAAAGTCCCCGAGACATATGACTGGCGTATCAGGGGATTGGGCCACGTAGGCAGCCGCTTGTTTCAGAACATCGTAGTTAAAGGGGGGTGGGACGTAGACCGCTAAAATAAAGAAGGGTTGGGAGTATAGCTTACACTGGAGGAAAACGTATCTGCCCAGAGGGTCAGTCTTAACATCAATCAGCACAAATTGCACAGACTTGTTTATTAGTACTGAGACCCCTCTAGAGTGAGTAGAGTGTGAACTATGGTAGACCCACCCCACCCAGGGCCTACGTAGTGACATTAATTTGTTACCTTCCAGATGGGTCTCGATCAGGCAGGTGACATCCGACCTATACTGCTTAACCATCTTGAGAACTAGAGAGCGTTTAACTCTATCATTCAGCCCCCGGACATTCCAGGCTAGAATATTAAGTTGCGTCATGTCGGGGGTATCGGGTATGGGCAGTGCGGACTTGTGGTGGTGACACTGTCACCTTGCGGGTCTGAGTAAACTACAGCTAGTATCTGAGCTAACCTCGCATCCCCCAATTGCATACATAGTAGATTATGGTATTTAGTGTGACTAATAAGAAGAAGAAGAAGAAGAGAAAAAGAAGAAAAACAAGAAAAAATGGAAGAAACAATCCCAACATAGTACACCCCCACCCTGTATACCTCCCCCAACCTAGGCATACTTATATCCCTAAACCTAATACCTAGTAAACTACCAAACTATGAGAGCAATCAGTTAATAGCTACCAATACAAGCTCCGGGGCCCCCTGGCCATATATTGCCTACACTTGCCTACAACGTTATATAAGCAAAAAACAAATAAACAGAAAAACAAATGCACAGTATATATCGAGATTTCTTAGCTTTTAATGAAATTAAAAACTAGACAATCCCACCTACCAAATGGCACTGGGGACTATGGGGTCAAAGTTCAGGAGGCAGAGCAATCCCCCAATGAGTATATAAAACTACATACCAGGTGTGTGGAGCTGGAGCAGTAACCAGCTGCTGGAAGGCTAATATCTCTGGTTCTGGGAATAGTAGAGACAAGCTACTAGTGTCCATCAAAATTCTTATACCCATGGAAAGAGGGGACCCTCAGCTTTCAGAATAGGGCCCTCAGATTCCTACGGTAACGTATTTTTGAGTCCTGTACTATGATTCCTGCTGCAGTTAAGCTGTAAAAAGCAACTTAATGCCGTCCAGCAAATTTGTCTGTTCCTCCAGCAGAAGGGCTGTCTGTGGCCCAACCCGAACTGAGGTCCCAAAACCAGCCAGGGAGTGCTATCCCACATAAAAGGAACCACACCGCGGGTCACTGGGACTTATTTCCACGACAACAAATTTGCTGGACGTCATCAAGTTGCTTTTTACAGATTTACAACTCCCGGAGGCATCATAGGAACGGACCATTACTGTACATGACTCAAAAATACGTTACCATATAGACTGGCTCTAATAGTAGTTCCCATCTTCACACTGTTGACTTTTTACTTCGTATTAAACGTTATTGCACTTGTATGCTTAATTGGCACCACGTTATTTAATTCATTCATCTACTGCACAGCGCAGTGTACCCCTTTTTCTTTTTGTATTTTGTATAGGGGTTGACTGCCCCTTTTTCACACTGCAGCTTGACAGGGCACCTCGTATTATCTGTGCCCCTCAAAGTTTGTTGATAACCTGTTATCAACTGTTCCTCCAAGTTCCTATTTCCTACCTGGGGTGTTGCTCTCTGCTTTTGAAGCTTCTAGCACACTCTGGTCTGTATTTGAGTGCTGAGAACAGTATGTGCTAGAAGCACCAAAACCGACAACCCAGCTAGAAAAAGGAGAACTTCATGGGTTTTGACATGTGCAGGATTGTAGAATGAACAATGTCTTACATATATTTGACTGAATAAAAACATATTTTAAAAAAGTGTCTTATCCATTGCTGTGTTTTAGGGCGATGGTGTACCGAGGAACATGAAACTGGCATTAGAATTAATGAAGAAATCTGCTGCTAAGGTGACAATAAAATAATGATTCAATGTTAACTGGTCTTCCGATCTCTTGCCACGCTTATGGCCATTGTTCTGGAAGCTGACATCACGGCTCAGACATTAATTTATAGGTATACAGTACAATGTCTTCTCTGGAGAACAGGGACAATAGATTAGGGAATTGTATAGTAAATATTGTGTAGGACGCCTCCAGGCTAGACTACGTCAGTCATTATGTTACTGTGTTAGCTTATACAAATACACTGTACCAGATTTGGAACTGCTTGCAAGAGATCTGCACTGGTCAGGGAAGAAGTCTGACATCCTCATTGTTGGCTTCCTGGAACCATTATGTTATTAACAGCAAATGATCAAGAACTAGAATTCCTTATGGCATTGTGAAATGTTCCACAGTATTTGTATTGGCTCAATGGCTCAGTCCTATGTCGGTATTTGCTCACAGGGACAAGTCGAAGCTCTCAACGGCTTGGGCTGGTATTACCAACATTTCAGGAAAGACTATGTGAGGGCTGTGAAATACTGGAAAGAAGCCTATGATGAGGGGAATACAGATGCAGCATTTAATCTCGGAGTGATGTGTCTACACGGCACTTATCCTGGAGAACCTGGAGCCAATGAAGTGAGTATGACCGCATCTTTTCCTTATGGCCAACGTCTAGCTACAAAACTGCAAGATATTCAATTAAAGGGAAAATATTATGTTTCCAAAGTATATGACCTTAGGCTGAATGCATCATTTAGTTTAGCAAGTTTGTAGAAACGGTAATTAGAATAATATCAAATATTAGGGCAGGTTTGGTGCTAAAGCTTCTTTGTAATACATTCTGCATGGAATGATGGAGTAGTTTAATCGGGTTTGGTTCATAGGGTCAGTTATTAGGTCAATAGTGTCTAGTTTGACCCCAGAAGGTCAACATGCACCAGGGTAACATGCGAAAAAGGTTGACACACGGAAAATGTCTACATGAGGTTTTTGGGGTGCCAATTTTTGTCTTATTTGGATCTCCAATTAGATCAAGGGATGGCATTAGCAGGTGTCATAATAAATGGATTTAAGGCCTTCGGTCGGTCAAATATTACAGGGAAAACTGCTATGTTTATGTATAGTATGTTTTGTTTAGCTGCTGTAACAAATAGACAGCGCACAGTAGACATATCTCTTATGTAGAGATGTGCAGGTTCTGATTTACTCTGATTTCAAAGCAGGATCTTATTGGCTATCCCAAATCACATGACAGTTGTTGACAGTTGATAGCCAATAAGATCCTGCTTTGAAATCAGAGTAAATCAGAGCCTGCACATCGCTACTCTTATGCCGTACCTTTTGGCACATTAATACCCCTGGGTCATACCTTTCATACAGGAGAGGGGCACTGTCACTGCTTTGCTAGTCACTGGGAAAAACCCTGGTCGTTTGCTGGGTCTCAGGGCCCGGGTCTATCAACCCGTGTTGACCTTATGGTTAGAAGTTGGAGCTGAGTCAATTTGCGTTAACGTAAAAAAAAAAAAAAAACAGTGTATTTCATTTATGTCTGACACATGTATTATTATTATGTTCTTTCCTCAGACACGTGCTTTCAAATTCATGTCAAGAGCTTCTGAAGGCGGCCATATTGAAGCATCCATTAATGTAGCACAGTATTTAATAACTGGACATTTGGAAAATGTCCCAAAGGACCCTGAGACAGCGATACTGTAAGTAACATACATGTCAGTAAAACAAGCACACACTTGGTATATGGTATCCAACATATATCATAATAGTTTCTTAGTAAATTCATCTAATGGACATTTCTGATATAGTTTGCAATGAGGCATAACATGAAACAGTTCCAGAGCCCCTTTCACTTTCCGTTACTTGCCAGTTGCGGCCACCCCACCCCAAACCAGTACACTTTTATGCCATGATCTAATCCGGACAGGGGTCTAGTGCAGGGGAATACACAGCATTTTTGGGGGGCGTCCCCATGCGAAACCTAGCGAACTAGTCTGAACCAAGCCTACTTTTTGGGATGTCACTGGTACCTAATATATGGCTAGGTTCCACCATTAGAAATACTGCATTAGCATATGTTCTTACTGTGCTCCCAACTCAGCACCAGCACCTATGTGTGCATTGAATTCCAAAGTATACGAGTAGTAGTGCAATATAATACACTACAAAGTCGCATCAAGGTCATTCGGCCATACTGTATTATGTGTATACATGGCTAAGTTAATGCAATGATATATATATGGTATATATAAGCCAGGCTTTATTCTAGCTGGTAATGACTGTGTAAGTCTTGTAGAAACCAGTTTGAGAACCACTGATCTAGAAAAACTACATTCTACATTAAATAAATGATTCCCATGTGATTGTGCTAATGTAGATTTTGAATTTGACCAAAGTCTGGGGTCATTAGTCTTTTATTCCTTTATCATTTGCACCTTTTCATGGTGGAACAAGCCAGCACCACAGCAAACATGGATGACATTCCTGAGGACACCTTTATTACACAAGCTCTTAAGTTGTCATACCAGGCTTAGTACACCTGGCAGAGCTTGCAGACAAGATCAGGAATGCTCTGTGTTAGCAAATGAGTCCATGGATAAATCGTAACCAGTTATTAAGCAGTGGGCTAAATTCTGATATTATACACTTACTGCACATACTACTGAACCTGTGAAATTGTCATTTCTTTGTCACATAGTGGGCGTGGCTACTCTCCCAGGAACACTATTGGCCATGTTGCATACTGGGATTTAGTTTATAACATGGGTCTTCAAACTGTGGCCCTCCAGATGTTGTGAAACTACATGTTCCAACATGCATTGCCACATTTTTTCCTATAAGAGCATGCCAAAACTGTCAGGGCATGCTGGGACATGTAGTTCCACAACATCTGGAGGGCCGCAGTTTGAAGACCCATGGTTTATAAGCTATGTGTACACTGCACAAAGGCTGGTGACAGTGTAGGACCACACAGTACTTGAGGGGATTATCTGGGAAAAAAACCCCTATTCTGATGCCTTGGTCTGGGGACCAAAGAAATCCAAAGTTTAGAAAATCCTAGATTCTGACCAAAATAAAATCAGGAATAATGAGTCAGGAATTTTTATCGTCTTGTTTTTGGTTGTTCTAGGTGTATGGCCTGCATTAGGAAGAATAGTTTATATATATATTGCACCATTCAGCTAGTCTTTATTAAAAAAAAAAGTTACTTCTTTCTATAGAATTCATGGCAAATATGAACATGAAACACTTATGGTGCGTACCCACGGTACGATTTATGTTCCGTAAGATATCATATACAATTCCCCAGAAAAGTCCTGGTGGTTAAAAAGCATAAGATTTGTGCTTAAAATAAGGTACGATGTGCATAAGATATAGCAAACGATCTGACGTCACAGCTATACTACACTATACTAACTTATGCTTTCTAGACAGAATTGGGTTGCATGTTCACCCGATCAGCTCCCTCCCATACGACCTGCGGGAGCGCGCATCGTACGTCGGATAGTGCATACACACGGTAAGATATAGTGCACTATCTAGCATGCTATTCGAAACTGGCTAGATAGTGTGCTAGATTGTGCACTATATCTTACCGTGGGTACGCAGCTTTACAGGTGTGAACTGGCACACCTACAGTATACTTTTTGTACCACGAGATTTAGGCACCTCACTCTCGGTCGCAATTCCTGTGCTTTAAGCGCTTTTTCCAGAATTTTGCGTCTTCTTTGCATCTCAGCCAAACACAGTTTCCCTTATAAGGCCTCATTCAGGTTTGTTAGCAAACCAAAAAATGCGCACAACTGAGCACAGGGCCGAAACTAGGGTTACCGGCGCCCGGGGCAAGGCAGTCATTTGGTCGCCCCTTCCCCTGACGGGATGGGGGAACAAATTACTGCCTTGCCCCTGGCGCCGGAGGCTGGGCGACCCCCCCCCCCCTGCTGACAACATACCTGTGTACAGGCAGCGGGGGTCCGGGGACAGGCAGCGGGGGTCCGGGGACTGGTGTAGCCGCTGTAGCGGCAGCTTTCACTCCGTCTCCTAGCGCTATTTGCCTGGCGGCGGGTGCTGACTTTGAAAAGAGTTGCCGGACGCTGATTGGCTGAATTCAGCCAATCAGCGTCCGGCAAGTCTTTTCAAAGTCATCAGCGCTTCCCGCCGCCAGGCAAATAGCGCTAGGAGACGGAGTGAAAGCTGCCGCTACACCAGTCCCCGGACCCCCGTTGCCTGTCCCTAGACCCGAGCTGGTCTGACCCCCCCAGCTCCCCCTAGTTACGGCCCTGCTGAGCAAAACCATGTTGCACTGCAGGTGGGCAGATGTAACATTTGCAGAGATATTTAGATTTTGGTGGTTTATATTGTGTCTCCGCAGGGTAAATACTGGCTGCTTTTGCATGTAGTCCACAAATGTAAAGGGCCCCATACATCAGCAATTAATTGTGACAATTTTCAGATATGGAGATGATTTCCACAATAAATTTTAGATGTGTGGGCTCCCCCTTTTGGCAATCCCAATCAAAATCGCCAATCGATTGCTTAATCAGATTTTTAAGCATGCTTAATAATCTGGTATTATCTGCAGATCTTTTTTATATGTGTGGGCATTCCCAATTCGTCTTCTTCATCTATTTACATTATGAACAGCTGAAATGACAATCGATTGGGCAATTTCCAGATATGAAGATGCAATCTTTAGATGGAAAAATCTGCCGATCACTGAAATAAATCTGTAATGTGTGGGCAAAGTCAGATAGATTGTAAAATCCATTTATCTGGCCAAAAAATCCCTGGATCTGGAAATCCATAAATTGTGATTGCTGATGTATGGGGCCCATTAGACAGCTTTATTTTTTAACTGCAATTTAAACGTCCGTTGGAACGGGATGCGGTCATCTATTAGAATGAACTTAGGTCTACAGTCATTAGGTCGACCCCACTAGGTCGACTGGCAGGAAGGTCGACCTGACTTAAGGTCGACATGGGCCAAGGTCGACATGACTTAAGATCGAATTTGCATAAATGTCGACATGAGGAAGGTCGACTGGTCATAAGGTCGACATGGGTTTTTCACTGTTTTTTGAGCCGACATGTGCCGACAGGCGGTATTTCATGCCCTACCATCCACTAGGGCGTGGTGGGAGAATAAAATAGTGTGCCGAGCGCAGCGAGGCACCGTGCCCGAAGCATTGCGAGCGATGCGAGGGTCCGATTCTCATTGCCAACTGTGTCCATGTCGACTGTGTCGACATTTGGATCAAAAAACAGTGAAAAACCCATGTCGACCTTATGACCAGTCGACCTTCCTCATGTCGACCGTTATGCAAATTCGACCTTAAGTCATGTCGACCTTGGCCCATGTCGACCTTAAGTCAGGTCGACCTTCTGCCAGTCCACCTAGTGGGGTCGACCTAATGACTGTAGACCTAAATGCAGTCTGACGAATGATCCCATTCCGTTGGAACACATCTCATCCAAATCTAAATATCTCTGCACATGTTACATCAGCCCCAACTAATTGTTGCATTAACGATACCAATAATATACATAGGAACTAATTCAGGCTGGTTTGCTAGGCTGTGTGAACTTGCAGCCTATCGCACAGATAAGCGCCGCCCGCCGAACGCCCCCGTCACCCGAATCCCCTTAGTAGCATGCGAGGGAATGTGTCTGAATCGGCCTCATAGTCCATTGAAAAGTGTATGGTAAGAAGCTGTTTGGTGTCTGTAAAGAAGTGTATTCTTTAGTAGCCTTTTACATATTCAGGTAGATTTATCTTTTGTGTCCTGTAGTTTGGCCAAGTCTGTTGCAGAGCAGAATGGAAACATTGGACTCGTCATCCGGAAAGCTGTGAATGCATACCTTGATGGGTCCCTGTAAGTACTGGTATTACACCGGTCATTTATACATGTCTAATTATCACCACCAAGTCAAAGGCACATGACACATAGAACCAGATTAAGTAGGTAAAACTCCCAGAGTACTACAAAGGCCAATGTACGCATGCACTCAGGTAAAGTGCTCAGGGGTAGAGGTATGAAGCAGTGATAAGGGAGGAGAAGTGATAAAGTGTCTGGTACTTTATCACCAGCCAATGAGCTCCTAACTGTCATGTTACTCAGGGGTAGAGGTATGAAGCAGTGATAAGGGAGAAGTGATAAAGTGTCTGATACTTTATCACCAGCCAATGAGCTCCTAACTGTCATGTTACTCAGGGGTAGAGGTATGAAGCAGTGATAAGGGAGAAGTGATAAAGTGTCTGATACTTTATCACCAGCCAATGAGCTCCTAACTGTCATGTTACTCAGGGGTAGAGGTATGAAGCAGTGATAAGGGAGAAGTGATAAAGTGGCTGGTACTTTATCATCGGCAAAACAGCTCCTAACTGTCATGTTACTCAGGGGTAGAGGTATGAAGCAGTGATAAGGGAGAAGTGATAAAGTGTCTGGTACCATTATCAGCGGTCAATCTGCTCCTAACTGTCATGTTACTCAGGGGTAGAGGTATGAAGCAGTGATAAGGGAAATATGATAAACTGTCTGGTACTTTATCATCGGCCAATCGGCTCCTAACGGTACCTTTTCAAAAACACTGTAACTTAAGTCAGGAGCTGATTGGCCGGTGATAAAGTAAAAGGCACTTTATCACTTCTCCACCCTTATCAATGCTTCATATATCTACCCCCCAGTTATGTAAGGGAATTAACCAACCTCTTTAATCTTTTTTTATTTTTAGACTACTGTATCATGTTTATATTTTAATAACTTCTAATCTAATCAATTTGTATATTTTCTAAAATCGCCCAAATCATTGATTTTAGCAAATCTGCGCAGCACGTTTGCGCAAACCGCCAAACTGCAGTGAGTAAAAAATATGAAACTGCAAATATGAAATGAGCAAGTGAATGCAAGTGCCCCAAGGGTGTAGAGACTAAGCCTTGCATAGCCCTGCATTCTCCACAAGGGGTGCCATTCTAATCTTGGGATCTTGGGAGAGAGGAAGTGGGCAGAAGACAGATGTACTGAAATGAAATGTCTTTAAAATCATGGCGCATACAGATCTATGCTCTCTTCTAGGTGTCTACCCTTGTACAGTACATAACAGCTCTCCCTTCCTCTAGTGTCCATGTAAGGCAGAGGAAGCCATTCACTAGTCATTATGACCGTCCAAGTCAGTGTATTTGTACACAGAGCACACTCCTTCCAATGTTCTATTTTGAGTGAATGTAGTGTAAGTAAATTGTGACACTATGACTTCAATTTCAAGCATGGACCCCATCGGCTCAGTCCAGCTATAGGCGATGATCTTAAACACCACAGCAATGGCACATTGAACCCTTGGCATATAATTGGAGAGATATGTATAGAGCCGGCATGTTATCCCACTATATATCTGAATTTCCATTGGTTTGTGGGATGTACTAAAGCCCCTCCCGGCAGGGCTTCGCTGCGGAAGGTTACGCCAGCTAGAGCCTATGGCCTATGCCTCCTCTCCGCAGTGCTGCTGTGTGAGGAATCTGATATGGATCCCTCCCAGCATGACACTTGGGCGCCAGCATCCCTGCACATGTGCAGAGGGACCCCTGGGTCACAGACTCGGAAGTCCAGGCAGCGGCGGGGATTGCTCTTATCGGGAGAGCTGCCCTTTGCGTTGCTCATCGCATATGTCAGTACATATGTGATGAGCATCTGTGTGATGGGCAGCGGGATGTACCGCCACTGGTTGGTGCACCCCACCATAAGTGCCTAAAAGGTAAGCTTGATTAGTCCTTTACACTAGCACATAGTGCCATCTGAGGATAGAGCTATGGGGCGGGATCTTCTATCATTTGCTGCCCTTTATCGCCCCCCTCCACCAACTACCGCATTTTTACTAATTGCATATGCACTAACATATGCGATTAGTAATGCAAAGGACAGCTCTTGCAATAAGAGCCAATCAGATTCTACTCCTTATTTATTTAGCACCTTCTAGAAGATAATAGAAATAATCTGATTGGTTGACCGTAGCAACATCCCATCTTTGAAAGTACTCCCCTCTTAGCAAATAAACCCCATAGTCTCAGAAAGAACTGCATAATATTGTCATACTGCACAAATAAATGGTGATACATAAATACAGTAAACACACATACAGTATTAAATACAATAACCACAGACATATTTCAAAGAAAAAACTTGCTATAATTATGCCATTATTTTACTATATGTGAGTTACGTTGGGCAACGATCATTACATAGTGTATAAAAAAAATTAGGATTCTTCTGATTTTTATGAGGTCTGCTTTTTATTTTTTTATGTATTCATTTATTATTTTTTTTTATTAAATCTATTTTTATATTTATTAATCATTACTATACTATGGTGTCCCAGTAACTGCTTTTGTAAATTTTGTGTCACTCATTTAAAATGATATATATTTATCGCAAAAAAAAAAGTAAAAATTAGGTTTTCTTCTGTGATTTTCTATGGTGTGTAGCTATTGCACGATTAAAGCTTTGACCTTTTACACTTTTCATGTAACTTGTAATTCTTGTTCTAACCAGATGAGGGAGCCATTAAACCACTCGGCTGTCAAATTATTGAGCAAGATTATTATTATTTATGAACAGTTTCTTACATAGCGCACACATATTCTGCAGCGCGTTACAGAGAATAGTTGAACATTCACATCAGTCTCTGCCCCAGTGGAGTTTACAGTCTATATTCCCTACCACATGTACACGCGCACACAGACATTCTAGGGTTAATTTCTTGGGAGCTTATTACCAGTATATTTTTGGATATTGGGAGGAAACCGGAGTACCCAGAGGAAACCCACGCAAGTACGGGGAGACTATACAAACTCCACACAGTTAGGGCCATGGTGGGGATAGAACCATTACACCATCCGTAACTTAATGGTGGCTTATAATTAATTTTGCTGTCAGTTGAATGTCATAGCCATAGAAATTTAAATGCCTACATTCATTTTTTTATTTATTTATTTTTATTCTGTTTGACAGACAGGTTTGTGATAACTCTGCACGGTTTTGGAGTAGCACCTCTCCCTGAACATGCTGCTTGGAGTCACACCTTATAATTAAATCTAACTATCTCTTATTTACGGAATGTTTAACTGAGCTTTAAATTGTTGTCTAATTACAGGACTTACCTTTATTGTGCAAATAAGTCCTTCCTTTTTAGTTAATACACTTAGAGGTTTAATATAGAAATAATACAGTGTACGTATAATAAGGATGGTTACACAGGTAATACACTCATGCCAGTAATTTTTATTTTCTGAACAAACACATTTTGTCTGATTTCCCACAGTAACGAGGCGTTCCTGAATTTCATTTTGACAGCAGAAGCCGGGGTTGAAATGTCTCAGACAAATGCGGCCTATCTGTGCGAGGAACTCTCAGTATGTTATTGCCTGACTTATCCTATCTTGTATATTTATCTAGTGACATTTATTTATACAGCTCCTTTGCAGCTAGAACACATTCATAAGGGGAACTTTGTATTAACAGACACACAGAAAGGTAAGAGGTCCCTGCTTGCAAGCTTGCGCTCTTCAGGAGAATAGGTATTTGATACGTAAGGCTTCATGCTACGTTCTTAAAATTGACTGCAAGGTTGTTAGTGAGATAATTGATGACAGTTTCTTATATAGCGCAGCAGATTCCGTTGCGCTTTACAAAAGTAGACAGTGATAAAACAAACTGGGTAACAACAGACAGACTTGGAGGTAGGAGGGCCCTGCTGCAAGCTTACATTCTATAGGGACATAGGAGGGAAACACAAGGACAGGCACCAGTAATAGCATAGCAGTCCCACCAAGTTGCAGGTCCAGAAGGGAAGCTATATAATACATAAGTGCCTCAGAGGGTTATGCGATAATCGCTCAGCATTTAAATCCAGCTGCTGGAACATAGGGCCTGATTCAAGCCTGTTTGCTGCTCTAACCACACAATTATTTTCTCCCATTCGCAGATAAGTCAGTCTAGACAGATTATTTTCTTGCCTGGAGATGGCCAAATTGAAACATGAAACATGTGACATCAGCGCCCGCCCTGAGTAGGCATTAACACGCCTGCATTTGCAGGGGACCGCCCAGTGTTTTTATTATGGGCGCGGCCATGAAACGTTGTGCGTTCCACTGCTCAAGTCCCCTGCCCTCCCCTCACTGACTGAACACCTCGGGGTTTGCACATGGGCATTTTTGCTCATGAGCAGACCCCCAGCATCATCCGGGGGACCAAATTGGCCCCCCTCCGAGTCGGTCTGAATAACCCCCCTAGTGCGATAGCTTTGCAGTTATCTAGGGCACTACAGGACAGAAAACCCTGCTTGTGTTCCTGAAGGATAGCCAGCAAGTGTATGCCAACAAATACAAATGTTTTGTGTCATTTGGGCTACATTTAAATGTCTCTATTGTTATTTTTAAGTGTTTATGTATAAAGGAAATAACTGTAGGAAATAACCCTTGCAACCTCTACCTGCAAGTGCAAAACCCACTTTCCCATTAGTACAACACTTCAACATACATGTGTTATGGGGCCCATACATCTACAGATCGATTGTCAGATCGGGCTGATTTGAACAAACACCTGGTAGTATCTGGATGACCGTTTTTGGCAGTTTTCTAGCATTTCAAAGCAAATGGTCAACTGTTTTACTCTCATCCATTACCAGGATTTTGTTCCAACCAGCCTGATCTGACAATCGATCTGTAGATGTATGGCGGGCTTAACACACTGATATGTTACTAATTAAACACACCTATACATTATTATTATTAATTGGGAGGCTGTACTAACAGAACTGCAGTGTGTTCTGACATTTATAGTCAAAATTAGGACTTTTTACTAGATATCTAGAGTTGTGAATTAAAAGCTGTGCTTTATCCCTTTGATACATCTGTTAGCTTAATACAGATATATAACTGAATGGGGGGATGTATTATTATTATTATATCTTATTTATAAGGTGCCACTAGTGTTTCGCAGCGGGGAGACAAAACTTAACATTTCAGTAAATAAATAATGAGAATAGAGTACAGGTAACAAAGAGCACCACAATGTAACACACACAACAACTTAGATGTAAGTAGGGAGAAAGTAATCAGCGTAGTAGTGGGGGCTGGCAGCCATGGATAGAGATGCACCGTAACCATCTGGAGAGTATGCGAGCAGAGATGGTCACTGAGCAGGGGAGAGCGGTAAGCGTGTGAGGAGAAGAGGGTTTTGACAACGGGAGTGAAGAGGGCCCTGCTCAGAGGAGCTAAAAATCTAGTAGCAAGGGGCGACAGACAGATGACATGAGGTGCAAGCGAGTGGAAGGTGGCTTGGTGGCAGGATGTAAACAGGCGGAAATGGTCATGGCATGAGGCAGGGGTTGGAGGATCAGCCTCAGGACTGGGTTATGCAGTGGAAGGGTACGCTTTAATGAATAGACGAGTTTTAGGAGCAGCAGCAGGAGTGGTAGTAACCACTGAAAGATATAAATAATACAGTGTTTTCTCTGTTGTTGTTTTTAATATAGGATTTAGACACCATTCTATTGAGAGATACCTGTGTCTGGAGATATTATAATTTTTCAGCACACCAGCATAATCCTTCCACGTATGGTAGGTGATTTATTAAAATGTTATATAGAGAGAGAGAGAAAGAAAGACTGTCTGTCTGTGTTGTTCGGCACCCAGACTGACTGAGAGATAACTGTGCCGGGTCAGTGTCATGGTTCATGGTCAATGTTTCCAACGATACGAATATCAATAGGACAATAAAATACAATAAACAAAGCTCTCACCTTATATCCCTTGCACCACACACATGTGAAGCGAGAAACAGGCGACGCAAACTGACGTCATCACGCAGCCACCGTGTATGACCAACCAATCACCTAGCAACACCTAGTGTACGAAAATTGTACATTAGGTGTTGAATAGTAGCGGAAGAAGTAGATAATAATCTCATCTTATACATAAACATAACCTATGCACGTTATACATAAATCTCATAGTAAATAAATATGAAACTGAGCAGGGTACTGTAAATCCTAACTCATATAGTACTTGATGGAAAAACTACATGTACATGGTACAGGTTGAGTGTCCCTTATCCAAAATGCTCAGGACCAAACGCAATTTGGTTAACGGATTATTCCGTATTTTGGAATATTTTTATTATTCCATGAGATATCCTGAGGTATCTTGAATTTATGTTGTACAAACACATGAAATACACACAAATATATTTCATTTGTGCATGAAACAAAGTTTGTGTACTATCTCAGATACTGAAATTAAATGCCAAGCAATAATTTTCTTGCACATATCAATTGCAAGTTGCATATCATTTCCCCAGTAGTGCCAGTTACAGATGTCCCCAGTAGGTTTTTAGCAAAAATAAACTAGTACATTTTAGAGACTTTGGTTTTCAGAATAATTTGGATAACAGATATTTGGATAAGGGATACTCAACCTGTATTGAGTTTGCTAGATTGTATCCCTATCACCACCTCTAGTCAGGGGAGGGATGTGGTTGATCATTCTATACCCAAAGCTGGAAAGGTTATGCTTGGCCTCTAGAAAGTGGCAGTTGTTGTGCCCTGAAATCAATGCAGACCATATTGAGAAGCAGTGAACTGCCATTCTCTCTTTGAATTTCCTTTTGGTTCTCTTATTGAGAAGGGAAGCAATGAGGATCCACAAACTCAATACCATTTACCTGAGAGGACTTAACGATATATTACTTTTATCCTGTTTTTCTAATCGTTAAACAATGTCTGATACGTGTTGTGTTTCCATTAAGTACCAACAATCCTTCTGTCTCGATCAGTGAGACTTTATGAGTTAGGGCTTACATTACTCTAAATACCCTGCTCATTTTCATTTTTATTTACTATGAGATTTATGTATAATATAACAAAGCGTTCAAATTAAGTGTTAATAGATTGTATTTATCAATTAACAAAATGCAAAATGAATGAACAGAAGAGAAAAAATCTACAGCAGATCAAAATTTGGTGTAACCGCCCTTTCCCTTCAAGATTCAAATTCCTAGGGACGAAAATGTCCAGTGACCTAAGATGGGGATTAAACATAACCACAAACATCAAAAAGGCCCAACAGTGCCTGTTCTTCCTGAGGCAACTCAGGAAATTCAACATCCCACAGGAGCTGCTGTGCGTATTCTACACCGCCATCGTGGAGTCTGTCTTATGTTCCTCGATCACAATCTGGTACGGTGGCGCAAGCCAGAACGACAAACAAAAACTGCAGAGGGTAGTGAAGACTGCGGAAAGGATCATAGGGACCGACCTCCCCCCGATAAGGGATCTGCTCTCATCCAGGGTAAGGAAACGTGCTGAGAAGATCGCAAACGACAAGCTGCATCCTGGTCACAACCTGTTCGACATCCTACCATCCAGAAGACGGTTCAGGTCCATCTCCGTCAAAACGTCCAGATCCGCAAGAAGCTTCTTTCCGTTAGCCGTTCATCACCTGAACAATCCAATCAAAGCGAATGCAATCCCAATATCAACAGCCAAACAACGTGTCCCTACTTGGCGACCTGACCACCATAGTCGTAGCTAGAAATGAAATGCTTGTAATGTCTTTATGTAATATATGTAATGTCTCCCTCCCGCCCTTTTCATCCCTGTTTGATGCTGCACTGTAATCCACAAAAAATTCCTAGTGTGCGCAAGCACACATGGCCAATAAAGTTGATTCTATTCTATGTCATACTGCATCAGCAAGGTCTCTCCCAGGCAAAGATTTCTGAGTAGACTGGAGTTTCAAGATGTGCTGTAAAAGCTTTTTTTTTAAGACGCATAAAGAAACAGGCAATGCTGAGGACTGTATTGATCAGCAAGGAAACATGCATCAGACACATCAAGCTTACTGCCCTTCAATATCGGAAGGTGTCCAGCAGTACCACCAGCTCAGAACTGGCAGAGATCTGTGGGACCCAGGTACACCCATCTACTGTTCAGAGAAGTCTGGCCAGAATAGGTCTTCATGGAAAAATTGCAGCCAAAAACTCATACTTTTGACATGGAAATAAGGTCAGGCAACTCAACTATGCACAAAAGGAACTGTGGTGCATAATATGGCAACAGGTGCTCTGGACTGATGAGTCATAATGAGAAATGGTACTTGTTTCCTAGCACGGCCACACCGATTTACATCGGGGTGGTCGTGTCGGAAAAATCGGGTCGATCGCATCGCATGCGATTTGGTCGCATGCGATTTGGTCGCATGCGATGCGTTCGACGCGACCGACCGATTTTGGACCCGATTTTTTTTTTTTTTAATGAAATGTAAATCGGGTCCCTGGGACCCGATTTTACATTGGATTCAATGTAAAATATTCCCAACCCCCCCAAATGTCACGGCGTACACCCCACCCCACGATAGACGCCAACCCGAAGCGTGGCGAGCGCAGCGAGCCCGCGAGGGGCAGCGGTGCGCGTCCTCCGACCTTTTCATTCCCCTACTATCCACGTCGGCGTGGAGTTGAGAATAGAATAGTGTGGCGAGCGCAGCGAGCCACCGAGCCAAAGCGTGGCGAGGGGACGCGTATACCTGTGAAGTTATACGCGTCCCCTCGCGGGGCTCGCTGCGCTCGCCACACTATTCTATTCTCAACTCCACGCCGACGTGGATAGTAGGGGAATGAAAAGGTCGGAGGACGCGCACCGACGCCCCTCGCGGGCTCGCTGCGCTCGCCACGCTTCGGGTTGGCGTCTATCGTTGGGTGACGACGGGGACATCTATAATGTGAAATGGGTCATATTGGCCCATTTCACATTTTTCACATTTTTTCAGGATTTCAATGTTAAAAAATCTTTTAACATTGAAGCCTATGGAAAAATCGGGGGCATCGCGTCGGGACCTATGTTAATGGTCCCGACTGACGCGATGCCCCCCATATTTTACCTTTCCCGACACGATTTCAATGTTAAAATATTTTTTAACATTGAAGCCTATGGGGAAATCGCGGGCATCGCGTCGGTCGCGTCGGGACCATTGTTAACGGTCCCGACCGACGCGATGCCCCCGATATTTTGTCCTAGCCGGCCAAATGGACCTGATTTCAAAGGAAATCGGGTCCATCGTATGGATCGTGTACCTTAACTTAAAGGTACACGATCCATACGATTGTGGCCGTGCTAGGAAACAAGTACCTGAGAAATATTTTGCATTTACCAGGAGGCAGTTTGTTGACAAGACTGGGGAGTGGTACAGTAATGAGCAGGCAACTCTGAGGCATGGTGGAGGAATTTGGTCAGGATCAATGGTGTAATCAATGTTGAAAAATACAGGCAGGTATTATGCAGTATCATTAGAGAGGCATCTGATTGGCTCCAAATTTATTCTACAGCAGGGCAATGACCCTAAAATTAGAAATTAGCGTATGAGGGGGGTGCGTTGAATACTGACAGGGTGAGTGGTGACAGCGAGCAGGAAGCCCTGCTCGCTGTCGCCGCTCGCCCACGGCATTGAATATCCCCCATTGATTTCATTTAGGTTTCTCTTCTGTTCATTCACTTAGCATTTTTAATTGAAATATGTATTTTCATGTAAGTTTATTATGGCTGTCTAAACACATATACTGTATGTATGTAGCATGGACAGTGTAATGGTTAGCATTGCTGCCTCGCAACACTGAGATCACAGGTTTTATTCCTTCCTATATGGCATGTCGGTGTGGAGTTTGTATATTCTCCCCGTGCTTGAGTGGGTTTCCTCTGGGTTCTCCAGTTTCCTCCCACAATACAAAAGTATACTGGAAAGAAATAAGCATGGGGCGCTCAAAGGTACACATTAATAATAAAAATGTATTAAATAAACAGAAAAACAAAACAGTACATTAAAATATAAATTGAATATTCAATTAGTGCACATACCGATATGGACTTAATCACTCCCAAAGAATCATTACTGTAACCATTGAGTGTATAAACAGTCAATCCATCTATGGTGAGTGTCGGTGAGCTATTATTTGGAATGGTAGCTCAATAATATAGCTGTTAATTGGAATGATAGCTCAATTATATGGCTGGAACTCAGCTGGATTTGAAAGCAACCCTGAGAGTGGCGAAACGCGTACTCCAAGGAGTCTGTCCATCTGACATCCGGCCTCCCTCGTCCCCATCACTACAAGCGAATCCATCTCCAAGTGGAGACAATCACGTCTGGACTGCTTGCGCTGTGGCAAGGCCTCATTCAGCATACCCACGCCACACGAACGCCTAGTGGTGAGCCGGCAATAGCCGGCGGGACTGTGCAAGCCGGGCATTGTGGATCTAAAGCCGGAAGGCTGCATTGTGGCTAGCTGGGAAACCGGTGCCATACAAAACACTCTTCAGCAATCATCGAGCCATGCAAGCTCACACCTGCAGGAGCCCCTTCCCACCTCCAAATAGCGAGCACTAATACTGCCATGAACTGGTAATATAATCTGAACCATCGGAGGTAATATAACAATTTTGTATATGGAGACATTGTTGCCATCTATATGCCTGGCAGATCACATCTGAATGCTGGATGGTTTTTGTGTCAATTAAGACATTTGCTACAAATTACAGATCGAGCCATATAATTGAGCTATCATTCCAACTAATAGCTAACTGACACTCACCATAGATGGATTGACTGTTTATACACTCAATGGTTACAGTAATTATTCTTTGGGAGTGATTAAGTCCATATCGGTATTTGCAGTAATTGAATATTCAATTTATATTTTAATGTATTGTCTTTTTATTTCATAAATTTTTATTATTATTGTGTACCTTTGAGCGCCCCATGCTTATTTCTTTCTTCTGCAAAAAAATTTGGAGGCTGACATTCGTCCAGCATGGTGGCTGCAGGGTGACACATTATTCACTAGCGCCGAAGATACTTTTGTCTATTTCCACAAAAGTATACTGGTAGGTTAATTGGCTCCCAGCAAAATTAACCCTAGTGTGAATGTGTGCACATCTACAGTCAGTGGCATAACTAGGGTGTGGCAGCCCCAGTTGTGGCTTGGGGGAGCCAGCGGTCGGGGCGCACTGAAAACATGAATACACAGTTTGCTGTCACTCAGTAGTAGTAGGCGGCGGTGGCTGTGTACTGTAGCTGCATACAGTAGGGGACAGCCCACCCTCCCTCCCCAGTTTCCTCCCCTCTGCGCCTGGGGGCAGAAGGTACAATTACCCGCACACGCTTCCACTAGTATCCCCTGGTGACGGGAGGCTACAGTATTTCAGCGGACGGGATGGATGCTCCTATTTGTGAATATAATTCTGGTTATATACAGTCTTCAGCAGAATTCCCTATCAGGGTAATGTGGTACGCTTGGTTTCTAAATGATTTTATTGGTATCTCTTTTATAGCTTTATTGAAGATGGGAGATATGTATTATTATGGTACAAAGGATCAGCAGCGAGAACTGGAGCTGTCAATGGAGATGTACACACAGGCGGCATTGCAGGGTGATTCTCAGGTAACCCCATGTTCTCTCCCAGGATGCAGTGGGGCAGCCACCTTGATATTGTGTCTTCTGTGCTAGCATATTATTGATGTAATTATCTCTATAATCCTTTATGTTTTTTAGGGATTTTTCAATTTAGCACAGTTGGTGCAGGAAGGATTTGCCATACCGGAGTACATTTTGCAACATATGAAAATGGACACATTTGTGTTTAGTGACAACCGCAGCCTTCTGATAGAGCTCTATGAAAGGTGCCATTTTGAAACGTTTGATATTTACTGGACTGCATTCACTTTTGATTCTTTTTAAAATCCAATACATCACTTATTTTGTGAAGGAAAGTATTATAATGTTTAAAATACAGATGTGTCCTCATACATTATTCCTGCAGTCATGCCAAGTAGCCCATCTTGGTGTGCCAGGTTCCATCAGACTCATTTAGCGCTAGGTGCCAATTACAGTGGATGCTTCTTCTTTTCACATTAAGGTGCTAATTCAGCATGGATTTCTAAATACAGAATTTGCGAATCGATCAGATACAATTATCGAAAGACTGCCCATGCACCGGGGAAATTGCGACAGTGCAATGGAACCGAAGATTAACTGACAGGAAGTTGGCATTTGGGGTGTGTCTGCAAAAACAACAGACGTGTTCAGGCGGGTTTTGAAGAGGGTCTGTAAAATCAGCAATGACCACTTACTTTATTTATTAACAGTTATTTTTATAGCACACACATATTCCGCAGCACTTTACAGAGAATATATGAACATTCACATCAGTCCCTGCCCCAGTGGAGCTTACAATCTATATTCCCTACCACATGTACACGCACACAGACATTCTAGGGTTAATTTGTTGGGAGCCAATTAGCCTATCAGTATATTTTTTGATTGTGGGAGGAAACCGGAAACCCACACAAGTACGGGAGGAGAATATACAAACTCCGCACAGTTAGGGCCATGGTGGGGATCGGACCCATGACCTCAGCGCTGCAAGGCAGTAATGCTAACCATTACACCTTCCACTTACACCCTGTCTCAGTCAGAGATTAATGAAAGCCCCGGACTACTCAGAATTGCACACACAACAAAAACTGTTTGATAGTTCAGGAATTGCGAATGGATTTGCGAATGGATAGTGACTGGCGATACATTCGCAATACTGTCACAAGTTAGCAAGGAGCGCTATTTCCTTTTTGTCTGTGCAGCAGCTTTCTCCCCGCAGTCCACTGCGAATACATTAGCGATCCATGCAGAGTTAGCACCCAAGTTCTAGTGTACTAAATATACCGACACCGTGGCACACAGGTATGCAACTTTTACATATAAAATTAATCTACACTCTCCTGGTGCATCCTAATTGAAGGGCATAGATTAAAAAGTTGCTAAAATGATTCCCACTGTTAGCAGACAGGACCTCAGAGCTCTCTTATCATGTGGCATTCTGAGGACATTTCCAGCTAAGGGGGATATTCAATCCCGGGTCACAAGCCACTACCCTGTCCCATTTTTGACCGGCTTGACTTGAAATCGGCAGGCGGGATTCAATGTCCCGCCTGCCGAACGCTGAAAAGGGGGCGTGGCCACAAGGTATGGCCGTGGATTGTCGAGCTATGGCCAGGATCTCAACAATCCTAGGCAGCTCTTGGCAGAACGGACTCGACTGCTACTAAATTTAGGCACGTTCTGCCGGGATCCCTGTTCAATACTGTTGGGAAAGTCAGCATTGAATACGGCCCCGCTGCTATTGGGAATAACGGCGGGAGATTGAATACCTCCCTTAGGGGCAGATTTATTAAGCTTCGAGAAGAGATAAACTGGAGATAAAGCGGAGAAAAGGTAAAAGGAGATAAAGCACCAGCCAATCAGCTCCCAACTGTCTTTTTCAAATGCAGCTGATTGGCTGGTGCTTTATCTCCTTTTACCTTTTCTCCGCTTTTTCTCCAGTTTATCTCTTCTCCAAGCTTAATAAATCTGCCCCTCAATGTGGGGTCACAAAGAATTTTATACCTACAAATCACAGGTACAAAAAACATTCAGAAACGTGAGGCATATGTAATCTAGTTCTGGTGCTCTTTATTTAGGATAGAAATGAGGCTTAGCCCTTTTGAGTTCCAACGTTGCTGTGAGAGATGTACAAAATATCCACTAAAAATGCCAGCGTTGCTCATAGCGACTGTTTAATGGGGGCGTAATATTTAACTAAACTTCAAATAATTGACTTC
Organism: Crinia signifera; assembly: GCF_055691185.1. Classification (NCBI taxonomy): domain Eukaryota; kingdom Metazoa; phylum Chordata; class Amphibia; order Anura; family Myobatrachidae; genus Crinia; species Crinia signifera. Next base: position 67,621,970 of record NC_139217.1, read on the forward strand.
AGATCCTATTCCGGCAATAACTAAAGTGATTCATGTTCCTCGGTTACAGTCCTGGCATTTCTAGCGGATATTTTGCACATCTCACAGCAACGTTGGCACTCACAAAGGTTCATAAAGCAGTATTTTAGAAGAAGAATGAATCGGTTATTAATAAACAGTCAGTTCAAAAATGATTGTAGATAGTACTAACGGCGCCCAGATTTTCTACGTACGGCACCGTAGGGAAATCGCATCGCATGGGCCATTATAGCGGCATGCGATGCGATGCAATTTTTTTCATGTCATTTTTTTTTTTTGCATCGCATGTCCCGCAAAATCGCATGTGATTAGGTATACATTAGGTATACAATAATATGATTGAATGTCCAAAAATATGGTTTAACGCACTCCCCCACTATCCACGCCACCCCGAAGGAACGCAGATTACTTTACATGTATTCCGCGTCCGCTCGCCAAGCTTCGGGGTGGCGTGGATAGTGGGGGGGGGGGGGGGACATACAATCATATTATTGTATACCTAATGTCATGGCATCACACACCCTATAAAATTCCATGCGATCGCATGCTATTTTGCGGCAGATGCGATGCGATGGCCCGGGGCTGAGAGAGCAGTAAATAAATTACATAGGAAAATCGCATCGCACATCGCATGGCCCATGCGATGCGATTTCACTACGCAGAATAGCCCACTAAGCAAATTGCTTAGTGGGCGCCGTGCTAGGAAACAAGTACCGTACTTTCATACGGAATTTGGACCATATCCACCTTGCATACTGTATTTCTACCTGAGCCAACAAGGCCATACACGGCCATATAAAGAACCTGATTTACAAAGTGCATTGGACGGATGCCGTAAAACCGATTGCTTTTGCAACTTAGGTGGGCAGCACCCAGCACACTGAATGGTTCACAGCTAGTCTCTGCTCTATATTCCGTTCTTCTCCATACTCCTTGGTTAATACTTGCTTTAGCTTAATTATTGCATGATTTAAGAACATTGTTTAATTTTTTGATGGACTTTGCAGGTGCCAGAATCACAGTAAAGACGAGGCTGTGAGCCCTTGCAGTCTAGTGCTGATTTACATCCAGCTGACTGACGCTTGGCATACCATGCTGCATTCTACTATGGTACGGTATCCAGCCTACAGGTGCAGTGTTACTTTAAAGCTGTTGTGCAATCTATAATATTTTCTTTTTTTTTCCCTCCCCAGATTTATTTCCTTGTGTCGCTCACACTGGCTGTGCTGATAGCGCAATCCATATATGCTGTGCGTGGTAAGAGCTCCTTATATTAATCAGATTAGTGGTACAAGTAACTCAGACAGATGCTAGTGGTTCTCAAAGTGGTTCATCTAAGCAGTTATACAATTTGCTAAATATTCTCAACATTTGCATTAGACTAAACTAAAAGGCAAAGAGGTTCCATCATGTTTAAGATTGTTTGAGCATAGTTATTGCACATTTTTAACCCTTTGAGTGCCAACGTTGGCCAGACTTTTGCAACCCAGGATCTACTTTTTGTAAACTTACTTACCGGGGATATACCGCTATCTCCCTTTGTGTAAAAAAAACCTCTCCAAATGCAATATGTCCCTTACATATTCTGTCACACGGAATGAGCCGAAATTCACATTCTGACACAGGGAATGTGCCCGAAATTCACATTCTGACACAGGGGGCCATAAAAAAAACACTCCATTCAACTGGGATCAACAGAGACCCTGTCCCTGTCGTGTAAGAACAAATTTTGAAGTAACGGGGGCTTAATACTTTCGAAAACTATCATGATCTACCGGCGGAAAGTCCACAATCGGGTTTGGCCACCCCTGCTGTAAGAGGTCCTCAAAATATCTTCTAAAAATGCCAGCATCGCTCACAGAGACTGTTCTTTTAGTATAAATAATTACAAATACAGCCAAGTCAATTAATTGAAGTTTAGTTAAGCATTGCACCCAAAAAAAGAACAGTCACTGTGGCGCTGGCATTTGTAACGGATATTTTGTGGATCTCTTACAGCAGCTTTGACACGCAAAGGGTTAAGGGTGCTCCATGCAAGCAGTGATGTTCAAATTCAAACACAGATAATAATAAAAGATCTATCATTTGAGCCTTAACAGACAACATTCTTACTGTATACTTTAACTTAATAACCGTGAACACAAGTAGTAATGCAAGTTTGAGCTTCTACCTCAGCAGCAGGCGATCGATACTGGTTTAACCTATTGCATGGCTGTGAGCACAGAAGGCTGTGGAACTGGGATATATCTTTTATATACGTTTAACATGGGGGAAAAGATTGGGTTTAGAAGCTTTGCTTTTGAGTATATGTGTGTTTCTATGTGCCAGCGGGACAGGAGTTCTGGAAAAGCCATGGTTAATAGTGACATGATTTGTTATTATTATTATTATTATTATTATTATTATTATTATCTTTTACTTAAATGGCATAAAAAGGGTTCCGTAGCACAGTACAAAAGGAATAGAAAAGGCAACAGGTTGCAAATTTAAAAATAGTCGGTATCCTGACTACGGGGGTTATTCTAGTTCATTCTTTCTGACAAATTCCTTCTTAGATGGACAAAACCATGTGCACTGCAGGGGGACAGATGTAACATGTGCAGAGAGAATTAGATTTGGGTGAGTTATTTTGTTTCTGTGTAGGGTAAATACTGGCTGCATTATTTTACACTGCAATATAGATCTCCCTTTGAAGTAAAACCCCATCCAAATCTAATTCTCTCTGCACAAATATCATCTGCCCCCCTGCAGTGCACATGATTTTGTCCATCTAAGAAGGAATTTGTCAGAAAGAATGAACTAGAATAAGGGCCTACATTCTAACATAATTATGTAGAGAAGCCAAAAGTAGAGAGGTCTTTAGTTGCAAGAGCTTACACTCTATGGGCCTTATTCTAGTTCACTCTCTGACAAAATCCTTCTTAGATGGACAAAACCATGTGCACTGCAGGGGGGCAGATGTTACTTGTGCAGAGAGAATTAGATTTGGGTGGGGTTTTACTTCAAAGTGAGATCTATATTACAGTGTAAAAATAAAGCAGTTACTATTTACCCTGCACAGAAACAAAATAACTCACCCAAATCTAATTCTCTCTGCACATTTTATATCTGCCCCCCTTCAGTGCACATGGTTCTGTCCATCTAAGAAGGATTTTGGCAGAAAGAGTGAAATAGAATAAGGCCCTATGGGAGCTGGGGAGGAAATGTTGGAGGTACTTCTATTGATAATTACTCTATAGATGCCTGACTGTAGAGGACCTTGCAAAACAGTATAAATGCTGCCTGTGAGTGTCCGTAGAGCAATGAGTCTAGTAGCCTGCATACTACTGCCTATTTTGAGATTGTGGGCGTATTGCTTAGTGCCGGGATCCTATTTACCACAGTTGCCTATATGTTTGTCTAAGAATGTATGAAAAGACAGAATTCTATAGGTAAATATTTATTGTGGGTTTATCTGTCTTTGTCAGGATTTTAGTCTCTTGTTGTTATTTGCTTTGTTATCCCAACTGACCATTAGCAAACCTCTTATTTTTAAATCCTTTTAGAAAAACAGTGGAGATAGTGAACTTAATGTATGGAGTGTCAGCTCTGTGCTCATATTTCCACTCTTCTACCGACACCAGTCCTGACAGGTTACAGATAACCATAGAGGTGATGTCATGGGTTGGGTTAGAAAGTAAAAACAAATAACCGAGGCTTAGATTAAGAGAGTTTTCCGAATGTTCTTAAAATGTGTTGTAGGGTTTGTGTTGATCTAGTGGTTATAATTCTGCTGGGTGTTGTACTGTGGAAGCTCCAATGACCTTTCAGCAGATGTACTAAAGCCCCATAGGCACTAGTCGACTTTTTAAAAGATATAGCTAAATGTGTCCCTTCTAAGTGACATGTTTTAACAAAAATAGCTTAGTGTGTGTGTGTGTGCTCAATATTGTTATGGATGCATCCCCCCAATCATCTGTGCTGCATGCTTAAAGTTGACTATATGTCAACCAGGCACGCAGCATCGTGGGGGGGTTTGTGATGTCACTCCTTATATCGTTCAGTGTGTATACATAATATTCTTTGCCATTCGTCTAGTGTGTACGGAGATTAAACTTTGGAGAGTCATAAAGAGTCTCCAAAGAGTAATTATTCTTTAGTACGGATGGTGTAATGGTTAGCATTACTGCCTCACAGCGCTGAGGTCATGGCTTTGATTCCCACCATGGCTCTAACTGTGCGGAGTTTGTATATTCTCCCCTTACTTGCCTGGGTTTCCTCTGGGTACTCCAGTTTCCTCCTACAATCCAAAAATATACTGGTAGGCTAATTGGCTCCCAACAAAATGATCCCTAGAATGTCTGCGTGTGTGCATGTAGATGTGGTAGGGAATATAGATTGTAAGCTCCACTGGGGCAGGGACATATGTGAATGTTCAACTATTATTTGTACAGCGCTGCGGAATATGTGTGCGCTATATAAGAAACTGGTAATAAATAAAAGTACCCACCAATCAGCTCCTGTCATTTTTCAAGCAGCCTGTATCATGGCAGTTAGGAGCTGATTGGATGGTACTTTATTGTTCTCTACTGTATTACTCCCCAGGAACTTCTGCCCCCTTATGAGAAATGTCTGGCCACTAGCGGCGTCACCGTGTAAAAGTCAAAAAGGAAGTAAAATTATATAAAATATTAATTATACCACCCAGCACTATTTTTCAGGAAAAATAAGTCCAAGAACTCGAGGTCTGGGGGTGGATCAATTAAATAAAAATAGAAAGAGAGAGAGATGTATATATATATATAGTATTTAGAAACAAAGGCACTCACAGGGGACTTTAAAATAATGTATTTATAATAATTATTATGGAAAGTACATTTTGGCCCAGAACAGGTTCAGGAACCCAGTTGCTGATGATGTCATATTTAATTAAAGGTTCAGGAACTGAGTTCCTACTGGTTCCTGCTGAAAATAGCTCTGATCCCACCTGTATTCAATTCATAAATGTGTGTTATATTGTATGGCATGTACTATTTTCTATATGGTTTCTGGGTGCACATCTACCGCTTTTATTTAGGCATATGGGTGGAAAGGATCAGTTTTGTAATATGTTTGAATTTATTTTGGATTTTGTTGTTTCTAACAATGAATCTGCATAGTCAGGCCATGGTGTCCCCTTCCTCTGTTTTGACGCATTCTTTAGATGTCTATTTTATACCAGTTTATGGCCCTCTATGAGTTATGAGTTGCACCTTTTGTGTGTGCAGTATTCATCAACTAGATCGCACCCCAGTAGGACCTCTCGTTACCTGATCTACAAGCTCTCAAACAGAATATTTCTAAGTATTTGCTGCCCTCACAACAACCATAATATATATTACAATAGTGAACTGTGAGTGCAGCCTGTTGTAGATTATACAAAAATAGTTAACACCAGTTGAGGCACTGTTTTTGTTTTATAAGAAGTTGCAGTTGGACAACGTCCCACACCTCTCTTCACTTTTCTAAACCATAATCCCACGTGCTGGAAATCACCACTTAGATTATTACACTTTATTAGTCTAATTATAATTAGCGTCTCATTGTGTCATGCGCAACTTTCAGATCGTGCTGTGCAGATGAGAAGAGATGAGAATGTAAATAACTCACCGCCAGAAGAAGAAAACCACAATGCTCCAGCACCTAGGACTGACCAGAGAGAGCCTCCCGTCAGAGCTGACTTTACACCACAACCTACGGAGACCGGGAATACAGATTTACAGAGATGACACATGGTGTACAGAGATGACTATAAATCCGAGATTTTGTGGACAGTATAAAGATGGAAATTGCTGGAAGCACTGCGTTCGTGTTATAGGTCCATCATAATCCAAATCTGTGGAGGACTGAGCACTTTTTTACTATTTTACTACCAATGCTGTGATTCTGACTATGAAGGATTATTTTACAGGGGGGTTAACTCTTACAGAGCCAAATTGTGGTAGCATTTTAAACAATATAAGGGATATTTAATCCTTTTTGCTGCTGCCATTTCCTTGAGTTTAATGTTAGGCCGGCGTTGCAGTTTCTCCGACGCACCTTTATGGGTGCACATTGCAGAGAATAAGATTTTCCACTATTATTTTTTTATTTTTTATAAAGGTTTAACTGCCGTCTTTTAGGCTATTTCATTACTTATTGCGGGATGGTGAGAATCTTTATCTGGCTGCAGAAGAAGTCAATAGTAAAACCAATAAATAATCTCCTGTCTGGTTCAACCTAAAAGTCCAATAAAACGCTACCACTGTGATAATTGAATGTTCGATGCTCTTTATTCTAACTGTACAAATCACACCAGACTGGTGGCATAACCTTTATATAGTCTGCCAGTGGATCTATTACACATCGTTGTCCTTTGTAAGAAAATTCATGTCATTTTTATGTACAGCAGTGTTTATTATTTGTCCCATCATAAAATGTGCTAGTGAAACCCAAGACTAGTTTGGTGTAGTATGAAATCCTAACGGCCCAATTCAATTAGCTGAGCTTAAGTAATCCCCCTATTCAATTAAGAGCTGTGATCAGCCGGCAGGTTGCGGTTATCGCAGATTTCTGTTGGAACCTAAAGATGCTCAAACCAATTTGCTTTAACTGATCTGATTGTGGAAGCCGCAAACATGTTAACACTTATACCGGATTCTGTGGGTTAATGCGGGGTATCGGGTAATTTACAGTGCAAGGGAAAGGCTACCACCCCTTTCCCCTCCCAGTAATTTACTAGATGAATATGGCATACTTATGGGATGTTGTACTTGGGCGGGTGGGGCAGAGCCGCACATGGGCAGTGGTACACAATCAGAGGCACTTATAGGTAGTGAAGCATAGTTACACGTGGGCATAGGGGAGTAGATTCATACTTGGCCGGGGGGGGGGGGGGGGGGGGTCACATATTTGCAGGAGCAGTAGAGTCAGACTTGATCTGTTGGGAGTAAAGCCAGACATGGGAACTAGTACAGATAAGCCAGTTGAACCATTGTATACCTTAATCTGTAATAGAGCAGGATATAGACTGTTTTTCCAGGTTACAACAAAACAAGCACCATGAAATCCTGCAGTTAGTGTTGCCCCATGGAATGCCAGCTAGTACTCTATCAATCAAAAGCAACAAAGGATTCTTCAATTCAATAAGTCACTTGAGCATCTGTAATCATGCTTGTCCCATCTTGTGTCTACTTACATTGTCTTTCAGAGGGGTCAGAAACAGGACCACTGAGCCTGGGGCCTGTCCTGATGTATATATGCATAGGTTCCGATAACATGACAAATGACAAGACATTGCAACCTCAGGTCAACATTCAGATGAAAAGAGGTGATGTTGCCCATATCAACCAATTATATTCTGTCTATCATTTATCTATTGTATACTAGAAAATGATAGAATATGATTGGTTGCTATTGGCAGCATAATTTATTTTCATTTTCAGAAGCTTTAATAAATTTTAACCCTGTATATCTATATGAAAAGTAGTAATTGGCGGCACTGTGAAATTAATTCAATAATATCATCAGGTAATAGCCAAACAAATTTGAATCCATTATATATATATATATATATATATATATATATATATATATATATATATATATATATACAGGGGCGGATCCAGGATAAAATGACAGGGGGGGCACCATGATAAAAGAGGGTTTAGGTGGGGGAGGGGCGGAGTTAGTGGTGCCAGTGTACATGCTAAGAGAGCGGCTGAGAGAGGGTGGGAATGGGATTAAAAGTACGCAGGCCCACCATGGCGACAAAAGTGAAGGATGCAGTTGTGCGTGCGCCGAAGGCGCTCTCCGGAAAAGGGGGTGTGGCCACTCAACAGGGGGCGTGTCCTTGAGTGTAGTGTACCACACCATATACAACTTCTGCACATTATGCAACAAAATACTAGACCCCATTATACTTGCCCCTTACACATGATGCCAAATGTAATGAGCCAAAATTCACATAATGCCACATGGATTGTGTCAAAATTCACATAATGCCACACGGATTGAGCCAAAATTCCCATAATGCCAAATGGACTGAGCCAAAATTCACATAATGCCACACGGATTGAGCCAAAATTCATAAAATGCCACATGGATTGAGCCAAAATTCACATAATGCCACATGGATTGAGCCAAAATTCACATAATGCCACATGGATTGAGCCAAAACTCACATAATGCCACACGGATTGAGCCAAAATTCACATAATGCCACATGGATTGAGCCAAAATTCACATAATGCCACATGGATTGAGCCAAAATTCACATAATGCCACACGGATTGAGCCAAAATTCACATAATACCACATGGATTGAGCCAAAACTCACATAATGCCACACGGATTGAGCCAAAATTCACATAATGCCACATGGATTGAGCCAAAATTCACATAATGCCACATGGATTGAGCCAAAATTCACATAATGCCACACGGATTGAGCCAGAATTCACATAATGCCACACGGATTGAGACAATATTCACATAATACCACACGGATTGAGCCAAAATTCACATAATGCCACATGGATTGAGCCAAAATTCACATAATGCCACACGGATTGAGCCAGAATTCAGATAATGCCACACAGATTAAGCCAAAATTCACAATACGCTTCATAAACAGGGACATTGTTCACCAAAGGCGCGCATTAAACATTTACACCATAATGTCCATTACACATTAAGTCACACGCCATTATGTCCATTATGTATTATGCCAAACACCATAATGCTTATTAAAAATGATGCTACATAAATGCTGCTTATCTACATGCTCATTGCCAAGGGTTCCATGCTCATTGCCAGAGGTTCCATGCTCATTGCCATGTGGGATTACATGCTCATTGCCAAGGGGGAATACATGCTCGTGGTACAGTAAATGGGGGACAGCCGCCGCCAGGCAGAAGTGATAGCCACTGTCAGTGGCAGAGCCTGGCTGTATTCAGAGCACTGCAGGTCCCGGCTATTTGAAATAATACTCCTTTCACACCAGAAAATGCATTCCCAGGTTGGCCCCTTTTACACCAGCCTAGTCCCTGCATTTTCTGGTGTGAGGGGGAGAGAAAACCACCCCTCCCCCCTTTAACCAGTTATCTCATTTAACCGGCTATATCTTCGGAACCAACTGACCCACTTACATGACACAAGTATCATATTGAAGAACTTTTGAGTGGGCTTTGAATGATTTTGGTCCAGTGTTTGGTTCCAGAGTAATCTGCCCTCAAAGAACATGAACAGCCATGAAATTACATTTCAAAAATAAAAAAATTGGTTTACACGCAATATCTCTGGAACCGATTGACCGATATGGACCAGCCTGGTATCATATTGAAGGCCCAGCGATTTGGAATTGAATGAGATCAACCACAAGCTTCTGTGATGCCAGGGGGGGAACTGGCAGCCGTCGGAACCGGGTGGGGGTCGGAATTGACGGGTCTCATATTATGGTGAAAAAACGTTACAGCTTTGCCTTTTGCCTTTTGTTTACTAATTATCAAAGTAATATCTCACAAAAAGATTACTTTGATAATTAGTAAACAAAAGGGTAGTGTACTACAGCGCCTGATTATGTCTGATTTATTATCAGATTTTATAAAAAATAATAGTTTTTAAAAAAAAACATAAAAATAAGTAACTGTTTTTAATGGTGTGTATATGTTTGTATTGTCTTTTTCATATTATTGTAAGATGTATGCCCGTTATGCCAGTAAGGGGTTGATTTAGCTTGGTTGTAAATAGCCCTCATATCTAAGCACTGTTTTGAGCAACTATATGAATGGGTTGCCCACGAGTGATTACCACACATCGCTATAGTGAAACGCATGTGCGTTCCATAGGGATTGGCTTCCACCTGTGACATGCATTGAGATTGCGGGCTTGCGTTCCAAATGAGCCTTCCGGTGGAGGGGAGTGAGTTGGGGCCGCATATACTAACGAGCGACGCCCACTCAGTTAGGCGGATGTGTCGCGAGTCATTACTTTCGGTAAATGACACGCAAACACGCTATCTGGAACACACGCCATCTTTGCTTGCTTAGTGGGGCGGATGTGACGTGGGCCACTAGTTCCGGTGAATGGGACGCAGTGCGTTGTCTGGGATGCGCACCATTGCTGCCTCATATGTTTTCTAGTGTGGACGGGGCGGAAGTGACGGAAGCGACTGCTTCCGGTGAATGACCCGCATGCCTGTTTTGACACGCACGCCGGGATCGGCATATGGAGTAAGGTGAGGAGGTTATAATGTGATGGACGCATTTAGATACTATTGAGAGGTACTAATAATTTCAGTGCTTGACACCAGTGCTATCAAAGTGAATAGATGTGTTAGTAGATAAACTTAGATTTATACACTTCCGGTTTTGAAAGGGGGTGTTCCCTGTTACTGGCATATAAGGCGTGCATTTGGTTCTATGGTTGCACGCTGATGGAGACAGGAGAAGGGGTCTTGATAAAGGTCTTGGAGGGACCGAAACGTTGACCATACCCACTGTCATGTTTTGATTTGTTTTTCACGTTGTGAGATTAAAGTGCAGAAAAAAGAAGACCGGTGAGTGCGTCTGTTTTCGGACATTTGTTATATATATATATATATTGTAGGGGCTCTGCACACACTAAATTAACTGATAATAAATAGTGGAGATTTGGTTCATGAATTGATCAATGCATTTAAGCCTGCAGCCCCCTTCACGGGACCCCACTTTTGAAGGGGGCTGCAGGCTTAAATGCATTGATCAATTCATGAACCAAATCTCCACTATTTATTATCAAGTTAATTTAGTGTGTGCAGAGCCCCTACAATGTCTGTTTAAACAATGTGGTCACAAACCATAGGGCACCCCAAAACTAGGAAAGGTGAGTGCCGATGTTAAGTGTATGTGTGTATATATATATATATATAGTGAGTTGGTGCCAAGTGAAGAGAAAGACCAAACCAGAGAATCACAGACTAATTCTGAATCAGGCACAGCCGCGAACAACTGTATCTTTTGCCTCGGGCATACCTGCAATTTTGTGTACATGCCGCTAAATAGCCCCTCCCTGGTGTACATCAGTGGGTCCAAGTGTGCAAGGACTAAGACACCCACTTGAAGCATCATTAGACGCACCATTAGTCGCATGATCAAAACCAGTTCTATTTGCTTGTGCAGATAGTGTGTCTGAACTTGGCCTCCTAAGTAAACGGTTCTGCATCTATGAATGCAACTACTATAGATGGCATTTTCTCACCCAAAAATGTCCCACCCCTTCTTCTCAGCCTCCCACCCAGCCCAGCTGCTGTGTGCCGGGCCGCACAAGGACCAGTAATCCATGTTCTTTGTTAGCATAGTATGTAAAGAATCCATTCTGAAGCATTCCGTGAAGAAACTGACATCATGCCGCCAGCCACATGTTGCTGATGTTAAAGATGTCACTACACGTTTCCTGAGATGTCTAATTGGTATCAAACCTCTTATGGGCGTTGCACTTTTTATGACTGATGGTATTTTTGGGATCTTTTGACAATGCAGCTTAGAAATTTATTTTCTATATGTACAATTTGTCATGCTGTTTTTCCTGGTGTTATACTGTGCTATTGTATTACAGGTTGAGTATCCCTTATCCAAAATGTTTGGGACCACGAGCATTCCGAATAAGGGAATTTTCATTTTTTTGGAATAATTTTTTTTTAGGCATACTCACCTGTCCCCTGGTGGTGGCCGGTGCTCCCTCGGCATCCACGTTGTCCCCCGGAGTCCACAGCAGGCCTTCAGCACCGTCTCCGGCATCCCCAGAAGTCCCAGGAGTGCTTTGCGCGAGTTCCCAGGCACGCCGGTGACATCACCGGCGCGTGCGCAAAGCACTCCTGGGACCGCTGGAGACACTGGAGAGGATGCTGAAGGCCTGCCATGGACGCCGGGGGACTTGGTAAGTCTAAAAAAAATGGGTGGGGGGGGGGAATTCTAATTGTTCAACCACGGTTTTTGGAATAATTCAGATACGGGATGCACGGATAGGGGATACTCAACCTTTATAACCAAGCATCCAGTATTGAGTGTGATGTCCTCTATATATTTACCCATTCCCAAGTGGTTTGTCTTGTCACTGCGGTTGAAGGCTGCGGAATGCATGCCAGCTCCCTCTGTGCAAGTCACAGGCTAATCAGTGATCTCACTGTTACTTAAAGTCACTAGTACTTAAAGTCAGGCCCAACAACAAGTACCAGCCAAAGGTACAGTCATATAACTAAGATATTATGTGTTCTCCTTTCTTTATAGGGATCTACTAAACATTGCACATTTTTTTTAGCAGCTTGTTTGTTAATTGAAAAGTAAATCCACAAATTTAGGACTTGTGATATTAACGCCAAGGGTGTGTACTGCGAAACTATAAATTGTTGACAGAATAATAGAAGAACCTCTCCTTGAGAAATTGTGTGCATTGAGTCATAATTACTCAAGATTTAATAACGACACCATTGTAATAAATTAAGGCGCAAGCCAAAACATGTAGCAATATTCAAATAAGTTCCTGAAATGTAGGTGAAACTTTTTAATGACTTTCTTCATAAAACAATTTGGTATTTAGAATCGGAGAAGAGAAATATCAATCGCACAGAAAAGTAAAAATAATTTTGCAAATTTTCGGACCCTCCTCATTTGTTTATGTATTAAATTTTATATATGACTGGTGAGGGTGTGCTACCCTAGGCATTGGAGTTGTAGGTAAAGAAATAGAAAGAAAGAATGCCTGTTGCTGGTGCACCAAGAATAAAGTAAGACTCTTAATATATAACGTTTATTTCATTTATTTAAAAATAGTTTAGCGAAATAAAACCACACATACAAGAAATGACAACATTTAATAAAAAAGGGGAAGATGTTACCCTTAACTCAGTGTGACCCCTCTTTCCCTCTACCCTATGTAAGAATATACAAAGTGTATTTGGCATCCACAAAAGAATAAATGCTCTTAAATAAGCTGGAGAGCCTGTAATGCACAATCGGATGTCTGTTTAAGGTTTGATACAAATAAGTGCTTGATTCAATTAGTATACACTGTATCTTTCCTAAACACTGATATCTCCAATTTGGTATTTAGTTTTACACACCTGTATGCTTGGTTTGGAGTATATATATATATATATATATATATATATATATATATATATATATATATATACAAGCAACGTAGAGGCGGCACACGATAACTGTAAATGACTCACACGGACCCCTGCTGGATGCAGGTTGTGGCGTGCACCGGATTTTGTATTCTGAGAGGAGTGCTACTCCAGACTGGAGACATATATATATATATATATATATATATATATATATATATATATATATGTATATATATATGGTACTTGTTTCCTATCTGGGCGCCCGCTAAGTTAATTGCGCACCATGCTATTCTCCGTAGAGAAATCTGATCGCATCGCATCGTATACATACACGATATTGAACGATGCGATGCGATGCGATGCGATCCGATTCGATTTCCCATAGGAAACAATGTTAAATGGATCAATTTACCCAAATCAGCATAGGGAAGAATGGTAAATGGGCCAGAAACCCCAAAAAAACCCACAGAGCAGTGGAATGTCCCCCCAAAAGTAGTTGACGCCACCCGCCATCAACGTGAACCCGAAGCGTGGCGAGCGCAGCGAGCCCGCGAGGGGCGGCGGTACGCGTCCTCCGACCTTTTCATGCCCTACTATCCACTAGGGCGTGGAGTGAGAATAGAATAGTGTGGCGAGCGCAGCGAGCCACCGAGCCCGAAGCGTGGCGAGCGCAGCGAGCCCCGCGAGGGGACGCGGATACCTTCACAGGTAAACGCGTCCCTTCGCGGGCTTCCCAGGTGTCCGCGTCGCCATGGACACCTGGGAAGCCCGCGAGGGGACGCGTATAACTGTGAAGGTATCCGCGTCCCCTCGCGGGGCTCGCTGCGCTCGCCACGCTTCGGGCTCGGTGGCTCGCTGCGCTCGCCACACTATTCTATTCTCACTCCACGGCCTAGAGGATAGTAGGGCATGAAAAGGTCGGAGGACGCATACCGCCGCCCCTCGCGGGCTCGCTGCGCTCGCCACGCTTCGGGTTCACGTTGATGGCGGGGTGGCGACAACTACTTTTGGGGGGACATTTCAATGTTCAGGGGTGTTTTTGGCCCATTTACTATTGTTCCTGTGATAATTTGGCTAAATTGAGCCATTTCACGTTGTTTCCTATGGGAAATCGAATCGGATCGCATCGCATCGCATCGTTCAATATCGTGTATGTGTACGATGCGATGCGATCCGATTTCATTACGGTGCCGTACGTAGAAAACCTGGGCGCCCAGATAGGAAACAAGTACCATGTATATATATATATATATATATATATATATATATATATATATATATATATATATATATATATAAATAGATTCAAATTTGATATTATTGAATTAATTTCACAGTGCCGCCAATTACTACTTTTCATATAGATATACAGGGTTAAACATTAATCCACCGCACTCACTAACAGTTGTTGATTTCTGGACTGCTCTCTCAGGGCCTTATTCTGGTTGATGCGTACATTTCCGAATACTTTCGGATGGCGTTTTTTAGCCGTCTGCGCATGCGTGGGGAACGCTATGCACATGTGCCACGCATGGTCTCCGTACTTGTTCTCACTAATACCGTACAGAAATGTGCACCGCAATCACTCTGGAAATATGGGCGTATTATGGGCGTCATTCGGAAATACACAGGGGCGTACTTTCAAAGTGGGCTAAACTGGGCGTAAACATGGGCGTGCACGAGGGAGTGCACTCATTCTGGTAGGCGTGCTTTCGGACAGCACACCAAATGCACGCGAACAAAAAGGCAAGAAATATGCGGTGTCCATAAGCAAGTATTGCTTTGCGGACACCACTCGTTCATGCGCTATGCAATCGGAACGCCTAATCAGGACGGCCGCACCTCAACCAATGTCAGCTGAACACAATACAATCCACTCCTTTACTCATTACTCATTAATTACACGCTTGTCAGTGCTTCTATTGGAACCATTGCAGCTTAAATGGACCATTACTAAACACACACACATATATGCTGCAGTTTTCACACACATTTACACTGCAAACAATGGATAGAACTTACTATCACTAATAGAAATAGACCTGTCACTTCTACATGTAACAATTAAACCACACATTTGGGGATCAAAATATACATTTATTACAATAAATTCTAAAATAAAATGGAAAGCATGTTATGTCTCACATGCAACAAATCAAAAGGTACCATGGCAGGAATGAATAAAAATTTTTTTTAAATAAAATATTAATGACATACATAGCCACAGCAGAATCATTAGGAACACATCAGGTGGCTTCACAACAAAAGTATAGCACCAACACTTCAAGTACAGCAGACAGTAATGGTAGCCGAAAGAGGGGAACCAAACAAGACATTCGAACCGAGGGCAAATGTGGGTACCCTCTGCACGGGATTGGATACAGGAAGCTGACACACACAGCTCAATGAAAGATTTGGGAAGACATAAGGGTGGAGATTAATGCGGACACAAGTTCATTTGCGGGCACGTTTGGCTGGTGCAGCAGCTCTTCGGCCACGTTCGGCTGGTGGCCCAGGTGGAGCAGATGCTGGTGAGGGGGGGGGGGGTGGTGTTCGCCCTCTGCCAGCAGGGAGTGCTGCTGGTGGTAATGCACCAGAAACGGATGACAATAGGACCCTATTGCTGGAAAATAGCTCCACCATAAGCTCATTATGGTGGAGGAGGACATTTTGGCGCAGGGTTTGTTCTGCCAGCACCTGCAGGCTTGCAGCTATAGACTGCTGGCTGGCAGCCATGGCCTGCTGGGCCTCAGCCATAGCCTGCAGGCTCCCAGCTATTGTGTGCTGGGTGCTGACCAAACCCTGCATGACCTCCTCGGTCCTACGCATCCGCTCTGATGCTAAGTCTCCCTGCTGGTGAATCTTCCCAAGCACCTGCACCCACCTGTCGTATTCGGGCTCGCCGGTGGCTGCTGCTGCTGCACATGCCTGGCACTGGTGGCAGGTGGCACAGACTCCTCAACCTCCTCAAGAGATTCTTGACCAAGCGGTGGGGATGCTGGTGAAAGAGAAAATTACAATTACAACACATTACAAAGGCTTTGCCTGCTCTTAGCCTGCATCGTAAGCATGACAACAGAAGCATGAGTTTGACTGGAGAGAAGTTCTGAAACCATCTCATCTCCTATTTTACAGGTACATGAATCCCATTTGAACATCTGATGCTTTCATTTAAAGAACAGTCTGCATTGTGAATTGTTTTGTTACTTGGAGCCTGCAACTTCCCCCTTCCACTAATTAGCCTGTTGAGGAATTTGTGCAAACACCAGCCCCTCCCCCTGTACCAGCTGACCCAAACTTTCCTTTAATATTGGAAATGTTTGCAAGCCTGCTTTAAAGGCTTTGCCTGCTCTTAGCCTGCATCGTAAGCATGACAACAGAAGCATGAGTTTGACTGGAGTTTGGACTGGATTTGGACTTACACCCGCACATGGCATCATTTTATTTTTCACCAATTACCATCTCTCTCAGCCTCTAAGCCGATGAAAGCTATGTATTTTCTATGTATTTTCTTTGTTTACTGTCTCTTTACAATGATTTGTACCATGTACCTCCGTAACCACTGTTTGCAAAGCCTGTATGCTGTTCCATCACTAGTTGCACACCCGTTGAACAACAAGCTGGCAGGGTGTGCCAGCTTTGGAAGAAAAGTGCTGCATCCGGTTGAACTCATGCTTCCGTTGCCATGAAAATAATATTATTACTGCTGCCTTTGAGCAGCATGATCAAGATGGCGCCGCTGATGGCTGCCTAGGAGCTGTGCAGCTCAGCCAAATATGTTCCATGTGTGATAACTGTACTGTCTCTCTGCTTGTATTGTTACCTACCTGGCTGTTTCTGTGACCAGTGGCGCCGCTGATGGCTGCCTAGGCGCTGTTCAGCTTGGTGGGTATGTGCTCCCTATGTGATAACTGTACTTAATGTTACCTTCCTGGCTGTTGCAGCGACCAGTGGCGCCGCTGATGGCTGCCTAGGCGCTGTGCAGCTCGGTGGGTATGTGCTCCCTATGTGATAACTGTACTTAATGTTACCTTCCTGGCTGTTGGCAGCGACCAGTGGCGCCGCTGATGGCTGCCTAGGCGCTGTGCAGCTCGGAGGGTATGTGCTCCCTATGTGATAACTGTACTTAATGTTACCTTCCTGGCTGTTGCAGCGACCAGTGGCGCCGCTGATGGCTGCCTAGGCGCTGTGCAGCTCGGCGGGTATGTGTTCCCCACATGTAATGTCTTAATGTAATGTATGTAATGCCTTCACCCCCCCACCTTCATCCCTGCTTGATGCTGCACTGTAAATCCACAAAAAATTCCTAGTGTGCGCAAGCATACATGGCCAATAAAGTTGATTCTGATTCTGATTCTGATTCTGATTCCAAGCAAATTAGGAGCAACTACTTATGCCATGGCAAATAATTACCTTCAACAAAAGAAGCAAAGACTTCCGCTGGGAACTCGCTATCCATGGTGCTCACCCCCCGGACCTCCTCTACTGCAATGCAGCACTCTGCCATCTACTCCAGGGGGGTGAGCTTCAGCCGGCCTGGCATGGGGCCAGCCCCAGAGGTGTGGCTGTGTTCCCACCGCTTGGTCAATTTCTTCTTGAGGTTGGTTTTGAAGTCGTGCCACCTGCAATCAAAGTTTACATATTACTACATGTCACTCCTCATGTTTGCTGTACCAACCATTGCAATCTGCAACAGATTACAACATGTGCTTCATTACACACAACTTACATTCAATGAAAATATAAAAACAACCCTTAGAAGATACATTCACACTCACCCTACAATAACTATCGATTAAATGGCAAACATGTCTGTGGCTCCAAGCAACGTGACTGGCCATTTCCCAACTCCATCTAACATCTATTTTAAACATTACTGGTCTTCTACACATGAACTTGCCTCTTCTTAACGTGCTCCGCCTCACGAACTTGTGGAGCTACCGCATTAATCTCCGCAGTTATGTCCTCCCAAATCTTCCATCTCCTTGCGTGTGTCAACCTGTCCTGTGGACACTCGATCCAATCCCGTGCACGGGGTACCAGGATGGCAAGCTCCTGCGGTTCGAATGCCATGTTCCTGCTGCTTGGTTCCTCTGTTGGCATCTTACGGCCACCTGTCGCTGTACTTGAAGTGCTGGCCAGGCTACTCTGTTGGGAAGCCACCTGCTGTGTTCCAAATGATTCTGCTGAGGCAGAAGATGGCCCAGCTGCAGATTGGGCTGATGTTGATGGGCCAGCTGCAGATTGGGCTGATGTTGATGGGCCAGCTGCCTGCTCTTCTCCCACTGGCTGGTCTGTGGTGAGGGGCACATAGGAGGTGCTGGAGTCCAGGTGAGCAAAGAGTTCCTGGCACTCCTGGTCTCCCTCAGATTGAGATCCAGCCATGTTTGCAACAACTTATTGCCCTTCTAGCACACCTTTATATACTATTCCTGTAATTGGCGTACATCAGCGACACCCTGCGTTCCGTGCGGCAGCGTAGACCGTGCGGCGCATAGGCCACGCCCATACCAGCGAGAGAAAAAAAAAAAACCTGGCAAACTTACTAATTCTGATTTAGTAGCTAATTGCAGATTTATACACCAATAAACACCTAAAACTGTGGCCAGACATGAAATGTATATGTGAATGTACATTTGTATTGTGCACTTGTTTGGTATGTACTACAAATGACACTAACCCATTCCATATGTAAATCCAGTCCACCACTCAGGCAATAGTAATCATTGCTTGCATCCAAATCACATGTGAAAGGTATCCAAATACTGGCTTGATGCCAGCTACATTGCATTCCACATCTCTAGTGTGGCCCGCTAGAAGGTAATTGTACACATGGCACCATGGCCTAATATTGGGAAAAGGTCTTGCACTATTTGCTATGTTTCTGCTGTATAGCTTTCACTATAATAAAGCTGTCTAGTTTAGTACCTTGTACCTTGTAGAGTTAGGTGTAACTGGCTAGTGATGCACACTATTTCACCTGTTGTTTTCACCCATGTTTGGTGAATGTAATATATTATATATAATGGGTTGCAAACTTCTTTCACCCTGTCTGTTTTGGAGATACTAAGTAATGTCATGGTCTGCTCAACTATGCAAAGGTACAGCAAGTGTGGTTTGGCGATGCAATGGGTTAGCCGTCTGTTGTGGCGCATACACGCTGTTAATGACAAAATGAACAATAAAGTTAATACCAAATATCACTCTGAACAACCAATTACAGGACATGATTGCTTGAATTGTGCCATTGCTAAGATGGCGGCCTATGGTAGAGCAGCACCCTTCTCTCCCGCGGAGCTGAGGACACTGGTCTCCGTTATGGAGACCAGGCTGGGGCGTGCGGGCCCGTTCATAACGAACCGGCAGAAGCGCCATGCGTATGCCGCTGCCCGCAGGCGCATATTCGCGCGCACCCAGGTGCACAGGACCATCGCCCAGCTGGAGCGGCGATGGTCTGATCTGAAAGCTCCAGCAAATAAGGGCCAGCATTGCACGCTGTAAGTGTTTACACATTAAATGGGCAATTGTACATTAATGCTTCCATGACCTTTTTTTTGGCAATAAGGTAACCTGGTTGATCATGAGTTAAACATGGCATACACTATCTGTGTGGTACTTCATGTTTGACATGCTGTAATGAGGGTCTAATATGTCATTGTTTTTGCTGCATGATGAATGAACAAATCATGTGCCTTATTTAACACTCTGCATTTAGATTTTTCTTACAGCACGTGACCGTGCAAGACAGGCCCGTAAGCAGGGCCAGGAGGAGGAGGCCGCTGAGGAAGTGGCCCAGGAGGAGGCCGCTGAGGAAGTGGCCCTTGAGGAGGAGGCCACTGAGGAAGTGGCCCTTGAGGAGGAGGCCGCTGAGGAAGTGGCCCTTGAGGAGGAGGCCGCTGAGGAAGTGGCCCTTGAGGAGGAGGCCGCTGAGGAAGTGGCCCTTGAGGAGGAGGCCGCTGAGGAAGTGGCCCTTGAGGAGGAGGCCGCTGAGGAAGTGGCCCTCGTGGAGGAGGCCGCTGAGGAAGTGGTCCAGGAGGAGGTGGCCTTGGAGGTCCTGGACGAGGAGGAGGCATGTGAGGTGGTGGAGGTAGAAGGAATTGGTAGGTAAACATAAGGCATCATTAATAATTGGTGGTAGTACTATTTGTTAGGTACCAATGGTGAATCTAGTGTGTTTTACTCTATTATTAATTAATAAACAAAAGTGGGTTACAACAGACACACTTAGGGGTTATAGGCCAAGCAGAAAACGTGGAATCTGGAGGCTCACGTAGGTGATGAGTGTTTATTTATTGAGGGCCTTTCTATACAAGCACAAATAAAACCTCAATGGAGTATGGTCAGGCGTGATTTATAATGGAGTCACAAGTGGGCAGTTCCCCTGGGCCCCCCTCTAGGCAGTTGGCCCGTGTTGTTGCCATGTATTTTGGAAAGCTATTTTGTAGGACTTTTTGTTAACTATATAACTATAAATAATGGTGTTTATTTATGTAAGGTGCAAAAGGTATATACATATGCATACATAACACATGGGCGTAAAGGGGCAATAAAAAATGTTGTAAACTTAGCATGATGAAAGGGTTAATCAAAAGTGGTAGTAAAGTGTTTAATTAACAGTTAGTTAGATAAATAATAGATGACCATTAAAAACAATCCCTTTTTAATGAGGTTGCCTAATTGCATAAGCGGGTCATGGTACAGATTTGGGTCTTATGATAATAGTGGTGCTTTGTGCGTAAATACACCGCATCGGTGCGTACGGCCAGGTTCCTGTACGTTCTGACACGGTAAGACCGTGCTTACACTGTAAGACCGTGCAGAATCTGTGCGTGTCCACCGCACACGCAAGGTTTGTATGTCGTCCATACACACGCCCTCTTCTTAAAGAGTGAGTCCGTCCGAATGCGGAGGCTCGGGGGGCGTTTCTACAGACAATGTCCGCACAGCGTGGCGTGCGGACCGCTACATAAGAATTCGGGAAAGTACGCACCGATCAGAATAAGGCCCTCAGGGACAGCAACCAGGTTTGGTCAGCTGGGGGAGTGATGTTTAAAAAGAGGGCAGGTTGGAGGCGGAACAACAAAATGAAGTGAAATTGTAAAGCAGGGGTTGTGGCTACTACGGAAAGTTTCAGTCAGAATCCCGTCATCGGCCACACAGATTGCCCACTTTTCTCGTTAAGTGGGTGGCCAGGCAGGGGAGCCCCTCAAAAATGGAGAGACTTACCTGTCCTTTTGAAGGGGTCTGGAGGGCCACAACATTTTTAAGGAGCCTCCCAGTCGTTCCAGGAGACTAGGTAAGTATGTTACAAATCCACTGCACTCACCACTCCCAAGTCTGGGGTGCAAAACGGTATGAGACCACATGACTGAAATAATGAATGCCATTAAACTTGCAGCTTTCATCAAGGGACCACATTTTTCTGCAAGTACTACTTCATCATTTAGAAGCCTGTTAACTGCTTTAACATCAGAATTACAGCTAAGTTTTTCTAACTGGTTTAAAGCTCACAAGGAAATGGTGGAGCGCTGTTGAAAGTTGTCTCTGGTTCGAAGCTCACCTGCCGACTGAATTCTGTTTTTTAAAAGCATCTTCTCATGCACCTCTGTGTAAACCTGGACCATGCAAGATTGCAAGATTGGTCATGCATACACGTTATGTCATGAATGATGGAACAATACCTTGTTTTATTTTTCACAACACTGGACAGCCAGGCATACAGCATCATTTGATTTAATCATGCAGCACTGCCGACCAGATGATGAAGTGTGAGCACACTAGACAATATACACGATTTGTCATTACGAAACTGGAAATCGTCCCAGTGTTGCTTTAGTTTGTACCCAGCCTAAGTTTAACTCTGTGATAGCAGTTAGACTTATATAATAATACTTGCCTAAAAATTTGGTTCTTTGACGAGGGCTGCAAGCCTACATGTATTGCACAATATATGAACCAAAACCTTATTGTTTATTATGGAGCAGTCTGAGCTCGGTGTTTTATATATGAACTGATCTAGGCTCATTTAAAATATAAATATGTATATAAATGAAATTATGAATAAATGAAAAAAATATATATATATTTTTTTCTGCATCAGATAAAATATCACAATACAGTATTGGGTCTCCCCTAGGGTTGCATCCAAAAGAATATGTAATTTTTGCATTCCACAAATATATTGTTTTCTGGATTGTTTGTTTGACTCAGCATAGTACTATATACAGTATCTACTGCACCTGTACTAAACAATAGCTAAATCCTATGATATACTTTAAGCTTACCATTACGCCATTGCATACTAAAGACAACTGTCATCATCATCATCAATTTTGAGAATTAGGATTTAAAAAAAAAATTAAAAAAAATGTGAAATCTCTGTTTGCTAAATTGCAGGTATACCTGAAAGAGGGTCTGTATATTTGTATCTGTAGATTTATAATATAGTGTTATGTTCTAGATTTCTAGATTGCAGAACATTCTCTAATGTAGAGGAATAATTTAGAATCCCAGATGTCACCGATGATCATGGAGCTATTTATGGTGTAAAAATATATATTTTTCTTTAGTTAATTCCCACTCTTGGTTGTGTAAACAAGGACAATTCATACATGCTAATATTACTCAAAACTACAGATGTGGCCGAATTGCAGCCTTTAAGATGTCACTTCTTCCTAAGTTGATTTTTCTCTTCCGCACGATCCCCTATACTTTCCCCAAAAAATATATTGACAAAGCAAACTCTATTATGATGAAATATGTATGGGCATCGCGTCCCTATAGATTAGCCCGCACCAAAATGTGTTTACCCAAAAGTAAGGGCGGCCTAAATCTCCCTAATCTAACACTGTATCAAGAAGCTGCCCTCCTGGCCCAACTTCAAACTCTTTTTACTCAAGATGACTCCCGGGGCTGGGCGGGTTTGGAGGAAGAGGCCTGCCCCCAATTTCCTGTGAGAGATCTTTTTTGGCTCCCACCCAATTTACGCCCTAAAAATTTGAACCTCCTGCCTGCCACACGTGTCTCCCTGGCTACCTGGGACAGATTGACTAGGGCCGTCTCTAATAATTTTCACAACATACCCTCCTTATCTCTACATACTATAGCCGCTATCATCCCTACCTTTAACCCACATAAATGGATTTCTAAGGGGATCAAATCGTTGGCTGATGTATTGAATGGGCCGACCATTATCTCCTTCCAAGGTCTACAAAAGCGTTTTCACTTACCTGACACAGATAGACTGCAGTACTACCAGATAAACCATTGGTGGAGTAGCCTCTCGTTTCGTGCTACAGTACCAGTATCCTACAACGCAAGTATAGTTGATAGACTCTCCAACGGCGAGTCCAAAGGAGGAATCTCCTTTTGGTATAGAACCCTTTTAGAATTGACCCCGGCCCCCAAAACCAAAGCACAGATTAGGTGGGAGGAAGATATTGGTTGTTCCCTACAGGAATCCAAATGGAGAACATTTTTTAACTCTTCACATAAAATGTCCAAGTGCTTGAATCATTCCGAGATGCACGTCAAACTTCTGAATCGGTTATATCTCACACCCGACAGACTCCACACGATATGGCCCTCCTCTTCCAAATTCTGTTGGCGCCTCTGTGGAGAAGTCGGCCATCAGTTCCATGTCTTCTGGTCATGCCCACGTATAATACCCTTTTGGAAAGAAGTTTTCGACCTTATAAATAAAGCACTAACCTTAACGCTATCGCCTTCCCCCCTCATTGCCCTCCTGAACTGCTTCCCAAGCTCAGTCCCCCCCCCATTTACACTATGTGTTGGGCCATATATGCATTGCGGCCCGGGCTACTCTGGCACAGTGCTGGAAGCAAGTAACTCCACCCTCCTGTGTTAGAGTTGTTCATAAGGTTCAGTCGCACTTCCTGATGGAGACAGATTATTTCCCCACTTATCTCTCTACACACGATTCTTCAGCCCGCTGGAACCCGTGGAGGGCTTTTGTCACAGTTGGGGAGGGTGCTAACCTTCTCAAGCTGGATCCAATTGACTCAATTTAGGACGGCATCTTATTCTCAATTAATATTCAGTACATATCATTTATGGAGATTGTATAGCCATATGACATTGCCTGTTGTATAATTTTGTTTTATAATCTTGTCCTATGATTATGTTTTGATAGAGTGACACCCCCCCCCCTGTTTTTCCTTTCTGTCACACCCTCCCACCCCTAATTGTAATGTTTTGTTATACGAAATGTAAAAATTCTTCAATAAAAACTATTGATGTTAAAAAAAAAACTACAGATGTGCACGGATACTTGTGTTTGGATTCTAATTCATCATTGTGTTTAAAATCCAATTTCTGACCTGCAGTAAGATCCAAAATGTGACCTGTATTGGATCTCCTGTGGAGGGCCGGACTGTGTTTTTCTTGGTTTGGATCCACAAAATTTGAGTGAATTGCGGAGAACCAAACCCTAAAATCTACTCTAAACCAATGATAAAGTTCATACTGTTGTGTTCTTTTTACGATGCTGAGAATGGAGCCCCCATTTGTGGCAATGGATGCGCAAGCGTGTGAGATGCTGGCGCGTCCTCGGCATGCCGTTTGTTCTAGTGCGCTGGCCGCATACATAACAGCGGTTCCAGCTGTATGTGGGAATGTGTCTGTCTACTTGGGCTGTTGTCATACACACATGCTCCCACAAAAAAAAACAATCCATTTCTGTATTTCTGAATCGCAATATTTATTGTATATTGCAATATATCAACATTATTTGACATTTTATTAGCTGTTTTGCTGTATTGTACCTCAATAAAAAAAAGGCTTGCAATAACCTAGTTAAGCATACAGTAGCTGTATAAAATATAAATATAATATCCAATACCTTCAACATTACCATATCAGAACGGTTTGTCTCCAAAATATATACTTTGTTTCAAAATGATTGGAATATACTGTATGACATTTTTCAAGTGAAAAGACAACCAAGATAAAGCATGTCACACTACTTATGCAAAACTTTTCCATAGAATGCAAACAACAATCCACTAGTATGAAACAGAGCGGAATGCACTTAGGTGGCCATACATCAGAAAGATATTGTACCCAATCATACAATCTCAATTGATTGTAAGATGGATTGTATGCAGATTGTGTGCACATCTTGTGTACACAATCATACAATCAATCAGCAGATGGATTGTATGACTGATTGTATGATGGATTGTATGCAGATTGTGTGCACATCTTGTGTACACAATCATGCAGCGGATGGATTGTATGACTAATTGTATGATGGATTGTGAGTAGATTGTGTGACCAAAAACCACCAAGGACTGCCGCGGATTTCAAGGGAAATTGTACACAATCATGAGCGCAATCGATCTTAAGATCAATCTTTCTGATGTATGGCCAGCTTTACAGTATTCGATATTTAACTCGAACATGCCTGATCATTATTACTGAATCCCACTACTAACTTTTCTGCTTACTAGTAGCTATCGGTCAGTGTTAAAGTGCGTGAGCTTAACACTCCCATACACACAGTGAGGAATGGTGGATGCGAAGTGATCCAAATAGACCAATAGGAAGCAGCGGGATTCAGCATGGTAATGCCATCTGAAGATGGCATTTGTTCTTAAACATTTTTGCTTCATCAATGATGAGTTGCCGCTTCAGGGTTGTAATCGGGAATCTATGCTATTTCTGCATGTATTTTGAACCCATTAAACTTGATGAATGGGCCCCTAAGTGAGCTTCCTTTTAGAGTTAATATGGAGCTCACGTTGTAGCACATGTATTGTAAATTACTCGCTGCCCTTTGTATTATGGACACGGAGGGGGGAATTTACTAAGATGGGAGTGCTATTGTACATGGGATGTTGCTATGGGTAACCTATCATAATCTACTACTTATTTTTTTAGCACCTACAGAAGATAATAGATATTATCTGATTGGTTGCCCATAGCAATATCCCATCGGAAAATGAACTCCCCCTGAGTGACAGCAGGGAAAACGGCATCTCAGCCATAAGTGTGAACTCGCTCATATCATGGCTGCATGTTGTCAGACTATGTAAACTTATATCCCCTGATTTCACAAACTGTTTCTGTATGGTAATGCTGTTGGGTGGGATAGCCGTATGCCTAACTTATCTTAGCTTTTTATTAGAGGTTTCTGCCTTTTAGGTGATCCATGACATTATACATTTAGCTATAACTCTGGGTTTGTAGGGTACATTTTAGCATATCTCAAAATATATAATTTATATATAAACATTCAAATGAAAGCTCATTTAAAGTGCTCCTTAATTGCAAATATAACATTTGCACCATCTATATACATAGGTTAAACACAATTTACACAGCTGTATTAATATGTACACAGTACAGAGTACAGTCTGTAGTAGGCTGGTGTACTTGCATTAGAAACCATTATTACCGCTCCAAAAGTCTCTTCTTTTTTTTTAACCATTATAACAGCTCGAATCATCACTGATTTTTAAAAAAAAAGAATAAACACATCTGTTACAAAATATATTTGTCTCAAGTAATAATAGTGCTATTAATAACAGTAGTAATAATTGAAGCGTTGGAAATAGTCGGGTTATTCTTAAGGTATTTTGTTCTTCCGATAATACTTAAAACTCGCATAAGGTGAGAGACCAGATGAAAGGAGGGTGACAGGGTTCCTTCGGTTGTAATCTGACTCAGCGCTGCCACTGCCCAGACTGCATACATCCACCCTCATCATCGACACATGACACATCGGGGGAAATTTACTAAGATATGTATTCTACTTCACATGTGATGTTGCTATCGGCAACCAATCAGATCATGTCTACTATCTTTTAGAGAGTGCTAAATAAATAGGTAGATTCTGTTTGGTTGCCCCCAGCAACACCCCATATAAAGTAGAATACACATCTTAGTAAATTTCCCTCCTCACGTCTGTGCTGATAATGAAGAGACTCGGAATCTTTTCTGCCCAGCATGCTGAGGACAGACCGAGTCAGATGCATACCGGGTGGCATGGAGGGTGGTGCACTGTGGCCATATTGGTTGTGTCGTCGTGTCATTTTATTGGATGGAGCTCCAACATTTTAGTTGCCCCATGGTCCCCACAAGTCTTAATCTGACTGCAGACAAACACAATAGCCTGCTTTCTAATGTGCCCCGAACACAGCTGAGACTTTAATCATGTGAGCTGAGCCAGTACTCGTGAGAACGGAGCCTGTAACTTCAGTGGAAGTCAGCAGCAACGTAGAGACACACTGTAAAACTATAGGCTGAATTCCAATGGTTAGTGTTTCAGCCTCCATCATGCCTGTCCCAAATTGTATAGCCAACAGGTGCTCTTGGGTCTGAAGATGACCAACCATCACTATTGGCCATAACTATTAATGGCCATAACCATTACCGTAAAAACCCAACAGGTAATTTGATCATTTCCGGATGCACCCAACCATATACAGTAATTGTTTTATATCATACATTCAATAAATATAAAGGTTATGTCCATCCTGTTTATTTCTTATGAAAGAAACACCCAACACTCGTACTATAATGAAGTGAGGTCGAGTTTCTTTTCTTTATCTTTGCTGTCAATAGTCGTGATCTCATCAGACAAATCAACAGCATTTTCATGACACTCCAGTGCCTCGGGCTTGTCAATAGATAATTCCTCATCCTCTGTCTTGTAGCAAGTCCGACAGCACTTGCACTTCTTGCAGCAGCAACAACAATAGCGGCCGCAGAACAAAGAGAGAAGAGAGATCACCGCATCCCACGGGCTGAGGGAATGCATCCACTTGGGAAGGAAGTCCCAGGTCTTCAGGAAGCCCGGCAGGAACCTGGGGCATTTCGATTGCATAACATTGATGATTATGGCAACAAGTATGACAAACACGATAGGGACAGCGACGCCTACCAGAGCCTGCCACCCGGCTATTGATAAGCCAAACACCAGTAAGGGCAGTAAGAAGAAGCATAGGATCAAGTATACAACAGCAAACCACCGGTATTTGGCTGTCTTGTTCCCCAGGCCCTTGGCCAGTCGAATAGGTACCCTCATGAAGGGGATGGGATAAAAAATTAATATCCCCGAAATATTGAAGAAAAAATGGCATAATGCAATCTGCAACGAAATAGAATAAAATTATATTACTTTAACCGAAATACAATTTCACTAAAACACTGATATTTTTTTTAATGTTTTTTTCATAAAAATGATTGTCTACCCCTTGTCTGTCGTGTCTGGTTCTTTATGTTAAACACAATAAGTATGTTTATTTTATGCTGGGCACAATTCATTGACAGTGGAACTAATGCATGATATTGTTTAGACCGTTTTTCGTCAATGTTAAGAAACAGAATGCATTCACGACACCAAATGGGTTACTGGATAAGGAATGTCTACATGCATACGTTTGTTGTACTCAAAATTGATGTTGATACTGCCAACTTTATACTATGACTCCATTATACTTATGATACTTGTTCTATATTTGTGAAAAATTCAATAAAAACAGTTGTATTAAAAAAAAAAAACTGGTATTTTTAAGTTATACTTTCAACCAACCTTCGAAAGTGGGTGTAAGTGTTTACAGACTTAGCAGCCAATCAGATGGCTAGAATCTGATTCACTTGCAATGGGAATAACCTCTTGTCTGTTTTAGAAGATTTGATTAATTTCCCCATAAGCCACTAAAAGTAAAATAGGCTTTTATGGAATGCTATTAACCTGGCTACATTGTGTATCACCACTCTACCCATTGGGGTTTTAGAGTATGAGGTTAGCTTGTATAGATCTTAAGCATGAACCCGCAGATTCCCTATTTCATCATTACTTCACTCCTTAGTGCAAGATTGAGTGGTGCCCTGGTCAGAATGCTGAGAAATATATGAATTAAAAATAGGATTTAGGGATATTTTTAAGATATTGGAGAAGATGTTCCAAACATTCTAAAGCTTTATTTATAATTGTATAGAATGTACTTGATCATCTTCTCCACCAGTCCAATGTAGAATCTACTGACATCTCCCCATAGTCCCATGGTGCAATTGAAATACAGAAAATGGGGCTTAATATTTTCTCTCTTTGCTGAATAGACACAATGACATTTCTCATATTTCAGAGCAATAAAGTACCAACCAATCAGCTCCTTAATGTCATTTTTCAAACACAGCATGTGAAAGGACAGCTGATTGTTTGGTGCTCTATCTCTCACCACTTTATATTCCTCCAAGCATTGATACATCTCCTTAGCCTTTCCATAATACACAGATATACAATTGCGCCTTAGGACTTGATCCCATAAACCTAGCGTTGAATCGATAAAAAAATGATATTCAAAGTAGAATATACTGTATAAGCCAGTGGCGTAAGTTTGTCCCAGTTGCCCGGAGGCAAGATGTAAATTGGTGCCCCCCCATACACACACACACAATCTTATATAAAATATATATAAAATGTATCTTATGAAATATAGATCTATATACATAGATATATAGATAAATAGAGAGAGAGAGAACATATATTTCAGAACTCAGCCACAGATGCTATATTAATGGCTTTCAATTAATGAATTTAAACTCACAAGGGAGGACAGGTGTCCCCTTGGGAGCAGGAGCCCGGCGGCAGATGACTCCATTGCCTCCCAAAGTTTTGCCTCTGGTATAAGCTATCCTTGCTTGTCTATAAGCTATAAAATTCAAAGAGTTTGCAACACACACCTGTACAGAGTTTTGTAAGGTCTCCCCCGGACTGGCTAATGCAGCCAGCAGGGCAGTAGTTGTTGTACCGATGTTAGACCCAAGAGTCAGTGGGTAAGCTCGCTCAATGCTAATCACTCCGATGCCTGAAAGGAAGCAACAGTTGTTATATGGGGCAAATCTGTTGAGAACTAATATAAGACTTTCTCTAAGACTCAAGTCATGAAACATACCAATGAGTGGAGTAATTGCAGATGTGAACACCGAACTGCTTTGCACAATAAATGTCATTCCTGCACCAACCAGCATTGCCAAGTATCCCGTCAACCATGCGAATGGGAAAGGGAAGTCTGTATGAGGACAACAAATAACACATTGCAGATTTAGGGCTCCAGGAAATATAAATCATGATAAACGAGAGAACTGAGAGTGCACACATATGAAGAGTTACAGCAACTACCTCCATACAAGTCTCAATAAACAATATCCACACTACAAGGGCCTTCAACAGCCCCAACACTTGGAGGCTCTCATTTGCATAAAATATACTTAAAAGGTTTTTTTTTTTTGTTTTCTAACAATTTGACACTTCGCAATCCTGCCACCTTATACCCAGATCTACCTAGATATGTAAGACTTTGCATTATCCAGATCTGCATTGATGTCTCTTAAAGGCAGAAGTTCAGTATAGCTGACATTACAAAGAAAGGAAACTCACAATCCTACAATAGAATTGCATTCACAAGCAGAGAAACAGACATCTGCATTAGGACAGGACTCAGAATGAGAAGGAGGAAGACGAAGACCCAAACTAGGAAGAAGAAGACAGATAACATGGTATTACAATGGGATTCCAAGCAGGAAAAGAAACCCACTGACATTCTAATGAAATGCTGAAGGTGGGAAACTGGGATTCAATGGGATTCACAACGAGGGTAACCAGGTCAGGTTCACCTGAATCAGCTAGTACGATATACCTGTGTTAACGATCTTCTTGATGACAATAGACACTTGTCCTTTTAGCATGGAGTTCAGAAGCTTGACAATCAGAATCAGACAGAGACACAACACAAAGAGTGACAGCGCCAAGAGGATAAATCCCACGGCCAAATCTGGGAGATTGCTGTTGGCAAATATGTGTGAGCCTAAATAAAACAAGAGAATTAAAGGTTAATCTATTTCTCTTTAACATGAAGATAACATTTTCAAACTGTATCGCAGGGGCAGATTTATGAAGCTCAGTGAAGTGATAAAGTGTCAATGGCTCTACCCTAATGTGCTGCTCGGGGAATCTGTTAGTACAAGATGTATAAATGAAATTTGTATCACATTATCAATGTTCTTTACACAGATTAATAATTGTATAAAGCTCAGTCATAATTCTTGTTACAGGGGGGCAGATTTATTCAGCTCGGTGAAGTGATAAAGTGTCTGGTTTTTATCACAAGCCAATCAGCCTCTAACTGTAAAGTTACAGGCTTGGTTTGTAAAATGACAGGTAGGAGCTGATTAGCTGGTGATAAAAAAACACTTTTATCACTTCACCGAGCTTAATCAATCTACCCCTCTGTTACAAGAATTATGACTGAGCTTTATACAATTATTAATCTGTGTAAAGAACATTGATAATGTGATACAAGTTTCATTTATACATCTTGTACTAACAGATTCTCCAAGTAGCACATTAGGGTAGAACCGTTGTACTAGTAAGCTCATAAAGCTGGGCACACACTTTGCGATTTTCATTAACAATATGCACGATAACTATATGGATTCAGTATTGAATCCCGGCGGTCGGGATCCCGGCGTTCAGAATCCCGACGCCGGAATCCCGTCAGCCGAAATGCCGACAAGGGGGGGACGTGGATCGCCCCCCCTTGCGGGCTCGCTGCGCTCGCCACGCAGCGGGCCCGGTGCCTCGCTACGCTCGGCACGCTAATTTATTCTCCCTCCAGGGGTGTCGTGGACACCCCAGGAGGGAGAATGTGTCGGCATTTCGGCGGTCGGGATTCCGGCGTCGGGATTCTGAACGCCGGGATCCCGACCGCCGGGATTTTAACTGCATCCCAACTATATTGTTAAAGATGGGGAGCTGCTAGCACCATTAAAAGAATTATTCAACCAGTCACTAGCTACAGGAGTAATTCCAGAGGACCAGAAAAGAGCAAACGTAGCACCACTGCACAAAAGTGGAGCAGATGCAAGCAACTACCCACCAGTGAGCCTTACATCAGTTGTAGGAAAATTACAATAAAGAGTTGTAGATTATCTCAAATTTGCAGAATTCCGTACAGCATGGATTAATGCGGGTGGAGATCACGCCAAACAAAACTTATTGACTTTTTGGACTGGATGACTAAAGTAGTAGTTACCAGGGGAGCCATAGACATAGCTTATCTAGACTTTAGTAAGGCTTTTGATACTGTCCCACATTTCCTAAATAAACTTGAAAGTATGGGATTGAATTTTAAGGTGGTTGTATGAATAACATCTTGGTAGCAGGATAGAAAACAGAGAAATGTAGTAAAAAGAGTGCATTAAAGGGAGGGACATGTTACCATTGGAGAACCCCAGGGATCTGTGCTTGGATCAGTGCTTTTTAATATCTTTACTGGTGACATACAAATGATATTGAAGAAAGTGTGCATAGGAATGGTCAAGAGCATGGCAATTACAGTTCATTGTCAGAAAATGCAAACTCATGCACTTGGGTCTCAAAAATCCAAAGGCTAAATATAGAATTAATGGCAGTTTATTGGAAACTACCAAGGAGGAAAGGGATCTAGGTGCCACTATTTCAGGTGATGTAAAGGCAGGTAGGCAATGAAACAAAGCAATGAGGAGGGCAAGTCAGATGCTTGGTTGCATAGGGAGAGGAATCAGAAGCAGAAAGAAAGAAGTAATAATGCCAATGGTACGACCTCATCTAGAATACTGTGTCCAGTTCTGGAGGCCATATCTCCAGAAGGATATAAATACATTAGAGACTGTACAAAGAAGGGCAACTAAAATTGTTCATGACCTACTGTACATCACTAAACTTAATCGAAAAGAAAAATTACTTCACAGAAAGACTAATGGAACAGCCTCCAATCAGAGGTGGTAGAGGCTAAGGGCAAGATGTACTAAGCCTTGAAAAGTGATAAAATGGAGAGTGATAAACCACCAACCAATCCGCTACTACCTATCATTTTTGAAACACAGCATGTGACATGGCAGTTAGGAGCTGATTGGCTGGCTTTTACCAAGCTTAGTACATCTGGCCCTAAGACAGTAGAACAAAATAAACATGCATTGAATAGGCACAAGTATATCCTTACAAAGAAATAAGGACTAAATAGGGTTTGAGGTAATAATAGGGTTAAAAAAAGGGGGCAGAGTAGATGGGCCAAATGGGTCTTATCTGCCATGAAATTCTATGTTTCTATATTATCCTGCATATCATTTAGCATATACCCTCTATATCACGCCCGAGCTCAGTGTTTTAGCGCAAATTGTTCTTTATGCGGAGCCACCAATATCGTTAACGATATCAGTGATGCCGCATATCGCACCGTGTGTACAGTGCTTAGCACTCTAATGTAGAAATGCATTATCTTACAGTAACCTTGGCTTTGATGTGTAAAATGTTCTATATAATCTATATAATGATGAAACAGGGATTCCGACCACAGGCATATTGCCGTCGGTCCCCTCTATGCTACTAAATTACATACAGGCATCATGACTACTTACAGCTAACTTTCACTGACTCAGTGATCTCTGTCCATGTCACATTATTTTCATCTGTCCAGCAGAGTCTGTTGGCCGTGCAATTATCCATACTTGGCACAGTATCATTTATCCATTCCTGTAAAAAAAAAATCAGATACACATATATGAAACATAAATATACAAAAAATTCTATTCCTCATTTAAGTGGCTGCACAAAGTGCAAATAAACACCTTTACAAACTAACACTCAGGGGCACTGGGGCATGTTCAGAATCAAATAGCAGAGCTCTAAAATATAATAATAATAATAATATAAGCATTTGGTATTAAGGTCCTGATTCGGGGAGGATTCTAATAATCTAACAGCTGCCACTTTATGCGACGGCTGCAGCCGATGGACTGTCTACTTAGACTCCGACCGGCTACTGTTCTTACCTACTGTGGTGCCAAATAGTCACACCATCAAGCGGATGTACGGTTGCTCATAAGGTCCAACAATACATAGCCGCAGGTGCAGGTGGAACTGTGTCTTCCAAGCCAGTCCTTGACAACAACGTGGCACTGACACAGAATCACACAATGCACCTAGCACCTAAACATTTTCATGGTTTTTTTTCAAAGTTGTTTTCACCTTGAAAAAGCTGTGGAGTAATGTAGCTCATTATCTTGTAACAACAGGAGCCATTGCTTCACATTGAAGTGTTCACATTATTATCTGCTGTCATAAAATCCAAGTGGTCGTCATGGGTTGTGACTATCACCACCCACAATCCTCTGCCTGAATTACACATATCTCCATGCCATTCTGATCTGTATCCCCGCAGCAGTAAAATACCAACAATGTTATGGCTACTATAGTATAGCCTTGTATTGTAAAGTTGTATCTATTCCCCCATAAACGCCTTACCTTGTAACCACAATCTCTCTTAATCAAACTCTTGTTCTGAGCTGCTGGATCTCCCTGTGCAATTTCCTGTATAACTTTTTTATCAAGCTGCAATAGATAAATATCATTTAGCTCCATTTGTGAGTGTATGGGTATGTATGTGTGTGTATATATTTATATATATATATATATATATATATATATATATATATATATATATATATTTTTTTTTATTATTTATTATTTGATTGCAAAGAAGAAGTCATACACTTCTGTACACACCTGAATAATTCCTTTGGTAAGGGGCTCTGTGATAACCTTTAGCATGTCTGGGGCATCCTCACCGGTTTGTATATTGAAGCTTGTGACGATAACATTGGTGAGATGGAACAGATATCCTGATGCTATTTCAATGGGCAGCAGAATGAGCACAGATAGCCAATTAAAGAAATCATGGACCGTGGCTCCTGCAAATGCCCTGGAAGGAGGAAATTCTGATTATTGAGAAGCAAAGGGTCATTAGCACTTAATAATATTTTAATAAAATAAACATTTACTTTTAGCAACAAACCAGCAATTAGTTTTATACTCTACGGGTGAAGTTAGAATAAAGAACGGACTGATTAGCTGTTATGGTTTAGTGCATCTAAATACATGTTAGTGCGGAGATAGTTCACTGGCAGGAAACCCCAAAAGAGGCATAGCCGTCATGAGTGGAACTTATAAGGGGCCCAGAATGTCAAAGGGGCCCAGTGCTGATGATCCTTTATCTGCTTCACTCACCACTTGAAGAACAATTAGTTTCTTGCCATGTTAGTGAGTAATGTACATAGACCACAGCACATTTTTGGTCTACAGAAAAATGGCTGCCACATGTACAATTTAGGGCCTAAATCAGAGATGGACACTAATGTAATTGTGTCCATTTTATTTTCACAAATCTGATTGGTGATAAGTCTGAATGAATGTCAATAAGAGCAAATACCTTCTGAATTCATTCCGGTCACCTGACTGCATCAGAGCCACAATGGTGTTTGTGACCGATGTGCCGATGTTGGCTCCCATGATTATCGGGATGGCCGTCCTGACCGTTAGAACTGTCAAAACACAAAAACACATTAATAATTATGCTCTATTCTCAAGAATAAATTATATACTTGACCTTTTTCTATGTAACACTTTTAAATCATCATAATGAAATTAACTTAACAAAAGGACATCTAGACAAAATGGGACCGATTGAACAATGACTGATATTCTTGTTACAATGATAAATGGTGCTTCAACCAATCAGCACCTGCCATTTTTAAACCTATGACAGGAGCTGATTGTCTGGATTCCCATTTGTCATTCGTAACAAGTGATAAAAAGAATATAACTCAGTGTTAAAGACCAGGATATAGTATAAGCCATATATTTTGCACTAGCATAACGCAGGTTCAAATACACACTGATGTTAATGACGCAGATGCATATCGAGAAATGAGTATTAATGCCTGTATGTATGGTATGCTGCAATGACATGTGCACAACATCTATTCATGAGATGGGACTGGGGGTCCAAAGTGATGACAAATGGAGCCACGCCCCCTAGTCATATGGTCACACCCCCTAATTACGGGATGTATGTGACGATAGTGCAGTAACCTTCCTAACCTTCTATTCCCGTGATGGTTAACTTTGGTATGGTCTGAATTGCCCCCCCCCCCCGGTTTGCATGTACAAAGCTCCAGAGCGAACGCCTTCTCACTCATTTGTGTAAGCGTACCCATCTGCTCACATGCTAGTGCTGGGATTCGCTAGGTGGGCGGGGCGTGTGCATTCGGCGGGGCGCTGTTTACCTACTAGCTGTGCAGCGACTATAAGCAGCGTAGCGACTACCTCTGAATCAGGCTCTTAGTCAGTTGCTACATATCTGCATAAACAACAATTGCAACAGTGACACCTACAGCATAAGGAAAGTGCTTAGTCCTGCTCTAGTCTTCTGAACTGTATAATGTACAAGGTATACTCACGCCCAGACGACACCATGCTGACCACTATAGATGTTGATGTACTTGAGCTCTGTACAAGCACAGTCACCAGGACTCCGATCACAAGCCCAGCAACTGGGTTAGACAGCACCGAGTGATTCTTGAATATATCTCCTGCAGCTTTTCCTATAATAGAGTTTACAGTAAGTTAGTAAACAATCATGCATATTTCTGTTCCTATCCCATTGTTTCTATTGCCGCTTCTGTCTGTAATACTGTTCATTATAATTTAATGTCATGGCAAGGTATTGTAATTAACGCTTGGGGGAAAGCAGCATTACCATCAGACTGCAGTAGCATCACTCTCCACTAGGGGGATATGGTGCACATGCATCATAAGACGGAAATCAGTATACATCAAGCGGTCAATCATAGATAGAATAGATTACAGATTTCAAATATTTATCCACAGAGGACCTAATTCTGACAATATCGATGTTTTCACAAAGGGCTGATGGCAGTTCTGCTACTGCGCTAAATACATATATACTATATACATCTCCTATCGGCAGTTTTTATGGTGCCCTATGGTTTATGATCACATTGTTTAAATAGAAATATTTACAATTTTAAAGCCAAGTATATGCTTCCAGGACATCACACCTACTGTATATCATCTACATTACCAGCTCCTAATGAACATGTATTTGCTGACACCAGAATTAGTCAGTTATAATTCATGGAACTCAAAACAATTTATATAAATGTTTTTACAAGTTTACATTGGCCACTATAATCCAACACTGATAGCTTCTGTACAGCAGGATCTTACCTCCTACTAACTGGAAGGCCGAACTTAGCACGTCCAAGGAGCAAACGAAGAAATACAACAGCGCCACCAATAGGACAAACCTTGTTATGGACAGCAGCACGGATATGGTGCGTTGCTTTGTGTTCATTTCTGTAAAACAAAGGACATCACTTTCAGTCTGTATCGTGGCAAAGACCCAATTGCAAGGCAACCTTCTGGTAGAGACGGAATATCCAACATAATATATATACATGCCAACATTTGGATTAGAGACTCTTCGTAAGCAAGCATTTTTTTTTTACATGGAATATAGTAAAAAACACACGTACCTGACCATCTAAGCCCTGTACGCTTAAGCTCTGGCATGTCCCATGGGTCAAACTCCTTCTCTTCAGGGGCGTCCTTGCACAGTGACACAGTGGAGTAAGATGGTGGCAGTGATTCGGAGCTGGGCGTACTAACCCCATCTAGTGGAGACATACATACAATAAGTACATGGCAAGACAAGTCTGAAGACAGTGCATTACATTACGTAGCAGAATACTTTGTCAGTATAGACTTACCAGGTGGAAGATCCCCATTGATATCATTAAGATAAGGCGGTTTGTAATTATCTTCCGGGTCTTTTTGGACATGGTTCTGGAATTCCGGCAGAGGAGCCATTTTCTGTGAGTAAAGATAAATAAAAATGTTGAGAGTACTTTAAACGCCAACAATTCTTCACCTTCCTCAAAGAGAGGTCACAGCAAACCGGCACCAATTCACAGCAGGACCCATTCACCAACAAGAGCTGTAAGCAGTTAGGTAGCAGATGACCCATCACCTTGTACAGTGCACAATCATCTTCCATATAGACTTGGGCTGGCTGTTGAAGGTACTGGTGAATCCACACGGAACTCTACACTTTGCTTGAACTGAAAAACTCCCATCACTCCTAACCATTGGGAAAACATTTATAGCTGCTGTTGGCTTTTCATTCCAGTCCAAGTAATCATTCCAATTTTTTTTAACGGACTTATATGAGCCTCATGCAGTTGCTTTCCCTATAATGTTGTTTTTGTATTAATGCATTTTTCAAGATGCCCTAAAATACTGTAGCTCAAAGTTCACTACAAGCATCTAGGAAAATCCAAAAAATAGACCCAAACCAAAAGAATGGTTTGCTCTATATAATTCCTTTTCCATTTCCAGCTACCCCAAAACATTTTTTTTCATTACTAAGACTACTACTAATACTACTATTATTACCACTGCTTCTGATACTACTACTATTACTACTTCTACTACTACTACTTCTGTAACTACTTCTACAACTTCTACTACTACTACTATTACTGCTTCTACTACTACTATTATTATTACTACTGCTTCTACTACTACTACTGCTTCTTCTACTACTACTACTACTACCACTATTACTACTACTTCTACTACTACTACTACTTCTGTAACTACTTCTACAACTTCTACTACTACTACTATTACTGCTTCTACTACTACTATTATTATTACTACTGCTTCTACTACTACTACTACTACTGCTTCTTCTACTACTACTACTACTACCACTATTACTACTTCTACTACTACTACTTCTGTAACTACTTCTACGACTTCTACTACTATTACTGCTTCTACTACTACTACTACTACTTCTACTACTATTATTACTACTGCTTCTACTACTACTACTACTACTGCTTCTTCTACCACTACTACTATTACTACTTCTACTACTACTACTGCTTCTACTAATAATACTACTGCTTCTACAACTACTTCTGTAACTACTTCTACGACTTCTACTACTACTACTATTACTGCTTCTACTACTTCTACTACTACTACTGCTTCTACTAATAATACTACTGCTTCTACAACTGCTTCTACTACTAATACTACTGCTTCTACTACTACTACTACTACTACTACTACTGCTACTACTGCTCCTACTACTGCTTCTACTACTACTACTACTACTACTACTGCTCCTAATACTACTGCTTCTACTACTGCTACTACTACTGCTCCTACTACTAATACTACTGCTTCTACTACTGCTACTACTACTACTACTGCTCCTACTTCTAATACTACTGCTTCTACTACTGCTACTACTACTGCTACTACTGCTCCTACTACTAATACTACTGCTTCTACTATTACTACTACTGCTAATACTGCTTCTACTACTACTACTACTGCTCCTACTACTACTACTACTACTACTACTGCTTCTACTACTACTACTACTACTACTACTGCTCCTAATACTAATACTACTGCTTTTACTACTCCTACTACTAATACTGCTTCTACTACTACTACTACTGCTAATACTGCTGCTGCTACTACTACTACTGCTTCTACTACTACTACTACTACTACTACTACTGCTGCTACTGCAGCTGCTACTACTACTGCTACTGCTACTACTATTACTACTGCTACCACTGCTGCTACTACTGCTACAACAACTACTGCTTCTACTACCTCTACTACTACTACTACTACTACTACTGCTGCTACTACTACTGCTGCTACTACTACTACATTTACTTCTATTACTAATACTGCTGCTACTACCACTGCTACTGCTGCTGCTACATTTTATGCCCTGAAAAAAAATGCACTATATCTGTGAAACTTCAGTTTAACTACTGGGATGCCGTTAATTTTCTGTTTATGCAAAGTGTTTTTCTAATGTTTATGAAAAGAAGACATGAGTTTAACAGTTGCTAATTTATGTAAGCCATAAAAGCTATAATGGAGATAGGTTACTATTATTATAACTCCTTCTTTCCTGTGTATCCTTCCAGATTATTATTATAACTAGTAATATTATATCATAGTATAAATGTACAAACAATATTACGATACACAACTAAGCTGAGTCATCATTATTGACCATACCGACTTATCAAAAGGGAGTATTAAAAATAGTGCTACAGCCCGTGCTGGTTACTGCTCAGTTATGCAGACACCAAGTTTAATATCCCTGTGACAATGTGGTAACTATACTGGGCATACTAGCAGCGCAGGGTCGTACCTGGCATAATGTAAGACTAGCACATCCTAGTCAGCATGGGTGAAAATGGGGAAATCGGGTGTGCAAAATCCTTGTGTCCTTCACTTAGGGCAGAGCAGCCCCATTATGAATACCACCTGTGCTCGTTCTTAAACTAATAGGCAAAATAAAAGGGACAGTGTGGAGACAAATAGGGTCTAGTTTAGTGTAATTTAGGCACCGTGATCCAAGGGGTTAATTTACTAAGATGGGAGTTCTTTTGAAGATGAGAAGTTGCCCATAGCAACCAATCAGATCTCTTATCTTTTAGAAGGTGCTAAATAAACAAGAAGAAGAATCTGAATGGTTGCTAGGAGCAACCTCCCATCTTCAATAGAACTCACATCTTAGTAAATTTACCCCCAAAGACTCTTATTCAGAAAACCAGGTCTCACACCCCCTTGTAAAATGGATTGCGTGTATGAGTATACATATTATGGGCAGCACGGATGGTGTAATGGTTAGCATTACGGCCTCACAGTGCTGAGGTCATGGGTTCTATTCCCAACATGGCCCTAGATGTGCGGAGTTTGTATATTCTCCCTGTGCTTGCGTGGGTTTCCTCCGGGTACTCCAGTTTCCTCCCACAATCCAAAAATATACTGGTAGATCAATTGGCTTCCAACAAATTAACCCTAGAATGTCTCTGTGTGTGTGTGTGTGTGTGTGTGTGTGTGTGTGTACATGTGGTAGGGAATATAGATTGTAAGATCCACTGGGGCAGAGACTGATGTGACTTCAAATATTCTCTATAAAGTGCTGCGGAATATGTGTGCGCTATATAAATAACTGATAATGATAATAATATACCAACATATTATGATGTTGGTATATTTCTCTTTGAAATGAAGAATTGGAATTTAGGAACCCTCATTTTCTAATTATGAACATGGAATTTCATGCTGTATTTGCTGAGGTTAATTCTGAACATTGGATTACTGGGATAAGTTCTACTGTGTTGTAGGAGATGATACAGATAATAATTAAATAAAGGTTGCATAATTGGATGAAAGTATGCCAAGACACATCTATGTACTGTGGGCATACTTTCATCCAATTGTGCAACCTTTATTTAATTATTATCTGTATCATCTCCTACAACACATCTTCCTTAACCAGTTAAACAAGTTATTACTAATTACCCATTAAGTAAACTGAATATTACACAATTTATAGTCACTTCGCCTTGCAAAAAGACACAGGAACGGCGTCCAACGTGCAAGAAACAGCTGAGAGACCAGAAAGTTTGCCTGTGTGTTATTACCACTTCTGTGGATCATCTCTGCCTTACTGTCAGCGGTATTTGGGTACACTTGCATGAACGAGGAAGTTAGAGAGTGCCAGAACCATTCAGGGGAGGGCATAAAGTGCTCATGCAGAGGTGGGGGAACTCATTTCTCTATGCCATCTAATTACACCCCCTCCCCCCATTAGGCAGAGACAGGGCCAGTGGTAGGGTTTTTGGCATCTCCCTGCAAACTGGAATGCTTTTCTGTGAGAATTACTGTGCAGGGCCAATGTGGAGGTTAAAATGTTCCACCTCACCATTAGAGGTGGAGGAACTCAGTTCCACCCCGTTCCCCCTCACTTTAACCCCTGTTCAGGGGCAGAATTTATTACCAACTTGCCCCAAATTGCAATTGTGAAGGTGGCAGGACAGAGTTCCAGAAAACACCATCAGTCTCAGTTACATGGCTAGAACATTTCGCTAAACTCCCAGGCTCAGACCCGGAGACAGATGTATCAAGCTTCAAAAAGTGATGAAGTGAAGAGTGATAAACAGCCAGCCAATCAGCTCCTAACTGCCATGATACTGGCTATGTTTGAAAAATGACAGGTCGGATCTGATTGGCTGGTTGTTTTATCACTCTCCATTTGATCACTTTTTGAAGATTGATACATCTGGCCCCCCCGGAACATGAACATGGTGTTAGCCTACACAAGCTCCAGAGTGCAGCCCCCATGGTGTCATGCCCAGAAATGTTCCAACAAATGGCTACAGACATTGTCAGGCTGGGTACACACTATGCAATGGTGTGACCAAGCCACAAAGCATCACGATATATCGATATACACTCTATGATATGATGTATGATGGGGTAATCTATTGTTACATACTGCACATGTATAGTAAATTGTGATGGTGTGACCTCAATGTCGGTTTGGAGCGATGTAGGAATATATTGTGCCACCGCACACACTACAGTATATAAACTATCATATGAATTTGCAATGCAGGGTTGCGTATTGCATGTAAAATACATT
Organism: Crinia signifera; assembly: GCF_055691185.1. NCBI lineage: Eukaryota > Metazoa > Chordata > Amphibia > Anura > Myobatrachidae > Crinia > Crinia signifera. Next base: position 67,664,501 of record NC_139217.1, read on the forward strand.
ACATTGTTCATGGAATCGTCACATTGAACATGTAACACATCCAATGGGATGGTCCAATGAATGACATCTGGGAACCATGGATTATACTTTTGCTCCTGGGCCCACCACTTACAGTTTCCGCCACTGTCATGCATTCCCCAATCAGCTCCCACATGGCCAATATACAATAGGGGGTCTTACTGGGGTTCAGTGGTGTCATGTGACTGCAAGCAGAAGGCAAGAGCTGTCCAGCACACAACTGATGTGTCAAACTGATATGTCTTTGACTATATTTCCTTTGCATCCCAGAACTGCTGTCTTTGAATGATTCTCTGTTCTGCCTTCCTGATGTTATATACTGTTATATACTGCTATAGTGACCAGCAGTAGTGAGCAGAGAGTGAGAAGTACAACTGTCCTGATCACCACCTCCCTGGATCTGCTGGGTAGGCAAGTATGAATAAGGGCAGGTCTGATGCCCTCTTCCACTGATAGCCAGGGCCGCAATCGGTGGGATACAGATGGTACATGAGTTTAGGGACTATAGGGGGAAATTGACTAAATAAGGTGTATTTCATGCAAAGATTGGCCCCCATACTTGGCCATGCCGGGTCATAAAACAACCCGGTCCTCCTTTTCCTGTAAGCCCCAGATAAGTAAAAGTGTAATAAAAGTGAAACAGTTTATTAATATCCCAGCTTGCATTAGTGTGAGTGTATGTTACGTATTTAGCGGAAGACTCTGGAACAGTAGACCGCCCAATGCATGACTTAAATTGCTTGTACAAAGCACAAAGAAGCATTGTATCGTGTTTAGAGAAATCTCTCAAATTTCAGTCATTACTCAATGGTCCTGCTAACCGAACCATACAGTAGTCTGCAAGACAGATTCCCACAGCTGTACCGCGCTGGGCTCTCTGTATGGTAACCGGTATATACAGTTCACATAGAATGCAGCAGAGTTCTAGAAGCCAATTCCCCAAGAAAAGCCAGGAAAGGTGAAGCAGCAGCCCAAGTCCTCTGCAAAGACTTATACGTCTTACACCACTAAGCCTCCAAGTACCTTAATATCCATGATTCTAGGTGCAAACGGGTACTGGAAGGCAATTATTATTACATGATTACACAGAACAAACCACTCACACACATGTATTTCTAGAAAACTCAGATGATGACAGATATTTGCTATACTGATTTACTTAGAGAAACTATTTACATCTTTGGTTTTATCTGATTAGTTTTATTATATTGTTTTAATATTAACACTTTTCATCTGTTTTAACATCATTAACAAATGCATTTATTTCAGCAGTAGTGTATTTAACATTGACCAAATGAAACTAATGACTCCCGGCACACCTAACACACTGCTTGCACAAGTCATTAAGGTGTTGCAAGCATAGTGTATCATGTGTTTCCCAGTCTGACCGCAGATTGATACACAATGAAACACATCTCCGCAACCTTTTGTATTTAAACGATAAACAAAAAACTGTCAAGCGGGCCAAAAAAAAAAAAGCTTTGGGGGTTAAGCAAACAGGTCACATACAGGTAAAACAAATCAATATTTAGCCAGTGCGCTGCAGGAATGTGGGATATGAAATCACTTTCTCAGACAAGAGGACATTATTATCAGATGAGGCACCGAGTGATAGGAGGCACAGAACGCACAATGCAATCTCACTGTCTAAACTGTTTTATACTCCAGATAAACATGCTCCAGGTATTCATGTGCGGTACACTCAGTATATGAGGCAGTATAGTATAGGTCACATCACACAAGTCATTCTCATGAACTAAACATGTTACACATGCAGGTGTGTGTGCGTGTGTGTGTGTGTTGTGTGTATGTGTATATATCTTATGTGTGTGTGTGTGTGTGTGTGTGTGTGTATATATATATATATATATATATATACACACACATATATACACACAGACACACACACATATATACACACACATAGACACACACATATATATATACACATGCAGGTGTGTGTGTGTTGTGTGTATGTGTATATATCATATATATATATATATATATATATATATACACACACACACACATATATACACACAGACACACACATATATATACACATGCAGGTGTGTGTGTGTGTTGTGTGTATGTGTGTATATCCTATATATATATATATATATATACACACACACATATATACACACAGACACACACATATATATACACATGCAGGTGTGTGTGTGTTGTGTGTATGTGTATATATCATATATATATATATATATATATATATATATATATACACACACACACACATATATACACACAGACACACACATATATATACACATGCAGGTGTGTGTGTGTGTTGTGTGTATGTGTGTATATCCTATATATATATATATATATATACACACACACATATATACACACAGACACACACATATATATACACATGCAGGTGTGTGTGTTGTGTGTATGCGTATATATCTTTTGTGTGTGTGTGTGTGTATATATATATATATATATATATACACACAGACACACACACATATATACACACAGACACACATATATATATATATATATATATATATATATATATACACAGTACACACACACTCAAAAATGTGTTTCACTGAATTCCTTATACTGTACATAAAAATATATAACAACCTAAGGAACTACTGAGAATAAATAATTAGCTAATGATTACCCTTTAAGCATAAACTGAACATAATGTTTGAATAATACCCCAAAAAACAGAAAATAATAATAATAGAAATATATATATATATATATATATATATATATTAACTTTATATATTTAATCAATGTGACATATTTTTGAGGAAGTTACACTATATATTAGCTTGTTTAATTAATCTATGATATTATGTATTTAAATTAAATAATTAGGGAACAGGTTCCCTACATTTGAAATAAGTAAAATATTGTAATTGACTCAGAGCAAATGATTCATGATTTACCTGGCGGTCCTGTGGAGGAGGAGGCAGGGAGAGGAAAGGTGAAGGACTGGGATGCAGGGACCAGAGATCTCTAAACTTATATACAGGATGAAAGCTGTTCTTACACACCCAGGTCACACAGTGCTACCCCTCCCCTTACTCTGAGCACAACCTACATAACTCCCTAACCCCAGTCTTCCCAATCAGCACTTTGCAATCGTGGATGTGATAACGAACTAAAGCCACTTGCTCACTCTTTCTTATCATGCTGTGTCTCATATAACCACCTGATAGCTACTCTTCCCTCTGGGCTGAGGGGGAGATTTACTCATGCACTTCGGGTGGAGAGGAGGGAGGCTGTGCTTTGCATGCTAATCCCTGCACAGCCAGTTACTAGAGTCTCACAGGTTTATGATATACTGGAGATCATAGTGTGATCTCTAGTAACGGTAAGTGGCTAAGTATCATGTCATTGTACCTAGTGAGCTGGGCTGCCAATTGTGGTGCCCAGGACTGACAAATACCAGCATTGGCCCCTCTTCACGAAAGGTGATCGTACCCTGGATGCACTGCATCTACTTTACTTCAAGGGAAATGTGAATGTTGTTTATGATGAATGATATGTGTTAGACTCCAGTTCTGGGCCCCTTTGCTGTCTGGGCCCAGGAGCGGAGTCCCAGCATTCCCCCCAGATGGCTGCACTGCTAGTGAGTGTGGACCAGTAACACATTTATAAAGAGGTCACCAAGGCCATGCCTCAAAACTGCGCGTTACATTTTATGTGCTTGATGGCTATTTTTTTTTAGTGTGCTTGTGCTTGAACATGTCCCCCCCCCCAAAAAAAAAAAATGTCACTAAGGCAGGAAGATCCATTCCTCTTGTAGACCTGGATATGGCCTGTAACGCTTAGTAAATAGGCATTTATGAAGCCCACTTCACCTGCACCATAAAATGCCTTGGTTTGGAACTTGTCCACCTGGATGGTCTGCACAGCACACGTTACGGTATATACTTATTCTCTGCTCTGCACCTCTCCTACCTGGAGAAAGTAGAACCAGCTTAAGTGGGGTATGGGTAAAAACCGGACCAGGACAAAACCTCCGGACCGCCGGAACAGACATCAAACTCTGCATTTTGGAGCTTGTAGCGTCTGGTCCGGGGGGGTGTCCTGTCCGGGGGTGTCCTGTCTGGAGGTTCTGCCTGTGACACCTGTCACCAGGTAGAGGAGGAGGGGTAGAATAAAGCCTCCCTGTATGGTCCGGGCATGTAGCAAAAACCGGACGGTCCCGACCACACGGGGAGGCTGTAATCTCCCCTTCCCCATGTCCCTGATGATAGCTATCACAGGGACCCCCCCGGACAAGACCCCCCCCCTCCGAACAGGACACCCCCCGGACCCTATAAGCTCCGGACTGCAGATTTTGATGTCCTGTCTGGCGGTCCGGAGTCTAGTCCGGTCCGGTTTTTACATAGTCCCGCTTAAGTGCACAATTAATGGTGCTGAACACTGTCGCAGTCATGGCAATTACAGTAGTAATAACATGAAGTACAATGCAGGAATACACAAATCTAGCAGCACCACGTAGGCTGCCAATGGGATTTACACAGGGGTAACCTCTCCTACCTGGGAAATTACTAAGGAAAGACATAGGGGTATATTTAATTACAGTCGGAAACTGCCGGCTTGTCGGACAGACGTCAGTTTCCGACTGATTTAGGTCGGAAGAGGGTTCCGACCTATTCTATAATGGTTGTTTTTTCCTGACAGGTCGGAATGCCGCAAAACACATGGATTGGCGGAATAGACGTGGATCCAGGTGCTTTTGTTGGAAATGTGGCCAAATCCGACTTTTGGCTCAGTTTCCGGCAATCTGAATCCGACTTGAAAAAAGTTAGATTGAGGAGCTGAGGCAGGGAGGTCTGCACCAGGTGAACAGCAGCAGTTCGCCTGGCGCCGTCCTCCTATCCACCTCCAGCTGCCTCCTCCCGTCGCTAACCTGGTCCCGCCGCCAGGCCACATGAGCAGCGGCTCACCCCATGCCCTTGTTTGCTGTCCCGTTGTTCACCCAGTCCCGCCGCTGGGCCAGGTGCACAGCAGCAATCAGACAAGAAAATAAACTGCGGTGTCATGTGATCTCTGCTCCTACTTGTCTATTAGCGGTGGATTTGAAACTAATTTCCCATCCTGTACTTGATCCCAGTGGCGTGCGGTGGGGTGAGGCAGGTGAGGCACAGCCTTTCCTGTCATACTAGCGCATATGCCGGCGTTTTGAGTTGATAAAGTATGTCAGACATACAAATAATTTATAAAAAAAAATCTTATTTTTATTATTCTAATCATTTTTATAGTCAAAACGCTGGAGTAAAAAGTCTATGGCAGGTGAGGCAGTGCACATCTCTTATCAAAACTCAGTGAATCTCCAGCAGCACACACTGCTGCACATGTGTATAATGCTGGTATGTACCGCATAGCTCATATATTGTGTGCATATCTGGCTCTGGTACTTGCCAGGGACTCTTGAGCCATTTACCTCACTGCACGTCCATGCTTGATCCTGTACTTGGCATGTTTATCACATGAAATACTTGACAAACATCATTAACAAATCCTTCAAATCATTCAATAAAGTATGGAGTCCGTGGAACGTTATCAAGTCAACAAATCGCTTCACCTTTCAATGTGAGATAGCTCATTTTGCCGACTGAATCTCCATTTTTATTTATTTATTTATCATTTTAGTTGTAATCTTTTAGCTCTAGTTAAATATTTTTACTGAGGGTTCAGCCCCCCCCCCCCCTTCTCTCTCTCTCTCTCTCTTTCTCAGCCCCCCCACTCACCATTCTCTCTCTCTCTCTCGCTCTCACTCTCTCTCTCTCCCTATTCTCATCTTTTTCTCTACCCTGTTGCCTTCTTGTTTTATGCTTTTTACTGTACTCTTATTCTTTCTTCTCTTCTGGCCTACCTAGTTACCAGTAACTGATTATAGGTGAATGTCAGGGCCCCAGAGGTGGCCTGGGCCCCATAGCAGTCGGCCCTCTGCACCTACTGTACCTACGCCTATGGCCTTAGGACCTACATGAAGGTATAAATATTCCTGAATTAATAATTTGCCAGTATTGTACTTGATGGAAGGACAGTGAGTAGCATTTTAGAGAAATAGCAACCATGATCTATATGTATTAAACATTTTGCAAAAAGGAAGGTCTGTCATTAAATACAATGCAAGATGCATGCCTCGTTTTCTTGAAATGAATAGAAGCTGTAGAACCAAAAGTAGCTTGAAGCCAAACCCAAACTGAGCAATCTGCAACAACTGTTCCATGTAATGGAAAATGGTAGCCCACAAATCATGCAGACAAATCAGCTCTAGTATCTTGCAAATTCCAGTGTGACCAGTGAAGCAAGTAGAATTGCAGAAGTTTTTCACTCAACTTGGGTGCAATTAAATTTTTCCCAGGAGAAGACGTAGGACTGGGGACTGCCGACATTACTTGCAGACACTTGGGATCAATAATGTATTACATCGTAGGACACCCTTTATCCTCTATAAAAGGAAAATAGTGGACAAGGGAGTTTGCTTTCTTATACACAAAGCATGGCAGACGTGAAGGATGAAGTGGGAATAGAATACAAACCACCAGGCTTGTCATGGATTGAGGCATTGTACTGTTTGTAGATAAAGATGATTTTTGTGATCAGTATATGTCACATGAACTCTAGAACCCTGCCACAAGTGTATCCATTCTTCCAAAGCCAGGCCCATAGCTTCCAGTGATATGTAATCATTAGAGTCAGTTATGCACAAGGGACTGCATTCACCTCTGTCACATATTTTATGATTGGAAGCCACAAGCATTGGTTATGCCAATCACAATGACCTTAAATAATTTGAATTGGTCATGGACCTCCAACCCACGGCACCTCTACATGGGACCCGAGGCACCCCAGAGTGCCACAGCACACAGGGCCTTATTCTGGTTCACTCCTTCTTAGATGGACAAAACCATGTGCACTGCAGGGGGGGGGGGGAGGATTAGATCTACCCAACCTGCATTGCACATGGTTTTGTCCATCTAAGAAGGAGTGAACCAGAATAAGGCCCACAGTTTGGGAACTACTGCAAAATCCCTATGCAGAACCAATAAGACACATTGCAATATGTTTGGGAAAGGCTGTGAGTTTTCACTCTGATCTTTCACCTATATTCTAAGAACCTGATTAATTCTTTGCACTGAATATTCACTGAATATTCATTGCATCCGTTCGGGATGAGTTATGCAGCTACTGGCCAGTGGCTTGTGTAATGATAGCACAGTTCATACTATGCAGAGGTCCAGTTGATAAGATAAGTCATTTGTGCAGGATAATCATTACATTAAGTGGAATGACTCTGACGCTTCAGGAATTATTTCTTCTTCTATCTAATCTTTCCTGTAAACTTCTATATCTGCCAGTAATACTGTTGTCACTAGTTGCCCAAACAATCTCTTAAAAATTGTTTGATTCTAATAGCAAAATAATTACCTCTGTATTGTAATCTGTTTATTTTAGAATTAAGAAAAATATTTTATTTGATCATATCTGCTGCATTTAATGTTTTAATTGGTGCTAATAACAGTGCTTCATTTATTTTATATTGTTTCCAGCGGGATCTACTAAACTGAAAAGGGGTAAAAACCCAGTTATCTGGGTTTTTACCGCATTTTCAGATGCACTAAAGCCCCACCGTCGGGGCTTCCCTGCTGGGGGGGGGTTTCATCTGGCGTAGCCTCATGGAACTGTATGGGCTTTTTGTGACCTCATTTTGTGACCCCTGCCTCCACCCACACCGCCACCCCTCACCTGATATCAGTCCAGTAACCTCCACCTCTCTAGCACTGGTACATCCCCCTTCCGGGTGCAGGGAGGAGGAGGAGCCAGGCAGTCCCTGCAGCCATCTGAGCAAGAGGCTGCCAGGCACAGGAGGAGGGGGAGAACCACGTGGACCTGCTCACCCCCCGCTGGCTGCTTCGCAAAGGGCAGCTCTTACCGCAAGAGCTGCCCCTTGCCATACTAATCGTATTTGTTAGTACGTATGCGATTAGTGTCTTTGTGATGTGTGGCGAGATGTACCGCAGTTGCTTGGTACCAGGGCCGGTGCAAGGCACCGGAGCGCCCCAGGCGAGTCGGGCTGGGGGCGCCCCGGTGCCGGGGGGGGTGGGGTGGTACCTGTCGTTCGGCGCTGTCTATTTAAATCTGGCGGCGGAGGCAGCGGGGGTCCCTGCAGTCCATTAAAAATCACGAGCGCTATCCGCCGGGCTATGCGGAAGCGCTTCTAGTGTGAAAACACTGGCAGCACGCTGATTGGCTGAGATCAGCATGCGCCGTGCTGCCAGAGTTTTCACACTAGAAGCGCTTCCGCATAGCCCGGCGGATAGCGCTCGTGATTTTTAATGGACTGCAGGGACCCCCGCTGCCTCCGCCGCCAGATTTAAATAGACAGCGCCGAACGACAGGTACCCGGGCGGCACAAAATGCCGCCCTCCAGTGGCCGGCGCCCTAGGCAAATGGCTAGGTTTGCCTAGTGGTGGCGCCGGCCCTGCTTGGTACATCCCGCCCTTCATCTCTTACAAACGGGTCTAGGTCACATGACACTTTTGATTGCTGATATGTAACTTTTACATATTAATTTGCTTCACTATTAATTTAAATAGTGGCTATATGTGAACGTTGATTAGTAAAAAATATTTTCAGGGCTACTGAAAACAGCCATGGGCCCTGGTACTGAACGGACAACGGTGCCAAAACCGGGGACCCAGCACCAGCACAGTCCCCCTTACCAAGCAGCTGACCTGGGACCAATGGACTCTTCCAGCAAGTCCAGGCCCAGGTAATTAGTAGAAGACCCCCCTCTCTCCACCACTGCAGTGCACATGGTTTTGTGCACAAGGCCATAAGGATGGCCGTAGATGGACTGATGGAGCTGCAAGAGTCTGGATGGACTACAAGCAGGAACTAGGTAAGTGACAATTCAATTGTTTTACTTTTATCAGTGTCTTTGTGCCAAATTGACCTACTCCCCCGGAAGGTCTAGGAGACCACCAGACCCCAGAAGAGTAGTTCTTCTGCATCCTGCTACCTTCCTAATGAGGGATGGGAAGATAATACCAGGAATCACAGGTCTGGAGTTAGGGGATGGGGCCAATACAATGTAATTCTAGAAAAGTAATTTCCTTTTAGCCATGGTTCCTCTCTGCAGGCCCGCGATGTGTGTAATTTTGCCACGATAATTACGTGGCCTATTGATTTGAAGACCACGGCCCCGTCCTCTAAGGGATCTGTGTCTCCTATCTGGACTTCTCCTTTAGAGAAGAAATAAAAAGTCATCAAGTGTGCTGTATACATTATTGTCGAACCACAAGACTCTGCATGCCCTGCCAGAGTGCCAACTGAGACTTGTAGTTGAAAGCGAAGCCCTTACTGTAAATCTCAGTCACTCGGTCATAGGGTCGGAAGTGTGTGTGTGTGTGTGTGTATACGTACTGTGCCAAGTCTTTGCCCTGGGTGAAGTAAACCCTAGCCTCACCTGTTGCTACACATACTGACACATGCATGTTAGTGAACACTGAAATGTTTTACGAAATGGCCTACATAACAAGCTACTACATAATAAGAGGTTGTGTAGTGACAGTACTATTATTAGTTGTACAGTATTATTATATATAAGCCCTTCACGTTTACATGAAATCTTACAACAACAGCAACAATAAATAATGTCTTTGAGGTGAACTACTCCTATCTTTATATATAGACGTGAATAATAATATAAATAAAACCACAAGCGCTGAAGAAAGAAATGTGCAATAAAGCAGCTCCTCAGAGCCATTCTGAAACACTGACCTGCGTTACGTAATCTGTAGCTATCTGCTGTCGCTGCCACCCGGAGGTACCTTATACAGATTTGGGGAACCACTATTTACAAAGAAAGTAGCCATAGCAACCCCGTATACAGAAACATGACTTGGCCATTCTGGAACAACACCGTTATAATATAACATGCCCCTATTTGCTCTGCTGCTGCCCCCTCCTATAAACTGATTTTTATTAAATCTGCTTCCTCTGTGTCCCTAGTAACCACATATAGCACACTTATTTATATTATATATACTGGGGTAAATTCAATTAGCAGGAAGGTCTGGGCAATGCCAGTAATATGCCATTGTGTTAGCATTGGAATGTTGACACTCTATAGGACCCCGGCATCACCCCTACATTGTTCCTTTTAAACGGGCAGCCCCATACAGGTCTTGTGGTCAAAACAAAAAAACTGTGCCTCATGCACTCGCAGAGGTGCCCAGGACCATTTTAAATTATTTATGGTCAATATACTGTAATCCGAAAAACGAGTGCTTGTTTAGCACGTTACCACCTAGAGGTGCGCTAAGACGGTAACCAAATTATATGGCTCTCAGAATGTAATAGATAGTAAATAGCATATTTTTCAATTAACTACTTCAGAAATAATTCCACCCAAACATTTTCTGTAGATATTGATATATTACTATGTCATAAACCATCTCTCTTTACTGGACACTGATCACTTAAACTATTTTGATTTATATATGGGACGCCATGCAGAATTACTGCAGCAATTGAGGTTTCTTTAAACCTCCCAGTGTGGTTTACCCAAGCGGACACACCCACAAACTCATCTCCACTTATAACTGAAGGGGCTGTGGCAAGGTGTTCTTAAATGGTCTAAAGGAACCTATACATTTATACGATTTGGCCATTTTCACATGATTCTAACTGGCTAATAAATCGTGAAAAGTGTCATATCATATGTGTTTTACCTCTGGATCCGTGCCAATGCGTGGTCCGGTGCGCATTGGAACCAAAGAAGGCTGCCATATGGATTTGTAGGATTCTGTGGCCTACTGCGTATCGTATGCGTTCATACCGGCTTGGAGCCAAGTGGGTATTTGGTGGGGTATTGCATGTGAAGCACGCATAGGATACCTCACAGTAATGGAGGCCATTAGTAATGAAGTTAAGTTGTCAGATCAGAACTTCGTACTATGCAGAGTTGTGTGTATGTGGGATTACACATTTTCATGTGGATCTATACCACCCCATCACTTTCCCTATCATCCCTAAATAAATCATCACTTAAAAAGAATTCAGCTTATTTTGGGGTCTTGTGTTGGTCCTGATCATGCCTCTCTTTGTGTCATGGTCAGCAAGAGCCCCCTCTCTATAAATTAAGCCAGCAGGGTTCATAGAACAGCAACAGAACAAGAACTGGGGTACATCCCACTTGTGTTCATATAAGGAAACAGTTTTTGTATTGCTATATTTGTTTCTTCCAGTGGTGTTAAATTCCCTTTGTATAACTACCAGCTATACTACAGGGGAAGGAAATAAGGTAAATGCATGGTACTGTATGTATAGACTTTTATTCTGATGTTTATAAAATGTGTGGGATACGGTACAGAGGCGTAATTCTGAGAGACAATGGAGTCATCTGCAGCCAGGCTCCTGCTCCCAAGGGGGCACCCCTCCTCCCCTGCATGTTTGAATCAGTTAATGGAAAGTCAGTATTTTATGCCCTACCATAAACTAGGACATAGAGGGAGAATAGAACAGTGTGCCAAGCAGAGCAAGTCATGTGAGGGGACGCGGTACACTGGTACGGCTGTCCATGTCGACATTCAGCACAAAAACTTGGGCAGTATGGATGGTGTAATGGTTAGCATTACTGCCTCGCAGCACTGAGGTCATGGGTTCTATTCCCACCATGGTCCTAACTGTGCGGAATTTGTATGTTCTCCCCGTACTTGCGTGGGTTTCCTCCGGGTACTCCGGTTTCCTCCCACATTCCAAAAATATACTGGTAAGTTAATTGGCTCCTAACAAAATTAACTCTTTAATGTCTGTGTGTGTGTGTAGGGAATATAGATTGTAAGCTCCAATGGGGCAGGGACTGATGTGAATGGTCAAATATTCTCTGTAAAGCGCTGCGGAATTTGTATGCGCTATATAAGAAACTGTTAATAAAATAATAATAAAACTTGAAAAACCTTTTGACTTTCGACCTAAAGCTCGTGTTGGCCGTCCAACTCTGTCGACCTTAGGCCTGCTGACCTATTTTAATGTGTTGACCTTTAGTGGTTGACCTAATGTATGTCCTGCTCCATACTGTCGACCGTATGACGCATACCCAACTGCGCCAGGACTGCACTCGTTAGACAGACTGAATGAACCATTTCCCCCAGCTAATAAGTAGTGTTATTATGCAGTGCACAGAAACCAGATAGTGATATTCCTGGGTTTCTCTTGACTGTAGGGATTATTCTTCTATCTGCTGTTTTTGTTTTGTTTGCTCATCCTGAATAAACAGATTACAGAGGTTATACCAACAATGATGTCTGCAGAAACATTAGAAAATCCCATCAGTGCAATTTAAGTTACATTCGGCAATATTTACCTACATGCATGGATAACGTGAACGTATATATGTACTGCAACCAGTATCTCTGTGTGTGCCTGCTAGATAACTCAGCAAGATCGCTCAGCACACACATCGATGTGTCAGCGCTGTGGGCCTTATTCTGGTTCACTCTCAGAGGCAAATTCCTTCTCAAATGGACAAGGTGGGGCAGATATAACATGTGCATCTTCCCCCCCCCCCCCCCCCCTTTGCAGTGCACATGGGTTTGTCCATTTGAGAAGGAATTTGCCTCTGGTTACTAATCACTGGGCAATATCGACGTGCAGGGTTGCACATCCCTATCACTATGGCCCCTACATACGGATCGATGCAGGGGCATTTTCTAAGCGATGTAGGGGTAGATTTATTAAGCTCAGTGAAGCGATAAAGTGTCTGGTTTTTATCACCAGCCAATCAGCTCCTACCTGTGAAGCTACAGGCTTGGTTTGAAACATGACAGTTAGGAGCTGATTGGCCGGTGATAAAAATCAGACAGTTTATCACTTCACCAAGCTTAATAAATCTGCCCCCTAGTGGGAAAATGCCCCTAAATCACTACGTGTGTAGGCCCCATTAGTATATCCTCTCATTCTTATCTATGTTCTTGTTGGAGGTTTTTATTATTATGTATGTTCTTGTTGTTGTTGTTTTTTTCATATATATGCTCTTGTTGATGGTTTATAACTACTTTTTTTTTCCAAGTATTACTTTGATTTATAATTTTTTCTATGTATTTATATTTCCACCATAGGGGATGTATTGGTTTGTCAAGGTTGTTATACAGAGCGCAGCCAGCCCTTCCATATCAAGGCATTAAATTACAGTCATGTTAAAAACATCTGTTGCTTACTACACTGGTAGGACAGGGGTCTCATTGACATCCACCGTTTGTATAGGCACCGTACAATTTAACACAGGGCCATCTTAACAGCATTGTAGACCCTGGGCAAAAGCAATGCACCAGGGCCACTACACAACAATTCTAGAGAACCAAGTTAAAAAATTCATCACATGCCCCATCAGCGTTCCTGGATTGTCTCTCCACATGCTTCCATACTGTGAAGGGCTGTTAGCAAGCTGGTGAATAACTCCAGCCATCTACCAATCAGCATGCTGACAACTATTCACTGTCTGTGAATAGCAGCTAAAGACACTGCTCTCTGTGGGCCTTATTCTGATTGGTGCGGTCCGTTCCGAATTCTTTCAGAACTGACCGAACGCCACGCTGTGCGGACATTGTAAGAACAAACGCCCACAGGTCGTCTGCATTCGGTCGGACGGACTCTCTAAGAAGAAGGTGTGTTTTCAGACTACATCCAAAACGTGCATGTGCGGTGGGAACACAAAGATTCTGCACGGTCTTACAGCGTCCGAACGGACGGGAAGCTGCCCGTACGCACCGATGCGGTGTATTTCCGCAAACCTCACTACTCTATTCGGAACTCATACATCTGCCACATGACACACTTATGCAATTAGGCAACCTCATAAAAAATGGATTGTTTTTGCTGTGGCTATGTATGAAATGATAAAAATTTTGTACATTTTTTATATTATTTTTCTTTATTATTATGTTCCCTTTATTTTTACCCATGTGCCAATTAACATGGTAAAAAGTTCTTATGTTTTTGAAAAATGTAATAAATTGTTATTTTACCCCCACATGTGTGCTGTTATTGCTAAATGTAAAAGTGTAAATTTATATTAGTGTTACAAATTTCTGTCCATTGCTTGCAGTGTAAATGTGGGTAAAATAGCAACAATGCAGTCGTGTTTGCAGCTTATATTTGTGTATTTAGTAATGGGCCATTTAGGCAGCAATGCTTCCAATTGAACCTATGAAAAGAGTGTAATTATTCACTAATGAGTAGAGGAGTGGATTGTATTGTGTTCAGCTGAGAGTGCTTCAGGTGCGGGCGTACTAATTGGGCGAACCGAATGGCTAGCGCATGAACAAGTACTCTCCGCAAAGTGAAACTTGCTTATGAAGACCGCATATTTCATGCGTGTTGGTTTGTTTGCAGTCGGTGTCCTGTCCGAATGCACGCCTACCACAGTTCGTGCACTCCCTCGTGTACGCCCAGATTTATGCCCAGTTTTGCCCACTTTGAAACCACGCCCTTGTGTAGGGCCGAATGACGCCCATATTACGCCCATATTTCCCGAGTCAATTCGGTGCACATTTCTGGACGGTATTAGTGAGAACGAGTGCGGAGACAATGCGTGGCACATGCGCATTGCGTTGCCTACGCATGCGCAGATGGCTAAAAAGCGCCCTCAGAAAGAATTCGGAATGGACCGCACCAACCAGAATAAGGCCCTGTGTGACACCACTTGCCACTGCTCGAAGGCCCCTAGAATTATGTACCTATATGATAAGATGGCTCAACTTCTATTAATATTTTACAGATAAACCTTGGAGGGATGGGCCATTTTTGTTCCTACACTATTATTAATCTCAATAACATTAATTTCCAGGCGCAATTGGCACAGCTGCTGGATTGGGTCGGCGAGGATGTGGCGGACCTGCTGCCCACTGTACTCATTTCACATAGGTTGCCGGGTATGTCTCCATTGCGGTTGTTACTGAGTGATAACGTTAAGCTAATAAATATGCCAATATTTAAACAGGCGATCTTGATATGGCGACAATCTGGTCGACTCCTATCAACAACGGGACATGACCCTGACACGCCCCTGGATGGCACTAAAGCTTTCCCGGAACTACAGGGACTTCAGATTAGGGAGTTCTGGGGCACATGGGGCATCACCTCGATTGGTCAAATCTATTCATATAACATATTTAAATCTTTCCAACAAATTAAAGATGAATTCCAGGTGCCAAATGTACACTTTTTCCGCTACCTCCAGCTTCGGCATGCCTGTCAGACACAGTTCCCTGATGGCCCCCCGGCGATCAGCGGATCGCCTGTTAGGGGTCTGCTGGCGTCGACGGGACCCCCTGGGGCTGTCTCCAGATTCTATGCGGCCCTGCTTGCGGTGCACCATGCCCCGGCCTGCCCTCTATTAAGGAGGCTTGGGAGCAGGATCTAGGCCCCATTTCTGAGGAGGACTGGGAGGCAGCACTGGGCAGCCCGCGCATCTCCACCACATCCTCTAGATACCAGCAGGTGCAACTATATGTGCTGCACAGGGTTTATTTGACTCCCATTAGACTGTGCAGAATGGGGGGTAGGACTGATTCCAGATGCCCCAGGTGCAGCTCCCCAGTTTTGGCACCTGCTGTGGAGCTGTCCAATAATCACATCCTTCTGGCAAGAAATAATTTCCTCCATTGTCTCCACGGGTGTTCCCCATGACATTTTCACCCTACAACTGTGTATTTTAGCCCTTTTAGAAGTGGACTGTCTAGACAAATATATGCTAAGATATGTGATCAACCTATGTGCGCTTGCCAAGGTATGTGTGGCAAGAAAGTGGCTCGCACCAGAGGGCCCTACACTACGAGAGTGGACGGGTCTGACTAACTTGGTGATCAGGAACGAAAAATTTGTATATGCTGCCAGAGGTTCCAAAAAGACATATCACAAAATATGGGACCTATGGGCTGACTCACCCCTCATGCATTTGGCTGGTTAGGCTCTATCGGGCACTGAGAACTTATACTCAGTGAGTTAACACTGCATGGGGAATATACTGGATGGGAACACATAACCATATGTTTTTTTATTAAACTTTGCACAAGTGAACATTCTATGTACATACACGGGGGGTTCTCATGCTTTTATTCTGTAATTCAAATCCTATAATGCATTACATGGCTCTGGGAGATCAATGTGGTTATTTCCTGGTAATGTGCTTATCCGCTGTATCACCAGATTACATGACGAAGAAACAAATGTATGTGTATATGTGACGATAACACCAATGGGCGGACTGTATTGCACACTACATGTTGTATCTCTTGCTTTTTGTCTTCTTTCTTTTCTCTCTCTTCTTCCCTTTTTCTTTAAATGCTGTTTTATTGTTGTATAAGTTGTAATCTGTAATAAAATTTCAATAAAAATTATCAAATTTAACCCCTTCCTGACAGAGCTAGTTTTTGCGTTCCTGACAGAGCCATTTTTTTCAAATCTGACATGTCTCACTTAAGTGGGGATAACTTTTTTTTGCTTTTACTTATCCCAGTGATTTTGAGATTGTTTTTTCGTGACACATTGTACTTCAAATTAGTGGTAAATTTGGGTCGATACAGTCTGTGTTTTTTTGTGAAAAATACCAAAATGTCGTGAAAAAATGGAAAATTTAGCGATTTGCAAAATGTTAAATTTTCTGCTTGTGAGACAAATAATCATACCACTCAAAATAGTTAATAACTAACATAGACCATATGTCTACTTTATGTTGCCATCATTATTTCAACTTCCTTTTAATTTTTTTGGACACTAGGAGGCTTACAATATGAATAGCAAATTCTCAAATTTTCAAGAAAATTTCAAACACTGATTTTTTTAGGGACCAGTTCAGTTCTGATGTGACTTTGAGGGACTTGTATGTGAGACACCCCCATAAATGATGCCATTTCAAAAACTGCACCCCTCACAGTATTCAAAACAGCATTTTGGAAGTTTGTTAACCCTTTAGGTGTTTCACAGGAATTAAAACAAAGTGTAGGTGAAATTTCAAAATTTCATTTTTTTTGCAGATTTGCAATTTTAATACATTTTTCTAAGGAACACAGTACATTTTACTAGAGAAATGTGACTAAAAATTGATTCCCCCAATTCTTTTGTTTTCAAAAATATCCTATATGTGGCCCTAGTGTGCACGTTGACCAAACCACAGGCTTCATAATAGAAGGAGCACCTACTTGATTTTGACGCCCATATTACGCCCATATTTCCCGAGTCAATTCGGTGCACATTTCTGGAAGGTATTAGTGAGAACGAGTGCGGAGACAATGCGTGGCACATGCGCATTGCGTTGCCTACGCATGCGCAGATGGCTAAAAAGCGCCCTCAGAAAGAATTCGGAATGGACCGCACCAACCAGAATAAGGCCCTGTGTGACACCACTTGCCACTGCTCGAAGGCCCCTAGAATTATGTACCTATATGATAAGATGGCTCAACTTCTATTAATATTTTACAGATAAACCTTGGAGGGATGGGCCATTTTTGTTCCTACACTATTATTAATCTCAATAACATTAATTTCCAGGCGCAATTGGCACAGCTGCTGGATTGGGTCGGCGAGGATGTGGCGGACCTGCTGCCCACTGTACTCATTTCACATAGGTTGCCGGGTATGTCTCCATTGCGGTTGTTACTGAGTGATAACGTTAAGCTAATAAATATGCCAATATTTAAACAGGCGATCTTGATATGGCGACAATCTGGTCGACTCCTATCAACAACGGGACATGACCCTGACACGCCCCTGGATGGCACTAAAGCTTTCCCGGAACTACAGGGACTTCAGATTAGGGAGTTCTGGGGCACATGGGGCATCACCTCGATTGGTCAAATCTATTCATATAACATATTTAAATCTTTCCAACAAATTAAAGATGAATTCCAGGTGCCAAATGTACACTTTTTCCGCTACCTCCAGCTTCGGCATGCCTGTCAGACACAGTTCCCTGATGGCCCCCCGGCGATCAGCGGATCGCCTGTTAGGGGTCTGCTGGCGTCGACGGGACCCCCTGGGGCTGTCTCCAGATTCTATGCGGCCCTGCTTGCGGTGCACCATGCCCCGGCCTGCCCTCTATTAAGGAGGCTTGGGAGCAGGATCTAGGCCCCATTTCTGAGGAGGACTGGGAGGCAGCACTGGGCAGCCCGCGCATCTCCACCACATCCTCTAGATACCAGCAGGTGCAACTATATGTGCTGCACAGGGTTTATTTGACTCCCATTAGACTGTGCAGAATGGGGGGTAGGACTGATTCCAGATGCCCCAGGTGCAGCTCCCCAGTTTTGGCACCTGCTGTGGAGCTGTCCAATAATCACATCCTTCTGGCAAGAAATAATTTCCTCCATTGTCTCCACGGGTGTTCCCCATGACATTTTCACCCCACAACTGTGTATTTTAGCCCTTTTAGAAGTGGACTGTCTAGACAAATATATGCTAAGATATGTGATCAACCTATGTGCGCTTGCCAAGGTATGTGTGGCAAGAAAGTGGCTCGCACCAGAGGGCCCTACACTACGAGAGTGGACGGGTCTGACTAACTTGGTGATCAGGAACGAAAAATTTGTATATGCTGCCAGAGGTTCCAAAAAGACATATCACAAAATATGGGACCTATGGGCTGACTCACCCCTCATGCATTTGGCTGGTTAGGCTCTATCGGGCACTGAGAACTTATACTCAGTGAGTTAACACTGCATGGGGAATATACTGGATGGGAACACATAACCATATGTTTTTTTATTAAACTTTGCACAAGTGAACATTCTATGTACATACACGGGGGGTTCTCATGCTTTTATTCTGTAATTCAAATCCTATAATGCATTACATGGCTCTGGGAGATCAATGTGGTTATTTCCTGGTAATGTGCTTATCCGCTGTATCACCAGATTACATGACGAAGAAACAAATGTATGTGTATATGTGACGATAACACCAATGGGCGGACTGTATTGCACACTACATGTTGTATCTCTTGCTTTTTGTCTTCTTTCTTTTCTCTCTCTTCTTCCCTTTTTCTTTAAATGCTGTTTTATTGTTGTATAAGTTGTAATCTGTAATAAAATTTCAATAAAAATTATCAAATTTAACCCCTTCCTGACAGAGCTAGTTTTTGCGTTCCTGACAGAGCCATTTTTTTCAAATCTGACATGTCTCACTTAAGTGGGGATAACTTTTTTTTGCTTTTACTTATCCCAGTGATTTTGAGATTGTTTTTTCGTGACACATTGTACTTCAAATTAGTGGTAAATTTGGGTCGATACAGTCTGTGTTTTTTTGTGAAAAATACCAAAATGTCGTGAAAAAATGGAAAATTTAGCGATTTGCAAAATGTTAAATTTTCTGCTTGTGAGACAAATAATCATACCACTCAAAATAGTTAATAACTAACATAGACCATATGTCTACTTTATGTTGCCATCATTATTTCAACTTCCTTTTAATTTTTTTGGACACTAGGAGGCTTACAATATGAATAGCAAATTCTCAAATTTTCAAGAAAATTTCAAACACTGATTTTTTTAGGGACCAGTTCAGTTCTGATGTGACTTTGAGGGACTTGTATGTGAGACACCCCCATAAATGATGCCATTTCAAAAACTGCACCCCTCACAGTATTCAAAACAGCATTTTGGAAGTTTGTTAACCCTTTAGGTGTTTCACAGGAATTAAAACAAAGTGTAGGTGAAATTTCAAAATTTCATTTTTTTTGCAGATTTGCAATTTTAATAAATTTTTCTAAGGAACACAGTACATTTTACTAGAGAAATGTGACTAAAAATTGATTCCCCCAATTCTTTTGTTTTCAAAAATATCCTATATGTGGCCCTAGTGTGCACGTTGACCAAACCACAGGCTTCATAATAGAAGGAGCACCTACTTGATTTTGGAGCCTCCTTTTTATGAGATTATTTTTTAGGCACCATGTAGGTTTCTAGGCACCATAAGATGCTAAAATTTAGGAACCCCCCCACAAGTTACCCCATTTTGCAAACTACACCCCTCAGGGAATTCATCTAGGGGTATAGTGTACATTTCAAACCCCCAGGGGTTTCACCAATTGTGGTACAACTGGGCAGTGAAAATGAAAAATTACATTTTTTACACAAAAATGCAGTTCTGGCTCAAAATTTTTCATTTTCACAAGGAATGAAGGAGACAAAGCACCCCAAAATCTGTGCCCCAATTTCTCCCGAGTACCGCAATGCCTCACATGTGACCAAAAAATACCAGTTGGGTGCATGGCAGGACTCAGAAGGGAAGGAGTGATTTTTGGATTTTGCAGCTCAGATTCTGGTGGAATTTTGGTGGGTGCTATGTCGCATTAGCAAGACCCCCAAAGCACCAATACAGTGGAACCCCCCCACAAGTGACCCCATTTTGCAAACTACACCCCTCAGGGAATTCATCTAGGGGTATAGTGTACATTTCAAACCCCCAGGGGTTTCACCAATTTTGATAAAACTGGGCAGTGAACATGAAAAATTACATTTTTTTACACAAAAATGCAGTTCTGGCTCAAAATTTTTCATTTTCAGAAGGTATGAAGGAGAAAAAGCACCCCAAAATCTGTGCCCCAATTTCTCCCGAGTACGGCAATGCCTCACATGTGACCAAAAAATACCAGTTGGGTGCATGGCAGGACTCAGAAGGGAAGGAGTGATTTTTGGATTTTGCAGCTCAGATTCTGGTGGAATTTTGGTGGGTGCTATGTCGCATTAGCAAGACCCCCAAAGCACCAATACAGTGGAACCCCCCCACAAGTGACCCCATTTTGCAAACTACACCCCTCAGGGAATTCATCTAGGGGTATAGTGTACATTTCAAACCCCCAGGGGTTTCACCAATTTTGATAAAACTGGGCAGTGAACATGAAAAATTACATTTTTTTACACAAAAATGCAGTTCTGGCTCAAAATTTTTCATTTTCACAAGGTATGAAGGAGAAAAAGCACCCCAAAATCTGTGCCCCAATTTCTCCCGAGTACGGCAATGCCTCACATGTGACCAAAAAATACCAGTTGGGTGCATGGCAGGACTCAGAAGGGAAGGAGTGATTTTTGGATTTTGCAGCTCAGATTCTGGTGGAATTTTGGTGGGTGCTATGTCGCATTAGCAAGACCCCCAAAGCACCAATACAGTGGAACCCCCCCACAAGTGACCCCATTTTGCAAACTACACCCCTCAGGGAATTCATCTAGGGGTATAGTGTACATTTCAAACCCCCAGGGGTTTCACCAATTTTGATACAAGTGGGCAGTGAACATGAAAAATTACATTTTTTTACACAAAAATGCAGTTCTGGCTCAAAATTTTTCATTTTCAGAAGGTATGAAGGAGAAAAAGCACAGCAAAATCTGTGCCCCAATTTCTCCCGAGTACGGCAATGCCTCACATGTGACCAAAAAATACCAGTTGGGTGCATGGCAGGACTCAGAAGGGAAGGAGTGATTTTTGGATTTTGCAGCTCAGATTCTGGTGGAATTTTGGTGGGTGCTATGTCGCATTAGCAAGACCCCCAAAGCACCAATACAGTGGAACCCCCCCACAAGTGACCCCATTTTGCAAACTACACCCCTCAGGGAATTCATCTAGGGGTATAGTGTACATTTCAAACCCCCAGGGGTTTCACCAATTTTGATACAAGTGGGTAGTGAACATGAAAAATTACATTTTTTTACACAAAAATGCAGTTCTGGCTCAAAATTTTTCATTTTCAGAAGGTATGAAGGAGAAAAAGCACCCCAAAATCTGTGCCCCAATTTCTCCAGAGTACGGCAATGCCTCACATGTGAACAAAAAATACCAGTTGGGTGCATGGCAGGACTCAGAAGGGAAGGAGTGATTTTTGGATTTTGCAGCACAGATTTTGGTGGAATGAATGGTGGGTGCTATGTTGCACCAATACAGTGGAACCCCCCCACAAGTCACCCCATTTTGCGAAGTACACCCCTCAGGGAATTCATCTAGGGGTATAGTGTACATTTCAAACCCCCAGGGGTTTCACCAATTTTGATACAAGTGGGCAGTGAAAATGAAAAATTACATTTTTTTACACAAAAATGCAGTTCTGGCTCAAAATTTTTCATTTTCAGAAGGAATGAAGGAGACAAAGCACCCCAAAATCTGTGCCCCAATTTCTCCCGAGTACGGCAATGCCTCATGTGTGACCAAAAAGTGACAGGACTCAGAAGGGAAGGAGTGATATTTGGAGTTTGCAGCACAAATTCTGGTGGAATGATGGTGGGTGCTATGTCGCATTAGCAAGACCCCCAAAGCACCAATACAGTGGAACCCCCCCACAAGTGACCCCATTTTGCAAACTACACCCCTCAGGGAATTCATCTAGGGGTATAGTGTACATTTCAAACCCCCAGGGGTTTCACCAATTTTGATAAAACTGGGCAGTGAACATGAAAAATTACATTTTTTTACACAAAAATGCAGTTCTGGCTCAAAATTTTTCATTTTCACAAGGAATGAAGGAGAAAAAGCACCCCAAAATCTGTGCCCCAATATCTCCCAAGTACGGCAATGCCTCACATGTGACCAAAAAATACCAGTTGGGTGCATGGCAGGACTCAGAAGGGAAGGAGTGATTTTTGGATTTTGCGGCTCAGATTCTGGTGGAATGAATGGTGGGTGCTATGTGGCATTAGCAAGACCCCCGAAGCACGGTGAAATTATGAACATAATATTCCATAGATGTGTGGTATATTTTAAAACACTCCTTTATACATAGGCCGGGTTTGTCGGGGCAAGTGTCACACTGGAAAATAGTTTGCTTTCTTATTCCCTTTTTATAGCAAACTTTGCACCTTTTTTGTGTCCTGCCCTTTTTTCCAGTGGAGGGGATTTCATCAGGAAAATGCTGCCCTGGTACAATACGGGGGCCAGTACTAGAAGTACTGGGGCCCTCTGCCTGCTGGTTCCCAAATATTAGGCCCTTTATGACTTCCTCTTGAAAGTGCATAAATGTCCCCCTCTGGCCGGTAGAACGGAATAGCACGTAAGCGTTATACAGTGCCATCTGGATGATATACACGGCCACCTTCTTGTACCAGATTTTTGTTTTCCGCAGGGCACTGTACGGCTTCAGTACCTGATCTGAAAGATCCACTCCGCCCATGTACCTATTGTAATCCAGGATACAATTAGGTTTTGAGGTGTGGGTACTGGTACCTCGTACAGGGACGGAGGTGGTACTGTCTCCGTGAATTGTTGTCAGTATAAGGACATCCCTCTTGTCCTTATATTTGACCAACAACATATTTTCGTTGCATATTCCCCTGCTTTCACCCCTTCTCATTACTTGGGCAATGTGCGTTTTTGGGAGGCCTCTTTGGTTCTTGCGCACAGTACCGCAAGCTGCTGTACCTCTTGAACCAAGGGCCTTAAACAGGGGGATGCTAGTGTAAAAGTTATCCACGTAGAGGTGATAACCTTTATCCAGGAAGGGGTGCACTAAATCCCAGACAATTTTCCCACTAACACCTACGAGGGAGGGGGGGCATTCTGGCGGTTCAATTCTTGAATCCTTCCCTTCATAAACCCTAAACCTGTGGGTGTACCCTGAGGTGCTTTCACACAGTTTATACATTTTTATGCCATACCTTGCCCTCTTACTGGGAAGGTACTGGCGGAATTTAACCCTTCCTTTAAAATGTATAAGGGACTCGTCGATACAAATAAATTTTTCAGGGATGTACACCTCTTCAAATTTGGCACTGAAATGATCAATGACCGGCCTGACTTTGAATAGCCGGTCAAAGGTGGGATCATCTCTGGGTGGGCACTGTGCATTATCGGTGTAATGTATAAATTTAAGAATTGTCTCAAATCGAGTCCGGGTCATGGCCATACGGTAAAATGGAGTACTGTACAGAACATCTGTACTCCAATATTGCCTAATTTCTGGCTTTTTTACTATGCCCATATGAAACACCAGACCCCAAAACGTCATCATCTCTACTGCATCTACAGGGGTCCACCTAGCAAATGATGACGTGGGGTTTTGAGCAATAAACTGCTGGGCATATAAATTAGTTTGGTCCACCATTAAATTTATAAAATCATCAGAGAAAAATAATTTGAAAAAGTCAATTTCTCTGAGACCTGTGGAATCAAATTGGATTCCTGGCATGGCCAAAAACTCAGGAACCTGGGGCTCAAAATTGTCTGGTTGTGGGGTCCATACGAGATCAATTGTTGGGGGGGGGTCTCAGCTGCTCTACGGGGGCGTCTTTGAGGGGGTCCCTCATCACCAGAGGAGGAAGAGGAGCTTAAGACGAATCCTTCAAATTCCCCGCTTGCATCACTGGCTGTGTCAGAGTCAGAGGCAAGCATGGCATATGCCTCCTCCACTGAATACATTCTCCTGGATGACTGGGAGGACATTTGGGAGGACATTTGGGAGGACATTTGGGATGCCATTTTTATTTTTGTGTTACTGGTAGTGAAATGTTTCAACACGTGTATAGTGTAGGGGGGGGTACAAACTTTATTTCAACCTGGGGGGAATGTAGTGTGTAATGTGTATGTAGTGCAGAAAAAAAAAATACTTTATACCAAAAAAAAAAATTGAAGGGGTTAAAAAAAAAAAAATTGAAGGGGTTAAAAAAAAAAATTGAAGGGGTTAAAAAAAAAAAAGGTCCTGCGCCAAAAATTGAGCACAGATGTTGGTCAGTAACGTCTGTCACTGAACAGCGCTCAAAGGCAACAGGAATTTGATCAAAAAAAAAAAAAAAATAGATCAACCCTGTGCCGAAAAAGCTGATCAGTGATGTACGTCACTGATCAGCGCACAGTGGCCACAGGACACCCACAAAATCACAGTGTGTGTAAAAAAAAAATTAAAAAAAGACCACACAGCACCCACAAAAAAAAAAAAAAAGGTGATCAGTGATGCGACACTGATTACCAGTGAGGGGCAGCAGGTGCACAACCTTTGGTGCAACTGGCAGCAACTGACAGGTATATATAAAAAAAAAAACCTCTGCGCCCCCAAAAAGTTGCTGATCACCTCAGATATGGTGATCAGCACAAAAGGCGGGGGTAGCAGACACAAAATATACACTCTCTATCACTCTCTGTCACTATCTCTCTCTATCTCTCACTATCTATCACTATCTATCACTATCTATCACACTGCAGCAGCAGCACTGACAGTTATATGTATAAAAAAAACCTGCACCCCCAAAAAGGGGGGGTAGCAGACACAAAATATACACTCTCTATCACTCTCTGTCACTATCTCTCTCTATCTCTCTATCTCTCACTATCTATCACTATCTATCACTATGACACTGCAGCAGCAGCACTGACAGTTATATATACAGATAGCGCAGGGCTTGTCTTTGCTGGGGATGGCGGAGGACTCGCCACCCGCCATCCCCCGCCCCGCGCCATCTGTATGTCGGAAGGGGACGCGCGTGCACGAGGTGCACGCGCGTCCCGTTCCGACGGAGCTTTTGCCCGGGTCCCCGCCGGCTTCCCCGGGTCCCCGCCGGTCCACACCGCCCCCCCGCAGCCCCCCGCAGCCCTGCCCGTCTCCCTGAAGCTGGAGACGGGCAGGACTGCACCCGCCGCGCCGCCTCGCCGCCCGGCTATTGAGACGCTCGTGCGTGGGAGACGCACGAGCGTCTCATTCAGCCAGAGCGCCAGATTGCTGGCGGATCGCCAGGGACACGGTCCTGGCGCTCCGCCAGCAATAACAAGCCCTGCTCCATCTGTATAAAAAAAAAACCTGCACCCCCAAAAAGGGGGGGTAGCAGACACAAATCTCTCTATCTCTCACTATCTATCACTATCTCTCACTATCTATCACTATCTATCACTGCAGCAGCAGCGACAGTTATTTATATAAAAAACCCCTGCACCCCCAAAAAGGGGGGGTAGCAGACACAAAATATAGCTCTCTCTGTCACTATCTCTCTATCTCTCTCTATCTCTCTCTCTCTATCTCTCTATCTCTCTATCACACTGCAGCAGCAGCAGGAAGTCTCAGGAAGTCAGATCCAGGAAGCGTCCAGCACGCTACAAGCAGTGATCAAGTGATCAGGTAAGGTATTTGCAAGGATCAGGTAAGTATTAGCAAGGATCAGGTCGGTATTCACGGCAGACAGGCACGGTGACCGTTCTGCACGCTATTCCAGACCGGAATGGCGTCTGCAGCGCAGTCACCGTTAGTTTAAATGTCGCGCCTTGGCTGTGATTGGTCCGTGGGTCCCACGGACCAATCACAGCCTTGGGGGCAGGTGGGGTGAGGGTGGGGTGAGGTGTCATCGTCACCGATGACCCCCTCATGCCCCCTGACGCCCGGCGGTGATTGACACCTGTGTTACCGAGCGTCTGATTCGCTGGTAACACAGGAAAACGCTGTAATTGGCTGTTCACACTGAACAGCCAATCACAGCGATCGCCGACGGGGGGGCGACATCGCAGCCCCCCCTGGGCATGCAGGGACATGTCTGCTGTCAGGGACAGCAGACATCGTCCCTCTGTCACTGCGTCTCGAGACGCAGTGACAGTTTAAAGTCATGACGTACATTTATGCCATGTGTCGGGAAGTACATCCCGGCCATGACGTAAATGTACGTCAAATGTCGGGAAGGGGTTAAAAAAAAACAAAAAACATTAATTTCCAGTTAATTGTGAC
This sequence comes from Crinia signifera, assembly GCF_055691185.1. NCBI lineage: Eukaryota > Metazoa > Chordata > Amphibia > Anura > Myobatrachidae > Crinia > Crinia signifera. The sequence goes on from NC_139217.1 coordinate 67,691,208, forward strand.
CACCAGGGCCGGTGGTCAGCAGAGGATGCACTGCAGGGAGGCACCGGGCAGTAGAGTCAGTCTCCCTGCTCCACATCCTATGCTGTCCTCTGTGGCTGCTGCTGCACCTGTCACACTGCATGACATCTGACAGGGACAGAAAGGGCTACAGTACAAGTTGGATACATTGCGGGATACAGTGTGGGTTGTATATAGTATGGGTCAGATACAATGCCAAATACAGTGCACATCAGATACAGTGTGGGTCAGTGTATGTCAAGAATAGAATAGTGTTGGCCAGATACTGTGCCAGGTACAGGGCGCATCAGATACAATACAGGATATAGTGTGTCTAGTCGACAGTCATTAGGTTGACTGTCAACTAGACACACTGTATCTGATGTGCTCTGTATCTGATGCCCTCCACTGTATTTGACACACTATATCCCGTATCTGATGAGCACTGTAACCGACACTGTATCTGACCCACACTGTATCATGCGCTGTATGTTACTTCAGTGAAAAACCCCATGTCGACCTTTTGACTGTCAACCTAGACATTGTCGAACTAATGACCTGTCGAACTAACGACCTGTCGAACTTTCGACCTAGAACCATGTCGACATTTTCCCATGTTGACCTAGACCCATGTCGACCTAATGGTGTCGACCTAATGACTGACGACCATCATGCTGTAGACCAAATGATCCCAACTACATGAATCTACCCCATGGCAATGAGCATGAAACTCCCCATGTCAGCAAGCTTTTAATCCCTATACCATGGCAAGGAGGATGAAATGCATGGAAAGGAGCATGTAACCCCCTGGCAATGGGCATGTAACCTCCACTCCAAGTGGCAATGAGCTAGAATCCCCCTGGCAAGGATCATGATGTATCCCCCAGGCAAGAAGATCTTAACCCTGGCAACAGACATGTAACCCCTGGCATTGAGGAAGAAATGCCTGGCAACAAGAATGTAACTCCTGGCAACGAGCATGTAGGTAAGCGTAGTTATGTGGCATAACATGTAAAAGGCATTATGGTGTGTGGCATGATGGCCCTTATTCTGGTTCACTCGCAAATGCAAATTCCTTCTCAAATTGACAAAACCATGTGCACTACAGGTGGGGCAGATGTAACTTGTGCAGAGAAAATTAGATTTGGGTGAGTTATTTTGTTTCTGTGCAGGGAAAATACTGACTGCTTTATTTATACAGTGCACTATAGATCTCACTTTGAAGTAAAACCCCACCCAAATCTAATTCTCTGCACACATGTTACATCTGCCCCCCCCCCCCCTGCAGTGCACATGGTTTTGTCCATTTCAGAAGGAATTTGCCTTTGCGAGTGAACCAGAATAAGGGCCAATGTGTAAAAGGCATTAGGATGTGTGGTATAATGTGTAATAGGCATTAATGTATGTTGTAAAATATGTAATAGGCATTACAGTGTGTGGTGTAATATGTAATGGACATTACGTGTATGGCATAATATGTAATGGTTATTATGGTGTGTGATGTAATATGTAACGGGCATTACATTGTGTGGCATAATATGTAATGGGCAGTGGCATATGTGACTGAGTAATGGGCATTACGGTGTGCATAATCCTGGTGCAGTGTCTAAGGGGCTCAACCAGGCTGTAAAAATATTGTGTAACAGTGGAGGTTCAGCAAGGCTGTAACCACTGGTGCAAGTAAGGGGGTATGGCATACCCATAAAAAATATATGACAGGTCTTGTGTCATCCTCCCCCCCCCCCCCCCTGTCAATTGATTGCAAGATCCGAGAGGGGCTGGCTAAAGGTGTGCGGACAAAATATCTGATTTAAATATTTTCTGTAACAATAGGTGAGGAAGGGGGGCCCTGCCTATTTTGGCAGTCCCAGGCCCCACGTTAGTGTATATAAACGTAGATTTGTATAAGCACCTTAAATATGGGTAATGACTACCTTGTATCAGGGTGTGACTGGCCCACTCCCTCCTCTAGGGATCAGGTTTCAGATTGTACACTTTAATTATACATTATAAATATTTTAAATTATTCTGCCCAGGACTTGCATTTTCTACAGTGCATTACTGTTATTAATCTGGTACTTTATCATGCATGCACTAGAAGTTTTTACTATATTTTTTCAAAAGACCCCAGACCATACTCTAATGGTTAGCCTAGCCTCTGAGTATGTTCCCTGCACACTGCCTAATTCTTTACTATTTAATACCCCTTTCACATTCGCAGACCCGAGTCATACCCGGGAATGTGTTCCCGGATGCATCCCGGGACACTACCCGGGAATGTAGCCTTTCACACTGGCCACCTGGTGCTGGTTTTAGAAATGCCAGGGATCCTTACTCATTTTAGCCTGGGAATTTCTAAAACCAGGATCTGCTCTTTGCAATCTGGGCTTGCAATGGCCGTAGAGGGGTGCGGTCATGCCTTTTGTAATTATTAAAAAAAAATGTTCTTTCTTTTACACACAGCAGCCTGCACGGATCTGACTGATCCATGCAGGCTGCCGATTTCAATTTGTATTTGGCGGACATGTATATGGCAGCCGAATACGAATACCGCAAATAGGGCAGATTAATAAATCTGCCCTATTTATGAGTGTTTTCCTGAACATAAGGCCGATGTTGATCGTATGCAGTCGTAACTGGAATCGGCCATATTTGTATTTCTTAGTAAATTTCTCCCTACGTGTTTATTGGTATGTTACACCAATCCACGTTACCTGGTCCCATGTAGCTTTCAAAGCCTCCTTAGTGTTACTTGTAGAGCTATAAGTAATAAATACTACTATAGTCCCAATACCTTTATCTGATTATTGCATGTCTCTGGGGTAAAAATACTTCCCTCTCTGCTATGGTGTGAAATTTGTAAACAAGAGAGCTCCTGTAAAGAACAGATGGTACAAGAACCACACCGTCCTGATGTACGTACAGAAGGTAATATCAAGACCTGTGATAATCCATTTACCACCACATTGTAAAATATAAAATATAGATATTATTCAGCACCTAGATTTCCAAAATTCTCTTGTGTCTCAGCTATAAAATAACACTTTTCATGATAATCTGGTCTCAATGGACTTTGCAGAAATATCCATGCTCCCAGTGATGATCAGACCATGCAAATACTGAAGGACATAAAGATGCCTCGTACAACATGCAGCTGCAAATTTATAATTTTCAGGGTGCAAGGAGCAGTACCATGCCAGTTGCACACATGCAATCTCTAAGCCGTAAATCTATACCATATATATGTTTGCATATCCAGAACTAGAACTGGCCACGGCTGAAAATGTAACAGGATGTGCAACTAATACCACCTGGAGCATATTGCAATGGTCCTTAAAAGTGGGGTTGATGTAGAACAGCGGTTCCCAACCGGTGGTACGCGTACCCCTGGGGGTATGCGTCCACCCTCTCGGGGGTACGCGGTGGCCCGGCCTGTAATGGCGGCAGTATGTGGCGTCCTGCAGGTCAGGGAGACGGGATGCTGGGGACGGGCTGCCGGGGGTATGCGGCGGCCCAGACTCTAATGACGCTGGTGAGGGAGAGTGAGACGGGTTGCCGAGGACGGGCTGCCGTGGGTATGCGCCGTAGTGGTGTCATGGCGGCAAGGTCGCGGAGAGTGGAGACGCTGGCTGGGTTGCTAGGGAGGCAGAGCCTGACCTGAAGCTGCAGACATCACTTCCGCCCTCATCTGCAGGCTCCTCGGCGCCATTGATGGTGGCGTGGATGGCAGAGTGAATGGGGACATTTTAAATATGCAGGTAAATATACATAAAAAATATTAATTTAGTTTTAATGACCAAACACAAGGCTTGGGAGAATTAACCCCTCTGCACCTCCTGCAATCCAGCTCCAGCCTGCAGCTCTCATGATTCTCTCCTGCCCCATGTTTACACTATATTCTCTGTGCCTACCACACATCTTGGACACTTAGGAATTAACCCCTCTCCTCCTACTGCTGCCATCTGCAATCCTTCTCTTCTGCCTGCAGTTCTCATGAATTCCTCCTGCCCCGTGATTACACTATAGTCCCTGTGCCTACCACACAGCTTGGACACTTGCCAATTAACCCCTCTGCACCTCCTGCTGCCATCTGCAATCCAGCTCTCATGCCCCAATGATTCTCTCCTGCCCCATGACCACACTATATTCCCTGTGCCTACCACACGGCTTGGACACTTGGGAATAGGGATGCCAATCCCAGGGCATTTTTTCAATCCCGGGAATTGAGATTGAAAAATGCCCAATCCCGGTATCCCGTGATTGGCATCCCTAAAATAAAACTGCCCCTGTCCCCCTTACTTTAGTGGAGCCTGGCAGCGGAATGTAGGCAGGCGGCCGCAGTAACGCCAAATGGAGGTAACTGCTGTGTGAGAGGTTGAGGCTGCAAGTGTTTTCCAGGAGGTGCAGCGCTGAGGTCTGATCAAGTCACATATACAGAGCAGGCCTGTCCTGTCCGTCTCCACAAATCTACCCGCAGGGGTCAATACTCATACACTGTGGCTTTAGTTGTGCCAAGCACCCGATCCCAGTGTGCCAGTTCCGGGTTACAAATGTTATTTTGTGTGGAGAGATGGGTGGGGGTGATTTGACACGAGGGGGTACTCATAAATGAGAAGTCTAATCAAGGGGTACGGGAGACAAAAAAGGTTGGGAACCACTGGTGTAGAAGATAATAAATGAAGTACTTGATTGGGTCACCCCATGCTTAGAACATGGGGATCCCATATTGATTTTATTTGCTTTGTTTTTCATTGCATTCACTGACCTTCAGAACCCAGTATTTGCAATGCTCCAGACATTTGCCAACATTTAGTCAATGATGTATTCAAAAAATGTCTGGGTCGTTTTTTAGTTGTTTATATAGATTACACCATGGTATGAGTTTAAATCATTTGTTATACAATTTACCACCTGAATGTTCCGTGTTTCTATTGTGGAATTTGTGCATATGCCTAAGAAAACTTAATACCTGAGAATTGTGTCACAAAGCAACAACAAAAGTCTTTTGGGATATGCCTACGTATTTTCTTTACCTGGCTAGTTGTCTTGCACAGTCTGATACTGGAATAGTCATGCATGGTCTGTTCAGAAGAAAGAGTTGTGTGTATCCTATATTCAGGCCATCACCACTCTAGAACAATAGCACCATTGTTTCTTTGCTAGAAAAGTACTGGGAAGACAGTTCTGAGGATTCTGTGTAAGGGAAGCGTGATCTTTATCAAATATCAGGTTAACATACCAAACTGCTCTACATTTATTAAGATACCCATAAATATGTTTCACCAAAGACAGATTAAATAATGAATAGGGTGAAGTTCCATTCTCAGGAGGCAGATGTGACGAAAGTGATGTCTAATAAATGTCAAAGGTCAGGCCTGTGTAGTTTTACAATCGCAATAAGAAGAAAAGATGAGCGCATGAGATACGCTAAGCAATTCTTCCGAAAGTAAATGAAAGATATTTGTTAATATTAACTATAAAGACATACTGTTACTTCCTCACTGTAACTGTACTTGCTCCATATATCTATCTATATCAGTGGTTCCCAAACTGTGTGCCGTGGCTCCCTGGGGTGCCTCGGGACACATGCAGGGGTGCCGCGGCTTGGTGGTCCAGGACCAACTCAAATTATTAATGGTTAATTATTTAGGAGCAAAACCAGTACTGGTGGCTGCCAATCATAGAATGTGTACAAACAGAAGCAAATCCTGCCCTTTACCACATAACTGCCGCTAAGAATAGCATATAAACCCAATCTAATTAATTTTTTTGGACCTAGGGGTGCCGTGAAAAAAAATTCTGATTCTCTAGGGTGCCGTGAATCAAAAAAGATTGGGAACCTCTATATATATATATATATATATATATATATATATATATATATATATATATATATATATATATATATATATATATATATATATATATATATATATATATATATATATATATATATATATATATATATATACACAAAAGTAATCTCAGTAATTGTGCTATGGGGTTGTAAGCTGCACCTCCAATATGTCCCTCCTGTTAGTAAGGGACAGTGAGAGTATTGGAAAAAAAATGGGTGATATCAGAGTGCGCTAATTGTATTACACCACTCAACAGCACAATGTAGTATACAATTCTTCTGTTAAAATGCTAATTTAGTCTTCATGTATCTTATGTCCAGACATGTTGGTAATGAAATACACGTATTTTGTTCATATACAAAGGCTGTTTATTGAAGAAGATACCCAACGCGTTTCCTCAGATGGACTTCATCAGGGGCATAAACAATCGGTAAGGATCATATAATCTGATTCCAAACATCAATGACACAGTAAAAGTTAAAATCAATTTAGGATTGACAAAGGAGATATATGGTGGTCTAGGTTTGTGACTAGTCCCACTGGAATTCACTTCCACACATGTATAATGTCAATTAAAAAATATATATAGGACCACAGTCCAGTAAAACCAGCCTTCTCATCCACAGAAAGAGAGTATATATACTTTATATATATATATATATATATATATATATATATATATATATATACTAGAAGAAGAGATGAGAGCGCTCCATTGTGCAATAACGTAAAAAACTTTTATTTAAGAACAAGATGTTTCTTCAATAAAAACAGGTATATAATGACGTACCAAAATGAGCGGTATACCACCGCAAGAATTCCGCATAAAACGTGTTTATCCAAACACAGATGTAGGAGAGGTTACACTCTTGACTTTCAGCGTCTTAACACGGCTGGTGGATGGACTGCAACGCCAGGCCACGCCCCAACGCGTTTCGTAATCACGTACTTCGTCAGAGGGCCCTCTGAAGAAGTACGTGTTTGGATAAACACGTTTTATGCGGAATTCTTGCGGTGGTATACCGCTCATTTTGGTACGTCATTATATACCTGTTTTTATTGAAGAAACATCTTGTTCTTAAATAAAAGTTTTTTACGTTATTGCACAATGGAGCGCTCTCATCTCTTCTTCTAGTGTTTCTACACCTGCGAAATTCAGGTGACCGAGAGCAGCCAGGATAATTGAAAAATCCTTTGGTGCAGATCAAATTGGAATTGGGACTTCATTTAAACTGTCCTTTAAGTGTGGATAATTTCAACAATATCCACGGTCCACAGGTTTTTCATTCATTTGCGCACTTATCTCCTTTGCTATATATATATATATATATATATATATATATATATATATATATATATATATATATATATATATATATATATATATATATATATATATATATATATATATATGGATAGATAGATCACTTATCCTTGATCACAATGCGGCAGCTGCTAGTTTATAAACTGTATATACATGGATAAACAGATCGAGTAGATAGATAGGGTAGGTAGATAGATAGATAGATAGATAGATGTATAGATAGTTAAATCAAACTTTCTGCTAATGCGGCAGGCACTATTGCAGCATGGGAGCTGCTGGTGTCTGGAACTGAACACCCCAGAAAGGTCAGAAAGACAGCGCAGAGAGATGGACACATGTGCAATGTAGATTGAGACTGGAGAATGCCCACAACAGGAGAGAGGTGGAATGCGCTAACATCAGGTCACATAACTTATGCTGGGTACACCATTGACAGTGCAGCTGATTCAGGTCAGCATATACACTAACCATTCAGGCTGCTGAATGTGTCATCCGGACATCACAACTGGGCAGGCATTTAAATTTGCTCACCCAGCTTTGACATGAGTCCCTGCAACAGGTCTACAAGTGGTCAGCAGACCACTTGTACACACAGGCAGATTCGACAATATATCTGCAGATATATCGGCTATTGCCTGTCCTGCTCCCTGCCTGGTCATCAGCCATAAGACAGAGGGATTGATGTACGAAGCAGTGATAAGGGAGGAGAAGTGATAAAGTGCCTGGTACTTTATCACCGGCCAATCAGTTCCTAACTGCCCCTTTTTGAAGCTAGCCTGTAACTTAACAGTCAGGAGCTGATTGGTCGGTGATAAAGTACCAGGCACTTTATCACTTCTGCTCCCTTATCACTGCTTCATGCATCTACCCCAGAGAGATAAGGCTACAAAAAAATAATAAAAAAAGTGAGCTGCAGCTTCGAGAGTCTGGGCTTGTAGCACCATAGCCAGTTGCAATGCCCAGGTCCTGGATTTGGTTAGAGAAATGCATTTGTGACAACTAGATGGTGTTACATTGTTACTATTAATCTACTACAGTATTAATCTGTAGAACAGCATTGTAAAGGCCCATACACACTGGGCAGTGCCAGATTAAGCCTTCGGGGGGCCCGGGGCACTTTAGACAGGGGGGGGCCCCTTGCACTTGTCATTACTGGCTGCAAACTGCATGGGAGAATATTACACTGTCAAAACACAGAGTAAAGGTAGTATAAACTTGGTCAATGGTTAACTGCAGGGGAGATATAGATATATATATATATATATATAGATGTGTGGAAAGTGAAACTCCTTTGGACTTCACAAAAATGACTACGCAGACGCAATCAGCTCCAACATTTCGGATTTTACTCCGTATTCAAGGATAGAACCATTTCTTTGAGTAAAGCACCCGGGCAGTTGTCATGTGTATCTTGGAGTGCCGGTAACCAGGTATCTATTTTTATATGTATATATATATATATATATATACACATACATACATACATACATACCACATGAAAAGCCTGTGTTCGGCCCTCTGCACCTTACTCTGTAGGAGACCTCACAGTCCCAGTGCTGCCTATGATTAAAAACCCTCCCATGACTAGGCTGCTGCTGCTGTTCTCCATGGGCCTGAGAAGCATGTAATGAGCTCCACCAATCAGAGCTCAGCACAAACATCTCAGCCTCTGCCCTCTTGTGCAAAGTGTCATGGGACTTAGTCAACTCCCAGTAATGCACTGCACACTTGTGCAGTCAGTGTGCCTTGGCTCCCGATGCTCAGCACCATTAATCATTGTCACATTGGCAGATAGGTGAAGCTCAGCACTACCCCACTCCCATGCACAAAACCTTTAGCTAAAAAAAAAAATATATATTATTTAAAAAAAAATACATGCCAACCACAGGGGGGCCCAGGGGCACTGACCCCTTGTGCCCCCATTATAATCCGGCCCTGACACTGGGCGACTTTGAGCTGAAAGCTGCTCAAAACAGCACATTTGAGTGGCTTTCAGCTCAAAGCCGCCCAGTGTGTATGCCCCGGCGATGAGCGGTGAGTGCTGCTGCGCGCTCCCGCATCATCGCCGGGAAAGCCATTTATCTGATGGTATTACCAGCAGATGAGCGGCCGTGAGGACGGCTTTGTATAGCGCTGTGCTTTGCAAAGCCGTCCGCCGCCCACTGACGGCGCCTGGCTGGGGGAAAGCCGCTCAGTGTGTATGCACTGAGCGGTTTTCCCCCCAGCAATGATAGTGATCATCGCTGTCCATACACGCAGGGCATAGTCGCCCAGTGTGTATGGACCTTAACATGTTATACAGCAAGGTTCCCATCTGTGCACTCATAGGGGGAGATGTATCAAAGCTGTATGAGATAAAACGTGGAGAAAAAAATTACCAGCAAATCAGTTTACAGGCTTTAACAATGGGGTGTATTCAATGCCGCGGCGAGGGGGTTAAACAGCGAGGATTGCAGAAAAACAGCGATCCTCGCTGTTTAACCCCTGCGCCGGCCGCTCGCTCTATTCAATGTTCTGGGGAAATCCTCCCCGTCACAGGATGGCGAGAATTCCCCAAAACAGCGAGACCTGCGGCTAATGCAGGAAACTCGCTGTATTTAGCCGTGGGTCTCGCTGGTTCATGAGCCGCATACGCCAATTCCCCCTCGCTCAAAAAATGGAGCTAGGTGAAATTGGCGTATGAGGGGGCTGCGTTGAATACTGTCAGGGTGAGTGGTGACAGCGAGCAGGAAGCTCTGCTCATTGTCACCACTCACCCACAGCATTGAATACCTGCCTATGTGTCACCTGTTTAGGAATGATACATTTTTCAAACACATGACAGGAGCTGATTGGCTGGTGCACCATTTATCATGTGCAACATATCACTTGCTGTTAAATTTGCCCCTGTATTAGCATTCCCCATTCAGTCAACAGTTTGCAGGTATACCCATCACAAACATGCTACAGTATATTAACAGAATCATCTTAATTCAATCTCTATGAAAAGGAAATAGGAAAAAACACAATATTTTTTAAAACAGCAATCAATGATTAACACAAGATTATATCAAATTATCCAGAATCTGTAGTCAGATAGTAAATATCTTTCATCCTTATCTACCATAAAACATAAGTGTACCTACATACTGAGTCAGTTGGGCTACATACCAACTTATACTGTATTAATTGAAATAAAATTGGTCACCCAGCGCTCACCAATAATTGTGATTTCTTATCGTGTATGCCTATCTGTCTATGTGTTGGAATACGACAGTGAACAATAGGGTCAAGGATACAAAGTTGCACTTTATTGATTGACTTGCAACCTTGTACCATCATCTTGGTATAGTTCCTCTGCAATCTGTTACAGCTGTCCGCTGGCTGGCAGTCTAATGATCAAAGTTTATGTCACAAAGAAAATAAATTAGAAGTAATATAGCAAACAAATTAAAGATGAAAATAAAAATAAATAAAAAGTACGGTGTTTTTTGTTTTCCTTTTGTAATCCGATAATACTAGAGAGAGTGCTTGAGTCATTTCTCCTTGAAGAGGAATAGAAAGTTGGTTAACCTATTGTGGTCGTTGCTTAAACACTCTGTGCTAATGGCATAATTAGACCACAATATGAAGGTAACAAAGTCTCATACATGTAGTTTGTATTTTGTTTATTTTGAATTTAAATCTCATCTTCATGGTAGCTGATGTCTCGGGGGCATTGGTAACTTTGCTGCTTTCATTTTGGATGCTGAAATGTTGAGTACGGTCCACTGATGATGCAGTCATGCGGAATATAGATGAACCTGACCTTGGTGTGTGCGAGCTATTGTTCTTTGTGATCTTATTGTCCTGCTGACACACTCAGTACTTCTGTTTGTATGTGAAAGTCTCTGTTGGGTAAGATTCTCCACCCATGCATTTTACTGTTCACAGGAGGCTTCTCCAGGGATGTCTGTAATAGATTATAAGTATTGTTATTGTTAGAGACAGGATTATATGCAATATAAAAAGCTTGAAATATGCATGCAAATATGCATGAAAAATACTTAAAATATGCATGAAAAGTGTTAAAATATGCTACATTAAATAATAATAAAAATTCATTTTTAACTTATTTATTTAAAAATCAGCATCCTATTAGTTGCAAATAATCCTCAAAAATAGGCCCACAGCACCTGCAGATGTTTAGTGCTGTGCACAGGATTTTTTTTCTTCCTGGCTGCTACATCAGACTGCAGCGTCCTATGCTCTTCTGTTATCAACTACACAGACCCTCATCTCCAGCGCAGATGGATCAAATGTCAGCATAGCATGTGAAAGCGGGGCAGTGGAAGGCTTTCTCCCTGCGCCGCATACTCACTGTGACCCGGAGTTTCCTCCGCGTCGCGTGATGTCACAATCCTTCCGCCCACCTCCTCTGCTGCAGAAGTCTCTCTCTTGGCGTAAAGTCCCAGGCCAGGGCAGGCAAAAGTTCAGGAGCTTTGTGGCATAATCCGCCCCGACTGACTTTTATTAAAATAGATTGGCAGCCTGGAGCAATGTCCCCCACACTGCGCACATATTGGCCTGGCCTGCACACTCTACCACGACCTGGCCAGCAGGAGGGCAAATCAGGGCTGTGATTCATGGGTGGAAAGGTGGTGGGTCCTAAAATATGGACCATCACTAGATTTTAGGTAAAATATGCAATAACAAGTGAGAATGGGCAAAATATGCGAATGCATATGCAAATGCATATAATCCTGTCTCTAATTATTGTTATCATTTATTCATATGGTGCCACAAGGGTTCCAAAGCACCTAACAAAATAGGACTCAAGGGAGTTGAAGAGCTCCTTCAAACAGCTCCCGGACCTATTCAATTCAGTCAACTGCTATGCCCAACAAAAGGAAATCTGCTCGCAGACCTCCTGGAGTGCGGGAGCAGAAATCCAACAAAACAAGGTCTGCAATCCTGTCCAGCGCTACGGTGGGGCATTTAAGTCAGAGAATGCTGGTTCAAGCAAATAAACCAACTCTATAAGTCACGAGTACTGGAATTCTCGAATATTGCATTACGTTGAATTGAATAGGTCCAGGAACTGCGCTACTCAACTCGCATGAATTGATCGAACAAAAAAACAAGTACAGGACATATATATTGTGTTGCAATTCATTAAGACATTCGTTTAATTTTTATGATCATTAACAATAGCACCACTAGTTTGTATAGTCATGTACAGAGAATAGACGATATTCATATTAGTCCCTGCTTCAATCAACCTTATAATCTAAAATCACTAACTTACAAACATACATACATACTGTACATACACACTAGTTTTACTCGAGTATAAGTCGACCCGAATATAAGCCGAGGCACCTAATTTTATTAAAAAAAACCTGGGAAAACCTATTGACTCAAGTGGTACCCTCACTCGAGTATAAGCCGAGGGGGGCTTTTTCAGCATAAAAAATGTTCTGAAAAAGTAGGCTTATACTCGAGTATATATGGTATGTCCAAATCCAATTAACCTACTGTATAGTAAAAGCATATATTTTGGGTTATCGGCGGAAACCAATGTGAACATGTTGGAATTTTGGGATTGTATTCAAACAAAATTATATGGTGTTAACAAAGAGCCTATTTATTTCATCTTTTGTTTTATTCTAGAAGTGACTGGGACTAAAAATGTTATATCTGATATACAGAGATCAAATTTTTTACATTGTTATTGACATATTAATGGAAACTTTTTGGATATCATTTTCTTTCTGTTCTGATAAGCTTTTATATATGAGATAAAGGGAGGGCAATTATGTAGTTGACCTTGTGGAATTTTTTTATCCAGGCACTATAATTACTGTTATTGGAACATAAAAAACTTGTTTGATTATTCTTGCTAATGGAAAGTTGTGATCACAGTTTGGTCATACTTAATTAAAGGGACAATATTCATAAAGGAAATCTGATATTTGTGTCAAAACATATTATAGTTTACATAAGTGACAAAATGATCAATATGGTGTACACCCTCATGCCGAATAGAAAAAATAGATTGTCTATATAAAGGAACTCCCATAGTCTGCACCGACAAGATCTCCAGATCTTCAAATGTAGTCTTGTTCAGTTTTGGAAACTTTGGGCAAGATAGGTGCCCATTGCTGTACAAAAAAAAATAATAATTGCTTGATAAAATACAATAAATAGATTTTAGAAGACATTTATGCTGCCTTATTGGGCTCTTTGTGTATTCCTTTAAAAATATTTTTGTAAAGGGGCTATTTGTACATAATTCCTATATACTGTACAGTACATAGTTGCCTACCCTCCTGCATTCTGCAGGAGACTCCCTGAAATAGCAGCAGACTCCCTTTCTCCCTCATTAGTCTACCAATCTCCCTAATTTCACCTAGCCCACATTACACTGTTACATTTTTTGGGAAAAAAAGGAATGAGAGATAGATACATTTACATTGAATCATCAGCGCCATTATACCAGCACATTACCAAGTATAGTAGCTCTTACTAACTGCTTTGGGGCTCATCTACAAGTCATTTTAAAAGATTCCTCTCAGATGTAGCAGTAGACACCCACACTTCTGTGTGCCAAGTTCACAATCTCCATATATGGAACTAGACACGCCCTTTGGGAGGAGCATGATACCTCCCTCAATGAGGCGCTGTGTAAAATTCTACTATAATATCCCTGAAACTAGTTTTCAAAAGTAGGCAAGTATGATACAGTATCACATGTGACTAAATGGTGTGTATCTTGCCACTTCACATTCAAAAAAAAAAAAAAAATAAACAACCTGAAAAACGACTTTACAAATCCCTGGATAAAGTACTTTTTTTTCCTCTTATGGTGGGAGTTGCTATGAGAAACAGGATAAGGGCTTTCCGTCCAATGTACTAAATAGACAAATTGTGGGCCACAAAAATCTGTGCCTGCAAAGTAAATTAAGCATAATTAAGAACGACATGCAATTTTTCACCCATTACACAAAACAGTGTTTATCAATTATAATGAAGTGTGAATTAGGCACTATGCATTATATTGTGATATTTGCAAATAATGTCTTGTTCCATAAACAAAAATTCTATTTATACTGTATATGCTTTAAATCTAATGGCCACCATACAGTATCTCTCAGATCTATTAGGGCAATTCCCCGATTACCAGACCTGGGAATTGGGAATATTAAACATGTTTAAAAATCCTTATTCCCCAATCCCAACTGAAACCATTTAGGACCAGCAAACAAAACCCCACGTAATATGTTTAATTTCCTTAATTCCCTGATGGATCACTGATCATTGCTGGCCACCAATTGGCAGATCCAGAAGGGCCTACTGGCAGTGGGGGTTTATAGGGAAAATGGGACCTTTTTTTGTGACATTTTTCACTATTTCACAATGGAAATTTCATTTGGGGCCGGTACAGAAATTTCTGCAGTGTAATCGGAATACTATGTACTCCAAAGTCTATCATTGCGTCATACACCCATCTCTTAATCACAAGTTTTATAGGGTGAGAAAATCTGCTCGCATTGTGCGTGGCTGGACATTGTCCAGAGAATGTAATCTTACAGCCAGGAGTTGAAGATAAGTAATTACAATCAATGATATTATACCAAACAGAGCATCATGTGCATTGTAAAATCATATGCATTTGTGACTTGATGTATCATAAGGGCAATGATTTTTAATGACATTAAGGGGGTATTCAATCTCCTGCCGCTATTCCCAGGTAGGGAAATAGTGGCGGGGACCTATTTAATGCTGTCTTCCTTGACAGCGTTGAACAGAGATTTCGTCAGAATGTGCCCAACTTTACAAGCAGTCGGGCACGTTCTGCCTTGAACGGCCGGGAATTGTGGAGCTGCCGGCCATAGCTCGACGATTTCCGGCCCCATCTTGCGGCCACACCTCCTTTTTGGCACTCGGCAGGTGGGACATTGAATCCCTCCTGCCGAGCCAGCCGAGAACGTTAGCTTGGCAGCTAGCCCGACAGTCGTGATGTTGGATTGAATACCTCCCTATCTCACAATTACTTGGTCATTTGGAATTTCTGCATCGCAGCACTGAAGTAATGATTCCCACCATGGCCCTGACTGTGTGGAGTTTGTATATTCTTCCCATGTTTGCTTGGGTTTCCTCCTACCATCACCACCACCCCACCAAAAAATAAATAAATAAGAGAAATAGTACCCTTTACTCATCTCCTGACAAAAATGATTCCTGGTGGTGTGTATATGTGGCAGAGAATATAGATTGTAACCTGCACTGGGGCAGTGCCTGATGTGAATGACCAAATATTCAATGTAAAGCTCTGTACAATATAAATGTGCTATATAAATAATCATGGTAGTGTAGTGAACAGCTGACTGTAAAATTCGTAATGTAGCAGATTGATGCATGATGGCAATGTAACAGTATAAATAAGACTTTTCACTTATATTAGACTACCCATCTATTTACTGGACCAGATGGCTGCTGTTACATCATTTTAACCAACAGTGATTTGATGACTAGGAGGAGACGAGGTGTTTGAAATACGAATATGAAATGGAGGAAATCTGCCTTAGAGCGTGATTTACTCCACTGTCGCTCGGCGGTTCATGAACATTTTTGCAGATATCTGGTGAATTTGGTGTGCCAGTATTGAAGTGTTGATCTACGAGGGTGATTAATAGTCATGAGCAGAAGTAAGGGAGGCTTTTTATATCGAAGTGACTTGTTTAGGGCAGGAGAGAGAGCGAATAGGAGAGGCAAGTGAGTCGAGCAGGGAGGATAAGGAAGCGGTGTTAATGGCCTCAACGTTACATTTAGTGTCGGTAGCTTTCGGAGGCAGATGTGGAGAAGAAGATAGGAATAAGTAAAAATGGAGCAGATAAATATAGTGTAAAGTGAGAGTCCAGTTTAGATTTCCTCCAATGAATGCCTGACCATACTCCCCACCTCCTTTTAATTTTTATGAATACTTTTGACATGTGCTGATTGATTGATTGATTGATTGATTGAATTATGGATCTTTAAATAAAAGAATATATATATAAAAAAAATAGAGCAGGTGATGGTCAGAGAGGGAGAATGGGGAGTTGGAGTAATCAGAAATATGGTGAGTGAAGACCAGATCAAGTGAGTGCCCACTCACATTATAGGATGAAGAGGTTCATTGAATGAGGCCAAGCAATGATGTGTGGTTAAGGAGTTGAAAGGATACTGTGGGCATGTCAATTGGGATGTTGAAACCATCTGAGATAATGGATGGAATGTCTGGAGAGAGGAAGTGTGGAGCTCACAAAGCAAAGCGGTTGAGGAACTTGGTGGGAGGGCCAGGGGGATGGTAAATTACAGCTACATGAAGGAGAACAGGTTGGAATATGCATTTAGCATGGATCTCAAATGTAGAGAACGGAAGGGAAGTTTCTGGGAGTATGAGTTGGTAGGCATTATGAAGCATAGCAGAACCCCAACCCCACCACCTTGGTGACCCCCGGGCCAAGGTTCGTGTGTTAGAATGTGCGGCCTCCAGTGGAGAGAGCAGCAGAAGTGACATCATGATCCAGCAATCATGGGTGGTGACATCATCAACTTTCCTGGAATTTGAAAACATATAATATGACAGAAAAGGGTTAACTATATACTATACAAGTACTCTTGTTTTCCATCTTTACAATACAAATGCAAAAATGATTCCTCAGTCATAGATTAATGACTATAACAGATATACCTACAAATACATCCCAGGTGTATCCATATGTGTGCAGCAAATGTTGAAATATAATTGTGAAAGAGCCCATTCTAAAAACAAAACAAAAAACAATACCTTCTATTTGACGTGGTACTGTCCCATGATTTATTATTACCATATATTTAGCTCTAATAAATTTGTCTTGCTGATATGAATCAACCTCATACTTGCATATGTTTGGTACGGTGTATACGCAACGCGAAGACACGATAAATTATTTCCGCAATCAGGTATACATTCAACCCTATATCAGGTTCATTCTCTTAATGCATATCAATAAAAGTTAATCATTATAACAAAGTACAAAGTGCTCTTTTTTTTTCCTTTTTCTTTTTGTGTGTGTGATATCCTGGGTTATCACGTATTAGCACCGCTTGCTTGAAATGTAGTGAAATTTAGATCAATGTATTTTTTTTTGTAAACTCGCAACAATGCAACTTTATTTATTTGTACTAATATTAAAAAAAGACGAAAAAAGTACACGTCCAACCTTTTCATACCCCCACTATCCACGTCGGCGTGGAGTTGAACTTATATAGTGTGGCGAGCGCAGCGAGCCACCGAGCCCGAAGCGTGGCGAGCGCAGCGAGCCCCACGAGGGGACATACATTACTTCACAGGTATTCCGCGTTCCCTCGCGGGGCTCACTGCGCTCGCCACGCTTCGGGCTCCGTGGCTAAATGCTTTTGCCACACTATATAAAGTCAACTCCACGCCGACGTGGATAGTGGGGGTATGAAAAGGTCGGAGGACGCGTACCGCCGCCCCTCGCGGGCTCACTGCGCTTGCCGCGCTTCGGGTTGCTGTTGATGGATCTTTTATCTTATGGATCTCATGGATCTTATGCATCTTATGGATGCATACGATCCATGAGATCCATAAGATGCGATATTGTACATACAATTAAAAATCTTTTCAATTGTATAGATTGTATGCCTTAATTAAGGCACACAATCTTATGCGATGGGCGCCGTGCTAGGAAATAAGTACCAAAAAATCCTGCGCGGCCAATACACTTGTTGCTTTGATATTTGAAGTAGCGTTTTGAGTTGCAACAGAGATTTTTTAGACTTTAAAAAGGACCAGCAAAAAAATACTCTGAAAAGGGTAGTATATGGACATAAACTTACATGGGTAGGGTAATATACATGAAATACACAGAACGTATTTGTTGTAAGAAATGAAAGCAGAGGTAATGTCCACGATTTTTAATCAGCTATTATGTCAGGTGGAAAGAAAGTAAAATAATCAGTATTTTACAAGAAAAATATAAAACGTAGGGGGAGACTATAGTGACAATAAGAAGAACTGTTTGGTGTTATCTATACTTATCCAAGGCTTCTGCACTGAAAAAAGAAAAGCCCAGGTTCGTTTTTTTAAGTTCCTGTTATACCCCTTTCACATCACACAAAATTACTGGGTTCATGACGGTTTCTTGTCGGTTCGACCCGTTAATTTGTGTGATGTGAAAGAGGTTACCAGTTACAGCTAACCGATAGCAACACGGCAATTTGAACCAGGTAAGAAGAAGGTTCTTACCGGTTTGTTGCTGTGTTGCTGTGCAGTGTGAACGGGTTAATGGGGTCGAGCGATCCGTTTCCTGTTCACACTATGGAGGAGGCAGTGCTTGAAACAGCGCCAGCTCTAAGCGTTGCTTCCTCCCCCGTCCCCTGATGATGCTCCGACGCTCCACCGCGCCCCCGCATGACAGTAGCAAACCAGCAATATGGCTGGTTCGCTGATGCGATCTGAACAGACCGCACATGCAGGGTCGCACCGGGACTGAACCGTTTAAAAGTCCCGATGCAACCCTTTGTGGTCTGAAAGCAGCATTGTATTGCCAAGCAAGAGTTTTCAAACTCTGCCATTACAGTATCGATTTTTTACAATTTTGTGTTAATATTCTAAATTTTAAAACTTTTTCTCATCTTATTCAAGGAAATGCAGCTCCAAGTTTCCAAATCTGGGATTTTAGTTCCATTGCCACCGCATGCAATTAAAAGAGATGACACGCAGTAAGTTAATCATGTTATTACTTTATTACTTCATTCGGTACTTGTTTCCTAGCACGGCCACGCCGATTTGTATCGGGGTGATCGTGTCAGAAAAATCGCGTCGGTCGCATCGCATTTTACATTGAATCAAATGTGAATAGGGCCCCTGGGACCCTATTTTACATTGGATTCAATGTAAAGTATTCCCCAGACCCCCAATTTTACCCCCTCAACGGCACCCCATGATTGACGCCAACCCGAAGCGTGGCGAGCGCAGCGAGTCCGCGAGGGGTGGCGGTGCGCGTCCTCCGACCTTTTCATACCCCTACTATCCATGTCGGCGTGGAGCTGAGTATATAAAGTGTGGCGAGCGCAGCGAGCCACCGAGCCCCGCGAGGGGACGCGTATAACTTCACAGGTATACGCGTCCCCTCGCCACGCTTCGGGCTCGGTGGCTCGCTGCGCTCGCCACACTTTATATTCTCAACTCCACGCTGACGTGGATAGTAGGGGTATGAAAAGGTCAGAGGACGCGCACCGCCGCCCCCCCACCCTCGCGGGCTCGCTGCGCTCGCCACGCTTCGGGTTGGCGTCAATCGTGGGGTGACGCTCGGGGCCATATACAATGTGAAATGGGTCATATTGGCCCATTTCACATTGTTTCCTATGTAAAATGGACTTAATCAAGTCCATCTCATCTTGTACCATTATAATGGCACAAGACCGACGCAATGCTTCCGATTTCAATGTTAAAAATATTTTAACATTGAAGCCTATGGCAAAATCGCGTCCATCGCGTCGGGGGCCATGTTAATGCACGCGACCGTCGCGATGTCCCCGATTTTGCCTTTGACGGCAAAATGGACCTGATTTCAAAGGAAATCGGGTCCATCGCGTCCATCGTGTACCTTAACTTTAAGGTACACGATGGACGCGATTGTGGCCGTGCTAGGAAACAAGTACCCTTCATTCAAATACATTTACGCAATATAGAGGTATCATAACATAGGTATTTAAATCCAGAATATTTATATGATCAGTAAAACATTTCTGATATTACTATAATGATCAGTTCCAAAGCAAATTTGCGATGCATAATGGCTTAGTTTTTGGGAACTATGGTACATGTAAACAGTACACACACACACACACACACACACATATATATATATATATATATAATATAATATGCCATGCCAAACTCTAACTTCACATGTTACATCTGCCCCACCTGCAGTTGCACATGGTTTTGCCTTGTTTCTTGCTGTTTTGCTGTGCTTAGAGCTCAGAATCAGGCCCATAGGCAAACACAGGGGGGGGTTTGTGTTTGCCTAGAAACCCCCCTCCTCTTGGCAAGTGCCTTAAATTATGACAGTAGCATTGCCACCACATCATGCAGTGTAAGGGACAGAGCAGAGCTGCTGCACATGACCAGTGGTAGCAGCTTCTTCTACCACATTTACTGTATGTGTGGATCAGTGCCCTTAAACAATCACAATAGACCAGAGAGCAGCTGTCTGGAGGAAGAGACAGGAGGCTTACCATGAAGTGGGAGATTGTAAGCTTAGAAACTGCAGTACTGGTTCTATTATGTTTGTTTATTTATTTATTTATTTATTAGATATTTAACCTTTTTCATGGCCATTTATCTTATTTAAATGTTTGAAACCTATACTATAGACTATCTGTACTGTTAAATATTAATATTGTATTTCATACAGTATCCAGTGTATAAAAAGACCAATTTTCAGGGCTGTTACCACTCCCCCAGACTCCCGTACTTACTCCAATGCGCTGCTGGGATATTAGGGGTTACATTTGGAAACGCACCTCCTGCGTTTGCCACTCGGGCCCTATGTGTATAATGCTCTTAATATTTTAAACTGTCTTTTTTGTTTTCATAAAACCCAAAATATAGATAATATATAATTTATTTACACCATTTCTATATTAATACCATTTCAAGTACTTACTGTACTTTGGCATGTACAGTACAACAATGTGACCCAAATCTGATAGTAAGAAGGGGAGGTGAAATGATAACTTCTACATAAGTTCTTGGTGACCTATCTCAGCTCATGCAGTAACCCTTGCCCCAACTGAAGATGTGTTTGTACAATTGGCGCTTTATCTCAGGTATGTAGTGATGAACCCAATGACATATAACATGCAATATAATGGTTGTCATGAACAAAAACTGATCCCTATCAGATGTACTGCAACTAATGACTCCATAAACACTAACACCCACAGCTTGTCTTTAGAACTTCATCTAGTTACCAAGACTTTTATGATATCCTCAAGGAAAAGAAAATTCTTTGTACATGTCAATAGTTATACATTCATAGTCTACAACTGATAATTGTATGTTCATTAAATGAAATAATTGTAAATTATGAACTCTCTCAACTTTTATATACTGCTGCCTAAGTAGCAAGTCTTCCATTAACTGAGCGCTGTGCGGAAAATCTGAAGGAGCATTATTCAGTGGGAATTTGACAATCTACTCCAGGTTTAGACATAGAAGTCCGCTAAAAAAGTAGAGTTAATTACTACTCTATCATTCCAATACATCTTATAAAGCTACACTTTCCTGGGAGATTTCAAGGCAGGTTGTAACAGGTAAAAAAAAAAAACATAATTTTTTCTAAAGATAATTTTTTTTAAAAGATATAATCACCTACAGCTAAACTCCACCAAGTGTATGCTAAACTCTCTGTCCCCGGTTGTGATGACTGAGCATGTTTGAGAGTCTGATTCTTTTGTGCACTTAGGCACTAATTATTAGACAGAAGTCTGGGACCAATCACGTCATAAAGCTGTATCTGTGCATACTGTAGATCAAAGAGTGGAGAGAGATGAAGTACCAGCCAATCAGCTCTTATCTGAAATTTATAAAACATCATAGGAGCTGATTGGTTGTCACTCTATCTACAGATGAACACTTCCAGTGGATTGCTGGTTGGTCAAAAGCACAAGGAGACGCAAATGACCCTGCAGACCGAACTGGAAGTCAGACAACTTGGTTGGTCTCCATGGCAAAGGGAGACTTCTTCCACCATCATGAGACTTCTTCCGCCATTACCAATATTATTTTCAAGTACTCTCAAACAGTCTGCAGTGTACGCCCAAAGGTACTAGTACCCCAGTTTGGGAACCACTGCTGTAGAGAGAGGATCAGTAGCTTCATATACATTTATCTATATGTGCTGGTTCTCCCTCAAATTATCAAGCTGATGTAATACCATGTAGACCAAAGGCCTGATTCAGCGGTGGACTTACAAGGGATTGGTGCTGCGTTTTCTGAAGGAGGGCAGATGAAAAGTTTTGTTATTGCAGCAGGAGGCATCTTTTTTAAAAATGATGCCCACTGCTGGCTTCTCTCATCTGCTGCAGAATACAATCCCCATCACATGGGCCACCGGACATCTTTGCAACCCTAAGGTTGCTCCGAATGTCCAGCTACCGTGGTTAGTGAAGTTTCACTCAACGACATATTTACGGGTTACAAGATGCATACACACTTGCCGATGCCTGCACCGATGCCAGTAGTGGCCGTGCTGCATTCGGCAGCATAGCTCTCACCAATGATGTCTTCCGTTGGCCAACAGAGGATGGTGGTGACAATGTGCGGGTACATGCATCGTCAGCGATATAGCAGGTACACACTAGACGATGTGCCCGATATGATGTCCCAAACCGCCGGATAGGATGACATAACGAATAGTGTATACCCAGCGTTAAACCAACATTTTGCCCCTCCACTCTTTCCAAAATTCTGTTTTCTTCCTCTAGCCCCTCCAGGAGCTACTGCACATCAGGCAAACTTACAGTATGTGCCACTTTAACTCAGATTAAGGATCAGTTATTGAATATGAATGAAGATTCACCTTACCAGAAAAAGGAATAGTATATAGTTCCATAATACATGGGGTCCATACTATAGATGCTCAAATGCAAAGGCACGTTATGAAATTGTTTAAATTTACCACTTGCCACCATACAACCATTTGTGCATCCCTCCACCTCCCTATTCCACTGATCTATAATCTATGGGATTATCTAAACATACTAAAACAATCTAGGAGAGGTGTTCCCCATAGCCACCAATAAGATTCTATCATTTTCTAGAATGCAATAAAGAAATTCTAGCTAAAATATGATTGGTTGTTATGGGCAACAGATCCATTTAACATGTTTATAAGCTTTAGTAAATCACCACATGTGTTGAATTTTTTTAGCCCAATAGAGGTATCTATCCCCCACACAACCTTACAGTCTTCCTCCGACACCCCTCCCCCCCTCCTCCTTTCACTAGTTGTGCTATTTCTCTTTAATAGGTTTTGTTGTTTTATAACTATTCCTTATTTTCTCCAAGTTCTTGCCAAGTGCTTATCTGGTTCTTTTGCTTGTTATTCTGTTTTATTCTGATGCCATTTTGTACACTCTTTATCGTGTGTGGCCTGAGATGACTTTACTGTCAGCTATTTGTTTTGATTTATGATTTGTATCATTAAAACTTTAATAAAACCAATTTAAATGCTGACTCCTATTGTCCGTAGCAGCTACTGAGAACTCTGAGGGTGGACATCGTAACGGCTAGATTGAAAATTTAGGACATTATATTATAGACCACCCCATCAAAATGAAAGAACAAAATACTGTTACAGTACAATGTCAGTGCTGAAGATGTGTGTGCCCGAATGAAACAGCCCCATACACATGGATCAGGAGATTGAACATCCTGCACATAGGATATATCGGATGTACGGCTGTCAGGTGCACATCACATGTGCTTTTTAGCACCTGCAATGTATCACATCTGATTTCCAATGAACTCCTCCAACAGCTCCCATGGAGTCCTTCACTACTATTTTTTACATTCCATAAATCAAGTGTGATAAATCGCATGTAAAAATGGCACAAGTTCCAAATCAGATGGAAGGACTCTCAGGGAGCTGCCGGGGGAGTTCACAGGAAATCAGGCCTGACTTCTACCTCAGACAAGTTGGACTAGTGTATGGGAGCCTTAAGATTCAAAAAGTCACCATGTTGAAAATATACAGTCTGAGGATGTAGGAGAGTTTCTGTACATACTAGCGGATGCCTTAAAACTTCCACAGCCCAATTACTTATTTATTATTTTATTTATTTACAGTTTCTTATATACATATGCAGCGCCCCTCTCTCTTGCAGGGGATGGCGGACGATTCACCAGCCGCCTTCCCCGCCAGCCGCCGTAAGGGGATGCGCGCGCGTCGCCTTACAACTGGGCTCCCCCCGGGTCCCCGCCGCCTCGCCGAGGGTTGCCCTGGGTCCCCGCCGCCCCCCCCTAACCCCTTTACGTCTCCCTGAAGCGGAGACGGACAGAGTTCCGGTCCCCCCGCCGACGGGATGCACGCGCGTCTCAGTCAGATGGGGCGCCTCTCCGCCGGCGATCGCCAGCAGCCAGATTATGGCGCTGGCGAAGCAATAGTGAGAGGCGCTCCATCTGTAGTTGTCTAGGGCACTGGGCAACCTTAACTATAGGTGGAAAAAAAGCGTGCTCCTATCAACAAATGGGTATATGAGACCTACCTCACTTCTTATCCATAAGTTAAGCGTTACCTTTTTATACATATAGCTTTTTATCCTGCATATGAAATTTGTTCTTATATATTTACTGTGATATATGAAATTTGCTCTTATACATCCGCTGGGATTATTTGACCAATATTTATTCCATTTTATTTATAACCCTCCTTTTTTGCTGTATATCGCTCTTTTCAATAAATTGTATTTTTGTATGTACCACTTATAGTCCTATTTAAAAAAAAAAAACACCAGTCGCCGAGATTTAAAAATATTCCTTAACCATGTCCCCCTGTGCTTAGACGGCCCAACACCGTGTTCCATTTAGACGCGTGCTGACACCCCAGAAAATTTGGGGGGCTGTGTTTGCTACTTTTCTAACGTATATCCATTCAGTGTTGCTCTGTTTTTTCTATCTTGGCGCTGAATCACGTCTTTCTGTATCCAAATATATATATATATATATAATGACGACAACAGAATAGGCGGCACTCCGAGGATTTTCAAGTAAAAGTTGTATTAAAGTATGACACCATACAACTTTTACTTGAAAATCCTCGGAGTGCCGCCTATTCTGTTGTCGTCATTGTTCCATTCCTCTGGAAGGCACCGGGGTACGTCCCACACCTTATATATATATATATATATATATTCAATTATGTTATTATGTTGTGGAGGTGCTCCCTGCGAGTGTGGTAATTATATGGAACAAATTATCCAATAGAGCAATAGAGGATAAGGAAAGCTATCCCTGGGCGGGCCACTATAGAGTATAATGTTGCTATTAAAAAAAATAACTTTTATTACGACATTAGTGTCTAAAAAAGTAAGAAAGGACATATGAACAACATATAATAAACAACATATAATGAACAAGAATTAAGCATAAGTTTAACTAAATTGTAAATAAAAAATTGTAACGATGAAGAAAATGAGGAAGCAGTGAAATATTTTAGATTCCTAATAGTCTGTGCCTCAGGATAAGTAGCGGGGTCATGAGGTATGGTATAATACCTGTTGTTATAGTTTCTGGTCACAGATACAGAAATATATACAGTATATAATGTGCTGCCAATATATTTAAGTGAAGCCGTGTCAAGGAAATTCACTAGTGTCTACGTAGCACAGAAATACAGTTGTGTGTTAAAGCCAGGCCGTATAAAATGAATTAAATGGTAACCAATTCAATACTGTCTTATTTATCAGCATGGTGTTCACAAACAGCTGAATAGAATTGGAAATGCAGACAGATGTGGCTGATTAATACAATTTAATTATTGGACTTTCATCCATATCCTGACACATATAGCTATTTTGTGTCAGAGTTAAGCCGTCAAATGGTTATGTCGTTAATTAACTCAAGGTGACAATTTACATAGCACACCTTCCTTGTGTATAAGAAAAGGAAGCTGTATGGAATCAATTAAAGGCTAATTGACACAAATGAAGCATGGACATAAACATGGCATGCACTGACGGATGAGAGTGGATAATTAGCACAATTAATGCAGCCCACACACGCACCAATTCCAGCGTGCGTTGTGGGCTTAACTAGCACACACAGCATCGCATCGTATGCCTTGTGCATACGATGTGCATGCGATGCGATGCTGTGCTAGAAAAAGCTAGTACAAAAAGTATGTGCGGGAGCGCGCACCCCATCGTACAGCATCGCACCGCCGGCATCGGCGCGTGTGTGGGCTGCATTAGGAATAGACAGATTTCTGTTTCATATCATAATACATAAAACTGTAGGGTCAGAATCAATCTGCTAAATTATTGTGCAGCTAATTTATACAAAATAGGCACAAGCATCGGACACCACTCCGTCTCATAAATCAATTATAAATAGGAGTCAGATCATTACATTTCAAATTGACACCAAGTCATCATAGCATATGAAAATACACTGGAAACAATGGGGCAGATGTATTAAGCCTTAACAAGAGATAAATGCAAGGGTGATAAAGAGAGATAAACGTCCAGCCAATATATTTAAAATTACAAGAATCGCCTGTACTATTTATGTATCGAAATTTTTTAGATTTTATTGGGGGAGCTGAGCGCAACAGCTATTCAACAAAGTACCTGCACTATCTATGTATTGAAATACACTCGCTTCTGTTGGGGGAGATGTGAGCAACAGTTACATAAATCTAATTCATATTGTAACTTTTTCTGATTAATTTGTAACTTGAACAAATTTCAAAAAATGTACAACGAATGTTTTTGCGATGCATTGCTTCAATAAAATATTGATTAAAAAAAAATAAAAATTAAAGAGTAAAGTGATAGCATATACAATTGTTTCTGATCTCTGGGATGAGCTCTTATCAGAGCACAGATCCCTGCTAATTAAATTGATACATTTGAGTGAAAAAATATTAAATTTTGCCGCAATATGCAATACGGATTCTTAGTGTTTTGGAGTTGGCCACATATTGTAATAAATATGTTCCTATATGTGGATAAACCTTGCTTAATAAGAGGGGAGATTGTTCAAAAGTTGACAAACTATGCAAAATAAAACTCTAATCTCACTATAAAACATATCAATAGACATCAAGAAATATTTGTTTCTTATTAAAAAAAAAATACTGAATTTCCGTTGCTGTCGGTCAAACACATTTGGGCCTATTTATTAAAAACCATTGTTATTGTTTTGAGTTTAAGGGGATATAGAACCTTAATTACTGGCGGGCACGCCACAAATAAAAAAAAATGGACTAAAATCTTTAGAGTTAGTAGGAAGCAAAAAGAGGGAAAGCAAATACAAAGTATGAAATGTCTGTAATAATATTTATATACATAAATGGCAGGTATTTAATGTCAATTATCGCGATGTGCAGTGAATCCTGTTTAGGATTCGCTGCATATTCGCAGGGTTCCGGAGGGCTGAAGCATTTGCTGCCAGCCCTCCCTCTCACCCTATTCAACGCCTCAAGGGCTTGCTGCCCCTGACGGTGATTTTTAACTCCTGTGGTGAACGCCGCAGGGAGCTGGGGAACGGCGGCAGGCAGGGAGATGAAAGCCTCCCTGCCTGTGCCAGAATGTGTGGGGGTGAAGGAGGGCTCCTGGGGACACAGGCAGCAGAAGCTGCCCCCCGGGAGAGCTGGCAGAGGATGCGGTGGAGGTAGCCGCTGCGCTGGTCCCGCTCGTGCATATGTAATGAGCGGCTCCCCACCCCCTGCTGGCGAATGTGTAAAAAAAATATAAAAAAGTAAATATACAGTATATTCATTTGCTGCAAGCACATGAATAAAAATAGCATGCCCCTTCACAAAATAAAATTACTGATTTTCTTACAGCAAAAACAAAAAAAAACTTTATTTTAAAAGATCACTTTCCAGTTAACCTTCAAAAGATGTTGAATGCAAAACGGTGAATCATGGCGAAAATCATACTGGAAGCAGTCCTCCATCCTAGCATTGAATACACTCTCAGCGAATTCTAGTGAAAACCCCATTGAAATACACCAGCGAATTGCAGCGAGCATGAAACGGAGAACTGGCCGGCATCCACTGTTCGCTTTCGCCGAACAGTGAACATTGAATAGGGTGAATCAGATTTTCAGTGAAAAAGATTCACCGCAAGGAGTGAAAACAGACCGATTCGCCAGAAAAAAATGGTGAATCGGGAGCATTGAATACTGGCCAATGTGTATCGCTGGATCTATTCTTTCATATAGGTTCATGTCTCCGGTTACTACGGTGTAGCAACATTGTGGAACAGAAGACTATTTGTAAATACATGGAAAGTTTATATGTTAACCTGAATTTACTTATAAAATGTACATGAGGAAACAAGTGTGATTGAGCATAATTATACTTAGGTCTTTCTCAATAATCTGCATTTAAATAGTGTTAAGGACCTAAAATAAGGAATGTGCTTGTGGCATTGGTTGAAATTTAACCTTTATGATAAATGTGCGACTTAAACAAACCACAAGGACAAGGAAGGGGCACATACAGTATGTCTACCATAGAATAATATTCACTATGGTGCTTATATACAGAACCAGGTGATTCAGGTTAGTATGTAAACCCGAGGGTGTATGTGTTAACCCGATTGTAGGTTAATTTGCATCCGCAGAATGAGCCCTCTTAGCTTCAGCATTATTACAGTGCTGCAGCATTTGGGGGTGGCAAGCAGAACTATTCTACCAAGCGTTGGATGCTTGTGAAGCCATGGGTTTGTGCCATTGGACGCAGTCTGAGTAAGCTTCGGCTTACATAGAAAACCAAGGACTGTGGTCTTAATGGTCACAGTGAGGATTCAATGCCGCATCTTCAGACTCAGCACACAGCACTAAAATACCAGACCCTGGCAGAAGGCGGTGGTGTCACAATGGGGGTTGCGGGCTGCACCCAGGTCCTGTCACTGTGTAGCAGTCAGAACTGCAGCCATAGCACTCCCTGGGGGTAACCTGCATCTCTTGAACCCTGGCAGTGCTGAAAACAGGGAACTTGAGGCCATGCCCCTCTGACAAGGCCACATCCTGCCACAAGACCACACCCCCTTCCAAGGCCACCTGTACTGGGTGTCATTAGGGTGCGTTAGAGTAGGAGTTGTTTTTTGTCATACAGGCGCTGCCTGTTGCCTTAGTATATAAGTTGTATGGTGCTGCCCAGCTGCTTCCCTGTGGAAAGGCTTGTCATTATTGGCATTACTTACCCGGTTGACACCCAGTACATCTCCCAAGGATCTATGAGCGTGTTGTGAAAAGGGCATGGATTCATGGGAGGGACGTGGCTTTGTGTGAGGGAGCGGAGCTTTGCCTACCACCCTTTATTTTCATTACTTCTGGAGATGCAGGCTGCTGCTGGTGACTGGGTTGTCCGCAGTGCAGCACCCAGCTTCACTGACTGAGCCAGAAGCCAAATTTTGGGGGCGAATTAAAGGATAGGGAGCAATATTTAACAAAAAGTGCTCCAAAAGCCCTTTAATGCATTTAGATGATACTAAAATTATGCAAAAAAGGATGTAGTAACACCTTTATTTTCCACATCATTTTAGTAAAAATAATGTTAATAAATCGGCCCCTGAGCCCTGTAGTGCTCACTCTATTGCGATGTGCTGCGTGGCTGCCGGCAGAGAGGAGGGTGCCTGGATAAGGGGGGTTGCACACACTTTAGTAGAACTCCCTTGACTATGCTGCTATATACTGATTCTGTACCCTCAGACAAAGGCTCTGACAAAGTAGAGGGTGTTGCCCATAGCTAGTGATCTTTCTATAGAACATACTAAATAAATAGTGGTAGCTATGGTTGTTATGCTACCACATTATTCTTACACACTATGGATAAAGCAGTAATAAAGTGTATTACTGTAATTGTATGATACAATCTTGGGGTAAACTGTGTAATACAAGTATAAGATTGTGCCAACAATCCACATTATATGCCATACTGTGCCCGATTCCCATCATATGCCATACTGTGCCCGATACACATTATATCCCCCCACTGTGCCCCCAATTCACATTATATCCCCCACTGTTCTTTTATTCACATTATGGGTACGATTCAGACTTTCTCGCTGGGCTGCGAATATTCAGAGCCCAGCAAACAGGTAAACGACACCCACACCGAGCTCCCTCCCCCTGATTTTTACACTGCATGTAACGCTGCTAGAAGGCCGTGGGGAGAATGAGGCCGCTGCTGACGTCTGCGCCCTCCCAATGGCTGGGGAATGCCTGCGGTGTCTGGGAGAATTCCTGGAAACCGCTGGCATTACTCCCCAAACGCCCAGCTGTCAATCATCTTGCTAGCATGCAGCGGTGGCTAACCTTCACATGGTCCATTCGCAAGGGGACCCCACGCATGTGCAGAGCGTACCATATGCATGCACAGCCTTATGATATGCCATAATTCTCCCCATATTTACATTATATGCTCTAATACTGTATGTGCCCGATTCACATTATATGCCATGCTATGCCTGATTCACAGTATACGGATGGTGGTACGCCAGCCCACCAGTTGCACGCCGGATTTGTTAGCATGATGGGCTCTACCCGTGGCCGCTACGTGCGAAGGGGCCGGCGAATAATCAATTCACTGTGCCCGCTCGCACAATGCAGCTGCACATGCGCATAAAAGTTTATGCTCACAGCAACGTTGGCAATCAAAGGGTTAAATATCAGTTTGCACAAACACTAATTGTGCACCTTTGTCCTCAAATACATACAGGTTTCTTTATAGAAAGAGTATAATAGCCATATAGTATACAACAATTGTCTTACCTCAAATAGGTGTCTGCGGTCTGCTAGCTGCTGTTGAACTAAATATCCCAGCTTGTTCTGCCGGTAGCAGCAGTTGGAATACCACAGCTTTCAAGCTAGGAGAAATGAATTTTAACTTTCTTTGTATTTGGTATTACATTTCATATTGGACTTTGATGTACTGTTTTTTTATACATATGTTTAAAACAAGTGTCAGGAGGTACAGGAGGTACACCTATTCACAACTTATTAACACGCAATACCGGCAGTCACATCTCCCACATAGTTTTATTTCGTGACACTGATATGCGATAATTAGCTTCTCTGTTTATAGCATGAAAAATAAGATGTCATGAGGTTCAAACTGAAAATATTACTATTCTATACCTGTAACTGTATTAAAAACATACGGTACAGTATTGTGGGCGATAATGAACCCAAGTCCAGGTCATAGGACTGTAAGAAGAAAAAAAAAGTAACTTTGAACTTATGTCCCTTATCTCACATAAGATTAAAATGCCAGTTATATTAGTGATAATTCCAATGCGAGGGTGACAATTGCATTTTCTACGTATGAGTTCTAGACACGGAATAATCTTTTCCAGCCACAGTCATTTTTTATGATGTGATAACCACAAATTATTTAGATAAAAGCAGTGCCATCGTAAGATCATAAGCTATTTTAGTTGCCGCATTTTATTTGGCTTTTGAGCAAAAGTGTGTTTATGCCATGAGCGTATACTGTATGTGAGTACCGGGACCGCGTCATGTAGGTTTATGATGTTGCAGTAGTTTTTTTTATTTTTTATTATATGCTGGAGTCACAATTCAGTTACCTTGTATTCCCTTTCTGTTTATTGTTTGTTATGATTTTTTAGCCATTTCGTTTGAGCAATTCAAAAGCCAATTGTCACCGCTATAGGTAACCTTGTGCTCTTCAGCTACTGTAAACATACCAATATGCCTTCATAGCTAGATGCAAGTTGTAATATGCCATATTGTCATGGAAGAGTAATACCCCTTTCGAATTACACATTGTGGGTTGTTGCCAGGTAGACCAGGGTCGATGTGCAGTGTGGAAGGGCCTTCTGAAATTACCCGGGTCCAGCAACCAACATTCCGACCAGTGTTAAAAGAAGGGTTAATCCCAGGTCGGACCCGTGTTGCTGTGCAATGTGAATGGGTAACTCGTCCCCTGATGATGCGCCAAAGCTCCGCCCCACACCCCAATGACATCAGCGACCCAGTTTATTACCGGATCACTATGGGGTGCTCACTTCGCAAATTCCGGGTCGCTCCCGGGAGGGACCCGTGACCAACTTCCCCAGTGATACTCGGCTTTTGCAATGTGAAAGGGGTATTATTAGTTCAGCAGTATTCGCAAGGGTTCAACATGGCAAGAATTAATTTGGCCAGTGCAAGGTTTTCAATGACCTAGGTAAGTATAGGGAAATACATGTGATCATTCTGTGTGGGGAATATTTTCCAATTTACTACAGTTTCTTCTGAGTTTGGTGTAATATTATTCAGGGCGTCTTAAGAGAGGAGGAAACCTGTGTGCAGCCTCCTCCGTCCGGGCCCCTCCTCTCTGCTGGGGCATACACACATAGCAATTGGAGCTTTGTGCCGCTCAGATTGCTCAGCACACAGTGCTACACCAGTAATGTGTGCTAAGCGATCTGTCACTGCCCATGTAATCAATAAAGACAACACGGGCAATGACTTGAAATATCTGGCCCAGCAATAGCGACACGCAGGGCAAAGCATCGATATGGGGCATACACACACAGCGATTTCTGCTTAATTTCTAAGCGATCTGGTAGGCCCCATATGGGCAAAAAATCTATTATTTTTTAGAAGGTGTTTAATAAATAAGAACTCAATTTGGTTGCTATGGACAAAACCCCATCTTCAATAGAACTCCAATCTTAGTAAATGAACCCCTATCTCTCTAGGCACGTGTTACATTTGCCCCACCTGCAGTGCACATGGCTTTGACCATTTTGCTTTTGAGATCCATACTAAGTAACCCATCAAGATGGATATAAAAAAAATAGCATTAATCAGAAAATGATTGCTCTATATTATACTTTATTTACTATATTATACTAGAGACTAGTAGTTGCCGCAGGACTTTGGACAGGTAGGGAAACTTATATGAGTGCAGGTTGTGCGGTGCGTGCCCCTGGACCAAGGGGCCCATATTCACCTCACACCCTGCTCCCATTATATACTATATACAGGTTGAGTATCCCCTATCCAAATATCCGTTATCCAAATTATTTCAAAAACCATAGTCTTCAGAATGTACTTTTGTTTTTTTATTGATGTACTGGGTACATCTGTAACTGGCACTACTGGGGACATGATATGTAACTGGCACTACTGGGGACATGATATGTAACTGGCACTACTGGGGACATGATATGTAACTGGCACTACTGGGGACATGATATGTAACTGGCACTAAATATGTGCAAGGACATGATATGTAACTGGCACTACTGGGGACATGATATGTAACTGGCACTACTGGGGACATGATATGTAACTGGCACTACTGGGTACATCTGTAACTGGCACTACTGGGTACATCTGTAACTGGCACTAAGGGGGCCATGATATGTAACTGGCACTACTGGGGACATGATATATAACTGGCACTACTGGGGACATGATATGTAACTGGCACTACTGGGGACATGATATGTAATTGGCACTAAATATGTGCAAGGACATGATTGCTTTGCATTCAAATTCAAGATTGTACACAAACTTTGTTTCATGTTTTAAAACTTTGTTTTATGCACAAATAAAATATATTTGTGTGCATTTCATGTGTTTGATGTGT
This sequence comes from Crinia signifera, assembly GCF_055691185.1. Lineage (NCBI taxonomy): Eukaryota > Metazoa > Chordata > Amphibia > Anura > Myobatrachidae > Crinia > Crinia signifera. The sequence goes on from NC_139217.1 coordinate 67,724,744, forward strand.
TTATACAACATAAATGCAAGATACCTCATAGAAATATAAAAGTATTAAAAAAATTACGGAATAATCCGTTATCCAAAATCCTTCTGGTCCCGAGCATTTTGGATAAGGGATACTCAACCTGTATGACAATGCCTACATAAGCTGTTTAAACAAAAATGCACGTTACAAAGAAAAACTGCTGCCAGTCAAGCAATTAGGGGTGCAATCAGGGGTGCAAAATAAATTGTATTGGGCACCTTCCTTCTGGTTGGCACTAGAGTAAAAGAATAATAAACGCGGTCCTTTAAATGAAATAAAAGTAACAACTACAAAAAAGAATTGCAGTAAAATAATAACAAACACATCAGGAGTAGAAGTAGTCTTGTGGTTTGAGACCAGAACATCTTGGTGTTTCCCTAATGTCACCCAGTGATGTAGCTAGAACAGCCTCTGATAACTCACACGACACGGACTCATCATTATAATAACCCTTAACGTTTGAACAGTTATGTACTGTATTACAGCACGTGTACAGCCTTATATACTGATAGCTGGACCTTGATCACTTGCATATCATATCAGCAGAGATACGTGGCACTACTCAGAAGGCAGCATCGTGATAACTATTAACAATAACTATTAACAATTACACATTACATTTTATGGCCTATAAAAATTAGTGTAATCATAGAAATTATTCTTTTCAAAGAAGCTAAAGCTCTATAGCACAAGGTTAGCCATGTACCTACATAGAGGGGATATTCAATCCTGGGTCACGACTGACAGCCATGACCCTCTCCCGTTCTTGGCTGGCTCTACGGTGATTCTGCAGACAGGATTCAATGTCCTGCCTGCCAAGCGCCAAAAAGGGGGCGTGACTGCGAGAAACGGCTAAATAGTTACATAGTAGGTAAGGCTGAAAAAAGACTTGCGTCCATCTAGTTCAACCTGGTATAGATATCCATTGCTGATTTGGTTGGTTCTGGTATTTTACAGACAAATTATATTTCTTATTTGTACCCATGGATGTTTTTCTCCAGTAAATGTTTGTCCAACTTTGCCTTGAACGCATTTAATGAGCCAGCCGTTACCACCTCTCTGGGAAGAGAGTTCCAGAGTTTGACTGTTCTGACCGTAAAGAAATTCTTTCTACTAGCTGAATGAAATCTTTTTTCTTCTAATCTATACTCATGCCCTCGCGTCCTAGATTCCTTTCTAGTAGAAAATAGGGTGTGTGACAGTTCCTTATATTGGCCCTTGATATACTTGTACATGTTGAGCATGTCCCCCCTTAAACGTCTCTTTTCTAATGTAAATAGTCCCAAATTGCTTAATCTCTCCCCGTAGCTTAAATTCTCCATTCCCCTAATAAGCTTTGTTGCTCGCCTTTGGACTTTTTCTAATTCTATGATGTCCTTTTTATAGTGTGGGGCCCAGAACTGTACTCCGTACTCTAGGTGAGGTCTCACCAATGCTTTATATAGTGGCATAATTACCCTTGAGTCCCTAGTTTCCATTCCCCTCTTAATACATGCCAGAATTTTGTTGGCCTTTTTTGTAGCTACATTACAATGGGCACTACATCCTAGATTGCTGTGGCCGGGAGCTGGAATATTCCCAGCAGAACGGGCCCGACTGGTGGAAAAGTCGGTCCCGTTCTGCTGAGATCCCTGTTCAATGCAGTCGGGGAAGACAACATTGAATAGGGCCCCACCGCTATTTCCCCCATCGGAAATAGCGGCGGGTAATTGAATACCCCCATAACTATAGTATGTGTTATAATTTTATATCTATAAGGCAATAAATTTATTGTAAAATAAAATATTCGGTACTTGTTTCCTAGCACGGCGCCCATCGCATACCATACTTAGTGGTGTGCGATGCGTGTGATGCGATGCGATATTCATGTTAAATTAACAGGAGTGCTTGTACAATTAAATATTGCATAGCATTGCATGGCAGCAAATGGCATGCAATGCGATGTTTAATTGTACAAGCACCCTGATGGGTGCTTACAATGTTAAATGCACTCCCATTGTCAACGCCACCCCCACTATCAACGCCAACCCGAAGCCTGGCGAGCGCAGCGAGCCCGCGAGGGGCGGCGGTACGCGTCCTCCGACCTTTTCATATCCCCACTATCCACGTCGGCATGGAGTTGATTCTAGATAGTGTGGTGAGCGCAGCAAGCCACCGTGCCCGAAGCGTGGCGAGCGCAGCGGAATTCATGTAAAGTAATTCGTGTCCGCTCGCCATGCTTCGGGCTCGGTGGCTCGCTGCGCTCACCACACTATCTAAAATCAGATGTATAAGATGTACTACGATCAAAAGATTGGGCGCCGTGCTAGGAAACAAGTAACAAATATTCTGAATGATTTATAGCACACTTTCCTTGACTGACAAGACCACACAATCGCTCCAAATGGAATAAGGTCCGGATTCAGAGATCTATGCAATAATGCTTGGAATGCACAAGTGCAGAATGGGTCTTGTGAGACCACTCACAGTGCTAAAGATGTAAATCGTGTCATTTAGCTCCCTCCTCGAAGACCCGCGAAATGCAAGATTTGCAGTGCTGGGAACTGGGCTTAATAACGTCTATATCAGTCCCCGCCCAACGAAGTGCTACTGACAGTCTCCTTTCTGGGCTTCTCCTGGAGAGGAGACTTCAAAAGTGGGCAACCCTGCTCTACAGTTACCAGCTGTAAGCATGCTAATGGCTGGATGGCAGATAACAGGTGGAGAGACACCACAGGAATTCATGACTTTTTTTTTTTTTTTACTTAAGTAGGGGCCTAAGAGCATTGCTTTGCCTAGGGCCACAATGCTTTTGTATTTTATACTGTGCATTACAATATGATCTGGGTAAGCACACAATATTATGCGCTGTTTTTATTTTTAAATATTTTTATTGAGTATATAAATGGTACAATAAATAAAAATCATCAATTAGCATATAACAGGTACATAATTGACAGGGCATCCAATGCAAATACAGCCCAGTACAAGGAAATGGCATTTTCCAATACAGTAGGATACATAATATAATATACTGTAGGAACATAAAAAGAAGTGGTTGTATAGTAACAACGCAAGTGGTCACCATATTATGCGGAATTATCAGAAAGGGGGGTTGTACTAGTTCTAGGGTAGCCATTTTTTACCATATAGACAAATGTAACAAATTGTCTAATATGGTCCTTTTCAAGATCTGTAAGGGAAATAACGTATGGCACCAAACTTTAAAGAATTTCAGTGCCCTTGATTCTATATCAACTGAGCATTCAATCCAGTCCATTTGAAAGAGAATCTGTAGACGTGGGAGCATAATTTGCAAGGGGAGTGTATCAGTATGTATCCATTTTTAAAGTATTTTTTTTTTTAGCAACCGCTGCAACCTTAGCTAGCAGGCCTCTAGGTGCTTGAGATGGAATAGTAGAGAGGTGAGGGGGGTAGATATTCCAAAATGCCCAAGAATCTGTTACAGTAAAAGGGATACATAATGTGTGGTTGATGTAGTGTTGTACATCTAACCAAAGGGATTGCACAATATCGCAGGACCACAAACAGTGATACATGTCGGCTTCTGGGATAGAGCATTTAAAACAATTGGCATTATCGGATATACCCATTAGATAACGCAGTTGGGGTGTATAGTAGGCTCTGTGCAGTAATTTTAATTGCATCTCCATGAATGAGGCAGATATTAGTTGCTTATTCAGTGTGACTGATGACTTAATAATTGATTGTATTGTAAGATCCGGAAAGGTCTTAGACCTACGAGTCAACCCTGTGGTAAACCGGGAGAGGTCTATTTTTATAAGGACATAATTGTAAAGTAAAGATGTGGGCATATGACCTCCCTTATGGTTGATCACCATAGTATCAAATGTTTTATCAGACTCCGCCGTTAAAAGTCTGAGGATGAATTTTATAACATAGCTTCGGGATTGGAAGTATGCAGACAAGGGTATGGTGATTAAGGGGTATGTTCCCTCAAGCGGGACAAGCTCCTAACCGTAGAGTGATCTTCTTCCAAAAATTTATAAATTGAGTCCCTGAAGGTGCCAACTAGTAAATACAGCATCAGGGTTTCCTCCCTAAAAACCAGTGTTATGAGTTAATGGTAGAAATATAGATACAGTAGTTGGGAGGTGTAGTCGTTTTCGAGTGGATCGTCAAGCTAAGTAAGGTAAGTAAATTAATGGGTTATTTTTCAAGTGTGCTGGGAAAGAAGAGACTGGAGTGTGTAGCAATGCATCTAGGGTGGTATTTCGGAGAAAGGATTGGTCAAAGGATCTGTAAGTATAGTTATCTGCATCCCCCACCCAGTCCAATGCATATCGCAAATTTGATGCCAAGGCATAGTCCTGTATGGAAGGCAAATTAATGCCCCCAAGAAGTGGTGGCTGTTGTAATTTCAACTGAGATATCCTAGGGCGCTTGACAGCCCATATAAATTTGACAAGTGCCCTATTGATACTGGGGATATCAGTTTTGGTCAATAGAAATGGAAGCATCTGGACTGGGTAAAGAAGTCGCGGGAAAGATACAATCTTAAATAGGTGATATCGGCCAATATAAGAGAGTGATAAGTGTTTCAATCTATCAAAGTCAGCTATCGTTTGGGAGATAAAATGCAAGAAATTTACTGAATACAAATCAGCGACATCCCTAGGAAATCGGATACCCAGGTATACTAAGCACCCAGAGGCCCAGCCTGGCCTCTGAGTGTAAGGCCAGTGCCTCAGTCTTCTGAGAGTTTACCAAAAAAACAGAGATATAACTGAACGTACCCAGAATGCTCTGCATGCTAGAATGCTCTATTGTCCATTGCTAATGTACAGTAGAAGGTCATCGGCAAAAGCTCACACCTTTACCTCAGTCCCACCGAGAGCTACTCCCCGCCAGGAAGCCTCATGAGAGAATGTGCGAATTACGGGATCTAGGGTCAAATTAAATAGTAACGGGGATAGGGGGCAGCCCTGTCTCGTCCCCCTAGATAACCTAAATGGTGAGGAGATTAAACCATTTACAGTAATACAAGCTTCCGGCAGAGAATAAAGCATACTAAAAAATGTTATGTAGTCTGGGCCAAATTGTTGTATTTGAAATACTCTTTGAAGGTGGGACCAGGAGACGCGATCAAAGGCCTTATCAGCATCGCAGCTCACAATAATAGCTGACTATTATGATACTTCCTAACAGTGTACCAATTGTTCACGCGTTAATATTTCTTAAAGTTCTTTTGTGTTTTGCACTACTGCAGTTCTTATGACAAGGGATAATACATCATTTTTGGTGCATCTGGATGATAGGTGGACAGTCCATATGTCGACACCAAGAGGTCAACAAACAGTAGGTCAACTGGTGACATGCACTAGGTCAATGACAAAATGTTGTCACCAGAAAAGGTTGACATTGGTTTTTAAGTAAAAAAAAAAAAAAAAAAAATGTTGGACTTTTTCATACTTTACCATCCCCATGGACTCCGATTGGAAATGTTAATGTGACGAGTGAGGCACTTTGCCCGAAGCACGGTGAGCGAAGCAATACACTAATTGGGGCCCCGTGCCGTCAGGTGTCAACAGTGACACACAAAAAATCTGAAAAATCATGTTGACATTATTATGCGTCGACCTTTTCATGTGTCAAACTTTTGCTTGTGTCTACCTTTTTTTGAACTTCAACCTTGTGCACGTCGACCGTCGAACTAGAAACTGGGGGGGGGGGGGTACATTTACTTAGATAGACTGTTACTCTGGGCAACCAACCAGAATCCACGTCTTATTTAGCACTTCTAAGATAAGAGATAAAATCTGATTGGTTGCCCATAGCAACATCCCATCTGAAATTGAACTCCCATCTTAGTAAATTTCCCACTGTCTATCTTTTGATCCACACCCTATTTTTTACTGATGTGAGCATTGCTTTGGAGAAGGCGCTAAGCCCCACGCACAATAAACCGCCGCCTTGGAAATGGTTACGTTCAGCAAATAACAGGGGTATAGATTATACACTGCACTGAGTAAATGGTCATAAACATAATAATATATAGCAATAAAGTTTCAGTATAAATTAACGAGGACTCTTTAAACTGTGAAACAGTGAAGCTCGGAGACATGGTTCCAGAGTCCAGCAATGAACACAGCCAGCGAATGCCATGTTTTGCTTTCTAATAATGTCCTTATCATGTTTTATTTTATTTACTAGATCGTCTGAATCATGCTCCTCGGTACACACAGTTTGTCATCGTAGTACTTTTAGTACTTTGTTTCTTTCTTCTTTTTTTTTTTACTGTAAGTCTATGATGTTGTTTTGTACTACACTAAGGACCTTATTCAAGTCCGTTCGGCCGGCCGCATGTGTTCGCACGCGTTCGCATGCGGTCGATGTTTAGTGTTTGCGGATGTGCATTTCTGTGCAAACACAAACTGTTTGCTGGGGGCACACACTTATCTTTGTGGGTGGAGGGAGGGGGGGGTCGGGCTCGTCCATTAGCATATGGGAATGCCCAGCCTTTCATGGGCGTTCCCATGAGAATGATCGGCGAAAGCATTTGATACTGTCCCACACAAGAGATTGATTAATAAAATGGAGAACCTAGGATTGGGTGAAAATATCTGCAGATGGGTAGGGAATTGGCTATGTAATAGAGAACAAAGAGTGGTTGTGAATGGTGCCGTATCAGATATGATACCGGTACTAAGTGGAGTGCCCCAGGGTTCGGTTTTGGGGCCCATTTTGTTTAACATTTTTATTAATGATATTGGGATAAGGTTACTCAGCAATGTATCCATCTTTGCGGACGATACAAAACTTAGCAAAGTCATCAATTCATCAGAAGATGTCACCATGCTTCAAAATGATCTTGCAATTCTAGATGAGTGGGCAAAAAAATGGAAGATGAGGTTCAATGTAGATAAATGTAAGGTTATGCACCTTGGGAGACACAACCAGTGTGCAAGTTACAACCTTAGAGGAGAGGAACTGGGTAATTCCATACTTGAAAAGGATCTAGGAGTCCAAATAGACAGCAATCTAGGATGTAGTGCCCATTGTAATGTAGCTACAAAAAAGGCCAACAAAATTCTGGCATGTATTAAGAGGGGAATGGAAACTAGGGACTCGAGGGTAATTATGCCACTATATAAAGCATTGGTGAGACCTCACCTAGAGTACGGAGTACAGTTCTGGGTCCCACACTATAAAAAGGACATCATAGAATTAGAAAAAGTCCAAAGGCGAGCAACAAAGCTTATTAGGGGAATGGAGAATTTAAGCTACGGGGAGAGATTAAGCAATTTGGGACTATTTACATTAGAAAAGAGACGTTTAAGGGGGGACATGCTCAACATGTACAAGTATATCAAGGGCCAATATAAGGAACTGTCACGCACCCTCTTTTCTACTAGAAAGGAATCTAGGACACGAGGGCATGAGTATAGATTAGAAGAAAAAAGATTTCATTCAGCTAGTAGAAAGAATTTCTTTACGGTCAGAACACTCAAACTCTGGAACTCTCTTCCCAGAGAGGTGGTAACGGCTGGCTCATTAAATGCGTTCAAGGCAAAGTTGGACAAACATTTACTGGAGAAAAACATCCATGGGTACAAATAAGAAATATAATTTGTCTGTAAAATACCAGAACCTACCAAATCAGCAATGGATATCTATACCAGGTTGAACTAGATGGACGCAAGTCTTTTTTCAGCCTTACCTACTATGTAACTATGTAACTATGACCATCGAAAGATGTGGGAGGGTCCCAGTGGAGCATGTGAATGGATGTTTATGTAAAACATTCATTCACAGCCATTGCGAATGTATGGGGTGGGCGGCTGTTATCACATGACATCACTGCCCGCCCCATTTTTGGCAATCTGTGGCCATCTGAAAAGTAAGTATGGATTTATTTTTCAGAGCGAAGGCTGCAGAAATCATTCAGTGGTATAAAGCTGGCCATGCATCTACAGATTTATTGTCAGATTAGACTGGTTGGAACAAAAACCTGGTAATATCTGACTGACAGTTTGTCAGTTTTCCAGCATTTCTAAGCAAATTGTCAACTGTCATTTGCTCTCATCCATTACCAGGTTTTTGTTCCAACCAGCCAGATCGGACGATACATCCGTAGATGTATGGCCATTTTAAGCTCCTGTGTTTCTCATTCGTGATTGGCTGCCAGGTTTGCCCAAAGCCAAACACTGCTGAACATGAAATCTGCACGGATCGGTCAGATCAGTCCAGTGCTTCTTTGAGTAAAGGTTAGAGAAAGGGTTCAAATAAAATATGAATAAGATTAAAGAGCCCCGCTTCTTTAATCATATGCTTGTTCTTAAAAACACAGGGGATGAATTGAGTAGTCCTAGTTCCTAATATATGGGGAAAACAACTTAAGGGTCCCCAGTATTTTTTAAACCAGCACTTGGCTCCACTACCCGAGGGGGTACTGGGGGTAATGCTACAGCCACAGAATACTGTAAACTCGTCCTCCAGCTGTGGCATCAGCTCCCTGGCTATTGGAGCCTGGTACTTGTATCAAAAATACCAGGGACCCCTATGTCCTTTTCCCCCCGTATTTTTTGAATCAAGACCAGTACAAGACCACGTTCATAGGACCTGAGGACGGGCAATAGACCGAAACATGTCGGAGGAATAAACACGTTTTTTGAATTGAAAATCCTCGAGTGCTGCCTGATCTATCCACGCTGTATAAGGACATCACAGTCCTGTGAGGAAGGCACCAGGTGTTACACTATTGACGACAGCGGAGTGCCGGGCAACACTGGAAGTATATATATATATATATATATATAGATAGATCAGAAGAAAACAAGCTGCGGCACTCAAGGGTCTTGTAAAAAGTCAATTAGCATTTATTTCATAAATGCGAAGAAATCCGACGTTTCGGGGATCAAGTCCCCGTTTTCAAGGTGTAGGTGAGACAGAGTGTAAGTGAATAGTGCTTACCTTTGTAGGGTGTCCCTCCCGCCATCACTTCGCCTGCTCCCGGTCTGCGCCGACGCTGGGACCGTCTGGCCGGAAGTTGCGCGGCCGGAAATGCTCTGGTCCACTTCCTGGTCTGCTGAAACGCAAGCCCCAGGTTGCCATGGTGCCAGGGAGACCCGCTCCCTTCCTGTGCTGCGTCTGTCAGATGTCGGGGATGCAGGGTCCGTGACGGGGTGGGTCACTAAAATAAATAATATTATAACGTGCTGTATTGATGTAGCTCTGTTCGTAGAGCTATCCTATGGTGATTACATTATGTGCTGTGCAATATACGTGATCCAGTCTGTAAAAAAACATGTGCTAAGTGTAATAAAAAATCAAACAGTGAACATGACATCTATATGTGAAGTGGATTGCGTATAGTGAACGGAATGTAAGTGCCCAAAGGCATTACTATAGGTGCGTATTGGAAACATAAAATACATATTAAGAGGACATAAGCTGCTTAGAGGAACACATTTAGAAAGAAACACATATACGTAAACAAGTGGACAATGACTGTAAAACAAGGGGGGGGGGGGGAAGAGAGGGACCTCAAATGAGGAAAAAACAGAAAGCAGAAAAAAAAGAGAGAGAAAAATAATACAATAAGAAAATAAGAATAGAATAAAATAACAATACATGTAAAAGTAAGAATGGAAATAAAATAAAACTAAAGGAAAAAATAATAATAAAAAAGAAGAGAACGGGGAAGGGCAGAGGTCGGCAATGTTTCTGTTAGTTATCTTCTGGGGTTGGGGAGGACATGTGTATGTTGCCCAAATTCCTGGGACCTGGTTGCTTCATCTTGACATCCCTCTTTTGCATGGGCTGTGGCATCATATCTGGTGGGGGCTGCTGACATATGTCAGACTTAGAGTCCTTCTATTGAACGTCACAGGGAAAGCTGTCCCCGGCTCTCACCCACTGTTGTTCCTGATGACTGGTTCATTCCATCACTCGTATCATGTCCCTAGTTGGAGGCGTTCGTTTAGTCCCCACGGTTTCATGGATCTCAGCTTATGTATCCACCTTGTCTCCATATCCAATAACTTATTGTTCCTGTCCCCTCTGCGTATGGACAATGGAACATGGTCTATGGCCATATGTTTTAAGTCGCCCAACTTGTGCTTCGCTTCAGCAAAATGCTGGGCCACCGGTTGTTCATGGGTCTTGCCCCCAAGTGCGGCCTTGATAGAGGATCTATGCAGGGCCATCCTGTCCCTCATGGTCCTTATCGTCTTGCCCACATAGATTTTGGCACAGGGGCATTGGATCACATACACAATATGGGTAGACCTACAGTCCAATACATGTTTCAAGGGGAAGCTCCTTTTGTCAGTTGGATGAACATATTCGCGACCCACAATCATGTGCTGGCACGTGGTGCACTTAGGACACCTGTAGCATCCTGGTAGTTTCGTTAGGAAGTTTTTGGGAGCTGTGTTGGTAGAGAATCCAGTGATGTCACTGTGGACTATTATGTCCTTGATGCTGCGCCCTTTCTGGAAGCATAGCATCGGTCTCTTGTTACTGAGGCTGGGCAAACCCCTGTCAGTCTTCACAACCGGCCATAACGCCCTGTTGGCCATAGACAAGACCGCGCTGCTGGTGTTCAATTTGGTTACCATGGGCACCGTATTCTCTATTTGCTTCTTCCCAGTTGACTTTGGGTGCAGCAGGGATTCTCTGCTCATCTCTAGCACCTGATGTTTCTGGATTTCCATTGTGCTCCTGTCGTAGCCCCTTCGTTCAAACTTGGTCATGAAATTCTCCAATATGTCTGGTAGTTCTGACGGTTGACTGACAATCCTAGCCGCTCGGATCATCTGGGTTTTGGGCATCGCTTTCTTCAGAGCAATTGGATGGAAGCTATTTGCTCTCAGTATGGTGTTCTTGTCAGTTGGCTTTACATAGAGTGTGGTGTCAATCACACCCCCTTGTAGCCTAATCAACACGTCCAGGTAATTGATGGAAGATCTGGAACTCTGGACCGTCAGCTTGATCGGTGTTCTTGTCAGTTGGCTTTACATAGAGTGTGGTGTCAATCACACCCCCTTGTAGCCTAATCAACACGTCCAGGTAATTGATGGAAGATCTGGAACTCTGGACCGTCAGCTTGATCGGAGAGGGCTTCTCGTTTATTTCTTTTACAAGAGATGTTAGCTCTTCTTCGCTCCCCCTCCATAACATAAACAGGTCGTCTATGTACCTGGTGAGTAGCATTATGTGTCCTGCAGCATTCACATTGTCATGGAAGAGTCTCTTTTCGGCCTCGAACATGTATATATTAGCGAACGATATTGCACAGCACATAATGTAATCACCATAGGATAGCTCTACGAACAGAGCTACATCAATACAGCACGTTATAATATTATTTATTTTACAGTGACCCACCCCGTCACGGACCCTGCATCCCCGACATCTGACAGACGCAGCACAGGAAGGGAGCGGGTCTCCCTGGCACCATGGCAACCTGGGGCTTGCGTTTCAGCAGACCAGGAAGTGGACCAGAGCATTTCCGGCCGCGCAACTTCCGGCCAGACGGTCCCAGCGTCGGCGCAGACCGGGAGCAGGCGAAGTGATGGCGGGAGGGACACCCTACAAAGGTAAGCACTATTCACTTACACTCTGTCTCACCTACACCTTGAAAACGGGGACTTGATCCCCGAAACGTCGGATTTCTTCGCATTTATGAAATAAATGCTAATTGACTTTTTACAAGACCCTTGAGTGCCGCAGCTTGTTTTCTTCTGATCTATACAAATATTTTCCGGAGGGCACCGGGGCACTACCGTTTTGGGAGAGTGCCAGGCAGACCAGCAAAGTATCCAGGAGCCAGTGGGGTTCACAGGAGCCGGGGCACCCCATCCTTTTCATAGTGTTTTTACCATCACAAGTAAGGTTATTCCTCTCACAGTCACTGCACGTGCACATAAGGCTAAGCTGCCAGGAGGAAGAGAAAGGGGGAAGCACGCTGCACTCCATTAAAGCACACACTTTCAGTGTAGCAAGCATGTCTACGGCACAGGCAGGAGGGAGCGGTGTTACACATCCTGACACCCCAGGCTTTGCAGGGATTGCAGTGGATAAAAGGGAGTTCTACAGCTTTTCGGAGGAGGACACAGGGAGAGTGCTATTCCAGCTGAGTATGTCCACTATGGATGAGACACCAAGCTTGGATGCACTGTATCGACAGTGGCTCAAGTTGCGCAAAAGAGAAGTGGACTTCCTGCTCCACCGGGTGTCATTGTCCGACTATCATAGGGACAAAATGATACCCCGTGGGTTTAGAGTCAGAAACGTGCCGACCATAGGCCGTTACAACCCCGAATTCTGCCGGAAGTGGCTAGGGGTACTAAACAAGTGCAGCCACGATCTGATGCTGCTTCTGGTGGAGGAGTCGGGGAGAGAGTTGAAAGTGAGCAGAGACAACCTTACCAAGTTTGAGGCGGCCAACAAGCATCTATTTGAGCAAGATACTAGCCAGGACTGGCTAACTAAGTTACAGGAGCAGGTGGAGAGTTACCAGAGAGATCTTCTGAAATTCAAAAGGGGCAAATACACCACTGTGAAGGAGGACTATGAGAACAACGCTGTGTATAGATGGCTGTCGGGGGTGAATGACCCAGGGAGCAACCGAGCCAGGCCACAGAGGCAAAGACCTTTTAGGCGGGCCAGGAGTGCCGCCAGCAGGAGACCAAATGAATCTTCAAACAGCGATAGCGACTTCCAAGTGGAACAAGACACCCCCACTACCAGTGTCCCTTTAGAAGTGCAGCCGGGGAGCACCAAGAAGGGCGGCTCAAGAAGAGGAGCAGGCCGACCACCCGTAGGGGTGGCCAACACACGCGGCTCTCTAAAAGCCAAGGGAGGGCAGAGTCAATAGTCTACAATCTGTCTTCACGGTCCTTCAGCAAAACAGAATTAAGTGTGCTAGAGCTTGGCCTATCTTTTGTACAAACCACCCCCTACGACGACCTCAATTGGAAGAAAGAGCTATATAAATTTGGCCGCACCCTTAGATTGAAGGAGCACTTTCAAAACAAACCGACACCCACCTCACTTGAACCACATCAAGCATTCATCAGGAGCCACAGCCACTCATCTTTTGATCCGCAGTCACATAATGCCTCTATAGCCACATACCTGAGACTTATGGATGCCTCTGTGGAAAAATACACACAGGCACCACATCCCACCCATAACAACTTAACTAAGAGCCAACAACTGGCCTTAAAACAGCTGGGCAGCTATAAGGATGTGACCTTCAGGACGGCGGACAAGGGTGGGGGGGTGGTCATTCAGGACTTGAAGGACTATGTGGGGGAGATAGAACGCCAACTATCGGATGTTCTGGTCTATGAGGAATTACCAGCCGACCCCACTGATATCTACAAAAGGGGCCTGGATGATCTCCTACGGGAAGCTCATCTGGAGGGCACAATATCCACCAAGCTGAAAGAAGCATTGACCCAGGAGCACCCAGTGGTGCCAGTTTTCTTCACGGTGCCAAAGATCCACAAGAGCCTGGAGAGACCACCCGGGCGCCCCATCATTAGTGCGCGTGGCTCCATCTTTGAACCAGTATCCCGTCTACTCGACAATATTGTACAGCCCCTTATCTTGATACAACCCAATTACATTAAAGATACCACCACGTTCCTGAATGTACTGGCTAATTTCCACACCGTTCCAGAAGACACCCTGCTGGTGACAATGGATGTCACCAGCCTGTATACATGCATACCCCAGGAAGAGGGGTTGGATGCGATGAGGGACTTTCTGCTGAACAACAGAATGGAAAGTCTGGACCTGACCCTTTTCATGGACCTTATGCGCCTCACCCTAACCAAGAACTACTTCTTGTTCAACGGCAAATTCTACAGACAGCGCTCCGGATGCGCGATGGGGAGCTGTGTCTCCCCTTCGTTCGCTAATATATACATGTTCGAGGCCGAAAAGAGACTCTTCCATGACAATGTGAATGCTGCAGGACACATAATGCTACTCACCAGGTACATAGACGACCTGTTTATGTTATGGAGGGGGAGCGAAGAAGAGCTAACATCTCTTGTAAAAGAAATAAACGAGAAGCCCTCTCCGATCAAGCTGACGGTCCAGAGTTCCAGATCTTCCATCAATTACCTGGACGTGTTGATTAGGCTACAAGGGGGTGTGATTGACACCACACTCTATGTAAAGCCAACTGACAAGAACACCATACTGAGAGCAAATAGCTTCCATCCAATTGCTCTGAAGAAAGCGATGCCCAAAACCCAGATGATCCGAGCGGCTAGGATTGTCAGTCAACCGTCAGAACTACCAGACATATTGGAGAATTTCATGACCAAGTTTGAACGAAGGGGCTACGACAGGAGCACAATGGAAATCCAGAAACATCAGGTGCTAGAGATGAGCAGAGAATCCCTGCTGCACCCAAAGTCAACTGGGAAGAAGCAAATAGAGAATACGGTGCCCATGGTAACCAAATTGAACACCAGCAGCGCGGTCTTGTCTATGGCCAACAGGGCGTTATGGCCGGTTGTGAAGACTGACAGGGGTTTGCCCAGCCTCAGTAACAAGAGACCGATGCTATGCTTCCAGAAAGGGCGCAGCATCAAGGACATAATAGTCCACAGTGACATCACTGGATTCTCTACCAACACAGCTCCCAAAAACTTCCTAACGAAACTACCAGGATGCTACAGGTGTCCTAAGTGCACCACGTGCCAGCACATGATTGTGGGTCGCGAATATGTTCATCCAAATGACAAAAGGAGCTTCCCCTTGAAACATGTATTGGACTGTAGGTCTACCCATATTGTGTATGTGATCCAATGCCCCTGTGCCAAAATCTATGTGGGCAAGACGATAAGGACCATGAGGGACAGGATGGCCCTGCATAGATCCTCTATCAAGGCCGCACTTGGGGGCAAGACCCATGAACAACCGGTGGCCCAGCATTTTGCTGAAGCGAAGCACAAGTTGGGCGACTTAAAACATATGGCCATAGACCATGTTCCATTGTCCATACGCAGAGGGGACAGGAACAAGAAGTTATTGGATATGGAGACAAGGTGGATACATAAGCTGAGATCCATGAAACCGTGAGGACTAAACGAACGCCTCCAACTAGGGACATGATACGAGTGATGGAATGAACCAGTCATCAGGAACAACAGTGGGTGAGGGCCGGGGACAGCTTTCCCTGTGACGTTCAATAGAAGGACTCTAAGTCTGACATATGTCAGCAGCCCCCACCAGATATGATGCCACAGCCCATGCAAAAGAGGGATGTCAAGATGAAGCAACCAGGTCCCAGCAATTTGGGCAACATACACATGTCCTCCCCAACCCCAGAAGATAACTAACAGAAACATTGCCGACCTCTGCCCTTCCCCATTCTCTCCTTTTTTATTATTATTTTTTCCTTTAGTTTTATTTTATTTCCATTCTTACTTTTACATGTATTGTTATTTTATTCTATTCTTATTTTCTTATTGTATTATTTTTCTCTCTCTTTTTTTCCTGCTTTCTGTTTTTTCCTCATTTGAGGTCCCTCTCTTCCCCCCCCTTGTTTTACAGTCATTGTCCACTTGTTTACGTATATGTGTTTCTTTCTAAATGTGTTCCTCTAAGCAGCTTATGTCCTCTTAATATGTATTTTATGTTTCCAATACGCACCTATAGTAATGCCTTTGGGCACTTACATTCCGTTCACTATACGCAATCCACTTCACATATAGATGTCATGTTCACTGTTTGATTTTTTATTACACTTAGCACATGTTTTTTTACAGACTGGATCACGTATATTGCACAGCACATAATGTAATCACCATAGGATAGCTCTACGAACAGAGCTACATCAATACAGCACGTTATAATATTATTTATTTTACAGTGACCCACCCCGTCACGGACCCTGCATCCCCGACATCTGACAGACGCAGCACAGGAAGGGAGCGGGTCTCCCTGGCACCATGGCAACCTGGGGCTTGCGTTTCAGCAGACCAGGAAGTGGACCAGAGCATTTCCGGCCGTGCAACTTCCGGCCAGACGGTCCCAGCGTCGGCGCAGACCGGGAGCAGGCGAAGTGATGGCGGGAGGGACACCCTACAAAGGTAAGCACTATTCACTTACACTCTGTCTCGCCTACACCTTGAAAACGGGGACTTGATCCCCGAAACGTCGGATTTCTTCGCATTTATGAAATAAATGCTAATTGACTTTTTACAAGACCCTTGAGTGCCGCAGCTTGTTTTCTTCTGATCTATACAAATATTTTCCGGAGGGCACCGGGGCACTAACGTTTTGGGAGAGTGCCAGGCCGACCAGCAAAGTATATATATATATATATATATATATATATATATATATATATATATATATATATATATATTGTGGGGTTTTAGCATCAAATGGGTAGGCACAGGTGAGGATTTGGCACAGACTTAGACAGTGACATCACGGCTTGGGTCCAAAACAGGGCTTGCCTGAGTTTTATTGCAGCACTCAGAGCAAGAAACTAACAACAGCCTTTACACTTCAGGCAAAACAGAAAACAAAACCTGCTCGTCTGAGCTCTAACTAAACAGAATAAACGTCCCTCTCTATACCAGGGCCACACTATGTGACACTGGACACACACAGCAGATATAGATCAAGTAATGCAGTACTTACAGCCTTGTCTCTCTCTAGCAGCAGCTTACTGCCTCCAACACCCAGGGAGAGAGAGAGAGCTCTAAGGAGAGGGCTGACTCCTTTTTAAAGAAACAGGTGTTCTCCTGATTACCAGCCCAGGACAGAACACCCTTTGTAAGCCGGAGCTTACCACACAGATTGAAATAGCCTGCAGTCTATATGCCATAAGACAGGATTCTAGGGGAAAAGTACCTGCCGTCTATGACTTTCCCTGCCACTGTCTTACATACCCTCCCCCTCTGTTCGAACCTGTGGGGTCGGACACTGTCTGCCAACTGGCAGTATGTTCGGGATAGGGCATCGGCATTACCCTGAAGCCTTCCTGCTCTGTGTTCCACTGTAAATTTTAAATTTTGCAAATTGAGAAACCATCTCATGACCCTTGCATTTCTCTCTTTGGCTTGGTACATCCATGTAAGTGGGGAGTGGTCAGTGATTAATCTAAAGGAGCGTCCTAAGAGATAGTACTTTAGGGATTCAAGGGCCCACTTGATTGCTAAGCACTCCCGCTCGACTATACTGTAGTTTCTCTCCGTAGGTGTGAGCTTCCTGCTCAAATATGTTACCGGGTGTTCCTCTCCACCAACTTCTTGGGAGAGGACAGCACCTAGTCCCACATCAGAAGCATCAGTCTGTACGACAAACTCTTTTTTAAAATCTGGAATGATCAGGACTGGTTGATTACAAAGGGCCACTTTTAATTCTTGGAATGCCCTTTCAGCCTCTGGGTTCCAGCTGACCATAACTGCCCTACCTCCTTTGGTAAGATCAGTTAGGGGCGCTGCCATGGTTGCAAACTGGGGAATGAACCTACGGTAATACCCCAGAATTCCCAAAAAAGCCCTGACTTGTTTTTTTGTCGAAGGACGAGGCCAGTCTTGGATAGCCTCCACTTTATTTATTTGTGGCTTTATTATACCTCTCCCGATAACATACCCCAGGTCTAACATTTTCTGGACCTCCCCAGATATGGCCTGTCTACGCGCTTCTGGTACTCTATAGGGTTTTAAGCGTACCCGAACTCCAGGTTCGGTGACAATGTCATGTTTTATGGCTGTGGTGCGCCCTGGAAGTTCTGAGAACACATCATAATTCCTTTGTACTAACTCTTTAGTTTCCTGCTTCTGGGATTTGGACAGGGTCTCTGACACCCGCACCTCTGGGCTATCACTAGAGGGGGCACTTACAGCTGTCAGAGTCTCTCTGTCTTTCCAGGGTTTAATTAAGTTCACATGGTACAACTGTTCTGGCTTCCGTTTACCTGGTTGATACACTTTATAATTTACACTTCCCACTTTTTTATCTACCCGATACAGTAGATCCTGGTTAATGGCCATATTTGGGAACTCTTTGTCAGCATTGGGGTATTGGGGCTCACCATTTATGACTTTAGGATTTTCCCTAGCTCTTAATAAGGTGGGATCTCTAAGTGGAGCAGTCCCAAAATTATCACGTGACATCTCTAGCTCAGGCATGTCACACGCTTCTTCCTGCTCCTCAGCTTCACCTGCAAGAACAGCTAGGGGAAAACGGTCAGATTCAATAGTGGTCACCCCTACCGTTTGAACCTCAGTATCCTTATCAAAAGGCTCAGGACTAATCACAGGGCACACATTCTCATTATTAACATCATTTCTAGTGCAGTGTACATTCTGTTTCCACAAGTCCCAGAACAATGGGAAGTCTCTTCCCAGGATCACACTATGCATCAGGGTCTCTACCACGCCCACTTCATGGGACACAGTTCCACAAGTACTCTTTAGCTGGACTAAAGCTGTGGGATACTCCTTGGTGTCCCCATGTATGCACAAGACCAGTATGTAACGTCCTGTGAGTGTCCCAGGGTCTACCAAGCTGGCATGGATGAGAGTAACTAAACTCCCAGAGTCCAGTAGAGCACTCCCGGGATAACCATCCACCTTTACATGACATATTTGCTGTCCAGTTTCTGACACAGTCTCAGCAGAGAAAACAGAACGTGCATATAAAGAGCTTCGCCTGGCTGTATCACACTCCATTGGCTCAGAAGTAAGGGGGCAATTGGCAGCAATATGCCCAGGTCCATGACAACGCCAACACTGTATGCGGCCCCAGTCTTTTTGCGACCCAGGTTTGGACCCTACTGTCCCTTGGGAACGCCTCTCCACTGTTTGTTCCCCATCTAGGCCACCTCCCTTTACAACATTATTCACCCCTCTAGTAAACGGAACAGTCTTACCAGATGATCCGGCCGATTTGCTGTTCTTGAGGGTGGAATGTCCAGGAGGCACTTCTTGGATTAGATTTTCAGTAGCTCTGTACCTCTCAACCAAGTTGACAAGCCCCTCGGCATCATTAGGGTCGCCCTGACCGACCCAGCGCTGAACCTTTGGAGGTAAGGAACAACGATACTTGTCCAGCACGACTCTCTCCACGATCTGCGCTGGTGTAGACTCCTCTGGCTGTAGCCATTTCCTTACCAGGTGGACCAGGTCATACATTTGGGACCGCGCAGGTAACTGTTCAGAAAAAGTCCAGTTATGCACCTTCCGGGCACGCACACTCATGTTTACGCCTAAGCGAGCAAGGATCTCTCCCTTGAGTTTCGCGTAGTCGTTAGCATCCTGCTCACTCAGATCAAAATACGCCTTTTGTGGTTCTCCAGTTAGAAAAGGTGCTACCACACCTGCCCATTGATCCACGGGTAACTGTTCACGCTCTGCTACACGTTCAAACACCGCAAGAAAGGCCTCTACATCATCCGTGAGAGTCATCTTTTGCAGAGATTTCTGTACTGCAGCCCGTGTGGTTGGAAGCAAGGGTTGGGGTGTTTGCACACTCTGCGCCACACTCTTAGCCACATTCTGTATTTGCTCTTGTAATTGCAGATTAATTTGCTGCTGTTCCTTTAAGGCTAGTCTGTTGGATTCAAGCAGCAAAACATTGGTTTCAGCCTGGGCACGCATGGCCTCCTCATGCACCTTTTGCTGATATGCGTTTGCCTGCCGCTGCAGCTCATTTGCCTGCACCAAGTGTTTTAAAAGGTCCTCCATTTTAACAGTCTCCTGTTGCAGTGTTACAGCAGCCTTCAGCCAGGACATGCAAGTATCAGCGCACTCCAGACACTCACTTGTGGCTGGTTGCCTTTAGCAACAACTTCCAGCTTGCTGTAGCAAAAGTCCTATAGTTCGATGTATGTCTCTTTAAGTGAGATGCTTGCTCGCATTCTCCACCATATGTGGGGTTTTAGCATCAAATGGGTAGGCACAGGTGAGGATTTGGCACAGACTTAGACAGTGACATCACGGCTTGGGTCCAAAACAGGGCTTGCCTGAGTTTTATTGCAGCACTCAGAGCAAGAAACTAACAACAGCCTTTACACTTCAGGCAAAACAGAAAACAAAACCTGCTCGTCTGAGCTCTAACTAAACAGAATAAACGTCCCTCTCTATACCAGGGCCACACTATGTGACACTGGACACACACAGCAGATATAGATCAAGTAATGCAGTACTTACAGCCTTGTCTCTCTCTAGCAGCAGCTTACTGCCTCCAACACCCAGGGAGAGAGAGAGAGCTCTAAGGAGAGGGCTGACTCCTTTTTAAAGAAACAGGTGTTCTCCTGATTACCAGCCCAGGACAGAACACCCTTTGTAAGCCGGAGCTTACCACACAGATTGAAATAGCCTGCAGTCTATATGCCATAAGACAGGATTCTAGGGGAAAAGTACCTGCCGTCTATGACTTTCCCTGCCACTGTCTTACAATATATATATATAAACTTGCAGAAGGTGATCCGGAACTCCAATAACTTTGTATACAACAGCGGGTGCCACAGCCAAACGACAATACAATTCACAGATGGGACCTTTGGTCCCATCTGTGAATTATATATATATATATATATATTTATAATATAGAGCAGGGGCCAGGCACTCCCAACGAAGAAATTACTGTAGCCGGTGCCCTCACAAGAAGGTAATACAAGGAGCAGAGGTGCGGCACTCTCGGCGTAATAAAGAGGCAGGAGACAGTTCCTTTACATCAACGTTTCAATTTCATTTACGAAAATTCATTGATAGAGGTTATTCTAGAAACCACCTTTTGCAATGTAAAACCAAAGTCCTGCAGATGGATAGAAAATCCTTAATGTACACTGCTAACCCTAAAGACTCTGATTCGTCCCGCATCCCATGGGTTACTCGATATAATGTAGAGTCTAATACCATTACTAAAAATGTGAAAAAATGCTGGCCGATCATTGAGAGTAGGGATGCCAATCCTGGGGCATTTTTTCAATCCCGGGATCCGGGATTGAAAAACGCTCAATCCCGGGATTCCCGGGATCCCGGGATCCCGGGATTGGCATCCCCAGCAAAAAAAACCCCATTTTTAGCATAGTACCCACCCCGGCCGACCCGCACATCTACTTACATTAGAGTGCGGGCGGGCGGCCGGGAGTGGGTTTGGAGGTGCACAGTGCCTCCCGGCAAGTGCACCTCCATAGAAGACGGCAGGCGGGCGGCGGAGACGAGGCTGGCAGGCGGAGGCGGGCGGAGTCAGGCCGGCGTGCTGTCGGGAGGCGGGCAGGCGGAGGCAGGCCGGCGGTCACTGGTGACGTGTGGCCTGCGCAGCGTGACCTCTACTGTCACGCTACGCAGGCCGCACGCCGGGTCAGGCTACGGGAACAGCCGGGCAGCGTCTGAGATAGTGCTCAGACGCTGCCCGGCATTAGACTGCGCATGCGCAGTCTAATCCCGAAATCCCGGGATTGGATTCTCCAATCCCGGGATTGAAATCCCGGACTTTTTTAGGCCAAATCCCGGGATCCCGCCGATCCCGATCCCGGGATTGGCCACACTAATTGAGAGCGATCCCTCGCTACCTTTCAAAGAAAAACTTATTATGCCTTGTTTCTCTCGCGGCCGCAATTTAAGAGATCTTCTCGTTAAAACTGATGTTCAGATTAAAACATCTTCCACCAAAACTACATTTTTGGGTGGTACTAAATTTGGCTGCTTCAGATGCACATGTACAGCCTGTCAGTTCATGCTGACAGGTGATACATTCAATCACCCGCATTCGGGAAAGAGCTATAAAATACGCCATCATTTTGATTGCAATTCATCGTTCGTGGTCTATGAGATTATCTGCCCCTGCAGTTTAGTCTACATAGGAAAAACCCAACGCAAAATTAAAGAACGCATCGCACAACATCGTAGCTCTATTCTCTCAGCCATTGAGAAAAAGCAAAGCGACCAACCTGTCGCAAGACATTTCCTCCAATTCAATCATCCTCTTAATAGCCTCAGATTCCGTGTCATCGACTGGGTACCCCCCTCTTTGCGGGGTGGTAACCGTCCCCTGAAATTGCTCCAGTGTGAAGCAAGGTGGATTTTTCGCCTTGATGTTGTATCTCCCAGAGGTTTAAATGAACAGCTTAACTATAATGTATTTCGCTGACTTCTTATGTCATTATACCACATCTTCCATACTGTGTATTTGTGCATTTGATGTATGTTACGTATATTACTCCTCTTGTTACTCTTTTTATTATTTTAACAATGCCTCTATACCTTTTTCTTGCAGTTTCTGTATGTTCCCGTTTTTTGATTACATGTTTGTTACTACGGTGATGGTTGCACGTTTTGGGATTGGTGGAAATACTCCCAGCCCGATGATGTCATCATTGCTAGCCCGATAGGCGGTGTTACACGAGCTGGCCTCATTCACATGGTGGTGATATGTTATATAAGGTATGTTCTGTATGTTATGTTTATCCTGATGAAAATTTCGTAAATGAAATTGAAACGTTGATGTAAAGGAACTGTCTCCTGCCTCTTTATTACGCCGAGAGTGCCGCACCTCTGCTCCTTATATATATATATTTATATATAAATAAATATAGGAAATAGAGGAAATCCACACACAATTTAAATGTTCATTCACTCCAAGGCACATGACCATAACATAGTATATATCCTCCCTCAAATGTACTATATATATATATATATATATATATATATATATATATATATATATATATATATATAGTATATTTGAGGGAGGATATATACCAAGTTATGGTCATGTGCCTTGGAGTGAATGAACATTTAAATTGTGTGTGGATTTCCTCTCTATCTATCTATCTATCTATCTAGATGACATCTCATCTTGGACAGTATATTTTTATATTTGATGTGCACCAGAGTCAGCTGTGGTTTATCCGGGAGTGCCGGTCTCACTTGGTCTATATCTATCTATCTATATATATATAATATACAACTCTTTCAAAGCTACCCTAGAGTGCCGCTTATTCTTTAACAGTTATTGATCTATCTCTGAGAGGGCACCGGGGCATATTGCCAAAGATAGGAGAGTGCCCGACCGAATTCATCAACTATATACTTCTGCACCTTGATAAAGAAGCCGTAACGGCTTAGAAACGTCAGTGATTTATCCAGTCTCCTGGTGTCATTTTTGTTCATCGAGTGCCGCCGTCTCCTACATCATATATATATATATATTAATATCAGTTAATTTAGTGTGTGCAGAGCCCCTACAATGTCTGTTTAAACAATGTGGTCACAAGCCATAGGGCACCCCAAAACTAGGAAAGGTGAGTGTCGATGTTTAGTGTATATATTGTTTATTAGATTAATTTTTTAATTAGTCTTATTGTGGTCACATTCCTCATGCACCCAGTATTAGCCTATAGTGCATAGCTTATGTTAGCCATTTCCCTAGATGATTAGTGACAGGTGTGTTGGTAACTGCTCATCTATAAAAGCATAGTCTGCTGTGAACTTTAGACCAGATAGCATGCCTGGAATCAAACATTGATGTCATAGCTAGAGACAGGATTATATGCATTCGTATATTTTGCCCATTTTCACTGGTTATTGCATATTTTACCTAAAATCTAGTGATGGTGCATATTTTAGGACCCACCAATTTTCCACCCACGAATCACAGCACTGATTTGCCCTCCTGCTGGCCAGGTAGTGGTAGAGTGTGCAGGCCGGGCCAATATGTGCGCAGTGTGGGGGACATTGCTCTAGGCTGCCAATCTATTTTAATAAAAGTCAGTCGGGCGGGTAATGCCACAAAGCTCCTGAACCTTTGCCTGCCCCCGGCCTGGGACTTTGCGCCAAGAGAGAGACTTCTGCAGCAGAGGAGGTGGGTGGAAGGATTGTGACATCAAGCGGCGCGGAGGAAACTCTGGGTCACAGTGAGTATGCGGCGCAGGGAGAAAGCCTTCCACTGCGCCACTTTCACATGCTATGCTGACATTTGATCCATCGGCGCTGGAGATGAGGGTCTGTGTAGTTGATAACAGAAGAGCCTAGGACGCTGCAGTCTGATGTAGCAGCCTGGAAGAAAAAAAATCCTGTGTACAGCACTAAACATCTGCAGGTGCTGTGGGCCTATATTTGAGGTTTATTTGCAACTAATAGGATGCTGATTATTAAATAAATAAGTTAAAAATTACTTTTTTTTATTATTTAATGTAGCATATTTTAACACTTTTCATGCATATTTTAAATATTTTTCATGCATATTTGCATGCATATTTCAAGCTTTTTATATTGCATATAATCCTGTCCCTAGTGATAGCTATGTGTATTTAGCCATTTTGAGTGATAGTGTTAGGACCTGCAGAAAAAGTGGGGTCCCGTGAAGGGGGCTGCAGGCTTAAATGCATTGATCAATTCATGAACTAAATATCCACTATTTATTAATTTCAGTTAATTTAGTGTGTGCAGAGCCCCTACTATATATATATATATATATATATATATATATATATATATATATATATATATTTACATACCTAGTGTACACCGCAGCTTCGGTTCTCTTGTTCAGTAGAAAAATCCATGGAGTACCTGTAAACCCAGCGTTTTTCTTGCCATGCAAGAGTTCATAGCGAAACGGCCTCGCGCACGTGTACTGTGAAGCGTACACATGCGCAGTGTATCAATAATTGGCCACTGTGCGAATTCACAGCTGTGAAATCAGGTCTGAATCAGGCCCTATATGTGTAGTGGCTCTGTGTGCGGGGAATGTGGCCTTGGTTCCACTGCCAACCCCAATATTATCTTATTTTGAAATTAAATTTTCCTTTCACCGGTGCTAGCAATAATGACAATTAGTGCCCCCCTTTCTTAAAATATGGACGTACAACAAATATCCATTCTACTGTTGGCATCTTTATATTGCGGCCCATAAAGTCACAGGTGAGTGAATTGGCAGTGTGTTTGTTGTAGCTAGATACTTGGATCTAATGTCTGGAAACAAACATTGGTTTTTCAAGAGCATAATACTACACTGCTTTGCATGGATAACTAATCTATTTAATTGCAGTCATTAATTGGCATCATATTAATAGATATCCCATAATGGGGTGTGTTGTGTAACTGATGCTGGTCTGGCAGAGGAGGCTTTGTTGTACACTTACATCATCTTAGCTCGGGCGAGAACAGTGGTTTAGAGAGTGTCATACAGTACTACTCACTACTCACCAGACATTTTGCAAGTGACAGACATGATATAAATGTATTTCCAGGTAATTTTGTGCATGGAATCCAAATGTAACAACAGAACTTGATATCATGTAAGGATTTTGAGATATTTTGATAAACTAATACTAAAATATTTAATCACAATGAGTGTTTGGCAAGACTCCCTTCTGCCAGTGCTACAGACTGTCATCAGCATCCTCCTCCTCACATACTTGCCTACTCCCCATCCGACATACTTGCATACTCCATCCAGCGTACAGTACTTGCATACTTTTCATTGCGCATACTACTCTCCATCCCACATAATTTCCTACTCCCCATCCCGCTTACTTAAACATAGAAACATAGAATTTGACGGCAGATAAGAACCACTTGGCCCATCTAGTCTGCCCCTTTTTTTAAACATGTTACCTCAAACCATATTTGATCCTTATTTTTTTGTAAGGATATCAATATGCTTATCCCAAGCATGTTTAAATTGTACTACTGTATTTGCCTCTACCACCTCTGATGGGAGGCTATTACAGTTATCTACTACTCTTTCTGTGAAGTAATTCTTCCTCAAATTTCCCCTGAATCTTCCTCCCTCTAGTTTCAGTGCATGTCCTCGTGTTCTGTTGCTCCTCTTCCTGTGAAGAATGTCTCCCACCTGTACCTTGTTAAAGCCCTTGATATATTTGAAAGTTTCTATCATGTCCCCCCTTTCCCTTCTCTGCTCTAAAGTATACATATTAAGATCTTTTAGTCTTTCCTGGTACGTTTTGTGATGTAGGCCATGCACCATTTTAGTTGCCCTTCTTTGTACAGTCTCTAATGTATTTGTATCCTTCTGGAGATATGGCCTCCAGAACTGAACACAATACTCTAGGTGAGGTCGTACCAATGACCTATACAGTGGCATTATTACTTCTTTCTTTCTACTGCTGATACCTCTCCCTATGCAACCAAGCATCTGACTTGCCTTCTTCATTGCTTTGTTACATTACCTACCTGCTTTTAAGTCCCCTGAAATAGTAACACCTAGATCCCTCTCTTCCTCAGTAGTTTCCATTATAGTGCCATTTATAATATATTGAGTCTTTGGATTTCTGAGACCCAAGTGCATGATTTTGCATTTTTTGGCATTAAACTGTAGTTGCCATTCTTTTGACCATTTCTCTAAACTACCTAGATCCTCAATCATTTGTTTTACCCCTCCTGGTGTGTCTACCCTGTTGCATACCTTTGTGTCATCTGCAAAAAGGCACATTTTACCCTCAATTCCATTTGCAATATCACCAATAAAGATATTAAAAAGCACCGGTCCAAGTACAGATCCCTGGGGTACTCCACTTGTAACCTTTCCCTCCTTTGATTGTACTCCGTTTACTACAACTCTCTGTTTTCTGTCCTGCAACCACGCTCTTATCCATTCAACTATCTTAGAATCCAATCCCAGGCTTTCAAGTTTATTTAACAGTCTGCGATGTGGGACAGTGTCAAAAGCTTTACTAAAGTCTAGATAAGCTACATCTACAGCCCCACCTTGATCTATTACTTTAGTCACCCGGTCAAAAAAGTCAATAAGATTTGTTTGACATGATCTTCCCCCAGTAAACCCATGCTGTTTTGGATCCTGTAAATTGCTGGTTTTGAGATATTCTACAACTCTTTGTTTTAAGAGTGTTTCCATCAATTTCCCTACTACTGATGTAAGGCTCACTGGTCGATAGTTGCTTACCTCTTCTTGTTTCCACTTTTGTGCAGTGGGACTACATTCGCTGCTTTCCAGTCCTCTGGGATTACTCCAGTAGCTAGTGACTGGTTGCATAATTCTGTTATTGGTTTTACCAGCTCCCCTTTAAGCTCTTTTAGTATCCTTGGATGTATCCCATCTGGCCCCATTGATTTATCCACTTTCAGTTTTGAGAGTTCTGTAAGGACTTTCTCCTCTGTAAATGTACTTGTCTCTCCCTCAGTTTTCTGACTATACTTGCAACTTAACTGTGGCCCCTTCCCCTCTCTTTCAGCAGTGAATACTGAGCAGAAATAATTATTAATATTATCTGCTATTACATTGTCCCCCTCAAGAAAACTTCCACTCTCTGTCTTCAGTCTAATTATTCCACTTTTTGTTTTTCTCCTTTCACTTATATACCTAAAAAAAGTTTTCCCCCCTTTACCCACTGACTTTACCTTCTTAGCCTCCTTCTGTCTAACAAGATACACCTCTTTGTCCTCATTCTTCTGCGTCTGCTTAAATTTCTTAAAGGCCAATTTTTTTGCTTTCACAATACTTGCTACTTCTTTTGCAAACCACAATGGCTTTCTTTTTCTTGTGTTTTTCCTAACTCTTTTGACACAAAGTTCTGTTGCTTTTAGAATTGCACTTTTTAATTTTTCCCACTTATCCTGCACGCCTTCCAAGTTCTTCCACTCTGCCAAAGAATCCCTTACAGAGTTTCCCATCTCTACAAAATCAGCCTTCCTAAAATCTAACACCTTTCTTCTCCATGCAAGTAAGCGGGATGGGGAGTTCGAGGGGACGTGGAATACATGTAAAGTAATACGCGTCCCCTCGCGGGGCACGCTGCGCTCGCCACGTTTCGGGCTCGGTGGCTCGCTGCGCTCGCCACACTATCTAAAATCAACTCCACGCTGACGTGGATAGTGGGGGCATGAAAAGGTCGGAGGACGCGTACCGCTGTGTTCGCCACGCTTTGGGTTTGCGCTTCGCCTTTGCGTTGATAGTGGGGGTGGTGTGGGGGTGCATTTAACATTGTAAGCACCCATCAGGGTGCTTGTACAATTAAAAAACGCATTGCATGCATCGTATGCGGCTATATGACATGCGATGCGATCAGATGCCTTAAGATGAACATCGGGGGCGCCGTGCTAGGAAACAAGTACCGTTTATTTTGGGTACACTTCCTTCGTTGAATGGTAGTTGGCTCCACCACCCATAACAGAGTTGGGGGAAGCAGTATCATCACCCAAAAATTGGGTGGGTAGTCAATTTAGAAGATGAGTGGGTACCCTTGACACTGGGTATGATAAAGTTGCACACCTTGGGCAATATCCGCTTACAATGCTTGTTGTTGATTGTAATTGTGCATTGTGGATTGTGCTGATTCTGGCCGTCGCTACTATGCCAAAATACTTTCCCTTAACTATAAATTGAAATAAATAATCCATTTTCTGGGGTGCCGGATGACTGCCCAATGGGGGGGGGATCCCGGCGGTCAGTATTCCGACTGCCGATGCTCCGACAGGGGGGATCCCGAATGACAGGGTTATTCTCCCTTGTTGGGGTCCACTACCTCCATAGAGGGGGAAAAGAACCCGTGGTGAGCAAAGCGAACCTCCAAGCCCGCAGTGTGGCGAACGCAGTGAGCCGGCAAGGGGCTCCTTTGCACTCGCCCCCCTGTCAAAGCACCAGCAGTCAGAACTCCAATGTCGGGAAACTGACCATCGGGATCCCCCCTGTCAGTCCACGATACCGGTTTTTTGGAACCTTTCTCCGCGTGCACAAGTGATGCAGCATTCTCAAGGGGTGCTGGGAGGAATATGATTGGACAATGCACAAAGTGGAGAAAAACTCTTAGGCTTTTATACAGCTTCTACAGAGCAACACCACCTGGGCTTAGTTAGTATATATGGGAAATTAGGTAAAAATCCTGAAAATGTTTTTTTTTTCCTGCATTTTTCCCTTTCTGGTATATTCCCTTTTACTTTTAGCCCTAAATATTTTTCTCTACTCATTTAAATGATCTGCACAGGGTTTTTCACTGTAAAGTGTTCATAGCCTAAACAAGATACGTAAGGTGGATAATCATAAAACCCGACTACAGAATATATGATTTCAATAACACAAAGGAACACTGATCCATGAAAATCGCATTCTCGTAAGGTACTTATTCAAATACTTACGTAATACTAAAATAAACAAATAAAGCACAGCAGGTAATAATAACACACACACATAATCCCACAGATAAACAAAGTTACTAAAAAGGGAATTTTTCTCTGAATGGGCATTTCTTCCTTTAACAAGGCACTTTGACTTTCATGACAATGGCCAGTATTCAATGCTCCCGATTCACCGTTTTTTTCCCGGCGAATCGGGCTGTTTTCACTCCTTGCGGTGAATTTTTTTCACTGATATGATTTACCCTATTCAATGTTCACTGTTCGCCGAAAGTGAACAGTGAATGCCGGCCAGTTCTCCGTTTCATGCTCGCTGCGATTCGCTGGTGTATTTCAATGGGGTTTTCACTGGGATTCGCCGAGACTGTATTCAATGCTAGGATGGCGAATTGCTTTCAGCGTGATTTTTGCCATGATTTACCATTTTGCATTCGACATCTTTTTAAGGTGAACTGGAAAGTGTTCTTTTAAAATAAAGGGTTTTTTTTTTTTTGGTGTCAAAAAAATCTGATTTTTCTTTCTGTAAAGTGGCAAGCTATTTTCATTCATGAAGCACATAAATTATTTAATTTTTATTTTGAGACACAGGTTCAGGGACATTTGGTAACCTGAGCCCATACCTCCCGATCGCAGCATCCTGTGGTCAGTCCGGAGGTTGAGCGCGCGGGGGGGGGGGGGGGGGGGGGGGCGCATACAGCCTCCGGTGCGTCCTGCTGTACTATGCAGACAGCATCGGAGGCGGAGTGGAGGTTAATAAATGACTGTGTGCTGCATCCATTCACCTCACGGACGAAGGCTGGGGGGCAGTCAAACAGCTTTCCCAGGTGCTGCGCTTGCCCCTAACATGTCAGATCGCATCACGGGGAGTCCCAGTTTGCAGATTTCACGGCACCCGAAGATGATGTCATCTCAAAGCGCTGGTTTAGGACCCACCTCCGCTGACGTCACCCGCTTCTGCATCCCACCGGGTGGGAACAGGTCACACCCGGGTTGGAGCCAGATCGGGTGCAACTCTGCATTTTGGTGTAAAAGGGGTATTATTGAAAGTCGGCATTTAAATACAAACAAAATTGCATGACAATAAAGTTCATTCAGTCTAATGTTATTCATACGGCACCTATTACTGCCCGACAAACATATGATTTGGGAATGTTGGCAGCTGTGAAATGTGTTGAGTTGTTTTAAGTCCCATTTCCTCCTTGGCACAAATACTCGTTAGTCCTCTAAGATTAATTGATTATAATGTAAACAATATTCAAAACATAATATTCTTTCATAACACTCCCAACTCAGGGCCTGATTCTGGTTCACTTGTAAAAGCAAACTCCTTCTGTAATGGACAAAACCATGCTGC
Source organism: Crinia signifera (assembly GCF_055691185.1). Lineage (NCBI taxonomy): Eukaryota > Metazoa > Chordata > Amphibia > Anura > Myobatrachidae > Crinia > Crinia signifera. The sequence continues at coordinate 67,755,188 of NC_139217.1, forward strand.
ACTGCGGGTGGGGCAGATGTAACAGGTGCAGAGGGAGTTACATTTGGGTGGGACATTTTGTTTCTGTGTAGGGCAAATATTGGCTGCTTTAATTTTACACTGCAATATTGATTTCAGTTTGAGCACACCTCACCCTAATCTAACTCTCTCTGCACATATTACATCTGCCCCACCTGCAGCGCACATGGTTTTGTCGATTAAAGAAGGAGTTTGTTTTTACGAGTGAACCAGAATCAGGCCCTTAACCTCTATGAGCCAGATGACCTCTCCTTTCTACCCTGCCTATGCTTTATTCATGTCGCATTAGTTATGCAATTATGTTGTCGCCTGTATGTTAACATATTTTGCTATATTTGTACATTTGGGGTGTCAGCTGCAGCCACCTTTGGGCATATGTGACTCAACAGCTCTAAGAATCCCAAAGCTTATCAGCTTGCACAATTTCTTTTAAAAGCATTTTTTCTTAAGTCCAAAACATACATGACAAGATATTGCTGCATACTGTACTTGCCCACCTTTGAAAACTAGTTTCCAGGAGATTAAAGTTGGCAGTAGAATTTCGCACATCACCCTGTTGGGGGGTATGTGCAATGCTCCACCCAAACGGCGTGTCAAATTCCATATATGGCATTAATGCTTGGTGCAAGATATTTCTGGGATGCGGTCATTTGGTCTACAGCATTATGGTAGACAGTCATTAGGTCGACACCATTAGGTCGACATGGTAAAAAGTCGACATTGGTCTAGGTCGACATAGGAAAAGATCGACATGGTTCTAGGTCATTAGTTTGACAGCTCATTAGTTCGACAGATCATAAGGTCGACAGTCAAAAGGTCAACATGGGGGTTTTCACAGTTTTTTTTTAGCTGAAATGTGCCGACGGGTGGTATTTAATGCCCTACCATCCACTAGGGCGTGATGGGAGAATAAAATAGTGTGCCGAGCGCAGCGAGACACATTGCAAGCGCACAAGGGGATGTGGTGCACTTTAAACTGTGTCCATGTCAACTGTGTTGACATTCAGGTAAAAAAAACAGTGAAAAACCCCAATGTCGACCTTTTCACTGTCGACCTAGACATTGTCGAACTAATGACCTGTCTAACTAACGACCTGTCGAACTAATGACCTTTTGACCTAGAACCATGTCGACATTTTCCCATGTCGACCTAGACCCATGTCGACCTAATGGTGTCAACCTAATGACTGTCGACCATCATGCTGTAGACCATATGATCCCAACCTGATATTTCTATATTACATTATTAACTATATATTTTGGGAAATTTAGCAAGTATTGAGAATAACATTGCTGCCTGCAATATTGGGTTTATTTGTTAGCAACTATTTTTCTCAGTCAGCACGATAAACATGATAATAAGTGTGACGCCTATGCAATACATTCCAAATGCAATTTAACATTGTGTACGTTCTCACTTCTATGACTATTTCATGGTTAAAAAAAATGCATTTTGAAACTCTGCGTTGTCATTTTTGTGTGTTTAACTAAAAAGTAGATGGGCCAAGTGGTTCTTATCTGCCATCAATGAGCACTGTTTGGTGTTACATGCTACATAGATGGACTTTTGACTGCCGAAGGAATGCATTTTGACAAGTTCGGATCCCATACACCACATACTGTAGTAGTGCCTCTTATTCACATTACATCTGACAGTAGTATCCCTTATTTATGTTAAGCCACACAGTAGTACCCCTTATACATGTTACACCACACAGAAGTGCCCCTTATAAACATTTTGCCACACAGTAGTGCCCCTTATACCTATGCCACAGCGTAATACCACTAATACACATTAATGTACAGACTGGAGCCCATAATTCACATGCTATTCAGTACTACGCCTTGCACATTATGCCATACAGCAGTGCCCCTTCCACATTATACTACATAGTAGTAGTGCCCCTTATACATGCAACACACAAGTAGTAACCTTTACACATAATGCTACACTGTAGTGCCCCTTACACAATATGCCACACAGTAGTAGTACCCCTTACACATTATGTCACACATTAGTGTCCATTACACATTATGCCTCACAGTAGTATTATGGATTTTGCTGAAAGGGGATGCCGTACTACTATGCCGCATCTGTATGGATTTCCATGTCGCATCTGGTTGAGAATCTAACCACATAAACCAAGCCACGGAATTTGCAAACAACTTTTGCACTTGAATTGCATCTTATTCACATCAATATTGTGACAAAAGTACAATGCCCAAGTTCCCGGGAAACTGTGGCTAGCATTGCATGCAGCAAAAGGTGTACAAGTGATATAATAACCTGGATGACTTGCAACATTGTGCTCTTTATGTGAATTTATATCAATTACTATGTAACAAAAATATGCATAAATCATGTAAAGTAATCCGTGTCCACTCGCCACGCTTCGGGCTCAGTGGCTCGCTGCGCTCGCCACACTATATAAAATCAACTCCACGCCGACGGGGATAGTGGGGGTATGAAAAGGTCAGGAGGATGCGTTCCGCCGCTGCTCGCCACGCTTCGGGTGGCGTGGATAGTGGGGTGGTTTCAGGAACACATTCACAGCAGCCATACAACCCATCTGAGACAGTAATGTGGACACATGTTAAAGTCAAACTGTAAATTTAGTGAATAATGATTAAGATAATGAGTACACAAGACATAAGCAATAGCAAAGATAATGATTAAATATAAAATATAACAAGAATCACAAATACATAAAGAACAGTAAAGATAATAATAATAATAAGTATGAAAAAAAGCCAGTCACTAAGAGGGCACTGCAGTACCCTTCGGCAGGAGGGTTATTGCATATAAAATCCTTTCAAAAGGGTTTTCTACACCCACACTTCTCCACATAAACTCCTGCAGATAGGGATTTAAGTGCTGTCTTGCAGTGCCTCTGTGTTTCTTGTTGCGCCATTTTGCGGCCCCCCACATCCTTTCAATATTCTGCGTGTGTACCCCAGATTCAGGGTCCACAAAATTGTATCTGTGGTTGACCCTGCAGTGTTCGTAGCCGGCCGTCTGTAATTCCTCCGTCTTATATGCCCTCCAGCAATCACTGTATATAATGGAGCCGAGGGCAAAATTCGCAGTGATGGCAGCCATAAGGGTGGTGGTGTCTCTCCTTTCGACGGCTGTGAGGAAGCAGGCCTTTATCTCCCTGCATATGCCACCGAACACCCATTGCTGGGGCAGCATCCTTCCGACTGCATACTTTCTTTTGGAAAACAGGGCCTCATCGACCTCCACTACCAGTCCAGGTCCTCCAATTTGGGTCTGGGGCTGAGAGAGAAGATCAATGGTGCAGGCCTCCCTCATAAGTGCGTTATACTGCACCGTTGTCTTTATCGACTTCTGTAACCCCCTCTGGCAGTAGACGACACTAGTAAGTTCCTGTGCCCAGGAGTACAGAAACCGTATCAGGGTGACGAACGGCAGCCGGCATCCAGGGTACCAAAGGTCTGCTCGCACAGTGACCTTTCCACGGCAGGACTTGATGTGGCAGTTTAAAGTGAAAGTAAAATCTGTCACAGCTCAAAGTGAAAGTACATACTGTAGCTCAGGTCTGAATTCGCTCCCCTGGCTGATGGTGTGGGTTTACGCATGCGCAAATATGCCGTTGTGCAAGCCCCCAGAGCAACTGCCTTCAGCGATTTTCACAATTTAAAAATTCAACATTTGAAAAGTAAGTATAGACCATCGAATGATTTCTGCTCTGTGCGTCAGTGGATGTGTAGGCATGCTAGTGCGGGGATTAGCTGGGCGGGGGGGGGGGGGGGGCGGGCTTGCGTTGGGTGGTTGGCATGAATATACACTGCCTAGTGAGCAGGTCTGAATCGGGCCCTTGATCTCAAGGTGTTAGCATAGGCGAATCTAGGGGGTGGTCCGGGGGTGCACAGGACCACCCATTAGCCCATTTTGTAGCTGAGGGATGGGGCTTTCCAACGAGCCCAGCCCCGTGTCTCTAGCCCCCTGGGAACCGGAGATACGACCAGGCAAAGTTGGAACATTTTCCCTATAGGATAACATGGGACCCGCTAATTACGACCCCCACCCAGTTCAACGGCTGCCAGTTCCCCCTTCGGCATCACTGAAGCTCGAGGTTGATCTCAGTCGAACCCAAATTGCTGGGCCTTCAATCTGATGCCAGGCTGGATTCATATGGGTTAATTGGTTCCAGGGATATTGAGGTTAAACCGTTTTTTTTTTTTTTTCATTTCTTAAATGTAATTTCATGACTGTTTATGTTCTTTGAGGGCAGATTTCTCTGTAACCAAACAGCCCAGTTTCATGGGACCAAAATCATTCGAAGCCAACTCAAAAGTTCTTCAATATGATACTGGTCTCATGTAAATGGGTCAGTTGGTTCCGAAGATATAGCTGGTTGGTTAAAGGGGGTAGGGAGAGGGGAGTGGTTGTCTCTCCCCCTCACACCAGAAAATGCAGGGACTAACTAGGCTGGTGTATAAGGTGTCAGCCTGGGAATGTCCCTGCATGATCCTGGGACCATATTCCCGGGTAAATCCCTGAATTTTCTGTTGTGAAAGGGGTATTATTTCAAACAGCCGTGACCTGTAGTGCTCTGAAATTCAGCCGGGCAGCCCCCTGCTCTCTGCCAAGCTGTCAATGACTGTCACCCCTGCAGCTTCCACTCCAATTCTTCTTCCCGCTTTCACCTCAGCCTCCCCCCCCCTTTAATCATGTGGTGCCGGCGCCCGGCGTGCTCCCCCGACATCACGCACAACAACAGCGCGCACAATATTTCAAATGTCCACTTGGCTAGAGGGGACACCAGGAGGGGAGTGGGAGTGTGCTCTGCGCTGCGCTCTGCTCCTCTCCCCATAGAAGCAGCTGCACTGCTCTCCATCTCTCCCTGCAGCAGCAGCAGCGAAGGCCCATATAAAAATTTACAGTAAGTGGCACTTTTGGGGGCATTGCTTAAGGGACGCTACAAGTAGCGGTATGTGGGTGTGCAGCAGCATGTGTAAGCGGCATTATGTGTGCTGCATCATGTGTAAGGGACATTATGTGTGCAGCACCATATGTAATGGGTACTATGGTGCGCGGCATCATGTGTAATGGGTACTATGGTGTGTGGCATCATGTGTAATGGGTACTATGGTGTGTGGCATCATGTGTAATGGGTACTATGGTGTGCGGCATCATGTTTAATGGGTACTATGGTGCCATCAAGCAAGAACCCCCTAGCAATGAGCACGTAGGTAAGCAGCACTTATGTGGCAAATATGTAATGGGCATAACGGTTTGTTATATAGTATGTAATGGGCATCATGATGTGTGGCACAATGTGTAATGGGCATTATGGTGTGTGGCTTTATGTGTAAGTGGCATTACGGCGTGTGGCTTTATGTGTAATGGGTATAACAGAGTTTGCTAAAATGTGTTATGGGCATTACTGTGTATGGTCTAAAGTGTAACACCACACCCCTTTTTGTGATGCCACGCCTCCTTCCCACGAGGCCACACCCCTTTTTGGCGCGCGGCTACGCCGCGCTAAGGTCCCCCTGCTGTTATGTCTAGATTTGGGACCACCCATTACCATAATTCTAGATTCGCCTATGGGTGTTAGTGCTAGCAGATCCAGTCTGGCCGGGATACGGTCACTAGTTCTACAACAACTAGGTCAGCAAGCATTAGGTCGACACCACTAGGTCAACATGCATGAAGGTCAACATTACTGAAGGATGACATGCTGTTAGGTCGACAGGGTCATTAGGTCGACAGGGTCTTTAGGTCAACATGGGGAAGGTCGACATGGGGTTTTTCACTTTTCTTTAGCCGACATGTGCGGACATGTGCCGACAGGCGGTATTTTATGCCATACCATCCACTAGGGCGTGGTGGGAGAATAAAATAGTGTGCCGAGCATTAGCAAGGCACCGTGCCCGAAGCATGGCGAGCACAGAGAGCCATGCAAGAGGACGCGGTGCTACGTTTTTAGTGTCCATTTTGACTGTGCCGACGTTCGGGACAAAAAAAAAAGCGGAAAACCCCCATGTCGACCTTTTGACTGTCGCACTTCCCCATGTCGACCTAATAACCCTGTCGACCTAACCCCATGTTGACCTTCAGTCATGTTGACATTCATGCATGTTGACCTAGTGGTGTCGACCTTATGCTTATTGACCTAGTTGCTGTCTATCCAATGATCCATACCCGTCTGGCCACTGACAGCCTGAACCATGCATTCATAGCATGGAGACAGTGGAACTTGCTACATAGACAGCCGGTGAGCTGTCGGAAACTTGATTCATAAAAGAAAAGAAATACAACATACGAACCGGACGATCATTGCTCATATAACAGTTTGCTATTGTTTTTGTTCTATTTGAAGTCATTCCACTGATTAGAGTTTATTTTTGGTGTTGTTTACTTCAGGATTGTAAGCTGTCCTTATGATACATCACTTACCTCAGATACCAGAATGAAAACATGCTCTCCTCTGCACATTTCGCACATTCTAAAACAAACTTTTTGTCGCCCAATAAACCAATAAAATGCAGCGAATAGCAGAAAAAAAAAAGACGTCAATTATTTGTCTTCCAAATTCTTGTGAAATCGTCAGACATGTTGCAATATTATTACACGGTCACTGGTGTAGTGTTGAATTTCCACAATTGCTTCATGGGTTATAGGGTGAGCTGATAAGCCTCCAGCAGGACACTGCGTGCTCTATTCTCTGAGGTAAGATGTTTTGTTCTTTAAAATGAAATTAAAGTTTTTTCTTTTTAAATGTATTTCGTGCATTTGCATATTGAATATAAAAAAAAATCAATAAAGCACAATCCAAAATTTATGTAGTACAAACAGTTGTCAGTGAGTTATGTTCATGAGATTTTACTTGTGTAATAACATAATAGGAGGTATCAAATAAGGGCGGTTTTCAGAGGGTAAAAATAAAATGGAAAAAGAACGAGACATGTTAAAGTTTGGTTCAATCGAATGTTAAAAGCTATATATTGGGACTTTGGGCCTTATTCTAGTTTACTCTTTCTGACAAAATCCTTCATAGATGGACAGAACCATGTGCACTGCAGGAGAGCAGATGTAAAATGTGCAGAGAGAATTAGATTTGGGTGAGTTATTTTGTTTCTATGCAGGGTAAATACTGGCTGCTTTATTTTTACACTGCACTATAGATCTCACTTTGAAGTAACCTACCCACATCTAACTCTCTCTGCACAAGTAACATCTGCCCCACCTGCAGTGCACATGGTTTTGTCTATCTAAGAAGGAATTTGTCAGAAAGAGTGAACTAGAATAAGGCCCTTATAATTACACACACAAAGTAACAAACACTCAACAATAAATGAAAGGCTATTTTGTGGAGATAAAGATGAAAGTAATAGAATAATATGGATGAAACGAGGACGGGCCTCCTTTCAGTGTGCAGCTATAGCAAATTGAGCTGTGTGTAATATGTGTAAGGCAACACAACCACTGCAGTGGGTGTATCAGCTACGAGCCACCGCAAAGTGTACCCTAATCATGGCAAGTGCAACAGTACACTGAAGGTGCATACACTGAAGGTGCATACACACTGGGCGTTTTTCCCCAGCGTGTATGCAGAGTGATGATGGTGAAAATTGCAAGGAATTAAATCGCTCAGTGCATACACACTGAACGATTATTACCTGTACAATCGATTTTGACAGGGGTAGACGGCTTTCCATAGCAGGACGCTATGGAAAGCCATCCACTCGGCTGGTAATTCCAGCAGATTGACCAGTGGTGGCCAGCGATGATGCGGGAGCGCACATAAGCACTCACCGCTCATCACCGGGGCATACACACTGGGTGGTTTTGAGTTAAAGCAGCTCAAATTACCGATAGTGAGCTGCTTTCAGCTCAAAATCACCCAGGGCCTTATAGAATGTCCATTTCGATCTATGTCAACATAGACACCCCAAAAAATAAAAAATAAACTGAAAAACTCGTGACGACTTTTTTCCCAGGTCAACCGAACTTTTGTTTGTGTCGATCTTTTGACCATAGCGGCCTAATACATGTCAACCTTTCTTCGACAGTGGTTGACCTAGACACTGTTGATGAAACGATCCACACCTCACTCAGCAGTGGGTCTCTTGGTAGAGTTGAAAAAATCAGCATGTTACATTTGTCTGAATGTGATGGGAAAATGTGATAAGTGGGCCTTCAGTTCAACAAGTGTCCTGCGGGGTCAAGGAGAGTTGAATTCTGAAACTTGAGGGATAACTTGAATCTGAAGCCAGCTAGCAGCAGGAGGTGGAAACTATGCCGCAAGTTTTTGTAAATGGGAGGAATAACAATATTTAGTGATAGACTCCCATTCCCAAGAATTGTTTGAAAAATATCTAAGGACATAGGGCAGGAATTTGTTGAAAAGTGGGGATAGTCTATTGACTGCACTTACGTAACTGAGAAAGCAAATTCTCTTTCAGTCATTCATTGAATTAAGTCAGTTGTCTGTCTGACTTTTCTGCCTGGAACAAATCTCACTTTGGGCCAGATGTACTAAGCTTCAAAAGTGATAAAATGGAGAGTGATAAACAGCCAGCCAATCAGCTCCTAGCTGCCATTTCACAGACTGTGTTTGAAAAATGTCAGGTAGGAGTTGATTGGTTGGCTGTTTATCACTCTCCATTTTATCACTTTTGAATCTTAGACGACATATATATATATATATATATATATATATATATATATATATATATATATATATATAAATAGATGATCTTACTCATGGTAGGTGCCTCAATTGATTTCCAAGATGATGCAATGAAGGGACACTTACTGTACAGAAAACACGTCAAAAATAAGGTATACACTGGTTCAGATGTTGGCAGTGTGGCAAGTCTATGTTTTAAATTGCCATTTCAAACCCAGGCTCACTTCTGTCTCTTCTTTTCTTCTTCGCCCTACATCCTCTTTATCCCCCTCTCCCTCTGTTTAACCTCTCTTCTTTATCCCCCTCTCTCCTCTCTTTCCACTCTTTTTTGGGGAGACTGGTGATTATATATATATCTCCACCTAGTTAAGCACCCCACTTTTTTCCCTATGGGGGCCATTTGGTCAGTCCCGTGCCCGAGAATTTGTTATGGCAGCCCTGCCACCAGTTATTTTAATATGTTTTACACATAAGCAGCAAGTACCTGAAATAACCTGAGCCATGTACATGGTATGGAAATCACTGTACACACACTCAGCACAAGCAGTACAAAAAATGTATTACCCAGAGCCACTAGCACTTGGAAGAATTATTAGATATAAAAACAATCCACCTATTAGGATGTCAATAAAGGGAGAGAGAAATGCACTGGGATATGCACTGGTATACTCAGCAGTAAAACTAAAATAATAGGTGTTTTCTATAGCAGTATACTTGTACAATTGTGAAACACAGTATCCAAGTACCTACTATAGTACAAAAATTGATCAACATAAAAAAAGATGGCCCTGATTTATAATATCTGAAATGATTGGATACCCTGATGCATTAATGATTTACTGAATCATGGATGATTCTGAATTCTGGGTACGAGTGGCGGTTGGGAAGTCAGAAGACCAACATTGGCATCCCGATGATCAGATACTGACAATGGGCAGGATGCTGTAACATTCGCGCCCCCGGTCCGCCGCATATCTCCGGCTACCGCGGAGATAATTATCGCATATGCTGTAACATATGCAATAATTATGGCAAAGGACAGCTCTTGCGTTAAGAGTTGTCCTTTGCGATCTGGCCGGCATTGTGCAGCGGGTCCCGGCGGCTCCCCACTCCCTTCCTTACCTGGCGTGGATGCTGCTGCCGGGTGGCCTCTCCTCCTCCTCCCTGCACCCAGAAGAGGATTACAGTGCATGGAGGAGGAGGTCACAGGTCTGGGCAGCACAGCTCTGTGTGTGTGTGTGGGGGGCGGTGGGGGTCAGTGCGGGGCGCGGTGGGTTGCGGTAGAAGCCCATAGGCTTCTATGGGGCATCGCCAGCGGTAACCCGGCGCGGTGGGGGGTTTTAGAGAATCCTACAATGCGGTAAAAACCCAGATAACGTTTAGAGAATCTCCCCCCTTGTCTGGTAAGTATAATTACCTTCTCCCCCTTACCCTCCCTTCCTAACGCCTATCCCTCCCCTCCGCAGACTTTTATTACCTAACCCTAACTTTCTCCATAGCCTAACTTTAATCCCCCCCCCACCCCCAGTGCCTAAACCGAACACCTCCATCAGCCTAATGCTAATTGTCCCTGGCACGCTTACGATCAGGATGTCGGCTGTTGGATGTGGGTGTCAGCATTTCCAGTCAAGTTTATCTGTGGCGGCGATGTTGTGGCCGCCGGTCAGGATTCCAGCGCCGGCATGCTAAATGCATCTGATACCGACACCTGATTAAGTATCACACACTTTGCAAGAATAACATAAAGTACATGTAAAAGATGAAAGCAAAATACTGTAGCGGGATCAGTTCAAATCTATGTTACTGTAATTGAATTACGCTTCTGTTTTTGTCATATAAACCTGTTGATTGGCTACTTTTACAGGCAAACATATGTCATCTGAGGCTTTGTCTACAGAGACTACATTATATATATTTGCTTATTTCTATTGACATTTCTAGAGCAATTTTAAGTATTCAGAATGCAACAAAATTATATTATCATCATAACTGGCAACTTGTCCTCTCAGTGTAGTATATAGCTCTGTATACAGTGTAATAGGTTTTTATTATGCTGAAGTCATCGTTGATTATTGTTCTATGGAACATAAAATATTTATATGCTGGGTCATCTCAGTCAGCCCTTTTGTCTTTCTCTACACTCTTCTCTACTACTGTGTTCCATCCCCAATTTAGATGACTCAAAGTATTGGTACAGTCATAGGCAGATTTAGGAGTCTGGCTGCCCCGAGGCACAACATTATTAGCGCTCCCATCCAAAAAAAACAGGAAAAAAAACTGATTTCTGTCATTGTTCCCCCCCATAGAATGTACATCCCTATAGTACAGATGGAGCCTTCTTCAACTAGCCTTCTCTGGAGAGACATGGTGATCCCATGCATTGATCTGTTCCAGCTGCGTTTCGTCTCCTTGCATCATGCAGGGAAGGAAGCTGCCATACAGCCCCAACAGGTGCCGTCCCAGGGCACATGCCTATTGGGAAATCCGGCACTGGGACGGTACAGTATTAGTGTCATATAGAAATGAAAGTGTTTAACATTAAACATTTTCTATCAGGAGTGATCCTTGAAGGGGATGTGGTCAGCAGCGTCGTAGCTTTGTTTGGGGTGCCCCCCCCCCCGCCGTTAATGGGGGGGCGCCCCTCTCCCCGCCCCCCCTCCCCCATTGCCGCATGCTTACCTGTCCGCGCGTCCCGGCTCCCCTCCTGGCTTCAATAAATTCTATGCAGACAGACCACAATAAAATGGCCGCCCCCATACCGCAGACAGTTTCAGAGAACAGTCTGCTTTATGGGGCGGCCATTTTATCGTGGTCCGTCTCCATAGCATTGGTTGAAGCCAGGAGGGGAGCCGGGACACGCGGACAGGTAAGCATGCGGGGGATGGGGGTCGGGGGGATTACAATAGCACCGCAGCCCCCCCGGCGCCCCTATATGCACAGCGCCCTCCCGCGACCGCGGGGGCTGCGGTGCTATAGTTACGCCACTGGTGGTCAGGATCCTGATAGTCAGATCCCAACAGTCAGAATAAGAAATAATGGAATCCCTAAAGTCAGAATCCCGCCAGTAAGTGCTGGGGTTAGACATTAAAGGGAAGATGAGGGTTAGGTTGTGAGAGTGGGGATGTTACAGTAAAGCTGGTTTCACATTGCAAAAATCTGCTTTCAACTCATTTTTGTAAACGTGTCTTAAAATGGGTCAAAAGCCAGTTAAACCCCTCTCATATTGCATGTTGTAAAGGTATATTGCAGTTTCAATACCATTTTTGTACCTTCAGATTCAACCCGTTTCACCCATAGAAAGCCATACAACATCATTTTAAATGTTTTTTTCCTGCTTGTGGGCGGGGATCATGCAGGGAGATAACCTATCACCCTTGTGTGGTTACCATTTGTAGCAAATACTGTTTCTGAGCTGTTCAGACTGCAGGGAAAATGGCTCAGAAAATGTAGGATCCTGCTTTTAACACGTTTCAAAATACCGGTATTCTGTAACCGGTAAATTGACAATGGAGCTTTCACACTGCAGCTGTTCCCGTTTTAAAATGGTAAAAAAACAGCAATATACCGTGTCAAAGCTGCAATGTGGAGCTGGCTTCAGGCTGCAGGAGGGGACGGTTAGGGTTAGGCTGTGGGAGGGATGAGTTAGGGGTTAAATACTGGGATCATCAGGATTTTGACTTTTGGGATGTTGCTCTCGTCGGCATGCTGACCGTCAGGATACAGACTGTCGGGATTTTGTACCCAACCCATTCTAAGAATATGCACTTTTGGCTTAATTTTCCCTATTTGTGTAACAATCTAAAACAACGAGTATGGTTGCTTTATTATGTTAAATAATAAATGTATAAGTTACCTCCTTTTATATCACAAATACTGCTAATTTTATGTATGCTAATTTTAGTTGGTGAGTGACTTTGGCCCTTATTCTGGTTCAAAAGCAAAGGCAAATTCCTTCTCAAATGGACAAAACCATGTGCACTGCATGGGGGGCAGATGTAACAAGTGCAGAGAGAATTAGATTTGGGTGAGTTATTTTGTTTCTGTGCAGGGAAAATACTGACTGCTTTATTTTTACACTGCAATATAGATCTCACTTTGAAGTAAAACTCCACCCAAATCGAGAGAGAGAGAGAGAGAGAGAGAGAGAGAGAGAGAGAGATTGATTCTGCTTTCACAGGTGTTCTCCATACATGATCAAAGCCACTGAGTCTCTGTCTGGAGCAACAGGCACATCTCTAATACATACCCATACCTCCCAACATGACCCAGGAGGGACACAATGATCTGATTCTGGACTTCTGTCTTAATTTATGAATGCCATCACTTGCTTTGAACAGGTAAAGTGATAAGAAAGGCGTTTGACCACAGGTTATGTCAGTCATACATTAATAGGGAAGTCCAGGAATAGAACATTGTGTCCCTCCTGGGGAGGGGCATGTTGGGAGGTATGTTTTAGCGATATGAGCAACATCTCTCACTTTTAAAAACTAAAGCTGGGTACACACCTACAGATTTATCTGTCTATTCTATCTGTTGGGGACAAAAATCTGGCAATGTATGGGAGAAAATGACAATCAACCATTTGCTCCCAAATACTGGAAAACAGATAAAAAAACCTACTCTTTGGATTCATTTATTAAATCATATGGCTGTAACAAATTTTTCTGAATAGCCACTGTAGTTTTCCAGCATTTGGTTGATTGTCCTTTGCTCACTTACCAGATTTTTGTTCCCACCAGACAGGTTGGACAGATAAATCTTTAGGTGTGTACCCAGTTTCACACTTTAGTAAATGTAACCCTACTTTCAATCTGATCATGTTTTAAAATAATTAGTAGATCATAACACATTATATAACATAATGTTAATACTCTAAGAGGACCGAAACAGTGCAATGTCTCAGATAGAGAAAGAAGGTCTACTGTTGGTCCCTTGGTAAAGTGTAAAAAAACTACATATTTGATTTATTAAAACAGGTTGGGTTCAAGGATGTTACATGTGTCTTAAAAATAATTTGAATGATGCCAATTAGGTCAACCTACAAAATTTGGAAACAGTTTAGGGCACCCACTGAAGTTTTTTCCAATGTGAAAGAGTCAGTGGAAAAGTCTTGATTGTCCCAAGATGAGTTTATCAGAGACGAAAACATGGCCAATTATATCACCTAATATAAAATGTCTGAAGGTGATAATTGGATCTTTAGTTCAAGTGTCCTGTGAGGTCACAGAGAGTTGAACTCAGAGAGATGATGTGCGTCTGAAGCCAGCTAGCAGTAGGAGGTGAAAACTATGTGCAAGTTCTCATAAATGGGAGGAATAATAATATTTAGTAATAGACTCCTATTCCCAGGAATTGTTTAAAAAATATATATATAAGGACAGGGTAAGACTATTTATTTTGAGGGCAGGAATTTGTTGAAACCAGGGGATACTCTATTGACTGCACAGAAAAAAAATATCATAAATTACACTGATAGTTATAATCGTTGCTAAGATAATTGACGTTTGTTTGTTTTTTCAGCTGAAATGATCATTTTGTGAGTAGTGCTTGTCTGCTTGTCAGGGGTGTGCATGGGAAGGGCTTCTGACCTGGTGTAATTAATGTATCAAGATAGGAAATACAGCACCTTGTGCAAACCTTCTTGGCATCTAAAGGAAAACATGCAGTCTCCATTCTATTCATTCACTAAATTACATAATTTGTCTATCTGACTTTTCTGCCTAAAGCCCCGTACATGGTGAGATATTGGCTGACTACACAATTTTGACTAAATGCAATAGAGATTTTGGCTAGATGCACTGGAGATTTTGAATAAGTGATTGTCTATGATCTAGTCAAAATTGCCTTGCCTGCACAGTCTATCTATGCTACGCAATCTATGCTAGACAATATTGACTAAGCAGTAGAAAAATGGGAGATTTTGGCTAACCTTCCCTTCTAGGTCTAGGAGATTTTGACTATCTAGTCAAAATCTCCTGCCAAAATCTCTCCGTGTGTACACCCCTTAAAACAAATCTCGCTTGGGCCAGATGCATTAAACTTCAAAAAGTGCTAAAATGGAGAGTGATAAACCACCAGCCAATCAGATTATACCTGTCATTTTTCAAACCCAGTCTGTGACATGACAGGTAGAAGCTGATTGACTGGCTGTTTATCACTCTCCATTTTATCACTTTTTGAAGCTTGATACATCTGGCCCTTGGTCTGTATTAGTTAGGGAAGAAAGGAAATGTTTATTTTGAGTGGTAATAAATTAGAAAAACAATGTTTTTATACAATACATAGCCCACTCATGCTGATCACAGCTGCTGCTGCTACAGCCTGCCAGAGAAGAGAGAACACCCGGCCGTGGTTGTGCTGTGCCAGAGCAGCATGTGGAACCTCTGCTGGGTCTTGACACTGAGACACCATGGTGAGCTCATAGGGATCTAACTTGAAATCTGTGACAGTTGTGTTTGATTATATACTGGCAGGCGCTCAATCAGTTTAGTGAAATCACTCAGGTGCGTGAAAGGGAGGGGTTATACTGAGTAAGAAAAAACACATTGTTTCCCCCTACATACTGCAGAATCATCCGCACCCTTCGGGGTTAAATAGGATCGACCCCTGAGACTTCACAGTGTGAGTTGTCATCTTTGACAAAGAATTGTTTTTTTTTTTATACAACTGGAGAGTGCAATACAACCCAATTCATGCCATGTAGCACTACATTAATAAATACAAGCACTGCGAGTTGATAAGGATCACGATCAGTCTATAGAAGAGCAGGAGTAGCAATCAAGTATTAGTGTTGTGGTTGCTGCCAGTCATGATGATCATGATATTAGTACGCAATACTTCAACATCAATTAAATCTGATGCTCAATGGCATAGAGGGTTTAAGAAAGGGGTTACGGTATAATGGGTAGACAATGGGCAGTATTCAATGGGAAAAATTCTCCGTGCATGACGAGAGATTTTTTCTCTCGCCATGCACTCGCCCTGTTCCGGATGGCTCGCTGCCACTCCTGCTCCCACTATTCAATGTGGTTAAGACTCGCCGCCACTCGCGGCGAGTCTTAACCCCTGCAGCGGACGAGCATCCGCGGCAGGGAGCTGGCAGGGAGCCGGGGGACGGTGGCAGCCAGGGAGATTAAAGTCTCCCTGGCTGCCCCAGAACATATGTGGAGGGGAGGAGGGCTCCCCGGGACCCAGGCAGCACAAGCTGCCCCCCCCTATAGCCAGCGGGGGACCCAGTATTCACTGCACCCGATCGTGCATATGTAATGATCAGGTGCAGTGAATATATGAATATCTAATGCGCGGCTCGAGAGCTCCGGCCCCCTGCTGGCTGCTCTGTGTAAAAAAAAAAAATTTAATTTTTTTTTTTAAAATTAAATATATATTCATGTGCTATAAGCACATGAATAAAAATAACATGTCCCTTCACAGAAAAAAAATCCAGATTTTTTGACACAAAAAAAAAAAAAAAAAACCTTTTAGTTTAAAAGTTCACATTCCAGTTCTCCATGAAAAGATGGAGAATTGCTACACGGAGAGACACGGCGAAAATCACTTAAAAAGACGGCGAAAATATCACATTGAATAGGGTGGTTCACTTTTGGAGAGCAAAATGCTCCTTCCAACGCGAAAATAGCACAAACTCTCCATAAAACACGGCGAATTTTTCTCATTGAATACTGCCCAATATCTAGATCGACAGTTACTAGATCAACAACTAATGGTTGCCAGCAACTAGGTCGAAACATGAAAATGGTCAACATACCATATGTCAACATTGCCATCCACTTGGCAACGGATAGTAAAGTATGAATCAAGTTGGTATACACAAAAAACTAGGAAAACTCGAGTCAACCTTGTGATAGACCATGTCCATCTTATGTTTGTGCCGAATTCTGTCAATGCCGATCTATGGTATGTTTATTATTTATTATTAGCAGTTTCTTATATAGCACATACATATTACGCAGCGCTTTACAGAGAATATTTGAACATTCACATCAGTCCCTGCCCCAGTGGAGCTTACAATCTATATTCCCTACCACATGTACATGCACACACAGACATTCTAGGGTTAATTTTGTTGGAAGCCAATTAACCTATCTGTATATTTTTGGATTGTGGGAGGAAACCGGAGTACCCGGAGTAAACCCACGCAAGCACGGGGAGAATATACAAACTCCACACAGTTAGAGCCATGGTGGGGATCGAACCCATGACCTCAGCGCTGTGAGGCAGTAATGCTAACCATTACACCATCCGTGGTATGTTGACCATTTCCATCTCCCCACGTTGGTTTTGATGGTTTGTTGCTATTCATCAATTTTGTGAAGCATATAAAGGGACCTGGATTTTTCAATGGATGGAGCACAATGGGCTCAGATGTTTGAATTAACTCATAAAACCATTAGATCATCCAATTATAGAAAAAAAATCGGGTCCAATGAAAAAAAATCGGATCCGATATATCGGATGATATCGGATCTGATTTTAACTGTTATAATGGCATTTAATGTGTTATACAATTAAATGACATATAATGCCATTTATTTAGGTGTGTCCCCCCCCCCCCCCCATATCAACGTCATCCCGAAGCGTGGCGAGCGGCGGTGGAACGCATCTGCCCGACCTTTTCATACCCCCACTATCCACGTCGGTGTGGAGTTGATTTTATATAGTGTGCCGAGCGCAGTGAGCCACCGAGCCCGAAGCGTGGCAAGCCCCGCGAAACCCTACGCGTTTCGTCTATACAGACTTCATCAGGGGTTATACTGTAAACAAACAAATAAATATGAGAATGACCAATTGTAAAGAGATCCAATCAAAATCCAACAGATTTCATACCAGAATTTTCGGAAAACTTTTCAATATTGCAGCAATAAACCTGTTATGGATTCGGTGCCTGGAGTGACGTCTAGCACAGGAGCTCCCCAAACAGCAGATATATATATATATATATATATATAGCCCGGCACTCACTTATATTGCACTGCGGTGACCTCCAAGGACCGAGACAGGGAGGGATTGTATTGTTTGATAATTATTGATGATTTTATCAAATATTTTGGGATGGCTTGATGTATTAAAATTGCACCTCAGTAATGTGCCAGTGGTGCGTACACAATATACACTATATCATTAACGATATTCATAACAACAATATGCATGTTAATATCTTTAACAATATATTGCTCATATAGTCTAGTATGTGCACACAGGCTGATATGTACCAGTGGGCAGTGGCGTCGAGAGGAGGGGGGGGGGGGGGGCAGACTTTTTTCCAGGCCTGGGTCTGCTGGAGGGATCCGAGTGTGTCTTCCCCCTCCCCCGCTGCAGGGAGATAGAGAACTAACTGCCATTGCAGTCTCTCTCTCTCTCTCTCCATCCCATCACACTCTGGGCCTTATTTTGGTTCATTCTTTCTGACAAAATCCTTCTTAGATGGACAAAACCATGTGCACTGCAGGGGGGCAGATGTAACATGTGCAGAGAGAATTAGATTTGGGTGAGTAATTTTGTTTCTGTCCAGGGAAAATACTGACTGATTTATTTTTACACTGCAATATAGATCTCACTTTGAAGTAAAACCCCACCCAAATCTAATTATCTCTGCACAAGTAACACCTGCCCCCCTGCAGTGCACATGGTTTTGCCCATCTAAGAAGGATTTTGTCAGAAAGAATGAACCAAAATAAGGCCCTCTGTGTGCTGAGCGGGGGAGAAAGTCAGCTGCAGCAGAATGGGATTAGGCAAGAACAATGTTAAAAACTGAAGGCTATAAATGTACTTCAAGATCCTTTGCTCAACCCGGGCAATGCTGGGTATCCTAACTAGCTATATATAACATTCACTGCTGCGAATAGAATGTCAATATACAATACTGTAGCAATAGATTGGCACAGCAGCTTATACATAGTTACGCAATATAGTGGTTCAACATATCTGAAAGTAAAATCTACAGAACATAGCATATAAAACAGGCACACGAACAACGATGGTATTATAATAACTACCGATCACCCACAAGAAAAAAGTGACATTAAAACATAGCTGGGCCTTTCATATCATTAGTTTCAATTAACGAAGTAATAAGTGCCATAATCAACCAATGCGTTCCACTATAAACATATACGCTATAATAACAATAATAGACACTGCTTATAAAATTATAAAACATAACATACCGTAGACTCAAGAACAAACTTATGCAAGACAGAACAGCCACATCAAAAGTGCCAACATAATTAAATAAAGGATCCCATTTTGAAATCTTGAATAAGACTTGGCTTATGCTGTAACTGCGCCACAGGGAGGGAGTAAGTATATGGTCACTTGTATATCCTGGGAATGGAGGAGTAAGGGTACTGTCATGGGACCCAAGATTCCAAATGTCACTTGCCTATTAACGCGTTTCTCCACCGTTCACCCCACGCCACCCCACCCGCACTGCTAGGTGCAAGTGGGACGGCAAACAGGCAGTTCACCATGCCCGCTCGCACCAAGAGTCTGCACATGCGCAGATGCTAAAAACCGTGCAAACGTGCGGGGGACCGATAAAACCAGAGTAACCCCCTCTATGTGTTCTGTTTTGATCCTTATACACAGTATATACATAGCAAATCCTGATTCTAAAGGTGGCCATACACACGCAGATTTATCTGCAGATCTGTCTGGTTGGAATAAAAACATGGTTATGGATGAGAGCACATGACAGTTGACCATTTGCTTGGAAAACTGACAAACTGTCACTCATCCATAACCATGTTTTTGTTCCAACCAGCCAGATCTGACGATAAATCTTACTAGTGTATGGGCACCTTAACACCACGATGATGCTGAGAGATTGTTTAGAAAACTGTAGAAACGGATCTCCGGGCCATTCTGAGTAGGGCAGATGTTGGGCAGATCCAGGGGTTATATTGGGGAGGAACTGGGTGGAACTGAGTTCCACCACCTGTAATGGTTCCACCTCCACCACAGCCCTACACAGTAAAGGTGGCCATACACATGCAGATTTATCTTCAGATCTGGCTGGTTGTAACAAAAACATGGTTATGGATGAGAGCAAATGACAGTTGACCATTTGCTTGGAAATGCTGACAAACTGTCACTCATCCATAACCATGTGTTTGTTCCCACCAGCCAGATCTGAAGATAAATCTTATTAGTGTATGGGCACCTTTAGTCCAACAGAAAAGCCTGCCCCAGCATCTTCCTTTTCTAGCACAGAGTTTGCATGGGGTGCTGAAAATTCTGGTACTGCCCCGGGCACCAACTAATGAAGGTGCATGTAACTAGAGTTCCGTGCTATTCGCAGAGGCATGTATATAATTGGGAAGCCTGTTTCTGATGCACCTTTTACACTCAGCAAGGACCGGTGTAAATACCAATACTAATGATGATCGTTGGGGCTGTTGGCAGGAAACCAGCTACATCCCCCCAGCACCCATACCCACCCAAAGTCTCGGAGGCGCAGGCAATTTGATATATGAAAGGTAAGACATCACCTTTCAGTTCTGTGACATATAAATGCATTCAGACTGTGTCAATGGGCCTAATTCATATGTGGTTGCTGTAGCCATTGCTACTGTACCTATCGCCATGTGCAATTGCTATTATATGCTAATATAGGGCCTTATTCTGATCGGTGCGGATATTCCCGAATTCTTTCGGATGGCGTTTTTTAGCCGTCTGCGCATGCGTGGCGATCGCTAGGCGCATGTGCCACGCATGGTCTCCGTACTTGTTCTCACTAATACCGTACAGAACTGTGCACCGCATACATTCGGGCAATAGGGGTGTGTTATGGGCGTCATGCGGAAAGACATAGGGGCGTAGTTTCAAAGTGGGCTAAACTGGGCGGAAACATGGGCGGACACGGGGGAGTACACATATATTGGTAGGCGTGCATTCGGACAGCACGCCGAATGCACGCGAACAAAAAGGGAAGAAATGTGCGGTGTCCAAAAGGTTACTTTTGCTATGCGGACACCACTCGGTCATGCGCTAGGCAATCGGAACGCCTAATCAGGACGGACGCACCTCAACCAATGTCACCTGAACCCAATACAATCACATACTTTACCCATGACTTGTTAATTACACGCTTCTCACTGCTACAATTGGAAGCATTGCAGCTTAAAGGGAACATTACATGCTGCACTTGTCACACACTTTAACACTGCAAATAATGCACACAACTTAATAATATTAATACTAATTCACATGCCACTTCTGCATGTCTAAATTAATACAGACATTTGTGGGGCCAAAATAACATTTATTAAACAAACTTTGGCAATAATTGAAAATACATAACAAAACAAATGGTACCATACCAGGACAAAAATTACATAATAAAGAATAAATAGCCACAGCAGAATCATTGGGAATAATGTGTGTCATGAATGTAGTAGGAATGTGGGTCAGTATAGATGAGCATTTAATTGATTGCAATTGCTAACAATCCCTTTTGCAGGAGGTTGCCTAATAGCCTAAGTGGGTCATGTGATCGCTGTGTGTACTCAGTACAAAATTGTGTTGGATTGTGCGTAAATACTCCGCATCGGGGCGTACGGACAGCTTTCCGTACGTTCTCACGCGGTAAGACCGTGCTTGTGCGGGAAGACCGTGCTTGTGCGTGAAGACCGTGCAAGAATCTGTACGTTTCCCCCGCACACGCATGGTTTATATGTCGTCCGTACACACGCCCTGTTCTTACAGAGTGAGTCCGTCCGAATGCGGAGGACACGTGGGCGTTTCTACGGACGATGGCCGCACGCTGCCGCACAGCGATGCGTGCGGCCCGCACCGAAAGAATTCGGGAATATCCGCACCGATCAGAATAAGGCCCATGGAGAGAAGCATAGAGATGCCCACTGCTGTGGAATCATTTCCGTACCACAGCGTACAACTGCTGACACATTGGGTCATACTGAGTATTCCGAGTGCCTCAGTAGATGTCCAGACTGAGCTGCTCTCCTGGGACGCAGAGAGTCCTCCAGCACCAAGTAAGATCACAACTGCTAATGCGTGCATGCCCAGAAAACACTGTCTGAATTATCATAACACCCCAGCACTTGTCCAACCACTCCCCGTTACCCCCCCCCCCCCCCCCTTAATGTTGTCTTGCTGCCACTCGCTGTGCAACTCATTCTGCGGGCCGTACTCAATCATAACTCACTGGCTATGTGCGTGCACTGTGGCTCAGATGCATGAGCAGGAAGAACACATTGACTGATTTGTGTACAATTGCCACTTTGTGACCGTATCAGAATTAGACCCTCTGTGCCTTTATATGGTAACATTATCCCAATTTTTTCTAATAAGCTTATATTTTACAGTAGTGGGTGTGCCATATATACTATGCACATTGCTTTAATTATCTTACCTGTCTGTATATAGATTAATGATCTCAAATGTTTTTCATAGCCTACCCAGGGCCGGCGCCACCACTAGGCAGCCTTAGGCATTTGCCTAGGGCGCAGGCCGCTGGAGGGCGGCAGTTTGGAGCTGGTCCGCGCCACATCACCCAGCAAGCCGCCCCATCCATGGGGAGTAGTGCGTCGCTGTGACCCGCACCACCCGCCAAGCTCCCCCCCCTGGAAAGTCACGGCGCCAGACACCCCCCCTCTCCTCCCGTCCCTGGGCAGAGTTGCGGCGGGCAGTGCCGCATCGCATGGCAAGCCCCCCCCCCGGAACGTCACAGCGCCGGACCCCCCCCTCCTTGGGGAGAGTCGCGGCGGTGCACAGCAAGCCCCTCCCCCCCCGAAGGTCACGGCGCCATGCGCCGCATCACTGGACCCGGCAGCGTGTTTGAGCACCGGGGTGCGCCCCCCCCCCCCTCCCCACCTAGGGAGCTCCGGTGCCTAGCACCGGCCCTGAGCCTACCCTATACAATATCATGATCTGCAGACCTCCCAGACGTTCTTTGAAATGGGTACGGATTGTATGGTTGACCTAAAAAGGGTCGACAGTGATTAAGTCAGCACCACTAGGTCCACATATTGCAAGGTCAATATGGGACAAGGTTGACAGGTCTTAGATTGACACAAGCATTCGGTCGACAGTCAAAAGGTCGACATGGGGTTTTTCGCAGTTTTTTTACCTGAATGTCGACACAATTGACATGGACACAGTTTTACGTGCACCACGTACCCTCGCATGGCTCGCTGCGCTCGTCACACTATTTTATTCTCCCGCCACGCCCTAGTGGATGGTAGAGCATGAAATACCGCCTGTCGGCACAAAAAAAAAACAGTGAAAACCCCATGTCGACCTTTTGACCTTTCGATCTTGTCCCATGTGAACCTAGACCTCTGTAGACCTTGCAGTATGTCAACCTAGTGGTGTCGACCTAATTACTATCTTTAGGTCGACCAACCGTATCCCCTTTGAAATCAATATCTAGTTTCTGCAGAGTAGGATCCACATTCTCCCTGGCTAAAAGCATATGTATAAATCATTCTCTTCCTCATCTATTAAAATGCTGCTACCGAAGCCCTTGCAGAAGACACTACCCGCCTATGCCTACACACCCTGTAGTATGTAAACACATCCTTGTTGGCATCAGTCTAAAAAAACACAATAGCTTAAATGACTCATTGTCACCTGTAAATGGAACATGCAGAATTGTGCTTACTCCAATGCATATAGACACTCCTTTGTTCAGTGAAGGGAATTTTATTACTGTCATGAAAGAAATTATGTTTTAGGTGAAGTCATTCCAGTTTATCTAGTAGGATTGATGTATTAAGAACAATAATAATGACACATTTATAGAGTTATACATAAACCAGTAGAACTCTCCAGCTCTTTAGGTCCGTACACACTGAGCGATTTTCACCCGACCCAGCAATTTTCACGGTGGAGGACCGCTTGCTATAGCAGGGCGCTATGTAAAGTCGTCCACTCGGCTGGGAAAAAAAGTCCAATGGATTGCAGTGGCCGGCAATCAGGGCCGGCCTTAGGCATAGGCAAACTAGGCAATTGCCTAGGGCATTTGGAATGCCTAGGGGCACCAGCAGCTTCTGCTGATTAAAATGATATGCAGCATGTCTATATTCTGTGTGTGAGTGAGGCTGTATCTGCATATGAAATAGTGTATTCATGGAAATCACTGTAACATAGCATTCCGTATGCAGGTACAGCCACAGTGGCACACAGAATATAGGCATGCTGCATATTATTTTAATCATCGGAAGCTCCTTGTGTGTCCTGGTCAAAAAACACTGCAAATAAGACAAATTCTCAGCAAAAAAGGCACCCAACTTTAGCAGAACTGGCCAGGAGCTGCATTACCTATTGAGTCAAGATGTATGAGGAAACATCTGTATCCAAGCAGAGGCAGAGGTCACAGTGTTAGTGGCTGTGCGAGTGCTGTCTGCGGGTGGGTTGGTTGTGCAATAGTTTATTATGTGTGTCATGTATAAATACATTCATAATGTGCGACATATGTGTAACAGGCATTATGTGTGTCATGTGTATAAGGGCATTAATAATGTGCAACATATGTGTAATGGGCATTATGTGTGTCATGTGTATAAGGGCATTAATAATGTGCAACATATGTGTAAGGGGCATTATGTGTGTCATTATGTGTATGAAGGGCATTAATAAAGGTTGGCATAATATGTAAGGGGCATTATGGTTATAAGGACATTAATAATGTGTGTCATGTGTAAGGGACATTACTGTGTGGTATTATCAGGGGTGCCAAGAGAAAGGGGTAGGGGGGCCAAAGTCTTTATGGAAGGGCCCAGTGGGGGCCTCCCGCCCCCTCCCCTTAAGTGACAGCAGCAGCTTCAGCTCTTCTCCTCTGCCCAGCACACACTGCTTTGTGCTGGGTTGCAGTGTGGCCATGGAGGTGCTTAAAATACAATATTTTCTCAGGATTTTTTTCTAAGGGTATAATGTGAATAATGTGAGGAGTAATGTGTATAAGGTAAAGTGGTACTACTGTGTGATGTAACGTGAATAAGGGAAACCATGCATGATATAATGTGAATAAAGTTGCACTACTGTGTGGCATAATTTGAATTGGGGGTACTATTGTGTGGCCGAATGTGTGCACTGTTTCTATTTCAAATATTGTGGGTAGGAGCACCAAAATGATGACTGCTATGATCAGGGTTGATGGTGCTGGTAAAGGGGAGCAGGGTCAGAGGTGGAACTAGTGGCGGTGTTAGGGGCACCAGTCAAAATCTTGCCTAGGGCGTCATTTAGGCTAGGGCCGGCTCTGCCGGCAATGATGCGGGAGCCATACTTGCCTACCTTGAGGTTCTCCTCTCCGGGAGAAGGGCGGAGAGAAGACTTTATGCAGCTTTTCCAATGGGCGGGGGCGGTGCTTGCTTTTAAATGCTGTGATTTGCAGCTTTTCGGGAAGGTGGCACTAAATTATGCAATTTGCCTCCTTTTGTCCTGCCCTCTCCCTAAAGAGCCGTGAATGCCGGTATTTGACCAGCAGAGGGAGGGGGTGCGGGGAGGGGGTGGGGCTAATGCTGGGGCCCACTAAATGCAGGAGGCTTGGGAGATGGAACTGATTTTCAGGCCATTTCGGGAGGGTAGGTAAGTATAGTGGGAGCGCGTATCAGCATTCGCTGCTCGGAGTGTGTATACACCCCGTGCATTGTTAATGCGCACCCTCCCCCCCATGTTGACTGAACACGTAGGTTAATTTTGGCTATGTAGCCAATGACCCAGGAATATGAATCACTTTTTATATTTATTGATCTGAAGTCAATTAATTGAAGCTACGTTAAATATTGCACCAAAAAAGGGACAGTCGGTGTGAGCGGCGCTGGCATTTTTAGTGGATTTTTGCACATTTCTCACAGCAACGTTGGCACTAAAAGGGTTAAGAATTTCAGAAGTTGGAACAAAAAATAGTTCAATAAATGTAAAAAGTAATAAAAAGCGAGAAATGCTACAGTATAAAATATCTAAAATAAATACATTATCAGAGTAACTGCTGAATTAATATATATGCAATTCATTGGGAATGGAATTCATCAGCATTCACAGCAAGGACATAGCTATAGTACTGTAGGTACAAGGAGTTTAGCTGCCACAGGACTCTACCCTCCCCCTGCATCTAGTTAATGCTGCCAGACGATGGGCGCTCATTTCGTAAGTGTCGTGACCAGCTTCTACGTGTGCACCAGGGGCACATCACTTACTGCTTCGACCCTCTTCAGCACAATTATGGTTACATGCCCAAATCATCTTGTAATAAGGGGTGTGTAAGCGAAAGAGTAGTCGTATTGGCTGTCAGGTTATTTTTGTTACCACTGTAGATTTATTTTACTCTGCCAACTTTGCATGGTATAGAAAAATGTCATATTTACTCCTAAGCACGGTCTCATATATGACATACGCCACCGCCAGCACCCCCCGCACTACATATGCCGCACTTCCTATCCTGACCACCACCCCCCATTACATACGCCACCTCTGCCAGCACCACCAAACCCCCCCCCCCCCCTTCCCCGGGCTGCTGCAAGAATTATTTTCCCTGACTGGATTGAAGTCCCAATTCGCCCCTGGGTATAAGCTAGTTATCATATACTTGCTGACTTTCAGGTGCTCTGGAGATGGAAGCCTGGAGAAGAGATGGAGCTGATCATTTTGGGGGCATGGCTGGACTCTTTACGTCATTGGCCCTGCCCCATTGAGGAAAAATGCAGTGCACTGCGAGTCAGTTGGGAAGCGGTGGGTCTAAAATGCAGCGAATCACATCATTTTGTGTATTATCTCCCTATCATGTCCACTTCACCTACTCTTCTTGAGTTCGAAAGCCTACCTGAAATAAAATGTGAGTCTCCTCACCTTTCGGGGGAGTAGGCAAATATATTCTATATACAGATAGAGCTATCCTCATCTAGCCCTTTTTTTTTATTCAAAATTGATTTTATTGCAAAGAATGAGATATAATGATAAAAGGCATCATTAAATGACAGTGTACAATACATTTTTTAATTTCTCTTTCTATACAAACAGTAGTGAATACGTCTACAACTAAAATAACAAGAACAAAAATGAGGTTTGAATAATTATGAATTATCAGCACTAATAAATGTAAAGTAAAGAGCATATAAGAGATAAGTTGTCTAGATGTATAATCATATAATAATTTCTTCTTGTATAAACAATCTTCAATAAACTGTAGAACAGATAAAAACTCTAATGTGTCTGTGTCTTTCTTTTTCGATTCCTCATTCTATTTTATTTGTTTTTTGTTTTTTATTATGAAGAGAAAGGGTGGAGGTAACCTTTTATCAAAGTGCTCAACAAGGCGCTCATAAACATTTAAGAAAAAAAAAGAAAGGGGAGAGAAAAATTAAAACAAAATGGAGAAGGGAAAAAAATTTGAGGAAAGGGGGAAGGGAAAAGGGAAAGGCTGCGCGCGTCCGGAGAGACCCCCCACATTATTAATGACCAATTGGTGGGTCTTGTAAAAGTAGTCTGGTCTCATACCAGTGAGTCGTGTGAAAACATTTATGTATTTGTCTTTTGGTTTCCACTGGTAATGTGTCTATAAAACTTTCCCACACTTCAAAAAAGAGTTTTGTATTGGTTTCCTTATGAAGGGTTGTTTTGGTCCATTCTAATAAGAACAATTTTTCTTTAAACATAAGTATTGAGGGGGGTGTGGTAGATATCCACTGCTGCAATATACATTTCCTCGCCACCGACGAAACATACAGCAACAGCTTCTTACAACTGTCCAAAATCTTTGGAGTGGCCGGCAAAAATCCCAAAATGGCCCATTCAGGTGTTAGTACTAGGTAATTTACCAGGTGGTCTATTGCAAATTGTCGGACTGTCAGCCAAAATCTCTGAATAGCTGAACATCCCCACAAACAGTGGTACAAATTCACATCAGAGTGGCCGCATTTAGGGCACGTTGAAGAATCGGTCAAACCCATCAAGCTACAACGGTGAGGAGATAAGTATCCCCTATAAAATATTAAAAAAAACATGTCCTTGTAAGAAGTGGCCGATATTGTTTTAGTAGAATATAACAAGGTCTTTAGGATAGTCTTTTCGTCTAGGTTGGGGAAGTGTGTACGCCACTTGGTGATACCTGTTTGGAATTGACCTGTACAATGAGGTTCTTTTAATATCTGATAGAAATAGGTTATGGCTCTCCTAGAATAACCTATATTTAAAAAAGCTTTGTCAAGTTGGTTTTCCCGATCAGCGTCACCCAAAAAAGTTATTACCTTATTGGTATAGTGTTGGGCTTGAAGAAAAGCCAAATTACATGGTGGCAAAAAATCATAGAGGGACTTTGCTTGAACAGAAGTGAATGTTTTTTTTTTCTTTCCTGATTGGCTAGTTGTCTAACAGAGCGCAATCCTTGAGAGTTCCAGGATCGAAATGGTTGAGCTGCCAAGCGGTGTTGAAAATGAGCATTGCCCAAAAAAAACTCATCTAGCCCTTTTAATAGGATTAAGTGAGTAATATGACTACTCTGCTAATCCCCTACTGTATTGTTCTATGTACTGTATTGCAGCTGAGAACAATAGGCCTTGGCTCACCATGGCTTTCCAGAGAAGGCTGGCTGGTGAGGGCTCCATCTGTAGTCTGTCTGTCTGTCTATCTATCTGTCTATCTATCGGCATATCTATAATGGGTAACATAATAGCATCGTTTTTAAGGTTGAAAAAAGACGCCAGTCCATCGAGTTCAACCTATCTTGTAATAAAAAATGAACGGTTGTATTCCAGAATGGGGTTTTTTTTTCAGCTAAAAATATGTCTT
Organism: Crinia signifera; assembly: GCF_055691185.1. Classification (NCBI taxonomy): domain Eukaryota; kingdom Metazoa; phylum Chordata; class Amphibia; order Anura; family Myobatrachidae; genus Crinia; species Crinia signifera. Next base: position 67,783,633 of record NC_139217.1, read on the forward strand.
ACCCTTTGTTAATATAATAATTGAGCCTGCCATCACAACCTTTTCTGGCAGAGAATTCCAAATCTTAACTGCCCTAACTGTGAAGAATCCTTTCTTTCATTGGGTATGAAATCTCCTTTCGTCTAACCTTTGGGGATGCTCACGTGTCCTGTGTATGGGCCGCATGGTAAACAGAGCACATTGACAATTCTCTGTAGTGGCCCTTGATGTATTTGTAGATGTTAATCATGTCCCCTCTTAAGTGCCTTTATTCCCCTGTGTAAACTTACCTAAGTTGGCAAACCTTTCTTAGTAGCCGAACGACTCTAAACCCTAAATCAATTTATTTGCCCTTCTTTGAATTAATAATATATTTTTTATGGTGCGGTGCCCAGAACTGGACACTGAATTCTAGGGGAGGCCTCACCAATGCTTTATATAGTAAAAGGGTAGAGTCAAGGCAGACTTTAGTTTGTGTGCAAACTCTGATGTATTAGGCAAGGGGTCCACAAAGCTGGTTATAGTGGAAGCCGCAACCTCGCTGAGTGAGATGATGGTACCTGGTAGCATAAATATGCTGGTCCAGGATTTAAGAAACAGTTCTAAAGTGTGCAGAGGTCCCAGAGGTGAATAAGGCTCAAAAGATAAAAAGGCTCAATGTATTTCTATGTGGGAGGACCCACGTCTTCTTCAGGAGCATAAAGCAGAATGGCAAACTATTACTATTTGTGTACATTTACAGCAGTGGGTGCACATAGTGCATCTATTTTTACCACATCTATAGAACCCTGGTGGTCTGCTGACTAACCAGGATGTATCCGTGTTAGTAATTAGTGTATCAGTTTTTTTGGGTGTTAAAATTGTTTTCATACTTTTATTCTTTGTTTCATAGAGAATATACACGGCTAGGTACACCTGTTATTGATTCTGTAATTAACCTGGGGGTATTTAAACAAGCCCGAGGATACTTGCTGCTCATTCTACTTTATAGTCCTGAAGAAGACGTGGGTCCTCCCACATAGAAACACGATAAGCTTTTTTATCTTTTGAGCCTTATTCACCTCTGGGACTCAACAATCAAAAAAAGAAAAAAGAAAGAGACTCTATTAGGGGTATTCAATGCTCTGGCGAGCGCAAGGTAGCGAATCCTGTTTTGGATTCGCTGTGCGCTCGCCAGGAAATATCGCTCCTCTTTAATTCGTGAGCCTCCCCCAGCCCACACTATTCAATGCGTCAGGGGCTCGCTGCCCCTGACGTCGAATAGTGGCTAGAGTGACGAATCCCCCTGTGCAGATGCTCCATGCCTGTCTGGAGTCTGCAGGGGGATGGGAGGGACTGGTGTCGCGGCGGGGGAGCGCGCTGATGCAGGCGGGAGCCTCCGCACAGCCTGGGGACAGGTCCAGCAGCAGCAGAGCCTCCGGCTCAAGCAGTCCCAGCGCTGACATCACCGTGCTGTGGCTGCCGGAGTCAGAGGTCTGCTACTGCTGGAGCCGTCCCTGTCAGCTTGTCCCCCGCATATCTCTCCCCCCTCCCGTCCCCTCACCTCCCTCCCCTCACCTCACCCCCAGCAGAAGGACTTGCAGGGTGCTGCTGGGGTCGGAGCCGCTGCACTCACTGGTCCCGATCATCGGGATCAGTGTGCAGTGAATATATGAATATTAATGAGCGGCTCCGGCTCCCGGCCCCCTGCTGGCGAATGTGTAAAAAAAAAAAAAAAAAATATTGTTTAAAAAAAAAATATATATATTAAAAATATAACACCAAAAAAAAAATTAAAAACGCTTTAATTTAAAAGATCACATTACAGTTCACCTAAAAAAGATGACGAATGCTAAACGGAGAATCATGGCGAAAATCAATGGAGAAAGCAGTTCTCCATTTGAGCATTGAATACACTGTCGGCGAATTCCACTAAAAACCCCATTGAAAATCACAGGCGAATTGTGGAGAATAATTTACGGCGAATCGGCAGACATTCGCTGTTCATTTGTGGCGAATTGCCTCCATTGAATAGGGGGAATTGTTTTTTCTAACAGAAAATTCGCCGTAAACCCAGCGAATTGCCAGATTCACTGAAAAAAAACGGCGAATCTGAGGCATTGAATACTGGCCTATGGGTGCACTCTATACCGGTTGTTTGAAGGTTCCACTGAATGTAGTATTTGCAATAAAATTTAATTTTTATTATATCCCATAGGAAAATATTAGAAATGTGATACCCACCAACAAATCCTGCGGGAGGTGTCACAACCAAACAATTAAAATACAGAATAATGAAAAGTATGTGAATAAAGAGTAGAAAAAATGTGTTTAAAAACGGTTTGAGAACCTTAGAGCCATGATGTAAAAGACTGTGAATGTATAATTAGCTATATATTGCTATTGTGGCGTATGATGATATTAATAGGTGTGATTCACACAGAGTGACAATGGTTGGTACATGAGTAGACTTGTATCCGTTTAAAGTATAGTGAGTGATCTTGTAACAATTTATACAATCTGCAACAATTGTTAATGTTTTCTTGAAATTCTATCAAATGATTAAACACAGCCTGTAGTAATCTACATAGCCTGTGAGTGGCTTTAAGGGATGTATTCAAACAATCCTATTGTTTAATACTCCTAAGCAGGTCTGTGTCCGCTGGACTGGAGTATTAGACAATAGGATCATTTGAATACATCCCTTAAAGCCACTCACAGGCTATGTAGATTACTACAGGCTGTGTTTAATAATTTGATTGTTGGGTGTTTAATAATTTGATTGTTGGATATACAACTAGAGACGGGGGAGCACCATCCTCAATACACAAAGGGGAATATCATTTTTTTTTGGAATAACACCTGAAAGATAACAAGTTGGTATCTGTGCGGGTCGAAACAAAACCCCAAGTATCACCTCTGGGACCTCTGCACACCTTAGAATTGTTTCCTAAATCCCGGACCAGCATATTTAAGGAAAGTCTCCAGGTACCGTCATCTCACTCAGCGAGGTTGCTGCTTCCACTATAAACCAGCTTTGTGGACCCCTTGCCTAATACATCAAAGTTTGCACACAGAATAAAATCTGCCTGGACTTATATAGCGCAGCATATTGCGTTGCGCTTTACAATTGGAGACAACAGTGATTTAACAAACTGGGTAGATACAAACCGACATGGAGGTAGGAGGGAACTGCTCGCAAGCTTACATTCTATAGGGATAATAGGAGGGATACATAAGGATAGAATTCCATAGCATGGCAGTCCCATCAGATTACAAGACAGTCCTGATGGGATGCAATTAGATATAAATGCTACCAGAAGTTGTGGGGGGTCCTGAATATTATAGGCTGCCTGAAGAGGTGAGTTGTCAGGGAACGCTTGAAAGTTTGGAGGCTAGAGGAGAGTCTTAATGTGCGTGGGAGGACATTCCATAGTGTAAGTGGGAGCAAGCAATGAGTGTGTATGAGACGCAGATCTTGTGCAGAGCGGAGAGGTCGGGTGGGGATATATTTTAAGATAAGCGAAGAGATATAAGTCGGTGTAGTCAGAGTAATGGCTTTGTATGTAAGTAGAAGTATTTTATATTGAATGGGGTATTTTATATTGAATTGCCTCATGGTAACCAATGGAGGGACTGACAGAGCGGATCAGCAGAGGATGAGCGTCTAGCCAGGAAGATCAGCCTCGCAGCTGCATTCAACATGAACAGCTGTGAGCTCCGCACCTCACCAAGTCAACCAGAATGCCCCTAAAAAAATTCCCCCCGCCGCCGCCGTATTCCCTCACAACCATGCGAGGGGCTGTGTTATGAAAACACACCCTTTCGCATGTCCCGCAGCAGGAGAAATCAATACATGGTCAGCGACCATAAAATGATTTCTCCTGGGCTCGCCAATATAAGTCTGTGGAGACTGACATATATTTGCAGGCTCTGGACCGAAGACAGGGTGGGCGGCTGACATCAGCGGCCCGCCCCCGGCGCCACCCGTCACGGCCCCATTTACATGGGAACGCCCAGTGTTTGCATGAGGATACCCATGAAACGTTGGGCGTACCCATGTCGGAGCACTGCCATCCCCCCTTCTGTGTGAGCGCCACACCAACAGTGCAGGTTGACGAGGGTGCTCGCACAGAAGCCCTGCACATGCACATTACCGATTATGAAGAAGAAGACATACCTCCCAGCTGTCCCACTTTTCAAGTGACCATCCCGTGTTTTTTGGACAGCCCTGCTCCAGGCCGGCAGTGTCCCACGGTGGGCAGTTGGGAGTCTCCCCTGCTTGGTGCTGCTGAGCAGAGCAGCATTCAGTATTCTTGGAGACAGAGGGGCTGGGGACATGGCCAGCAGCTCACAGAGCCACTGGCCATGCCCCCACAGTGGTGAAAAGGGGGGCGTAGCCTCACGGGAGTGATGCAATTTGTAGGCCATGCCCTGTGATGCTAGGCTCCGCTCCCAAATTTGCAGATGTGATGGCTGCAATTTAGTTTATTACCTCGTATTATTTATATTAGGAAATGTAATGTCCAGTAATAGTCAAACTGTCACATTCAAAATATACGAGCGAGACTTTTACTTTTTACTGTCTTAACAATTAAAGGTTTCATAATCATATTATAATTATACATCTTAACAGGACTATTGTTAACTATTGGCTTCATGCGTTTCTAATTGTATACTCTATGCATATATAATTCAGACAGTTTTATGTCCCATTAAAATTGTCACTTATAATTAAACAATAATTACATTGTTGATTAAAATGTAACATGTGTTCTCCTCCCATGTCTATTGCATATCAACGAAATAATTGCAGGGAAAGTGTAGTATTTCTCTATGGTCACATTTAGGCTTATACTATAAATGAACATTAGTAGTTGCAGCATCCAGGAGCATATAATATATGATTAGCTTTTATTCATTAAGTTGTATTGTTTCATTTACTTCCATCAAACACATGTATAATATCCTGCTTGTAATTGAACATAATAATGTGATCTGTGTATAAAAAGGGGTTGATGTTTATCAATTACCCATGATGCATCAGAAAAGTCACATGGGTCATGCATCCAATGATGTGTGCATATAAAGTCAGAGGCGGAACTAGCGAGCTGTGGGCCCAGGTGCAAAAATATGCTCCCCCCCCCCCCCCCCCGATACTTGAAATAGGAACAGTGTATGCCAAAGGCGGGTGACAAAAATTTAGGGCATGGCTACGTGGGGAAGGGTCGTAGCCAAATAATAGGCCCTGGGTTGTGTGTGTGTGAGTGATTGGGGTTATAGGCTGCGTGTGTGTGTGGTTAGGGTTATAGGCTGCGTGTGTGTGTGTATGGTTAGGGTTATAGGCTGTGGAGTGTGTGTGTATGGTTACGGTTATAGGCTGTGTGGTGAGTGTGTGTATGGTTATAGGCTGTGGGGGGTGTGTGTGTAGGGTTATAGGCCATGGGGTGTGTGTATGGTTAGTGCTATAGACTGCGGGGTGTGTGTATGGTAAGGGTTATAGGCTGTGGAGTGTGTGTGTGTGTATGGTTAGTGTAATAGACTGCGGGGTGTGTGTGTTTATGGTTAAGGTTATAGGCTGTGGGGTGTGTGTGTGTATATGGTTACGGTTATAGGTTGAGGGGTGTGTGTGTGTATGGTTATGGTTATAAGCTGTGGGATGTGTGTATGGTTAGGGTTATAGGCTGTGGTGTGTGTGTATGGTTAGGGTTTTAGGCCGCGGGGTGTGTGTATAGTTAGTGTTATAGGCTGGAAGGTGTATGAGTGTGGTGAGGGTTACAGGCTTCCACTGTGGAGTGCACAGCCATCTTGCAAGGCTGGACCACATACAGTATGAGCCAATGGGAAATGCAGAAGTTAACATGTGACAGGTTGAGTTTGGGCCAGCTCGACTACTGTACTCACTTAACTCAGGAGTAAATCCTTACCTCAATAACAGTGCTTATAAGGGAGTGCCGGAAACAGGATCAGTGTATCCTGATCTCTGGTGCTGTGTGGACGTCTTATATACTGTGCCTTGACAAAAACCACCTAGTGGCCGAAACATCGACTACTAGGATTGTACCATGTGATATGAATTGATTTAGACCAAACTTATCGTGATGTACCTTTATTAAGATGTATTCCTTTATTTCAGTGAGTGCCCTTATTGGATTTTAAGGATCCTACAAACTACTCTATATATAATGCAAACATGATGAAATCAGGAACACAATTAGATATCCTGCAGAAATAAACAAACGTTGGCACTCAGATACTTTAAATATAAATGTGTATTAAATCAAGTAATGCCACCCAGGTTCGGCAGCAGTGCCGGATGCCGGCCGAACTTGGACTTTTTTAAAGGGGCAAAGCCATGCCTTGTAAGTGATTGCCCCTTTACAAAAAAAATCTGATTTTGGCCTGCATCCCACACTGCCACCGAACTCGGGCCAACGTTTCTTCCTACTTCCGTCCCGGCCCTTACTGGTGACAGTAAGTCTACACAATCAGAAAGGTACATCTAATGGATTCAGTATTGAATCCCGGCGGTCGGGATCCCGGCGTTCAGAATCCCGACGCCGGAATCCCGACAGCCGAAATGCCGACAAGGGGGGGACGTGGATCGCCCTCCCTTGCGGGCTCGCCACGCAGCGGGCCCGGTGCCTCGCTACGCTCGGCACACTAATTTATTCTCCCTCCAGGGGTGTCGTGGACACCCCAGGAGGGAGAATGTGTCGGCATTTCGGCGGTCGGGATTCCGGCGTCGGGATTCTGAACGCCGGGATCCCGACCGCCGGGATTTTAACTGCATCCCCATCTAATTGACTAGAATCTTACATGCTATTCGCTATTATTTTGTGCCATCATAATTTTGTTTCTTTGTATGGTAGTTTTTATCTGTATTAGTTATTGCACATGTATTTTCAGGTCAGTACGAAGGTAGCACTTGGTGAGCATCAGGGTTGATGGGTAATCCACCACAGCATGCATGACATCACCAGTACGGGTCAGGACAGAAGTAGGTTCCCCCGGCACCGGGTTGGTTTGCACTCATTTCTTTTATATTTATAAGACAGAAGTGGATGGTGAAACTACTGTACACATTCCATTTACAACAGGTACCACTTTCAAATCAATGTCAGTTTCATACCGATATCATGTTAAAGGAAATGTCCTGGATACTTTCATTTCCCTGGTCTAGGACTATATAAGGCAATTAAAAGGTAAGAATATCATTTAAATTTGACATTCAAGGAAAGGTCAGCTCTGAAGGGTTTACAGTCAAATTCAGAGCTAATTGTGAAATCCACCAACAAAGGCAGCGAGTGATCCTGATGGACAGAGAGGGCAGTGTTCAATGAGAAAAATTTGCCGTGTTTTATGGCTTTTTTCGCGTTGGACGGAGAATTTTGGTCTCAAAAAGTGAACCACCCTATTCAATGTGATATTTTCGCCGTCTTTCTAAGTGATTTTCGCCGTGTCTCTCGGTGTAGCAATTTTCCATCTTTTCATGGAAAAGTGGAATGTGAACTTTTAAAATAAAAGGTTTTTTTTTTTAATTTTGGTGTAAAAAAATCAGGAATTTAATTCTGTGAAGGGGCATGCTATTTTTATTCATGTGCTTATAGCACATGAATATATATTTAAATTAAAATATATATATATATTTTTTTACACATAACAGCCAGCAGGGGGCCGGAGCCGAGAGCCGCTCATTAGATATTCATATATTCACTGCACCCAATCATTACATTTGCACGATCGGGAGCAGTGAATATACCCGGTCCCCTGCTGGCTCTGGGGGGGGGGGGGCAGCTTGTGCTGTCTGGGTCCCGAGGAGCCCTCCTCCCCTCCACATACATTCTGGGGCAGGCAGGGAGACTTCAATCTCCCTGCCTGCCACCGTCCCACGGCTCCCTGCCGCGGATGATTGTTCGCTGCAGGGGTTAAGATTCGCCGCGAGGGGCAACGAGCCCCTGCGACGTTGAATACTGGGAGAGCGAGTGGCAGCCAATCCTGCACACCGCAATTTTTTACATTGAATACTGCCCAATGTGGTAAAAGGGAAATTGGAGGAAAAATGACACCTTGCCGGTCTACTAGCAAGAAGTCAGAGGAAATCCATTTATGATTTTATCACTTTACAGCCTGGAGGTCTAACCTCTGATTTCCAATGAAAGTGTTTATTTAGTTGTTTCTTCCCATATACAGTATATATTTTTTATGGGTATATTATTCTGGGTTTTATTCTAACTCTAATTCTGCTTTTAGTTTTTAACAAGTGTCAGTTGATAACATGTCAGTTTTAATTGTGTTTTCTTTTCAGATTTTATTATTGTGAGCAGATACACTTATTTATGATGGCACTGGTTTGCATCCCTCATCTAAATGTATGATTTGAAGATAAGGAAAGGTGTTACCAAAGGTGACACCAAAGGAGTACCAACATATCAAGCCTGCAGTGTAAGACACCTGACTTCATGGGACATCTTTGACCAAGTGGATGTACAATGCATTGCTGAAATTTCCTGACTGTTGCGTCCCTCCTCCTGTGATCTGGACCCTGCCCCATCCAAGCTTCTTTTAGGGTGTATGGAAATAACCGGCCCTGCATTAGCAAAAATAGTTCAATGTTCTTTGCAGACAGGCATTTTTCCCGAACCACTAAAGGAAGCAACAGTCAGACCACTTCTTAAAAAATCTAATTTAGACCCTGACTGCATGACCAACTACAGGCTAGTATAAAATCTTCCTTTTCTAGGAAAGGTTATTGAGAAAGTGGTTGCAACTCAACTAGAGACCCAGGACTAAAAAACTCTGTGTGTGGAATCTTGGTGTTGTCCTGGATATTGGCCGGACACTTAAACATCAGGTTTTAGCCACAATCAAATCCTCTTTCTATCATCTAAGGAATACTGTATAGCCAGAATCAAGCACTTATTCCCTCAGAAGACCTGCCTAAAGTCATACATGCATTTATATCATCACGCCTAGACTACTGCAATGCTCTCTACCTGGGTCTCCCATCAAAAGAATTGCACCACTTGCAGCTGGTACAATATGCAGCCACCAGACTATTAACTAACCAGCCCCGCTCCTGCCACATAACTCCCATTCTACACTCCCTTCACTGGCTACCTGTAAAATGGCGAATGGTTTTCAAGATTGGCTTACTCATTTTCAAGGCCCTACATGACCAGGGCCCAAGGTACCTGCAGCAGCTGCTGATCCGTTACTGACCTACTCAATCACTATGATCCATTGAAGAAGGACTACTAACAGTACCCAGAATTTCCCTGAATTCATCTGGGGGGTCAAGTTTTCAACTTTGTTGCTCCAACCTAGAATTTCCCTGAATTCACCTGGGGGTCGAGCTTTCAACTTTGTTGCTCCAACTCTATGGAATTCTCTTCCTCGCACAGTCCAAGAAGCCCCCACTGTGGAATCCTTTAATAATAGACTAAAGACGCACCTACTTACTTAAGCATTTCAGTGCCATCTACTGTTAACCTTGTTTTGTATTTTGAACAATAAAGACAATGGTAAAGCACTTTGAGTCCTATTGGGAGAAAAGTGCTATATAAATATTATTATTATTATTATTATTATTATCCCCGGAGGATTAAAAAAATATATTCATGATGGTATCATCTCTTATACACTAGACTAGTGCTTGGAGTATGTGAGTATGCAGTGGAATGACATACCGGCACTTCTGCACTGACCAGGAAGTTGAGTGGCTTGCAGCTTTCCAGCTACTAGCTTTACATGTTGATGCCAGTTGGTCAGCAGAGGCATCTGCTCACGGCCTTGGAATCTCCTGTCCCCATGACGTCCTCTTCCTGATAGCACATTCCAGCCACTAGCCCTATGGACTGGATCCCAGCACAAGACTGAAGGCAACACAGAGACCTCTTCAGCCGGTAGCAAGGTAATAATCAACCCAAATAATTTTTTTCCAATTTATAACCTCCCCCATTATAAGTTTTCACTTTTTTTTTAACTTGTGTAAATTTTTATTGATTGTTTTTTGCAGTTAACATAGAAAATAAAAACATTAACTTATAGAAAATAAAAAAAGACAAAATGAAAGATACAAGATATGTGTCTCTGCAATATACATTCCAATGTACACAATAAAAGTTTGAACAAAAAGCATAAAGTGTTCCTTTGCTATAATTCCAAGCACAGAGGATATAATGAGAGTGAGTGGGTGGAACAGCAGATAGAAGGGTGTAATAGAGGCAGTAACATCAACATAACAGCCTAAGAGTCATCTAATTTGCATAGCTAGATAATGCTACAAGGTATTTATACCAGTGGGGATGCCATGTTGTAAGTATTCCATCTGTCCCACTTAGCATAATAATTCGAGAGTGTACCTCGTGACCGATAAACAAGTTTCTCATGCCCGAGACTTCATTTACCAGGGAACGCCAGTGATGAATATTGGGGGAGGACATAGCAAACCAGTTTCTGGCAATGATAACTTTAGCTAGTGTGGTCAGGCTCCACATCTGGGGCAAGTCTGTATTGGGTCTTAGACCTGCTCTATTAAGAACCACAGGAGTCCGATAGGTACCGTGCAGAATATAGAAAAACACTTGTTGGTATCTAATACAGGGGGTAGTGAATTTAATCGAGCCTAATATCTGCACCCATTGCGTCTCATCCAATGCACCCAAATCACATTCCCACTTAGCCTTAAGGCCATCAAGAGCATGAGGGCATGCACGTGAACTGAGAGTATCTTATATGCCGGTTCTGTCCAAGATACGGGACAAGTTCCTTAACCAGGGACTTAGAAATGGATGGTATAGACCCACCAAACTGCACTGCATTCAATTCGTCACAGAGTTGTTGGAAGGACTTAAGGGTATTGTCTACATATCATTGTGCATTCGTGGTGAGCCCCGCTTTTAGCCTAATGTTATATTCTGACAGAGGTAATAGTTCCCTGAATGTAGTGTTAGACCATAAGGGGGTGTCATTATTGATATCCCTCCATTCTAAATAGGAGTGGGATTGTCTCCAGACAAGCAGGGCCTGCCTAAATGCAGGTGGGAGACTCCCAGGAGAGGGGCAAGACAGAAGAAAGTGTAATGGGGACAACGAAGGGCCCACCTGTTCAGTAGAAAAACCATAGAGTGTAGGACTACCCAGTCCCTTAAGCCAGTTGAATAAATGCATCAATTGGGCAGATAGTACATATACGTAAACTAGGGAGGCTCAGACCTCCATCACATTTAGCTCTAAGCAAAGTTTGTAAAGCTACCCTGGGAGTCCTCCCACCCCATATAAATGAGGAGAATATACTATAAATCTTATCAAAAACTTGGAATATAGACAGGTAAGTGCTGTAGGAGATATAGGGGTAGATTTATTAAGCTCGGTGAAGTGATAAAGTGTCTGGTTTTTATCACCGGCCAATCAGCTCCAAACTGTGAAGTTACAGGCTTGGTTTGAAAAATGACAGGTAGAAGCTGTGATAAAAACCGGTGATAAAAACCAGACAATTTATTACTTCACTGAGCTTAATAAATCTACCCCATAGATACTTGGGTTGCACAACCATTTTTAAGGAGGTTGATATGACCTGTCACAGTAAGGGAAAATTTCTTCCAAACATGAACCCTCCTCTGAAGATCGACTGTGACCGGGTCTATATATAGCGTTTCGTATATGCTTTAACATCTGTCGTGATCCAGACTCTACAGTATCTATAGCGAATGGTCCATTGGAGCAAGGATGCAGAGGGTTAGCTAGAAGGAATACTACCTGTAATGGGAAAGATACTAGGTTTATCCCAGTTAATTAGTAGTCCCAAAAAGGTGCCAAATAAATTAACTGATTCAAGCATTGCCGTTAAAGAGGGGCCCAAATCTTTTAAGAAGAGAAGCACGTACTCTGCATATAATGCAATGACATCAGTATATCTACCCACTGAAATGCCCTTGATATCATGGTTATTCCTAATTATGCAAGCAGGAGGAGGAGTTTGCAGGTGCACACTAAATATATATGCTAGACCTTTTAATATCTTGCTATATTGCATTTGAGGTTATTAGCATAGTAATGGCCATTAGTATGGGCTTGTCCACCGCATCCAGGTTACCTCAATAGGACAAGTCCCTAACACTACTCTGGGACAGGTCCAGGGCACAGGGCCCCCCAGGCCAGCCCAGCAGAACCACCCCATGGCATCACATAAGTGTGAAATTAAAGTGATAGTAAAAGGGATAGGGGAAATTATATGTGATAGGACTTACCTAGGTAAGTCCTATCACATATAATCACTATTTCTCATGTCTCCACTCATGCCTTACATCTTCCTCTATTGTTGCCCCTATTGCTCCTGTCTTGTCCAATTCCGCATATATACCATTTTTGTGCCCTGTATACCTTTCATCTCCCACTTTTGCTCTAAACTTCCCTTAAACCTACTGCATCCTTGCCATTATGGTGTTGTAGAGTAGTGCGCTCCTGCACTGTTCCTCTACAGTGAAGCTGGCAAGGCACCTCTACAAAGATGGCCACCACTGCACATTTGTTCAATATCGAGCTCCTCATAGGTGTGAGTACTTGTTACCGCTGTCACTACTATAATGTTCTTCCAATGCTGTACTATTACTATTGTTACCAAGGCTACTGCTGTTTCTCAATAAACCTGCAAGCCTGGTTAAGTGTCATTTTATGGCCTAAACTCAATTTCCCCAATAAATTTGGTTTTACACCAAGAAGAGATATATCAACATTGCTCCCACCTTCCTTTTTCCTGATGTATTCCCCTCTTGTCCCTCTATTTCTCCCATCTCCCCCTATTCTTCCCATCTTACCCTGTTCCACAAGTATCCCTTATTGTTGCTCCTACTGCTCCCATCATATTCCTTTATTGCTCCTTCTTCCTTCTGCCTACCACTACTGCTCCCATCTCTCTCCTTGTTCCACATTTTGCCCCCCCCCCCAATTCCTCCTGTCTCCACCTATTTCTCTCATCTTCCCCATTTCTCCGTTCTCCTCCTATTGCTTTCATCTACTCCTATTCCTCCTGTGTCCACCTATTATTCTTCACCCCCCTATTCCTTCTGTCTCCCCCATTACGTCTGTGTTCCCCTATTCCTCCCACCTTCTTCTATTCATCATACCTTCCTCTAAATCTCATATTATTCCTCCTGTCTTCCCCATCTCCTTCCAGGGCCGAATTGCCCCCAGGGGCAATCTCCGACAGCCACACTGCCTGTGGGCCCAGTTCCTCCTGTGTATTTTATTTATACATATGTTACATTATACTGTGCAGGAATATGGTGTATTTTCTACAGTGAATTGCAGTTATTATTTTGGTATATTATTATGCATGCAATAGCAGCATTCACTATATATATTTATCACAAAGGGTCCAGACACACTCTTATGTTTAACAATGTCTTAGTGGTTCCTGGCCACATTCCATATGGAGACTGGCCACACCACTAAGCATGGGCCCATACCACAGCATTTCCCCGTTGGGCCCTTCATGCACGACTCTTCCCCTATTTCTCCCCCTTTTCCTGTACTGTTTCTGCAGTTTTCTTATGTGAATATTAGTTATTAGTTTCCTCCTCTTTGCCCTGTCTCCTTCTCCCGATGCGGCTGCTGGAGGTAATGAGTATGGTCATTAGATGTTGTGACAAACATTGCAGCTCCCCCACCCCTTACTCTGTACCCCCTGTACGTACTTCTGTACTCTTTCTTATTTACCTTCAGATATCTCTCCTTTTCTTGTCTCATCTTCATTCCCTCTTTCCCCCACCATGTCCGGGAGCAGGAATATTATAGCACATTGACCCTACAAAAAGGAAGTGAAGAAGAAAGAACATGGGGCACAGTGGCTGGGGCCCATTTGAGTTTTGATGAGGTGCTCTTAGTGGCGGGGACTTTCCCTGGGCTTCCCCCTATCTGTAATGTACAGCTACAGTATTGAGACATTTATATAATAGATATCTCTAGTCTTTTAAAAAATATATGCAAATTAAATATTTCAAATGGAACTCAGCATCTATGTACTAAAGGAGCCGGCAATGGAAATAAACAGAATAAGCCCAGCCTTAACTCGCAACGTAAGCATCTTTATAATGGAGTCTGAGTGAGCCAAGACCTCGTAGCCTACTAAATGCACTCAGTATATTATAGGGAACATGTCGCCTTAGTTAAGGTCAAGGATTTTGACCTTACTTTTAATAAACATGAATAATTATATTTTATCTGTTTACGGCTTTACTGCTCTAGACACATTAACGTTATGGTAAGTAAAAAAAAATGAAAGTGATAAAATGACTGTGCAAAGTGCAGCAAAGATTAAAAAATACCATACGGGACATTGCACATGTCCAAGAGTTTGCATGTGCCGTCTCTAGGCTGCAGTTGTAAAGATATAACCCAGGGTGTGGACAAGTGAACAAGTCCATTTAGTGTGTCATTAGTGGCACAGGGTACACGGCAGAGCCACATCTATTACCCACAAGCTGATCTTTATTATTTCTTTATACGATCGATCCCACCTTTGGGGATTTCTAACCTGCACACAGTAGTTGTGCAATGCATATTTTTTTTTTTTTTTACATCCTGTGCAATGCATATAATTATTTTCTAAACACTACTGTATTAATTTACATAGATTAGGATTATAAATGAGTCATTAAACAAGGCAGTGGCATTTGCAGCTGAGGCCAAGATACCACGTGTGAACAGAATCTAATTGATTCTCCGTGACTAGGGAAAGAATGTCATATCGCTTCAGCTCTTTCCTCTTGTTTCATTACAAAAGGAGAGATTTTGCAATGATTTCAGAGAACCAAAACAATAGTGATGTTTGTATCAATCACATACACTACAGTAGCATGCTGGGAAAGGCACGGAGCTTGGGCACAGCTGAGTAACTCCCAACATGGCCTATTACGTGAGGGTCAAAATGCTCTTTTCCTGGACTTCTGTCCTCATTTATAATTGCTCTCACCTATGGCGAAACACCTTTCTTATCAATTAACTAGTTCAATACAGGTGATGGAAAGAAAAACATTAAAAGGGAAGTCAAGGAACAGAGCATTTTTGTCCCAGTTGGAATGTTTTATGTTGAAAGGTATGCAGCCATAGAGATCCAATGTACTGTAAATATTTGATACATTATAAGGAGCTGTGAAGATGGCTTTTGCTAAAGACCTGTAAGCATAGATACCTACCCTCCTGAATTCTGCAGGAGACTCCCTGAACTAACAACAATCTCCCTCTCTCCCTTATTAGTCTAGGAATCTCCCTCATGCCCACATTACACTGTTACATTTTTTGGGAAAAACGGAATGAGAGACAGATAAATTTACATTGAGTCATCAGCGCCATTTCCCAGCAATTTACCAAGTATAGTATCTCTTACTAACTGCTTTGGGGCTCATCTACATTTGGATATAAGTCATCTGAAAAGATTCCTCTCAGATGTAGCAGTACACACCCACGCTTCTAGGTGCCACGTTCACAGTCTCTTTTCCCAATCTCTCCATATATGGAACTAGACACGCCCTTTGGGCGGAGCATGACACGCACCCTCAGTGGGGAGCTGTGCAAAATTCTACTACCAACTATAATCTCCCTGAAACTAGTTTGCAAAAGTATGCCTGTAAGACTCATCATGAACATGCGCAACAACATTCTTAAAGATTTTATGAAGATATTTATGAAGCCCTAACTAAAGCATACTTGTTTAACTCATGTGCAATGTCTGCCCCTGCCCCTCTATGCACAATCATCAGGTGACCCCCTACACTTTGGGCCCAATTCAGACTTCCTGCCTCTGCTATGATTTTACAGCACGAGCAATTATCACTCAACCAAGCATGCGCACGGTACGCTGTGTGCATGTGCGCGTCGTCCAGACGAAGACAGCCAGCGAAGGCTAGCAGGTCTAAATAGAGTCCTTTAGTCTCTGAGAGCTCCTGACTAGAACTTAATTTGTCCATAACCCCCTTTCTCTGACTTCACTTTACTTCTTTTGGTCGTACATCCTGGTTCATGCCTGGGATGCACCTCTGCTCTGTATCTCACCCACAGCTGCTCGTCCACTCACCCTGATGAATTTCAATATACAGTACTGTAGTCTGTCTGTTGTTAAGGCACTACTGCATTTGTTATTCGTCCTGGTAAGTAACTCTTTCTCTAGTGACTAACCATAATCTCCCCCTCCCCATAGCCTGGAAAAAGTCCAGAGAAGAGCAACTAAAAGGGTTGGAGACATTAAGCTATGAGCACAGATTAGCCAAATAAGGAATGTTTAAACTGGAAAAGACATTTACGTAGACTTGCTTAACACATAAATATATATAATGACACAATATAACGAACTGTCAGACACCTATTTACTTTGAGATTGGAGATTAAGGCCACGTTGGCATGTGCTCAGGCAGGAGCAGAGATTTCGTACCCTCCAAAGGAAAGGCTTTTTTTGCGATCAGGGCAGTAAAAGTATGGAACTCTCTTCCGGAAGAAGTGGTGTCAGCAGACACAATAAATAAATAAATAAAAATTATGGTTGGACAAGTATTTATTGGATAATACCATCCAGGGGTACAACCGATAAACATAATTTAACCCAAAGTGGATTCGAATAAAAAAATTTAAAAGGGGATTTAACATCTAGACAGCACCCTCTAAGGCAGTGGTGGCCAAACCTGTCCTCAAGATCTACCAACAGTTTATGTTTTTTAAGCAACCTGTGGATCTATAGTAGGAATGATGCACCATGTTTGAAAATGTGACAGTTAGTATTGACTGCAGCTGTGCCCCAGCTAGGTGGTCTGGGAAATGTGGACCGTTGGTAGATCTCGAGGACCGGTTTGGCCACCCCTGCTCTAAGGGGTCCTGTAAAAGGTTGAACTCGATGGACGAAAGTCTTCTTTGAACCTAAACTACTATGTTACAATGTTACATCACAAATGCTGTATATGTCAGTTAATCACATGAACAGCTTATAAAAATGAAAGATTTAATCTTGTCTGTATTTCACTATTGCTATGTCAGTCTATCAATCTACATTGATAGAGTGTATCCATCTCTATTAATCTATTATTATATTCTTAGAACATTTAAGTTATAAAAGCAACTGTCAACATGCTTATATTTTATAACTGATATTCATCAATATACAGTATAAATCTATCATTATAGTCTTATAACATTAAAATTAAATTAAACTTGCCATAAATATTGATGTCTCATATCTGCAGCTACAGCTAGTAACTGGCAGATCTATTGCATGGAGTGACATAAAAATACTCAGTGACATCACAAATACTGACTAAGATGTTTACTTTTAAGGGAAAAGGGGTATGGGGATAGACCAGTGCACAGGTAAATGTCTGAATTAGGAAACTGAGTATATTTAAATCCACAATATGGTATAGTTACGGCAACGAGTATATGTCTCGTATGGATCAAAAGTGTGGAGGTACTCCCTAGAGAGTAAAAGTGAAGATTGGGAAAAGGAAAGACTTTTTGTCGGGGCACTCTTGTACAATAGATTTGGTAGTTATGGGTAATAGATATAGAATAAACTTAGGAAGTGACTAGTGGGGTTGTCAATTTAAGTATTTTAAGTATTAAGATGTTTGCCAGTCACATGATCAGCCTCCTGAGATGATAAATTTAAACATGCCTGCATTTGATAATTGCTATCAATCTAGTATATAAATACTGTATATAATCTATTCCTTTCTGTCTTTTTATCAATCTAATTTTATAGTCAAATAACAATTCAGTTTAAATAAGGTAACCACACTGTCATATGTCATATCTGCAGATACAAAGGGGCAAATTCACTAAGATGGGAGTTCTATTTCACATGCAATGTTGCTATGGTGATTATGGGCGACAGCCTTGCAAATCAACTAGAATCACCCCCCTAATGTGCGCCAATACCGTTTTTTCCCCATGTGCAGTAAGAAGGAGTTGCTGTTAGTTAAATGACATGGGCGCTGTGCACACCTGTCCATAACGGCCTTGCTATCTAAAAGATAGCATGCCAACGTGTAGAGCAAATGTATGGACGGATAGCAGTGCTGACTGTTCTGCCCCCTGCAGCTATTGACTTCAACAGCAGCAGGCGAAGTCCTATCCCCTAAAATACTGCATGTTTGACCAAGTACCTCTATTACTTATTGTTAGAATAGTCCCAATAGATTCATCCTGATGGTATTAGCTCCTGTAGCCTTTAAGATTGCCTTTCCCTTTCATGCTTTGACAATTAACTAAGTTAATTTGTCTATTAAATATATGTATATAATTATGCGCTATTAAACATGTGCCTTTGTCTTTACACATGTCTATTTGCATGTCCATTATCATGGCATATATATATATAAACAATGGGTGTACCTGCACTCGCACACACCTATATCAGCAGGAGGGGTTCCCCTAAGGTCACACCAAGGTGTGCCTAATACAAAACCTGTAGTACCTGGGGAGGGACAAGGAGCACTCACCAGTATTTAGAAAATAATTTTGTGCTTTATTTGCAAAAAAGGGATTTTTGTAAGAATTTACCGTTCTAATCCCTTTCTCTGATATGGTCCTGGTGACACAGCTCAACATTGGGATGTAGGAGGGTCCGTAGGAGCCACGCACCTATCCTAAAGCTTTTGGAAGGTAGGCTCCTCCCTTCTTCATCCCAGATTCTTTAGTTCAATCTTACAAAGCCACTGGAATACATTAACTCAGTACAAACGCCTGCACATATTATATGCACAATTCCAAAAATAACTTTTCAACCATTTATAACATGAAACATCATGAAAACTGGCATACTTACTGAGCGTAAGGGAGGGATCGCTGTGTCACCAGGACCATATCAGAGAAAGGGATTCGAACGGTAAGTTCTTACAAAAATCCCTTTTTCTCTTTCAATAGTCCTGGTGACACAGCTTAACATTGGGACGTTCCAGAGCAGGTCCTTTGGGTGGGTACGCTCAGGTCTGCAGCTCTCATCACTGCTCGCCCGAATGATGCGTCCTCCGACACAAACTCATGGAACCTATAAAAACAGATGACCAAGTGGTGGCCCTGCAAACTTGCTCAGCCGTGGCCCCATGTTGAACCGCCCAAGAGGTGGCGACCGACCTGGTGGTATGCGCATTAATCATGGCCGGCACAGGCCTACCAACCTTAGTATATGCAAAGGCAATGACGGACCGCAACCACCTAGCAATGGTCTGCTTAGAAGCAGGCCAACCAATCTTGTGCACATCATACAAGACCAGCAAAGTGTCAGTCTTCCTGACACCCTTCACCCTGTCCACATAAATGCGCAAGGCGCGCACAATGTCCACATTTCTCAATTTGTCCCTTTTCCTTGAACCCTCTGGGGGTTGAAACACAGGCAGAACTATCTCCTGATTCAGATGAAAAGCAGAGACAACTTTTGGCAAAAATTGGGGTACTGTTCGAAGAACAGCCCTGTCATCATGAAATATCAAGAAAGGAGACTTGCATGACAATGCTCCCAACTCCAATACTCTCTTTGCTGACGCAACTGCCAACAAAAATACAAGTTTCCATGTAAGGAACTTAAGGTTAGCCGACCTCAACGGCTCAAAATGCGCCTTTTGAAGACACTCCAGAACCAGCGATAAATCCCATGGAGCCACTGGTTGCTTGTAGGAAGGTTTCAATCGAGAAACCCCTTGCAGGAAAGTTTGCACCTCCGGTAGCAATGCTATCCTTTTCTGGAAATAAATCGACAAGGCCGATATCTGTACCTTGAGTGACTGAAGACTTAACCCAGATTAGAAAGCATCCTGCAATTTTGACAGTCGAAATCGCGATGTATGCGACTTCTGCCTTTCACACCACCTAATATAGGTCTTCCAGACCCTATAATAGTTAGCTGAAGACACTGACTTCCTAGCTTTCACCATCGTGTTAACCACAGCCTCCGAGAAACCCTTGCTCTTCAAGATGGCGGTTTCAATAGCCAAGCCGTCAAATTTAGCCGAGCTGAATCCATGTGTAAGAACGGCCCTTGGCTTAACAGATCTGACCGCAGAGGTAGACGAGTCCACAGACAATCTCTGAAGCCTCGAGTACCAGGACCTTCTTGGCCAATCTGGGGCCACTAGAATCACTGGAATTCCTTGGGACTGGACTCTTTTCAATACTCTCGCCAGCATTGGAAACGGCGGGAAGGCATAAAGCAGATTCCCCTCCTAGAGAATAGTCATTGCATCCACTGCTTCGGCCCGTGGATCTCTCGTCCTGGCATAGAACCTTGGCACCTGATGATTGACCCTTGATGCCATCAGGTCCACATCCAGAGTTCCCCACTTCAGTGTAATCTGATGAAATACCTGTGGGTTCAGGCTCCATTCCCCTTCTAGCAGTTCCTCCCTGCTCAGGAAATCGGCCTCGATATTCTCCACCCCTGGGATGAATATCGCTGACAACGCCGGAACATTCTGTTCCGCCCACAAGAAGATCCGGGAAACCTCCCACATGGCCAGCTTGCTGCGTGTGCCTCCCTGATGATTCAGGTACGCCACAGCTGTGGCGTTGTCGGTCTGAATCCTCAACGGAAGACCCTGCAATCTTTCTCCTGCAATCTTTCTCCTGCCAGAGATATTACCTTCCACACAGCTCGCAGTTCCAGGATATTGATCGGCAAAGCAGACTCCTCCGAGGTCCATAAGCCCTGAAGGCGCAGGTCCAGAACCACTGCCCCCCAGCCCCTGAGACTGGCGTCGGTAGTGACTACTAGCCAGTCCCAGGACTGCAGGGACCGACCCCACTGCAGGGAATCCACCTCCATCCACCATTGCAGGGAAGACCGTGTCTCCGGAGACAACACAATGTGCTCTGACTTCATGGACTGAGTATTTCCTGACCAAGACGTCAGGATGTCCCACTGGAACACTCGAGAGTGAAACCTGGCATACTGTAGCGTCTCGAAAGTCAACACCATTTTCCCCAGCAGTTTGAGACACCTCCAAACCTATGGACTCTGAGGCCCCAGGATCTCCCGAACCAAGGTGGCTATGTCCCTGGCCTTTGTCTCTGGCAGAAATACCCGATGTAGATGGGTATCCAGGACAACCCCCAGCACCTGGATTCTCTGTGAAGGCACAAGCTGAGACTTTTGTAAGTTTAAAAGCATACCGTGAGTCTGCAAAAAACTGATGGCTTCTACCAAGTGACTCTGCAACCTCTCCACCAACTCTGCTTTGAACAGCAGGTCGTCCAAATATGGAATCACTGTGATTCCCTTCAGGCGGAGAGCAGCTGCCATTACAGACATAATTTTGGTGAATAAGCAACGCCTGGAATTGCAAATGCAGGTCTCCTATCGCAAACCTCAAGAGAGCCTGATGTTCCGGGTGGATAGGAACGTGAAGATATGCGTCCTGGACATCCATGGACGCCAAAAATTCTCCATGGTCCAGGCTTAGCAGCACAGACCGTAGAGATTCCATCTTGAAATGGTCTACCCACAGATGGAGATTCAAAGACTTTAGATTTAAGATTGGTCTGAAAGACCCGTCTGCTAATTTTAGTGTGTCATTTGTACTAATAAAGTGCTTTTTTACTTGACCTTGCTCTGCCATCAATCAAGCGCAATCTACACTCTTTACATTTTTTTACTATATAGGGACTGACAATCCCTTTCTCTGATTGCTGCTGGCTAAGACAACTCACACAGGCGCCCCTAGTTACTCCGGTAACTGTTTTTTCTTTCGGACACTGTGGAAACTCTGGAAGCCATTTTGAGAGCTTCCTCCTCAGCCTCAAGCACATACTCCGCAGCTGCTTTAAGCTTCTCAGCAAGCAGTAACACACCTGGATCAGCATGCAAAATTGTACACAGGTCATTGGCCCACGCAATCATGGCCTTAGAGACCCAGGCTGATGCCATAAGAGGGCGTAAAGTGTAGCCCACCCCTTCAAATATTGCCTTGAGATTACCTTCCAGCTTCTTGTCTACGGGGTCCTTAAAGGCTGCCCCCCCCCCCCCTGGACAGGTAGCACCGAGGCTTTAGAAAGCCATGCCACTGAAGCGTCTACCACCGAAACTTTTTCCCAGAGGTCTGCATGAGCCTCAGGCATGGGGTATAAACGTAAAAATCTCTTAGGCATCTGCAGCCTTTTATCGGGCGTTTTCCAAGCCCCTTCCAATAAATCCTGTAAACCTTCATCCGCAGGGAAGGTAACAGTTTTCTTACGCTGCCGTTCAAATACACCTTTTGCAGGAGTTTTATCCTCTACAGACAAATTCAAAGCCTGTTTAACAGCAGTAATCAAATCCTCCACCCCTGAGGTCGAGGAATCCTCAGAGTCATCACCCTGATCCCAGGGGATTTCTGTGTACTCTCCCTCCTCTTCAGCAACAAGCAATGGCACTAAATAAGACCTTTTAGTGGTCCCCACAGTATCACCATCAAATTTGTCTAACAAATCTTTAAACCTGCTGATCCCCTTAGCAGTATCCTGCATGACCTGTAAGAAACCAGGATCTGCTTGGGTCAGAGGCAAGGAGCCAGAGGACTGCTGAGATGATGACATAGGTCTAGGGGAAGCTACCAGCACATCACTCTGCCTGTCCAGCAATTGCACTAAGGCATTAACCGACCTGCCCAGGGTTTTATACAGAGCCAATGTACTACAGTCACTTATCTGTCTGAAGCTTTCACAGTGGGGAAAACGATGCCCAGGAAATCCAATCACTCTGCCAGGATCTGTCAGCCAGCCCAGCTCCGCTGCAAGCGTTCCGAATGGCGCCAAAACAGAGTGAGGGAAGAGACCAAGTCCCTGCTGCTGCGGGGTCCGTGGCTTTTGGCGCCAACCACCCCCAGACAGCCGCTCCCACTGCAGCATCTCCAAGTTCCAGTGTCTCCCCCTCTGCTGGGGACCACTTGGAACATGCCTGTAACACACTGCTGTCCTCTCATACAGGAGCTCAGTGTGTAAGCTCCGCAGAAAATGGCCGCCGCCATCACGGAGCGCCTGTCCCCCATGATCCCCACCTAGCGTGAAACCGGTTTCAGAGCGCTCCGGAGCCCAGGCAGCTTCTTAATAGAAGCTGTAAGCGCTGCACAGGGAGACCAGACAGTGTCTCCCCTGTGCACAGTGAGCTGACAGGACGCGCTTCTGTCAGCTCCTGCTGCGCTGTCAGTGTGAGGATTCAGCGAGAATCCTCACACTGTGCCTACCTAGCTAGTGTAAAAGTTAATAAAAAACTCCTAACTAACTCTAATCCTTCGGCTGCTCCAGCAGCCCTTTAGAATAGCACCCACTCCAGTGGGCACCTAAAACGAACTGAAGAGTCTGGGATGAAGAAGGGAGGAGCCTACCCTCCAAAAGCTTAAGAATAGGTGCCTGGCTCCTACGGACCCTCCTACATCCCAATGTTGAGCTGTGTCACCAGAACCATTGAAAGAGAAAAAATGAAAAAAACATACCGAGTGTTTGCTGTGGGACCAATAGAAAGTTCCAACGTTTCGATCCCAAACAGGATCTTTGTCAAGGAATTCGCCAACCAGAAAATGGTCATCAAAGAAGTCAAAAAGGAAAACTCCGCTTACAAGGAGTGACCTGAGGTGTGTGTATATATATATATATATATATATATATATATATATATATGTATGTATGTATGTATGTATTTTGTAGTTGCATTTGAGCTATCCCTTTTAATATAATTGGGGGAAATTTACTAAGGTGGGAGCAGGGCTGCCGAGAGATATGCCGGCCCCGGTAAAATTTTGGGGGCGTGGCCTAATATTGGGGTTGTGGTCACCTCCCACGAGTAGGCCACTCCCCCAAAATGTTTTGAGGTGGGGTGAAAAAGTCGAGGGGGGGGGGTGTTATTGTCCCCCCTCAGCAGCAGAACACCTACAGCATGTGCTGTGCTGACAGTAGGCTCAGCATGAGCTCTCACGCTGTCAGTGAGACACTCATGCTGAGTCAGCACAGCACATGCTGTAGGTGTGTGCTGCTGCTGCTCCCAGGATGGAGGGAGCTCGGACCAGGGCCCCCGCCGGGCCCCTCCAGCAAACCCGGGCCTGGGTAATTAGTAAAAACCCCCCTCTCGGCAGCCCTGGATGGGGTTTCTATTTCACATGGGATGCTGCTATGGTGATATTCTTATTTTATTTAGCACCTTCTAGAAGATAATAGATAGTATTTGATGTATAGCTGAATTCAATTCTGAATTTAAAAAGCCGCCCTGAGCGCGGCAAAACGCGTTTTTGAGGATCCTTGTTCATTCAAGCTGAGGTCCGTGAGTTTCCGCTGACACCTGCAACCCTCTACATCGGTCTCACGCTACGGCACTGCCAGCGCACAAACTGGTGGGTCATTTGCATAGACTCAGCCGCACCCTGCCTTGCGAGTACATCAAGAGCTCTCACTGCCAGAACGGACGTGCTGGGATCCATCTCATCCAGCATACACCTGGTCTGCTGAAGGGTGATAGAGCATGGAGGCAGACAGACGCTGCACAGTGGCAGCAGACTCCAGGCACATCAAGCGGCTGACCCGCTGGTTAAACACCGCCAGCAACGGACTGATACCACCTCAAGTCAGTGAGTACTGCATCTGTGCCTGCTCTCAAACCCCCCCCCCCCCACCCCGTTTGCCCTGGACTCTAGTCACCATATGGAGTGCCACAAGTTGCTTGCAATATAGGGGCTCACAAGTGTAAGCAATACACTCTCAACCATACCAATTGTGAGCTACAATTGAACCGCCCTTTTCTTGTCAACTGCTGGGACACTTTTGGTTTCACCCGGGAGTAACAGCAAGCCACTACAAACTTTGGTGCACAGTAACCTGCAACCTTCGTAACCACAGTGGTAACTAAGGCCTTTATCCATAAGCGCTTAGTATTGTGAGAATTAAGTGCACTTACATTAATGTAATTTTTTAAAATGATTTGCATGCATGCAGTTTATTGTTTTACTGTGAATTGTTATTAATGTGTTATTAAATTGTTACTTTGTGTGTGCAAACAGCGCCTAGCGGTTCTTTTCCTTCTCTGGGAACACAGAGCCTGCTCCTCTTAGTGGCTGTTCTTCACTTTACCGGCGGGGATGGGATGACATCACATACGATGTGCCAGAAGAAGAAGCCGATGAGACAGGCTTTTCTGTTGGATTTACTGTTCAGGGCTGTGGTAGAGGTGGAACTTGCTTCCCCCTACCATTAGAGGTGGTGGAACTCAGTTCCACCCCATTCCCCTACTAATATTTAACCTCTGGCCCCAGCCCAATTATCTACAAAGTTTATGAATGAGCGTTTCATCTCAGAATGACCCAATGAACATTTCAGTCTGGATAGACTTTACTCAGGGGTACATACAGCAGCAGCATTGCAATACAAAATGATCACAAATAGATGTTCCCCTGTGTGAGTTCTTAGAATCACTGTAACCAGGCCACTACATAATCTTACACAGGGTGCGTGGAATTTTTGAGATTGAGATTTAGACAGTTGCATAGGTGCCACATGTGCCCACTTACTGCCACAGTTATGGGTCCTCTGCTGGCCAAACCAAACTGCCCTTAACACCCCAGAAGCATAAACAAAGGTCCTGGTGCATAATAAGTAGAATGCAGTGGAAGTTAGAAAAGAGGGAGAAAGAATACAAAAAGAGTGGGTTGAGAGATAAATAGGTGAGAGAAAAAGGGGGGGGGGGGAAGAAGGGAGGAGAGGGATAGAGAGCTAGGAAAGGGGAGGGGAAAAAGGGAGGGAAATTCTGCATGCTCGTTACCTGAGTTTATAAAAAATAGCAGGTCCAAAATATTAGTCATACAGTATATAAAATATATACAAACTCCTAACCATACTGAGATACTGACAGAAAGACAACTGTTGCTGTTTAAGGCCATAACATTATACTAGGGGTACCTGTGATCGCTCGTAACCATGGTAACAGTATCAAACAAACATAACAGTGACAAGCAAACAGTTACATATGGCTGAATACATGGATAAAGATACTAAGCAATGTTGCTCCATATTAGATAATATAAATAAAGAAAATGAATTACGACAAATTGACAACAGGTTAACTCATTGTAATATGTCCAGCACTGCATTCTTCCCTCCTGTTGTCAAAGCCCACATCTCTTCACATTTCACTCACAGCTCTCCTATACTCCAACACTCAGTGACCATCTTTGTCTGCATACTCATCTCCATCATTGGCCTCAAGCCTCTAGTTGTATGTTGATTGAGTCCTCACTACTTATATTTAAGCTGTAATGTGTATTGAACTGTGGTTCTCTTTATTTGTACTCCTATTTTTGTCTCCCTGTACTGTTCCTTTGCACGGCGCTGCGAAACACTTGTGGCGCCTTATAAATAAAAGAATAATAATAATTCATTTTTATTTTTGGGTAAAACTGCAGTACATATTCAGTATGTGACTCGCATCGTTACCAGCCAGCATCGTTCCTCTGCTCCAACAAATCTTTATTAATAAATGTACCTTTAAAACAATGAAAAAAGCTGATAGTAAAACATTGTTACTAGACTATGTTGTGAAATAGGCCACCTTAGGTAATCATAGTACATCTGTGCTGTAGTCCAATTTATGGTCAACAGGTTACGATACGTTCCAAAGCACAGATTTGACTCTTCTACCTTCAATTATTGTTTACTTATAATTTGCCAGAAGGGTACCATAGCGCTGTACAAGGGCACATTAGCTGCTTTGTAGATTATTTTGAGGGAATAATAAATGTAATGCAGCGATATTTCTCATAGACAGTCCTGTGTATAAATTATTATTATTATTATTATTATCAGAAGATGATTGTTATGATGCCACTGTCTGAGCAGTGCGCATATACCAAATGAAAGGTCATGGTCCATAGATTTGCAGAAAAATCTTGGCATTGTAATTGGTTGCTTCATTCCATATTCATCTGCCATTTACAATGCATCACCATTGTGCTCTACAAAATGTGACAGTTGGTGAACTCTTCCTGGGCATCTGCTGGGACATGTTCCTGCTGGGTGGTCTGGAAACTGTGACAGTTATTTTCAGCCACCCACTAAGCAGGAATGTTTCAAAATTTTAATCCTAAGGGGGGTGCTATCGGTACAATTGTCCATGGCCAGGGCAGCACATTTTGCCTACCGCAACCCCCTCTACTGCCTCCACTGCTCTGCACTTAGTGCGCTGAACAAAGCAGGTCCCGGAGCGCAGGCTTATTCAACTCAGGAAGCTGACGGCCAATTAACATGCTGAACCAGCTATTGAGCCAATCAGAGTGGCTGCCAATATGCGAGCTCTGATTGGCTCACCAGCCGGTGCTGCATTTTAATCGGCCGCCGGCATCCTGAGTTGAAGAAGCCTGCACTCCAGGACCTCCGGGCTGCAGTCCAGAGGAAGAGGAGATGGGGGAGCAGGAGCCGGGTTACGGTATGTCAAGTTGGGAGGAGGAGGGGGGAAGGCCAGACTTTAGTCCTGGGCCCCATAATTCCTGATGGCAGCCCTGAAAAGAGGTCAAATATTCCACCCAGCAAATTTTTGCCAAGGTTGAACCGGGCACATCAAGGACAAAGGCTGTGTCTAGATAAAGCAATTGATCTGGGTTATTGTCATTTTCTGTTGTAGGAGCTCTTTTTTAGGGTTAGATTTACTTTTAGGAGGGCTACGTTGCTCTAATGTTGAAGCCATAGGGTAAATGTTATTTTCTCCTGTCAGTGGCGTAAGTTCGTCCCAGTTGCCCGGAGGCAAGATAAATACTGGTGCCCCCCCCCAACACACACATTCACACCACCTTATATAAATAAATGTATGCATGTATGTATGTTATGGATATTATGTTTAGAAAAAAGAGAGCATGGCATCTGTGGACCTGCTGGGAGGAGGAGACAGCCACAGAAGTGATATAAATGGCTTTCAATTAACTGATTCAAACTCACAGTGGAGGAGAGGTGCCCCCTTGGGAGCAGGAGCCCGGCGGCAGATGACTCCATTGCCTCACAGAGTTACGCCTTTGTCTCCTTTTATTAAAATGACCTTGTCAATTTGAAGACAACATTAATCATGCCAAACAGCGTCTTATCAATTGTACTGTAGATAGATGGGCTATATAGTATTTGATAAAATCGCAATTAAGATCTGGAATATTGTTTGTACCAGATTCGTAATAATAAAAAAGACAGTTAATTGTATCTATTATTATTACCAGGTCAACATAACCAGGTGAGTTAGCAGTGACTTAAAGTAAACCGTGATTTGCACACATAAGACATTGAATTACAAAGATACTGTATCATATATTATCAATCACAAGGTAGATAAGGATAAAATAAAGTAATTGAAAATGAGATCAAGACATCGTGCATATGGCGTAAACAATAATTCTACCTTGTGATGTCAATGAAGGTAAAATAACAAAGAAATAAAACCAGATTTTCAGGCAGAAACACCCTCTTTATTTTATTTATTACGTTATTTTTATAGCGCACACATATTCCGCATTGCTTTACAGAGGATTACAAAGATCAAGAAAGGTTTGAACTCAGAACTTGGGCGCCCCTCTCTCAGATCAAATATGTTAATGATAATGGATGTGGGAAAACAGAAAAAAATCAAAAATCAAAAAATATATATATACTTCCCCTTTAAATGATCCTTTTTTGACTGACTTCACTCCTCATATCTCTTTCTCTAAATTTCCATATAATAGAGAAAAAAGAAAAAATAGAAATCCAAATATGTGAAGTATGTCAGGAATCAAAAGGGTTAAGAGTAACAAAGGTGATGTAGCGGTAGCGTACCACAACTCACTATAGGTAAGTTGGAATACTCATATCTCGGTATCTTTCCTTAAAAGCAAGTCGTACCCCTACTCACGGTGAAATGTGCAGTAACAATCATATAATGGTTTCTTTTCCGTCTTTTTTCATAATATTTTAATTTGCAGCAAAAAAGTATCCAATAAAATTCATACAAAACATGGAAGACTTGCAGCAGATTTTTGGGTGAAGGCCGTGCAGTTGTGAAATCTACACTCACAGCAAGAGTCCGGATCCTGACTGTGTGTGGACTAACACCTTTCACTTACCTTCTTCCCTTATAGTCTGCGTGCAAGATTTGGACAATAAAAATAACATGCACTAGTCCAGTAACAACATGTTTCGAGATCCCTCAGATCTCTTCGTCAGGTTCCTGGCTAGTGCTGTCTTTCTGTGGTGAATATATAGCTCCCGGCATCCTACTTCCGGTATTGCACTTCCGGTTTTAAGTCCTCCGTGGAAATTCATCAAACTTCTATTCCCCGCAAAAGAGAGTCTCCCAAAGCTGGACTAAGTCCCCATCTAGCTATATCAGCTTTAACACATGATGTTGCGGTGTTGGAGAGAATCCTCCGTGTATCCGGCGGCAGCCGCACTTCCGCCCGGCTGTGACGTCACATCCGCATCTTCTCCATTTTGAAAAATCTGATTCCTGAGAGACCTAAATTTATTTATAGGAAATCGGCCAATTTAAAAAATCATCTAGTCAAGAGTAGTCTCCCTGAAGACAGGAGAAACCTTATAAGAACAAAAGGTTTTCACCGTTGTGGATCCTGTATCGGCTGCAGAAGTATTGGTGCAGAAAACTCAAAATCCACCGATGTCATTATCAACAACATTCCATTTAAGATAAGGGACTTTATTACGTGTGAAACAGCATATGTGGTTTACTTAGTTGATTGTGAATGTGGCCTCTCTTATATTGGGAGAACCACGAGGCCGCTTAAAGTAAGGATCTCAGAGCACCTGAGAAATATTAAAAAAGGAGTGACGATACATCATCTTTCGAATCACTTCAAGGAACAACATCGGTGCTCCATAAAGTCTATCAAAAGATTCGTAGGTCTTCAGAAGATCATGGGGAATTGGAGAAACAGAAATGTTGACCAATTGCTAGCAAGAACTGAAATGAAATTCATTTTCAAATTCAAGACCCTTACCCCACGTGGCCTAAACCACGATTTTGAACTTAGATGGTTTCTCTGATTCCTTCTTTTTTTCTTTATATCCCTCTTTTATATCCCTTGTTCGACACTTTTATCCATTTTATCATATTTTATTATCATCTTTTTATTGTATTTTTTGATGTATTATTCATTTTTCATTATTTATTGTTCCCCATTGTTATTATCCATCAGTACCTATACTTTTTGAAATAGGTCTATTTAATCCCCTGGATTAGACAACTTACATTTCATCAATTCGATTTTAGCGTTTATTTTTTCTTCTATTTTAGAGAAACAGAAACCCCCATGAACTCCTCACAGACAGATAGAAAGCCAGTCCGTGTTTTGTCTTTGATGTATAATGGCGGGAATTGCGGAGACGCCAACTACACGCGGCTGGAGAGATGCGGATGTGACGTCACAGCCGGGCGGAAGTGCGGCTGCCGCCGGATACACGGAGGATTCTCTCCAACACCGCAACATCATGTGTTAAAGCTGATATAGCTAGATGGGGACTTAGTCCAGCTTTGGGAGACTCTCTTTTGCGGGGAATAGAAGTTTGATGAATTTCCACGGAGGACTTAAAACCGGAAGTGCATTACCGGAAGTAGGATGCCGGGAGCTATATATACACCACAGAAAGACAGCACTAGCCAGGAACCTGACGAAGAGATCTGAGGGATCTCGAAACATGTTGTTACTGGACTAGTGCATGTGATTTTTATTGTCCAAATCTTGCACGCAGACTATAAGGGAAGAAGGTAAGTGAAAGGTGTTAGTCCACACACAGTCAGGATCCGGACTCTTGCTGTGAGTGTAGATTTCACAACTGCACGGCCTTCACCCAAAAATCTGCTGCAAGTCTTCCATGTTTTGTATGAATTTTATTGGATACTTTTTTGCTGCAAATTAAAATATTATGAAAAAAGACGGAAAAGAAACCATTATATGATTGTTACTGCACATTTCACCGTGAGTAGGGGTACGACTTGCTTTTAAGGAAAGATACCGAGATATGAGTATTCCAACTTACCTATAGTGAGTTGTGGTACGCTACCGCTACATCACCTTTGTTACTCTTAACCCTTTTGATTCCTGACATAATTCACATATTTGGATTTCTATTTTTTCTTTTTTCTCTATTATATGGAAATTTACCCTCGAGAGAGAGAAAGAGATATGAGGAGTGAAGTCAGTCAAAAAAGGATCATTTAAAGGGGAAGTATATATATATTTTTTGATTTTTGATTTTTTTCTGTTTTCCCACATCCATTATCATTAACATATTTGATCCGAGAGAGGGGCGCCCAAGTTCTGAGTTCAAACCTTTCTTGATCTTTGTATTCCTAACGTTTGGATATTAGGGAAATATCCTGTAACTCTGAGTAGGCGACTCTCTTTAATCATATAGGCGCCAAGGGATCTTTCCACACCAAAAAAATTTTGCTTTACAGAGGATATTTGAACATTCACATCAGTCCCTGCTCCCAGTGGAGCTTACAATCTACATTCCCACATGTACACGCACACACATTCACTCTAGGGTTAATTTGTTGGGAGCCAATTAACCTACAAGTATATTTTTGGATTGTGGGAGTACCCGTAGGAAACCCACTAAAGTATGGGGAGAATATACAAACTGCACAGTTCATGGTGGGAAGTGATCCCATGACCTCAGTGCTGTAAGGCAGTAATGCTAACCATTACACCATCCATGCTGCCCATTATACCACCCTAGCAGCAGAACATAGGCCCTTATTATGATCTGCTTGGTAAGCACTGCACATGTGGACAACTAATTATGCGCAGGGCACAACCATCGGTCCCCTGTGCGAACGTGCGGGGGACCGAATGGATCCAAATGAGGGCCAAAATGTAGATACATAAACAATTGTACTATTCTAACCAAGGACAGGAGTAAAAAGCAAGAAGAAATGAATAGAAATACAGCGCACACTACTTTTATAAATAATTAACTTACTAAATAGATCCTGTCCTTGGTTAGCGTAAGAGAAGTCCCTGTTTAGTAAGGAAAAGTCTTATGTATTTACAGGGGGCAAGTCAAATATATTTTTGGGCTACCCAGAGTAATGGGCACCACCAAAGCAATTCAATTGTTGCTTCAGTCAAGTGGCCATTACTTTTTAAGAGCCTAAAAGCATCAGGTTTAGCAATTAATTAAATAAGGGGCCACAACACATTTCTTCTTCCCACCTCAGGAGGGTATCAGCATAAATGTTGGTGCTTGCATTGATTGCGCCCGAATGCTAGAACAATAACATTGCTGCTATTGGGTGCCACCTAGTGGCCGGCATCTAAATAACAATTGAATCGCTTCCTAAAAGCATTATAAGATAGTGTAAAGGTGCCCATACACGTTACAATTATTGTATACGATATTGTATACGAAATCGCATCTCATCGCATCTCGGTTTTGCGATGAGATGAGATCTAGTACAAAAAGTATATGCTGCATATACTAGATCTCATCTCATCGCAAAACCGAGATGCGATAAGATGCAATTTTGTATTCAATATTGTATACAATAATTGTATAGTGTATGGGCACCTTAAGATCTATCAGTGCTTGACAGTCATTTTGCTAGTGTACTGTCTTTTGACAGTGTACTGAGGAGATTTGTGGAGTGAGGTGCAAATATAACTGCAATAAAACAGTGTATTTAGTGATGCCTGCACAGGTGTATGTGTTTTAATAAAGTTTTTTTTTTATTTAAAAACTGGGTGGACCCTCCTCAAAAGCATAACCAGCACCAAGCTCTGTGAGTTTGTCCTGGTTCAAGAAATACGGTTATACGGTATGGGAATCCCTTGTGAAGTCTGAAACCTGTAGTCCTCCTGTAAAAGAGAAAGACAAGAGGTCTGTGAGATCAGGAAGGAAGAGGGCCTTGCTCTATATTTATAATATACAATAGTAATATCCATAAAGGTCCCCATACACTGTACAATTATTGTATACAATATCTAATTTCATCGCATTACATAGGTTTTGCAACGCAATGAGATGAGATCTAGTACAAAATGTATGTGCAGCACATATGTTTTGAGCTGTGCGATGAGATGTGTGACGGGAGCGCGCATCTCATTGCACATAACAATTGTACCATGTATGGGCACCTTCAGATTCAGGCATTTGTATTGTTTAAAAAAAAAAGACAAAAACAAACAAACAAACAAACATTGGCCCTTATTCTGGTTGGTGCGGTAATATCCGCGTGCGTTCGTGCCGCCGATGTTTTGTGTCTACACATGTGCAGAGGCGTCTCTGCGCATGTGCGAGAGGGACGCACGGCCAAATCCCGCATGAAATGTAAACACTCCGAACAGGGGGTGGAGAGGGGCGTGAAGGGCTATTTGGGCTCATTACCATATGCATACGCCCCGCGTTTCATGGGCGTTCCCATGCAAACGCTGGGCGTACTTATGGTAATGCGGCCGTGACGCACGTGTAGGGGGCGGACATATGACATCGCCGGATGTCAGCTGCCCGCCCAGATCCCTGCTTTTGCACGGAAAAATGTCCGTGTGGTCTGAGGTTGCGGGAGCTGGTGGACCACTCGGTCCTGCATTCGATGGTCTGCGACCATCGAATGATGGGGGAGGTTCCCTGAGATGGAGGAGGCGTATTCCGTGAAAAATACACGTGCGGTCCGTTCGGCCAGCTTCTTACCGCATACGGACGGAGTTGGCGATCCGTATGGAAGGCGGGGTTTCGCACGCACGGTCCTGGCCGCATATTCGGATCCAGCCGCACCGATCAGAATAAGGGCCATTGAGTGGTCATCCCTGAGTTGTTGGAGAACAATCTGGATTACAAATTCCCAATGCATCACATCAGTTTTATTACTGTATCTTGTTTTGTGTATGGAAAGCAAAGGTATACAATATCAAACAGAAAGACGTTAGAAGTGGGGGTACCCTGATTCCCCAATTCCATGAGAAGATACTTCAGCTTGTGGCTAAAATAACCTAGCATCCACAGATTATACATACAAAATACAATGACTTTAATAACAGTATTACAGTCAGGATTTTATAGGTCTATAAAGTTCCACTGTATAATACACACATAAATATCATTGTGAATAAAAATCGTACAGAGGCATCTAGTTGAAGGTTATATGGCTGGTGAGGAACTTAGGGGCGTCACAGACAGAGCGCTGGCTTTGATGTCCGCATACAGGTGAGTAAAGTGGTCATCTACCATACAGTAAATCAGTCCTGGACTTATTTTGGCATTATTTACTGGTTCATAGAAAAAATTGATTCGCTTTTAATGTACATTTTATTTTGATGTTTTGATCAAGTGTATTTTACATTGCAGCTGCAGGGGTGTGGGAAGATGTCCGGAACAGGTAGCGGCAGTCCCTGCTGCTGGCTGCCCCTGTCTGCCTGGTATCAGCAGAGCGGGAGCTGGGAATAGGGGATGGCAGCAGCAGGCTATCACTGTCAAGACAATTTAAATATCCTGAGAATAGACTATTTATTAATTCAGGGCCAGATGTACTAATCTTTGAAAAGCGATAAAATGTAGAGTGATAAATGACCCACAAATCAGCTCCAAACTGACATTTTTCAAACCCAGCCTGTAACATGGCAGGTAGGAGCTGATTGGTTGGTATTTTATCACTCTCCAGTTTTCAAGGCTTAGTACATCTCGCCCACAGTGACCTCGGATACATCGTATGTGCGCAAAATAGTGGAGAGGCAACTGCTGAAACTCATGTCAGAACACAGGGCCTTATTCTAGTTCACTCTCTCTAACAAAATCCTTCTTAGATGGACAAAGCCATGTGCACTGCAGGTGGGGCAGATGTTACTTGTGCAGATATAATTAGATTTGGGTGGGGTTTTACTTTAAAGTGAGATCTATATTGCAGTGTACAAATATAGCAGCCAGTATTTACCCTGCACAGAAACAAAATAACTCACCCAAATATAAATCTCTCTGCACATTTTACATCTGCCCCCCTGCAGTGCACATGGTTTTGTCCATCTAAGAAGGATTTTGTCAGAAAGAGTGAACTAGAATAAGGCCCATAGAGACAAGCGCTGCAAGTGCTGTTATCACTGGAGACTCACTGTGTTATAGTATGAAGTGCTGAGAGATCATTACTACAGGATAGATATGGTGTGTGCGTGTGTGTGATACTACTGTATTCTATATGTGTGTAACCAGGCGCAGAGAATACTGGAACATATCATGATAACAGATCTACATTATAATACTTCACATCCTAGGCTTTATAAACTGCCTATATACATGCTATAAAGCGCTGATGTACCATTGTGTATCAATAAAGGGAGATACCCCACACTGGTTTTTTAAATAATTTAATTTTTCTATGTTTTTTTTTACACTGAAGCCTGCGTGGATCTGACTGATCCATGCAGGCTTCTGAAAAATAAGCCTGGAAAATGAAGTGTATTTTCCAGGAGTATTTTACCGGCAATTAGTGGCCGTATCCCACAAATTAGGAATCGCCATTCAAATGAATGGTAATTCCTAGTCATATTCTTTCGTTGGTGCATACATTCATATTCGGAAATATGGATGTGAATAAGATAGGAATAGGAATTTACGTATTTCGGCATAGTAAATGACGAAAATACGAATAGACGTATTTACTTATACGAATATGCCTATTTCAGGCATATTTTTGTTAGTAAATTTCCCCCATTGTGTCCATGTAGACAGCAACAGCTGTTTCAACTGGCCACCAACAGTTTTCCTTAGAGACTACATATAAGGGCAACCCCCTGAGGAAAACGGTCTATGAAATAAAGGAGAGTGGGAATCCATACCCTCCAACATGGCCCATTATATTAGGTACAAAATGCTCTGTTTTCCCTGCCAGCGGCAGTTGCAGAGGTTGGGCTGCAGCACAGTCCAATATTCAAAAAGGTGAGCCACACCAAACATCACTGTCCTGGACTCACTGACAGTTGATGTGACCCCCCCTCTTTGAATTTTGGTCCAACCTCTGTAACTGCCACTGGCAGGGAATCCAGAAACAGAACATTTTGTACCTAATAGAATGGGTCATGTTGGAGGGTATGGGAATCAATGCGCAGGAGGGAGAGCAGCTGATTTACCAATCAGGAGTTACCTCTTGAAAAACAGATATAATACAGGAAAAGTGGTAATACGCTCTCTACTGAAAAGTAAATGGACACTTACAAAGAATGGATTTTAAATTCTGTAAATATGTCCTTTTCAATAATATGGGCATGGTCACTAATAACCCTATTCCTATTATGGGGTGGTGAGATATTAGCAGCTCCCTGGACCTCCTTCAGTGTTCTAGGTTAAGCTTACTTCTGCTTACCTCAAGAAAGGTAAATACATGCATATAAAGGCATCTTTTGTGTAGTGGTCTACCCCTATATAGCCACCAATTGGAGTAATGTTCTGGGTCACCATGTGATCACACAAAGTAAATGCCATACTCATAAAGGTTTCTTTTAATGGTGTTCTCTCTTATCCATATGAGGAAATATTTCTCTCGTCAACTCCGAGCCCTGTGTTATAGGTAGGCACACCCTGTGTTATAGGTAGCCACCTATAACACCAGGCTTAGAGTTGAAGAGAGAATTACTGGTCACACATTATGGCCCTGACCTAAGAACCTTACCACTTGAGTGAGCAGGACATTATAACTGACTCATACAGTATGTCACCTTTGTTTCCCCAGAGGCAAATCTGTTCCATTACAAATACATTACTTACAGTAGACATAAGAAAGGTTCTTTGAAAATTGTTTCATACAGATTCAACTGTGTTTGATAGTCGGAGATGTTGTTTGCTGTAACGTAGGATGCAGCTCTGTGTACTGTCCTTATAGTAGCAAAGCACAGTTTGGGGCTAATGGCAAATCTAGGGTTGACTTTACTTGAAAAGTTATTTCAGTGCAAACAATCCATGGTAAATCTGTAAGGTGTCAATGCATAACTAGGTGACCTTCATCACTCCTTACTGCACACTTTTCTCACAGCTAGGCAAATGGTTAACACGCAGCGACAGACTTAATGCAATGTCAGAAGACGCTTTCCCAAGAATTTAGTTCCAAACTAAATAAAACAAATATAGAGAATAGCAAAGAACAACATTCAATCCCAAGTTCTAGTAATATATAACAACATTATACATTCCAAACACGACGCTATAAAACATTAGATACCTTTTTAATCATCTTCTAGCTAAAGCTTGTCAGACACACCTGTGCATAAATTATGTGACAATGACAGCAATAACTCAAACGCCCAACATTTCCTTTCCTTCTAACTAGAATATCCCACCTTGTATAACGCACATGTGGTATCACTACTATGGACAACATCAGTGATTGAGGGCTTTATTTATTAATTATGCAGATTTATTATAATTTTCACTGGCCAGTGACAAAAACAAAACACAATTTATATATAAAAACAAACCACAAAAAAATGTTAAAAGATCTGCTAAATACTGCACTTTAGACGAACAACATTCGAATAAGGTGTTAATTGCATATATAGGGCGGAATGTTATAACATCCGCAGCCCTCTATCGCCCCACATCGCCGGGCATCGCAGAGCGCCGGAGCCTGCCACAGGGCATGCTGGGAGGGATCCGTGACGTATCTCTCACACAGCGATGCGGTAAGAAGCCCATAGGCTTCTGCAGGGAATCACCAGCTTTTGCTGGCGATTTCCTCTGCAGCGGTGACACTGCGAAGGGGGGTTACAGCATACAGAAATGCGGTTAAAAACCCCGATAATGGGTTTTTTACCGCATTTCTGTGTTAGAGAATCTCCCCCGCAGTATTTTACTGAGAAAAGGTCACTTTAATGAGAAAAGGTTACTTTCTGGCCAGACATTTATATAAAATACTTTACTTGTTCGCTTAGCCACTTCTCTCAGCTGCCGGTGCTTATCCCAGTAGATTGCAGCTTTCTCTGGAGGCCTCGGACCATGGTTAGCTTTGCCGCTTGAACAAGAAGGTGGTTAAAGCAGAATGGAGCAGTTTTAAAATGTTTGACGTGTTTCCCCGCTTGTGTTAGATTTCAGAGGCTTCTTCAGAACCAGGGGGTTATTCAGACCGGACCGAAGCAGGGTGATTTAGCAGAGCCCTGCTATCAGATTGCCCTTGCCCCACCAGAGTAAAATCCCGCCCTGTGCAAGGCTGCAAATGGCTTGAGAAAATAACGTTGATCGGTGAATAGCTGCAAATTCAATCGCAATCAAATGATTTTCCCAGTCTGTGCGTAACCCAGAACCTACTCTGCCTGGAAGATAGAAACAGGATGATGGGGGCCAGAGCTGACATTACAGACCCTCAAATGTTTGGGCAGGCCTGCGGTTTACCTTACACTTCCAGAAAATGGCTCGCGTGACACCCACAAATTCCGGCTTCCTGTCAATCTGCTTGCAATTTTATTTATTTTTTTAAACAAACTTATCTCCATCTCCAGATGGTGATAAATAGTTTTTCCCCTTCAGTACCCTGGCTGTCAGCACTAGATTTCCATGCACACATAAAGGGCCTAATTCAGAGACGGATGAAGAGTTGATGTCGGATGCTAGAGGATGATCTTTTATATCAGCACATGCATCTCCATTGTTACCGCTGGTGGATGCAGAACAGAGCGTGGCACTTTTGTGGATGTTCCCAGGAAGTGACAGAGAATTGGTTAGTCAGATGCAGGTGCATCACAGCCAGCTACTGTGCCCAAAGACACAACTGCTCTGCCATCAACAGCCATGTTCTGACTGACATTTTCGCATCCATAAGATTACTCTAGTATCTAAATAGTGCCACCGACGGTACCAGGGGGGTGATTCTGGTTGTTTTGCAAAAGCAATCTCCTTCTTTAATGGACAAACCCATGGCCATTTTCGCACTTTTTCCAAAAATCGCACATTTTATAGGATGCGAATTGCACTTTCTGCTGCAAATTCAAACATTCTGACCTGGCAATTTTTTAGTCACACTTCAATTCCCATCCCATTATAAAGTATACAACTCACAAATTTATTTGGGATGTGATTTTTGATAAATGTTACTAAAAGTCGCCAAACAAATAGACCAGGTTCTGACAAATTTGACAGAACCATGCACAGTTCTTTGAGATCTGTGCATAGTTCTGTGTTAAAATATGTGTAAAAGTCCATGTGAAAAGAGAAAATGTCGTGGGGTCCCCCCTCCTGAGCATAACCAGCCCCGGGCTCATTGAGCTGGACCTGGTTCCAAAAATATGGGGGACAAAAAGCGTAGGGTCCCCCGTATTTCTGAAACCAGCCCCAGACAGGTCCTGGTTCCAAAAATTCAGGGGACAAAAAAAAAAAAAAAACGTTGGTCCCCCGTATTTTGGAACTAGCACCGGGCTCCAACAGCCCGTGGTGTCATGCCACAGCCGGGGGACACTTTATGCATAAGGTCCCCCAGGCGTATCATGCTCACCGTGGCTGGCCAGCCCTGGACGGGCTACCTGGGGGAAAAAGAGGTCCCCCCCAGGCTTCACCCATCCAGGGCCGAAACCTGAGACTGTCCCCAAAGTCTGTGGGCTGTGGACGCCGGGCTGGTACACGTAAGAGTGTAAAAAACACCCACTGCTTTTTACAGGTGAACTACAAGTTCCAGCATGCGGGGCATTCTTGGACTTGTAGTCCACCTGTAAAAAGAATGTTTAAAAAAAAAAAAAACAGACACAGAGAACAGTAAAACTTTATTATGCACACACTAATTTTACATCTATAGTCACAAGTCCAGGCTCCAGGGTTGTCTCTGTCTCTCCCCTGCAGCAGCTCACCCCGCACTGACAGCGGAGGTGAGCCAGCCGCCCTTGCACTGACT
This sequence comes from Crinia signifera, assembly GCF_055691185.1. Classification (NCBI taxonomy): domain Eukaryota; kingdom Metazoa; phylum Chordata; class Amphibia; order Anura; family Myobatrachidae; genus Crinia; species Crinia signifera. The sequence continues at coordinate 67,823,414 of NC_139217.1, forward strand.
GCTGGGTGAGCTGACTCCCCTTCCACTGACTGCGGGGTGAGCCGGCTTCCTCCTTACCCGCTTGTCACTGCGCTATAGATGCTCTCAGCCCCGTTGGCTGTATGCGTCTCCATGGAGATGCCTTTAGCCAATCAGGGGAAGCCAAGCCAGGAAGGGTACATCAGTGAGGGAACTAGTGATGCAGTACGTATGAGTCTTAGTAGGACGCCTATTGGTTGTGGCATTAGCATGAAGTTACAGGTACAGTACCTTGTGGCAAAAGGCGCTGTCGTAGCTGCAACTGCATCCACCTCTGAATCGAAGCTATCCAGCATTGTGGGCTACATGCAAAATCAGACAGTATTTACCATGAATGCACCTCATGGTCCCCAATATCTCACAACACCTAATGGAGGTTGCAGGAAAATCTTACTTGTTGTAGCACCATTATTTTCTTGGCGGTGTAATTGAATTCCCATGTACTTTAGAAAGAATGCAGCTGGTAAAGTAGAATTCCTTAAAACCACTTCAATATCAAAATACAACACAGTGCAGTCACATGTCTACAGTTCACATAGAAAACTGCAGCATGTGCCAAAGCCTACTGAGTGGCCCTGAGGTCTCTGAGTGAGGAATTTCTGGTTGTTCTTAAGAGTCGTTCAAGTAGGATCTGGAAATATTTAAACACTTAACTCTTCTGTAAACACTTGATACAAGAACACTGCGCATTTGGCATAAATGAAGCACTTTGGGAGTTATTCTGATTCACTCGGAAAGGCACAATCACTCTCTAATGGACAAAACCATGTGCACTGCAGGTGGGGCTGATGTAACATGTACAGAGAGAGTTAAATTTGGGTGGGGGGTGTACTTCAAACTGATATCTATATTGCAGTGTAAAAATAAAGCAGCCAGTATTTATCCTGCACAGAAACAATAAAACACCCACATTTAACTCTCTCTGCACATGTTGCATCAGCCCCACCTGCAGTGCATATGGTTTTGTCCATTAGAGAGTGATTGTGCCTTTCCAAGTGAATCAGAATAATCCCCTTTGTGTGGAAAATTCAGACTATTTGAGACATTACAGGTGAAAGTTATATACTGAAAAGCAAATTAAGGTCTTCTTTTCTTATAAAGTCTTAAGGTGCCCATACATGGTACAATAATTGAATACGTTATAGACTAGATCGCATTGATGCGATTTGCGTGGGATGCGACCTAGTTCAAAAAATATGTGCAGCACATACATTTTGAGCTGTGTGATGGGATGTGTGCGGGAGCGCGCAGCTCATCGCACACAGCAATTGTGTATGGGCACCTTTACATTCTGAAGCATCTCCACGGGATGAACACAGCTTGGATGGCTGGTACATAACGTTCGGCCCACTGGAGTATCTTGGATACTTCCCTCATGGCCTTTACACTCTTTGTACCTCCCTGGTGGTTTATGCCCAGTTTATGCCCTGCAGCAGATCCTGCACCAACTGAAGTGCGTTGAAGACAGCTCTTAGTTCTAATATGTTTATCAACAATTTGGATTGTCAGAGACCACTTGCCTTACAAGGACTGGGATTATACAACCCCACAGATTTGTATCTGTGGTGAGAAGAACCCACTGCGGAATCCAAAAGGGTCTGCCCATCTTCAGATGAGTCTTATTGAGCCGTCACGTCAATGACGACTAGACCTCCAAAGTGAGGCACATTGTTCGGGAGGGGATGTACTGAGGACAACCATCCCACTTGGCCAGAATCAGCCTCTGCAATAGGTGGGAATGAAATTGTGCCCACTCGACCATGTTGAATGATGACACCAACAGGCCAATAATCTGCATGGAAAAAGGATGGGTAGACTGCGCTTATTGATGACAGAGTGAGGATATTTAAAGCATAATAAATTTTAATGCTACAATAACATAAGTAAAATACAATGTAAATACACAATAAAATCAGGGATGGGTGGGGGAGGGGAATAAAAGAATAGGCTGCATCCACTGTAGGTAAATATCACCTTATGGTATGTCCACAGTTCAATGAGAACCCAAATGCTGGTAGGATCCTTTGTGCTTGGGCACAGCGGTGCTCTGTAAAACTTTATCCAGATGTTGTATGGGGGTAGCGAGCCTCCCGATTGGAAAGTTAGGTCGAGACGTCCGCTGAGTGACGCTGGGTGGGTGTTAGATAGGCGGCTTGCCTTCAGAAGGAGAGTGCCTCACTCCAGGTCAGATTTGCCAATGATATTTCGCAGCTTAAGGATCTCCAGTGATGATGGGTGGTGGATATTGGTGGTGAGGAGCAGCGTATTCAAAGGGGCCAAATTGTAGCCTGGGCCAACGCGTTTCGCTGCAACCAGCAGCTTTTTCAAAAAAAGCTGCTGGTTGCAGCGAAACGCGTTGGCCCAGGCTACAATTTGGCCCCTTTGAATACGCTGCTCCTCACCACCAATATCCACCACCCATCATCACTGGAGATCCTTAAGCTGCGAAATATCATTGGCAAATCTGACCTGGAGTGAGGCACTCTCCTTCTGAAGGCAAGCCGCCTATCTAACACCCACCCAGCGTCACTCAGCGGACGTCTCGACCTAACTTTCCAATCGGGAGGCTCGCTACCCCCATACAACATCTGGATAAAGTTTTACAGAGCACCGCTGTGCCCAAGCACAAAGGATCCTACCAGCATTTGGGTTCTCATTGAACTGTGGACATACCATAAGGTGATATTTACCTACAGTGGATGCAGCCTATTCTTTTATTCCCCTCCCCCACCCATCCCTGATTTTATTGTGTATTTACATTGTATTTTACTTATGTTATTGTAGCATTAAAATTTATTATGCTTTAAATATCCTCACTCTGTCATTAATAAGCGCAGTCTACCCATCCTTTTTCTGTTTTCTGTAGGGACTGACAATCCCTTTTTTGACAGCTGCTGGTTAAAACCACTCATACAGGCGCCCCTCCAGTTACTTCGGTAACTGAACCCCCAATTTCTCTTCAATAATCTGCATGGCCTGATGCAATGTGACTGTGGGAAGTTGAATGAAGCGATGAATCTTAGCCTGTAACTGCTGGCACTTGTCCAGTGGGGGCAACCTCTGGGCATCGGAGTCCAGCAGGGCTCCCAAATGTAATATCTGTTTGGATGGAACCAGAGCAGATTGTCTCCAATTTATCAGCCACCCATGGGCCTGAACAAAGTCCTTTGTAAACTGAAGATGGCATAGTGTCTCCCTTTAACTGGCAAGCAGCAGGAGATTGACCAAGTATGGGAACATTCTGACCCCCTGAAGCCTTAGAGAGGCCATCATGAACGTCATTTTTTTTTCAGGAAGACCCTTGGTGCCGTGGCCAACCCGAATGGGAAGGGCCTGAAACTGATAATGCTGCGATAGAATGGCAAAGCGGAGAAACTGCTGATGGGACTCAGCAATGAGGACAAGCAGATATGCATCCTGATGTCTAAGGATAACATGTAATCCCCTGGTTCCATTGCCAACACAATGGTTCTTAAAGTCTCCATGCAAAATTTGTACACCTTCACAAATTTGTTTAGAGATTTTAAGTTCAGTATGGGCCTGCATGACCCGTTTGGTTTGGATACAAAGAATAGGGTTGAGTAATATCCCTGGCCCTGCTGGTGCGGAGGCACTGGTATAATCACCCTGGATTGTAGTAAATATTCCACTACCTGCATTAAGCAAGCCTTCTTTTGTGGATCTTTTGGAAAGTTTGTCACAAAGAACTGTTTAGGGGGACATCTCTTGAAGGACACCACCTCTCTCACCCAGGCATCAGACGTAGTCCTGAGCCATTCCTATGCATAGAAGAGAAGTCGGCATCCCATCCTGTGTTCCCCCAGAAGGTGGCCTGTCCAGTCAGGTGGCGGGTTTTTCAGGCTTAGGAGTGGCCTGTCTAGCTGCCCAGGGTTGCCTTGACTTATGCTGGACACACATCAGACCAACTTTTCTCCAACCATCCAACTAGTTGGTTGGAGTGAAAATCTGTTACTGTATGAGGGCAAATGCCAATAAGCAATTTGCTCATTAACTCAGGAAAGTAGTCAAAAATTGTGAAATTGTCTAAATCAAATAGGCCAACTACAGTACATTATCTGAGTGTCAGTTGTTGTCAATTTTCAAATTTGGGAAATAAATGACAAATACAAATTACATGTTGCTCCTATCCAGTACCAGGTTTTTATTCCATCCAACCAACTAGTTGGGTGGTTGGAGGAAAGTTTGTCTGGTGTGGCCACAGTTAGGCTTGGCTGTCTTTGCTGGACTGACTTGTCTGCCAAACACCTGTCCCTTACTTTTTCCTGAGGAACGAAAGGAAGAGGACTTCCCCTGAGAAGGGTAACACCTCTAATGCACGCTTGGACTCCGTGTCCACTTTCATTGAGCGTAACTTTACAAGAGCATGTGTCTAGCTAGCACCGAGACCGCTGAGGCCTTGGCTGCCAATTGTCCAGCGTCCATCATAGCCTCCATGATGTATGCAATGGCTTGTTTCAGAGGAATGTACTATGGGGGTTATTCTGGTTCATTCAAAAAAGCAAATTTCTTCTCAAATGGACAAAACCATGTGCACTGCAGGGGGGCAGATCAAACATGTGCAGACAGAATTGGATTTGGGTGGGGTTTTATTTTAAAGTGAGATCTTTATTGCAGTGTAAAAATAAAGCAGTCAGTATTTTCCCTGCACAGAAACAAAATAACTCACCCAAATCTAATTCTCTCTGTATATGTTACATCTGGCCCCCTGCAGTGCACATGGTTTTGTCCATTTGAGAAGGAATTTGCTTTTTTGCTAAACAAAAAGTGGCTTTAAAAGGACTAAAAATATAAGCAGACAAATTTATATACACCTTTAAAAACTAGAGCATTTATTTGCTTCAAAAAAATTATTATTATTTTTTTTTTTAAACTGTTCTTTAAAATCAGCTGAAATGTTTAGGGATGGCACAGGTGAGAGGGAATGTCTTGTAGACTTAAGACTTATCTGGTACGGAGAGATTCTCAATAAAAAACCCTCTAATGCAATGAAGCTTCTATCCATTCCACATTGAGTATGTGGAAGAATCTGCTCATTAAATAATGACAAGGAACTGTTCTTTATCCACATCCGGAGTATGTTTTTGCAGAATCTACCATTAGAGTTTAGTTTGCATCATCTGGATGTTTGATGTCTGGCATAACCTGTTGTGTAAAAAATGAAGGTCATTTGCAAAATAGTTCATGTCCAGACCTGGATCCAGAACGTTTTTTATCAGAGAGCATTACCATAGACTATAATACCCCTTTTACACCAAAATACCGGATCCGACTTGGTATTTCAATCCAGGTCAGAGCCGGGATTTGCCCCGTTTACACTGCGGTGCCGATCTGGAATATTTCCAGGCCGGGACCGTTTACACTGCACATGGGTGCAGGGGGCAAAGCCCGGAGATGACATCATCTCCAAGTGCCGGGACCACCGATTGCCAGGTTGGGGGAAGCCCATCACCAAGGTAAGCTGCTGGGCTGCCCCCAGCCTCCGTACACCCCCTAGCCCCCATCTGCGAGGTGAATGGATGCCGCACACAGGCATCCATTCACCTCCTCCTGGCTCTGTTGCTGTTTGCATAGTACAGCAGCGAGGGCTGTGTGTGCCCCTCGCCCAACATCCATACTGCCCACAGGATGCTGCAGTCGGGAGGTTGGGCTCCCCTGTTGGTGTAAATGGGCCCAGGGTTGGATCACCCGGCATACTCATTTACACTGCCTTACCACCCATGTCCTCCCTGGGTTTCACCCTGGTCAGGACCTGGGTAGTATTCCCAGGAAAAAGGACCCAGGATTTTTTCCGTTACACCAATGCTGACCTGGGTCAAAGAGGCAAAAACCTGGGGTTTTTGCGGTGGTGTAAAAGGGGTACAAGTGTGATCCATCCTAGGAAGGCCACACTGCAAATACGAGTGATAATCTGTGATCTTAAAGCATTTTTATATGACAAAAATCAGGCAGTCTCATAGGGATCGAATTAAAATTCCATTTAACATGCAACGTGTGCCAGCTTAACTGGTGATATGAATAAACACAAATATGGACCTCTAGTCACCCACCTTGGTGATCCGCGGAGCCCGTGTGATGAATTTAAACACACGGTCCCAAGAAAACCAACCAAGGGGGTGGGGAGGACCAAATAATCGGGCGCACAGTAATCGATTTTATCAATAACTAATAAAGACTTTCAAAAAGAGTGTGACTTGCTGCTCTCAATTAAGGCACTCTGTGGTCCTTAATAAAGTTAAATAAAAGAAACAAACAGAATATTTTTCTAGAGAGCGCAAGAAACACTGCAAAGTTTGACCGTATGAAAATACAAAATTTATTTAATCATGAATAAAAATAACATTTAATAAAAAAAATATATATATATATATAACTATGCATACAATTTGTACATTGATGCCTTGATCGAAATAAAAAAGTATAAAAAGAACCGTGTCCTTTTGCCAATAACTGTCAATTGTTATCTCAGAATACTGACAGTATGCGTTCCAATAGCCAATTTATTGTTTGAGGTACTTGTATCCACACATTTTGTAAGTTACCAATTATAGAATATTGGGTGATTGGAAATTGAAAGAGTCCAGAGAATGCCGATAATATAGATAAAGCACTTGATCTGTGGCTAGGACCCAATTTGTAGATAGTAGCAACAGTCAATGGTATAGATGCAGATTTATATAAACACCCGTAAACTTCTCACTTAAAGCCTCAATTTCCGTCAGCATGAGGTGTATAGGAGCAGATAATGTGTTAGATCACAGCTGCCTTCAAGATTTTAGCTGTATGAAGGATTCCACAACCTGACCACAGCACCGAGACCTGCTCGCTGTGTCAGGGAGCCGACCGCCTTCAGACGGATGCTGCGGGGGAACAGGTGTGTCTGCTGTTAATATCTACCTCAGCTCCCGACGGGTCTTTTAATCGGCTTGCGCTGCACTCCGTTTATAGCGAGAGTGTGCTGATCTCTGTATCGCTTGGAGACGGTGCTTTCGTAGGCGCAGTGAGGTACGGGTTGACACAGAGCACGGATCAAATGAAAAACATCAAAGGCATCAATGGCAGTGAGAGTTCTTGACGCGTTTGTCCGTCATGTCAATTTGACGGTTTCCTCAGGAAACCGTCAAATTGACATGACGGAGAAACGCGTCAAGTACTCTCCCTGCCATTGATGCCTTTGATGTTTTTCATTTGATCCGTGCTCTGTGTCAACCCGTACCTCACTGCGCCTACGAAAGTACCGTCTCCAAGCGATACAGAGATCAGCACACTCTCGCTATAAACGGAGTGCAGCGCAAGCCGATTAAAAGACCCGTCGGGAGCTGAGGTAGATATTAACAGCAGACACACCTGTTCCCCCGCAGCATCCGTCTGAAGGCGGTCGGCTCCCTGACACAGCGAGCAGGTCTCGGTGCTGTGGTCAGGTTGTGGAATCCTTCATACAGCTAAAATCTTGAAGGCAGCTGTGATCTAACACATTATCTGCTCCTATACACCTCATGCTGATGGAAATTGAGGCTTTAAGTGAGAAGTTTACGGGTGTTTATATAAATCTGCATCTATACCATTGACTGTTGCTACTATCTACAAATTGGGTCCTAGCCACAGATCAAGTGCTTTATCTATATTATCGGCATTCTCTGGACTCTTTCAATTTCCAATCACCCAATATTCTATAATTGGTAACTTACAAAATGTGTGGATACAAGTACCTCAAACAATAAATTGGCTATTGGAACGCATACTGTCAGTATTCTGAGATAACAATTGACAGTTATTGGCAAAAGGACACGGTTCTTTTTATACTTTTTTATTTCGATCAAGGCATCAATGTACAAATTGTATGCATAGTTATATATATATATATTTTTTTTTTTATTAAATGTTATTTTTATTCATGATTAAATAAATTTTGTATTTTCATACGGTCAAACTTTGCAGTGTTTCTTGCGCTCTCTAGAAAAATATTCTGGTGATATGAATGCATGTTCTGTAGTAGGCATTTACCTAAAATCAGCAGTATTATTGTTTCAATAGTATTTAATCATAAATGCTTAATTGTCAAAACCATGAGGAAGCTAGTCCTGTATCCTCTAATGAGAGGTCCATCACCAAGTAATTGCCAATGGATTTTGATCCCATATTGATTAGGCAACTAACCAAGTACACCAATGCATCAAGTGATCTTGTTTGTTCTACAGTATGACTGTCATTACTAATGTATCTCATTCATGTTTAAATTAGTGTCACATTTTATGTAGGGGTAAGGTCGACATGCATTGGGTTGACCACTGAAGGTATGTGTTTTTCATGTTTTTGTCCTGAGTACCGACACAGTCAACATGGACACCGTAACTGTGTGCTGCGCTCGCCATGCTTCATGCCCTAGTAGATATTATGGCATGAAATACCACCTGTCAGAGCACATCGGCTCAAAAAAAAGAAAAAACAAAAGTGAAAAACCCACGTCGACACCTTGCCCATGTTGAACTAATGCTTGGGTCAACCTAATGACCCTTTGGACCTTCAGTGGTCGACCCAATGCATGTAGTCATATACCTTATATAGGTACTGTATTGCGTAATACTGTAAATTTAATTTACTGTTTACTGAGTGTCTAATGCAGGGGTCTTCAACCCATGGCCCGCGGGCCACGAGTGGCCCGCGTAGCTGATCTCAGTGGCCCCCTGCCCACCGGCCCGCCATGCACAGGATTTTTTTTTTTTTAAGTAAAAGAAAATGCTGCCGAGGGAGGCAGTGTAATGGAGTCCCTTTGGGTGCCGCCTACCCGATTTCCATTGGCTGCAGGCAGGGCAGAGGAGTGGATCCAGCGCAGCTGAGGGAGGAGGAGGCACGTCTGGTCACGAGCTGGGGAGTTGGGACCCGGCGAAGCTGTGGGAGGAGGAGACGCAGCTGGCGGGAGCAGGGGACCCAGCACTGGAACTGCAGGAGGAGGAGGCACAGCTGGCGGAGGGGACCCGGCGAAACTGCAGGAGGAGGCATGGATGGTGGAAGCAGGTGACCCATCAAAGCTGCAGGATGAGAAGGTACATCTGGCGGGAGCAGGGGACCTGGCAAAGCTGCAGGCATTACTGGGGGCATTGTGTGTGGGGCATTACTGGGGGCATTGTGTGTGAGGGGCACTGCTGGGGCATTGTGTGTGAGGGGCACTGCTGGGGCATTGTGTGTGAGGGGCACTGCTGGGGCATTGTGTGAGGGGCACTGCTGGGGCATTGTGTGTGAGGGGCACTGCTGGGGCATTGTGTGTGAGGGGCACTGCTGGGGCATTAGGTGAGGGGCACTGCTGGGGCATTAGGTGAGGGGCACTGCTGGGGCATTAGGTGAGGGGCACTGCTGGGGCATCATATGTATAAGCAGGAGTACTGCTGGCATTATGGTCTGTGACATAATGGGCATCAGTGTGGGGCATAATGTGCAATGGGCATAATTTTGTATGGATTAATGTGTAATGGGCATCACGGTGCGGCATAATGTGTAATGGGCATTATGGTGTATGACAATGTACAACAGGTATTACGGTGTGTGGCATAATGTCTAATGGACACTATGGTGTGATGCACAATGTGTAATGGGCATTACGGATAAACAGTGTAACAGTGTATATTGATTTAAGTAGCCTTTCATTGTTTGGGTTTGATCTGTGAGGCATACTATTTCACTGTGTGGGCCTTCATGTTTATATGTCATTGTGCAGCCTTCAGTCAACTTAAGCGTGTGAGGACAACGACCATTCCTGCGGTAACCAATGTCTGGTCATGCAGGTTGCAAAAGAGGTGTCAGGTAATTGTTTTCCTGCTAGTTCACACTCGTTATAATTAGACCACGCCCCTTATAATTAGGTCACACCCGTTTTTGGGAGCGCGCCAACGGCGCGTGCAATTTATTCAATATCAAATTATATATGGGGGGGCCACATATTTTACTGTTTGCACTGGAACCCAAATAGGCTGCTGATAACTATTAGGGTGTGTGTGTGTGTGTGTGTGTGTGTGTGTGTGGGGTTATGTGCTGAGTATGGGCGGCTGTGCCAACTATCTATGAAGGACTGTGCTGACGTTATAGGGGAGCTGTGATTCTATGGGGCTGTCCGAAATTCCGTAGGCGATTTTAGTGGCCCTCGGGCTTCACTGGATTTTTTTAGGTGGCCCACGCTGTCTTAAAGGTTGAAGACCCCTGGTCTAATGTGATCAACACCAACATAAAAATTTGATTCAATGTGAAATAAACAGTTTACTCTGCATTCTGTACTGTACATACTGCATGAACCCGGAGAGTGTACTGATCATATCAGACCCTGCTTGTTGAAATACTGATCCCCAGGGTTCCAAGAAAAATTCTACAATAGTTTCACCTCATTTTGCATCATGATTTGGTTTCATCTGTGGGTTGAGTAATCTGTACAAAATATCTGTCAGGTTTAGATTTAAATCTAAGTCTGCCTGGGAGGGGAAGTAGAAGGGGAGAAGTTGGCTACACTTATTTACATTTAAAGTGCCCAGGCTCCCTGTAGTTGCTCTTCTATTACACACTGTTACACTAGTGACACCTAGTGGACGAAGGAGAAAGTATCCTGTACAATAACTTTGAGAACACTCTGCTCTCCTCTTATCTGCTGACCTCCACAAAACGGAGAAAAGGTGGCAGTGTAATTATTCTGCAAATCTCACTATGCAAAGATGATGGTATGTATGGGCATATGTAAGAGGCGCCGTATGCGTTACCAGTATAGCGTTGGTTAGTTAGTAGGGTAGTTGTTCCAAAACTGTGTGCCGTGGCAACCTGGGATACCTCAAGACCATTGCAGGGGTGCCATTGATTGGTGGTCCAGTACAATGTCAAATTATTTTTAGTCAACATATTAGACAAAACCAGTGCTTGTGATCGCTATACATATTATTCTGCAGACAACCAGAAGCAAATCTTGTCCCTCATCATATAACTGAACCTGTGGATGACATATAAACTCAATCTACTTCATTTTTATATAATATTTCTCAATAAGAAACTTTTGGCCTATGGGCGATGTGAAAATAATTCCTATAGTCCGAGGTGCCACGATACAAAAAAAACTTTGGCAACCATTGGGTTGGGTGTATCGGTTTGTTAGATATTAGAATACGAGGACATGTACTAAACTGGAGAGATTTAGTTTCAGTGGAGATTCAAAGAAAAACTTCACAAAGGGTAGTGGATGAGTGGAATAAAGGGATTTTTGTAAGAACTTACCGTTCGAATCCCTTTCTCTGATATGGTCCTGGTGACACAGCTTCACATTGGGATGTAGGAGGGTCCGCAGGAGCCAGGCACCTATCCTAAAGCTTTTGGAGGGTAGGCTCCTCCCCTACTGCATCCCACATTCCTCAGTTCAATCTTTCAAAGCCACTGGAATACATTAACTCAGTACAAACACCTGCACATATTATATGCACAATTTTAAATTTAACTTTTCAACCAATTATAACATGAAACATCATGAACACTGGCATACTTACTGAGCGTAAGGGAGGGATCGCTGTGTCACCAGGACCATATCAGAGAAAGGGATTCGAACGGTAAGTTCTTACAAAAATCCCTTTTTCTCTTTCAATGGTCCTGGTGACACAGCTTCACATTGGGACGTTCCAGAGCCGGTCCTTTTGGGTGGGTACGCTCAGGTCTGCAGTTCTCATCACTGCTCGCCCAAATGATGCGTCCACCGACGAGAACTCATGGAACCTATTGAATTTGGCAAAAGTATGAACAGATGACCAAGTGGCAGCCCTGCAAAACCTGCTCAGCTGTTGCCCCATGTCGAACCGCCCAAGAGGTGGCAACCGACCTGGTGGTATGCGCATTAATCCTGGCCGGTACAGGCCTACCAACTTTAGTATATGCGAACGCAATAACAGAGCGCAACCACCTAGCAATGGTCTGCTTAGAAGCAGGCCAACCAATTTTGTGTATGTCATACAAAACCAGTAAAGTATCAGTCTTTCTGACACTCTTAACTCTGTCCACCTAAACGCGCAAGACGCGCACAACATCCAAATTCCTCAATTTGTCCCTTTTCCTAGAACCCTCTGGGGGTTGAAACACAGGCAGAACCATCTCCTTATTTAGATGAAAAGCAGAGACTACTTTTGGTAAAAATCTTGGGGTACTGTCCAAAAGACAGCCCTATCATCATGACATATAAGGGAGGGAGACTTGTAGAACAAAGCTCCCAACTCCGATACTCTTTTTGCTGACGCCACCGCCAACAAAAATACCAGCTTCCCTGTAAGGAAACTAAGGTCAGCCAACCTTAACGGCTCAAAAGGCGCCTTTTTTTAGGGTACTCCAGAACCAGAGATAATTCCCCTGGCGCTACTGGTTGCTTGTAGGGAGGTTTCAATAGAGAAACCCCCTGCAGGAAGGTCTGAACTTCCAGTATTAATGCAACCCTTCTTCGGAAAGAAATTGACAAGGCCGAGATATGTACTTTGAGTTACTGAAGGCTTAACCCAGAGGAAAGTCCATTCTGTAAAAAACTCCAACAATTTTAGCCATTTTAAATCGGGATGTGTGTGACTTCTATCTTTCACACCATCGAATATACAGTAGGTCTTCCAGACCCTATAATAATTTACAGAAGACTCTCTGGCTTTAATCATTGTGTTAACCACCACCTCTGAGAATCCTATATTCCTCAAAATGGCGGTCTCAACAGCCAGGCCATCAAAATTAATCAAGCTGAATCCAGATAGTTAAACGGTCCTTGTTTTAGACGGTCTGACCTCAGAGGTAGACGCCATGAGTCCACAGAGAATCTCTGAAGCCTCGAGTACTAGGACCTCCTTGGCCAATCTGGGGCCACTAAAATTACTGGAATTGTCGGGGCCTGTATCTTTTTCAACACTCTTGCCAGCATTGGAAAAGGCGGAAAAACATAAAGAGAATTCCCCTCCCAGGGGATAGTCATGGCCTCCACTGCTTCTGCCAGTGGATCCCTCATCCTGGCATAAAACCTGGGTACCTGATGGATGAATCTGGATGCCATCAGGTCCCCATCCAGGGTTCCCCACCTCCGTGTAATCTGGTGGAATACTTGTGGGTTCAGGCTCCATTTCCCTTCCATCAGCTCCTTCCTGCTCAGGAAGTCGGCCTCTATATTCTCCACTCCTGGTATAAATATTGCTGATAATGCTGGAACATTCTGGTCCGCCCACAAGAAGATTCGGGACACCTCCCACATAGCCAGCTTGCTGCGTGTGCCTCCCTGGTGGTTCAGATACGCCACAGCTGTGGCGTTGTTGGTCTGAATCCTTAAAGGGAGCCTCTGCAACCTGTCTCCCGCTAGAGAAATCACTTTCCACACAGCTCTCAGTTCCAAGATGTTGATCGGTAAGGCAGATTCCTCTGGAGTCCACAAGCCCTGCAGACGCAGGTCCAAGACTACTGCCCCCCCAGCCCCTGAGACTGGCGTCGGTAGTGACTACCAGCCAGCTCCAGGACTGCAGTGACCGACCCCACTGAAGGGAGTCCACATCTGTCCACCATTTCAGGGAAGCTCGAGTTTCCGAAGACAGCACTATCTGTTCGGATTTCATGGTCTGTGTGTTTCCTGACCAAGCCGTCAAAATATTCCACTGGAACACCCGAGAGTGGAACCTGGCAAACTGCCGCGTCTCGAAAGACGCCACCATCTTCCCCAGCAGCTTGAGGCACCTCCATACTGATGTGCTCCGAGAGCTGAGAATCTCCTGGACTAAGGCAACCAGATCCCTGGCCTTTGCCTCCGGTAAAAATACCCGATGTAGATGGGTAACCAGAATGACCCCCAAGAATTGGAGTCTCTGAGACGGCACCAACTGAGACTTTTGTAAGTTTAAAAGCCAGCCGTGAGCCTGCCAAAAACCCGATGGCTTCTAAGTGACTCTTCAACATGTCTGCTGACTCCGCTCTGAACAGCAGGTCGTCCAAATATGGGATCACCGTGATTCCCCTTAGTCGAAGCACAGCCGCCATTACAGACATTATCTTGGTGAATACCCTTGGCGCTGTGGCCAGGCCGAAGTGCAACGCCTGGAATTGCAAGTGCATGGTCTCCTATCTCAATAGAGCCTGATGTCCTGGGTGAACAGGAACATGAAGGTACGCGTCCTGGACATCCATGAACGCCAAAAATTCTCCCTGGTCCAGGCTTAACAGCACTGACCGTAGAGACTCCATTTTGAAATGGTCTACCCACAAATGGATAATTAACAACTTTAAATTGAGAATCGGTCTGAAAGACCCGTCTGGTTTGGACACCAGACACAGAGTGGAATAAAAGCCTTTTTTCCACTCCGCTCTGGGGACCGGGATCACCACACCCTTCTCTAAAAGAGAATGAGCCGCTCCCAAGGGAGCTGTACGGAGCCGAGCCCCTTTTGGTATTGGCGTGGGAATGAATCTTCTTGGAAGAAGACCTTTGAAGGGAATTCTGTAACCCTGGGTTATAATTTCTAACACCCAAGAATCCCGGTCTAACAATGCCCATGCGTCTTTGAACAGTGTCAGATGTCCCCCCATCTTGACCACCGCCGGGCAAAACCCTTGGCAGTCATGCAGATGGTTTGTCCTCTCCTTTTGTGTTTGGTTTCTTATGAAAGGAACCAAATTTAGACTTTAGGACCTTTCCCCTGAAGGGCTGCCCTCGAAAAGACGCACCTCCTCTAAGGGAGGGCCGCAAGGCCGGCCTGAAAGCAGAAAACCTTGATGTCTGCTTGGCTGCAGGGACTGGCAGGAAAGTACTTTTGCCACCTGTGGCCTGCTTAATAATCTCTTCCAGTTCAGAAGCAAATAACAGCTTTCCTTTAAAAGCTAATGCCTCTAAGGCTTTCTTAGACACATTATCTGCCTCCCAAGCCTTAAGCCAGAGCACTCTCCTGGCATTTACAGACACTGTGGAAACTCTGGCAGCCATTTTGAGAGCTTCCTCTCAGACTCCAATACATGCTCTGCAGCCGTTTTTAAGCTTCTCTGCAAGCAATAACACACAAGGGTCAGCGTGTAAAATAGTGCACAAATTTCTGGCCCACACGATCATGGCCTTAGAGACCCAGGCTGAAACAATCAGAGGGCGTAGGGTGTATCCCACCCCTTCAAATATTGCTTTGAGGTTACCCTCCAGCTTTCTGTCTGCGGGGTCCTTAAACGCTGCTACCCCTTGTACTGGTAGCACAGTGGCTCCACCTGTGGCTTTGATACACGTGCCACAGAAGCATCTACCACTGGGACTTTTTTCCAGAGGTCAGCATGCGCCTCAGGCATGGGGTACAGGCTTAGAAATCTTTTAAGTATCTGAAGCCTTTTATCAGGGGTTTTTCAGGCCCCTTTGCAGGGAGATATCAGTTTCTTTACGCTGTCTCATAAAAAACAACCTTTGCAGGAGTTTATCCTTCACAGACAAATGTAATGCCTGTTTAACAGCAGTAATAAAATCCTCTACCCCTGAGGCTGAGGACTCTTCAGAAACATCACCCTGATTGGTATGTCTGTGTACTCTCCTTCCTCATCAGCAGCTAATAATGGCACTGAAAAAGACCTTTTAGGGGTCCCCACAGAATAACCATAAAACTTGTCCAACAAGTAATTTAAACCTGCTGATTCCCATAGCAGTATCCTGCATGACCTGTAATAAATCAGGATCTGTCTGGGTCCGAGGCACAGAGCTAGGGGACTGCTGAGAGAATGGCAATGGTCTAGGGAAGTTACCAGCCATCACTCTGCCTGTCCAGTAATGCACCAAAGCATTTTCAGACCTGCCCAGGGCTTAGCCCACGCAAGTTCCGATGCACTACCCTCTGGGGTTCACTCCCCATGGGTTTCACAGCAGCGCAATAAATACATAAGCCCCCCTTATCCTGCTCAGGGACAAATCTCAGTGTACAACCACTGCAAGCGCTCAATGCATTTAAGGCTCCCTCCCCCAAAACCACAGACTGTTGCTCAGACCTGATGTTCTCAATTAACACAGTCACAGCATTAAATGTACAAACATTATATACAGAACCAATATACTCAGTTCACTTAGCTTTCTGTAGTCTTCAGAATGGGGAAAGCGATGCCCAGGAAATCCAATCACTCTATCAGGATCTGTAAGCCAGCTCAGCTCCGCTGCAAGCGTTCTGAATGGCGCCAAAACAGAGTGAGGGAAGGGACCAAGTCCCTGCTGCTGCGGGGTCTGTGACTTTTGCCGCCAACTACCCCCAGACAGCCGCTCCCATTGTAGGATCTCCTAGTTCCAGTATCTCCCCCTCAGCTGGGAACCACTCGGAACATGCCTGTAACAACACTGCTGTCCTCTCATATCAGGAGCTCAGTGTGTAAGCTCCGCATAAAATGGCCGCCGCCATCACGGAGCGCCTGTCCCCCATGATCCCCACCTAGCGTGAAGCCGGTTTCAGAGCGCTCCGGAGCCCAGGCAGCTTCTTAAAAGAAGCTGTAAGCGCTGCACAGGGAGGCCAGACAGCGTCTCCCATGTGCACAGTGAGCTGACAGGACGCGCTTCTGTCAGCTTCTGCTGCGCTAGCAGTGTGAGGATTCACTAATGAGAATCCTCACACTGTGCCTACCTAGCTAGTGTAAAAGTTAATAAAATAATAAAAACCCTAACTAACTCTACTCCTTCGGCTGCTCCGGCAGCCCTCTAGAATAGCACCCACTCCAGTGGGCACCTAATACGAACTGAGGAGTCTGGGATGCAGTAGGGGAGGAGCCTACCCTCCAAAAGCTTTAGCATAGGTGCCTGGCTCCTGCGGACCCTCCTACATCCCAATGTGAAGCTGTGTCACCAGGACCATTGAAAGAGAAAACTTGCCGCCAGAGGTGGTTGTGACCAATCAGTATAGCAATTTGGGGAAAATATATGAATATCCTGAACAAAGGGCCTGATTCAGACTCTCTGCATATATTACCATCTACCCCACCTGCAGCACAGCATGGTTTTTTCCATTTAGATATTAGGCCCAAAGAACGAAGGATCACATTTGTGTGGGATGTAGGAGCAACAACACTCACTTAGTCCATCTACAAATGTGTAGAGACAGCCATCTAGGACAGCTGCAGTTGTCATTGGCCCATTGACAGCTACTGTAGCGGCTGCCGTCTCAAGGCTGTGCATGGGAGATCGAATAGTAGCGAGTTCTTGATCATCAACTGGTGCTGGATGGGAGGAGAGAGATGCTGACACATTGCTGGAGGGAAGAGTCACCGGCAGCCAAATAGTTAATGCATCGGCGGCACTAGAACTTCCTGATTTGGCTTGTTTATGTGTGCTAGTATAATACATGTCACCCCATATATCTTAAAATTATTAACCCTGCGCGATCAGGAAATGTTACTGTTTTTCAGTGTGTACAGTATTTCAAAGCAATTCATCTTGCAAGGCAGCACATACAATAAAACAGCACTTGACTGACTTCCCAGCATTGAATGGTTAAGGGTTTCTTTCAATTGGGACTTATTGTCAACATGGTGGCTCGCTCTGTATCTGGATAAAACCATTGAGAGGAATAACATGCACCTCCGACCCTCTGCGTTACCTGTTGCAGCGTAAGAGACACAACACGTGTCATAATTACAGCATGTGATGTTTTTATGATTGAACCAAGACAATCAGATTACACTTATCTGCATTATGAGATCTGATTGAAGCAGAATCTCTCTCGTATGCTTTTGATACCAGATAGAAGAAAAATATATTTATTATGACACTATGGACCCAATTCAGGGATGACGCAGTCTTACATTCGTGTAAACAGACACATTTTGCATAATAATTAATTCCTTCTTATGAAGATTTTTTTTAAACAAAACCAATAAACCAAATAACCTATACTACTAATTTTAAACGATACTTTACAGTAAGAAGCACTGTATTCTTTTGACCTTTGAATTCCTTTCCTCAACTTCATGTTAGATGACTTCTATTATTGGTAGATGTTACTTTATTATCCCTCATATAGTAAATTGTGTAAGCTACATATATAATTGGAGAGACTTATTTTGCTGAGTTTAAGTCAGATTTATATTCTATCATGTTCTATATCTGTACTGTTTTACTTGCTAGCTATCTGGCTGTAGCAATCACTAAGTGGCACCGCTGAATGGCTGCCTGGGTGCTGTACAGCTCAGTAAATACATGTTCCCCATGTCCGTGCCCCTCATCAGGATACATATAGTGCATTTCTCTACGTGTCCTATATCTGTACGTTTTTTTATTTGTCTACTTATCTGGCTGGTGCAATCACCAAGTGGCGCCATTGAATGCCTGCCTGGGTGCTGTGCAGATCAGTATATATATGTTACTCGTGTCCGTGTCCCTCATCAGGATACGTCTAGTGTATATTTCTGTGTGTGATATATATCTGTAATGTCACTGTTTTAACTGTTCCACAACCATCCAAACCTAGTTCCTAGTATACGCAAGTATACCTGGCCAATAAAGCTGATTCTGATTTGTAAATACTTCGGATACTTCAAATTAAGTGAAGGGGGTACTCATAAATGAAAAGTCTCATCAAGGGTTACGGAAGAAAAAAAAGTTTGGTAACCACTAATGTATGTAATGACACTCCGAGACCAATACTTTGTTTTTATATACATTTTATATTTATGATTCATGTATCACTGTTATGGGGCATTGATAGTTAAGTTCTAAACATATCTATGTACTTATACAAAATGTTCCCCAAAAAGAGTGGTCTGTTTCCTCTTCACAATTTGAACACATCAAGTATTCCACGCTAACCCTTGGGAGGAACACCAACCCAGCGATGGTACTCTTTACCTAGAAGGGCGCCCACGATTTTGATCTTGGGCATCGTAAGTAAAAATAATCACGTCGGTCGCATCGCATGCGACCAAAAAAATCGCATGCGATGCGACCGACGCGATTACCGCGATTTCCCATAGGGAACAATGTTAAATGTCCCAATTGACCCGATTTTCCATAGGGAACAATGTTAAATGGCCCACAGAGGCCAAATAGGCACCCTGAAGTGTAAAATAGCCCCCCCAATTGTTAACGCCACCCCACGATCAACGTCAACCCGAAGCGTGGCGAGGGGCGGCGGTACGCGTCCTACGACCTTTTTATACCCCCCACTATCCACGTTGGCGTGGAGTTGAGAATAGAAAGTGTGGCGAGCGCAGCGAACCCGAAGCGTGGCGACGCGGACACCTTCACAGGTATACGCGTCCCCTAGCGGGCTTCACAGGTGTGCGCTCGCCACATTTTCTAGGCTCAACTCCACGCCGACGTGGATAGTGGGGGTATGAAAAGGTCGTAGGACGCGTACCACCGCCCCTCGCGGGCTCGCCACGCTTCGGGTTGACGTTGATCGTGGGGTGGCGTTAACAATTGGGGGGGCCATTTCACACTTCAGGGTGGCTATTTGGCCTCTGTGGGCCTTTTAACATTGTTCCCTATGGAAAATCGGGTCAATTGGGACATTTAACATTGTTCCCTATGTAAAATCGGTAATCGCGTCGGTCGCATCGCATGCGATTTTTTGGTGCATGCGATGCCCGCCCTTCTAGGTAAAGAGTACCCCAGCGATATACTAAATACCTCACATAGGTAATAAGCCTCATTGTTTGTTAAGACTAGAGATGTGCAGGTTCTGATTTACTCTGATTTCAAAGCAGGATCTTATTGGCTATAAACTGTCATGTGATTTGGGATAGCCAATAAGATCCTGCTTTGAAATCAGAGTAAATCAGAACCTGCATATCTCATGGCATTGGCCAGGGGATTGGTTCCAAATCCCAGCGGTCGGAATCCCGGCGTTCAAAATCCTGACGCCGGAATCCCGACCGCTGAAATCCCGACAAGGGAAGGGGGGGGGGGGGGGGAAGACGTGGATCGCCACCCCTTGCGAGCTTGGCTGCGCTCGCGGTGCCTTGCTACGTACGGCACACTAATTTATTCTACACCCACAGAGATAGAAAGTGTCGGGATTTTGAACGCCGGGATTATAACTGCATCCAGTGGCCAGGTTTACAGTTATTAAGTTATCAATGAGTTGGATGTAAACAGTCAACATTTTAAAAATAATTACAGATGCAGTCGTGCTCAAGTGCAGCAGCAGCAGGTCACACTATGTTGCTAACTGAGGGGCAGATTTATTAAGCTCAGTGAAGCGATAAAGTGTCTGTTTTTTATCACCGGCCAGTCAGCTCCTAACTGTGAAGTCACAGGCTTGATTTGAAAAATGACAGATAGGAGCTGATTGGCCGGTGCTAAAATTAGAGATTTTGTCCTTACCGTAAATCCTTTTCTCCGAATCCACAGGTGTCACTGGAGTAACAGTGGGGATAGAAGGGCGACCACAGGTAGACCCTCCTGGCCGAAGCCAGGGCCGGGAGGAGTACCGTTTTCCACGTAAGGTACTTAAGATCCACCTCTTCAGCGGTTCAAAAACCGCAGTCCGCAAGAACCCTAGGACCAAGTCCAAGTCCCACGGAGCCGTAGGCGGACGAAAGGGAGGTTGCAGCCGAAACACTCCCTGAAAGAAGCTATGGACCTCAGGCAAAAGAGACAACTTTTTCTGAAAAAAGATGGACAAGGGCGACACTTTCACCTTTAGAGTACTTAGGCGCAACCCTGCAGCCAAGCCGGCCTGCAGAAAAAGAAGAAGCATAGCCTTCTTGAAAAGGGTAGTTGAAACCCTCCGGAATCCCACATCACCATCCCCAGTTGATGCATTGCCATGCGTACGTTTGCAGGTACGCCCAGTATTTCCATGATCACATCCGCACATCCCCCATCCTCAGTATCCACGCACCCATCCCTCCCCCACCCACACCACCCCCACAACTGCCTGTCACTCAATCAGTGCACCCCCGCACCTCACCAACAAGGAAAGCCTCCGCACATGTAAGTCCAACACCCCCAAACACCCTCCCCCACCCATTTCACCCCGCCCATGCCACCACCACACCCGCAGCACACCAGCATCCACTTGCAAAACACCACAACCGCACCTCCACCACCCACAGTACACCAGCATCCACTTGCAAAACACCACAACCGCACCTCCACCACCCACAGTACACCAGCCTCTCCCCCATTCACAGCACACACAACCATCATGAGATGTTTTGAAATATTGTGCAAACCAATAACCATTAATTAAATCTGTTGTTCCAGAATGAATGCCATTCAGAAGGAGTTATGCAAAACGAACCAGTAGAAAGTGTTTATTAATGTAAATTCAAAAAGACAGAACACTATGTCAATTAGAAATTTGGATTCAGACTGCAGCATGCACTGCAGATAATGCTGCCTGTCTGTACGGTAACACCAAGTCCTGTCTGCTTATCTGGACAGTGAGGGTTTCTTACTCTTTTTGCCTTTCTTCTTACTCTTCTGACCAGATGAAACATGGATATTTTTCTTCAAGTTTACCCTTACAATTTTTTTGTTAGTTTTCATTCTGTAAAAAAAAAAAATAATGAGTGGAAAGAAAGTTACCATGCCATATACTGTACAACAGAGGAGTTTTGGCACACTAGGTAGCCTTGTCATTACTCACTTATTGTGGTTCCCAGGCGTATGGCGGCGAGGGCAGTTACTGCGTTTGTGGCCTTTTCCTCCGCACAGAAAACAGCCGTCCACAACACTGCCACAGGAGTGATCTTTCACTGCACAGTGGCCACAAGAAGAGCAGTGAGACCAGGCTAAGGAAAAATATAACAAAATGCCAAATTCAATAAGGGAATATAGAGCATGCAAGAAGGTATGCTATGAAGCTTTCTTCAGTATGATCAATGAGTGCACATTTTATCATCTGGACAATACTCAGCCAATCTGCTCACATGTCAAGTGGCCAAAAATTCTAGCTCACAGTGGGGCCTCTCTGATTCATAGAGTGATGTTAACGCACAGCAGGCTGAGGGGTAACATGCGAATACTGCAGGTGGGATCATTTGCATGAACACTGGTCATCTGAGGAACCCACTGGTTACTTAGATGTCTGGCGTTATCACGCTTTTGGGGCCGTTGCTGGCCCCCTCCCCACCCCCAAACCACATCAGACTGTCAATCACTGACCATCTGAGGCCATACTGCATCCTGTTTCGTAGGATCTATTTGCATACGTGCAGAACAGGTGCTGCACATGGCTGAAGTACTGAACGAGCATCATGATGCACATCCTTTGTATGTGTGCAGCCAGTCTGACATTTCTCTTGGAGGATGACGGAATGCCTTCCAGGATAAGTACAGCATAGGCAAAGTCTTAAAAGGACAAAATAGGTACTAGTATGAATTATCATGTAAGGTGTAGAACATACAGTGCTCAGGCTGTTGTGGAACTACATATCCCAACATCCCCTGCATGCCAATAAGTTTGGCTATTAAAGCATGCTATATCTGTGGCAGGGCAAATGATATAAACAGAGCCCCAGAGCAAATGATACCGTGCATACACACCGAACGATATCGCCCATCCACGCTTGCACATGCAACTGCATGTACAGATGGACAGATTAACAACCCGCGGGAGCGCACATCGGTAACAATGTTTTTCATACACTGAACTACATGAATGTTGTATCCTTAACTTTATATCTTTATCATTCATATCGTAAACTATATAGGTCTAATGTGTTTGTGGCTTTACCTAGCAGAGAGTATAAACATCAGTATTAAAACAAATAAAAGAAACAGAATTGGGCTCCCCCAGTTTTGCCCTAAGCACCTGGTTTAACCAGTCAGTGGGTAATGCCATGGCATGGAGACCAGTAATGAACAATTATTTTCTAGGTTTGAAACTATGAACTCCACATTGACTGCCCAGGGGGTGCTGGGCATAGCCACAGGCTTTACACCCAGGCCTGTCAAATACAATCCTTAGTAAATCTGTTATTTTGATTGGTGTTCGATGATGTATAGCATCCATAAGTCCTGTTTGAGATGGGATAGCAAAAAATCCCACCGATATGACCAAAATCGATCATTAGCAAATTTACCCGAAGAAATAAGCTTATAGGAGTAAATGGTACGATCAGTATGACGTTTGGTACTTACATGGCTTCACACATTTCTTGCAAAGATCACAGTGTTTCCATTTTCTACCATCCTGTAAGAAAACAATAATAGGAACCTGCTTAGATTCAGAGACAACTCTTGGAATACCAAGTACAGTGTATAGGAAGAGTCAGTGATATATAAGCCATGATGCCACCAACCTGGCATTACGGCGAGGTTGTACCTATTCTTATGACAGTATGTAAAGACATAGTCCCAGATCTCATATTCAGAACCGATTAGTTTTATTAATCAGACTGGGGCTAATCCGGTGTCTTTGGATGTCTCTTCATGGTGAGTTTTTGCATACTGAAAATTTACCCTTTTTGGCGTATGTCCATCTTAGTCAGGCGGAACCTAGCCAGAACGGACTTTCTATGAAATAAGCGTTTCGAACCGTGCACAGTGATCCCAAATAATCCTCGTGATTTTGGAGAGTAACATGGAGTGCATCAATAGCTACATACCATTCTAAAGGTGCCCATACACGTTACAATTATTGTATACAATATCGCATATCATCGCATCTCAGTTTTGCAGATGAGATGAGATCTAGTACAAAAAGTATGTGCAGCAGATACTTTTTGTACTAGATCTCATCTCAACTCATCGCAAAACCGATATGCGATGAGATGCGATATTGTATCCAATAATTGTAACGTGTATGGGCACCTTAAGTTGTGCATAGACAGAAGAGAAGCTGATGGATCTTCACAACGTATGACATTTGCAGCATACGGGATAAAATTATTTGGCTGTGTAGGATTCTGCTTGCACATGCATGAACCACAGCATTAGATGAATGGATACTGGCATTAACCTAGAGTAGTAAATCAGGCTTCCCTGCCAGCACTCAACTACAGCGATGCCACGTGGGACCAAACAAGAGGAGATACAGTAATGGTGGCCATACACACAAAGATTTATCTGCAGATCTGTCTGGTTGGAACAAAAACATGGTTATGGATGAGAGCAAATGACAGTTGACCATTTGCTTGGAAATGCTGGAAAACTGCCAAACTGTCACTCATCCATAACCATGTTTTTGTTCCAACCAGCCAGATCTGCAGATAAATCTTACTAGTGTATGGGGACCTTAAGAATGTTCTCAGTCTGCTTACATTTTTAAACAAGAGTATGGCAGTGATTGGAAGGGTATGCTGTCCCTGGGTGGCCAATGTCTAGATCAACAGTTACTACATTACTTGTAACAACAGTTACTACAATGTCTAGGTCAACAGTTACTACATTGTCCAACATCTATACCGTAACCTACTGGAAGTGTAGTTGGAATGACTGATTATACAGCAGAGAGACACCTTGATTATACAGCCCAAACCATTACATGAAATATAACACCACTATGTATTACCTTAGATGTACATGCATTGCAGATGTCACAGTGCTTATTTTCAGATGACACATATCTCATGCACATGGAGCAGAACCTAAAATTTAAAAAAATAAAAAAAAGTTACAGGTCAATAACAGAAACATATCACCAGTGATGCCTTGTGGTGGATGTATTAATAATCAATACAGTCAAGAGAAACGATCAAGTTCTACATGAATAAGAGGTACTGCAAAAGGTGAACAAGCAAAAAGATTTTGAAAGACAAAAAAACCCCGACAATGATAAAAGAGGTCAAAGAAGGCAAATGTACACAATACATATGTGTGGATTTGAAAAAAAATGGTTTTTCAGTATGTTACCAACATATCATGTCAAATACAAAGCGTACCTGTAACCTTCACTTGCCGGAAGCAAAATCTTCTCTGGGGAAATATTGGTGAAAATACGAACAGGCGACTGTTTCCTTCCAGTTTTCCCATGCTTATACATGGTATGGTTATCATAATCCACCTGAAACAGAACACACAACATGAATATTTTTCCGGGCCACAATTAAAATGGTTAGATTTGGGAGGAGTTATTTTATTTCTTTACACGGTAAATACTGGCTGCTTTATTTTTACGCTGCAATTTAGATTCTACCCCACCCAAATCTAACTCTCTCTGCACATGTTACATCTACCCCACCTGCAGTGCAGCATGATTTTGCCCTCGTTGATGACAAGTTTGTCCTACGATCAGGTCTGAATTAGGCCATAAATACAGAAAATTGAAGCCACACAGACCTAAAAAGAAAACCTTGAGCGCACAGTAAACATAATGCAGTATTGGTGCAGGCAATATGCATAATCAATTCCACGGTTGCATAGGATTACCCTGGGTGGAATAATTCACCCCTAGAAGAAATGACACAAAGTGGGGTGATTGCAGCATAGAGTAGGGTCCCAATAGTCTGCTGCACAAATATACATCATTAGACTATAACGGTCCATACACACTGAGCTATTTTCCCCAGGGTGGACGACTTTCCATAGCAGGATGAATTTCCATCCTGTCAATCATCTGCTGGTAATACCAGCAAATGAGTGGCCGGGCCAGCGATGATGCGGGAGCTCACCGCTGGCCCCTACACACTGGGCGGCTTTTGAGCAGAAAGCAGCTCAAACGATTAAACTGTGCTGCTTTCAGCTCAAAAATCACCCAGTGTGTATGGGGCTTTACATTTAATGAAATACATCAGTCAATGTGTGTGTATGTGTGTAAAACATTCACTGAAATATTGGGGCAGATGTATTAAGCCTTAACAAGAGATAAATGCCAGGGTGATAAGGAGAGATAAACATCCAGCCAATCAGCTCCTTACTGACTTTTTTCAAACAGTCTGTAATTCCCCTTTTAGACCAAAACGCCGGGTCGCACCCGGCTTTTTGGACCCTGGTTGAAGCCGGGTGCGACCCGGCGTTTAGGGGCATTTACACCGGACGGGCTTAAACGCCCGCACCCCCCTCCCCGGCGCTTGAAGATGACAGCGCGATCGACGCCGCCGTACCCGGAACACTGCTGGGGGCAGCCCAGCACTAAGGTAAGCTGCTAGGCTGCCCCCAGTCCCCGCGCGCACCCCCCCGCCATTGGACAGGAGGTGAATGGATGCCACACACAGGCATCCGTTCACCTCCCTCCCCCGCTGCTGTCTGCAGAGTATAGCAGACAGCAGCGCCGGCTGTCAGTGTCAGACTGACAATCCGTCCAACCTGCGGACGCCGCGGTCCGCAGGTTGGATGTTCCCCATTCATGTAAATGGGAGCCGGGTCTTCCGACCCGGCGTTCCCATTTACACCGCCCTCTACCCAGGTCCTAGCCGTGTTCTACCCAGGTCAGGACCTGGGTAGAAGTCCAGTGTAAAGGGACACGGTGTTAGGGATTTACACCGCCGAAGATCCGGGTCTGACCCGCCGCTGACCCGGATTTTTCGGCAGTGTAAAAGGGGTATAACATGGCAGTTAACAGGTGATTGGCTGGCGTTTATCTCTCCTTATCACCCTTGGATTTATCACTTGTTAAGGCTTAATGCATCTGCCCCAATGTGTACATGTCAATCTTCAGTTATTATAGTAGGAAAAGCAGCCCGAGTTGGAAACGCAGACACTTACCTGATAATCCAACATGCTGAAGTCAGGACAACACTGCACAATACGAGGCTCAAAGAAGTAGGGGAAGATCCAAAACACAGGCAGCATTTTAGATTTTCCTGGAAAACAAAACAAAGCAACATTTCATCCCCCTCCAGTGTCATATTTTTTATTTGATATTTTTTTTACACAGAAATATGAAACTTCATCTCTAATTTGCAATGTACTTGTTGTTTTTAGACAAATATCATCACCATTTTTTTTTTTTACTGAGATCAAAGTGTATACATGGGCTAAACATGGAATGGATTTCATATTAGGAACAATATATCAAAAAAGGAATGAACGAACTGTAATAAGGCGTCAATAATTTGGGCTCTCTGTAGTTTCCAAAGGTACAATCTGCATGGATTAAGATGTCCCAACAAACGGATGGATTGGCGGATATAAAGTCTGAAGGATGTTATCAAAGAGATTCAGTTTTTCTCATTTAAAATATATATTTTGTAGGAACAGGAAGAAAACAGATGGACCTTTGCCCATCTAATGTGATCTCAACATTTTCCAAATTTCATGTCATAATAAAATAAACATATATCAGTTATACACATAATTATAGTGTGATGATCTGAGTGTATGTATCGATGGTTAAGTAAACATCAACATTTTTGTAAGAGTAGAAAATAGTGAGGGAGAAAGAAAGGGTTATAGAAGAAAGAAAAAAGGGGGAAAGAGAATGAAAGTGGTATAAGGGTAAGGATATGGGTTTCTGCCGAGTCCCGGGAGGTGATATATCTCCAATAAAGTTGGGGGAGAGCATGGAAATAGCCTGTGTTAATGGTGGTATGAGCCTATGTTTGTTAGGTTAATATTTTATGTAGGTGGGTTGATGCTTCGTAGACGGGGGAAACAAAGTTGTATTTGGCGAATTGTACCAGGAGGTTGAGACTGGATATACAGATGTAGCACTGCTCATCCAGCGCCGGGGCCCGCCAGAACGCCCCCGCTGGCGAGTGGACACTACATCTGACTGGGACTCACGCACGCGTGTCCCAGTTTCCCGTCCGGGGAGGTGGGGGAACGTGGCGGGGACCGGTGGCGAGGGGAGCTCCGTTGTAAGGGGACGCATGGGGGCTGGCACATGGCGAATCTACCGCCAGCCCCTGCAATGATAAAAGACGCTCCATCTGTAGGTTTCCCATATACGGAAGAAGCGCTGAGTTTGGGTAGATTTTTTAAGTGAAGCTTAGATCCAGGACATTTTAAAAATAAAAAAAGTTTTTCTTCAAAGATTTGCATAGAGGGCGGATGTGGGGAGATCCCCTGTTGAAGTATGTTTTTTTCTGGCTACAGCCACAATGGACAAAAAGTGTTTGTCCTCAGGTGCGATATGTGAAAGGGATTTAATTTCATCCCCATTTCTAGAAACAATCACATTTGGCTTGGTCATAGCACCAGCTTTTCTGGCCAAATCTCAGACTCTGCATGTACTCTTCAAATCCCTTGCTGTCACACAGCTTCCAGGTACCCTCAAACTGATCCACCATCATGGGTTATATGAGAGTGAGCCGGAATGAAGAGAGTGCTCCATGTGATGGGCAATCTTCTAGATTTTGAATTCCTCACATGAGCAGCCCCAATCCCTAACCGAAGCCCAAACATTATATTTCTTTTCATTTTGTGCAAAATAAAAAAAATAAACATTAAATAAGTATATGTTCATTATTTAAGCCAAAGGATTATTTCTGACCCTCTTGTAAGAAGACACAGGAAACACTTTTCCTTTAACACCAGGAGGTTAAGGGGGTCTTCCAAACCTTGTCCTTTACCATGGTCTGAATAAAGTATGGGAAGCTTTTAGCTTTAAGGATCATTGGCTAACTTGTCCTAAATTGTCTTGTACCGGAGTTCGTTGTTTTCATGGTTTTGCTCATTTATATATTGTTAGTCGCTGCGGAACCCTTACGGCGCCATTTAAATAAACGATAAAAATATTAATAATATCCATGCCATTAAAGTCAGACATGGTAAACTTTGATGAGGAAAGTGTTTCCTTGACTTAGTCAGTCTAATCTTTGGAGGCAGAAGCCAAGATGGGCCCTTTGCCACTAGAAAAACCTGATCACCCTGTTTATGCCTTCCATTACACTTGTGGAAGTATTGCTAATGAGGAATCAGGTAATTTAGATGGAAGTGCCAGGGTTCAGACATCACTCGCTACCAATAGATCAAGTGTCCTAGAGCAGAAGAGTCCCAACCACTGGTTCCTGATGCCATGTAGGACAAACATAGTGGCCAAAGGAAAAAATGAATGAAACATATGGGTGTAGTACCGAGCAAACCTTACCAATATTTGACGATGTCCTCCACATTTCATTTATTTTATTAAAGCTGAAAGCCAGTGGTTCCACTAAGCCTCCAAAAGGTGGATCTGTCACCATGATGACCCCTTCACCACCATTTTCCAGCAGGAACTTCTTACACGTGTCTTGTGCCCCCTGTAACACACAACAGTTCTTATTAAGCCAAGTAAAGTCACCAGTCACTGTCCTGAAGTGCCAAAGATGTTAAGGACTGCAGTTTTTAGCTGCCATGTGTTGGTTTTGCTTATTTGTTTTGTCACAGCACGAACGTAAAAACATTATTACTAATCCTCTGATGTCTGAGTCAAATATGCAACCAAAACAAATACTGGTTAAAGACAAAATAAGGTGTGTATTACCTCACAGACCAGGTATAGATCGGCAATCCAATAGGCAGACACCAAAAGATCGAACTTGACAAATGGTTGAAACAACCAAGAGGTCAACATGGAAAAGACTGACATGTCAATGTCAACACCTGACCATGTTGACACCAATTAGTGCAGTGTGTATATGCTCGCTATGCTTCAAGCCAGGTTTTCCTTTCCCAACCGGATTTGACGTGTATGGTGAAGCATAAAATAAAAAAAACAAAATCACACATTTTCTATCGCTGGCCGCAAGCTCCTGCGACCAGCTGATTACCTCTGCGGCTCCCCCGGCAGAGGTTCCTTTTCATCAACGACCATCTCTGGACGCTGATAAAAAGGAGACACTGAGCAATATACCCCCCCCCCCCCCCCATGTGTACGCACCTTAAGTCAATGCCAAAACGTGGACATGGGTTTTATACCTTTTGTGTGTGTGTGTGATTTGTTTTTTGTTATGATCAGCAACATAGAGTTGTGACCCCATACTGAGGTGGTCGGGACCTGCTTTGGGATCAGGACCCACAGTTTGAGACCCGCTGCTCTAGATCATGAGGCTTGGCAGGTAGAACATACACTAGACACATCAAAAGCAATGGGGACATTACCAACAGTATTTTGTATATGTACAGTATTACTTTCATCTGGTTACATGGGGGGGCAGCAGGGTGAACAAATAGCTCATGTACAGATGGAGCAGCTCTCATTAGAGCTGCTTCTGGTGATAGAATCGCCATCCGCCGCAAGGAGCTCATCGCCTCCACTCACCTAACCCTGCCCCATCTCCCTGAAGTGGATACGGGCAGGAATTCCGCCATCTGACGCTGAGTGAAGGGGACACACGTGCATGCGAGCCGCTCACGCTGCCCCTGTCAGGTGCAGCACCTCTCCGCCAGCTCAGGGAATCTGGCTGAGGAGGTGCTACATCTACTAGGAAATATTGTTATAATCATAATGACTGGCCTTGATCATTAGCTTTACAGTATATAAAAGAAGAAAAACATTGTTGTGGCCAAGAGGAAGCTACATTCATTTTAATAGGATTGTTATCTTTGGATTATGATGAACTCTCTCTCTACATTTAATAAATCAAACGAAAAACAACAAAAAAAAGAAAAACACCATCCATGCAATTAAAAAACAATTCACAGCATAATAATTAGGAGAAGAAGGCAAAAATCTAAACAAAATATGAAGGTTCTTAAAGAAGTTCAAAGCCATTTCCCTTTGGTGTTCAGTCAGATACGTGAATTGTGTGAAGAGTGTGGAAAATAACATAGATGGTTATATTGAAGTTTTCTATGATACTAGAATGTGTGCTAATATGGGACGCAATGGGCTTAATTCAGATGGATGTGGAGCCATGTCCTGCCCAGTAGCAATTATTGGTCCTATGTGCATGCACAAGACCCGTTCTGTGTGTGCGAATGGGTCCCGAGATTCAGGACTTCAGCAGACCGTCAGTGACAGGGGTATATTCAATTGCTGTCGAAACTGCCTTCAGTTTCCGACTTTATAAGGTTGGAAGGGGTTCCAACCTATTCAATTAGAGCCGAATGGTCTGACCTGTTGGAAACCAGGTGGATAGATGGAATAGCCACCAATCCACCCACTGAATAGCCACCAATCCACCCACTGTAAAATAAGTCGGATTGAGGCAGGGAGGATGGCGCCGGGTGAGCAGCGGGTAGCAGCAGCTCACTGGGCGCCGTCCTCCTCCCCGGCACACAAATGGTGCTGCCGCCAGGCCGGGTGAGCAGCGGCAGCTCACCTGGCAAAGAGGGTGCCGTCCCCCCTCCCAATGCCGCTCACCCAGTCGTGTCCGGGTGAGCTGCAGCCAAATCTGATAGTCGGATTTGGTTGCAATTGTAATAGGGCATGTCTCAGTGGCGTAAGTTCATACCAGGTGCCCGGAGGCGACATCGATGGAGGTGCCCCCTACCACATATACACGGCATAGGGGACCGCCAAATAACACAGACCACATTGATTACCCCCTCCCCCTCGCATACACCACAGGCAGCATCATTGATTCCCAGATACTACAGACAGCACCTGTGATTCCCGGATACCACTCAGGCTCTTTCTGTCACATCAGCTGACAGTACAGGGGCTCTTCTGTGACAACTGCGGCAGCGGCTATATATATATATATATATATATATATATATATATATATATAAAGATAGAGGTGGCAATTAGAGACACAGTAATCCTCAAATGTGGACTTTAATATGTGATTGATGTTTTGGGGCCCAGTGCCCCTTCTCTACAGAAGAAGGGGCTCTGTGGGCATCAATCACACAATAAAGTCCACATTTCAGCAGGCTTGCACACAAAAGTTAAAAGGCACAAATCCATATAGGTCAACATTGGGAAGGAGTGACACACACACACACACACACAGGCAAGGGAGACAGAGAAGAGAGGGAGAGAAGTGGAGAGATATACAGCAAATTGCGAGACATGGAGCAAGAGAGAGGTACATCATCATCACTAGCGGAGGTGCCAGGCAGAGCAGTTACCTCCGAGAGGGGTCCACAATATTTCTTCAGACAGGCAGCGGCTCTGCTGGAGCACTTGGTGGATACTGGAGCCGGCTGTCACAACTCCATCTACACAGGTCTGAAATGACTGCGGCTATCGGGAGGGGCGGCTATCGTGGGGTGGGGGGGGGGTGAAGCTATCGTGGGGCGGCTATCAGGAGGAGAGGAAGTGAGGAGGTGACAGTTCTCTGATAGTGCATGCAGGGCTTTTGTGAGGGAGAACAGAAGTTGCGCACCACGCTGTAACTTGAACTTCCTCTGGGTTCAGCTAGCTCTGGCTGCCGGAAGCGGATGCGCTTGGGCTCTTTCATCTGCTCAACTGGGCTGGTGGATTGACATGCAGGGGTGTTTCAACATACTTGGAAACCACCCTGCGCGTGTGCATGAATGAATATATCTGAACTTCAGGAGCTCGGTGCTGGCTCCCGTGCCCCCCCCCTGGTGGCAAACGCCCGGCGGCCAATGACTCCACTGCCTCCGGGAGTTACGCCACTGGCATGTCTGATCAATTCAGAGAAATGAGTATCGGAATGAATCCTACATTAATGGATTATACCCCATATGTTTGGAAGGTGGGGAGGGGGAGATGACAGCCTCCATTAGTTGTAAACCTAGGTGTGTCACCACTGGTTATGGGGAGGGAAGAGGCCAGGGATCCTAGTCATTGGACGGAGATTCCCTGGCCTCTGTGATGCCCATAAGGTAAGTCAGTGATCCTTTGCTGCGTTCTAGCAGGCAGGTGGGATCACTACAGCAGCAGTACTAGGTGCATACAGAGCCACCCAAGGAAGCAGTGATAGCAACCCCAACCACATCTGAATTAGGCCCAATAAGTAATGACATCTAAGAGGCCTGCTCCGAGACCGCATACAGGTAAGGTGAGCCTAATATGGCAACATAAATAACACATTGTAAGACAAATGAAATTACCTCTCCACCAAAGAAATGATGGTTAAACATGTTGTAATGACAAAATTCCTCTTTGCCGTAGAACTGCGAATATCTGAGAAATAAAATCATTCATCGTTATCCAACCGGTCATTTGACAATGAACAGTGACTGCCATATATCCGGCATACATACAATACTCATTACATGCCTATGCATGCTCCCAATTGTAAATGAGAAAATCAATTACACCTTTGTCTGTTTCTGTTACGCCTCTCTCACCTAAACACAATAGAGGCAACATGGATCCATTGTTCCAATTTGATGAATGCTAATTAGATAAAATCACATACAATGCAGAACATCATGTTCTTTTTAAAGATAAATCAGCGTTTATGTAAGCGTACAATAATGTGTTACAGCTATAGTCTTCTGAGCAGGTATCAATTCAAAATGTGTGAATATCACCATTTATTGACAAATACATGTGCAATGCGCGTCAGAGAAAGGCCGGTAGACACTGGAGTTCTGTTAGAATTCAGCCATTGGCTCTAAATAGTCACATGACATTTGTGTCAAAGGGATGTTTAGTCATCCCTTAATTTAAAAAGTGCTGCTGTGACACTAGCAGGAAGGGATGAAAAGAGAAGAGGGAGGTGCCCAGATTTATAGCAAATTCTACCAAGAATGGGTCCTAAACAACATTAGTGCTAAACTCAGGTTTAAATAAAAAGGTTTTAGAGGACTACAACCTCCTACAGCTATTAAAAGCATTTGGGTGCGAGGTTTAGAGAGGGGAAAAAAACCCACTTCCCTTGTGCCCAATTTTGGATGAGGTGTTCCAGATACACATGGTATTGCATTTAGACTTGCTCTGAATGTGGGGGAAAAAATAAATAAAACAAAAACACGCTAAAATAGTCAGTCCCCTTACTATAACCAGAACCCTGCACGACAGGGTTTTTGGAATTTCCCTCTGGCAATTGCATATGCCCCCATTGTGGTGCCGATTTCTGAATTAACCCTGAGTGCCAACATCTGTGAAACATGTGCCAAATAACCACTAAAAATGCCAGAATTGCTCACATTTGTTATATAAATAAAATAAAAATGTTGTGTAAAAAAAGATTATATTTCCTATATATAAAGTAAAAATTACAGGACATTATGATGAATAAAAAGGGTTTGCTTAGCAATTTTTACAACCATTTTGACAAATTCACTTGGCACTCAAAGGGTTTTTAAGAGCAATGCAAAAAAAAAAAAGCAAGTCACTTCTGTATATGGAACAAGACCTGCTGCACTGCAATTCTCAAATCTAAATATCTCTGCACATGTTACATCTTCCCCCACGAGCAGGGCAGCATGGTTCTGCCAAGGAGCGGTTACTTGCATTTTTAGCTCTGCTTCAAACTCAGAATGAGCCCCTACGATTTAAAATAAATGTATCTGACACCTGGTTTATAAAAACTATTTCGATATAACCAATAATTAAATGTTCACTAATATGTAAGCACACAACTGCGTAGGATACGCCAATATCACGGTTACCTGAAATCAATATCTAACAGGAGACTTTTCACATTTGGTTTGGATCCTTTGCCGCTCTGCATTCTCACCCACTCATGTAACCTGCACAGAAAAAAACGGTCAATGTTATGCTGACCAAATTAAATGACGACGGGGCCTGATGACGCATGTTAAAGAGAAAGTATAGCCAGTGCTACAGCACAGGCTGCTTATTACCTAGCTGAATATTATACATTTAATAGCTAGAGTGTTCTACCTTTCACTAGCGCACCATTAAAAAAAAACAACAACTGTCAATCTATTCAAATGACCACGATTGATAGCCGGTGAGTTGCAGCATTAAGCACCAAGGGTTGCCTAAACCTGCACAAGAGTATGCTTGTACATTAAGCAGCAGCCAGCAGAGGGCAACATGAGCACCTGTGAGGAACAGAAATGCTGGTACTTGTTTCCTAGCACGGCCACCACGATTTATATTGTGGTGGTCGTGTCGGAAAAAAAATCACGTCGGTCGCAAACCAAAACGCACACGACGCGATGTACCCGATTTCTCCATAGGCTTCAATGTTAAATTATTTTAACATTAAAACTGAGTACATTTAACATAGAGAAAAAAGGTAAATGGCCCAATATGGGCCATTTCTCATTGGGTATGGCCCCGGCATGTGTGTAAAAAATAATGGCCCCCTCATTGTGGCCACCACCCCCACGATTGACGCGAACCCGAAGCGTGGCGAGCGCAGCGAGCCCGCGCGGGGCGGCGGTGCGCGTCCTCCGACCTTTTCATTCCCCTACTATCCATGTCGGCGTGGAGTTGAGAATATATAGTGTGGCGAGCGTAGCGAGCCACCGAGCCCGAAGCGTGGCGAGGGGACGTGGATACCTGTCAAGCCCGCGAGGGAGACGCCCCTCGTGGGCTTGACAGGTATCCGCGTCCCCTCGCCACGCTTCGGGCACGGTGGCTCACTACGCTCGCCACACTATATATTCTCAACTCCACGCCGACGTGGATAGTAGGGGAATGAAAAGGTCGGAGGACGCGCACCGCCGCCCCTCGCTGCGCTCGCCACGCTTCGGGTTCGCGTCAATCGTGGGGGTGGCGGTCACAATGGGGGGCCATTATTTTTTACACACATGCCGGGGCTATACCCAATGAGAAATGGCCCATATTGGGCCATTTCCCATTTTTCCTATGTTAAATGCACTCATTTTCAATGTTAACCCCTTCCCGACATTGCCTTTTATGCTAATTTTTTTTTTTTTTTCCTCCTTGCGTTCAAATAAGCGTAACTTTTTTAATTTTCCGGCTATATAGACACATGAGGGCTTTTTTTTTGCGGGACAAGTTGTACTTTGTAATGGTACCATTTACTATACCGTATAATATTCTGGGGAATCAGGAAATAATTCAATGTGGGGTAAAAAAAAAAAAAAACGCCATTCCACAATTTTGCGCTGGTTACAGTTTTTTTTGGAGTTCATATTTCGTTTAAAATGATGGGTTATCTTTATTCTATGGGTCGTTACGATTCTGGTGATACCAAACTTATATAGTTTTCGTTATGTTTTACCACTAAAAAAAAAATCGCAACTTTTACGGTTTTTCTAATTTGCGTTGCGTCGCCATGTTCTGCGGCTTATAACTTTTTTATTTTTCCACCTACGGACCTGGGTGAGGGCTCATTTTTTGCGGGCTGAAGTGTACTTTTTAATTAATTTAATTATGGGATATGGGCGACTTTCTGATCTCTTTTAGTTATTTTTTTTTGGGTACGCGATGCGACCAAAAAACGTAGTTTTGGCGTTTGGAATTATTTTCCGTTTACGCCTTTAACCGTGCGGGATAACTAATGTTATATTTTAATAGATCGGACTTTTAGGAACGCGGCGATACCAAATATGTTTATTTTTTTATTTTTTATTTATTTTTATTTGTGAAATGGGGAAAGGGGGGTGATTTGAACCTTTAATATTTTTTTATTTTTTTTTGATTTTTAAACTTTTTTTTTTTTTTTTTTTACTTTTACTACAAGGCCCCCTAGTGTACTTGACCACTAGGGGGCGCGATCGCCTGTACTAGATTCAGCCATAGAGCTCTATGGCTGAACGTAGTGATTTTATGCACTTCCTATTACATCCTGCCTGAGGCAGGATGTAATAGGTATACATACACGGCCAGCACAGGGGTCTACATTAGACCCCTGGCTACCATGGCAACCGATCGGCACCCTCCGATCTCGCTGCGGGGGGCCCCGATCGGCGCCGGAGGGGGGCGCCCCCCCTCCGATCAGCTATTTAAGCACTGCGGGCGCTTTGCCCGCGGTGCTTAAAGGGTTAAACGGCCACGATCGGCGAACTCGCCGCTCGTGGCCGTGAGAGCAGGGACCTGGCTGTAATATACAGCCATTACCTGCTCTCTTTCAAGCCAGCTCACCGAACTCGCCGCTCGTGGCCGTGAGAGCAGGGACCTGGCTGTAATATACAGCCATTACCTGCTCTCTTTCAAGCCAGCTCACTCCGTGAGCTGGCTTGATTCCCCCTCAACCGACATATGACGTAAATGTACGTCATATGTCGGGAAGGGGTTAAAATATTTTAACATTGAAGCCTATGCACAAATCGGGTCCATCGCATAGGCTTCAATGTGAAAATATTTTAACATTGAAGCCTATGGAGAAATCGGGGGCATCGCGGGCATCGTGTGCCTTAAAGTTAAGGCACACGATGCCCGCGATTGTGGCCGTGCTAGGAAACAAGTACCGAAATGCTCACTGCATGTGGCTGCACCCACTAGGAGAGGGATCCTGAATGGTCCCTCTCTGCTGTTCCTCAATCTTTGGCCAAACAGTACTGGAGGCAAGCACTGCAGACACAAGAGCCTACTCCTCTCCCACCATGTCAAACAGTAAGTTTTAATCAAACAGTTTCATAATGTGATGTACAAGCTTAATAGCAGTTATCTGAAGGCGGACAGCCCACTTAATAACCCATGACATACCTGGGAGTGCCGACACACAAGACCCGTCTGTAGCCTAGGCTGATAATTGTGTCCAGGAGAAAAGTGCAGCTTCTATCAGTAAACAGGTACTGTGCGTTGCTCTTTTTGTTCTCCAGTGCATGCAGCAGCTGACTGGGGCTCTTCAGCTGAGCTGCGGTGACATTAGCAAGCAGACTGTGACCCGAGTGTGCTCCCCAGTCACCCGGCAGTAACAGCTGCTGGCAGCTCCTGCAAAACTTTCTCTTTGCCGAAAGGAGTCCAACGAATTCTTGAAACCTGTTGTATAAAAAAAACAACACATTATTGGAAATAAGAAACAAAGCGAAGAAAACACATGCACTCCACCTCATAGGGAACTTAGTGTCGTTTTCATAAGAAAGGGAAAAACTGCAGCAAAGATCAATATCCGGCCTGGTCAACCTGTGGCTCTCCAGCTGTTGTAAAACTAGAAGTCCCAGCATGCCTTGCCACAGTTTTGCTATCAGGGAATGCTAAAACTGTGGCAATGCATGCTGGGATCTGAATCAGGCCCAGTGTCTGAAGGACAGTCAGAATGATACCTTTATCATGAGTTTGACATGTTGCAATGGATATCAACAAAAAACATAAAATAATTTTCTTTAATAAGGTACCTGGTCATACACTGGTCATGTGTCATCGGGGGCTGACAGCTGAGATTATACTCTTCTCTTGCTTGAAGTCGAACTTGTGAAACCTGCCAAAATTATGTATTGTAAAATTTTAGTTTGATGGTTGGAGTTATCAAAACCTAGGGTGAAATGTAATCGGATGAGAGATTCAGAAGTGAGAGATTTGGTAAGAAATCTCCAGGTTTTTTTTTTTAAAGCGGCAATCATTTACACGGCAAAACCAGTTCGATTTTGCAGTGTAAATGATGGCCGCTTTAAAAACCATGGAGATTTCTTACCAAATCTCTCACTTTCTGAATCTCTCATCCTATTACATTTCACCCCTAGAGTTCAGTTGTGCCTCTACCAACGATTATTTTACAATGCTAAAGATGCATACATATGTATTTATGGAGACACAGACTTGTAAGTAATCCTCTTCAGATGAGCATAGATACTTATGTAGGGGCATTTTCAATCATTTGCACAAGACACATGGTTATAACTAACCACGTTTAATAGCACCTACTGTGTTGCGTAACGTGTTGGGCACAGGCTGTACGGCATATTATAAATCAGATACATATGGATGACTGGCATACAGAAGACTCCAGCATCGCAAAGGACAAAATCCTGACGGGTCAGGTAAATATACTTAACCTCCCCCTGCCTGCCTCCCAATCCCCCCGGGCCCTTCCCACTAGTGTCTTATCCTAACTGCCACCAAAACCTCCCCCCATACTCCCAACTCCCCCATGTACATAAACTTCCCTGGCCTCACACTAGTGCTCTCTCCTTACTTACCATTTGGAATCCCAGCACGGACATCCTCATTGATGTCCTGATTCCGGTGTCTGTCTCCTGGCAGTAGTTGAGATGCTGGCGATAGTATTATGAATGCCAGGATCCTGCCCACCCTCTGGTGATATCACACTGCTGAGCCGGTGAAGCAGCTACTTGCTTCAGCATACCCAGAAAACAGGACTGGCATGCCTGTTTTCTGGAACGCTGCCTGTCGCAAGTCAATCATGCTGTGGCTTTTGGGGCACAGGCCCAACATTAAAGCCCTAGATCTGCACACGTGCACTGAGACTTTTACACTTGTGCAAATCTTAAAACATCGCAGAGGTGCACTAACATTAAATTAGCATACGTCTCTGAATCAGGCCCATAGCCAGGATTACAGCCTTCTAGCTTTAGGATAAACATGTCCAGTGCTTCCTTATATGCTAATTCTATAGCAATTTCATAAACGCAAAGACACAACATGCACAATGCTTATAACACATATAGACACAATATGCACAATAATTATAAACACATATAAACACAACATGCACAATGATTATAACACATATTAACCTTTTCGTCTGCCCTTTTATAATAATATAGAATTCTCTGGGCTTAAACCAAGGACTATTTAGAGATGCCCTTTTGCTAAGTCAAGGTATCACATGCTTCAGTAATACCTGTACAAACTAGAAATGATACCAAACTGATCTGAACCGAAATAATACATCCAGTCTAGGATGTCTTGATAAAGATTATATGATAGGCTATCCTGGCCATATGGAACGCTCTGAAGGGCTGGGAGAGGGTGAATGGCACGTTTTAAATAAGAGTTGATCAAATTAGATGTTCCGGTAGGAATTGTTATGTTCTCATTATGCTCAATTCTGATGATCTTGTCCATCCAAGAACGTTAAGGCAAATGTGGTCAAGATACTAGTATGTAGGATGGAAATTGTCTGTTTACTGCCTGATCACTATTTGATGTGTATAACAATCCTGTATGCTTTATTCTTGTTCTAAAAATTCAATAAAAAAAAAATAAAAAAATACCTTTTCGTCTGCCCATTGAAAGAAGCGACATTCCTTCCTGTCCCGACAGGCTGAACACGCATAGAATCGTCTCCCCTTCTCTTCTCCTTGAGACGTCTTTACAAACAATAGCGTTGGGCCTGTAGCAATATGTGTAAATTATTCATTATCAATATGTGCTTAATTGTGCATAGGTGGTAAAAAGGAGGAACAAGGTATCAGCATGGAAAACAAGAATGACAAAAGGGTTTGTTACACTAATGAAGGGTGTATTGCTATTGCCATACTAAGCAACCCAAGAATTAATAGCTACAGGAATGTATGTTAATAAACTGTAAACAGTCCATAGAGATACATAAAATAGTAATTGTGTAGTTTCACAGCGGCACTTCCCAGCAGATCGTATGTAATTCGTATGTAAATTGCATGCAATATTTGTATACGATTCGATCTGCGATGCGATTTAGCACACCCTCACTATTCACATCAGCCCGAAGCGTGGCGAGAACAGTGTGCCCCACGAGGGGACGCGGTACGCGCACTCCCGACCTGTTCATACCCCCACTATCCACGTCGGCATGGAGGTGATTTTATAAAGTGTGGCGAGCACAGCGAGCCCAAAGTGTGGCGAGCGTCCGCTTAAAACGAGCCTGAAGCGCAGCGAGCCCTGCGGAATACATGTCAAGTAATCCATGTCTGCTCGCCACGCTTCTGGCTCGTTTTCCGCATCCACTCGCCACGCTTTGGGCTCGGTGGCTCGCCACACTATAAAATCAACTGTGTGCCGACATGGATAGTGGGGGTCGGGAGGACACTTACCACATCCCTTCGCCACCCTTTGGGTTGGCGTGGATAGTGGAGGTGTGTTAAATCGCATTGCAGATTGAATCGTGTGCGATATTTGCATACGATGCGATCCGCAGGGAAGTGCCGCCGTGAAACTATACAAGTACCCATAAAATATATACAAATATCTTATACATAAAAAAAATAGGTACTTATGTAATATCTGGGCTCCCGTTTTTCTTATAAGACCGCGTCCCCTCGCGGGGCTCGCTGCACTCGCCACGCTTCGGGCACGGTGGCTCGCTGTGCTCGCCACACTATATAAAATCAACTCCATGCATAATTGGATAGTAGGGGTATGAAAAAATGGGGTGAATTTAACATGGGAGCCCAGATAAAACATAAGTACCAAAAAATATATATATATAAAAACAACATTAAGACCATGGTGCATAACCATACATCCCAACATGACCCTCTCCAGGAGGGACAGAATGCTCTGTTCCTGGATTTCCCCCTTAATTTAGGATTGCCCTCACCTGTGGTGAAACACCTTTCTTATTCATTAACCAGGTTCAACATAGGTGATTGCAATCATACATTCATGGGAAAGTGCAGGAGCAGAGCATTGTGTACCTCCTGGAGAGGGTCATGTTGGGAGGTATGGCATAACACATGCATATACTGTAGGTGTTGTTACAATTACATTAGGTACTTGTGTACAATCACGGCTCCCACGATGTGCATCGTATACGGAAAAATCGCATCGCATGCGATCTGATGCGATGCAATGTCATTTTTCACTGAAATTATGGACATGAGTTGAAATCATGTAAAATGCACCCCAAATGTCATTTTTCACACTGTACCACCCCCACTATCAACGCCAACCCGAAGCGTGGCGAGCGCAGCGGTACGCATCCTACGACCTTTTCATACCCCCACTATCCACTTCGGCGCGGAGTTGAGAATAGAAAGTGTGGCGTGCGCAGCGAGCCCCGCGAGGGGACACTGATACCTGTGAAGCCCTCAAGGGGACACGGATACCTGTGAAGGTATCCGCGTCCGCTCGCCACGCTTTGGGCTCGGTGGCTCACCACACTTTCTATTCTCAACTCCACGCCGACATGGATAGTGGGGGTATGAAAAGGTCGTAGGACGCGTACCGCCGCCGCTCGCCACGTTTCGGGTTGGCGTTGATAGTGGCGGTGGTACAGTGTGAAAAATGACATTTGGGGTGCATTTTACATGATTTCAAGTCATGTCCATAATTTCAGTGAAAAATGACATTGCATCGCATCAGATCGCATGCGATGCGATCGCATGAGATTTTTATAAAAAATGCATAAAAACACGGTAAAATCGCATCGCATGCCACTACATATGGCATGCGATGGGAGCCGTGAAAGTACACAAGTACCTTACATTCAGGGCTATTTTTGTGCAGGCTCCAGCAGGAACTGAGGTCCTTATTCTAGTTCACTCTTTCAGACAAAATATTTCTTAGATGGACAAAACCATGTGCACTGCAGGTGGGGCAGGTGTTACTTGTGCAGAGATAATTAGATTTGGGTGGGGTTTTACACCTGCCGTGCACATGGTTTTGTCCATCTAAGAAATATTTTGTCAGAAAGAGTGAACTAGAATAAGGGCCTCAGTTCCTGCTGAAGCCTGTACAAAAATAGCCCTGCTTACATTATTATGTGTGACTGACACTAAAGTGAGGATGGGCAAGGATGAAGGCTGCTGCCACTCTCACCATGTGGGCAGTCAGGCGGGGCACAGCTCTGATCACCCAGCAGCACTTGGATCCCCTCCGCCATGTCTGAGCCTGGCACAAGCGATACTTCCTTCACAGCAGCCTCCATGCTGGTGTTAACCACGTGCTGGCACTAATGGGCTCAGCTCAGCTGGCAGCTATGGAGTCAGTGTTCGCTCGCTGATTGGATGCTGTGTGAGAGCGAAAGCGGCCGGGGATAGGGGGCGGTTGTCGCGGTGACCAAACACAGGTGAGACCAGGTCACGTGATCCTTCCCAGCGCTTCCTGCCTCCCAGCTCCTCCCCTTTGCACCCGCAGCCTTATACGCCCCTCCTCTTCCTCTCTCTCTTTCTCCCTGCTTCCTCCTGCGAACATGTGCGCCGGCGGTCCCAGCTCAGCCTCGCCGCTACGCACAACGCTGGTAAGTGTGACTTCGTCAGCGCGAGGAGTGTATGTCGCTGCAGAGGTCCACGAGAATTCTCACCCCTGATGTAGTCGTGCGGGCCAGCCGCTTTCAACGCTTCGGGTGTTATTTCCCTGTCCTTAGTAATGATGGCAGCCTCCGGGTGTGAGGCGTCATATGCTTATACAACTACACGCTGTTGGTAGCCGGCTAAGACATGGGATGGGTATACACTGACCTGCACATGGGTGCTCGGTGTGCCAGCAGTAGAGCTCATCTCTGCAAACAGCACCACCATGTACAGTCGCTGTATTGCGGGGAAGGGGAACCTTCCGCCTTCCAGCTGTTAAACTACAAATCCCAGCATGCCCTGCAACAGTTTTAGTATGGCCAAATAAAAAAATTGTAGCAGGGCATGCTGGGGTGTGCCGTTCAACAGCTGGAGGGCCAAAGGTTCCCCATCCCTGCTGCATTGTCTCATTCTAGCCAGGTTATACCGCTCATAGGTAAGGGTATTAGTGTACGGGGCTGAGTGGTATGGATAACTTCATGAATTGTGGCTGGGTTAGGTGTGGTGGCACAATTGGGGAGGGGCCTGTGTCTGTAGTGTTAAAGTGTGTGTGTGGACAACTTTGTGGAGGGCGTGGACAGTTAATGGGCCAGATGTATCAAGCTTCAAAAGTGATACAGTGAAGAGTGATAAACAGCCAGCCAATCAGCTCCTGTTATTTTTCAAACCCAGCCTGTGACATGGCAGGAAGGAGCTGATTGGCTGGCTGTCGCTCCATTTTATCACTTTTTGACGCTTGATACATCTGGCCCAATGTGTCCCACAGGAACCAACTCTCTCCTACCTAGATGTCCATGTAGCATTTTATAAGCTGTTACCCCCCCCCCCCCCCCCGTAATTCTCAAAGATCGGTTGCCCATTGAGAGATTCTAAATTAAGATTTCAGTGTCCATGTTTCTTTAGTATATGTTAGGGCAACTTGAGGCCCCTATCCACTAGTGTGGTATGGCCCCTTTTCATCTGATTTAAAGTCACACACACTGGGTGACTTTGCTCAGTGTGTGTGGACAGTGATGACTACTGTCATCGCTGGTGGGGAGGGAAGGAAGCCTTTCTCCCTGCCCGTGGGGGTGGTGGACGGCTCTGCATAGCGCAGCACTATGCAAAGCCATCCACAAATTTGCTTATATATACTGGTAATACCAGCAGGTGATTGGTTGATCTGGCGATGATGCCGGAGCATGCATCACTGCTTATTGCCAGGCTGTACACACTGGGCGGCTTGGCATATTGAGCATCTTTCAGCTCAAAATCACCCAGTGTGTATGGGCCTTAAGATGCACGGGCTGAGGAATTTGATGAAAAGGGCACAAATTGCATGTGTTTAATCTGATATTCTGCTCCGATGCACGGTCCCGTGTGCATCAGATTGGAGTGGGAGATTCACTGCTGCACCAAGGATCCATCAGATCCCGCAGCCAGGAAAATGGTTGCATATGATGTATCGTATGCGATCCTGCCAGATGAGATGGCCGTGTATTTCATACAAGGTATGGCATGCATTGTGTAAGTGGATGGGGGCCTTTACTTGGTGAAATACAGGTTTCTGAAAATTAAACTTCACAATGCTTAATACTGCACTTATATGCTTCAATCAAATGATCATTTCATTGCTGTTCCATTTGACGGCTGTTCCTCTCTCAGCCCCAAGATATGGGCTTTGGGATTTTAGGTTGTCATAGATTAAAATTACCTTTTTCACTCGGGTGTGTAATGGCGGGTTGGCTGCCTCTCTGCACTACCTGAATTTTGCGGGGTAATACATAGTATACACAGCCATGATAGTTTCTTGTATAGGGCAGCATATTCTGTAAAGCAGAACGGAATA
Organism: Crinia signifera; assembly: GCF_055691185.1. Taxonomy (NCBI): domain Eukaryota; kingdom Metazoa; phylum Chordata; class Amphibia; order Anura; family Myobatrachidae; genus Crinia; species Crinia signifera. The sequence continues at coordinate 67,867,978 of NC_139217.1, forward strand.
TGCTGCGCTATATGATAACATGTAAGTAAATAATACAAGATGTCATTTTTCTGATCATTTGGGTACAGCAATCTGCAACACCGAAAACAGCCAGTCATTGATTTTACTGAAACTATCCTGGCTGTGTATACTGAGGATTGATGTTGCAATAGAAGTTTTTGCTCTGAATTCTAAAAACCCATTATGGTAGATGTGCATTTAATCTAGGGCATATTGTTGTGTACATTTAGTAGTAACCACTTCCTATTATCAGGAATGTAAGGGTGTATTGAATGGTGTGCCATCTAACAGACTAACTGGTAACTTGGGGGATATTTCCTAAATGCAGTATGTGTAAATCATCAGGAAAGTACCATTTGTAATCCATGTTTTGTTTTCTTACACCAGATACTGGCTAGAGGAAAAACAATGATCAACCTACGCAGTAACAAAGGTAAAATTACACTTCCTATGTAAAATTCTGCAAATGTTTCTGGCAGTTTGCTTCTGAGCCGAATAGACTGTGCAGGCAAAGCAATTTTGACTTTAGCACCACTGTATTTGGCTTATGCTGCTGGCAGCCTGCTCTCTCTACTGTATACCCCATATGGGTGATTTTGACTGCAATTTCACTTGACCTTCCCAAAGCCATGTGATATTGCCTATATTTACTTGAGATTTTGACCATAATAGAACATTAGATCGTATAGTCTATATTTCTTTGTTGTGATGCTGGTCCCACGCGTATTGCAAGCTGTATAAACACTGATTTGTTGTACCTTTTTTTTCTGATTGACTATGTAGTCGAAACCTGCCGCTCGAATCACAATATGTGCCTTAAGGTTCATGTTCAGACCAGTAGTGAGAGAATGGCAAAGAACTGAGCCCAGAGTTTTTTTTTTTTTTTTTCTGGGACCTCTCCGAGAAAAAACTTCCGGCTCAGTTCTTTGCTGTTCTCTCATTACTGGTCTGAACACGAACCTTAAGGGCAAAGAGTCAGTAGTAGAGATGCTGTAGGGAGCGATAAGAGACAAACCAGACAAGGAAACTGTAGTGTTTTTGTGTCAGATACATTAAGTAAGCAAATGGAGGAATTACCCTTGCCTTGCAATTGGTTCTTGTTCAATTGCTTGTACAGTTTCAGTGGAATGAAGAGAGCAGGGAAACCGGACTGCAGAGGAATATGGTGCAGGTAGTTGTAGGCCTTCAAATAGGGGCAGTATTTGGCAAAGAAAGTTATACAGCAAGAGACTGATGGGCAGATTTATTAAGCTCGGTGAAATAATAATGTGGCTGGTACTTTATCACCAGCCAATCAGCTCCTAACAGTGAAGCTACAGGCTTGGTTTGAAAAATGACAGGTAGGAGCTGATTGGCTGGTGATAAAGACCAGACACTTTATCACTTCACCGAGCTTAATAAATCTGCCCCTGAGGGTGAGAGTTAATATGATGAGAGATTCTGTCAAATCTCCAGTTTTTTTTAAAGCAGCAATCATTTACACTGCAAAATCTGTTTGATTTTGCTGGGTAAATGATTGCAGCTGTAAAAAACTGGAGATTTCTGACCAAATCTCTCATCCTATTAAATCTCACCCTATGTTTGGTGAAACTTTTATATTTCTTTCCATTGCTCAAAGACCTCCCCCCCCCCCCCCCCCCCCCCCATAGACTGAGACTAGAACCTGTGGTAAGCGTGCAGGGGCTCGTTTGTGCTCTCCACCCTGTCTTAGCATTCAGTCATGATTGCGACTGTCCGGTATACAGATATCAGAATTCTGGCAGTAAGGCTGTCATACCACAACCGTGTGGGTAACAGTGCAAGTTGGGTGACAAAAGGACTTTATTGCAGCAGAGATGAGTGGTTAATGGCATTGGTCAGCACAGTTTCACTCAGGGCGAAGAGGGCTGGTATAATCTACCTGTATATCCAGGTAGTGTCTGCAGTGATGAGTTTGCATAGTCCGTGTTTCACCTGAGAACTACTATGATTATGTTTATGCTCTGAGCAGGCTATATACCTCTGTGTATGTACTTAGATGTACATTTATCTGCTATGAATTTACTAAATGTTCTTTGTCTTCTAGATGGTGGCTATCAGACTAAGCATCCTGGGTCTCCTCTGTGCCTGAATGTCAGGTAAGATTTGCTTTCACCTTGTATAGTATACTAGGTCTGCTATTACAGCTGTGCTGGCCCAGATTCATCAGTGAACTGTGGCTGGACCAGTCTATTTTTGGGTAAACCCTGAGCCCCAAGGTAGTAATTGAACAGTAGGCCATATTGCCCTAGTTTCTTCTGAAGTAAAACGTTGAGGTGTAAGCTGGATCTGGCTAGATGAGGGGGTTTGAAAATGTGTATTCTGTGATGAGTGTTGCATAGTCCGTGTTTCACCTGACATCTGTGATTATACTCTTATGCTCTGAGCAATACACAGGGTGAGGTTAATTTATAAGGGGTTGTAGTGACACACCCCCTCCCTCCCAGTGTAATGATAAATTGTCCATTATTTTTCAGCTGAAGTGGATTCCATGCCGGATGAAAAGGTAATTTAAGATGTCTATGGTTTTGCAGTATACAGTATTTGATCAATTAACTTGTGTAAAACCATGCTAATATTATAGATTACCATGAGGTGGTCAACCTATAAAATTAAGGGGGTATTTATTAAGCTTGGTGAGACCCAATGGGAAAGTAGTAGCCTTCTGCCTCGCATTTGCACGCTGTGCTGGAAAATTTACAGGCACTGACTTGTTGATACTCAAGTTTATTTTTGTATCTGTGGTTTGAAAAATACCCACCTAAATGCTACACATGACTGTACCATCTTATCACATATGACAACCGTTCCTCTCTCAGCCTGAGATATAGGCTATGGGATTTTAGGTTGTCAGAGATTAAGTTTACCTTTTTCACTCTGGTGTGTAATGGCGGGTTGGCTGCCTCTGCACTTCCGGAATTTTGCGGGGTAATACAAACCTTCCTAGAGTAGTAGATGATTGGTCCCCAGATAGAGCTATTGACTTAACAAAGCTGAGCTACTCTATGGTAGGTTAAGTTTGTTCATAGGATAAATGTTGCAGCAGGTTATCTTGTACGATTGTGAATAGAAGAGAGTAACATCTCAAACCACCAGATGGACCGCAGAGGTTTAAACAAAGCCGTACTGATGCTGTAAATTGTAGTTCCTGAGATGGCTGCGTAATTTTATAGTATAAATGACATATTAGCAGGTTTATGAAGTCTTCTCCCGTCACTTCATGTTATCATCTAGCTGTTACACTGCAGAAATGCAGTTTTTCATTGGTGTGCATTTAAACAGGCATCACTTATGTCTGACGCATGCTGGTTCCACATGTGTTAAAAGGTCATCAAAGTATGTTTGTAGGATTTTGTACTTAAGTGATATGACTACATTTAGTTAGGTTTTTTTCTTGGTGTTTCCCAAAACAATTGGCTGGTATTTGTAGATAGAAGAAACCTTGGGCGCACTGGTGATCTTTATAAAATGGGTTAAAAAAAATAACCTGGTGGAGCCAAGGATGGTGATAACATAGTGTTCCAAAAAAGGCTCACCCTGTAGGCTCAAAGTCAAACACTGGGCTGAGTCTTTGTTGTTGATGGCAATACTAGGCCCAGGATTGATATCAAATTATACACTTTTCAGATGTTAAGTAGCTGACAAAAGGTATTTTTCTCTAGGTGACCACTATGACGGCATCTCCTCCTGTTCACTTTCAGAATTGCAGGTGAGTCTTGTTTTAATAATTCTACATCTGGCCTCTTCAACCTGTGGTTGTCTGGTTGTTGAGAACCACAAGTCCCACCCTCTCATCTACCTGCTTGTAAAGCATGCTAGGACTTCTAGTTTCCCAACTGCTAGAGAGCTGCAGGTTGGACAGGCCTGTCCTACATGGCATATCAGGTTTACAATTAATCACTTAAGTGATGAGCTTCTGTGGTCAGCTGTGACTTACAGGCAATGTCACTGCTGAATTTCCCGAGGACCACGAGTGCAGATTGCAGCACCCAGGAATCAGCATTAAGCATTAAAAACTTAAGCCCGTCCCCAGACTCGGATGGACTAGGGGGTGGGCTTAACAGTAATGCTTTATGCTGGTTTCTGGGTGACTCCTCCTGCAGGCCTTATCATTTGAAACATCTGAGCTCTTAAATTTTTGCCACTGAAAGGGTTACATTTTCTTAGCTGTGGAAAGGGACTTAAAGATGGAGTACATGGTTAGCATTACTGGTGTCTTCATCTGGTACGGTGTCCTAAGTAGTACTAATGCAACCCAACAGGTTGTTCTAAGGATCTCTGTCTGGGAACAAGGAGCCTAATTACTTTCCCAAAAAAGTAGTCACTATGTTTGAAACAAAATCCTGAAAACATGAGCAGTTAGAGGGTATAACTAATACTGCTTTCAGATCTCAAATGCAGGTTTGCACTGGGACTTTTAACCGGTTCAGTCCCGGTGTGACCTATTCAGCTGGCGCTGCTCCAAGTGCTGCCTCCACAGTGTGAATGGGAAAGGGGTTGCTCGACCCGTTCACAAAACACAGCAAGGAACCGGTAAGAAGTCAGCTTGCTTACTGGTCCTTATTGCCGTGTTGCTACGTGTTTGCGGCACCCGGTAACCTTTCACATCGCATGAATTACTGGGTCGAGTGAATTGATTGAAAGATGAAGAGGTAATTTGAGATGTTAAAAACTTTGCAGTGCATAAACTAGGTAATATGAAATAAAAGACTTATGAATTACAGATCTGTTTGTGCTTAAACTTAATCTATAAGCTCCTCAATGACAACTGTTCCTCTCTCAGCCCCAAGATATGGGCTAAGGGATTTTAGGTTGTCAGAGATTAAAGTTACCTTTTTCACTCAGGGGTGTGTTATGGTGGGTTGGCTGCCTCTCCACATCTTCTGAATTTTGCGGGGTAATACAGATCTTCCTAAAACAGGGTTCTGGTCTGTAGTATAGACCGGGTCAAGTAAGACATAGCACTTGGTACCATGTTCTAGAGATGTTTTAATAAAGCTGTCCAGAATGTGTATGAGGATAATTGGGCTGATATAAAAGTGGATTCACTGGTGTCGGCATACAAAGATGCCGCATTGGATGCAGTTCAAACGGTTGTCAGACTAATGGCCCCCCCCCATACATCTGAGATGTATTGGGGTGATCCCCTGGCAGCTGGGTCAGGCGATCCAGAATATAAAAATCCTGATACAAACGGTCTAAAATAGCAAATATTCTCACATCACAAAGTACTTGTGATGTAATTTTTTTTTATGTTTGTGCTGTTCAATGTGTTAATGAGGCATCACTTTTTTTTTTTTTTTAGCATGTTAAATCCCCTGTTCTAGAGTTGGATTCGGACAAGAAAACAGAACAATTCATGAGGACGTTAAAGGTAACTTGTGTTTAAGCCCAGAGTAGATGCAGAAATCCAAAAAACCTATTCCTGACGGTCATTCTGTGTTGATCAACATAATTTAGTAATAAAGATTTGCTTTCAATCCGTTACATTATCATCCACTTGTGTGGTGCCACAAATTCTGCAGTACTGAACAGACTGCATACATTCAGGCATGGCCAAAAGTTTTGCCACTCAGTTTTTGAAGTCTTATTTTATCTGTAGTTAATTGTAATTCGTCTTCATGCCATTCTGCAGTATATGTAGTCAGTCTTTGACATGACAATAAACTTAATTCCAAAAACATTTCCACACAACCCAAGGCTCCCACTCCCTTATTTGTAGTCCTGTCTTACATACATCATGTGTGTTCTGTGATGAGTATTGCATAGTCCGTGTTTCACCTGAAATCTGTGATTATACTCTTATGCTCTGAGCAATGCACAGGTCATGTAAGAGCGGGGTTGTGATATCCGGCCTCCATTATTTTCACTTTGTAGAAGCCATCCATTGCATTTTAGTATACTAAAGTGTTTTTTTTTTTTTTTTTTTTTTAGGTAAAGTGGATTCAATGTTGCTGAATGAAGAGGTAATTCAAGATGTCCTTGCTCTGAGCAATATGTAGGGAAGGTACAGCTAAGTGATTATTATTATTATTATTTTTTTTTCTGTTACTTGAACTATGGAAGGATCACCTTTCTCATTTGTTACCTCCATTTTGGGTAGCCTGTGCTGTACTAGTGCTTGAGGATCTGTGGTGAGTGTCCTCATTTGGTGTTCAGAATAGTTGGAATAAAGGCTAGGTATGATTGCTTTCTAAAGCTGGTTACACACCTGAAGATTTCTGGCCAATATATATATCTAATGGATACAAAAATCTGGTAATGTATAAGAGCATATGAGAATGGAACATGTGCTCCCAAACACTGGAAAACTAGTCTGGTCATACATACAAATTACTCATAGCCATTTAATTTTAACTCTGAACAATGGTTTTTGTCAATCTTCCAGCATTTGGGAGTATGCAGTTGATATGTTCCCAAAATTATTACTAGATTTTTGCTCTCACCAGACAGTTTGGTTAGAAATCTGTAGGCGTGTACCCATCTTAAAGTCTTTCGCATTTGGTTGGAACTAAAATCTGGTAATGTCTGGGAACGAATTACAATCCTCCCAAAACCTGGAAAATGGACAAACCTTTACATGAATTGGTTAAATCAAGACTAACCAATTTGTCTGACCATTTATGTCTATCTTAAGGTGCCCATATGCATTACAATTATTGTATACAATATCGCATCTCAGTTTTGCGATCTAGTACAAAAAGTGTGCAGCACATACTTTTTGTACTGATCTCATTGCTAAACAGATGCGATATTGTGTACAATAATTGTAACGTGTATGATCACCTTTCCTTTTACATTTTTGTGAGCAAATTGGAATAAAAATCTGGAAGTTTCTGGGTGCAAATTACAACCAGTTAAATTGGAAAGATTTTAGTGTGTTTTTAGTTTTTGGCTAAAGCCAGCCATACATCTACAGATCGATTGGGCTGGTTAGAACAAAATCCTGGTAATGGCTGAGAACAAATGACCATTGACAATTTGCTTTAAAATGCTGAAAAACTGCCAAATTGCCATTCAGGTACTGCTAGGATTTTGTTCCAACCAGCCCAATCTGACAATAGATCTGTAGATGTATGGCCACCTTAAGACTGCACGTAGATTAAGGACAGGGTTGAATATCTCTATGGTTTTGCAGTTCATAGTATTTGACAAATGACTAAGTTTGGACATCACTTTTAAATTAAAGGATAATACCAGATTGCCCATTATAATTGACCTGCCAGATCTAGCAAACTGTTAGATGAAACCCCCCTAGTTGTTGTAACTTCTATATACACTTGCATCATTTCCTTTATTGCTTTTGCAGACGACGACTGTTCCTCTCTCGGTCCCAAGATATGGGCTGTGGGATTTTAGGTTGTCGTAGATTAAAATTACCTTTTTCACTCAGAGGTGTGTAATGGTGGGTTGGCTGCCTCTCCACACTTTCTGAAATTTGCGGGGTAAGACAAGATATCACTCTTATCAGTGATCTGCATGATGGCAGTATCCAGGAATATACTGGAGACCTAGAGTGATTGATTTTTCCATAGCCCTTTGTTTTTATCACAGAACTAAGTGGCAGTTGACAGCTACTGCATTAATTTAAAGCATACAATTAAAAAAAAAATGTGTTTATCTTTCAGGACCTGAAGACTAGACCAGTGCGAGTTTCACCCAACCTGGTCTCATACCAAAGATGGAAGTTTATCTGTGGCCTTTGTAAACAACCTGTTAATGACCTTGTTCACATGTGTTTCGCTCCTTATTTACAAGCTAAATATAAATTAAAGTACTTTATTTAAATCTTTACAAGAGGTCTGTCTGTTCATCAGTAGCGTTAATGTGTTCCTATACAGGTATCCAACATGGTCTATGTATAGTCAAATATGTTTGCTAAAATAACACCATAAAATTTTGCAAATCCCAGTGTACACTAGGAGCTACAATCGAGACTGTTCTCATTGTGTCTTCCTACATACAGATGCGTGAACTTAAAACAATGAAGGGGAGAATAGTCGGTACTCTTTACCTAGAACGGCGACCATCGAATGCACTAAAAAACGGGTGCGATGCCCGTGATTTCCCATAGGGATCAATGTTAAAAGTGAGATTGGACGCGATTTTAGTGTTCAATGCCTGCGATTTTTCCATAGGAAACAATGTTTAAATGGGCCACAGAGCCCAAATAGTCACCCTAAAGTCTGAAATGGCCCCCACAATTGTTAACGCCACCCCACGATCAACGTCAACCCGAAGCGTGGCGAGCGCAGCCAGCCCGCGAGGGGCGTCGGTACGCGTCCTCCGACCTTTTTATACCCCCACTATCCACGTCGGCGTGGAGTTGAGAATAGAATAGTGTGGCGAGCCACCGAGCCCGAAGCGTGGAGAGCGCAGCGGATACCTTCACAGGTAAACGCATCCCTTCGCGGGCTTCACAGGTAAACGCGTCCCTTCGCGGGCTTCACAGGTATCCGCTGCGCTCGCCACGCTTCGGGCTCGGTGGCTCGCTGCGCTCGCCACACTATTCTATTCTCAACGCCGACGTGGATAGTGGGGGTATGAAAAGGTCGGAGGACGCGTACCGCCACCCCTCACGGGCTTGCTGCGCTCGCCACGCTTCGGGTTCACGTTGATCGTGGGGTGGCGTTAAATTGAGGGGGCCATTTAAGACTTCAGGGGGACTATTAGGGCTCTGTGGCCCATTTAACATTGTTTCCTATGTAAAAATCGCGGGCATTAAGGCATTTAACACTAAAATCGCGTCCAATCTCACTTTTAACATTGATCCCTATGGGAAAATCGCAGGCGTCGCACCCATTTTTATGTGCATGCGATGGCCGCGATTTTTTGCCCGTGATGCCAATCGTGGGCGCCGTTCTAGGTAAAGAGTACCGAATAGTCTATATTGCGCTTAACCATATACATGGTTTTATTGATCTTTGTGTGTTTGTACAGCGTATGCCTGTGTACAAAAGTAGTAATAAGGTTCTCAATAATATTAGTCTTTCTTGGATGGAAAGTGTGAAAGATGTTACACGGAGTACATAAAATGAAAGCAAAATATATACAGTGCATCAACCAAGTATACAGCAAGTAGAACTTTTTTTTTTTTTTTTTTTTCACCCTCAAAATTCTACACACGGGGTTAATCTGGATCACTGTCAAAGGCAAATGCACTCTCTAATGGACAAAACCCATGTGCACTGCATGTGGGGCTAATCTAACATGTGCAGAGTTAGATTCTACTTCAAACTGATATCTATATTGCAGTGTAAAAATAAAGCAGCCAGTATTTACCCTGCACAGAAACAATGGAACACCCATATCTAACTCTCTGCACATGTTACATCAGCCCCACCTGCAGTGCATATGGTTCTGTCCATTAAAGTGAATTTGCCTTTGCGAGTGAACCAGAATAACCCCACAGTACCCAATAAAGACAACATGATTTAGTACAGCCGATTTCTTCTATGATCCCCATGGCAGCCAAACACTGGAATATTCCCCTCTCTTCATTCAGACATGACTTTTTACAGGAAACATCCACCTTGGGTAACACCCCCTCTCTCTGTGTAAGACAGAGTAGGTGTTTTATTTTTATGAGCTTATCTCTATCCAGCGGTCCCTGGCTCCCTGTGGGTGAAGCACAGAGGAGTGTGGCCTTTAGTGATTCCTTCCTCTTGTATTGAATTATTGGGAAATGTGGTCCTATTGGAGTCCTGTCATAAAATACTGCTACATTAGTCCCCCCTCCTTTGAGCTGGAACCCAAGGGGGCAATTGAGTGGGTTTGTTACCTGACTTCAGCTGTCATTAGGCTGGAGCTCGGGAAGTGAGTGGTAACGACATGTCGGGTGGATGGAATTCAGGGTTTGCCTTGAGTCAGTGGCAGGCTCAGGAGTTAGTAGCATCTGTCATGGAGGTCAGTGGCATAAAATAAAAATTGGGGTCCCTCTACTTGCTGAATGAACAAGGGAGGAGGCCCCTAGGGGCGCAAGGTGTGACCTGCTTTGCTCTATAGCAGCTGCAGTGAGATCAGGTATGTCAAACCTGAACATACATACATACATACATACATGAAAACCAAGATTTGCAGCGCTGGTAGAATAAAAAAAACTGATATGCTAGTTGGATTGACTTCACAATTTTATGATAAAATTATATATTTTAAAAAGAGTAACACAATTTAATAGGCCACATAATCACACTTATAATAATACAGGAACTAATTAAAATGCATTGGTGCAGAACTCGGATATGGCTTAGTACACTGTCCGTTCCTATAATGCCTGGAAATTTGTGATAGGACCGCCTCTGTAAACAGTGGGTTATAGTTACCGTCCACCTTGCTCGATTAAGGGAAAGAATGGATCCTGATGGAATGCGAATTTCCCTTTTAGCGTCCAAAGTCCGTTTTAGAATGGAGAGTCCTTTATGCAAGGAGTGGGGCTTGCCACTGGTAGAACAGGTGAAAGATTGTATATGGTCTGTTCGGGCAGATGGAAATGGCAAATGTTTGCTGTAGCCAGTTGTGGTCAGTGGCATGTCTGCAGATGCGTGGTGGTGACTTCTGGATGTGGCATGCTGGTTGTAAATGCATTGTTTGCATGTCTTCCATGTGGCTTACATTTAGGAGTCCCTGAGTAAACAAGGAGTTATACCCCCATGCACAATGGCAAGCCAGGTCGCACCTGAGGTTTTGGGCACAGCTTGCCACCCAACCTGGCATAAAGCTGGGTAAGTAATGTCATTGGAAGGTGGGGGCAGCGCTGGTAGACAATAGCAGAGCCGGCCCTAACCAGTTTAATTCCATAGGCAAGTTTTTTGGCTGGTGCCCCCTAACATTGCAACGCATCCTTATTCTCATTACACCCCACCATATTGCACCTTATTCACATTACACTTCGCTGTAACTCATTACACCTCACTGCTCTTTATACAAATTACACCCCCCCGAATCACTCCTTTTTCACATATACCGCCTTATTCACAGGCATATCCCTGCAAGCTAACTCCCCTTAGATACAGCTGGCTACTAGCAGCTCTGCAGATGCAGAAAAAAAAAAAAAAAACGGGTTGTTAGGTTAGTATTGCTAGGCATAATTGCCTGTACCAAAAAGAAGTGTGGGTTTACTATAAGGTGAGTGGCCTGTTCCTAGTTATGGCAAAAACACCCTGCGTGGAGTGAGAGCTGTAGGAAAAGGGATGGGTCAGATGGCACAGTACAAATGGTAATAATGACTGAATGTAAAGTTCAGTTTACCCCCAGCTAATTTCTGGTTTTGTCAGTCGCACTGGAAATGTAGCATGGATATAATGTTAAACTTCCTTTATAAAAAAAAAAATATATATACGTACCTGTATCACATTACATTGAGGTGTACTACCGTTAGACAATGGGCAGAATACAATCAAAGTAAACAGAATGTCTATAGGTGGTGCCCTAAAGAGATCAATAATACGGATTGCGTATCCCGTATCCGAATATCCGTTATCTGAATTATTCCGAAAACCATACATTCCAGAAAGTGAACAAAAATTATTTTTTTTTGCTGAAAACTTACTGGGGACATCTGTAACAGCAGTACTGAGGGAATGATATGTAACTGGCACTATATATGTGCAAGACAATGATTGCTTGCCATTTAAATTCAGTGCCTGAGATTGTACACAAACTTTGTTTCATGCACAAAAAAAATATATTTGTTTATGTACATACATCCTTGAAATATTAAAATATTCCGAAATACGGAATCATCCGTTATCCAAAATTCTCCTGGTCCTGAGCATTTTGGATAAAGGACACTCAACCTGTATTGATGATAAAAATTCACTTATTTTTGTATGTTTAAAATTCTATGAAATATAAAACAGGGTAAGTGAATAAATATAAGAAATTATTGTATTAAAGGATAGACTCCAGTGTCACTATTTAATAAATCTCATTGATTTGGATGTGAGTAATGGTGCGTCTTAATCCAATCGGTACTTGCAAGTTACAAAGAAGTAAGTGTATGTATCAGTTGACACCGTTTCTTCATAAATGTAACAATTAAAGTTACTAAATATGATTTCACTTCTCTAATGTAGTATGATTTGAGTCTTAGTTAAATTAGGCTGAATATAATTTAAATCAGCCTAATATATTATGTGCAGATGACCATAAACCACAGTCAGCTTGCATATGTATAGATGTCACATACATTAGCTAGGCCTCAGTTTTAACTGCTGAGCAATAATATAGGTGTCTCACAATTATAATGTGTAGTGGACACTAATAGGGGACAGCGTGCCGTCCATTAATGCCGCTCTAACAGCGATATAGGGAATAGAAAATGAGTGACACTGGGCAGGCACGCAGAGCTGCTGTGGATCCTGTGCAGGTGGCAATCCCCCACATCCAGCAGGGGACACTGCCTTAAACCATGGGGATTGAGGTGTGGTCTGGAGGAGCCAGCGCTTTAAGAAAATTTGTCATGGCTACTTCCCCTCCAGACCGCAGTCTTTGGAAAAAAAAAAGTGCCCGGAGGAGTCTGATCCCTGGGTATAGGTCTCTTTGAGACTAAAGGTGGCCATACATCAGAAAGATATTGTACCCAATCATACATACAATCTCAATTAATTGTAAGATGGATTGTATGCAGATTGTGCGCACATCTTATATACACAATCATACAGCAGATGGATTGTGTGTGCAAAAACCACCAAGGACTGCCGGGGAATTCAAGGGAAATTGTACACAATCATGAGCGCAATCGATCTTAAGATCGATCTTTCTGATGTATGGCCAGCTTTAGGTTTTTGTTTATTATATTTTATATTTTTTTTATTTCATGGCAGTGTTTTCTAACTGCACAAGGTCCTTGGAGGGAGCCAGGTCGTCACTGCATGCAGTTGATCTCCTGGACTCAGCCAGCGGGTGTTTACTCCCAGGAGCCCACTGCAATTTTATGCATCTATCTAAACAGTCAGAACAAGCAAGCCCCATTCTACTAGATACAGGGGATCAAACATCTTTGGATATAATAACTGAGCTATGGGAAGAGAGTGATAATAGTCCCAAGAAAATCTTTGACATTGATAAAACTAAATTAAAACTTAGATCTGATTTTTACCCAATCAAGGCAAAAGGAACTAGCGTGGAGTCATTCTTAAGACCACTTTGGATGACTTAAAAAATCTGTCTCACGGCAGGGTGGCCTGGACGCTGAGGAGAGAGGACGCTCACCACTGGGGCTCTCCTTCCCTATGCCCATAGTAGGTGCCCAGCGCTTGCCACACAGTAATAACAGGCTCCATTAGCCTGCTCAGGACCCCCTCTGTCAGGGGAGCTAAGCCGCAGAGCCGGGGGACCTCTCTGGAGTCCCCGCGGGTTGCAGCCTACAAAACAAGTGAAGCCGGGGCCTAGATTTCTACAGGTACCCGCGGCGCAGTTCCAGAAGCGGGAGTTTGCGGCCGAACGCCGCGGGAGCGCAGCAGAGGCTCCCCAACACATCCACAGCACCACCTAAGGGTCTGCAGACCAGCGGCAGGGGAACCCCGACCTCTGGGGGCGGCTGGGAGCACTGAGGAGACGCTACAAACCGGGAGCTCTCCTGCTCCATAGAAGCGGCGGCCATCTTGGATCGGGGCACTGCAGATTCCAGCTACACGCTGCAGCCCATGCACACAGCACCCCAGCTGAGCCCACTAAACAGCGGTAGGTGTAGTTGTGGACACCCCCTAGGCCCCCTGACCAACACCCCCAGCTACCCCTTAAACGACTGAGACCTACTGTACCCCCTGCACAGATATCACCCCATCAACAGGCAGTGGATCCCCTGCCCTATAGTGTATGCCTGAAGGTGCTAAATAGAAGACCTGTACAAGGGGTTATAAGCTAGTTAACCCACTGTTTCCAGGACTGGTGCCTTAAGGACAACCTGCATTGGCATCACATGTTATGCAGCACCATAATGGACTGTACAGGGTCCAGTTAAGCACGTCATCGCCAGAGGAGCCACAGTTCCCCAGGGTTAATCCTAGTGGACCTCACATGCACGCTTAAAGCATCATTTGCCCCTTCTCGCACCCAAGAAGCTAAATGTGTTGATACAGTACACTGACTACCCGTGGAGCCATCCCAAAGTGACCCTTCCCTTTGCTGAGGTGTCTCGCTTCTCCTCTTCTCTACAATCTCACAATGCCACCCAAAAGACCTAAGGCAGATAAATCCGCACCCCCAGTAACCTTCTTTAAGCCCTCACCCCAAGCCTCTAAATCAAAACTGAACAGCAGTCCAGCAATGGGCCCTTCCACTTCGACCCAGGCGAACAAGCCTGATCCCCGATCTGTCACTCAGGAAGCCACCCTACAGGACACTATGGGCGATTCTGAGGCCCTTACAGTGGGGTCAATGAAACTCCTGCTACAGCAGTTTAAATCGGAAGTAGCAGCGGAATTTCGCTCCACGCTTCAATCCTTCCAACAAACAATAGATGACATCGGGGGTCGAACAGACCACTTAGAGAACAAAATGGGTGAAGTGGTGAGCTCCCATAATGGCTTGATTTCCAACCATGACGCGTTAAAGGCCGAGGTGGAGCTACTGAGAGATAAAGTTGCAGATTTGGAAGATAGATCGAGACGACAAAATATTAAACTCAGAGGGATCCCTGATAATGTTTCTAACTCCAGCCTTAACGACTATGCAGTCGATATATTCAAGAAACTCCTCCCAACAGCGAAGCCTGCGGACCTACTGATAGATCGAATACATAGACTGCCTAGGTCCAGAAATGCGCCGGAAGGAACCTCTAGAGACGTACTGCTGCGCATGCATTACTACCATATTAAGGAGGCGATTTTGAAAGCTGCCAGACCTTCGGAAGACACCCACGCCTCTCTTGGCCCTATTCAAGTATTTGGAGACCTATCCCAATCTACTCTTGCTAAGAGACGCTCCTTTTTCCCTATCACGTCGACCCTAAGAAAAGAGAACATCCAGTACAGATGGGGCTTCCCCACTAAACTGCTGATCACTCGAGATGGCTCCACGACAGCGGTTACGAATTTGGAGGACGGACTACAACTCATCTCTAAATGGAACATCGCTGGGCCCTCACCCATGACTTCCTCCCCTGATCGCGGCCTCCAGCAGGACTGGGCCGTGGTTGGATCCAAGAATTGAACATCCGCTCCCAGTGATGTACCTTTATCTCATCATATGGACATCTTCCCTGTTCTGCCGTAAATATTACAGTTTATTTTTTTTCCTTCCTAAATGTTATTAGTTGCAGGCCTACATCCAGCTTTGGATATAGTGACTTTCCTAATCTTTGACACTGTTTATCTGTTAGGTTTGAAAGTTTATGACCTAGACTCACAGAAAGGTTAACTTTTTTTTTTTATAAATGTTCCCTTATATTCCACCTCTGACAGAGACGCTGTTCTAATTCCCAACAGAGGTAGGCGCCATAAGCCAACTGGGTAAATATCTGTTGTAGACACTAGGAGGCGAGAAGGTGGCTATTCCTGTTCCCCCCGACCACCGCCCCGTTAGGTTCGCCATGGTATGGCACCTCATTGTGCCCCCAAGAGGGGGCATTTCAGTTTCCCCATATTCTCTTTACTTGTTGTTTTCCTTTCTTTGGTTAACTTCCCCCCCCCCCTATCCCTACTGTTATCATAGTAGAAGCCAGGCATTTGTGAATTCTTATTGTATAAAGTGCTCTAAGTGTAGACTAATCATCACCATGTACTTTGACTATGGTTAATATTATTTCGATGAATGTGAAGGGACTAAATTCCCCTCACAAGCGCAAAGTAGCTTTGAAATACTTTTCCAAGTTAAAAGCACATGTAGTTGCCGTACAGGAGACCCATTTTAAAAAATCGGCACCACCGCTTTTTACCAACGCAAAATTTCCTCACTGCTATATGTCATGCGGCCCGGTCAAAAAGGCGGGAGTTGCTATTATTCTATCCCAGGGCTGTACATTCTCTCTGACAAAACAAATTACAGACCCAGAAGGTCGCTATTTAATCCTAGTGGGTCTACTAGATAACGTGGAGGTCACACTGGCCACGTGCTATGCACCTAATTCCAAACAATTAGCGTTCTGCCGTAAGGTACTGGAAATTATCCAAATACATGTCAGGGGGGCCTTATTGCTGCTTGGGGATTTCAATACGGTTTTAGACCCAGCTGTAGACAGAACTAGAAAACCAGTTATACTACCTATTCCTCCTCAACTGGAATCTAACAAAAACCTTAAATCACTCCTGGCAGAATATGATCTTTATGACGTGTGGCGGACTAAGCACCCGTCGGTTAGGGATTACACTTACTACTCACATGTACACTCCACCTACTCTCGTATAGACCTGGCTATATCAGATAAATGGTCTTTGCCTTCATTTAGTAAAGTGGAAATTCTCCCTCTAACATGGTCAGACCACTCTCCCATTTTCATCACATGGGACATCACTGGGAGGAGTACCACCCCCGGGCCATGGAGGTTAGGTAAACAGACACTAACGACCCCAAGGGCACTGCAAGAGATCAGCAGTTCAATTCAGAACTACCTAAGTGAAAATTCCCCAGGAGATACCTCAACATTCAATCACTGGTGCGCTCTTAAATCTGTAGTCAGGGGTTCTGCAATACAAGTGGCAGCGAAACTAAAAAGAGAATATAAACAACAATTTATTGAGGCAGAGGCAGAAGTAATAAGACTTGAGGGACTACATAAAGCTAACCCCACAGACGGTCTCTTACTAAAATCCCTGAAGAATGCACGTGAGGAACTAAATAAATTCTCCCTAGCCGAAGTCCAGAAGAATATTACAAGACTTAATCAACAATACTATATTCTGGGAAATAGAGCAGGCCGAATGCTGGCACGTAAACTGAGGGGTAGAAGAGCCAAGGAAAGAATTCAGAGCATAACCTCAGAGCAAGGACAGAAGGTTATGGACCCGGTTGGCATAGCTAATGCTTTTGCCACGTACTACTCTAGCTTGTACAACCTTAAGAATGACCCTACAACTCCCCAGCCAAAAATAGATCTAATTGAAGAATTCCTTAAGGAATTGAAGTTGCCCAAATTGTCCCCTGAGGCCTGTAGTTCCCTCAACGAACCCTGGTCAGTAGAAGAAGTCTCCCTGGCTATAGACTCCATGCCCCCTGATAAAGCTCCAGGCCCAGACGGTTACCCGGCTAACTTTTATAAAGTTTTCAAAACAGAATTAGCCCCAGTCCTTACGACAGTCTTTAATGAAGCTTCCGTTCTGAACTCCTTTCCCAAAGAAATGTTAGAAGCACAGATCATAACTATACCCAAACCAGGGAAATCCCCCTCCATAGTGCAGAATTACAGGCCGATTGCCTTACTCAATATTGACATAAAGCTGTATGCAAAGATAGTAGCCAACAGACTCTGCCCACTACTGCCAACACTTATTGACCCTGACCAGGTTGGATTTGTGCTAGGCAGACAAGCCCCCGACAATACCCGTAGAATGTTTAATGTGCTGGAACTCTGCTCCAGGGCGGGGAGACCATTGCTCCTCCTGTCCCTGGACGCAGAAAAGGCCTTTGACAGGCTGCATTGGGGCTACCTCAGAGCTGTTTTACAACAGTTCGGCTTCACGGGTAGAATCTTGGATTCCATTCTGGCTTTGTATTCATCCCCCTCAGCAAAAGTATACTCCAACGGGTGTCTATCGTCGAGTTTCCCCATTACCAATGGCACCAGACAAGGGTGCCCACTCTCCCCTCTTGTCTTTGCCCTAGCGATTGAGCCGCTGGCGGCGAAAATAAGAGGATCAAATCTAATATCCGGCCCGGAGCTAGGAGGCCTATCACACAAGATCTGCTTATTTGCAGATGACGTCTTATTATGTATATTAAACCCATTAACCTCCCTTCCAGCATTGCATACTATCCTCACACAGTTCTCCTCCGTCTCCTATTACAAGTTGAACACAAGTAAAACAGAAGCCCTCCCATTTTTTACCCCCCCCCGAAATACTGACTAGACTCAAAGATGAATACAGGTATGCCTGGCAGTCGAAATCCTTAAAATATCTAGGGATTCATCTAGCTAGCGAGGAAGACATCTTAGAATGCAATTATGGCCCCCTCCTAAAGGCTTTTGAGGGTCTAACCAGAGACGGGATGATGCAAGAAGTCTCTTGGCTGGGGCGGGTGGCAGCAATAAAGATGGTATTGCTTCCAAAATTACTGTACTTATTCAGGGCAATCCCTAGATTACTCCCAAAAACCATGTACAACAAGTTCAACAGGTCTCTCACTAAGTACGTATGGAAAGGCCTAAAACCAAAGATAGCCAAACACGTATTAATACGCTCTAAACCAGCCGGGGGAGTTGCATTCCCGGATATTGAAAAATATCACCAAGCGTGTCTCCTTTCCCAGACAAAGGAGTGGCTTACTCAGGACCCCCCGAAACCCTGGGTGTGTCTGGAGCAGGCAGAGGTCTCACCATGTAGTCTGGCTGATCTACTCTGGATGCCACCCCCTTCCTTCCGTTCACTGCATATTAAAAACTTATCTATAGGGGCCACAGTGAGGACCTGGCACAATAGTATGTCAGGAAGCAGGGATACTACTCTGCCCGCCCCCCTGCTGACCCTGCGGTCAATGATGCATCTGATTCCAAACTTACAACTGTCAAATTGGACATCAAGCGGTCTGACTAAATTAGGCGACATGTTTATTGATGGCCACTTAGCCCCCTTTAACCATTTACAAGAAATATACAATATCCCTAGGGGCGACTTCTTTAAATACCTACAGTTGAGAAGTTGGTTGTCAAAATACCTCCTTCCCCCAAATACGACCCCACGCATCGCCCCAATGACTCATAATCTACTTAGCAACCCACACCAGAAGGGAGCAATATCTAAGTGGTATAACTATCTGGTTAATGAGAACAGCCCACCTAAACTTAAATCTCAGGTTCTTTGGGAAAAAGACCTCCAAAGAACCCTGCAAGTTGAGGAATGGGACCTAATATTTAAGTCATGTTTCAAAGTGTCTAAGTGCATCAACCATACTGAGATGTTTTTTAAATTAATTCACAGGGCATACTATACACCGGACCGCCAGCACAAAATATGGCCTAATATCTCAAAATCATGCTGGAGAAATTGCGGGGGAATAGGTACCATATTTCATATATTCTGGGACTGCCCTGTACTGAAGCCACTATGGTCGTCAATTTTCAGCTTGATTGGTAAAATAATTGGTGAACCGATTGAACCTAACCCCGAAACGGCTCTCCTTCACCTATATGGAGGCCACCTAACCAAAGGCGAAACCTATGTCCTGGGACACATTCTGATCGCTACAAAAGCAGCTATCGCTCAGCTGTGGAGATCAGAGAGGATTCCCAGTGTTGACTCGATATGCGATAAAATCCAGAAACACTACAGTTTTGAGACGGCGGGAGCACAGTATTCCTCCTCCCCTAACTCTATACATTTGTTGTGGCTGGGGTGGTCAACGTTCAGAGAAGAAACGGGGCATATAACTAAGAGCTCTACCTCTGTTGATATTAATCTTCTAAATTCCCCAGATTCTGAGTGTTAGGAAGGGGACAGGTATGATTACTCTTTGTAAACTCCATATAGAGGGATAGGCAAAGTTAATACATGGGATACTCCTCCTGTTACGCTCTACCACTATCTATACGTCTAATACAAGCTGTTTGAGCACCATTCAAGTACGCTCCTGGCTCTCTAAATGAGTGACGAGTTAACGTTTACTTCATACTATTTACCAATTGTGATCTATGTATGTAACTACTATGTATAACGCACCCCCTCCCTCTATTTTCTTTTCTGTAACCCCCCCCCCTGTTTGAATGCAGATAAAACTCAATAAACATATTGTTAAAAAAAAAAAAAAATCTGTCTCACTAATAAAAATAAACACGAAACAAACAATAAGACCCTTATGAAAAAATCTTTAAAAAAAGGAAGTGGGAACAAATTGTTTAAGAAACCTAGTAAAAGATGATACAATCATTTTTAAGGAAACCGACAAAGGTGGAGGCCTTGTTACGAGGCCATCCGCCAAATGTCTAATAACAAATTTTACAAAGTTCTCACTTGTAATCCAACACAGAAATACATTTTAGAACTCAGATTGTTGGATCAAGCTGTCCTGGATCTTGTCATCACCAAAGAAGAACACAATTTTTTTTTAACCCACACCCATTTATTATCACCTCCCTAAAATCCACAAACACCTCACTTCCCCACCTAGTCGCCCAATTATTTCTGGCATTCACTCCCTCACTTCTAATCTTTCAGTTTGTGGATTTTTATTTACAGCCACGGGTTTCCACTTTGAGATCTCATATTAAAGATACTACTCATTTTTTAAACCTATTGAGATATTTAAAATGGAAGGAAACATACTCATTCCTTACTCTGGACGTGGAAAGTTTATATTCCAATATTCCACACAAATTAGGGATCCAGAGTATTAACAACAGATGATGACCTCTCAGTGGAAATGCGTCAGTTCCTCATCGATTCCATAACTTTCATTCTTAAACACAACTATTTTTTTTTTGGACACTTTTTATTTGCAAGTCATGGGGATGGCCATGGGGACCAGGTTGGCACCGAGTTATGCCAATCTATATATGGGTAAAGTTGAGGACCACGTGGTCCTTTATGGCCGTTACATAGACGACTTATTTTTTATTTGGGATGGGGATATCACGTCCATTCACTCTTTTGTTTCCCATCTCAATTCAAACACTTTTAATTTGTCCTTCACTTTCACCTCTCACCCTTGCACTATTAATTTTTTAGATGTCACGGTGGAGGTTGTTGATGTCCAGATCCAGACATCCAGAAATCAGTTAATACTAACTCATATCTCAATTTCGAAAGTGCCCACCATCCCGCTTGGATTAAGAACATCCCGAGGGACAGATGTTACACCTGAGACGTAACTGTTCAAATATAGAAACATTTGATCAACAAGCCAAAGAAATTATGGGGCCTTCCGAGATTGTGGATACCCAGACCAACTAGTGAAAGGGGCTTTTCTCAATACCAGAGAAAGATACAGAGATACTCTTACACAACAAAGTTATGAAAACGGAAAAAACAAGAGACATCACAAATAGCTTTCATATCCACATTTAATAGTCAATATCAAGAAATACAAAAAATAATTAGAAAAAACTAACATTTTAAAACAGGATAAAATACTTAGAAAAATAATACCTACCAAAGAAACCCATAGGTTGCTTCAAATGTGGCAAAAATAAATGTCTGACGTGCGGATATATAACTAACAAAACTACCACTATTGAACTAACCAATCAGTCTATTAATGTTCGTGGTTTTATAAACTGTGATACGACCTATGTAATATATATGCTTTCCTGTAGCTGCGACCTTAAATATGTGGGAAGAACAACCAGGCCCCTTAAGACACGATTTCTGGAACACAGGAGGAATGTCCAGAGAGGATTCCTCCTACATAGTGTTTCTAAGCACTATGCAGAATGTCACAGAAGTGATCCCAAATGTTTACGTTTGACAGGTCTTGAAACAATACCTCCTACCAAACGTGGAGATAGATTCCGTATCCTTTGTAAACAGGAAATCTATTGAACATTTAATATCGATTGCCTGTTTCCAAAGGGTTTAAATGAGGCAATGGAGCACAATATAGTTCTATAGATTCCCCAGTCACCACTATGACGAACACTCTCTCTGATGGACACTTTATTTGTGTGCAATTCATGCAGTTTGCATTATTGATAAAAAAAATCCACACACTAAATAATGATTCTGTATTCGAAGATTAATACCTATGAAACTGTATAAATATGCATGGTAGCTATGATATAGTCTGCTATATATCTGGTACTGTTCCCTATCTTTTCTCCTCTCTCTGTCTATGTACCACATTGTCATTTTTATTTACTTGTATAATTATATATACCGAAACTCTTTCTCTTAAAACATAATTTTTTGAATATAAGAGATTTAGAAAATAAAATAATATAATAAAGAGCAAAGAACAAATATTACAAACAAAAACAATGGAATATGTGGGGCAATGGAGACATTTTTTCCATTACTGTAACACTAGTGGTTTAATTTCTTTATTATTCATAACTGTATACATTTTGTGCTGTATATAATTTTAATTTTATTTTGTTGTTAACCAGCGTCGAATCCGGTTTCCAAAAAAGGTACTTGTTTCCTAGCACGGCCACCGTCGTGATCGGTCGCGGCCCTTATTTAGTGCACTATAAGGGCCGCGATCAACCCCGACGGACGCGATGCTGTTGAATGATTCAATCGCAGGCAATGTGTACTATTCTTCAATTACCGCGACGCCACCGACCCGATAATTGAAGTCTGTGATGAAATCGGTGGCATTGAAAGCCATCGCGAACATCGCGTACAGTGTATAAGCATATTCAATCATCGAGTACAGAGTGCAATTTTTGCGATGCGACCGATGCGATTACTTCATTGAACAAGCACCCATGTCATGATGTGAGATGGGTGCTTACAATGAAATATCCCCATAACAACAGTGTGACACCCGTACCACTTTTCCTAACCAATCCGTACCAATTTCCCAACAGTTTGCCACCCGTACCACTTTTCCTTAACAACCTTCCCAACAGTTTGCCACCCGTACCACTTTTCCTTAACAACCTTCCCAACAGTTTGCCACCCGTACCACTTTTTCTAACTAACCCGTACCAATTTCCCCTACAGTACAACCTTCCGAACAGTTTGCCACCCGTACTACCTTTCCTTAACAACCCGTACCAGTTTTCCAAGCAAAAAAGTACAATTTCTTCATTGAACAAGCACCCATGACATGATATGAGATGGGTGCTTGCAATGAAATATCCCCATAGCAACAGTTTGTCACCCGTACCACTTTTCCTAACTAACCCGTACCACTTTTCCACAAAAAAACATTAAAACAAAAATATCCTGTGTATTATCATGGCACCACCAATATAAATATGAACGCCAACCATTGCATGCCTTTATGGTTTGCGATGCGGTGGGTGCCGTGGTAGTACACAACTAAAAAATTTGAAAGCACAATAAATTGCAGTACATTATAAACAGTGTACATTACACACAATTAATTACTGTACTACATTACAATAAATCAGACAACACATGTAAATAAACTTAACGTTTTTTTATTTTAAAAACTTTTTTTTTTTTTTAGGCCTTTCATGGCCAAATTTTTTTTTTTTTTTAATTCAGGATCATCATTTTATGGGGAAGTTGAAAGAAAAATACAAAGAGAATAGATGCCTGACTATCACAACCAGGCAAATTGAAATGAGGCATATGGGAATATAAGAATACGCTAGAATACCGTGCCCACTCATGGAAACATTCACATGAGTCCGTAAGAAAATACAAATATGAGAAACAGTGGTTAGTGAAGGAGCACAACGAGTACGGTCATCACAAACTTCAGGAAGACCGCACTGCAACCTTCACAAACCAAAATTGTGGTACATGACTGATACAATTCATCATGGAGCAAAAAGAGAGGAAGAGGAACAAGGCCATTGCTGCCAGATAATAAATAAAAAATCAAATCAGCCAAATTAAAACTAATAATTAAAATAACGCTCTTCATCTGGGGTGGGGGTCTGCGCATTAAGCATTGCAGAAAAAAAGACTCCCAGGCAAAGACGAGGGATCAGTGGCAGGTGGCATAGGGGGTCCCGGCGCATAAAAAGGGGTAGGCGGAGGCTGAACCGGCGCACTGAACATGGGGAGGTGATGTGGGTGCTGGGGTGGTGGCCCTAATTGCCTCGGGTGCGTGCAACATGATGGTAGCTTGCACTCACCAGACAACGCGTCCTGTGATGCACGCAACATATTATCATATAGCAAACGCTTAAAGTTGTGGAATTGGGCTGTCCCCATCTTCCGCAATCTCACAGGCAATGTGATTTGCTAAAATTTGGAAATCAAATCTGCCTAGAATAAAAAGAAATGTAAAAAAAAATGTAAAATCATTACATTTCACTTTCAGTTACATGCAAAACATGTCACACCACAATACTTACTACGTCCGTGCTCTCCTGTTCACTGGATGAAGAGCCTTCATCCGTATGAGTCCCCTCTGTTCCTCTCCTTCCTTCTTGCGCCACGAAGAACAGCATCCGGTCATAGTACCACAATTTCGGCTGGTAAAGGTTCTCACGATGGGTTCCTGAAGCTTGCGACTCCCGGACCCGATTATACTCCTTCACCAACACTGTCCGCATATTTGTAAACTTCTTCCGGACCCATGTGACGTCCGCATGAGGGACACGTCTTCTAGCGTATGCCGATATCTTCCCAAATGCCTCATTTCGCTTCGCCTGATTGTGAAAATCCATGTGGTCGCGTTTCCACAGGCATCTATTCTCCTTGTAAAGGTCGATCAACTTCCCCATAAGATGGTAATCGACACAACGTTCCATTCTGAAAAATATCAAACACAAAAATTAAACAACAAATTGAAAAAAATGAAGGATCCCTGCAAAACACAATGTACTGTACAGTTATTCATTAATATGCAATCTAAGTCCACTAATATTTACCTCAGATATTTGGCAGAAGAGAATATAAAAATGGGGGAAAGCTGCCCACTGCAGTGTATCAACAACTGGAATAGAAAGGGAAAAAAAGGGAAAAATAAATATTACATGCTACTTTAATATTACATAAGTGCAATATGCATCACATTTCAATACATGCTAATACAGGCACGGACATATAGCATAGGGTTATGTACCACCAAATGGAATATAATGCAATCCAATATTTCATTCTACAAGCACACATCGTAACATGTGCTTGAAAATGAAAAATAAATGTGTCACCCACTATCCACGCCATCCCGAAGTGTGGCGAGCGGCGGCGGTACGCATCCTCCGACCTTTTCCTACCCCCACTATCCACGTCGGCGTGGAGTTGAGAATAGAAAGGTGAGGCGAGCGCAGCGAGCCCCGCGAGGGGACGCGGATACCTTCACAGGTATCCGTGTCTCCTCGCGGGCTTCACAGGTATCCGCGTGCGCTCGCCACACTTTCTATTCTCTACTCCACGCCGACGTGGATAGTGGGGGTAGGAAAAGGTCGGCGGACGCGTACCGCCGCCGCTCGCCACGTTTCAGGATCACGTTTATAGTGTGGGGTGGCGTGAGGGGTGCATATAACATTATAACCACACATTAGGGTGCTTATACAAGTTAACATCGCATCCCATCAAATTGTATGGCATTGGTTAACATTGCGCAATATCGCATTGCATACCATCACATGCCAAATGGTATGCGATGCGATGGGCGCTGTAATAGGACACAAATAACACAAAGTCTACTCCAACAGTGCATCCAAAATAAAAAAGACACCAACTTCCACATTAATACTAACAGGACACATCATGCTACCAATTTAAAAACAAATTGTAAAAAATGAAGGATCCCTGCAAAACACAATGCACTGTAGTGTTATTCATTAATATGCAATCTAAGACCACTAATATTTACCTCAGATATTTGAATGAATAGCACACACAAAAAGGGGGAACTATGCCCAAAAATAAATATTACATGCTACTTTAATATTACATAATAAGTGCAATATGCATCACATTTCAATACATGCTAATACAGGCACGGACATATAGCATACATTTCCACATGTCGACATGTGTACCATGTCGACTATGCATGTCAGCATGGAGTTGATTATATTTAGTGTGCTGATCACAGCAACCCAGCGAGCCCAAAGCACGACAAAGGCCACGAGCCCCGCAAGGGGACGCAGATTATTTTGCAAGTTATCCGCGTCCGCTCGCCATGCTTCTATTCTCAACTCCACGCCGACGTGGATAGTGGGGGTATGAAAATGTCAGAGGACGCATACCACCACCCCTCGCCACGCTTCAGGAATGGCGTGGATAGTGGCGGTGTGTGACTACAATCCATTCATCCCTCCAAAATCATTCAGCTGAGACAGTTAAAACAGTTTTAAAATGTTACTAGAAACTCAAAAAGCAAGAAAAAAGGCATTTCCTTACAAAATGAAAAGATCACAAGAATATTAATGGGGCAAGTGTGAACATTAATGGGGCAAGTGAAATCAGTTCAGTCTTTGGGTAACAAAGTCAGTGCATGTAGGATGCGTCCAAAAGGGTCACCGCTTGCCAGACTCTTGCGCCACATAAATTCTTCTAGATAGCTTTGCAGCATATGTCTGGCGGTGCCCCGGTGACGCTTATTCCGCCATTTACAGGCCCCCCACATGCGCTCTATGTTCTGGGTGTGGACCCCCGTTGTGGGGTCCACGAAATTATACTGGTGGTTGACCTGGGCATGGTCATAACCTGCCGCTCGGAGCTGGTCCGTGCTGTAGGCCCTCCAGCAGTCTGTGTATACTGTGGACCCAGGCTCCACATGCTGCAAAATAGCCCCCATCAGGGTGTTGGCGTCCCGAGTGTCCACTTTAGTGGCAAAGCACTGGCCAGTTTCCCGGCATATTCCACCAAACACCCATTGCTGGGGTAAGACGTGGCCCACATTCGCCTGCCTCCTGACGAATAGCGTCTCGTCTACCTCCACTATTTTGTCAGGACCTCCAATCCGGCGCTGAGATCCAGCAGACAGGCCTCCCGCATGTACTTATTGTAAAGCACCGTGGTTTTTTTGGAGATCCCCAGGTGCTTCTCACAATACTCCACAGAGGTCATCTCCTCGACCCAGGAGAAGATGAAGCGTACCAGCGTCACGAAGGGCAAACGGCAGCCAGGAAAGAAAAGCGCCGCTCGGAGACTCTTCTTCAGGCGGCAGTCCCTCACGGTGCAGCGCCACATGGTCTCCTTCAGGTTCAGCCGCATGGGATGGCCATTCCCACAAGTAGGCTCCACTGGCAGCAGATGATGGCGCTGGAGAAACGCCACAGCCTCATCCTCACTTGCAGGCAGGGAAAATAAATTAACCTCAGCCATATCAGATGAGAAGTAATCCCAGCTGGAATCCACAGCACAGCACTCAGGATCAGCAACACAGGATCAGCGACAAATCAGCCAAACAGCAGACCAAGGCTCAGCAGAACAGCAGTCCAAACAGAACCAGGATGAGCCATGAGAGAGTAAAGGTGGAGGGGTGGGAGGCGCCGCACAGCTGGGGATCACGCCGCCCCGCAGCGGCGCCTCCTGGAAGCTTGGCTGCCCAAACCTGCCGCTCTACCCGGCAAAGGCAGCTAGGAGGGCGGCAGCCGTGAGAGAGAAAATGTGGTGGGGTGGGAGGCGCCGCACAGATGGGGATCACGCCGCCCTGCAGCGGCGCCTCCTGGAAGCTTGGCTGCCCATACCTGCCGCTCTACCCGGCAAAGGCAGCTGGGAGGGCGGCAGCCGTGAGAGAGAAAAGGTGGTGGGGTGGGAGGCTCCACACAGCTGGGGATCACGCTGCCCCACAGCGGCGCCTCCTACCCGGCAAAGGCAACTGGTAGGGCGGCAGCCGTCTTAGAGAAAAAGTGGTGGTGTGGGAGGCACCGCACAGCTGGGGATCACGCCGCCCGCAGCGGCGCCTCCTGGAAGCTTGGCTGCCCATACCTGCCGCTCTACCCAGCAAAGGCAGCTGGGAGGGCGGCAGCCGTGAGAGAGTAAAGGTGGAGGGGTGGGAGGCGCCGCACAGCTGGGGATAACGCCGCTGCCGTGCTCGGCCCCCGCAGCGGTGCCTCCTGGAAGCTTGTATCAGCACTATTTGCCGGTGGCAGGCAGCGGATAGCGCCGCTGATTTTGAAAAGTATGGCCGGACGCTGATTGGCTGATTTCACGCAGCCAGTGTCCGGACAGTCTTTTCATAATCTGCGGAGCTTCCCGCCAGGCAAATAAGGCAGCGCTGCAAGCTCCCAGCTGAAGCTGCGTATGGGGGTTAGGGGGGCTGATAATACGCCGCTGGCTTCGTCATGCACCTGCCCAGCGCTGCCCGATATGTGTGCGGCCCCACTCCATCCACCATCGCCCTCGGCTTCCATTAGGGTGCCTTATATTCAACCACCCCACCTACAGCCCAGCGCCTCTCGCTCTCTTGCCGCTGCGTTCCCCCTCTAGTCCCAGCATGATTGGACATTATAGAGGCTGCCTGCCCGCAGCTTCACCTTCCCCCTGCCCAGCGCTGCCCAATGTTTGTGCTGCACCACTCCATCTAGCATAGCCCCCAGCTTCCATTAGGGCGCCTTAGATGAAACCACCGCCTACAGCCCAGCACCTCCCGCTCCCTGCCCGCAGCTTCGAGCACACTCGACTATAGCTCTGCTCCGCCTGCTCCCCGCACGCAGTGTTAAATACACAAGTTGAAGTTTATGGGAAATCAGACCCTCCCATCACTATAATGCACACTGACATAATCAGACTGTCTGTCAGGCCACTCCCCTTACCCGCGCACCACTGTATACCTTTGATGCCCGCCTAAACTTTTTTCTGCATCCTCCCACCTCTATTTAAATTATACCAATAGAGCAATGGCAACTTACACCAATTGTGATAATTGGTTTCTTTTTAATAAACACTGCCAAGCAATTTTTTAAATTTCATCAATGCTATTGGTTAATTTATATATGTATTAAAAACTCCTCCTACTTATAAAAAATTATATAAATAGAAATCCCTAAGGTACTGTTCCTCCACAGACATTCATCCTGCATTGAGATTTACTGTGCTCTGGTTATATTTTTGCAACGATGTCTGTGGAGCCTTCTTGTCGCTTGATTCCATCAAAACGAGCTATGCTTCTAAACATTAATGGCTATCTTATGGCCAAAAACAAGCAGCGTGGGGACACGGTATACTGGCATTGCACAGAGAAAACATCAGGCCCTTGTGGAAGCTATGCAAAAACCACAATTATAGCTGGCCAACATCATGATAATATACATGGGGAGCATACTCACACTCCAAAGGCAGAAAAAAACAGATGTTGCTCTTGCAAAGGCATTAATGAAAAAAAAAGCAAGAGAAACCAATGATCCCCCTTCAGTTATAATACAAAGTGTAACAGCTCAAATGCCCACTTCAAGTGCAGCCTGTTTACCGAATAGTGATTTGCTCAGGAAACTGGTCAAACGTGTTAGGCGAGAGGATGGCCCGCCAGAGCCAACAACTTTAGATGAGATTAGAGTTCCAGATAATTTAACATTTATTGATGACATAAAATTCCTTGGGAAAGACAGTAGTTTTCATAATGAAAGAACAATGTTATTTAGTACCGAGGCAAACATGCGCAAGCTCCAGGAGGCCCCCTACTGGCTAATGGATGGAACATTTAAAACGTGTCCAAATCTTTTCAGACAACTCTATACCATTCATGCAATGGTTGGGACTGATGTTTGTACTCAGATTTGTACCACTAGTTTATGGCTTGCTCAGTAGCAAAACTGAGAATTGCTACACACGTTTTTTGGAAGACTTACAAGATTATGGCCATGAGTATAGCATCCAATTTAGTCCACTTTACATTTTAACTGATTTTGAAACCTCAGCAATCCAAGCAGCAAAACATGTCTTTCCCAGCAAGTGCTGCTTGTTTCACTTAGGGAAAAATGTGTGGCGAAAAATTCAGGCATGTGGGTTAGCTTATTAAATTTGCGGACGATATTGCCATACTGGGTCTCATCTCTCATCATGATGAGTCAAAGTATAGGTTGGAAGTGTCCAAATTGGAGTCATGGAGCAGTGAGAATTGTTTGATCCTGAACGTGAGCAAGACAAAAGAAATGATTGTGGATTTTAGAAAATCACACAAGACTACATATTGCCCACTGGTTTTAAATGGTCAACAGGTGGAGACTGTTGATACTTTTAAATTTTTGGGTGTAAATATATCTAAAGACCTTTCATGGAGCTCTCATATCAATATTACCGTCAAAAAGGCCCACCAGCGTATGTTTTTTCTTAGGAAACTGCGCTTGGCTGGCATGAGTGAGAGAACTTTGGTGAGCTTTTACTCATGTGTGATTGAGAGTGTCCTCACTTACGGTGCTGTGGCATGGTTTGGTCCCTGTTCGACAGCTGACCGTAAGTCTTTACAGAGGGTGGTGTCAACTGCAGGTAAAACGATTAAGTTGTCTTACCAAGTTTAAAAGACATTTTTAAAAAGCGACTTCTCTCCAAGACTAATAGTATCCTGAGGGATCCCACCCACCCAAATAGTGATCTCTTCTCCTTACTTCCTTCAAATAGGCGATACCGTTCAGTCTTATGTAAAACCAAACGATATAGGGAGAGTTTTTTTCCAGTAGCAATTCGCACTTTAAATATTTTAAATGCTTAGGGTTATTTATGATCTATGCACAATCCTGTAGTCAAGTGTACCTCTTTTTTAATGTTTCTGTATTTGTACTGTTTACAATTTATTTTCGTTTAATGTTCATTGTATGTGGACGTTTTATGATAAATAAAGATTCTATTCTATTCTTAGCTGTGCAATACGGACAGGATAATGATTTTGCCCTGAAACTGAGACAACTCCAGGCCCTCTCCTTTCTCCCTGCTGAAGAGATTCCGGCTGCTTTTGAGCAACTGAAATCAGAAATGCCACCAAATGCTGCACCAGTAGTTGCGTATTTTGAGGAAAACTACGTTTTGGGGCGTATAGGAGAATGCAGCAGAAGTCAGAGCCGTTCCCCACCCCTTTTCCCACCATGTTTGTGGTCTTTGCATGATAATATGGTAATTGAAATGCCAAGGACCCTAAATAAATTGGAAGGGTGGCACAGAAGATGGAGCATTCTTCTGGGCGAAAAAAAGTTTGGAGTATACAAACTTATATCATATCTCCACAAGGAGCAGCAGATGACCAT
This sequence comes from Crinia signifera, assembly GCF_055691185.1. Taxonomy (NCBI): domain Eukaryota; kingdom Metazoa; phylum Chordata; class Amphibia; order Anura; family Myobatrachidae; genus Crinia; species Crinia signifera. The sequence goes on from NC_139217.1 coordinate 67,898,864, forward strand.
GGCAAACTTAGACAAGGTCACCTGCAATGTGTTACGCACACCACCTAAACGTGAGATTGTGTCAAGAGAAAATGCACTGCAAAGATGTTTTGCGCAACTTGGTGTATTAGATCTCATGGAGTTTCTACATGCGATTGCTTTTCATCTCAAGATGGATTGAAGGTTATTTTCTGGATTTAAAGATTACTATTCCTGTTGTAAAGCTAGTTTCATATTGCACGTGTTTAATGTGCATAGTTGCATTTCTTCACAGTTACTCTTTTTCACTCAAACTTTTTTGGACGTTACAATTTAAAATGAACTTTTCTCTATTTGGATTTTTGGATCATACCACCACTGGTAAGTTGACTCTATTAAATGTATTATTAAAATAGATATCAATTTGAAATTTCAGTCCTTGTGTAAGATCTTGGCGCCAGTTTTCACTTAGCATGAGATTTTAAATTTGCATGCGAGGCGATGTGGACCTGATTTTTCATGCTAAAGTCAACCATGGGTGATTAAAAATGTTAAATGACACCCCATTTTCATTCACACACTATACAACTGTCTTTCGAGTTGATTTTATATAGCGTGGCGAGCCCGAAGCATTGCTACGCTTGTCACACTATATAAAATCAACTCCATGTGCAGTTGGATAGTGGGGGAAGGAATAGGTGGGTCATATAACATTTGTATTCATCCATTGTTGGCTTCAGCATTAAAAATCTATACCTTAAAACTCCAAATCGCATTGCATTGCGATGCGATGTATGCGATCTTGGCCGACAACAAAATAGGGCGACTAGATATTACACAAGTACAGAAATGTCACACATAAAAGTGTCAATATTTAAATTCTTTGTACTTGTTTCCTAGCACGGCGCCCGTCGGGTTTATAACATGCCTTAAGTTTAAGGTACTTAAGGCATGCGATCGACGTGATGGACTCGATTTTATGTCAATCACCAGTGTATTTGCCGGTGAAAGACAAAATTGCGTTGATCGTGTCCATCGCGGCCCATTATCGTGTCCATGGCGAGCGCAGCGAGCCTAAAGCGTGACGTGCGCATCGAGCCCCGCGAGGGGACGCATATACCTTTGAAGGTATGCGCATGCTCGGTGGCTCGCCACACTATATAAAATCAACTCCACGCCGACCTGGATAGTGGGGGTATGAAAAGGTCAGAGGATGCGTAACGCCGCCCCTCGCCGACTCGCTGCGCTCGACAAGCTTCGGGTTGGCGTCAATAGTGGAGTGGCGTTAACAATGGAGGGCCATTTCACCCATCAGGCGGGGTTTGCTATTAAAATGGGGGGGTTTGGTGCATCGGGTCTCGGGGACCTTTTTACATTGATTTCAATGTAAAAATCAGGTCGGTCACGTCGCATGCAATTTGGTTGGCATGTGATGCGTTCGACGCGATTTTTGCGACCCGATCAATACAATCAAAATCGTGGCCGCCGTGCTAGGAAACAAGTACCAAATTCTTTATTTCTTCCTTATTTATCCTACTGTTAAGTTTTAAAATGATAATGATCTTTTTATTAAAATTTTTGGTACTTGTGTACAATCACGGCTCCCACGATGTCCATCGCATAGTAAAAAATCGCATCACATGCGATTTGATCGCATGCGATTTTTAACAGAAATGCATCCAAATGCATTGAAATTAGTATCAAACATGTTCAATGGCCCCAAATGTCATTTTTCAGGCTGTACCACCCCCACTATCAACGCGAACCCGAAGCGTGGCGGCGGTACGCGTCCTACGACCTTTTCATACCCCCACTATCCACGTCGGCGTGGAGTTGAGAATAGAAAGTGTGGCGAGCGCAGCGAGCCACCGAGCCCGAAGCGTGGCAAGCCCTGCGAGGGGACACGGATACCTTCACAGGTATACGCGTCCCCTCGCGGGCTTCACAGGTGTCCGCGTCCCCTCGCCACGCTTCGGACTCGGTGGCTCGCTGCGCTCGCCACACTTTCTATTCTCAACTCCACGCCGACGTGGATAGTGGGGGTATGAAAAGGTCGTAGGACGCGTACCGCTGCGCTTGCCACACTTCGGGTTCACGTTCATAGTGGGGGTGGTACAGCCTGAAAAATGACATTTGGGGGCCATTGAACATGTTTGATACTAATTCCAATGCATTTGGATGCATTTCTGTTAAAAATCGCATGCGATGCGATTGCATGCGATTTTTTAAAATGCATAAAAACGGCAAAAATGGCATGCCTTCGCATGCCACTACATATGGCATGCGATTGGAGCCGTGAAAGTACACAAGTACCAAATTTTGAATAATACTTAAAGTAAGACATGTAATCTGTTTCTTTAAACATTTCATTGACTAAGTTTGAAGATAGATTCTGCAGTGTATTCTTTATAAAATATAACTATAATTTTTATTGTGTCCTTGCAGTAATTTTCGAATATTTTTTTGCGTTTTATAAAAAAGGAAATTTTACTTAATTTGATATGTACTCATTAACAGTTATAAAATTAACTTTATTTTGAAATATGAAGTATGCCATAAATCTTTCCTACTGTAGTTGCACCAATGCATGAATCTCCGAAACCTGCTGTGATTACCCCTGCTGTGTCGTTTCCCCCATCCACCATAGTTTGAAATGGGTGATGCGAAGATGCCCGATGAATCAACACAGTTAAAATCATATTTGTAACCCCGTGATCTCGCCATTTTGAGTTTGCGAAAGTCAATTTGAAACTTTGCCTGTTAGGATAGGGTTTGTCATGGAAGTGCTCCTTTTGGAGACCTGTTCATGTGCCCTTAATAATGATAAATTCCACAAAGATAGTTTAAGTTTTAAAAACGATCATGGCCATTAATATACCAGCCAGAATGGAGTGTAGAATAAAATGTTGCAACTAATGTGTACAATGATGATCCAGGGCAGCGAATGTGTAAACATTTATCCAACAATCAGTTACTATCTGATATACTATTGAGAAAGAGTGCGTGCCTCTATTTGCTATTCAAGTAATTATATTATGCTAACTTACCTAATCTTTGGAAGTTAAATCTTTAAGTAATGTAACTGATCATAATGCAGTGTGTTTAAATAACTTGGTTGTAGAGCTACCTTTTTGCAAACCTATTGGATAATGGTTAGGCAACCGTTTCATCAGCTAATTGATGTTAAATTATCAGCCAATTATGAACTGTACATGGTTTGCCTCTAGTATTTATTACTATTGTTTTCAAGGTTGTTTGAACTGGTTCATTGAAAGCTGATCTAAGACATTGGAGTAGCCCATGGAAGGGGATGCAGTTACGATCCCGGCGGTCGGGATCCCGGCGTTCCGAATCCCGACGCCGGAATCCCGACCGCCGAAATGCCGACACTTTCTTCCTCCTGGGGTGTCCACGCCACCCCTGGAGGGAGAATAAATTAGTGTGCCGAGCGTAGCGAGGCACCGGGCCCGCTGCGTGGCGAGCGCAGCGAGCCCGCAAGGGGGGGCGATCCACGTCCCCCCCCTTGTCGGCATTTCGGCTGTCGGGATTCCGGCGTCGGGATTCTGAACGCCGGGATCCCGACCGCCGGGATTCAATACTGAATCCCATGGAAGAGCGTAATTTGTATTTAAAATTTTAATTTGAAATGCTCTTCTTGACTCTTCCCCCTTGCCGTGTCCATGACAGTTACTGCCTTACGAGTATGGTGCAGGTCAGGCTGCAGCAGCAGAATATCGGTCAATGGATTGCTCCCTATCGCATACTCTATCTTACATCATCTAATGCAGACTACTTTATATATACTTAAAAGAAATAGAAGTTACAATGGATCAATGATTAAACAAAAATAAATTATTTTGTTTTTCCACATTTAGCCTTGGAACATGATTGTTAAGCTGCATCATTATGATACTGAAGCTATGGTTTACAGATTTGAAATCTTTAGAAGTCTTCAATGACGGAGGAAAAAAACTATGTTTATGTTGGTAAGGTGAATTTGGATGTATTATAAGTCCCTGCACCCAACACGTAGTACCATTGACATCCACCAATCAATGTACAAATAAAAAAATGGAAGCAGTGATCCAGGTGGATGCACACATTAGCTAAACAGTTATGTTCAAGCTTTTGAGCGGCTGACGCGCTTTAAGTAATTATCAATTATTGTTGCTGTGTTTGGTAATCCTGTTAGTTATACAGGAGTTAAGTAATCAACTATTTACTGGACACTGCTGTCATCTAAGATAAAAAACATTCTAAAATACCTATAAATACACAATCTTGTGTAAACATGTCTTAAAGGCATTGCGCTAACTATGATTTTGACTTTGTCAGATCAGAATGTGAGTATAACTCTACACTCTCACAAAAAAAATAATAATGACCAAAATACTAACTGGATAAACCGAAGAATTATGTGTGTTTCTTATGAAAAATAGAAGGTGAACCATTAAAGGGACAAGATTCAAAAGAATCATTATTAAAAAGGTAGAATTTTAAACTCCTTGTGAAGGACTTAAATATTATATTGCATGTCAGAAGTAATATGTTCTTTATGTAGATTGTGCGTTCCGGGTATATTTTAGGTGTTTTCACCTTGGAGTGTTCCACGTTCTTTGTATTTTTTTTTGCCCCATATATGACATCTAATAATCCTTCTATTTCAGTGAAGAAATGTTGAATGACCTTGGTTCCCTTGATCTTCACATGCATGCATGAGGCTGGCTTTAAAGACGATCCAAGGGCACTTGAAAAAGAGATTACAACACAAATGTTACATTATGAGATTTACAATACATTAAAATTATGTTTATATCTATTTCATTGACAGATTATTTGAAGGGAAAAAGCCCAATTTAATTATTAATTCGATGCCTTTAAAAAGCACAAGTACCGAATTTGTACAGTAATTGGATATCTACGCTTCACAATGTTGACTTTTCATTTTATAGTTAATCACAAAGTATTATACTTGTATGGCAAAGGACATATACATAGAATGTAAAAAATTTCGTTCAGACTAAAATTTAGAAAATTAAACATCACCTTTTGGTAATAAGTTAATAAAAATGGTTAATATCTCTTAATCGTGTATCTAATTTTTTTTAAAATATGATCTTTGTACATCGTTAAGAAATCAACAATGAAAGAGAAAGGGTGTTGGAATATTCAATACTTATGTAATATCTGGTTGCACGATTGTACATCGCATGTGATTTTTAAATCACATCACATGCTAAGCAGATTTTTATTGCTAAAGTCACCCATGGGTGTTTGCAATGTGAAATGAATCCCCTTTTCATTCCACAAATATATACCGTATTTATCGGCGTATAACACGCACTTTTTTCCCCCTGAAAACAGGGGGAAAAGATGGGTGCGTGTTATACGCCGATATGCGTGCTATACGGCGGTAATTTCATATAATAGGTGCGCGCCAGTGGTGTCCAGGTGTGCACCACTGGCGCAGCACCTCTACCCCACACCTCCGATCAGCTCCAGCCCCCCCCCCTGTCCCTGTGCTCCGGCGATCGGAGCTTCCCCGATCCCCCCGGCCCGCCTGTCACTTTACAGTGACGTCGGCGGCAGGCTCGGGTAATGTCGGCCAGGCTCGGGGGGACTCGGAAGCGCTCAGGCACCCGAGTCCTCCCGAGCCGCGAACATCCCCCAGCCTGCCGCCGACGTCACTGCTAAATGTGACAGGCGGCTAGGAAGGGGGAGAGAGGCAGCAGGGAAGCTCCGGCGTACTAACGCCGGAGCGGAGGCGAGGGGGGGGCGGGCTGCTTCTAACCTTCTGTGGTGGGTTTTGCTGGGGCAGGATAAACCTGCCCTGGTAGGTTTGTCCTGCCCCAGCACAACCCACCACCCAAGGGGTTAAAGCTCCTCCCTGCACAGTGACTCCTTCCTCCCTGGCTACAGCAGCGTCTGTAAAAAAAAATAAGTTTTTATTTAGAAATTTAACTTTTTTTCCTGAGATTTCCCTTTTAAAATGAAGGTGCGTGTTATACGCCTGTGCGTGTTATACGCCGATAAATACGGTAAGTATGCGTGGACTTGATTTTGTCTAGTGTGGAGAGTGCAGAGAGCCAGTTAGCCATGAAGCGTGGTGATCGCAGCAAGCCCCACGAGGCAAATGCACGTTCGCTCACCACGCTTTGTGCTCGTTGCCTCGCTGCGCTTGAGAGACTATACAAAATAAAGTACATGCATAGTTGGATAGTGGTGGAATGAGAAGGGTTGGCCTTTTTACATTTTTATCACCCATGGGTAATTTCACCATTAAAAATGTGTACTTTACATGTCAATATCGCATCGCATGTCACTAAATCGCATGCGATGCGATGCAATCTAACACAACCAAAGAATCGTGCACACAGATAATACAGAGGTTCAGAAATATCACTTAAGACCGAACTTACATTACAATTGTACATTAAAAATAGTTTGAAACATAAATGAATACATAATTATGCTTAATTCTTGGTTCTATATTTTTAAAATGTATACCTATGTCCAGTGGCGTCACTAGACGGGAGCGGCCCGCACCAGGTGTCACCCTTCAATGGGGTGACACCAAACGGAGCCGCACTCACACCTCAACAGGGGTGGATTGGCCTGGCGGGTAACCGGGCGTTTTCACGGAGGGCCGGCCTATAATACATTACAATCAGGCCGCTCTACCACACTATGACTGCCACCCACCGGGCCGCACAACCGCAATATCAGCGGTCACCGGCCACGGTTGCAGCATTATGCCCGTAATGCCCAGATAAAAAATGTCCATGGGAATGCTGCTGCGCTTGTGCGGCCGCACGCAGCTCCACCCATGGTCCTTTGCGGAGCTCGTGGCGGCTCCCTCCTCCGCTCTGGTCTCCGGCAGCTAGCGCAGAACTTCTTGCTCCACTGACTGACACCGAGTGACAGCAGCAGCGGCGCTGGGGACTGAGTGAGGAGAGCAGCAGCAGTATGTGTCAACCAGGAGTATGTAGTATGTGTCAACCAGGAGGCCAGAGAGCAGGAAAACCATGAGGTCGGTGCCAGGGAATGAGAGGCCTGCAGATCATGGTAAGATAAGAATGAGATCTTCCTCCTCTCCCCACCCTCTCCTTCCACCTGTTACCTCGCCACACAAAAACTTTACTCATCCCTTCTCTGCTTGCCACCCATTTCCTTCCACCCTTCCTACTTGCCGTCTCTCACACACCTATAGCGTAACTCAATCCATACACACACCTGTAGCCTACAACTATCTACACATGCACACACCTGTAGCCTAACCATATCTATATACACACACCTCTAGCTTAACCCTATCCATACACACACACACACACACACACACACGTGTAACCTAACCCTATCCATACACACACACACCTGTAGCCTAAGCCTATCCATACACACACACACAAATAGCCTAACCCTATCCATCCACAAACACACAGACCCGTAGCCTAACCCTATCCATTCACCCCTCCCTACTGCAGCCTAACCCAAATCTTTCTTACACCATGGCCTTCAGCAGAACGGTGGTGGGTAAATCTCATGAGGGGGTTTGGTCAGCCGGGAGGAGGGGGAATTGATATATGAGGTTGGAGTATCTCCTCCACCGTGGTTGACCACGCCCCCTCACGAGATTCCGCCCCATTAGGACTGCTATGAGAAATATTATGTATAGCGGTGAAGGGGTGGCTATACAGTATGTATGTAACAGAATACAAGGAGGGGGGGAGAAGCATGCTTCAAGTATATAAGAGTAGGGGCCAGTAGACATCTAAGGTATAAAGTCGGTACTTATGTAATATCTGGGCTCCCATTTTTCTTATGAGACTGCGTCCCCTCGCGGGGCTCGCTGCGCTCGCCACGCTTCAGGCACGGTGGCTCGCTGCGCTCGCCACACTATATAAAATCAACTCCATGCGTAATTGGATAGTAGGGATATGAAAAAATGGGGTGCATTTAACATGGGAGCCCAGATAATACATAAGTACCATAAAGTCTAAATAGTGTAGGTGGCTAGGGACGATTAACCAAATATATCTGTAGACATATACAAGCAACATTACAGAATGCAATATATGTGTAAGCGGCACTACAGGGGGCAGTTTGTGTGTAAATGGCAATAGTTGGGGCATGATTTGTGTAAGAGGCACTACAAGGGGCATTATGTGTGTAATCGAAACCACAGGGTATATTATGTGTGTAAGCAGCAATAGTGGGGTGCATTATATGTGTATAGGGCATAATATGTGTAAGTGGCACTACAGGGGGTATTATATATGTAAGCATCAATAGTGGCGGCATTATCTGTGTATGCAGCAATAGTGGGGTCATTATATGTGTATGCGCCAATAGTGGGGGCTATGTATGTAAGCAGCAGTACAGAGGGGGAATTAATTTTGTGTGTAAGCGGCACTACAGGGGTAATAGTCTACAACACTTATCAGGTACTTCATCCACCTGCCCGGAGGGGGGGGGGGGGTTGAAACAAACCATAAGTTACTACACCGGGTGACACCAACCCCAGTGACGCCTCTGCCTATGTCAGTGCAAAGTTCCCACCTACAGTAAACAACTTTCATTAATGTCCCTGTTCACATATTAGGCCATTTTAGACCCAACTCTAGGGTACATTATTGTTCTTATTGTCCGTTGTCGAGTTGAATGTTGCAACCACATCAGCTTCCTCTACTGAATTCACAGACTTACAAATTAGAATGATAAATCTACCACGAATGCAGTTTGAATTTATTTGTATAAAATTTCTCACCATGAATTTAAACAGTTTCCAACTTTGCAGAAAAAGGTATTGGTCATATCCTATATGCTTTTAAGGTTTCCAACTTCTTAAGTAAAACTAGTATAATAATTTAAACATCATGGGTAACCTGGCAGAAAAGAAAAAAAAAAAGTTATTATACATGTATTCTTTCCAGTAAATGTTTGATTGATACTTGTTTGTCTAAAATTCTTATTACCATAAATACTTAAACATCAATAATAGAATTCTCATCCAGACTTTGAAAATTTTGAATCTGTTGATTTGCATGTTCCAATCGGAACTCTGAGATCCATTATCTCATCATATCGGGACCTTGCTCTATATGCCATATTAATTCGAGATTGAACATCAGATGCGACAGCAGAGGATGTTGAATTACTATTTTCAAGGCTGTCTTCTGATGGTGTCACTGAAGTAATTAAATTAAATGATTCTGGTGCAGCTATGGAAACAGAGGAAGTGTTTTCTAAAACAGATGTTGATTTTCTCGCCTCTGCCAAGATTTGCATGTAAGTCGAAATACCGCGTGTGATGTTGAAAGCCTCATATTGTGTCAAAACAATTTTATTAATGCTATATTGAATTTGTTGCCAGTGAATTGCTGACACATACTTGTGGAAAAAGAGGTGGGATATCGACACAATGGCGCAAAATCGATACTTGAAGTCGTTCTTTTTAACTTCTATTTTCATATGGTTAGCTTGGTCTTAAGTGAGGGTGGTCAAGCAGTATAAATTCGTGAAAAACAAGAAAAATAAACAGTAATTAAAAAATGTGTGTGTGTGTGTGTGTCTTATTATAAACACTCCAATGAGTGATATCATAAATGCTGGGACAAGTTGAGTTCCACAAGGCGTACCAAGACTCACGTTGGTTCTAGATGTTATCCCTCTTATAAAGGTTTCTTTAGGTCGTGGTCTCGGGAAACTCAGCCTCTCAGCAGCAATGGATATATTCTCATGTACAGTGGTTTTCACCAGTGCTCAATAAAAAGAAAAAGTAGTGTCTCAGAAACAAAGTGACTTGGTTTTTAGGTAAGTGGGAGCTGTACAAAAATAATGTCTTACCAGCGTACCTCACTTACGTTTAAATTGAATATTATACACACATAAAGGTTTCTTTATACTGAATGACGTGAAGGCGGACTCACGGTGTGTTTAGTAGTTTTCAAACCTATAAAGGTTTCTTTGTGTTGATGGATGAGGACGGATATGTGTCTGTTAGCCCGGTATCTCCAGTTTATCGGGGTTTTCACCAGTGTTCAAAAAAGAGAAAAGGTAGTGTCTCAGAAACAGAAGAACTTGTTTTTTAGGTAAGTGGGAGCTGTACAAAAATAATGTCTTGCCAGCGTACCTCACTTACGTTTAAATCAAATATTATACACACATAAAAGTTTCTTTATATTGAGTGACGTGGAGGCGTAACCCTACTCACGGTGTGTTTAGTAGTTTTCAAACCTATAAAGGTTTCTTTGTGTTGATGAGTGGGGTATTAGTGAAGCCGAATATGTATCTGTTAGCCCAGTAGCTCCAGTATATCGGGGTACATGAAACATAAAAGTGTTTTTTTATAAGGGAGGTAAATATCACCAAATTTGTGTAATCGATCTATCTTGCCAACCAGTAGTGGTGTACCTTACTCACCCCTTATAGAGGGGGGGCAAAAGCCCATAGCAGTTTCTTTTCCTATTGGTGGGCACTCAAATTTTAACAGGAATGAAGCCGAAGATTCAATTTTGATAAAAATCTTTCACAATGTTTTAATCCATATAAAAAAGTATGTCCCATGAACAGATCATGTGGACATAGATACGAGACAAAAAATACAAAAAAGATCCAAAGTGTCCAATGTAATCCAAAAACATTAAAATTTAGCTAAAAAAGCGTATACATACATCCAGGAGTGTGGCTGCTCACTTTCCTCTGACAGGATCTTCGCGTTTCGGTCTAGCTGACCTTTATCAAGATATTTATGTCCACATGATCTGTTCATGGGACATACTTTTTTATATGGATTAAAACATTGTAAAAGATTTTTATCAAAATTGAATCTTCGGCTTCATTCCTGTTAAAATTTGAGTGCCCACCAATAGGAAAAGAAACTGCTATGGGCTTTTGCCCCCCCTCTATAAGGGGTGAGTAAGGTACGCCACTACTGGTTGGCAAGATAGATCGATTACACAAATTTGGTGATATTTACCTCCCTTATAAAAAAAACACTTTTATGTTTCATGTACCCCGATATACTGGAGCTACTGGGCTAACAGATACATATTCGGCTTCACTAATACCCCACTCATCAACACAAAGAAACCTTTATAGGTTTGAAAACTACTAAACACACCGTGAGTAGGGGTACGCCTCCACGTCACTCAATATAAAGAAACTTTTATGTGTGTATAATATTTGATTTAAACGTAAGTGAGGTACGCTGGCAAGACATTATTTTTGTACAGCTCCCACTTACCTAAAAAACAAGTTCTTCTGTTTCTGAGACACTACCTTTTCTCTTTTTTGAACACTGGTGAAAACCCCGATAAACTGGAGATACCGGGCTAACAGACACATATCCGTCCTCATCCATCAACACAAAGAAACCTTTATAGGTTTGAAAACTACTAAACACACCGTGAGTAGGGGTACGCCTTCACGTCATTCAGTATAAAGAAACCTTTTTTTTTTTTTTTGATAAACAATTTTTTATTATTTTTGATTTGTCAATATTCAATAATAATACAAAAAGTACACAAATTTAACTCGAGCTATCGAACAGTTCCGAGTAACCAATTTCTGTCCATGAGCATTGTACAAATATCTGTTCTTCATTTTTTGAATTGTATTTCTGTTTTAACTCAGAGTAACGGGGAAAAAAAGAGGGGGGGGGGTGCATTCTAATACACTTTATGCAGTTGTACGGTCAATCCAGTTATACAGTCAAATCATAAGTGTTACATTTAAGTCTGAATCATTCTGATTGATATACATCTCTTTCTTTCAGGTGGTTTCTGTTCGCCAACAACATTCCCAGAAAAGAAGCAAATACAGAAATATCTTATCCTCCTATGACACCCAATTACATCTCTCCTCCAGTAGATACCAGTCTTTGCTGGATAATTTATGTTACTGATCCCCATTTAATCAAGTTGATGTATAGTACATATGTCTTCTGTGTCCTGTGTGGGACAGGTGCAATATTTGAATAAATATTTTATTTACATTAAACCTGAGTACGTGTTTTAGAATTATTCATTTAACCTTTGTAACTAATATATGTTGAACACAATTATACTGTGGCTATTGTTGACCAGTTGGTTATATCGAAGGATTTTAGAATTTTCTCCTTAAGGTCTAGGTCTAAGGTTTAAATGTATGCGGACCATTTGCGTTCAAATGAGAATAATGAGAAAGCCGAACCTGTCAACCAGGATTTCCTATCAAAATAAAGTTGTTGAATCATCATTTTTTGCACCTGGAGCATGCTCGGGGCAGTTTTAACTGTCCAATGCTTTAATATAAGCTTTTTGGCTATGGTGAATATCATGATGAACATATTCAACAATGGTTTTACTGCCGGAATGTGACTCCACTCCTCAAAATTTAAACATAGGCTTGCCAAGGGGGAGGGGGTCAGGGACATGGCAAAATTCTTATTTATAAATTGATATACCTTGTTCCAAAAACGTCTGATCTTGGGACATTCCCAGAAGGAGTGGAAGTAGTCAGCTCTCGATCTCCCACACCGGAGGCACGATCCATCGACCAGCGGGTCAAAGTGGGATCTCGTGGACGGAGGCATGTATGCTCTATGTAACGTTCTTAGGTGAACTTCTTGTAGGTATGCTGACCCCAATATTTTATTTATGTGTGGAAAATTATGTATTAATGTGTCAGTTGAGCCAATTGAGGGGATGTCTTTTTGCCATGAGATTAGGAGGGAGTTAAGGTGTTTCGTGTTTGATGAGTTCAGAAGTATGTCGTATATATGTTTCAGTTTACATGGTTTCCCCTCCCATCTTCTGAGTAGACCCGTCAAAGGATTTTGGGGAGCTGAGTCTCCCCATTGTATTGGTAGTGAGGTTACGTAATGACGAGTTTGGAGGTACATGAAAAAGTGTGTATTAGGTAGTGTGAATTTGTCTTTCAGTAGGGCAAACGTAATAATATTTCCTCCTGGGTCAAAAATTTGTGATGCCGCGCATAGTCCCTTAGCTTTCCACTGAAGGAAGAGAGAATTTGAAAGAGAAGGTTGGAAGGAGGGATTACCCCACAATGAGATCCTGGGTGTGGCTGTATGGTTTATTCCCAATTTCTTGTGTATTTTCACCCAGTTAAGGTAAGTATCTCGAAACAGGGGATGGTTTTGTATGTGTGTCGGGATGAGAGATTTTTTGGAATGGAGAAGAGCGTTGAGAGAGTAGGGTAGAAATATCTCAGAATCTAGTTCATAATCTGTGTATATGTTTTTCTCCAGAATCCAGTCCGCTGCGTATCTGGCCAAAACCGACATGGAATATAGGGAAAAATCTGGTGTGTGAGTTCCCCCTCTAGATTTATCCATAATCAATTTGGCCAGGGCAATTTTTGTTTTTTTACCCTGCCAACTTGTGATGACTTTTCTTAGCCGTTTGTCATCTGTAGCAGAGAGGCAATAAGGGAGGAGTTGCATGATGTATAACAGTTTCGGAATTATAATGGATTGAACTATGGAGAGTCTGCCCAATAATGATATCGGTAGTTTCTGCCAACCCTCTAGTTGGTTTGTTATTTTTGTAACCGCAGCCCCGAAGTTTAAGTCATATAATTTTGTGATATTATTTGGGATTTGTAGGCCTAGGTATTTAAAGTGAGTGGTGTTAATTGAGAAGGGGAGTGAGTGTAGGTATGGAGGAATAGTTGAGTTTGGGGGGAGGAGAGGGAGCAGTTCAGATTTTGAGGGATTAATTTTGTAGCCCGCTTTTGAGCCGAATTCCTCAATTAGGCTGATTATTTCTGGGATTGAGTCTTGTGGTTTGGAGATAAATAATAACATGTCATCGGCGAATAGGGATATCTTGAGTTCCTTTTTTCCAATGGGGATTCCTCTATATACTGGTGATAGTCTGAGAGCCATTGCCAGGGGCTTCAGTGCAATAGCGAAGAGTAAGGGGGATAATGGGCAGCCCTGTCTTGTTCCTCTCTCTAGTGTGAAGGAATTTGAAAGAAGGCCGTTGCATGATACTTGGGATAGAGGGTTATGGTATAGCGTCTCTATTATGCGAATGAAGTCTGGTGGGAATTTAAAGCGTTTGAGTGTGTATATCAGATGGGGCCATTCAACCAGATCAAACGCTTTTTCTGCGTCCAGAGCAAGAATTGCATGATCCTTTGGTGGGGAGGGCAATTGAAGTTGTGCTAGGGCAGCTATTACCTTCCGTACATTTGTTGAGGAGTGTCGTCCTGATATGAACCCTGTCTGGTCTGTGTGGATGATAGAAGGAAGGATAAGTTTTAGTCTGTCTGCAATAATTTTGGTTAGTAGTTTGTAGTCAAGGTTGAGGAGGGAAATTGGTCGGTATGATCCAGGAAGTGAAAGGTCCCTTCCTGGTTTTGGGAGGATTTTGATTATGGCCGAATTAAAATGAAGTGGTGGGTGGTTACTTGTAATATTTGAATTAAAAAGGTCCGCTAGTAGGGGGGTAAGGTCTATTCTCATAAGTTTATAAAATTCGCCACAGAATCCGTCAGGCCCTGGGGCTTTATTAGATTTAAGTTGTTTAATAGCTGAATCTATTTCTGTCATATGAAAAATTGGTTTTAAGATCCAGAAACAGTACACAGCGCTAAAGTTAAAAATAAATACAAAAATATCGTGAAAATAAAGTGAACAAAATCAATGTGCACAAATATAAGGTCAAAAAGTACTTCCCTTTCATATGTCTCAATGGGAGGGAAGTAAGAGTATCGGTCCCTTGGAGGAATTCTTTTACAGTGCGAGATCCGTGTGTTTTCGTATGTCTCTCACAAAGGGCATGAAATGAAGAAAATGTACATTGTATAAACAAATGGAATTCAATACAAATGAATCCTAAATAGTAAAGTTCAAGGTATTGACAGAGGAATTGGTTTTCTCCCGACTTCTATATTTTGTCACGAAGTCTACTTCAGGGGCGTACCTCTACTCACTTAGATATTATATGTTATAATCCCATAAAGGTATCTTTTTCAAACACAATTTTGCTGACAGAAAGGATAGATAAGCGTACCCCCACTCACTGGTTACTCAGTGGGTTAAATCTCATCAGGGTATCTTTTGTGAAGGTTGTCCCAAAGATTATATATCAGGTGAATGAATATATATTGGCGTACCCCCACTCACATCCAAGATGGTGGATGAAAGCACATCAAGGTATCTTTTATGTGTTTATTCAAGGTAGAGGTCTTAAAGAGGATAGCGTACCACACTCACGGTGTTTTAGACTGGAGCCAGACGCATCAAGGTTTCTTTGTAATATCAAAAAGAGGGTCTTTGTATTTTATTTCCACAGAAATTCTCTCAATGTGGATGTTGGTAACCCCAGGAAAAACACGGAGAAAAATGATGGGTAGACTAGAAAATTTGTAATTTTCAAAAAAGTCCATAATTGGACTACAAATGCGTACAATGCAAATACATGTATACAAAAAAGATAAAAACTTTTGGATAAAAAATGATTGTATAAAAATAAAAAAGAGCAAAGGCAAAAAGGACCAGGTGACCCAAGAGGCAACGTAAGGGCATCAACACAGTCACAAAAATAGGTGTTAAAGGTCCGGACAAAGTGAAGGGTTAAGGTGTCCAACGTTACCTCTGTCGGTCAAACAGGTCCAAGATGCACAGGATCCCCTAGTGTCAACGCGTTTCGGCTCCTTTAGAGCCTTTTTCAAGACATGGGGACTAGAAGCAAGCTGCTGGGTATTTAAGACTAGACCAATCACATAATAGCAGGAAATGGTCACAGGAAGTGATCATCCAACAGTAAATTCATACATGTATTCTTTATATTCTTTGTATTTATGTCTTGAAAAAGGCTCTAAAGGAGCCGAAACGCGTTGACACTAGGGGATCCTGTGCATCTTGGACCTGTTTGACCGACAGAGGTAACGTTGGACACCTTAAGCCTTCACTTTGTCCGGACCTTTAACACCTATTTTTGTGACTGTGTTGATGCCCTTACGTTGCCTCTTGGGTCACCTGGTCCTTTTTGCCTTTGCTCTTTTTTATTTTTATACAATCATTTTTTATCCAAAAGTTTTTATCTTTTTTGTATACATGTATTTGCATTGTACGCATTTGTAGTCCAATTATGGACTTTTTTGAAAATTACAAATTTTCTAGTCTACCCATCATTTTTCTCCGTGTTTTTCCTGGGGTTACCAACATCCACATTGAGAGAATTTCTGTGGAAATAAAATACAAAGACCCTCTTTTTGATATTACAAAGAAACCTTGATGCGTCTGGCTCCAGTCTAAAACACCGTGAGTGTGGTACGCTATCCTCTTTAAGACCTCTACCTTGAATAAACACATAAAAGATACCTTGATGTGCTTTCATCCACCATCTTGGATGTGAGTGGGGGTACGCCAATATATATTCATTCACCTGATATATAATCTTTGGGACAACCTTCACAAAAGATACCCTGATGAGATTTAACCCACTGAGTAACCAGTGAGTGGGGGTACTCTTATCTATCCTTTCTGTCAGCAAAATTGTGTTTGAAAAAGATACCTTTATGGGATTATAACATATAATATCTAAGTGAGTAGAGGTACGCCCCTGAAGTAGACTTCGTGACAAAATATAGAAGTCGGGAGAAAACCAATTCCTCTGTCAATACCTTGAACTTTACTATTTAGGATTCATTTGTATTGAATTCCATTTGTTTATACAATGTACATTTTCTTCATTTCATGCCCTTTGTGAGAGACATACGAAAACACACGGATCTCGCACTGTAAAAGAATTCCTCCAAGGGACCGATACTCTTACTTCCCTCCCATTGAGACATATGAAAGGGAAGTACTTTTTGACCTTATATTTGTGCACATTGATTTTGTTCACTTTATTTTCACGATATTTTTGTATTTATTTTTAACTTTAGCGCTGTGTACTGTTTCTGGATCTTAAAACCAATTTTTCCATTTGTTCAACTCCAAGGACCTTTTTGGTGTAGGTCCTATTAAGCTCCGGGAACCACTCATAGCTGCTTTTAGCGCAAAACTTCAGTCACGCACAAAATTTGTTTTGTACTATTTCTGTCATAGTTATAGGGCTCAGGAGGGAGGTGGCTTGCTCTTGTGTGATCGAAGGGAAGTTTAATTTTTCCCAGAGTGGGGAGGGATATGTGTCAGGGTCTTCACTATCATCAGGAGGGGGGAGGGAGGAGGTATACAAGTCTTTGTAGAAATTTTGCATAACATGGGCTATTTCTTAATTTGAGGTTGTATGAGAGGCCTGGGCTGTGCGCAGCGGGTGTACTATTGCAGGCTTACGGGCTCCACTTAGTAGATTCGATAAAAGTTTACCTGTTTTATTCCCAAATTTATGGAATTTGTAATTAATTGAAAATAATTGCCTCTCTCCTACTTCCGACACATAGCTTTCCAGATGTGTTTTCGCTAAGATATAGTGTTCTTTGTGTAAAGGTGTGGGGTCTGTCTGGAATATGGTGTAGGCAGATGTTAGTGCTGATTGGAGTGTGGTATATTGTTTTGTGTAGTCTCTATTTGAAGCTGCTGTGAAAGAGAGGATGGCTCCTCTCAGAACAGCCTTCATAGCCATCCAATATAGTTGCGGATTCAAGGAGCGACAATCTTCGTTGTTCATTTTGAATTCTGTTAAGGTTTCTTTCAAGAGTATTTTAAACTTTGGGGATTTTAGGAATCTCGATGGGAAATGCCAGGTACCTGATGAGTTCTGTTCTGGTGCTAGATTAATGTCCAGGGATACTAAAGCATGATCTGAGATCACTATAGGGGCAATGATGGAGGCTGTAATATGTGGGAATAGTGGGGGGGAGACTAATAGAAAATCAATGCGGGAGAAGGAACCATGCGCGGCTGACAAGCAGGTGTATTCCCTGTCTGTGGGGTGTAAAGATCTCCATACGTCTATTAAATTCAGGGATTTTATAAGTAAATTTAGACCGATTTTTGGGAGTTGGTTTGTCTGCACCTTTGGGCTAGATCTGTCTAGAGCCTGAGAGGAAACCATGTTGAAATCACCTCCAACTATAAGGTTAGAGTCCATGTATGGGGTGAGTAGTGCTATGATGTGTTTGTAATTGTTTTTTGAGTATGGGGGTGGCATGTATATGTTGGCTAGAGTGTATTGTTTACCTAGATAAGTGACTGTTGCAATCGCATACCGTCCGTCTGCATCCGATTTTTCATTGACCACCTCCAGCCTGAGAGATCTTCGAGCAAGGGTGACCACCCCCCTGGCCCTAGATGAAAAAGAAGAGTAAGTAATCACAGACCAGCCCATTGTTTGCAATTTCACCACCTCTGTCGGCATGAGATGGGTTTCTTGTAAAAAAACTATATCACAATGACATTTATTTAGGTAAACCAGCAGTTTTCTTCGCTTGATTGGCGAGTTTATGCCCCCAACATTCCAGGTGCTTATTTTGACTTTAGGATTCATGGGGGGTACCAGTGAGGGGGATAGGAAAAGTTGTAGAAGAGATGTTTCTCAAGTAATTGATACTGGCGATTGACGGGAGCTGTTGTATGGGGTGATTTGTTTAAATTTGGTACTGTTATATGATAGGTCTGTTGTGGTGTTATGCACCTTTGGCAGGATGGGGTAGGGGGGGAGGAAGGGGGTAGATAGACATGACATGAGGACATGGAAGATAGGGAAGATGAACAAAATATACATTCCCCCAGTATAGTAACTGAGGGGCAGACTTCCTATACAAGTAATATTCCTGTAATCTAAACCCAAAATTACGTTATCCAGGAATAAGATGAAATTTCCCTTTATCCCCAAACCGCTTAAACTAGGGTGGGTAATTGGCTGCATAAACTTGTAATAGTTATCTGTATCAATTACATATCCGCTAAAGAGAGGGGGGGGGGGGGGGAGGGTATGGTAGTATACATAAGGGGTAAACATTCCTCATTTAAATTCTATTAACATTAGCCTCAGCTAAACTTCTATAACAATATATAATATATGAAGAAGAATATAACATGTATGAACCTAATCGCAGATAATGTTTAGTATAGTTCTGTGAAAAAGGCGCTGTTGATTCTGTGATGCATAAATGCATCTTAACTGTGAAGCAGAGATCTCTCAAGTAGCTGTCCATGTTAGACATTTTTCTTATGCTGCATTATGAAGAAATAAACCACTTTTCCAATCTCTGTGTGTTCAAGGCGGGGTGTCTAATGTCCTCCGCTGCTGCTCTGGTAAGTTCTTTCAAATATTCCGTTGCTTCAGAGGGATCAGAAAAGTCTTTGAAGTGGGATCCATCATATATCCTCAGCTTTGCTGGGTATAGGAGGCCAAATTTTCTGCCTGCAGAGGCCAAGGTAGAACATATGGGGGAGAAAGTCTTTCTTATTTTAGAAAGTTCGGCAGAGAAATCCTGAAAAATAAATAGTTTGTTGCCTTCCCAGGTGAGATTTTTTACTTTTCTTGATGCCGACCAGATTTCCATCTTGTGTAGATAATTCAAGCACTTGAAAAGGGTTACACGTGGTCGCGGTCTGTTTGGAGTCGGTGGTGGACCCACCCTATGGACCCTCTCTATCACCATGTCCTTGCAGGCTTCTGATATGCCTAGGAGCGAGGGGAGAGTGATGCGGACAAAATGGGCCAAGGCTGGTCCATTAACAGCTTCGGGCAGTCCCACTAGTCTTATATTTGATCTGCGTGACCTGTTCTCAAGTTCATCGATTTTGTCCCAGAGTTGGTGATTTTCTCTGGTGAGTTTATTGATGTCTACCTGGGATTTAGCAACATCATGTGCAACATTCCCCATATGCTTTTCTACTGTGGTGACTCTCTGGGATAATTTTTGTATCTGGGCTGTAATGTCCTCCACTGCTTTAGACATTGCTGCATTAATAGCCTCCACAACTTCAGTGTATGTGACAGGTGTCTCCAGTCCCCTTTGGGGGTAGCCCCCCTGTGTGGTACCTTCTGTCGCTGACTTTTTGTGAGCTGGCAGGGAAGAGGGATCAGCGTCTCCGGGCGCCATGTTTTCAGCCCCACGCCTTCTGTCCGGCCTTTGGTGCTGCGGCTGTGTCTGCTGCGCGCCAGGCGATCGCTCCATATCCGTTAAGGACCGTGGTGCTCAGGGAGGGTAAGCGGTGCTTTTTGTGCCAATTGGAGGCTCCAGGAGCCGTGTAACTGTGGCGGTTTAGGTTGTGGGATGCGGAGCTCAGAGCGGGAGCTCCGTCGCCATGCAACCCGGAAGCGGGAGTCAGTATAAAGAAACCTTTATGTGTGTATAATATTCGATTTAAACGTAAGTGAGGTACGCTGGCAAGACATTATTTTTGTACAGCTCCCACTTACCTAAAAACCAAGTCACTTTGTTTCTGAGACACTACTTTTTCTTTTTATTGAGCACTGGTGAAAACCACTGTACATGAGAATATATCCATTGCTGCTGAGAGGCTGAGTTTCCCGAGACCACGACCTAAAGAAACCTTTATAAGAGGGATAACATCTAGAACCAACGTGAGTCTTGGTACGCCTTGTGGAACTCAACTTGTCCCAGCATTTATGATATCACTCATTGGAGTGTTTATAATAAGACACACACACACACACAGATTTTTTAATTACTGTTTATTTTTCTTGTTTTTCACGAATTTATACTGCTTGACCACCCTCACTTGAGACCAAGCTAACCATATGAAAATAGAAGTTAAAAAGAACGACTTCAAGTATCGATTTTGCGCAATTGTGTCGATATCCCACCTCTTTTTCCACATTTGTATTTTGAAGTAAAGGTGTACCTTCTGGGATTGTGATTCAAGGCAGCATCGCGCCACGTACCTACTGTCACCTGTTTTTGTGCTGACACATACTGTCATTATGCGATATTATCCAGCAAAGTTGACATATTTAAGAGTGTGTCATTTTGTTTTCTTTGTGTTTCTTGTATGTTATCAATTTTTGACTTAGACAATTTAGTTCATTATCAATTCTTTTGATGTCTTCATTTAAATTATTTAGCAAAAGCTGAAAGGCTTCCTGTATAGAGTCTTTTGTCGTGGTGTCATTTGATCTATACAATTCACCAACTGTTGAAATAATAAGTTATTACACAAGTTTAACCACAACATGTCATCATAATAAACGATTAAATGCTACTACCTCTACATGCACATACTTTAAAATTTAAAAGTGAAAATGACATTAATATCAACAGAATCCTCACTTAAAACATTATAAACTGTATGGCAAGTATGTAATGTTTTGAATGGTAAGTAAGACAATGATATGCAGTACAATTAAAAAACTCTATGCAGCACATCATGTTTGTGATGTGTTATATTAATGGTGTGGGTGAGCAAAAATCCATAGAACCGGTTCAAATACAAAATCTATACTCATCCGGTGTGCAAAGTGTATTAAGGTGCCCATTTCATAATGTGTAGTCGGAAGGTACATGGATGGTTTTTTTAACTATTTTTTAGCTGACACTTGTATGTGCTGTTCCATAGTGTCCCCTACAGGCGTGAGCTTCATTAACATAATGAAAGTAATACTGCAAATATTCCAAACAGATTTTTATTATCCTGAGGCTGAAACTTTAAAAATCAGTGAACGTCCAATTTTGATGGTGTGGATGCAGGTTTTGCAGGCTATGTCGCTGTGAATGTCCTATAGGTCAACGTTCCCAGAACAATGTGTAAAGTGCAACCAGCATTCTATCTTTCCTAGTGCTTTGCCCACCAAATTCACTTTCTATTTTGTTATCCACTAAACAACTGCCAAGACGACACATAGAAAAGATAGAGGAGTCAGTGAGTTTTTTGCAGCTTCACCACTTTCTCCCTGAGACCAAGACGTGTCCTAATGGCCATCCAATGCTTCTGAATGTGAAGGAGCGGATGTGGCGCTGCCACATCAGAAGCTGCGGCAAAAAGCTTAGCGTCCGTGCCGCACAATCAGGTCTATGCGAACGTCTGTCCGCGCACCACTAGCCGGCACGTGCTTCGCAAATCAGCTTCCTCAGGGCCAAGATTCATTGTCAGTCTGAAAATCAGGGTCTTGTTGATCGTAATCCTCAACTGTCCTATGTCATGGTTCTTTTAATATAAATATGTAAAAATTAATAATAAACTTGATGCCAGTGAACTTTACGGCCCACTTTGTTTTCTCTTAACTTGTAACTGGATTTTAGTTAACAAGAAGAATTAAAAGGTACTTGTTTCCTAGCAGGGCGCCCAGATTTTGTACGTACGGCACCGTAGTGAAATCGCATCGTATGCCATTAATGTCATCCAATCAGATGAGATCCAATTTTTTATCTTATCCTATCTTTTTAATGGGCTAAGTCAGAGAATACATTAAAAAGATAGGATAAGATAAAAAAATCGTATGGCATACAATGAGATGGGATCCAATTTTTTTTATCTTATCCTATCTTTTTAATGGTGAAAGCGCCTAAATACATGTGAAAGATAGGATGCCCCCCACTATTCACGCCACCCCGTAGCGTGGTGAGCACGCCACCCCGCCATCAACGTGAACCCGAAGCGTGGAGAGCGCAGCGAGCCCGCGAGGGGCGGCGGTACGCGTCCTCCGACCTTTTCATGCCCTACTATCCACTAGGGTGTGGAGTGAGAATAGAATAGTGTGGCGAGCGGACGCGGATACCTTCACAGTTATACGCGTCCCCTCGCGGGCTTCCCAGGTGTCCATGGCGACGCAGACACCTGGGAAGCCCGCGAGGGGACGCGTATAACTGTGAAGGTATCCGCGTGCGCTCGCCACGCTTCGGGCTCGGTGCGCTCGCCACACTATTCTATTCTCACTCCACGCCCTAGTGGATAGTAGGGCATGAAAAGGTCGGAGGACGCGTACTGCCGCCGCTCGCCACGCTTCGGGTTCACGTTCATGGCGGGGTGGCGTCAACCGTGCTCGCCACGCTACGAGGTGGCGTGGATAGTGGGGGGCATCCTATCTTTCACATGTATTTAGGCGCTTTCACCATTAAAAAGATAGGATAAGATAAAAAAAATTGGATCCCATCTCATTGTATGCCATACGATTTTTTTATCTTATCCTATCTTTTTAATGTATTCTCTGACTTAGCCCATTAAAAAGATAGGATAAGATAAAAAATTGCATCTCATCTGATTGGATGACATTAATGGCATACGATGCGATGCGATCCGATCCAATTTCCTTACCCTGAATAGCCCACTACGTAAATAGAGTAGTGGGCGCCCTGCTAGGAAACAAGTACCGAATTAAAGCAACTTAACACATTACAGTACAATTATCAAGAATAAATAACAGTAATTAATCACAATCCGCATTGACAGAAACTGTAGCAGAGGTGGATGCAGTTATCTCTGCATCTGTGTCATTGCCTTTGTCAGTCTGTGGGAGCAGAGAAAGGCCATAAAGAATCCGTTCAAAAGGGTTTTGTTCGCCGACAGTCTTTCACCAGATGAATTCCTGTAAGTAGGAGTCGAGATTCTGGCGCACAGTTCCCCTTTAGCGTTTGTTGCGCCACTTACAGGATCCCCAAAGGCGTTCAATGTTCTGTGTATGAACCCCATTCTCCGGATCAACAAAGTTGTACCTGTGGTTCACCCGAGCATGGTGGTACCCTGCCTGCTCCAGCTGCTCTGTGTTATAGGCACACCAGCAATCGGAGTAGATAGTCGTCCCCGGTTCAATGTACTGGTTATTGGCGGCCATCAGGGTGCTGGTGTCACGCCTTTCTACCGGTGTCACAAAGCACTCACCAGTGTCTCTGGAAATGCCTCTGAATATCCACTGTTGAGGCAGCATCCATCCCACATGGCTTTTCCTCTGCACAAAGAGGCTCTCATCAACTTCCACAATTTTCCCTGGACGGCCAATCCTGCGTTGGGGCTAGGACATCAGGTCCAAGGTGCAGGCCTCCCGCATCAAGTTATTATACTGCACAGTGGTTTTTTTAGACATGGACAGATGCCGCTCACAAAACATGATGCTGGTTAACTCCTCCGCCCAACAAAACACAAAGCATAGAAGAATCATGAATGTGAGATGGCTTCCACTAAACCACTGTGTGGCCAGGACTCTAACCTTTTTGCTGGAGCTCCTGATGTGGCAGCGCCACATCCGCTCCTTCACATTCAGACGCATTGGATGACCATTAGGACATGTCTTGGTCTCAGGGAGAAAGTGGTGAAGCTGCAAACAACTCACTGACTCCTCCTCTGTCTGCGTCAGGTTAAATATAGTTAATTTGTCGGCAGCCATAACTCATATAATGTACTGCTGACTGACTACCAAAACTGAAAACTTGATGCCACCAGTTTTCAAATAACATTTTTTTTAAATAAATTTATTAGCAAATAATATTATATAAAAACATTTTTTATAAATATATATATAAATATATAAACCGTTGAAAAAAGTAGCAGCGGCACTCCATGGGTTAAGTAAATCAAACGTGTATTAATGAAACCAACGTTTCGGGGTGTAAACCCCTTTTTTCAAGGTGTACAAAAAAGTAAACAGTGACAGTGACCATTTAAATACATAACACAAGTGCATACTCACGGATTTTTTAGAAAACTGAGGAAGACAAACTGGATAACAGCATGACGCAACCTCATCAAGACTTCATTTCCACCAGACACCTTTCCAACTTCCATCCTGTATCACAAAACTCTTCTATCAAAATGTTCACAAGACTTTTGGACAAATCCATCTTCAAGTATACTAAAGTGAGTAATGAGCACCATTATAATTTAACAAGGGCAGAAATGACAGCTTTAAAAAATCTGGGGGAGTACAGAGATATTACCCGCTGATAAAGGGGGCGGAATAGTAGTCTTAGACATCGATTACAATAGGCAAGAAATACGGGACCAACTGGCAGATGCCCAAACTTACAAAAAGCTGCGCAATGATTCGACAAACCTATATAAAAATGAGGTTGATACATTACTTACTGACGCCGTACGGGAAAACTTTATAACAGAAAAATAGAAAACTGCTTTTTTTACACTGTGCCTAAAATTCATAAAAACCTAACTCGACCCCCCTGTTAGGCCCATTATTACATCCAATAAATCGTTACTACAGGTGATATCACAATTCCTGGATGGCATCCTGCAACCCTTAATCATGCGACAACCCACATTCATTAAAGACACCACTAGTTTCCTTAATAAAGTCAATGCCATGGAAAGCATCCCAGAGGGAACTATGATATGTGTCTTGGACATCTGTAGTTTATATACAAGCATCCCTCACCAGACTGGACTACAAGCTATGAGGGCCTTCGGTACTTGTGTATTATCTGGGCGCCCGATTTTTTCATTGCATGCCAATGCGATGCAATGCGATGCAATGCAATGTGATTTTTCATTGTAAAGACCAGATTTTTAATTGTATAGTCAGCCATGGGTGATTTCATACCCCCACTATCCAACTACGCATGGAGTTGATTTTATATAGTGTGGCGAGCGCAGCGAGCCACTGAGCCCAAAGCGTGGCGAGCGCAGTGAGCCCCGCGAGGGGACGCGGATTACTTTACATGTATTCTGCGTCCGCTCGCCACGCTTCGGGCTCGGTGGCTCGCTGCGCTCGCCACACTATATAAAATCAACTCCATGCGTAGTTGGATAGTGGGGGTATGAAATCACCCATGGGTGACTATACAATTAAAAATCTGGTCTTTACAATGAAAAATCACATTGCATTGCATGCCTTAAGTAGTGCGATGTGATGCAATACAATGAAAAAATCGGGCGCCCAGATATTACACAAGTACCGGGCCTTCTTACAGAAAGAATGAGAGATATTGTTGTCAATTTTTTAATACGTTTATTAGAAATGACACTGACTAAGAACTATTTCTTATTTGATAAAGAATTTTATCTTCAAACAGCAGGCTGTTCAATGGGCAGCAATGTCTCCTCGTCCTATGCTAATGTTTTTATGTTTGCGGAGGAGCAGGAGATATTTTTCAACAAACCTGATATAGGCAAGTATATCTTATATTCACGCTATAAAGATGACCTCCGCATCTGGACTGGAGGAGAAGCAGCCCTACAAAGCCTCATTAGTAACCTCAATAAGAGGCCATCTATGATTAGAGTGACCCATCAATACTCTACTGCAGGGGTGGGCAACTATTTTGGCTGGGGGGCCGCTTAACACTTCCAATAAATATTTGAGGGCCGCACACAAAATATATTGTGTATTTATATATATATATATATATATATATACACACCCACACACAGTGTTACACATGTGTGTATGGGTGTGTGTGTATATATATATATATATATATATCATATGCACCAGGGGCGTAACTAGACTTTTGTGGGCCCCATAGCAACATTTGTGAAAGGCCCCCCCAGCAAACCTCCAGAATGAGGTGGGGGGGGGGGGCATGTTGGGGTCAGAATGGAAGAGAGGGATTACAGATAAAGAGCTGGAGAGTGGTGTGGATGTGTGTGTTGGGGGAATAGATATATGAGGGCTGGAGGGGGGTCCTTATGGGGGTAATGGGTTGGTTTGAAAGGGAAAAGAGGAAACACTGGGTGGTAGTGTACTGGATGGGAAAAGGGGCAGTAAAATGGGGGTGGGAGGGGCAATCACTAGTCTGGAAAGGAGGAGCACTGTAACTGTGGCTGTGGGTTAGATCAGGGCAGTGGGATGGGTCAGTTGTCCAATTGGGAAAAGTGTGGGGGGGGGGAGGTGGCAGTGTGACAGACACTTGGACTTGGATGGGGATGGAACTGGGCTAAATAAAGGGGATTGTTAGACAATGGGACACTGTTGGGGTGATGAAGAATGGCAGCACTGACCTCGCTCATGCACATTACAGTTCTGGCTGCTGCTTGGAGACTGTTGTGCCCGCAGTCTGTCACTGCTGACTCTCCTGCCGTCCGTAGTGGTGTGGTGCAGCTTAAGGGGAGAAGAAACTCACTGTGCCAGCCCCAAGCAGCCAGTAGTGTACTGAGGGGCTGCTTGAGGAGACAGCTCCTTGACATGCGGAGGTCTCTGGCTCCCGATCAGAATGCGCGGGGGTGCGGCAGCATGACCCATGTATCTTCATTTCCGCTTATGGCTGTCAGCGCCGGGCGGTCTCCGGTTCAGTTTATGGCTGTCATCAGTCCCGGAGGTGGGCTGTCTCCACTTCAGGTCAGTGTATGGCCAGGTGGGATGGGGACAGACTGCAGCCAACCCAGCTTATAACCACCGGCAGCTGCTTGCACACGCCAAAACCTGAGAGTGCCCGTCCTGCACAGCATAACTGGGCTGTGGGAGGGGACGCGGTGACGTGGCGGCCGCATCAACCAATGGCGGGGAGGCAGCTGCCGCGTCACCGCATCCCCTCCCACGCTCCCATTAATGCCGTGTACAGCACAGCCGGGCATTCACGGCGGCAGCTCTGTTTTATCCCTACACACAAAATCTCCTGGTCAAATGACAAGCGGCTAATGCTAGTCGGGCCGCTTGTCATAGTAATAACGGTCTGTGTGGCGGGCCAGACATAAGAGTCTCGCGGGCCGCATGTTCCCCACCTCTGCTCTACTGTAACAGCCAACTACTTAGATATCCAGGTAACAATCAAAGAAGAACACCATATGTAAAACTAATTTTTTACGTGCTAACAGCCACCATCCGCAAGCACTTAAAAAAGGTTTGCCGCAGTCACTGATGATTAGAATCGCAAGGATTACTAGTAATGTGGATGCTTTACCTATTGAGTTGGACAAAATGGTGCAGAAATTTATCACAAGGGGATATGATTTGAAATTGTTAGCCAAACAAAAGAAAGAAGTTCTACTTATGCCCAGGACACAACTCTTGAGGCCTAAGGAAAAACAACAGAAATCATTTATTCCATGGGTCTCTAACTATACAACATCTAGCCTGGTGCTCAACAGAGCTACTAGAGCCTTATGGCCCATTGTGACCATGTATAAGGCGTTAAGCACATTTAAAGACAACAAACCGATGGTACATACCAACATCTTAGACTTTGCCGACACCATACCATATACCCATTTCCTTACAAAACCTATAGGGTGCTATAAATGCCTCAAAAGTACAACGTGCATGCCAGAGATAAAACTTGCAAAATCAGGCGTGTGCTGAACTGCACATCTTCATTCATTGTATACTTGGCTACATGTCCATGCCAGATCTCTATATTGGTAAAACCACCAGAACAATGCTTGAAAGGATGGCCATGCACCAAATGTCCATTAAACAGGCCCTGACTGGAAAAACCTTGGGCCAGCAGTTCAGGTTACCAGTACGCCATTACAATAGTAGACCACTTCTCCAAATTTGCGGTTTCTCTTCCCGTCAAGGATGCCACTGCTAGAGTAACTGCAAAAATATTATGGCAAGCTTTTATAAGACCATATGGGTTCCCCGACAAGATCCTCACGGACCAGGGGTCCGCCTTTGAGTCCAAACTGTTTCAGGAACTCTGTGCTCTGTTTGGTTGTAAAAAGTTGCACACAACCGCATACCATCCTCAGTGCAATGGCCTCTGTGAGCGGGCGAATCAGACGTTAATTCGAATGCTCAGAGCAATACCGCTTCCGGAGAGGAATGAATGGCCAACCTTGCTACCAGAGATCACTTTCCTCTATAACAACTCGGAACACAGTTCTACTGGCTATACACCTTTTTATCTGTTATTTGGAAGGGAAAATACCTGCAGATTTACAAGTTGAGGTACCCATTGAGATACTCGCTGAAGAGTCCTTCCAAAGTCCCTGGGTGCAAGAACATAAAAAAAGACTGGAAAGTGCCTATCAAGTGAGAGATAATATGGACAATTCCCATCAGCGACAAACTGATTACTATAATGAGTCTGCTAAAGCCGAAACCTTAAAAATTGGAGACCTTGTCTGGAGAAAGAGGAATCGTTGACATACTAAACTTGAACCTTTCTGGGAACAGGAACCGTGTAAGATCATAGACATTCCGTATCCTGAGGTTAACACTTATAAAATCGCTAAGATAGGCGAAGAGAACTCGTGGATGGTACATCGTAGTCAGATTAAAAAATACACCTCTCAACATAATTACCATGGAGAACTGTTATTGCAAGAGGAAGATAACCCTAGACCAATGTTGATAGAAGTTCCCAATAGCTTAGATAAGCAATGGGAATCTTTTGACCATGTGCTGATGTTGTTTTGGTCTGTGATAGGAGGTGTTGCCAGTTCTTCTGGTTCCTTATCTGATGCTATATACACTGTTATTGATTATACTGCTAATGCAAAGCAAAATTGTAATGATGATTCTATGCTTATGTCTGTGGAAATCCGAGAGGAGGCACCCTTGGAGGAGGTTGTACCTGTACCTAGGAGGTCAGAAAGAAGTAACAAGGGAGTTCTACCTTCTAGGTACAGAGATTAGGTAGTAATCATTATTGAGTTAGGCGTGTTTAACTACGGATGTATATATTTATGGAAAGATATTAACCTGCATCAGAACATGCAATGATTTAGGGGGAAGAATGTGGCATCCACTAACATTGCTATTGTATATATGTAAATATAAATAACTGGTTTAACCTTTTATAAAAATACTTAGAAGTGCAGCTATTTAAATTAGCCAAATTGCAGCAGAAAGGACTAAACTTGAATTCATCTCCCTCACAGAGAAAATAACATCCTTCATTATTAATACTGTAGTTAGACAATTCTCAAAGAGACTTTAGTGAACGTTCACCCAAAAAGAGCTGGACTACTTCAATTGAATATGTCCCCATAGACTAAAGTACACAGGTTGTTCCAAAGCCCCCGCTAGTAGGGGAAGATGGTGCAAACAGGAGAGACATGGCCAATAAAGTTTTATGGAGCGTGGAGAGCACGGACACTGAGCGAAGCACGAGGAGAAGGGGGTTAAAAAAGATAGCCGGTAACGGCCGTGTCGCAGTTACTTGGGAAAGACTGGTCAAGCAGAGCTGCGCAGCCTGGATGCGGTGGACAGCGGTGCTGATAAAGGGAGTGAAGCTCTTACCGGAGTTCCAAGTAGCGGAGGGATGGTCTTTCTTAGCCTGCGGTGGTGGCAACAGACGACAACTCTCCGGGGCGTGCAGACTTTCACAGCAGAGAGGAGATTCCGGAGGTCCCAGCAGATGCGTCATCCCAAAGGCGGAGGCCTAATGTGGAGATGGAACCAGGGGAGTGGTGAGTGTCTAACCACCCCTGCACAGTGCGTCATCCCATAGGAAGCAGCAAAGGCGGAGACTGGGCAGAGGCCTTATGAGGAGGGAGAGGCCTAATGAGGAGGGGGAGGCCCGCCCATACAGCCGCCCCTAATTACTGAAAGTGAGTCAGGCTGAACGGAACAGACAGGCAGAGGCATTATTCTAAATCTTGCACTGTGGAGCAAGCCTAATTAACCCTGAACAGTATCCAAGTGTGTCAGTTTCCCGACCTGATATAATTACAGGGTATTGCAGCTCAACGCAGAGGCACACAGAGACTTGCATTAAAAGAGAGACAACTGTTGCCAAAACTGTGTTTCATTACATTAAACATCAGTTCTGTTATCAGTGACAGGCTAACCTTGTAACTACTATCACAGTAGCATCAGGAAGAGTGATAAAGGACAGCTATCTACACTACATTAATTTCAGTTCTCTAGAGATAGATACCTAGATTAAGTCTGTGCACAGTGAAGAAATTGTAGCAACATTGACAGTTTATTACGCACCAGAAAGGATTAGTGATTACAGCATTTCTGAAGGAGATTACAGATGTACATTTACAGTTTCTGCTTCACATGAACTAAATTCACCTCGATAATTTGAGCTAGTATCAGTTCATCTGGACTGGGGGTCACTGAGAACTCTATAAGACGTAAAACAAGCACTTGTTTAAAGGTTTTTACGCTTTATACACATTATTACACAATAATACAGATTTAGAATAAGAAGAGAAAGGTTATTGATTTGTTGGAAAATGTTACAGGTTTAAGGTAATTACAATTTGTTTAAAGGTATAAATTCTACTGTTACTGAGTAAAATGTATTAACCCTACTTAATAGGTTTAGCATTTAAGGTAGGATTGCATGTTTGTTTGATAGAAGGAACGTTTGCAAGCAGTTGGAGACACGGAGAACGAGTTCCCGTTCCAGTGTAATAAAACTTGACCTGTGGTATTTGTGTACCGTTACTCATGCTGAATTTACTACTATCTGTTTGATGGTTAATAAAGATGTAATTAACATTTCTTAAACTGTGGTTTACTATACCTGTGAAGAGAAAGAACAAGGACTAACAGTGATCTAAACCCAACACTTACCTGTTGAACTTAGAAAAGTGTCACATATCCGCCCATGTTTGCACTGTTGGGAGCCCACGCCCATTGTTACAACCACAACACGCCTTAATTTTGCATGGAGGTTGCAAATGGGTTTACACTTGCAGAGATGCCCTCTGCGTCTTAAAAGATTTGCACATGCGCATTGCATTCTTGGCACATGCGCACTATGCTAAAAATTGCCCTGGTTGTGAATTTGCGCCTGTGTGATTCAACCAGAATAAGGCCCTTAGTGCAGCAGCATTGTGTTGCACATCGTGAGGATTTGGGGATTTCTGATTCATGGAAGGAAGTAAACTTGATGAAAGAAGTTGAAACTTTCATGAGAACTGTTTACACAATTTTTGTTGATCTTCCACAAAAAGGTCACAGTTTAAAGAATTGGTGGATGCTTCTGAATGTGACTCAGTTGCTTTTAGACCTCTGAACGAAGTGCGTTGGTTATCATTTTGCTTTTCAAGCAATCATTTGAAATTATGTTTTATTAAAATACTTTGAAGAAGAGAATGATAATGACATTAATGATCCTATTTCAAAGTACTGTTATAAAAAGCTAAATAGTCAGCAATTACATATAACACTGGAAGATTTGAATGAAGTGTTATCAGAACTACAGTAGCTTATTTAGCAATGCCATTTCAAAAATGAGGATTTTCACCACTGGAAGCATATCATCTTGCACAAGGTAAACTGAACAAAATATGCTGTGTTTGCATTTGGGGGAAAGATTTCCAGAAAATGAAATTGAGGAATGGTCTGCATTTGACTTGACTGCAATAGCACAATGCAATTATGAATTTGGAATTGAACACATCAGTTCACTTTGTACAAACAATTTCCTCAGGAGGAACAAATGGTTATTCAGCAGTACAATGACTTCAAGTTCTTAGTCTCAGAAAAAACAGAGGCAAACTAATAAACAGCTTTCCAGCTATGGTGACTTTGGCATTTCAGAATGATCATTTTGCAGAGTTAGCGAAATTTATGGATATTGGTGGAACATTTTTAGCTTCCAGTGCAGATTGCGAGCCTGATGAACAGTTTGAAAACCAAATTAAGGAATAGTCTACAGTTGGAACAAATGCTGATGCGTGTTAAGAGTCATCTTAAAGATGGAGGATCAAAAGATCTTGATAAGATTTATGCAGACTGGGTAAATTTGAAACATTGCAGAGAAAAACTTTGAGAATGATAACTGGTATAATAACTGATGACTCATCAGTTATCATACCAGTTATCGTCCTTAAAGTTTTTCTCTCTGCAAAAGATCTTTCTCAGTGGGGAGTAGTATCAGCAGTGGCGTAACAATAGCGCCGCAGACACCGCAAAGGCGGGGAGGTGCTGACTAAGTGTGGGTGCCCGTCACCGGGGGTCTGCGGGGGCTATTGCTATGCTGCCGCCGCATCTGCGACAGCAGGCCAGTGCCACAGACCATCGTGGAGGGGGTGATGAAATTTTCCCGGTGGGGAAAATTCTTCTAGGCTTCTATACATATTACATGAAAAGGAAATGTTTATTTCAATGAATAATTTATTTGACATTTTAAGGTGTTGGTTAATTATTGTAATTATTAAAAATTAACCATTTTGTTTACTAGGCCTTTATACCGTTATGTGACATGCACATTTTTTAATTTCCTTCCAAAGTTGCACAGCCAATATCTATTGCCGCACACAGCCTTCGTAAAATTAGACGGTACATTGATTGTGAGACTGAATTTTGGATCTTACTTTATTTGATATTAATAGAAACAATGACATCTAAAAACCCTGTGGAGGCCAAGGTAGTGATTTCTCTCATGCAGACTTTGGGCCTAATTCAGACCTGACAACTTATGGGAGAATTCGCAGTGGACTGCGAGGAGAAAGATGCTGACCGGCCAGACAGAAAGAAAATGAGACATGCTAAATTGTGAGAGAAATGAGAATTTATCGCTAATCACAATCCATAACAACCATATGCAATTCCTGAACCATTAAACAGTCTTAAGCTGGGGGGGTGTGACCACGGCAACATGTAGGTGAGGTCACCGGAGCGGGAACCCTGGCGTGCTCCTGAATCCCACAGCCATGAAGCCTATGGCGGAGAAAGCGCTATAGTAAGCGGTATTTAATGCCGGGAAAATACTGAAGGCTGCCCAAAGGACTGCAGAAATTGTCGACTGAGAGTGATAGATGGAGGTGATGTCTGCCTGACCTGTGTGAGTGCTACTGACATAGCCGAACTCACGGCGCGGTGCTGCTGGCCACGGGACGCGTCACTGTGTCATTGATTCGCGACGGCTGGGAGACGCTGCCTGCCGCGTGCTGCGATAGCCGCGTGCGGACCTCTGCTGCCACTCTAAGTAAGGAGCATCCGATCCCTCTGCCGCACGGGCACCGACGGCATAGAGCTAGCCGAATAGAGTGACGTCCTCACCTGAAACCCGCGATTGCACACTCTGAAACGGAGCTAGCTAAACACAGCGGTGGATATATTGGACACAAAGAACAGGTTGAGCTCATTGGGTTAGAAC
The DNA here is from genome assembly GCF_055691185.1 of Crinia signifera. Lineage (NCBI taxonomy): Eukaryota > Metazoa > Chordata > Amphibia > Anura > Myobatrachidae > Crinia > Crinia signifera. The sequence continues at coordinate 67,932,644 of NC_139217.1, forward strand.
GGTTAACTCTCTGGAACTGCTCCCCAGACGGTACATGTGAGTAACTAGACAATCAAAGTTTCTCTATTACCGATTGGATATGCTGAAAGGACTGTGGGGGTGAAGAAGTGTATTACCCTCAGGGGATCTCGTGTTTATTATCCTATTATTAAAGCCATTATTGTGATAAGAACTTACCGTGGGTTAAAATTGTGGGCACATCAGGCAGCGCCCATCTCCTTATTATACTTCTCTCTTGATACCGGGCCCTCAGTGTTACTGCAAAATTTGTATTAATTGGACATAACTGTCCCAGCTTGATCATCCACGATGGGAAAAACTGGGCAAAATACTGCTGCAGCTCGCCTAGAGAAATATGCCCGTACGACTAATAACTCTCAGGCAACCACCCCTCACACAACCCCCTCTAAATCTGTAACACAGGAGCAAGCCCCTGAGGTAACATTACAACAGTTACTGGAGGCGGTAAATTCCAGCGAGCAGCGACTATCTGACCAAATTGGTAAGGTGCAAAGTGATATTGCACTTATTAGAGAAGATGCCCGGAAAACGAGGGAAAGAGTTTTGGAATTGGAAAAACGTGTCTCCCAGATTGATGATATACTTTCTCCACTACAAACAGATGTTAAAACTCTAACGGGGTATGTGGCGGACCTAAAAGCTAAAGTTGTCGATCTTGAGGGCCGCTCACGCCGTAATAACATTCGCATTATAGGGCTGGAGGAGCGGACTGAGGGGCGTGATCCGGCCAGATTCATAGAAAGCTGGATTAAATCCGAATTCGGTGTGGAGCACTTTACCCCCCACCTATCTATTGAGAGAGCTCACCGCATTCCTGCCCGTCCCCCCATACCAGGGGGACCCCCCCGAACTCTTATTGTTAAATTTCTGGACTTTAAAGATCGCGATCAAGTTCTGAGGCTGGCCCGAGTGAAAAGTAATTTGAGTTACAATGGAGTTAAAATTTCGTGCTTTCCCGACTTGCCACAAGAAGTTCAAAAGGACAGACTTAGATTTCGTCAAGTGAAGAACAGATTACGTGAGCTGGATATAGCATATTCTATGATATACCCATCTAGATTACGCATTGTGGCGGATGGGGAGACAAAGTTTTTCTCCCAACCTATGGAGGCAGCCCAATGGTTGGACAGAGTTCGTCCAGGACACAAAAAACAGCTAGGCGAGCAGCCTTGAATAAATTAGAAGTATACTATACTGTCCGCTGATACTAAAACTGCAGAGAAGAAGGGCAGACAACATGTCCCTCTTCCCTCTCTTCGTTTTTCTATCCTCTACTAAGTGCCTTTGTTCTTTTTTTTTTTTTTTTTTTTTTTTTTTTTTTTTAGGCTGGAGAGGATGTATATATACTAATTATTGTATAAACAAAAATTCTGTACTAAGCGCCAGGGGCCCCGTAAAATAGGTTTGGAGTGGTCAGTAGGCGATAGCCCCCGAAGGGATATTAAGAACTGGGAGGGAAATAGGTATGCCAGGGGGATATGGTTATACAGGGTGGGGGGAGGGTGGGTATTTGTTATATGTTGTTTTTTTTTTTTTGTGTCTGTCTGCAGTTTATTGCCCTATATTAGTACAATTGGCCTATATATTGCTATGCAACTAGACGCTCAATCTCGAAAAAATGACAGGTTGAAATATTTAAGATTATACCTATGGTACAAGTCCTCACTTGGAATGTCCGTGGACTAAATAATAGTATAAAACGGTCTTTGGTTCTTAAGTACTGTAAATCAATTGACGCAGATGTGGTGTGTTTACAAGAAACCCACTTATTTGGTAATAAGATCCAAGCCTTGCAAAGATCATGGATTCAGTCCATGTATCACTCAACATTTACCTCTGCATCAAGAGGCGTATCTATTCTTATTAAAAAATCACTGACCTATGAATGTATCAAGGCTCAGACCGACTTATATGGCCGTTTTGTATTTATAGATGGATTATGGGCTAACATCAGATTAATTATCCTCGCTATCTACATCCCACCTCCGTTCAATGCGGATATAATACGATCAGCTATGGGTTTCTTGGCAGATAGGCCACAGATACCGTTTATATGCCTTGGAGATTTTAACATGGTTATGGAATATGAGAAAGATATCTGGCGTCCTAGGAAATCTAGTCCTAAGGGTATGACCTCCTTGGCTAAGCTTGTCGGTGGATTTGATTGGTGTGACATCTGGAGAGAAAAATATCCTATAGACCGTCAATTTTCCTGCTACTCCCCCGTATATAACAATTTCTCTAGGATAGACCTTATCTTTATTTCAAGAAATCTGATTAACATGGCTACACATATTGAATACAAATCTCGCGGTATCTCAGATCATTCACCGCTGTTAATGACATTAGACTTCAAGGTAAACCGCGGCCTTCAATATTGGAGACTTCAACCCTATTGGTTATCGCATTGTGGGAATCAGGGAGAGCTGAGCATGGAAATTGACGGTTTTTTTGAAACTAATATAGATACTGCCAAACCAACAATGGTCTGGGATTGTTTTAAAGCCTATTTACGTGGATCACTGATTAAAAAAATATCTTATGCTAAGCGGTTGCTCCAAAACACAGCAACTACTTTAGAAAATCAGACGGTAAATCTTGAAACAATCTACTTACATCAGCAGTCAGAGAATAATAGAACGGAATGGCTACTCGCCCAACAAGCTTGGGTCTGTCACCTTCAGGAAATGGCTAGATGTAATTTACTAAGGAAATCATACAATAGATATCTTAATGTAGATAGAGCAGGAAAGATGATGGCCTATATAGCTAAAACCGAGGACCCCTGTAGGATTATTACCAAGATACAGACGCCAACAGGTGACCTGGTCACGAATACATCTAATATACTGGATATATTCGTTGACTTCTATAAAGGGTTATATGAATCCAAAATCTCCACTCAGGGTGTACAAATGCAGAGATATTTGGCAGACCTTAGGCTCCCTACTATTTCCTCAGCAGGCAAAGAATTACTAGATGCCCCACTCACATTGAACGAGGTGCAGTGGGCAATACAAAACTTAGCCCCCGGTAAAGCATCTGGGATTGATGACCTGCCGGCAGAATTCTATAAGATGTTTAAGGATACACTAGCCCCAAGACTGCTGCATTTATTTAAAGAAATGGAGCAACATGGCTCTCTTACACACTCTATGATGGAAGCAGTGATAACGGTGATATTAAAGAAGGGTAAAGACCCGTTGAAAGCCGAATCCTATAGACCAATTTCTTTAATTACGGCAGATGCGAAAATATATGCCTCTATTTTAGCAAAAAGGTTAAATTCAGTTCTAAGTATGATTATTCATCCAGATCAAACTGGCTTCCGGCCAGGGATGTCAACTGCCATTAATATTAGACGTGTATTTACATATCTCCAAGCTAGTAGGGGAGTGGGTACAGAGATGGCGATAGCTTCCTTTGACGCCAACAAGGCGTTTGATTCGCTGGAATGGGCATATTTGGGTGAGGCCCTGGAGGCCTTTGGAACTGGTCCAACCTTTAGGGCAAAGATCTTTTCTATTTATCATTCCCCGCAGGCCAGAGTTACCATTAATGGCAGTGTATCGGACCCCTTTTATATCAAACGTGGCACCAGACAGGGCTGTCCACTTTCTCCTACCCTATTCGCTATTGCCATGGAACCCCTGGCGTGTAAGCTTAGGAGAGTTCTGAATGTTGGCTGCCGCCCTGCGGGGAATGATAATATAGTCTCACTCTATGCCGACGACCTCTTGGTAGGGCTCGCTAATTATAAAATAGATCTCCCAAGGGCCCTGGAAGTAATAACTGAATTCGGTTTATTTTCAGGACTTACTATAAATACAACTAAATCTCAACTACTGATTGGCTGCCAATTAAACGATGGGAGGATGATTACGCGCACTGAGTACTCTATCCCTAGGGTAAATAAACTAGACTATCTCGGTGTTAAAATATCACCTCACCCAATGGCTTTTATTCAACAAAACATCTTAGAACTTTTAGACTATACCATAAACAAATTCAAAGTATGGACTAAACTCCCTCTAACAATTCTAGGTAAAATCAATTTAATAAAAATGGTTATATTACCGAAGTTTTTATATATATTCAAACAGTCCCCTCTCTACATAGGTGAAGCGCTGTTTAGGAAAATTAATACAATACTGATCCCTTTTATATGGAGAAATAAATCTCCAAGAATTAAGATCTCGACGCTGATGAAAGATAGGGATAAAGGTGGTCTGGCACTCCCTAACTTCAAATTTTATTACTGGGCAGCTCAGATGGTACATATGAAAGAATGGTGTTTAGATCAGGGTCAGCCATCAGAACCCCGAGAAATAATAGATCATACACTCCCAGGCCATACACCCCTACAAGCCATTCTTACTCTGAAATCCCGCAAAGCATATCCTGCACTACTGGGCCAGAAAATTAAAATCTGGCAACAGGTTAATAAGATGATCGGATATAGTGATGTGGATCCGGAGACCAATATTTTTTCCTTATTACTTGTAAACAAGGGTGATATACAACAGAATATAGCCGCCTGGTCGAGATACGGAATTAAGAACATCGGCCAAATAGTCTTCCAGAATCAAATTAAAACATTCTCTATTCTCAAACAAGAATATGATGTTCCGAATGAGATGTTTTTTCGATACATACAAATGAGAAGTGCCTATAATAAACAGATGCAAAATGATCCCTTCAATGTGTCCGATAATCCTGTTAAAAACTTTATTAAGACATTGGGATTGGAGAGGAGTATATCTAGATGTTACAGATTTCTTCAATCCCTAAGTCATGATACACATAGTGACCTACTTCGATCTAAATGGGTGGAAAATATATCGGACCTGTCAGATATGGAATGGAAACGAGCTGTTGCCACTCCTAAGAGGTCTACTTCCTCTCTTAGAGTTCAGTTAATACAATATAATATTTTACATCGCATTTACTTGACCCCAGATAGATTGATTAAGTTCTCGGGATCCTCCTCTGGTAGGTGCCCTAAGTGCAATATATTAGGCTGCGATTTCTGGCACCTGCTATGGGACTGTCCCCAGGTCTATAGGTTTAGACAAAAGGTAGCTGATTTGGAGGAATATCAAAAAAAAAACAACTGTTTTAGGCATTTGGCCTTTAGTTGGTATACCTAGATTAGAAAGACAATATGCCATCTGTATGAGTGCCTTGACCAACGTATGTATAGCTCGGACCTGGATGGCCCGCCAACCACCGAATATAAAAGAGTGGATTGCACTAGTTAATTTCACCTGTGCGCATGAACGGGGAGTACATCTCTCAAGGAATACTATTGATAAGTATTACTGTATGTGGGGAACATGGATAAGATCAAAATTTTATCACAGTGCGTAGTAGGATATTTCAGATATTTGATAAACCTCTTTTTATTTTTCCCCTTCCCCCCACTTCCTTTCTTTTTTTTCTTTCTTTTTTTTTTTTTTTTTTTTTATTTTCTCTCCTCCCTCTTTTGTGTGTTAAATATTTAAATAGTACGAACACCGATTTTGTAATAATTATTAATAGCACAGGGGACACGATGATTTTTTTTAATTAAATACTAAGACTATGAACACTAAATTTGTTAACAAATATTCTATGAAGGAGACGTTGAGTACCCATAGTCTTCTTTTATTCACTATAAGGCACTCAATCACAAATCTATATAATTAATAATTAATTAATACAAATAATAATACTGAGAAGTTTTTTTTGAAGTTGTGATGAGAAAGATATAGGGCACTATTTATATGTATCGCTTGTCACGAATAACCCCCCCCCTTTTTTTTTTTTTTCCATTCCTTCTTTGTGAGTTAAATATTTAAATAGTACGAACACTGATCTTGTAATAATTACTAATAGCATAGGGGACACGTTGAATTTTTTTTAATTAAATATTAAGATTATGAACACTAAATTTGTTAACAAATATTCTATTAAGGAGACGTTGAGTACCCATAGTCTTCTTTTGTTCACTTTGGGGCATTTAATCCCAAATCTATATGATTAATAGTTGATTAATACAGATAATAATACTGATAGGCTTCTTCTGAAGTTGTGATGAGAAAGATATAGGGCACTATTTATATGTATTGCTTGTCACGAATAACCCCCCTTTTTTTTTTTTTTTTTTTCCTTGGAGGTCCATGAAGTTCCACATCCATGTTCTATGGATTATTGTACTGGTTCTTGATACAACAGGGTGAAAAACCATTCTAGGGCCTAGTGTAGGGGTAGGGCTATAAAATATAACCTTTCAACTAAAGTTGGATAGAGATAAATTGTATGTAGATTATGAGTCGAGATAATGCTGAGTTTCTCCTTCTCCTTATTTAAATTGATTAATCAAGGTAGATTTTCTGACACTGCAGACTTTTTTTTTTTTTTTTTTTTTTTTTTTATTGTTGTATGTTTGTTCGCAATGATTTGTTTAAATATACAATACTTTGGATCCTTCTATAATACTGCACTGTACGCTCATCATTGCTGTTTTTGTTATGTGTGATATGTGTAACTGTTTACAGAAAATTTAATAAAGATAAATTTAAAAAAAAAAAAATAAAAAAATAAACAGTCTTAAGCTGTGTAATATGGTCGCACACTCCTGTTTTCAGCCCCCTAATGGTCGCTGGTCGGAGGAGCATGCTCCTTTGACCAGCGACTTCCCCTGCCCCTTCTCCCGGCAGTGTATCATTTTCATCAGCGACCATCTCTGGTCGCTGATAAAAACGGGACACTGAGCAATATGATTGCTGAGCAATATATTGCCAGCGATCATATTGCTCCGTGTGTACGCACCTTTAGTCATCTGTACAATTATGAGTAACTCTGAGGCTTCCACTAATCTGCGAATGTGCAGGGTGAAATTGGTCATCTCTGACATCACAGACCCTCCCCAAAAACTCCTGGGTATGCCTGCAGTTTTTAAACACACAAAGAAAATAGAAGGTTACCACCCCCAAATGCCTGTTTCCTGGCGTTCAAGTTTACAATAATTTTCTGTTGCTATTAACCCTAGCACATGCTTGATACATACACTACGCAAGCGTAGTCATTCAGTTATGGCTTGATTTGCAAATTCTCTAAATAGCATGTCTGAATAAGCTGTTACTGTATTTTACAGTGGGGCAAATGCATTTTTATATTCTTTTTCTCTACTTCCACCTTGCTTCCCGACTCCACCCTGCAAGGATAGCTCTCACTATTTTCTATATATTATATACACTATAGGTTATGGCAATGATATTTTTTTATTATTATTACTTGTATAAAAAATTTTTGTATCTTTAGCTACCTGTGTAATCATCTCACAATGCCAGTCTATATTCCCAGAGGTTGTTCTACTTTAGCTGTGAACTGCCCAGCCAATTTATTCTTTCCAACCTATTGGGTGACCAACATGACCTTGTGCCAGTGGTTTCCAAACTTTTTGAATCCCGGCACCCTACAATATAAGAATATTTTTCACGGCACCCCTAGACCAAAAGTTTTTTTACTGAGAATTTCAATAAAAAAAAATAAAAAATAAAAATAAGTTGTGATTAAATTTTATCCGTAAGACCAGTTATGTGTTGAGGAACATGGTTCACTTCTGTTTTTTCCAAATATTTAATAATTGGAAGCCACAAGCGCTGATTTTGCCTATTTCATTGACCATAAACAATTTGAATTGGTACTGGACACCAACCTGAGGATCCCCAGGGAGTCTAGGCGCACAGTTTGGGAACCACTGCTTTGTGCTGCTGACTCATCTCTTGCTCTATGTTTTCAAAGGTATGGATTGGAGGAGAGGGTATTTAAGGTGGCAATGATTTGATGAGTATAGTAGAGGGTGAGATTCTTTATTTATTTTTATACCTTTTAGCTACTGTACCTGTGGAATCATCTCACATCATTCACAATTGATTGTTAACTTTGAGCTGTTGTTATCAGCCAACCTCGTGCAAACCTGTTGGGTGACCACCGTGTCCTTGTGCTGGTAACTCCTCCCCTGTAATATTTTACCAAGATATGAAAATGTATCCCAATAGACAGACAACCATAAAAGAAAAATGGATCGGTTTGTTATCAAATGTCCACAAATAATAGACACCAACAAAGTTGCAGCTGTGGATATTGAATTTAGTGAAGAAACAGGGAGAGCAGATTTAGATCCATGCTAATCAAAGCAAGGGGAATCAAGTGATATCAGGGCAGTTTAAAATCACAAAGTCTAAAAATATCAAGAGTGGATAGAATGCAAAGTGTCTTGTTTTGGCGACACAGAGGAAAAGAAAAGGTAGTCCATGAGAAAAAAAAAATTGATCACAAAACAAGCACGGCTCATAAGAGGTGCTTTAATATATGTGCAGCATCCAAAAAAGGACAATTTGATAAAGTTACTGCACGCCAAGAGTCAATACATCAAGAAAATACATTCATAGTATTTCGCACAGTTTACATGCTGGCAAAGCACAACAGGCCTTTCACTGATTGCCTGATCTAAGTTTACATAAACTAAATGGTTTACCTGTTGGGACATATCTTACAATCTGATCATTCAAGTGCTGATATTACAGACCGCTAAATAATCAGCAAGGATATTAAATTTGGTTTCATGATTGATTAATCTACTACAGCAAGTAATAAAGTTGCTCTAGTCATTTGCATGAAAGTTGTTTTTCCCAACTGTGCATGTTCTTTGACTTGGAAAAATTGCCTGATACCAAGGCTAATACAATACTACATAAATTTTTAAGGACACTATGTTTGGGTTTAATCGTGAGATTATTTTATTAATTCTAGTTTTATTTGCTATGGTATGCTCAGAAGAAAATCTAGTTTAACCTCTCCTTGTGGGCCTGTTTCCAAACGTTATAATGTGGCACTGCAGTAACCACTGACTTGAACTAGCAGTGGCAGATGTTTGTAGATGAAGTGAATGAAACATTTGACATGAAATCATTGTTTGATAAACTCTTTAGTTTATACTCTGCTTCCCCCAAATGAAGCTGAGCTTCAGGAATGTGCCGGTTCCTTGTGCCTATGATTAAATGCTGTTGGAAGAATCCTGGAACCCACTGGGTATCTTCTAGCGCAAGATCTGTACGTGCTGTGTTGTAAAATTATACATCTTTAGCTAATCATTTCGAAACAGCTTCTGGAGACAACAGTCGAGATGCAAAAACGTGCAACATATAAAGAACTCAATGATAGTCTCTCTGACAACTCATTTGTGTTGAGCTTAGGTACACTCTTAGGTACTCTTTGATACACTGGTGGAGTTGGAAGAACTTTCCTTCTAGCTGCAGAGGTTATCTATTACATTTATGAGTGGTCATAAGTTAATTGAGCAAAAGTGCTTGGTGTTTGACTCAATGTCAAAGAATCCCAGTGAACACTTTTCAATTTTCGGCAAGCAGCTCTTGATGGAGAGTTTAAGGAAGTTGTTTTACATAAAGGTAGAATAAAAGCCAACAACTCTTATTTTTCAAGTGTCTATCCAATAAAATGGAACAGCGGATGCTGACAACTCCTTCTTCCCACTGAGCATTCCAACCTGACGAAGACAAAAATACCAAGACCTGATGATACATATGGAAGAGCTTGATAAATCTAAATGGACTTCAAAAGCAGATATTTGTTCTGGAGACAATTCATTCAAACATCTTTGTGCAGTCTTTCAAATTCAAGAAATCCAGGGAGCAGTAGGGGGATTTCTAGAGGTATGACTTCTCAAACAAAGATGACCTGATAGACTCGAAAAATGAGTGGATGTTCTAAACATATTCATAAAATCTACTACTGAATGTGAGCGCTCATTTTGACAAATAATAGAAATTCAGTATCTGTGGAAACCACATCAAGGGCTAAATGTATGATGTGATTTTTTTACATGTGCAATTTTTAGGGGAAAAAACCACCAAAATAGCACATTTACCAAAAATCACACATGTGGTAACGTTCAAATTTTCAAGGTCCTTGAGACCTTGAAAAAGGGCTAGTTGAGCCCGAAACACATAGGGGAGGTGGAGGACTGTTTCTATCTACTTGTTTCTTCACTGTATGGAGCCCATCACCTCCTCTTTGTGATCTTGAGGTACCTATTCAACCTCTAGCATGGTAGAATTGTGGTGGAAGTTGGCGTTCCAGACTGTGGAGTCAGTTTGTTTTTATCTTGCATTCTTTTATCTGGAATGTTATATAACCTTCTTTTACTTGGATTACATTTTCTTGCTTGGAGTGACTTGGAGTTTGGACCTATTCATTACCCAGGATTAAAAAAAGAAATTGCTTTGTGAACATAGGGAACTGCCTTAAGGTGAGAAAATACCCTTATGTCTGAAGTAGCCGTGATCTAATTGAAATAAGCCTTTAACTGCACATAGGGAGTATAAGAAAGGTCAGTAAAGAGGTCATACAATGTGTATTAACAGCTGTAGGTGACATTATACCTCTGACTGATTCTTTTTCTCCTCATCTCTGGTCTGGTGGTGATACTTCTATTCAATACAAGCTATTGCAGTTTGGTGATTTCAGTGAGAATGAGAAGCTGCTTAGAAATAGCTGGTTGTCTAGGGTGTTTTTCCCCTTGTATCTTGTTTGCTGTGTATCATAGGGTTAGGCTTGTTTTGAGTAACATTGCTGTGTTTTTCCATTGTGTTTAAATAAATTTCCCTTTAGTGCTCATGTTGTCTGGGGCGTGGTTGCTAGGGGTGACAAGCATTGCCACATGGCTGGACGCAAGGGCCTGTCTTCTGGCAATGCTGAACACTGCTTGCACCCCACCCCAGGCAGCATCTTAATCATGTTGCATGAGTTTTATATTATAAGCAATACTGTCCACTGTGCTGCCACGTCTGCTGTTTAAATGTAAATGTGTTTTTTTTTTTTATCTCTCCAACTAAAATGCTGCCTGGGGCGTGGTTGCTAGGGGTGACAAGCATTGAGACATGGCTGGACGCAAGGGCTGCTTGCACCCTGCCGCAGGCAGCATCTTAATCATGTTGCATGAGTTTTATTTTATATGCAATACTGTCCACTGTGCTGCCAAGTCTCTGCTGTTTAAATGTAAATGTTTTTTTTTTTTTACATGTGCATATGGTAACACATGTTTTATTTAATTTTATGTTTATTTCAGAAAAAAAAAAGCTGAAGAAGATAAATAAAGTGAAAAGACAGCCTACCACTATGTATAGAACTGAAGATAATTCGGATGACTCTGAAGAAGGCCATGCTCCCTCCATAAATATGTGTTTTTCTGAGAAGGAAAATTAAATTCTTATAAAATGTGTAATTGATAACTACCAAGTTTTGATTGGTGCAAAGTCACAGTGCACACCTTCTAGAGGGAAAAACAGAATTTGGCAAGCTATTTCAGACCAATGCAGTGCCATTGCACCTCAAACTCGCACCATTGATAACTGCAAAAAAGGTTTAATGATTGCAACAGGATAACAAAGAAGAAGAGTGAAATGCTACATTCAAAAGGAACCAACGCCGGTCCATCTTTAAAAGTGAATTTCAATAGCTGGGAAAGTATGCTATGAGACCATCTATCTCCAGTTCTAGTAGAGGGTGTAGAAGGAACTATTGACACCATTTGTGACAGAAATGAATTTGGTAATAGTTCATTTTCTTTATATGATCTTCCAAATCTTCAAACTGTATGGAAATTTATTTAACTTTTCATAATTTTTCCTATAACAGCAAAAGCAGGAAATCGAGCAGAATCGGCTTCTGTAGCAGGTAAGTCTTCCACCAAAGTTTAAATATTATACATTTTCAACTTACACTTAAATTAATCTTACATTTTCCTAATAGTTGGGTCCAATGTTAACAGAGGTTCTTCTGCAAATGTTCGTCACTTGAAAAAATAAATCAAAAGAAAAAATAATGATCCAAGACTGCAGACTAATGGTAAATGGGCAGCATGGATGGTGCAATGGTTAGCATGGTTCTAACTGTGCAGAGTTTGTATATTCTCCCCTTGTTTGCGTGGTGGTACTCCGGTTTCCTCCCACATTATAAAAATATATTGTTAGGTCAATTGGCTTAAAAAAATACAAAATTAACCCTAGAATGTCTGTGTGTACATGTGGTAGGGAATATAGATTGTTAGCTCCACTGGGGAAGGGACTGATGTGAATGTTCAACTATACTCTGTAAAGCACTGCGGAATATGTATGCGCTATATAAAAAACTTAATAAATAATGAATGTCTATAATTATGTAATTGTTGAGTTGAAAAATACTTTGCAATGCAAACTTTAAACAATTATGAATGGACTGAGATGTTCGTTTATTTAGAATAATAGTTAATTACAAGAGCATCCACATTTTGAAAAATTTGGCTACTAGCCTGTCACTGTAATGAAGTGTTTGGGCAAACCGTAGTGCTTCAAATGGGAAGGTGGATTAAATAAACTTAACATCTGGCCTATTTTTTAGAATCTGTTTAGTTTTTGGTGAGGTTTAGTATTCAATTTGGTTCGAATAGTGGTCATGGGTGTAGCAATATTTATATTTTTTTATTAGTGGTGGGCAGATTAACTCGTTAACGCGCAAATGTGCTGCAGCACTTGGAAGACACCAGGATCCCACTGCTGACGTCCCCGTGCATGTGTTGCCGCACTTGGAAGACGCCAGGATACCGCTGCTGACGTCCCTGTGCATGTGCTGCCGCACTTGGAAGACGCCAGGATACCGCTGCAGAGGTCCCCGTGCATGTATCAGCAGAGGGGCTGCCAAATAGGGGTGTGGTATAGTAGCCCGACAGTCGGGATTCCGACAGTCATTAGTCAGACGTCAGAATCCCGACTGCACAGCGTGGGGAGCGCAATGAAGCCCCTTGCGGGCTCGCCACGCTGCGGGCACGGTGGCGAGCTGCGCTCGCCACATATTTTATTCTCCCTCTATGGGGGTCGTGGACCCCCACGAGGGAGCAGTCGGGATTCCGACGTCGGAGGAATGACTGTCGGAATCCCAACTGTCGGGGAGCCGTCCGGCACCCGCCAAATAGGAGGAGGAAGGAGATCCCCGGGTGCATAAGGAAGACGCTGAATATCCAAAAGGGCTACATCATCATACCCCCGTGAGTTTGCCTCAAGAGAAGGCTGTAATTACAACTAGCACATGACTATTATAAAGGGGGTCATTATGAATGTGAGCAAAGACACTGTGTATTCTGTACATGAGGGGAGGATGTCACTGAAGGCCCATACCAAAGGAATACTTGAGGGGAGGATGCCATACCAGAGGGGTACATGAGGGGAGGATGCTACTGCAGCCACATAACAGAGGGGTACATGAGGGGAGGATGCTACTGCAGCCCCATAATAAAGGGGTACATGAGGGGAGGATGCCATACCAGAGGGGTACTTGCAGAGGGGTACACGAGGGGAGGATGCTACTGCAGCCCCATAACAGAGGGGTACATGAGGGGAGGATGCTACTGCAGCCCCATAATAGTGGGGGACATGAGGGGAGGATGCCATACCAGAGGGGTACTTGCAGAGGGGTACATGAGGGGAGGTTGCTACTGCAGCCCCATAATAGAGGGGTACATGAGGGGAAGATGCCATACCAGAGGGGTACTTGCAGAGGGGTACATGAGGGGAGGATGCTACTGCAGCCCCATAACAGAGGGGTACATGAGGGAAGGATGCTACTGCAGCCCCATAACACGTACAAGCCACTATGGGTGGGGTAATAGGGTGGGTACTGTATGTCACTGGGGATGGGGGTGGGTACACATTTCTAAGCAGGTCTATAAAGTTTGCATGTCAGTGTCTAATCCCTACCTTAACATTCCAGCAAACTTGGGTAAAAAGAGAGAGTGGCAGTACTGAAGAAGGGACAGAGTGACATCATCAAAGGCTGTTCGTCAAGACGCGCAATTCCCCAACTACTGACCAGCAGCAACGGGAGCATCGTGCAAAACTACCAGAGATCGTCTGAGGTTAAGGTATGGAAAGGGTCATGAAAGTTGTAGCCTGTGGCAGCTTACTAGGGGCCCTTTATTTATTAAAAGTTTCTTATATAGCACAGCATATTCCATTGTGCTTTACAATGAAGACAGTGATAGAACAAACTGGGTATTTATTTACAGACAGTCAAACATTAGGTGGGCCCTACTCGCAAGACATTAATCATTAATCAGTGGCATCACAAAACTAGGGTGTCAAGTCTACTTTTTTGTTCTATATGATACAGTAACAGTGGTCTTATGTCCCTTTTTATCATCTGAGGGTAAGGTATGGAAAGGGTCATGAAAGTTGTAGCCTGCGGCAGCTTATGTGGGGCCCTTTATTTATTAAAAGTTTCTTATATAGCACAGCATATTCCGTTGTGCTTTACAATGAAGACAGTGATGGCACAAACTTGGTATTTACAGACAGTCAAACGTTAGGAGGGCCCTGCTCGCAAGACATTAATCAGTGGCACAGCAAAACTGGGGTGTAAAGTCTACTTTTTTTGTTCCATATGATACAGTAACAGTGGTCTTATGTCCCTTTTTTTCTGTTTTCTTTTCAACCCTCACAGAAATGACTACATGGAGAAAGGAACAGAAATATTACATGGACATTTTCATTTTAAATCTCTTCCAGACGGCAGAGTTGATAAAACCAAAGTTATTTGTAAACACTGCAACGTTGAATTGTCTTATCACCGGAGTACTTCGAGTTAAAAGTATCATTTAAATGCAATACACAGCGTTGATTCCAGAAAATCACCCAATGAAACAAACAGTGCAGTGAGGCTTCGGCAGACTACATTGGATACAACATATGGGAGAAGTATAGATAAACAAAAGCAAGAAAAGCTAACAAATAACCTAGCAAAGTGGATAGCTACAAGCTGCAGGCCGATTAGTATTGTGGAAGATGTTGGTCACAGGAACATTCTTAGGATCGCAACAATTGACAGCACATATGAGCCCCACCTCAAGACGCACCATCACAAGAAGAATACATGACTTGTATGAAAAGGAGAGGACTACAAAAGCGACAGCGTTACAACATGCACCACATGTTGCTCTCACTGGAGACTACTGGACATAGCTGGGTAACCATAATTACAGTACCTTGGAGTTACAGTGCATTATATAGATGAAAATTGGGAGCTGCATTCACATGCTCTGACTGTAATGAAAACAGAAGAGAGACATTTTGCTGAAACATGTGCAGAACATTTTATTCATGTTGCACAGGAGTGGGACATTTCAGATAAAGTCTGCACACTTAGCACAGATAGCGCAAGAAATTTGATTGCTGCTGCAAGACATCTGCCTTTTGAACACGTCCCCTGCACTGCACACAGTCTCCAGCGGTCTATCACAGTATCTTTACAGAACAGTGCATTTGACAATGTCCTGGCCAAATGCAGGAAGGTTGTGGGCCACTTTAAACACAGCCCATCAAATGCTGCAGAATTAGAAAAACAACAAATTGAACATGGACAAAAGAAAGAATCGCTTATACAAGACATTCCAACCAGATGGAATTCGACTCTGGACATGGTAAAAAGTATCTGCAGAAATGAACAGCCACTGAGGGATGTCCTCACCACACACAACACCAAGATTGCCATGCCAACTAAAGCTGAAATGGAAAAACTGCAGAGGTTGGAAACGCTGCTGGAGCCCTGCAGGTATATTTTACATACATCATATATTTAATTTTCTCACTGCCCTGTCTGTAAAAAATATAGCATGAATGGGATGCAGTTACGATGCTGGCTCTCGGTATCCCGGCAGTCAAGAGCCTGCAGGGAGGGTTAAGGGTAGGGGGTTTAGTATACTTACTGGGGTCTGGCTTCTGGGATGCCGCTGTCAGTATCCACGAGAATTGTCAGTGCTGGTCTCCTATTCTAAACAAATTGGGTTTGAATTTTTGTTTTGCTGTTGCAGGTATGTGACTGAACTTCTGGGAGGAGAAAAGTATGTTTCATGCTCTGTGGTTCTGCCTGTTTTTTGCCATCTCTCTCGGGTCATGGAGAGCTCAGATGATGACCCTGCCTACGTGGTCAAATTTAAGTCTACATTCATAACAGACCTGGAGACAAGCAACCTTGCATATCTGAAGATTGCTAGCGCATTGGATCCAAGATTCAAAGACCTCAAGTGTATACTCAGACCTGAGAGGGGTGAGGTGTGGGCCTCAGTCACCAACTTACTCAAGGAACAGAGGTTTGCTGCAGAGAAACCTGTGGAAGCAACAACATCAGAGCCACCAAATAAAGAGTTAGCCCTATTGGCTGCTTCATCAGAGTCTGAACAAGAGGAAGATTCAGTTGAGAACAGTGTGAGTCGATACAGAGCGGAGCCCACCATCAGTACAGAGTCCTGTCCGTTAGAGTGGTGGTCCAAGCACGCAGGCTCACACAGCAGGCTGGCCTCTATTGCACAGAAGTACTTGGCCACACCTGCAACATCAGTACCCTGTGAAAGGTTGTTTTCTCTTGCTGGTCATATTGTGCAGAAGAAAAGAGTTTGTTTATCATCTGAAAATGTAAATATCCTGGTGTGTCTTAACAACTGGCTTGGTGCTGAGGGCTAAATAGGTTACACACCTAAAAGATATCTGTCCAATCTGTCTGGTGGGAATAAAATCTGGTAATGTATGAGGGCATATAACAATCAACCTTTTCCTCCCAAACACTGGAAAACAGACAATGGTCATTCATCATTCATTACATCCGATGTATTGAGATAACAAATTTCTCCAAACAATTGTTTTTGTCTGTTTTCCCTCTTATTTTATGATTGCCATCACCTGTTTTCAACAGGTTAATAATGGATAAGAAAGGTGTTCCACAACAGATGATGGCAATCATTAATTAACCCCTTCCTGACAGAGCTAGTTTTTGCGTTCCTGACAGAGCCATTTTTTTAAAATCTGACATGTCTCACTTAAGTGGGGATAACTTTTTTTTGCTTTTACTTATCCCAGTGATTTTGAGATTGTTTTTTCGTGACACATTGTACTTCAAATTAGTGGTAAATTTGGGTCGATACAGTCTGTGTTTTTTTGTGAAAAATACCAAAATGTCGTGAAAAAATGGAAAATTTAGCGATTTGCAAAATGTTAAATTTTCTGCTTGTGAGACAAATAATCATACCACTCAAAATAGTTAATAACTAACATAGACCATATGTCTACTTTATGTTGCCATCATTATTTCAACTTCCTTTTAATTTTTTTGGACACTAGGAGGCTTCAAATATGACTAGCAAATTCTCAAATTTTCAAGAAAATTTCAAACACTGATTTTTTTAGGGACCAGTTCAGTTCTGATGTGACTTTGAGGGACTTGTATGTGAGACACCCCCATAAATGATGCCATTTCAAAAACTGCACCCCTCACAGTATTCAAAACAGCATTTTGGAAGTTTGTTAACCCTTTAGGTGTTTCACAGGAATTAAAACAAAGTGTAGGTGAAATTTCAAAATTTCATTTTTTTTGCAGATTTGCAAATTTAATACATTTTTCTAAGGAACACAGTACATTTTACTAGAGAAATGTGACTAAAAATTGATTCCCCCAATTCTTTGGTTTTCATAAATATCCTATATGTGGCCCTAGTGTGCACGGTGACCAAACCACAGGCTTCATAATAGAAGGAGCACCTACTTGATTTTGGAGCCTCCTTTTTATGAGATTATTTTTTAGGAACCATGTAGGTTTCTAGGCATCATAAGATGCTAAAAGTTAGGTACCCCCCCACAAGTGACCCCATTTTGCAAACTACACCCTTCAGGGAATTCATCTAGGGGTATAGTGTACATTTCAAACCCCCAGGGGTTTCACCAATTGTGGTACAACTGGGCAGTGAAAATGAAAAAAATAAATTTTTCATTTTCACAGCTCAGTTGTATCAAAATTGGTGAAACCCCGGGGGGTTTGAAATGTACACTATACCCCTTGATGAATTCCCTGAAGGGTGTAGTTTGCAAAATGGGGTCACTTGTGGGGGGGTTCCACTGTATGGGTGTTTCGGGGGTCATTCAACCAGAATCTGTGCTGCAAAATCCAAAAATCACTCCTTCCCTTCTGAGTCCTGCCATGCACCCAACTGGTATTTTTTGGTCACACATGAGGCATTGCCGTACTCGGGAGAAATTGGGGCACAGATTTTGGGGTGCTTTGTCTCCTTCATTCCTTGTGAAAATGAAAAATTTTGAGCCAGATCTGCATTTTTGTGTAAAAAAATGTAATTTTTTACACAAAAATGCAGTTCTGGCTCAAAATTTTTTATTTTCACAAGGAATGAAGGAGACAAAGCACCCCAAAATCTGTGCCCCAATTTCTCCCGAGTACGGCAATGCCTCACGTGTGACCAAAAAATACCAGTTGGGTGCATGGCAGGACTCAGAAGGGAAGGAGTGATTTTTGGTGGCGGAATGAATGGTGGGTGCTATGTCGCATTAGCAAGACCCCCGAAGCACCAATACAGTGGAACCCCCCCACAAGTGACCCCATTTTAGTCACCAGCTTTGGGAGGGGGGCTGGCGCTGCGGCTGGCGGGGGGGTGGGAGAGGTGCTGGCGCTGCGGCAGCCGGGTGGGTGGGAGGGAGGGGGGCTGCCGGGTGGGAGGGGGGGGGGCTGGCGATCGGTGGGGTATATACACACACACACACACACACACACATATATATATATATATATGTGTATATATGTATATATATATATATATATTTATATATATACATATATATACACACACATATATATATATATATATGTGTGTGTATATATATATATATATATATATATATATATATATATACATATATTTTCAGTGCATATATTTTATTTTACAACTTTTTCAGCAGCTTGATGCTGCTGCTGCTGCTGCGGGGGGGAGGGGGGAGGAGGGCAGCGCTGCGTGCGCTCCAGACGCTCCGGGGGAGCCGTGGGAGCCGCTGCTGCTGCCGGGTGAGTGCCCGGCGGGTGCGAGGGGTGGGCTGCACATCGGTGGTGATCGGTGCTGTACCTGACAGCACCGATCACCACCGATCCCTGTGTTACCGAGCGGCTTAGCCGCCGGTAACACAGGAAACGCTGTGAATGGCTGTTCAGATTTGAACAGCCAATCACAGCGATCGCCGACCGGGGGGGGCACCCCTGCCCCCCCTGGGCGGCGAGGGGGGATGTCTGCTGTCAGGGACAGCAGACATCACCTAACTGTCACTGCGTCTCTAGACGCAGTGACAGTTAGAAGTCATGACGTACATTTATGCCATGTGTCGGGAAGTACCTCCCGGCCATGACGTAAATGTACGTCAAATGTCGGGAAGGGGTTAAGAGGAAAGTCCAGGAATAGAGCATTCTGTTCCTCCTGGAGAGGGGCATGTTGGGAGGTATGCATTATCCCCTTCTCCAGGCTTAGTACATCTGCCCCATACACTGTTTATACTGCTACGTTATGATCGTGGACTCTGGAGGTAACATTTCTCTAAAAAGCTAGCAAATACCTTTGATTTTATTTTCAATTTTACAATTTATTATTTTATTTATATTTTACATTAAAACTAAAGAAATATTACATGTTAATGTTTATGTTAAAGCATACCTCCCAACATGACCCTCTCCTGTAGGGACAGAATGCTCTACTCCTGGGCTTTCCTCTTAATTTATGATTACCATCATCTGTGGTGAAGCACCTGTCTTAGATCTAACCTGTTCAAAACAGGTAATGGCAATCATAAATTAAGAGGAAAGTCCAGGAGTAGAGTAGTTTGTCCCTCCAGGCATGGGTCATGTTGGGAGGAAATATTAGAAGTATTTAATTCTTTTAAATGCTACAGTATAAGTAAATACTGCTGTGAAAAAGCACATTCTACTAAGTGTTGGCAAACCAAATGTTATTGCACTGTTGTTCCTATAGCAGTTCTTAATAAAAGTGCGCAATACACTACTTTTGAATACGTTATTGAATTTTTTGTATAAAACTGCGATTAATTGCAGTTAATCGCAAAAATTTCCTGAGATTAATCGCGATTAAAAATTTTAATCGTTGCCCACCACTATTTTTTATATAAATTTACCCAAATTCTGCTCACATAATTTATATTCCTTTAATATCTATTCAGAATTATCTAATGAACATTCATCATCCACATTTTCCTTCATACAAAAAAAATGTCACAATTGGAAGACAACGTTCTACTAGACGTAACCCGTGAAAAGAAAAGGTATATTATTTTTTCAAATTAGTATTTCTATATTTTTTTCAAATTAGTATTTCTATATTTGTGTTTAGATAGGTAATTGTTTTTTTTTAACGCCCCCAGATTCTAATAATCCGCCCGAAAAAGAAACAGAAGTTATTTCAAAACGTAAATATTTTGCTTTTCTTTAATAATAATCATATTTTTTGAGGTAACTTAGTAATAATATATTTTAATCTTTTTTTTGGTACTTGTTTCCTAGAACGGTGCCCAGATTTTGTACATACGCAAACGTAGTGAAATCGCATCGCATGGGCCATTTTAGTGGCATGCGATGCAATGCGAAATGTTTAATTGTCATTTATTTACTGCTCAGTGTGCCCCAGGGGATCGCATTGCATCGTATAGCATCTCCCGCAAAATCGCATACCATCGCATGCGATTTTATCGGGAATGCGATGGCACTACATTAGCTATACAATGATATGATTGTATGACATACAATAAGGTTTTAGGCACCCCCCCCCCCCACTATCCACTATATGACTATAGTAATATAACATCGGAGATATACAGGAGATGCTTCAACTGATGTGACCCCCTTCTTCTCTCTCTCTCTCTTCCCAGGTATGGGCTTTAATCTGCTGCACAATTGTATCTCTCTCCACTTTATGCTCCCCATGACTACTAAATTCTGTTAGGTATGGGCTTTAATCTGCTGCACAATTGTATCTCTCTCCACTTTATGCTCCCCATGACTACTAAATTCTGTTAGTAAACAAGAAAAGTGTGTATTAGTGGGGGCAGTGGTCTGACTTTGATCACACCTTTGATAAATCAATTAGGTGGAGTTAGAGGGTGGGGATCACTAGGACCTGTACTGCTATTTATTCACTATATGCTAGGCTGTGAGGCGTTCTGGCTGTGTAGTCTTCTAGATGTGAAGTATTCTAGTGTAAAGTATGCAGACTATAGTAATATAACATCGGAGATATACAGGAGGGAAACAGGAGGACAAAGAACACTTCATTCTCTATCTGCAACCCCAGCAATCAACATACTGCAGTGAGTTACCTGACTCAACACTGATCTCCACACTGAATTAAGTGCTGTCACACTGCTTCTGTTTCACTTATACATTACCTATACTTCCTGTAAGCTCTCCACGCTTCCATTGTATCACCTTCTCACTACTCATTCTAGGCCACTCCAACCTCATTCTATATCACTACTCACTGAACAACTTTACACAGAACTATGGCTCCTCGATCCAGTCCCATACCAGTCCTCGCTGTCAGGTCTCACCCCCTCACACACCGATTGAGAAAGCTTCCTAAGTGAAACGTACGTCTCGGTGTCCTAGGACCCCGCTGTGTACAAGCGGGACCCTGCACGCTTCACACATATCTACTTGGCTACTACTACTGCCCTGACAGCGCGATATTCCCAGCGCTGCACCCGGGAACCGGTGTCCGTGAGTTACCAACAGCCCTCAGGGCAATACTGTCATTATCTGCTTTTTAATGGTTGGAATTACAGGGTTATGGCAATACAACCCCCTACCTATATTTATTGATATCACATGTTGATTCACCTAGGCACTAAATTGTGAACCCGTATTGCATGGAGGATTTCTTTCTGCAATTACCTCACCCTGTCACCCTGCCTATACCAGTTGATGCCATATTTAAATGTATTGATCTACCTTAGGTTTTAAAGTGTGACTCCGTATTTATAGGGGATTCTTTCCTTCATATATATTTTCACCCTGTCACATACGTGGGACTTGTTCCCTCCATTTAAAAAATTTCAACATTGAACATAGTGTATTTGGGTAAGGTCGACACATAGTGTGTGCCGACACAAGACTACAGACCAGGACTTCATTCTAAACTATTGTGTATATTCCATCATAGATATCCATCTGACTGGGAGTTGTATGCACTAAATTGTGAACCTGTATTGCATGGAGGATTTTTCTCTCCAATTACCCCACCCTGTCACCCTGCCTATACCAGCTGATGCTATATTTAAATGTATTGATTGACCTTAGGTTTTAAAGTGTGACTCCGTATTTATAGGGGATTCTTTCCTTCATATATATATTTTCACCCTGTCACACACGTGGGACTTGTTCCCTCCATTTAAAAAAATTTCAACATTGAATATAGTGTATTTGGGTAAGGTCGACACATAGTGTGTGCCGACACAAGACTACAGACCAGGACTGCAATCTAAACCATTGTGTATATTCCATCATAGATATCCATCTGATTGGGAGTTGTATGCACTAAATTGTGAACCTATATTGCATGGAGGATTTCTCTCTCCAATTACCCCACCCTGTCACCCTGCCTATACCAGTTGATGCTATATTTGAATGTATTGATTGACCTTAGGTTTTAAAGTGTGACTACGTATTTATAGGGGATTTTTTCCTTCATATATATTTTTTCCTTCATATATATTTTCACCCTGTCACATACGTGGGACTTGTTCCCTCCATTCATCAAAAATTTTCAACATTGAATATAGTGTATTTGGGTAAGGTCGACACATAGTGTGTGCCGACACAAGACTACAGACCAGGACTGCACTCTAAACCATAGTGTATATTCCACCATAGATATCCATCTGACTGGGAGTTGCATGCACTAAATTGTGAACCTGTATTGCATGGAGGATTTCTCTCTCCAATTACCCCACCCTGTCACCCTGCCTATACCAGTTTATGCTATATTTGAATGTATTGATTGACTTAAGGTTTTAAAGTGTGACTCCGTATTTATAGGGGATTCTTTCCTTCATATATATTCTCACCCTGTCACACACGTGGGACTTGTTCCCTCCATTCATCAAAAATTTCAACATTGAATATAGTGTATTTGGGTAAGGTCGACACATAGTGTGTGCCGACACAAGACTACAGACCAGGACTGCATTCTAAACCATTGTGTATATTCTTGTGTATATTCTATCACAGATATCCATCTGACTGGGAGTTGTATCAATTTTTGTTAGCCCATTTCTTTCTTGGGCTTGCGGCCAATTAGAGCAAGATATTCAGTCTTATGTGAAGTACAGATTGTGCATTTTCTGAAATCTCCTCCTTTTTTACTACCTTTGCACGGTATAGCAGCGACCCACTAGGAACAATACCAGAGTGCACCCTGTGCTTCCTTCTGCAATTCACTACCCAGATATACCGCTCAACCACTGTTCACTACGTCTACATGCGTACACACTGGACAGTAGCGTATACCTGGGATTAAAGTGAAATTGCTCTTCTTTTCTGGCATCTCCCATAGTCGGGGTTCTCTCATCCCCAGGGGACCCATTACCTGACTCTGCGCTGTCACTGTATAACAGGGCCAGGTTGGTCACCCCTGGAGACAGCAGAAACCTCCTTTTTGTCTTAACTCCTGTACCTGTGACGCTCGCAGAGTCCGCTCAACTGTGCAGTTGTCCGGTTACCATCATATGCACAGGCAGCAGCCACTAGGCGAGCATTTTCAACCCAGGTACTTCACCACAATTCTCAATTTCTCTTGGATCTTGCAGTCCAATTAGAGTGAGATTATACACAGTTTTCGACCATTAGAAAGTAATTAAGATAACAATAAGTTGTACTGCCAGACAGTGTGCCATTTGTTACGCATTTATTAGATATGTGCTTATGATAACCAATATGGTTAATTGAAGACGTGCTTAGTCTGAAATAATCCTTTACAGGAATACGCTGATATTACAGCCATATTGAACAGAGGCATTTAGCCCATTTTCAGACCCAGATATCATATTTTCACGATCTTTTCTCAATTTTTTCTATTCATGTTATCTGTATGTCCTCGTCTCATGTTCGTCTCTTGATCCATTAACAGGATCAATTTTAGTATCAATAAAGTTGATATTTTAGACTGATACGTTTATATTATAGAAGGCAGTGCCCCACCCGGGAGTTTCTTTCCTGATATTCTCCCTTGAATATCAACCCGTTTCCAGGTCTCACCCCCTCTCAACTTCCACACCTCTCACACGCACCCACAACCTAATTACTATCTCACCTGTCCCCTCCCTTCCTTTCTCCTGTGCTCTCTGGAATGCTAGATCAGTTTGCAACAAGCTCCCAACTATCCACGACCTCTTTATCTCCCACTTTTTTAACCTTCTCGCCATCACTGAAACCTGACTCTCCTCCTCTGACCCTACCTCCCCTGCTGCCCTCTCTTATGGAGGCCTCTCCTTCACACACTCGGTCAGACCTGATGGCCGCCAGGGTGGAGGAGTGGGCATCCTCCTCTCCCCTAACTGCACATTCCGTGCCATCCCACCTGAGCCCTCCCTCACATTCTCCACCTTTGAGGTACACACTATCCGCCTCTTCTACCCTATTGAAGGGGAGCCCGCATCCAATGATCCGGTCCCTGCCAAGGAGCCCGATGTCCCGGTCCCCGCCAGAGGGTCCGTCTGTTGTGAATCCGTCGGCTGTGCTAGAGGGCCGAGAGGGTCTGCTCGTCTTGCCTGATAACCCAGAGGTGTTGGTCGGGCTTGATAATCCAGAGGTGCCAGTTATGCTTCAGGTGCCTTTGGCATTGGAAGAGGATATCGGGGAGGTTCAGCCTATATATTTTGATGGAAATATCTCCATGCTCAATGCTTTCTTCTGCCAGCCTTGGGAAGGTACAACTATGGAGGAATTGAATGCCAATATGTTGTTGAGGTTTAGAGAGGAGGCACTGACATGGGCACATTTTTTGGTAGAGTCTAAAGACCCAGCATTATACGACTTGGCTGCCTTCGCTGAAGCGATTACTAAGAGGTTTGGTCCGTCTGAAGGACTCGCTTCAGGCCGCTGGTCTAAGTAAGGCTGCCCCTTCTGGTAATAAGAAGAAGAGGAGGAAAAGATGACACTTTAAGCGTCTGGAATCAACCTTCTTCAAGGGGGGCATAATGTTAGGCCTGTCTGCATGTTTCTGTATCTCACCACCAGGGGTCATCAGGCACCTGTTGGACTTGTTACCCTGTCTCTAATCACCAGGCACCTGATTCCCCAATCAGCTCATATTGGACACTTGTGAGCGGCCTATTTATTCCCTCTGATATCAGCACTCAGAGCTGGTCATTGTTTGTCTGTCCTTGATGTTGAAAGGCGTGTTTCCACCCTTTGTCTTGTACCTCAGCCAAGGTCTGAAGCCCTGCCACTCTGCAAAGTTCCTGCCAAAGATCCCTGTACATCTGCCAAGTTCCTGCCAAAAACCCAGTACCTCTGTCAAAGTCCTGCACTCCCGTTACTTCACATTATGTTTTGAACCCCAGTCTGTTATCTGCATTAATTTTTGGTGAGCACTAAAGTCTGTCCCAGTTGTTTCCTGCATTGTTCCTGTGTACTCATATTCTTTCTTAAACATCCTGCATTTTCCTACCATCCGTTTGTTTTGTAGAAGTTTGCTTGGAGCTCCAAGGGTTAACTAACATGTCCCAGTGTCTTCAGTAGCAAGGTAAGTTTTGATATGATGTGTGTCTCATCACAAACCCAACATCATTTTAACATATATTGTTTGCCTAAATAGTGCATGTTACCTGTGCACACCTTGGTGGCTAGGATACAGTATTCCAGCCACATGTTTCCCCAAAATGCTGCTACTGTAACATTTTTGCAAGCACTGGTCTAACTGGTGGCAATGTTGTCCATGGTAATAACATATACTGTATGTTTATTTGTGGTGTGAGGCAACTTAAATGTTGTGTCGGGATCAGTATGAAATCCTGGCAGTCTAGATACAGACCGCCACAATGCCGACAAGGGGGCTATGGATCGCCCCCCCCCCTGCGGGCTTACTGCGCTTGCCACGCAGCGGGCCCGGTGCTTTGCTACACTCAGCACACTATTTTATTCTCCCTCTATGGGTGTCGTGGACCCATAGAGGGAAAAAGTGACAGCATTGCTGCAATCAGGATTCCATTGTCGGTATTTCAACCATCGGGATTCCAACCGCCGGGACTTTGATCACATCCGTTGTGTCCATTATTTCAGAAAACATTTGCCATCCATAGTGAACAATGGGCCATCCCTCGCCATGGTAGAAATATGACCAAATACATACATGTTTGAGAAAGGTGTTGGGGGCGCTGTGGTGCCTGCTGCCGTGCAGGTGTCTTTAGACCATTTACCTGGCGCCGCACCCTCTCACCTTCAGGCCGTGTCCTAGAAAATCCGGCACACAAACACGATGGACTCCTCTCCCGGTATTCAACTCACAGGGTTGAATGTAGAGGGGGTTATGGGTGGCCGTGACCTTAACCGGCTGGGTTAATGGTCATCATCGGCTGGAGCCTCAGCCACCCAGCTTCACCTATTGGCACTCACACGCCTAGGTGTTTAGTTAAGGGACTCACATGTCCATGTGCAGTCCCTAAGCCGGTACTCAAGGGAAGGGAAGGGGAGACAGACAAATGTAAAGGCTACTCACTCCCAGGCTCTTCTCACCTTGACGGGCACTCTCCCGCACCCATAGGGAAACACAACCTCCCTATCCTATAACTTTCCCTAACATGAGGCTAAGTGGCTTATGCTCACTTAACAATATTACATTAACACTTCAGGTATCTAATCCCTCAATTAACTAATATGTAAAACAACAGTACATGTCAAAAACACACAGACAATAACATAAGGTGACCGAGAATACACTCAGTGGGAGTTTACTTATCAATCCTCCCCTTACATAGAACCGGTCCTACTCACGAACAGCTGTTCCCTTTTCCCAACTCAATCCTGGCCCTGGGAAGAGCTGCCACAAAGCCTACTGTTCCCAGCGACAGGACCTTTCAGGGGAGTGAAAATCACCCCCAAAAAACAAGGAGACGTAGGCCTATGTAGGCCTGAAACACTTCACAGGCCTTAAGAGGCCTAAAATAGCTGACAAGCCTGAAGCTATTGCGCAGGCCTAGAGGCCTGAATGGGGGTATAGGCCAGGGGGCATGGTAGGGTGCACGGGCCTAGTGCCTGACTTAGTAGGGGCCACAAGCCTGAAGGGCTCGACCCACCTACAACACGGGGACTGAGGTGCGCACAGGCCGGAAGGGCCTGACTTTACCCACAGACCTAGTGCCCGAACACCCTGTGATCTTGGGGGATGTGGGGTAAGTGGCCCTGGGGCCGCCTACCTGGTGTTGAGAGAGGCTGCAAGGGGGAGCTTCTTTAGCTCTTTTGCATTCCTCTCCTGCTGGCCTCTCCTTGGACTGCTGCCGCCATCTTCTTCTCTTCTGCTGTTGGCCAGCAGCGCCACAGCTTCTACTCTTCCGACAGCAGGCGCCGGGGATCTTCTTTCTGGATCCTGGCGTCTTCTGTCTTCAATGGCCACCGGAGGTGTCATTCCCTTTGTCGCCATCATCTTTTTCCTCCAGCGGAGTCTTTCTTCTTCCGGAGCGCTCCTGCATTCCTCTGGCGGGGGACTTCCTCCTTCACCCTCCCGGCGGTGTCTGCCGTCAGACTCCGGGGGCGTGGCCGAGTACGGTGTGGTGAGCGCAGATTCGTTTGCGGTGGCCATCTCCTATTGGCCACTGATTCAGGAGCCGTGATTGGCTCCCAAATGGTGGGAAATTCAAACTGCTGCGAGCGGCGCTTTGGATTGGCGGCAGACATTACATAAACCAATCATTTATTTTCAAGTTCATTTGCATCAACCAATCAGATGGTCTAATTTCTAAAAAAGTTTGCATAAGGTCTTTTTTGCTCTCCATAACATATAAAAGGTACTGTTTAATCCTATCCTAAATTCAAACCGATAGAACCAGCTAAAGATGGTTGATAAAAAGAACATTATTGACCAATCTTTTTGCTGGTTGAATACTATATTAATTACACCTAAATATAAAAAAGTTTATTTTGGTTTGTGAACGTTTACTCCCCTGTTAATAGAGCAGAAAGAAAGGACTTATTTGAAAGAATTACATTTTTCCTACCTGGTAAAAGCCCCTATAGTCATAGGAGATTTAAACTGTAATCTTATGGTGCCCACACACGTACCGATTTCAGTGCTATGCGATTTTGGCTGTACAATGGTTCTATACAATTTTTCTGCCAGAATTAAGCATGACCCGATGCGATGGTTATTTTGCTGTCTGCGATGCTGTGCAATTTTAGCACATTTTTTCACTTGACTTTTCTGAACTTTATTTTGTTGTAGTTGACATGTTTTAAACCTGCAATAAAGTTGTTGAGAACAATTTGTATGTAGAAAAAAAGTAGTCTGAGGTACTTTATTTATATAAAAAAACAAAAAACCTGACACACTTTGATTCCTGTGCTCACTCATTCTGTTGGTGAATTTGGCTGGTCTCTGATATTTGATATGGATGAATTTCATTATCAGGCGCAAATACTATATGGAGAATGAAAGGGGGGGGGGGGGGAAGGCACTGGCTGGAATGACAGTATAATCTACAGAATTTCAGCTGTACATATGAATGACCAACATTTTTACTGCGGCAACTGAATGATTTGCAGTGTCCGGTTGGTGGTGCTCCCAAAAGATGTTCAGTAATAACACTGAAAAAAAGGGGGGTTGTCACAAGGGTGACTGCAAGGGAACATACATAAGGTTTTTTGGGGCACACTTTGACAAAGATAATTTGAATGATATGGTTTGATGATAGTCTATTAAAATTTAGATTTTTATTAGATATGCGCTAAAAAGAGAAAAAGGTGAGCTGGTCACTTGTTTTAATTGACAAATGAGTAAGTTAGTCACCTGTCGGTGAGAGTCCTGAGCAATATTGCTGGAGCCGGCGCAATGAGAGGATAAGTGTATACACCACCTGTCGACCAAAGTCACTTATGACAATAAAGAATACAATTTAAACATGTGTAAGGTTCGACAGAGTGGTCTATTATGGACGCTTGACACAAAGTACAAATAATATATATGCAAATATAGATATGCGCAGCCTCCGTCTATGAGATAGGTAAAAGGTACAGTGAAATAAATTGAGGTGGAGTACCACTGTGGAAGAAGAGGAGAGGTATAGAATTATAAATTTATAAGCTTGGGTCAGACACTGGGTGCTTCTGCTATTCCGTAGTATTACTACACCGGATATTCCCAGTGGGTCCCCCCCACCAGTACTAAGCCGGCCAATCACTGCTTAGCTGCTGAAATCGGTACGGGATCAGGCGATCCAGTGATGTATGGTAGTAAGTTTACCAAGTGAGAGGGCACCTGTGTTGATACCCAAGGAGATGTAGAATGCTTCTGCTTTCAAAGGTGCCACCAGGACGTCACCCTGTTACCTGCCTGTATTGCAGGGAGATTTGTGGTATGACACAACTGATGAGAGAGCATGGAACTAGATAGACCAATAGGAAGTGGGTAGGTGTCTCCGGCGTGTCTCACCTTCTGCTGTCCACCATCTACTGATAGTATCTAATGGTGGATGAGAGAGGCGAGTAACGTCCACCCCTTCCCTGAGGAATAGATTTATAGACGTAAGTGAGTGAAATAGGAGACAGAGGGGAAAAAGGGAAGGAAAATGAAAATGAGAGTAGTATTAGTAATCTAGACACCGGTTGGTATAGGTACAAAGATTTGACAGTTTCTAGTACAAAAATAATAGATGTATCCTCTTTGCTGATGCAAATGGTTTGTCACCAGTATCAGTATAATTTTACTGGGACTGTAACGATCAGATCAGGTGATCGATCAAATTAACGTATGCCTCCTGTTATGATTATCTGTTCAAGCAATGTATGTCTGATATTGGTGTAATAGTTATGTCTCCTGTGAGTATTGGAATCAGGACATGTCTTGTATGTAAACTGTAGGTGACCCTGGTTTGAGTTTGAGGCCTGTATTCCCTCAGTGTGACATCTGTGGACTCCTCCGGAGTTAGGATGTAAGATAAGATCTGAGCCCCTCATAAACCATGGTCCAGAAGAAGAGGTTAGAGTTTGTCCCCTTCCTTCACATCTCTTATCAGTGGGTCTGCTATGCAAGGAAGGAGGATCAATCACTTTGAAAACAGCAGACTGAAGAAGATACATTGCCAGGGACCTTCCACACTCCTTCAGCATGGAAAGAGTGGAATCCCAAGGGTGGGAGGGAGGAGGGAGTCAGCAAGGTATAACTAAGACCTTCTCCCTATAGTCAGTGTCACTACCTGGGGGTCTAGCAAACAGGCTGTAGGCGACGAGAGATTTCTTGTGGAGAACCCCCCCACGTCAGGATCTGTATTTAAGTGTAAGATAGGTTCTGTCTTTTTTCCCTTTTTATTTTATTTCTGAAATTTGCATTTAATCGTTGTGTGTACTTTTAAAATCATTGTAATGTCTTGTAACCATTTTGTTTAAAGCTCTGTAGTATTTCTAGGAATAAATAATACATATTCCCAGTTCTGGTTCTGTGTTCCTAAGACTCATTAGCCTCAGAAGAGAAAGGCTGGAAAAACGTTACCATTGTTATCTTGTATTGTGTGGTCAGGGGCGAGCCAAGCCGCCCCTTGCGCAGTTTCAGGCGCTAAAATCAGGTTTTGGCTGGTGGCAGTGTACCTCAAGGAAAGGACCCGAGTGTCCTGAGTAAACCCCAGTCACGGCCGGCGCTGCTCAAATTGACGTATCGGAGCAGGCGACCGGTGGGTCCGTGACATTTGGCGGCAAGCGGTGGGGTGGAGAATTCATTTTTCTCATTAAGAACTTAAGTGAGTGTGGGTAGAATTTTGTGAGAAATACCCACATCACCAGAATCAGAACTCAGAGCTTTACTATAGTTTTAAAAGTCACACAGTGGATGCAATTTCTGTTCCCTCCCTTCTCTTGTTTTTCTTTCCTATCATTTTATTTGACAAGTGTGAGACTCAGGATGGCTGATTACCAGCAGATGAGGAGAGATGACCTGGCGGTCGTGTGTATGCAGAGGAATATCCCTTGGTCTGGCCAGAGTAGAAAACGTTTGATTCAGGCACTAGTGGATGCCGATCGGACTCTAGCTGCTGGAGGAAACCAGTCCATGGACAATCCTACCCCAGGGGCTCAGTCAGCACTGGACAGTACAAACGATGCCGCGCCAGGGTTAAACCCTTCTGCTGGACCCAGCAAGTCTACACTGCAGAGCGACCTTCTAGCTGCTATCAGGCAAATGAAGAATGTGAACCCCGTATTCGCTTTGCAGCTGGTGCAGTTCTGCCAAGGCATTGTCGACAGAGAGGCTGCGGAGCGCAAAGCCATTGTTGACAGAGAGGCTGCGGAGCGCAAAGCCGTACGAGAGGCTGAGGCTGCAGAGCGTCAGGCTGAGTGTGAGCACCAGTTGGTGCTGGGGAGGCTCAGAGGCCTGATCGCTGTTGGTGAACCAGTGGAGAATGATACAGAGCATCATGATGGCGAACCTTTACGTGAGACTTTATCTGCCGTGGCTACTGAGTTAGCAGGAGATGGGCTTCGTACTGAACTTTTACTGTCTGCGGAAGTAAATAATGTGTTGGATCATGGTGTGGACTCTGTTATCAATCATGGGGAGCCTAACAAGGGACAGAGGTCCCAAATGACCGCTGACGCGAATTTCACCGGACCGCGTCATGCACAGTTCCCTGTCTTGGAAGCAGACAGAGGAAGCCAAGTGAGTGTCAGCTTGGTTGTGAGTAATGAGCTGGCCCTGGACACTACAACCGATGCTCAGAGAGGTGACATCTCTGCTAGCACCAGGGAGACTGTAGGATGTGTGGCAGTCAGGGAGACTGCAGAGTACCAATCCCCTACAGCACCAGAAGAGCCCAGTGGGTATATTGACCCAGTGGAGGATGATGATATGTTTGCCCTACTGAGCACAGAGGAACTAACGGAAGAATGCCAGCTAAAAGGTATCTCCTGCCACAACCATACTCGTGGGGAGATGATCACGCAGCTCACCCAGGCCAGGGACGATGAGTGCAATGCCTTCAGCCAGTATCGTGCAGCATTTCGTTTCTGGGGTCCATCCGCGTCTCCTTGGGTGCTGCTGAGAGAACTGGGACAATGTTACAAATTTGCGCAGCAGGAGGTCGATGCTTGGAGAAAGCTGGATACCCCATTTTGGGGAGATCAGTGCCGCCGGATAGGTGTGGAGTGGCGTCGCCTAGAACAGCTGTTGTTACCAGCTCTGGAAGCAAAGTTCCAGTTTAAACGGTTGGGAGAAGCAGAAGCTGAGGATGTCAGCAGCTTGCTCTCACCAGGAATGCCCTACCAGGGCAAGGTGCCTCTGCCTACTACAGCAGTCATGGAGCCTGCCCAGGAGACCTCACATCACAAGGCCCAGTTTAAACTGCTGGAAGATGTGAGCAGCATGTTCCCACCCGTTGCTCCAGATTTGTTGCCGGAAGCGGCTGACTGCATAGTGAAAGTATGCAGGGATGAGACTATGTCGGAAATAGGAATGGGACTTTCTGACTGTATGCACACAAGTATGTGTGGGACTACTGATGTGGGACTTTTATTAACTCCACACATATCTGTCAATGTCGCTAACCCTTCTGAACCATATGATGCATCTCAGGTAGTATGTAACCATGCTGAACATTGCAATGTTGTTATTTTGTGTGAAGCCCCTGGGATGATCGGTGATAGTGCCGTACCTTCGGTGGAGGTGAAGGGTGAGTTAGAGACAGGTATAGTGGGTAATCCTTGCCAGTTTGTGGGGTTAAATGAATGCCCTAATCTAGTTGGGAATGAGACACCCTCACTCATCAGTGGTAGGAGTGCTGCTGGTGATGTCATTAAGGTTGCTGTGCCAGACGTTAACCCTGTTCCTCCAGTGATGTCTGGTTGTGACATCGGGCCAGGGGTCACTAACTGCACAAATGGGACAGACCTGAGTTGGTTGCAGGCAGAGCATGTACCTGCCAATAAGTTACTGGTGACAACATGCTCAGATAACGTCATTCCTGCTCAGAGACAATGGGATCCAGATATAGAGGGTTTGCCATGGTGCAATTGTAAGCCAGCAGGATGGGCCCCATGTGTTGTGGAAGATGCACAGGCTAATTTGCAGGTATTGCAGGATGTCTCCCCAGGTTATGATATTGATGTTACTGTTGATAATGTGATGTCTTGCGCTACTGTGGGAAATGTGGTACCAGGTATAATAAGTGACCCGGTGGGTCCTGTGTGCACTGTAGACCTGTCAGATAGGGAGAGAGTGTCCCTTACTGCAGCTTTTCCCCCAAACCCCCCTCCTTCCTGTAGACACACAAACACAGATACAGGAACACAGCAGGGGTTCCC
This sequence comes from Crinia signifera, assembly GCF_055691185.1. Lineage (NCBI taxonomy): Eukaryota > Metazoa > Chordata > Amphibia > Anura > Myobatrachidae > Crinia > Crinia signifera. The sequence continues at coordinate 67,966,082 of NC_139217.1, forward strand.
TCCAGACACTGAGAATCCTCCAGAGAGTGCATTTTTCCAGCATCACTGGATAACGGATGCCTCTCCTGAGAACCTCAGTGGCACCACCCCAGCCACAGAACCTGCGGGTCTGGGATGGAAGGTCAGGCTCAGGAAGGTGTCCTGGACGGCCATGGAAAGCTTGGCTTTCCACGCAGAACTGAGACCCAACCCTGCACAGGCTGCCCCATACCTGGGAAGTGGGAAAGATACCCCTGGGTACAGTGAGAGGGTTGTGTCAGGAATAGAGCCAGTGGCTAGTAGGGAAGCTGCTGTGTGTAACCAGAAGGGTGGGAGGGCCCGCGAAGCACAGGTAAACTCAGCTATATTAACCTCAGAAAAGCTGAGCTGGGATGTTCCCAAGACAGGGGACAAGGACCTGCTGGTATTCCCCCTTGCAGAAACGTGCCCCCCTTCACAATTCACACACACAGACACAGAGGGCGAATCTCCTCACAAAAGGATGAGGTGTGAGGTGTTGAGTGAGTGGACCTTCCCCTTAGTGAAGGGGAGGGGGGGTCAGTCAGCTCAGGAGAGGTGCTGGGAAGACATGTTTAAGTCTGTATATAGTGCTGGGAGAATGCCCCACACCTGTGGTATAGTTAAATGTGCCGAGTTACGATTCCCAGGGGGATGGCCGTTTGGGGTGTGGAGGAATGGTCTGGTACTGATCTCAGTGAGTAAGGCCAAACTGCCAGCTGCAGGGGAGAATCCGTGTCCAGGAGTCCGACGCACAGCTGTGGTGGGCTGTGTCAATATCAGCCGGGATGGACACAGCTCCCACTATATCAGTGTGCTCACAGACTATGGGTTCGAGGACACCTGTGTGCTTTTAGTTTGCCATCTCCTGCGAGAGGGACAGGGACTATGCCCATTGCCCACCCTAGCCACGGCTATGGCGTCAGGTGGTGCCATGACAGACGTCAAGTATAGTGAAGTGTTAGTACAGATCCCGCAGAATCAGTGGCAGTCTGTCTCAGCACAGAGACCACTGCTACCTGTCCAGGTGATGTAGTTAATAGCGCACTGATGAGACGGTGACGTGGGTCACCGCCTCTGTGCGCCATTTTAAAAGGGGGAGGTGTAACGATCAGATCAGGTGATCGATCAAATTAACGTATGCCTCCTGTTATGATTATCTGTTCAAGCAATGTATGTCTGATATTGGTGTAATAGTTATGTCTCCTGTGAGTATTGGAATCAGGACATGTCTTGTATGTAAACTGTAGGTGACCCTGGTTTGAGTTTGAGGCCTGTATTCCCTCAGTGTGACATCTGTGGACTCCTCCGGAGTTAGGATGTAAGATAAGATCTGAGCCCCTCATAAACCATGGTCCAGAAGAAGAGGTTAGAGTTTGTCCCCTTCCTTCACATCTCTTATCAGTGGGTCTGCTATGCAAGGAAGGAGGATCAATCACTTTGAAAACAGCAGACTGAAGAAGATACATTGCCAGGGACCTTCCACACTCCTTCAGCATGGAAAGAGTGGAATCCCAAGGGTGGGAGGGAGGAGGGAGTCTGCAAGGTATAACTAAGACCTTCTCCCTATAGTCAGTGTCACTACCTGGGGGTCTAGCAAACAGGCTGTAGGCGACGAGAGATTTCTTGTGGAGAACCCCCCCACGTCAGGATCTGTATTTAAGTGTAAGATGGTTCTGTCTTTTTTCCCTTTTTATTTTATTTCTGAAATTTGCATTTAATCGTTGTGTGTACTTTTAAAATCATTGTAATGTCTTGTAACCATTTTGTTTAAAGCTCTGTAGTATTTCTAGGAATAAATAATACATATTCCCAGTTCTGGTTCTGTGTTCCTAAGACTCATTAGCCTCAGAAGAGAAAGGCTGGAAAAACGTTACCATTGTTATCTTGTATTGTGTGGTCAGGGGCGAGCCAAGCCGCCCCTTGCGCAGTTTCAGGCGCTAAAATCAGGTTTTGGCTGGTGGCAGTGTACCTCAAGGAAAGGACCCGAGTGTCCTGAGTAAACCCCAGTCACGGCCGGCGCTGCTCAGATTGACGTATCGGAGCAGGCGACCGGTGGGTCCGTGACAGGGACCACTGTGAAAACCTGAGGAATTTAATCCTAAATTGCCTGGTCTGTATGGTTTTTAGGAGGGTTTGGTGGGTGAATTGACATCTGTCATTCCCCTGACCAGGACAAAATAGTGCAGACAGATATTTTGCAGAGAAATATATTGCAGACAGGTATAGACAATATCTATTAAATTGGCTTTTGCCTTGTACTGTTCACAGAACGAACAAATATTCCCCAAGGTATCAGATTGCAGAGAAATACATATTGCAGAGGAATATGGCAATTATGTAATAGATTGACTTTTGCATTGCACTACTCACAATGAGGATAAATTAGTCACGCGGTATCAGAACAGGTATGCTGTGATTTCACAATTGATGTGGCCCGTGTGCTAAGCACAATCGATCAGTTGCGCTAAGCTGGAGAGATTACAGCGTGCATGTGTGTTTTACAATGCAGACTCCCCATGCCGTGTTCCAAGCGCTGGGAGAGAATGGAAGGGTACTTAGCTTGTATTTGCCCTGGAGACTGTAGGGCGAGATGAACCGGGTTCTGGATGCAACGGTGGAAGCGTGAACCACTGGGGGTCCACTGAGGGTCGGCGCCCGTCACCAGATTGGCGGGGATGCCGTGTCGGATGAAGCGCCGGGATCGGCAGTAGCGACGGAGGCTGGGGGTGTGTCAGAGGCGTCGTCCTGACACGTGTTTCGCTGGGCTTCGTCAGAGGACGCTGTGAGGCTACTGCACTGACGCGAGGATTAAATGGGTTGGTCTGACCAATGGCGTCAGTGGGTGGAGCTGGTTACACACGTAATAGTTTGATTAGCCAGGGGATGTGGGTAAGTCTGGCTATGGGCGTCAGGGGGTGGTGCTGGAGATGCAATTGGTAACTGAATAGTCACGTAGTTGACATAGAACACGGGGATAGGTTACTGTTTATGGTGTTACAGGGACACAGGTGCCGTCATACACCTGCAAATAGTGAAGTGACAGTGTGGGCTGAACGGAGAATGACGCCTGGAGTGACTGGCGTGAAGAACAAATAATAGTGCTAATAAACACTGCTGACCTAGAAATGTCTATTAGTAGCTACAAAGTGTAGATGATATGAGCACTTTAGTGGTTAGGATGTATTCTACTATACATCCTTTACTAACATGAATGGAAAAAATATTATTATGAGAGGTGTGTATTGCGGTGTGAGTCACAAGGAGGAGATCACCTGGCCATATAACGTTGTGGCTTGTACTGCCAAAAAAGAGAGAGGAAGAAGGGGGTGTCACCAGAGATATGACACTGGGAGTACACTGGGAGGCTTGTCGTGCAAATACTGACTTGCCAATAATTGATTGGGGAGCAAAGTGTACCTATAAGCATGTGTGGGTTATGTATATTAATGCACTTAGTGCTAAGCCAAAATAAGCTATATGCTGGGGGGGCATCTACCATATATAGGGTGAACTGGGTAATGAGGTGGAATGGGCCTATCATGAAGATAAAGACAAATTACAAAGAAAATTTACAAAGAAAATTTACAAAGAAAAATTACTATTACACTGGAGAGAATGCCTACAATGGGAGGGTTGATGGTGATGATTATCATACTGTTTATGAGATATAGATGATAATAAAATTAAAATAATAATAATGAAGATAATAAGGATGATAAAAAGTTATGTAATATAAGATGAAAACAACAAACATGATAAAAATAATAATAATAATAATAAATATAAGAGAAAATATGGAATGATAATAATAAAAAAATTATTAGTATATAGAGGAAAACTTGGATTAGGAATAAGGGTAATGATGAATATGAAATGACGAACAGTGGATATAAGGGGAAATACATACATTGAATGAAAGGGGAATAGTTGTTGTGATGGGGTTGGTGAAAAAATATATATATATATATATATATATATATATATATATACATGGATATATACATATGAAGGAGAAATGCTTTGAAAAAAATAATTCTTTGAAAAAAATATAAATTAATGGACAAATATTTGAGAATATTATAAAGAATATCTAAGGGCATAATCAGGGTAGGCGGTAATGGGTGTTGTTGGTAGGATTATGCATGCCTAAGAGATGGGCTAAAGTGAAATGAAAGAAGCGAGATTATTTACAGAAATGCACTGTAATTAATGCCTTCATTTAGTCCTGTGGGTGCCAAAGATCCCAGATGAAAGATCCACCAGCTCTCTTTACGTAACAATGCTTGGTTGATGTCACCACCTCTTCTCCCGAGATGGATTTGTTCGAGGCCACAGAATTTTAAATCTTTGGTATTGGTAGAATGTTTTTTGAGAAAATGGCGTGCTATTGAAGTGAGGCTCTTCATTTTCGAATGATCACTGGCTGCATTCCTAACATTGCCCAGATGTTCAAGAATTCGTTGCTTAAGAGGCCTGGAAGTCATTCCAACGTAACGAAGTTGGCATGGGCAGGTGATGCTATATATCACATTCTGGGTTTTACAGTTGTAGTGTAGTGTAGTGTAGTGTTACTAATACTACTCTCATTTTCATTTTCCTTCCCTTTTTCCCCTCTGTCTCCTATTTCACTCACTTACGTCTATAAATCTATTCCTCAGGGAAGGGGTGGACGTTACTCGCCTCTCTCATCCACCATTAGATACTATCAGTATATGGTGGACAGCAGAAGGTGAGACACGCCGGAGACACCTACCCACTTCCTATTGGTCTATCTAGTTCCATGCTCTCTCATCAGTTGTGTCATACCACAAATCTCCCTGCAATACAGGCAGGTAACAGGGTGACGTCCTGGTGGCACCTTTGAAAGCAGAAGCATTCTACATCTCCTTGGGTATCAACACAGGTGCCCTCTCACTTGGTAAACTTACTACCATACATCACTGGATCGCCTGATCCCGTACCGATTTCAGCAGCTAAGCAGTGATTGGCCGGCTTAGTACTGGTGGGGGGGACCCACTGGGAATATCCGGTGTAGTAATACTACGGAATAGCAGAAGCACCCAGTGTCTGACCCAAGCTTATAAATTTATAATTCTATACCTCTCCTCTTCTTCCACAGTGGTACTCCACCTCAATTTATTTCACTGTACCTTTTACCTATCTCATAGACGGAGGCTGCGCATATCTATATTTGCATATATATTATTTGTACTTTGTGTCAAGCGTCCATAATAGACCACTCTGTCGAACCTTACACATGTTTAAATTGTATTCTTTATTGTCATAAGTGACTTTGGTCGACAGGTGGTGTATACACTTATCCTCTCATTGCGCCGGCTCCAGCAATATTGCTCAGGACTCTCACCGACAGGTGACTAACTTACTCATTTGTCAATTAAAACAAGTGACCAGCTCACCTTTTTCTCTTTTTAGCGCATATCTAATAAAAATCTAAATTTTAATAGACTATCATCAAACCATATCATTCAAATTATCTTTGTCAAAGTGTGCCCCAAAAAACCTTATGTATGTTCCCTTGCAGTCACCCTTGTGACAACCCCCCTTTTTTTCAGTGCAAATACTATATGCCCAGGGCATAGCAGTTATGCAGATGGCCCATCATCATCATACAGGCGACAGAAAGGAACGGAGTTGCTGGACCAAAGAATGGCTCCTAAAACGTGAAAGCATGTCCCATACCTCACTCCTTGTGGAATTGCAAGAGAGAAATCCAGAGGACTACCGCAACTATTTGCGTATGAACGAACACACCTTTAAGGAACTCCTCTTAATGGTCACGCCCTTGATTCAGAAAAAAGATACAATCATGCGTAAAGCAATTTCACCTAACGATAGGCTAGTAGCAACTTTACGCTACCTAGCCACAGGGAGATCATTTGAGGACCTGAAATTTTCCACGCGAATATCTGCGCAAGCTTTAGGGCAGATCATTCCCGAGACGTGTGAAGCGATATATTCAGTATTAAAGAGGAAGTGTTTCCAGGTAACATTTTTCTTTCACATTGAAAATGTCAAAATATGCAATACAAGGATATCGGTTTCATTTGCCCCTTGCTTTTCCTATCACAGTGATTGCCATTTGCCAGATCTCACCATTTCAGCATTCCCACACCGAGGGCCGCATTTATCAATAAACTGCGATGACCTCACACTAACATTGCTGCACATTGCATTGAGATGTTCTTTATCACCTAAATGTATCAAGGGAAGTGGCCAGTGGCAGCGTGTGTGTAAAAAGTCGCACTCAGGGATCAGCAGCTTCCTGCAAAGGTGAAGCATTACACTCCCCTGGACACTACCCCCTTTCAACAGCCCAATGAATGTGGGTGCAGCAAATCATGTGCACAGAGGGAGCAGAGAGTACTATGTGCTGATAGCTTCACCTGTGTACGTAGCTTGCTGCTCCTGTCGGGGTCCTGTATGGTGGGAGATCATAGCTGCTGCATAAGGGGACAGGGACCAGCTGCCTCCAGGGTCCTGATAGTCAGGAACACGGATTTAGCTGGTTTCAGGACCCCACTGTAGCGCCATTAACCTCACACCATACAGGACCCCGGAGGCAGGTGGTCCCCGTCCCCCAACACAGCTGCGCTGGCCTTCTGACCCTCCACACACATGTGGGCCTATGCCCATGACAATCTCGAGCCATGACAACCTAATGACTGTCGACCTAGGTGTACTCCAAAATATTACCATATCTCCTTGTGGCTGGGGCAGGATTATCACTGTAGATGATGTAGATCTTTTTCACTGTAGATCTTTTTCGCAATTACATGCAATTCATTTTTCAACTAACATCAATGTCTGGCTCTCTCTGTGTCTCTCTCTCTCTCTCTGTCACTCTCTCTCAGACTCCAAACATATACATTCTTACATACATACATGCCCTCACACACGTATACACTATATATTATCATGTATAACTTTCCTAAAGATATTATAAAGCCACCACTATTAAATTTTTCAACATCTAGTTTCCTAGAAATTCCGACCAATGGATGCAATTGGCACAAGGATTCGACGAAAGATGGCAATTTCCAAACTGTGGCGGAGCCATCGATGGCAAGCATATCAGAATCAGGCCACCAGCAAATAGTGTCTCGTTGTTTTATAGCTACAAAGGCTACTTCAGCACCGTTATGATGGCTATTGCAAATGCAAATTACGAATTCATTTATGTTTCGGTTGGTACAAATGGTAGTTCCTCAGATGGTGGCACTTTTAAGGCAACCAAATTCTACGAAAGGTTGAAAGATAGTACACTACATTTGCCTACTGCAAATGATTGCAAGTTAACTTTGTGTTTGTGGCCGACGAGGCATTTGCCCTTGAGGATCGGCTACTGAAGCCCTATCCACAACGTTCGCTGGATCATGACAGAAGAATTTTCAATTACCGACTGTCAAGAGCACGCCGGGTAATAGAGAATACCTTTGGTATACTTTGTAGCAGATTCAGAGTGTTTCATACTACTATTGATATGACCCCTGCCAAAATTGACAAGGAAGTTCTTGCAGCCTGTTCCCTTCATAATTATTTACGACAAAGTACACCATCTACAATCAGACCATCTACACCATATGTCTCAGATCCAACATGTGAAACTATTGAGAATTGCCCCCTTGACAACTTTCATGTCACAACCTCTGCACATGGATCCACCACATCTGCAAGAAATGTACGAGAGGAGTATTTGCGATATTTCAATGGAATCGGAACTGTTCCATGGCAGGAACTAAGCATTTCCTGAAATGCATATTCCTGATGCCTACATTATTCTGGGGCAAAATGTTCTTTACAATTCGCATTGTTCATCCAATAAAAACCCACCTATCAATTAAAAACACCTTACCATTGTGTAGTTATTTTGAACAATATGGGGGAAATTTACCAAAATGGATTCCCTAAAAATTCGTATTCGTATTTGTATTCGAAGGAAATACGAATGTGTACGAATGATAGTGATCTGGGAAAAGTCGTGTTCCGGAGTGTAAGTTACTACAAAGTCGTATTTTTAAAATTCGTATTTTCCGATGGTGTAGGCATTCGTATGTTTGTTTACGCATGTTTTCGTAGTGTCGTAGATTCGTAGGTGAAATACGAATGTCGTAGAGATTTTTGTCTGAAAAGCCCGTTATTTCACGAATTTGTCGTGAAATGAAATACGAATTTTCGTATATTCAACCACATGGCTCACTACGAAAATGAAACTACAAGCGTGATTGGTGTATCTCTTATACACTGGGGAGGGCTGTCACACCCATATATAAGTCGTGGAGGCGCCAAAACTTGTTGTGGGTGTAGTTTGGAGTGTGTAGGAGAGAGGTGCAGTGGTGAGTTGTTTGGTGATTTTTGGTGAGTTTGTTAAAAGTGATTTCTGAGTGTGTATTGTTCTGAAAGTTGTCTTGTCCTTTTCAAAGTTTGTCCCATTAGTTTTTTTTTTTTTTTTTTGGTCCTATAGTCGATATTTGTGTGTTTGTGTGTGTTTGTTTGAGGGAAGGAGTAGGAGTGTGTTTTGTGTTGTTTGTGTTTAATTTTTTTTGTGTGTTCTACATTTGGCATCATGTCTGAGAGTGGTGACAGTTTCATGGGTGAGGTTGAGGAGGCGGCTGATGTGATGGTGGCTGACGAGGAGCTGGTGGAGGAGGAGGAGGAATATGTGGCTGAGGAAGGTGAGGGTGCGATGATGATGATGAGCCTGTTGACACCCCTGCTGCCTCTAAAAAGGGGAAGAAGAAGGCATCTTCACAGAATACTGGCAAGAAGATGCCAATGTTCACTCCTGCAGAGAGCATTGCCCTTGTGCACAACATTATTAAGCATAAGGACCCCCTATTTTTTAAACCTGTGTCGGCAGCATGGAAGGCCACTATCTGGAAGCAGGTAGTGGAAGCGGTCAATGCACATGGGACCATTGTCCGTGACTTTGCAAACTGCAAAAAGCGGTTTTATGACATTCGCCGCCTTGTGAAAGAGAAAATCACAAAGGAGGATAAGCATCGCCGGCGAATTGGCCCCAATGTCCCATCACCGATTGATTGGAAGAACTATGAGAGGGCAATGGCCACTCTCATTCCGAAGGAAGTGACCAACCCACCTGGTGTGTTTGACACAGATAGCCGACATGTTGGTGAGTAGTGGTCAGTGCAGTAATTTGCTCATAGTTATGATGGCACATAACATTTTGGACCAACAGCCATTGTTTAGTCACCAATGAGGCACACACCCATGACATCAGTGTCATGTAAACATGCAATACACCTCACATGGTTGTTTTTTTTGTGCTGTATTTTTTTTCAAGACATTTGGTCGACACACGCAGTATGTTGACATGTGAAGGTTCAAACTTCTCATGCACACATGTTTTGTGTAGTGGGTTACTGTATAGCGCAGGCTGTTTGCATTATAACACAATTGCACAGGTTAGGTCTGTACAAACACTGCAAAGCACAATACCTCATAGTCATGTTAATGGTCCCTTTGTGTTGAATAAGGTAGTGGTATTTGACTTCACTGTAACCTGACAAAACACTTGTTAGATAATCAAACCAATATGCACTGCAGGGGGACAGATGTCACATGTGCAGCAATAAAATAAATTTACTGTGGTACTTCAAAGTGAGATCTATATTGCTGTGTCAGCATAAATCACACAGTATGAAGGCGGCACCAAATTTATGAAACTGACACCACAAACATTCTTTGCACCAGTAACATCTGCCCCACCAGCAGTGCACATGGTTTACTCCTTGTAATAATTTTTTGGTGTGGTTAAACTGAAGTTGACTAACCACAATAATGCTTCCCCACATGTTTTAATTTTTTCTCTTTAATGTTCAATCGATCACCAGACAAGCATATCCTGTTTATGTTGAATTTGGGAACCGGTTCACATGTGTACACATATTTGTTCATAATGTTTGTTCCTGCATTTTCAGATGCTGCGCTTATGTGTTTTCCTCATTGTGTTATAATTATTTGTTTGTAGATGTGTTAGCAGTAATTGTTGTGCGACCATTCGTTTTTGTATCCCATAGCGACGGCTGTGTGATTTCCCCATAAATTGCAATTAATTAATTAATAATTGCAATTGTGCCAACATTACTGGACTACTCTTGTAATTAAGGTGTGATGTTTATGTTTGGATGTTGGTATTCTCTGTTTTTATTGTGGTTGCTCCTTGTGATGCTAATTCGGATGTGTTGTGGTTCTGTATTTCTCATCACAGCTGCAAGTGAAAAAAAAAAACAACAAACATCGCATTCTGGGTCCCCATTGTCTGGAGCCAAAAAAATATCTAAACAGAAGCAACCGCACACATCCCCTGCGGTTTCAAGTGGCCAACGGGCCAAAAGGATTTTACGACAGTCATCTTCGGCAGAATCTGCTGATGAGACAGGTATGTATTTAAATTTTGGAATTGTTAAATTAGTACACAATCAAAACAACATTCTCTACGCTTATCCAAATGTAACATGCTAAGCAACAAATGGACTGCCAATCAGCTACTACTTGTCTGGCTGTTTATCACTCTCCATTGCGACACTTGTAATGACTACATATATTCTTTCTTTCTTTCTCTCTCACTCTCTCTCTCTCTCTTGCGCTCTGTCTCTCTCTTGCGCTCTCTCTTTCTGTTGCTCTATTGTAAATTATGTTTGTTTTATTCTCCATACAGCAACCTGTGCAGCATCGTATTCGGCCAGCTCCGGGACACAAAGACTCTCAGCGGGCACTCATGCCAAACGTAGGCATTTGGAGACGTCAGATGTGGTGGAGACAGGTGCGTACACCAACATAGACACCCTCAGCTCATTCTATCTCTCTCTCACTCTCTCTCTCTTGCGCTCTCTCTCTCTCTCTATTGTAAATTATGTTTGCTTTATTCTCCATACAGCATCCCGTGCAGCATCCCAGTCGGCCAGCTCCGGGACACAAAGACGCTCAGCGGGCACTGATGCCAAACGTAGGCATTTGGAGACGTCGGATGTGGTGGAGACAGGTGCGTACACCAACATAGATGATGCCATGGCCGCACGGGAAGATGCCCGAACGTTTCTTGCAGGCACAGAAAGAAATTAATGATGCCTTAATTTCACAGCTGCGTGAAGACACAAGGGATTGCCTACAAGGAATGCAAGATTTCCTAATCAGACAACTGGAAATGCAGGCATTTCATATTTCTTTGTTTGAATGAATTCTACCTCCCTTGACCCATCCACACCAAATGCCCCCTCAATAATATGCACACTATGGCCAATCCTCCTTCTACAACCCTACCCAGCCTCAACACTTCCAACCTTACCCTGCTCCATATAGGCATGCATCACAAACCCTCCCTCAATACCCCCAACCTGAATCCATCTATCCTCCACACCCCCCCCCCCAAACCCCCTCCTATCCCCCACCTGAAAGTGTGCATCGTATAGATACTGAACCTACTTCGGAAAGGGCAACAACGCAAGATGGCCCAAGTTTCACAGTGTTACCTTAAATTTTTTTTAAAGTTTACATTTTGTGAGATGTTAAGTTCTGACATTTCAGACATTCAAGTATATATTACATAAGTTAGTATAGTATTTAGACGGAATTACAATGTTTGTTGGTTTTTCTAACATTAAATGTGTAAGGTCTATGACCGATTGTTAGACTTGAAGAATGTGTACGTGTCAATAATTTCAAACAGGGAATGCAGATAAACCACAAATAAACTAGTTTTACTTTTTCAAGAAAAATGCAATAACATTAATAAACAAAACACAAAAAAAACATTACTGTAGCAATGAGTGAAGATTGCCCACTATACCTCATCTGTTCTGCACTTCCTGAATGTTCACCCATGTATATATCCGATACAGGTCCAGGGTACACAGGTGAGTGCTGAATGGTCCACTCTGGCAGAAATTCCTCCCTCTTTAATTCACAAATGTTGTGTAGTATACAACAGGCCGCAACAATATTAGGCATGTTTGCAAGGTCCACATCATTGCGCTTTATCAGACAACGCCATCTTCCTTTTAAGCGCCCAAATGTGTTCTCCACAACCATTCTTGTGGAACTGTGAGTGCTGAATTTGGTTAGGGGTCAATACAACACTGAGTGAACCCCTTCATCAGCCATCTTCTTAAGGGGTAGGCTGCATCATCGATTATGTGAACCAGAATTTCAATTCCGTCCACATATTTAGATTTCTAGGAAAAAGAGAAAAATATTGACAATAACAAACAATATTTGGTATATGCACATCGTCACAGTCCTCCATGAGGGTCAGGCGCGTGGATACATTGGACCCTGGTCTTTCAACATCTCGTCCCCCTGTAGCAGCAGCACCACATTCCAGCCACCCCCCTGTAACAGCAGCATCATTCCCCCATGCAAGCCACATCTCCTCCCCCCCCCCCCCCCCTTCTTGGAGCAGGTGTGATGCCCCCATCCCCCATGGAGGAGGTTGCCGCAGCAGCAAAGTTTGGCGGTGTAAAAGTGTAATACCCTGCTCCTGCGATGTTTTACTGTATGTCTGACATGATGCTTTGTTACACACATGTCTGTTAATTTCTCAGGTAGACAATTCCCAGCAGCCTCTGCAACTGTTGCAGAGGTCAGGAGCTGGTCACATGATCAGGGTCAAAGGATGACAGTTTATAGTGGGCAGCAGTTGGGCAGGGCAGTCTGAGGTGATGATGAGACCAGGGAGAATAGGTGCAGATGTGTAACCACCAATGGAGGCTGTGTGGGGCCACATCCCAGGAAGATGTGATCTGGGGCCCCCAGCGCTGAAAGACATGCAGTGAGAGTGAGGTAGTCTTCCATATCAGCATCCACCTTGAGTAGTACAGAGACTGGCAGAGGCAGAAGGAGCAATATGGACAGCACCATAAGGCCTCCAGCAACTGACAGTGAAAGTAGGCAGGTTATGAGGTAAAACCTGGATATCCTTATAAAGAGAGAAGGCGGGCATAGCTGCAGTCTGTAGATACCCTGCACAGATGTCAGGAAAAAGGTATCACCTGCAAGCCGTAGGTTTTTACACAGTGTCAGACAGCTACATTAAAAACTGAACTGAGCTTTAGTGGAAACAAATATGTACAATATTCTCAAAGCCAGAGTTGCTTCTATAGGAACAGTACAGTCAGTGCCTCATTGAAAATAACATTTAGTGTCTGAAGCAAAGTATGTAATATTGGCCAAAGACAGAAAACAGCTTTGTGCTTGGCATAAAGAATTAAGACAGTTCTCCACAGAGGCACCTTTTATGAACTAATCGCCTCAGCTCTACAATTAGTGAGGATTGTATAAGGGAAGTCACATTAAAGTTTATCCAGGAGCAACTGATTTGTTCAGAGATATTTATTTTAACCTGTAAACAGATTGGCATACAGCTGAATTACTAAGAGTATAACTGACTTTTTTTCCCCACCGGAAGTCTTACAAACGTGCACGCAACGGAAAAACTACAGACTAACTACACTGTCTAGGAAACTTAGGAAATGTTTTATTGGATTCGTACAAACCGTGACTATTTCTATAATCTTATTATTTATTCGCTTAGAGGACCTTTTTAAGAAAACTTGAATGCAAAGATTATTGCAGAAACACCGTACTGTGTTTAGGGACCATTAATTGTTCTACTATGAAAATTTTAGCAGTTTCATAAATGTGGTTACAGTAACTGAAAGCATTTAACGTGTGACTTTGTATCTGTACATATTCTTCTTACTGTGCATAGTGGGTTAACCCTTTTAATTCCGGTTATACTGGCATCAGAGTTAACCAATGAGAAGGTAGATTCATTCTAGTATAACAAAACCTGTGTTGTGTTCGGGCTGTTTCACACAGTACGGTTCCTGCCGCACGGTGAAATCCCGTACGGTCAGGGAGCCGCGCCGCACTCAGAATTTTATAATGGCAGGGATGGCCACAGCCCGGCAGCCGTCCCTTCCAGTGGGGGGATCCGGCTGCAGCCGTGCGGCCGGGCCGTGGCCGTCCCGTGTGAATGGACACAATAGTGTCCATTCACAACTGCTGAGTGCGGCACGGCTCCCTGGCCGTACGGGATTTCACCGTGCGGCAGGAACCGTACTGTGTGAAACAGCCCTTAGAGTACATTTTCTTGCATTGTAACAGTGTTATAATATTTATGTTGTTATCTCTTACTCTTAATATAAATATATTACCCTTCATAAAATAATCTATTGACAAAACAAGTGGTACATTATTGAAATTATACTTATCTAAGAAGTACATTACAAAAGGGGTATTATATGTTGCTAAGAACAACTATTTGTTTACAATGATCGTTGAATCAGGTTTATATAACCTAGGGGACTGCATAGTCTGCTACATTGTTCATTGAACTACACATCCCAGCATGTACTGCAACATTTATGATATTAGGCCCTGCTGGATATGGTAGGGTGGATGGTAGGGCATGAAATACCGCCTGCCTGCACATATCGGCTCCAAAAACAGTGAAAAACCCTAGGTTGACCTTTTCACTGTCGACCTGGTCCCATGTTTACCTAGACCCATGTTGACCTTCCTGCAGGGCCGGCCAGCGGCTGATCTAGAGTGCGGTGCTACCCGGCCCCTGGACACACAGTGGTGGGTTATTTTAAAGGGAGCGCTCACAAAAAAAAACCCTAGTGGGGAATGCTCCATTCAAAAAAAAAAAAAAAACACCACTGAAGGGGTAAACATTGTATGGATTGTACATTTTAACATACCTCTCTTGGAAACAGCCATCCACCTTACAGATCTGAATTTGCAAGGATACGTGCATCATGAGCACGACCAGGCCATCCAATAAATACATTTGTGAAGCTAATATACATATATATATATGTTTTAAATTATGTTTAACAAATACATTTCATCCAATAAAAAAATTAAAAACATACAAATACTTATGATTGACCACAATCAAATGCAAGACAATCAAATGCCATGCCTTTCTGTTGTGGTAATCTGCAGGATTGTCATGAGGAGCAATTATAGGTATGTGGATCCCATCTATTGCGCCAGCACACTGTGAAACGAAGCCACGAATGGTGTCGTCCAAACGTGTGCCTTGTGGAAGACAAATAAATTGATGGTACAGAATGTCCACCAAAGCACGGGTCACTTCATGCACTATGTTGCACACAGTACAAATACCAACTCCAAATAGGCATGAAATTGAGCGGTATTCACCAGGAGTAGCGTACCACCACAAAGCAATGGCAAGCCTCCTGCTTGCCTCTTTTGGTCGACGAAAGTTGGTAAGTTGCCTGCTGAGAGCTGGGGTCAACAGATCCAAAGGGTAAAGGAATGTCTCACGGGACATCCTAAAGTGAGCTTTCCACTGTACATCATGAAAGTTCATGACACTTTGCACCACTCTGACGTTCTCTGGCCCACAATCTTCGCTCAGTCGTCAGATTTAGCGCAAGGATGGTGTTCATAGAAGCAGACAGGAAAGCCCTCCTCCTGCACAAGTATTGTTGCTGTGAAAGTTGATTTTCTTGCCAAAAAATTTGCATATTCCTGTGACTGGCTGACAAATGCTGCAGGCTTCTCATCCTCCTTAAACTGCTGACAATCAAGCTACATAATGTAAGAAGTTTAATTATCCACTCACATGCTGAATCAATCAACAGCACGGCTGAAACAATGACAAAATCGCAGGAAACATGTTCTCTGTCTGCCATTATTGCTGCACTGAACATAGCACTCCCCCCCCCCCCCCCCCCACACCTACTTTTTATGCTCTTAAAACATCATATGTATAGGGCTGAGGGCAAAAAAGGCCATTTCAAATGACATCCACTATTTTGCATGGCTTTCTATGGGTGAAACGAGTTGAATGAGAAAAGTACAAAAACGGTATTGAAACAGTATATACTGGTTACAACATGCAATGTGAAAGGGATTTTAACTGGCTTTTGACCCGTTTTATGAAACGTTTACAAAAACGGGTTGAAAGCAGGTTTGCAATGTGAAAGCAATATTAGTAATGAAGGCAATCATTTTACCACTCTTGATATTTCTGGCAAATATTTTTCAGCCATCTGGTATATGTTTAAGAAAAAATCAACAGGACGCTCTGTCTCTTTTTTTGGAATTCAAAAATGGAAACATTTTAAAGGGACATTTTATTAATACCCCATAAAAAAAGAAGGTTATGACTTCCCAGACATTGATTTTTTCTTGGGTTATACTTTCATGAGGACCTTGTTAAAAATATTGGAAAGGGGTATTATGGCAGCTTTTATTGCAAAATATGTCGCAAGAAGTGTTCTTTTGAAATTGACGTGGTGCAAGTATGATCTAGGAGACCTTTTTCTTTTATTTGTCCACAATGGTATGAAAGAATTGTTTTTCTTGAATAATTTTAAATTTGAAAATGCCATTAAGAAGGATTTACAACAAAAAAGAAAGTTAAAATGAGTCCATTAGGAAAGATGATGTTACAGTATAAGTGGATCTATGAACACAAAAACAGACTATTAAAGTGTGGGAAAACCCACAATCCTATGGAATGACCAACAAAAAGATTTGATATGGCTTAGCTTACATATAGTCTTACCAGTAAGGGAGTGGCTAAAACAAAAAGATTTAGTTAGATCTGAAATATGCCCTCAAGAAAACTGTTATGCGAAAGAAAATATTGCTCACATATTTTGTGAATGTGATATAGCCCAGGGTGTTTGGAAGGGAATAAATATCTTGTGCAAAGAATTAACTGGGATACCAGCCTTTTCTCTAGAACTAATCCTATTTGGATTGGTAGCTTGTGGTAAAATAAAAGAAAGATTGTTTTGGTTAATAATCACATGTGTGAAGGAAATTTGATTGGACACAAGGAATTTATGTATCTTTAAGAAAGAAAATATCAAAGTGAAAGATTGTATTAGAATGGCCTTGGACAAAATATACTTTTGATATATGTGGGACAAAAAAGAAGGGAGATGGAATAGATGATGCTGAAGGGATATGGAAATGTAAAAAATGGAAACAACTGGTCTATTTATAACCTGTCCGTGTTGTACTTTTACATCAAAAACTAAGAAAAAAAATAAAATGACATAAAAGACATAACTTCCTAAATTTCATCGAAGCTAAGTTTCAGTAATTTTCAGGGAAAACCTGTAAAAAGAACATTAATGAATATAATGCTATGGTAAAAAAATAAAATGGAGAAAAAAATTGAAAAAAGAAAAAAATCTTCTTGCTGGTCATATCAAAACTTGAAATACATAAACCAATCAAAATTGCTTATTCCCAAGTACATTTGCATCAACCAATCAGATGGTTTAATTTCTAAAATAATTTGCATAAGGTATTTTTTTTTTTGTGCTCTCCATAAACACATACAGGTTCTGCTTCACCCTAGGCTAAATTAAAACTTATAGAACCAAGCAAATATGGTTGATAACAAGAACATTCTTCACAAATTGCCTTTCTGGTTTAAGACTATTGCATGATGGTCTTATCAAAAGCCGTAACATAGAAAACTGTTGGATAACATTACGTAAACCAATAAGAATTGCTTATTTCCAAGTTCATTTGCATCAGCCACTCAGATGGGCTTGTTTCTAAAATATTTAGCATAAGTTCTTCCCCAGTTACAATGTTATTTTGAAGATACTGTATGTTTAGGGGTAATCAGAGGTTATAACAATTAAAAATATGAAACTAATATTTTCTTCTAATACTGTTACAATGTCACATATACTGTACTCTTCACTTCTATTTAGCTTGAAGGTTAAATATGTTTGTTCAATTGAAGTGCTGTTGTGGCACTACAGATCCCAGGAAGGTGCACTTATGAAGGATGAAGCCTGAGGGGGGGACCCATTTATTGGGGGGGGGGGGTCCCCACTCCCCCAGGTACCCTGTCAAGGGCTGACCAGTCACGGTGCGCATGTGACGGCTGGGGGACCTTATGTAAAAAGTGTCCCCCTGCTGTGGCATGACACTGCTGGCTGTTGGAGCTCGGTGCTGGTTCAAAAATATGGGGGACACCCAGTTGTAAAATCTCCATGATTTTGGAAACAGGATCAGCTCAATGAGTGCGGGGCTGGTTATGCTTGGGAGGGTGGACCTCACGCCATTTTTTTCTCAAAATTAACACCTTTTTTTGGTTTAAACCAGTGGTTCCCAAACTGTGTGCCGTGGCTCCCTGGGGTGCCTCGGGACACTTGCAGGGGTGCCTTGGGTTGGTGGTCCAGGACCAACTCAAATTATTAATGGTTCGTTATTTATGAGCAAAACCAGTGCTGGTGGCTACCAATCATAAAATGTGTACAAACAGAAGCAAATCCTGCCCTTTACCACATAACTGACCCCAAGAATCGCATATAAACCCAATCTAATTAAAAAAAAAATTGGCCTAGGGGTGCCGGTTAAAAAAAAAAATTCTGATACTCTGGGGTGCCGTGATTCAAAATAGATTGGGAACCCCTGGTTTAAACCATGCACAGATCACGCTGTTCTGTGCATAGTCCAGTAAAATTTACCAGTGTGTCACCCCTTACCCCTTTATGGGACAATCCCAACTTCCCTCCAGGAATTTCACCCCTTCGATTCCAGCAGTGGAGATCGGCTGGAGTGAATAAGGTCTGCGACCTTAGATCTGGCAATTCTTGGGCTTCCCTAGATGAAATTAAAAATAAGTTTAATTCTCTATCCCCTCCCCTTTTCGAATTTTTCCAGATACGCCACTTTCTGCTTTCACTCCCACAAGCAGAGGTTAACCGAGAGTTTACCCCTTTTGAAAAACTATGTAATGATAACCCATCAAAGCGGGGCATGATTTCTTCTATTTATTCTATGCTAGTGGAAACCTCCTCTGCCCCTTCCCCCCGCCAAGAGTGGGGATGGGAGACAGACCTGCCCCCCCCGGACGACTCATGCTGGGAGGAGATCAGAGAAAATATTGCAAAAAGTTCCATCTCTACCAGGCTTAAGGAGACCTCCTACAAGCTATATTATAGATGGTATTATTCCCCCGACAGGTTATCTAAGATGTTTCCTTCTTCCTCCCCTGTTTGCTGGCGAGGATGTGGGCAGCGTGGAACCCTGCTCCATATCTGGTGGCACTGCCCCCAGATTACCCCATTCTGGCAAAAAGTTCTGGACATACTAAAGTCCCTATCTGGGATATCATTGCTACTAGACCCGTGGTCGTTCCTACTATCTCGCCCCTTCCCTAACCTAGATCCATCTATGAATAAACTCTTATCCCATGTACTAACAGCAGCTAAATCGGTAATTGCCAAAAACTGGAAGTCTACAGCAGCCCCAACCATCCCCGCTTTAAATAATTATATATGGTTTGTCGCAAGTATGGAAAAGATCACGTACTACTTACATGACCACCCCCGCAAATTTGACTTAATATGGGGACCCTGGCTCCTCGCTAAGGATGACCACACCCCACCCTCACATTCACTCAGCAGTTAACCCCTCTCCTTTTGGAAATCTGTAGCTATGTGTTTACCCCTCAATGCCTTGCATAACAACAATACAAATGTTTACTGCATTAATAATTTCTGTATTCCTTCTCATCGGTAAACGCTCTGCTCAATCTCAACCTCCCCCCCTCCCCCCCCCCCGTTCAACCCCAATGTTTGCTTCTTTTTTTGTTTCTCTCTTATGTTACACATTTGATTGTAAAATATGTGGAGAAATGCATTTGTCTCTTTTATATTGATGCCGTCTGTTTATGTTACTGTTTATTCTACAATGTGCTCTCCTTGAAATAAATAAAGAGTTTAAAAATTATTATTTTTTTACCAGTGTGAACTTGTGGCGTGTACACACGGCACAATCCAGCATGCACTTTTTGGAATATAGACCAAATTTCACTCGGAACGCATGCAGATTGCACAGGTTTTGTACCTTGTGATCCCGATACACGTTTCCAGGACAGTACAAATGAAAACCCAGATAGACAGTGCAACAATGACTATATAGTGCAGATGTGCACTATAGAATCCAAATCGCATGCATGTCAGGTGCATTGCAATGTGATCGCATCGGGATCTAATAGCAAGGTGAATAGACCGTGTGTACACACCATTAGTCTAATTGTTTAGCGGATATTGTGAACGTTTGCCTAAATTCACAACATATTAAATTTATGAAAAGTATAATTTGAAAATGTTAATACATCTGGGTGAGAATTAAAGAGTGCACATTTTTGCCTTGTGAAAAAGTGTACTTTTTACTGCGAAATGTGCAAATTAAATAGCAACTCGCACCCTATTACATGTGCAAATATCACTGCTCCTGTCTGCTGTAAATCGCAGCGGATTACTTGTCATTTAGCTGTTTTCATTTCTTTTTTGCTTAAATATAAGGCCAGCAATCAATTTTCTTCAACTTGTGTTTTTACCAGCCATGTCTGATCGTGAATTCTGGGCTGGGTTCATTGATCTGTACAGACAGAACGAGTGCCTTTGGAGAATCACCAGCAAGGACTTTTATAACAGACAAGTACGAAACCTGGCTTATGAACAAATGGTAGATTATGTCAAGGCCCGAAATAGCGCTGCCACCATTGACACGGTAAAGAGGAAGATCCATAACTACCGTACAGTGTTTCAGAAAGAGCACAAGAAGTACAAGGAGTCGCATCGTTCAGGAGCTGGGGCAGACAATGTCTGCAAGCCCAAGATCTGGTACTATGACCTGCTCCGCTTTACGTTGGATGTAGACCCTGAGGAGCAATCACTGCATTCTCAGATGGAGCCATTGCCGGCGGAACAGATGGGTGAGGTGGTCCAAGGGAGTCCATTAGCGGTAAGTACTTTTCATTTTTCCATTCAAAATTACATTTTCATGGCATGCAAATATTAACTAATTTTTTTCCTCTAGGCTACTTCGTCTGAGGTAGAAGTGGACCGCTTGCCCAGCTGTTCCGCCGACCTGAGGGAGAGTTCTACTGTGGAACTGGAATCGCCTCAGCCTCCTCCAAGCACAAGGAGGAGGGTGGCTCCAAGGAGGCCAGCGCCAGTACCAACAGAGATCAAACGACTTTTAAATGTTGCGGAGGAGCTGCTTAAAAAAAACAGAGGCAGCCGGATGATTTTGACAACTTGGGCAACATTGTGGCCAGCGAGACGCGAAAAATGTCTGTTACCCAACAAGAACATTTTAGGCGCATTCTATTTAGTGTATTGTCGCATGCCGCCAGTAATAAACTGACTGCGCATGATGACTTTACGCTATATACAATGTGCTATCCCCCTACCACGGCAACGAGCGCCGTATTCCCACCGCCACCCCCTTACGTTCATCCGTCGTTGCTTCCTCTGCTTCCCTGTGCTTTTCCGGCAGCCACCAGCCAACCCCAACCCCTCACCCAAACCACCAGCTTGTCGAGTGGACAGTTCTCAGCTATGCTGAATTCAGAAGAAACTCCTGTTTGGGACCCCACTTATCAAAATTATTGATTTTTTTTTCCATTTGCGTCTTTTTTCAAAGAAAATTTAAAAGTTGTTTGAAAACTGTTGGGACCTGTTCGTAGTGCCAGATCTATGGCTTGTGGACATATTTTGGCCAAGAGACTGTTTGCTGCGACAAGCCATGTACTTCTTGTGTTCTTCAAGAAACACTGTTTGGAACATTATGCATCTTCTTGTTTGCCGTAATTGATGTTGGCAGTGCGTTTTTGGGCCGAAGCCTAATCCCCTATTTGGAGGATTTGCCAGGTTTCATACTTGATGTTGCTGAAGTCCTTGTTGTTTCCAGAGGCACTGCGGTCTTTGTATATTTCAATGAACCCAGCCCAGATTTTCTTGCAAGTTAAATTTTAGTAACAAAAAAAAAAATGTTGTGTCTTTTATTTATGAAGTATGATTAGGTGAAGGGACTGTGTGGCCTACTGGATAAAGGGACTGGGTGGGCTCCTGGGAGAAGTTAGTAAGTGGGTTTATGGGTGACGGTACTGGGTGGGTTAATGGTTAAAGGTACTGGGTGGCCAACTGGGTTCCCTATTGCTCACTATTACATTACACCCCTTGTTCAGGTTGTCACACTCCACAATGATATGGAAGGCGGATAAACGCATGGTTACAACAGGTCAAGCTGCAGACCAGATCAATGTGTAATGTGAGAAACAGCACAAGCACCACACATAAGAACCCTAGGGGGAAATTTGGTAAGCCAAATGCTGCCCACACATCAGGCCAACTTTCCTCCGACCATCCAACTAGTTGATGGAATAAAAACCTGGTACTGTATAGGAGCAAATGTAATTTGTAATTAAGTAATTTGTTTCAAACATCGGAAAATGGACAAGAACTGTCACTCAGACAATGTACTGTAGTTGGACCGATTTGTTTTTATAAATCTCACTGAATGTTTTTGTCCATTCTGCTGAGTTCATGAGCAAATTGCTTATTGCCATTTGCACCATACAGTACCAGATTTGCAGTCCAACCAACCATCTAGTTGGATGGTTGGAGGAAAATTGGTGTGATGTGTGGCCAGCATTATACGGCTTAAAAAATGTTATGAATACATACAAATTACTAATTTTACCCCCTTTAACATGCCCACAGATGAGCCTACCCAAGCAGATGAGGGTGTCGGTGGGGCCCTCCTGCGTCTCAGGGCACACCTGCAGCTGGTCCTGGCCGATCTGCAGGACCTAACAGACCTGCTACTTTGAATTTTTTTTTTTTTTTTTATTTTCAAAATTTTGTACATACAATAAATAGTTGTTAACAGTTAGAAATTGTCTGTGTGTTTTTTTTACATTAAACAGTATATGTGTAAATTGTTTAGAATATTTTTAATTAGCAAAAGGTACACACTGTATATAGATGTATGTTATTGTAGTGTGCAGATCCTTGCAATACACAAATGTACTATAATTGTAGAGCAATTAACATTATCCAAACAACAAAATATACACACACACACACACACACACACACACACACACACACTGTGTTTATAACTGTGAAGTTTCCTTAAGTATGTGTTAGTAATAATTAGCACATTGTAGAATATTGCATTTGACGTGCAATTATGATATAATATGCATACATAAAAACTCGATAAAGGTAACAATGAATAAATAGCACTTCACATGATGTAAGGGTTAATGTCTGTAATGAATGTAGTAGTAATGTGTTTAAGTATGTATTAGGATTTAATTGATTCCAATAGTAAACAAACACTTTTTAATGAGGTAACCTAATTGCATAAGTGTGTCATGTGACCGATTTCGGAGTTCAGATAAGAGTGGTGATTTTTGCGACAATACTCCGCATCCGTGTGGACGGCCAGGGTCCCGTCCGTTCTGACGCGGTAAGACCGTGCATACGTTGTAAGACCGTGCCGAATATGTGTGTATCCACCGCACATGCAAGGTTTGGATGTCGTCCGTAAACACGCCCTGTTCTTCTAGTGTGAGTCCGTCCGTAAGCGGAGGTCCGGTGGTCGTTTCTTCGTACGATGTCCGCACAGCGTTGCGCGCGGACCGCTCCGAAAGATTTCGGAAATGTACGCACCAACCAGAATATCCTCCACGGAGAGATTGCACCACCCGGACCGGAAGTAGCGTGCATTCCACCTGCGCTCCATCCAACAAACCGGGAAGCAGTATATGAAATAAACACCCGGGGAAGGATCTATGTTACGATCCGCCTCCAGCGGATCGGTGTAAATGTGCAGTTTTTCATATTCTGTTTGCAGTTTGTATGTTTTCCCTGGATCTGTACTCCGGGTTTTGTGGATCCAGCTTCCTCAGTTTCTTGCATTCCCTGCTGCTTGGGTGTGGCTGCATGCAAGGTGATTTAGTGAGGTTCTCAGCATGCAGTCACTGCCGGTTATAGCTTACTGATAGCTTTGTGTATCCTGCCGTGTATTCCCTCTATGTTTGTGCTCCAGAGTCTTCCCGGTCCCAGCACCTTGTATCCAGCGTCCTGTGTGCCAGCTTTGTTTGTGCCTCAGTCTGCGTGTACCTGGTCCTTGGTCACCTCAGTCCGCAGTACCTGCTTCATCCAGCCTGCAGTGTCCTAGCCTGAACCTGCTGTCAGCATTTGTTGCAGATAAGTCAGGGGTGCACCCTGCTATTTACCCTTGTGCTTTGCAGTATTGTATTCATTATATTCCATCGTTGAGCATTGTTGCCATTTATATTTTGTTATATTCCATCATTGAGCATTGTTGCCATTGCATTTGTATTTATTATATTACACCATTTGGGCATTGTTGCCATCCCTGTAGGGGTCTCAGTCCTGCACGTAGTTAGAGGTCCTTTTGCTGCTGGTCTGCCTCCACAGATACGTTGTCCTGAACATAAAACCTGCCTGTAGCGGAGTGGGGCGGACATACAGTAATTTGCCCTTCAGCCGAGACGGGTACAGGAGAAGACTAGCTCCGCACGTATCTCGTGGACGTCAGGCTGGGGCAACAGAGTCAGGGAGCAGGTCTTCTGACCACCTACAGAAACGTAACATTATAACCGGCCAAACAAAAGATTTCTGGAGCTTTCCTTGTCAGTCCAGTCCAGCCATTGCTAAGGTCCATATGCATGATTCCTGCTCCGCATAATTCAGTCCAGTTTTCTGGTTCCAGTCAGAGAATGGAGGGGGATTCTGTTATAGTGCTGTCAAGCAGACTGAAATCCTATGAGGACACCTCATATTACAAGTCTTCCTGGGGCTGGCCATTAGAGTGGATTCTCTGCAGCAGCAAACTTCTATTAAAGGAGAAGAGTTTTTGGACAAATCAAAGTTTTGCCAATCATGCAAACAAAGAGGTAATGGCACCTTTAAGAATGACTACTCTCCACCTTCTGTGTTTGCCAGGAATCAGAGTCCTGAGCAATCAGTAGTTATGCAGACTGCGCCGGGCAGTTCTCAAAATCACCCTCTGACAAAAGTCAGCTGACTACCGTAGTTGGAGGTGATTTACATTTCTTTAAAGCAGAGAATATAGCAGGGTTAGAATTATTTAATTCTAAGGTGATTCCTACTCCATTATCTCAGGGAAGGTTTAGGAGTATCCTGCGTCCTAAACGTTCTGAGGTAGAACGCCTGAGACGAAAGAAGGACGGTCTCTGTATATACTGCGGATGTGCTACTCACTTAATTAAGGATTGTTCTTTCCGCAGGTCAGGAAGAAGTGATGCTTCTGGTCCTGAGGTACTGTCTGATAAGTCACCTCAGACAGTGCTTCCAAGCACCCCTTCTTCCAAAAAAGGTGTCAAAGGTTCCCAAGTATATAACTGGGGTCCCATGACCCGGAGCCCCAAGATAAATATTGGGAACCAACTGAAGGAGTGTAACTCCTTCAGCGCCAGGGAGATCCCTGATGTTATCTCCCTAGGGGAAGCCTCAAGTCCTGTAGCTGCTAAAACGTCGTTTGAGTTGTCTACCCCAGGAGACTTCTCAGATGCCGGGAGCCCGCCGGTCCAGTCTGATGCCGGGGGCCCGCCGGTCCAGTCTGATGCCGGGGGCCCGCCGGTCCAGTCTGATGCCGGGGGCCCGCCGAGCCAGTCTGATGCCGGGGGCCCGCCGGTCCAGTCTGATGCCGGGGACCCGCCGGTCCAGTCTGATGCCGGGGGCCCGCCGGTCCAGTCTGATGCCGGAGGCCCGCCGAGCCAGTCTGATGCCGGGGGCCAGCCGAGCCAGTCTGATGCCGGGGGTCCGCGGTGTGACTCAGTTTCCGGCAGCCCGCCGGGCGAGTCTGATGTTGGGGGCCCGAAGGCCGCAGCCCCGAGTGGGGGCCCGAAGGCCGGTGTCGCCCCAGAGGGGGTTCAAGCCTGTGTGGCCCCAGAGGGGGTTCAAGCCTGTGTCGCCCCAGAGGGGGTTCAAGCCTGTGTCGCCCCAGAGGGGGTTCAAGCTGGTGTCGCCCCAGAGGGGGTTCAAGCCGGTGTCGCCCCAGATGGGGACTCTGTACGTCCAGTCCCTAAGAGGGATTCTGATTGTCCAGTCTCAGAGCAGGGTTCCAGCCTTGCCGGTAACTTGGAGGGACCATCTGTTGGTCTTTTTAGTGCTGCCCAGCCAGAGACTCACTATTGTGCTGCCCAGTCAGAAGTTCCTCACAGTACTGCCCAGCCAGATACTCACCATAGTGCTGCCTGGCCAGAAAGACCATCAGACTCAGAAGAAGGCCTAAAAGCCAATACCCTCTCGAGTAATTCAAAATACATTATCCCACAGGGGAATTCTGTATCCCTGCAGAAGGATTCCAGTCAAGCTGTCCCTGAGGGGGGCTCCCAAGCTATTGATCAAGATCCTGGCCCAACTATTTTTTTCTGGAGATCCAGAACAATTTGTGAATTTGATGCCCAAGTGTCTTGAATTAGGTCCACTTCTGCCCTCTCCAGAGCAGCAAGTTTTATTCTTGCTCACAGCCTTTAAAGGAGAGGCCTTGGAATGGGCAAGACCGTTCATTAGGGCAAGGAATCCTATTCTTCAAGACTTGGGACTCTTCAATAATGCAGTTGTTAAGAGATTTTGTGGTACTGGGGTGGTCTCCAACATAAGCCAGGGGCTCGAAGATCTGGCTTCTGAGACTTTACAGTCTCCCTCATTTAGTTCCAAACCTAGGGGTTTAACTGTAGATTTTGCCACACTAACTTCTGCCAAAAAATATGTAGACGAGTCTGGTATGCATTATCCTGAATCTGAGGAATACGATAAGAATTCCGCCTATGGCCAATTTGTTCATTCCACTCTCAGATTCCGTCTGTCACAAAGACTAAAGCGTTCGTTGTCCCCTCAGATCTTGAGTCCAACTCGGATTCTGATCTGGTAGCCCATAGCTGCAGTTTGGTAGAAGGTACCATCAGTACTGACAATGTGTGGGGTCTAAAATTTCTTATACCATCAAAATCTAGAAAAAAGAAAAATAGGCGATAACTCGTACCCTATCTTTTTGGGACTATTGTATAGGGTTCTTGTTTGTTTGTCTGGTCGTGTTATGTCCGAAGGCCACCTTTGAGAGGGGGGCACTGTTACAAGCTGCAGCCGCAGCTTGTTCCTGTTTTTGTTTGTTTGTACCCGCTTGCCAGGGTTTTGGAGAATCTGGTATCGGGGTCCCTTGACCCCTCTTCAAGGGGGGGGGGGGGGTACGGTTACGATCCCTACGATCCGCCTCCAGCGATCGGTGTAAATGTGCAGTTTTTCATATTCTGTTTGCAGTTTGTATGTTTTCCCTGGATCTGTACTCCGGGTTTTGTGGATCCAGCTTCCTCAGTTTCTTGCATTCCCTGCTGCTTGGGTGTGGCTGCATGCAAGGTGATTTATTGAGGTTCTAAGCATGCAGTCACTGCCAGTTATAGCTTACTGATAGCTTTGTGTATCCTGCCGTGTATTCCCTCTATGTTTGTGCTCCAGAGTCTTCCCGGTCCCAGCACCTTGTATCCAGCGTCCTGTGTGCCAGCTTTGTTTGTGCCTCAGTCTGCGTGTACCTGGTCCTTGGTCACCTCAGTCCGCAGTACCTGCTTCATCCAGCCTGCAGTGTCCTAGCCTGAACCTGCTGTCAGCATTCATTGCAGATAAGTCAGGGGTGCACCCTGCTATTTACCCTTGTGCTTTGCAGTATTGTATTCATTATATTCCATCGTTGAGCATTGTTGCCATTTATATTTTGTTATATTCCATCATTGAGCATTGTTGCCATTGCATTTGCATTTATTATATTACACCATTTGGGCATTGTTGCCATCCCTGTAGGGGTCTCAGTCCTGCACGTCAGGTTTAGTTAGAGGTCCTTTAGCTGCTGGTCTGCCTCCACAGATACGTTGTCCTGAACATAAAACATGCCTGTAGCGGAGTGGGGCGGACATAATTCGCCCTTCAGCCGAGACGGGTACAGGAGAAGACTAGCTCCGCGCGTATCTCGTGGACGTCAGGCTGGGGCAACAGAGTCAGGGAGCAGGTCTTCTGACCACCTACAGAAACGTAACAATCTATATATGAGCGATTGAACACAGGTAAGTGGGTGGGCGTCAGCCCATATATGGACTTCCGATGTTCATTTATTGTTTTCTTTTTTATAAACTAAGGAGAACCCCACATATAAGATAAAAAATATAAAAACACCAGGTTACCAGAAGGGAACGGAAGGGATTCAATTCCATCTTGGTAATGATAATAGAAAGTCTGTTTTTTTATATGTAATATAGATAATTTGAAGGAAGGGGAGGAGATTTTAGGGATCAATATAAGCTGGTCTTGGAGAGCATGGAGGCACACCTTGAAAAATACCATCAGGTCGAAACACGTTGGTGAGGTGCCTTCCTGACATTTTTTTATATTCTTCCCCAATTCTCCCTACTTTTGAACTGGTGAGCTATCCCGGGTTTCCATCTTTTTACTCCCAGGAAAAAGTAAGGGTTATAAGGAGACTTTTATAGCTTTTTACATTTTATCACCGGATGGAAGGATTTCTTGGAGACTAAAGATACCTTTATGAGAGGATTCGTGGCTGAATAAAAGTAAGCATACATGTAAGCACTGTGGGAGTCTGGTAGGATCAGATGATGCACTTAATCCTCTTAAAGATACCTTGATGTGTATGCCCTCTACTTTACGCATGTAAGCATACATGTGAGTGTAAATTTACATGAAGTGCACGTGGTGACCCTTAGAAGAACCATTGAAGACACCCCGGGTTATAAAAGAAGACTTTTGTGTTACCCAAACCTGATATCAGAATGTTTATTTAAACAAATATACAAGATACAATTTATTTTCAATGTTATGGTCCCGGAGTACGGAGGTGTGATCATATTCATCTATCCAGACCACTTAAAGGGACATGGACTTTCTACACCCCATATAAATGTATGGGAGGGTACATATCTTTATATTAATTTGACCCACTTGAGGGGCGCTCCACTATCTTCTTTTTATTGTGTATTCCTTTGTAAACAGGCCGATAATACCTGGCCATTGTTTATAGAGCTGTACATATTTCTTGCGCCAAAATAGTATATTGTGGTATATATTGTATGTTGTGTTTCTGTTTCCAGCAGACACAAGTCTACAAAGACCTGCTGGTCAGGAGATTGTCATCCGAAGTGGACCGTGACACAGCCCCAGCTCACCTACACCTGTGCCTGCGAGGAAACAGCTGCGATTTCGCACACAACCCGCTGGCTGGGATGCAGGGCAGGCAGGAGGGGGTTTGGACATCTGGTCCGGACTAAAGGACCTGGCAACGATTGCTGACATGTCTACTGTCAGTGCATTGAATGCTGTCACCATTGAAAAAATGGTGGAGGATTACTTTGGCGACAGCATCCAAGTAGACATATCAGACAGTCCTTACCTGTACTGGCAGGATAAAATAGCAGTTTGGAAGCCCCTGTACAAACTGGCTCTATTTTACCTGATTTGTCCCCCCTCCATTGTGTACTCCGAAAGAGTTTTTAGTGCAGCGTGGAACCTGGTCAGTGAGCGGCGAAGGAGGTTGCTTCCGAAAAATGTGGAGATGATGTTTATAAAAACTAATGATCAATTATTCAATGAAGACCATGAATTGCCTTATAATGGGACCTGTGATTGTGGAGTCCAGCGGGGACGAATTGATAATCTGTGAGGATGAGGAAGTACAGACTAAAGGGGGTGAGGAATCAGAGGAGGAGGATGACAAGTGACGATGACATCTTGTCGCTGTACAGCCCGTTTATACAGGGAGATATTCTGAATAGCTTTTTTTTGTGTTAGGGCCCAAACAAACCAATCATTTCAGCCACAGTTTTGTAGGCCCTGTCACTGAAATGTTTGGTTTGTTAAAGTGTGCATGTCCTATGTGCACTCCCAGAATGGGAGTCTGCCACTGCAGCTCTCACCCTGCATTAATCTGGGAGTCTGCCACTGCAGCTCTCACCCTGCATTAATCTGGGAGTCTGCCACTGCAGCTCTCACCCTGCATTATTCTGGGAGTCTGCCACTGCAGCTCTCACCCTGCATCACACAACCAAATGCCATCAGAAAACGGCCTAAGTGACAGGAGAGTTTCTGCCACTGCCTGCAGAATGCTGCGAATCGCCAACTGCTCCTTGGCTGGTGGTAAACAACATGATCAAGCCAGATAGGGGTCTTATTGGGTATTTAACTGAACATGTACGATTATGAAGGAAGCCACCTGTAATTTATACTGGTATACAGCTCAAACCCAGGGGTAAAAGTGGTCCTAAAGAGGTGGGGGAACTCTTTTTCATCTGCCACCTAATTAATTACCCCCCCTCCCCTCCACCCATTAGGCAATGTTTTGAGAGACAACTGGTAATAATCCTAGAGTTTAGCAATCAGATTAAAGTTATTAATAATAACACAATCAAGCCAGATAGGGGTCTTATTAGATATTAAACTCATAAAAACAGTTATACACTTGCAGAACAAGTCAATGCTGCATGAAACGCCCACTGCTCCTCGGCTGCACATCGTAAACATGATCAAGCCAGATAGGCCTAGTTTTTCAAACTGCCATTATGTCTGCCTCTGCAGTGCCACTCCTAGATGAGCCACGTGTTTGTGCCGCACACGGTGCAACCTTTTGCCCTAAAAACAATATTGTTGAGGTGTGAAGTGTTCAGAATAGACTGGAAATGAGTGTAAATGAATAATATTGAGGTCAATAATAGCATAGGAGCAAAAAAAAAAACCAAACCAAACCAAAATTCTGTGATTTTAGCAATTTTTATGCTTTAAAAAAAAAATCAGAACCCAAAACGTTTAGGGGGTGTTTTGGCAAAACCCATTAGAACCCAAAAACCTGAAGGTAATCAGAACCCAAAACGTGAAAAGTGGCCAGTGCACATCCCTAATATGGATATCGGATAGTTTCTGCCAGGAGCTTGTGAATTCAACTGCCATTGTTTAAGTGTAGAGTTACATCCAAGAAGGAGTGGTGTGTTTAGAAGTATATTACAGAAGGAGGGGGTGTGGTTAACTGCTCAGTATATTACAGCAGGAGGGGGTGTGGTTAACTGCTCAGTATATTACAGCAGTGTGGTTCATTGCTCAGGTGTGTAGCTGATTATTCTCTGCAGTATAAAACAGCAGGAGGCAAGTGAATTTACTGAGCTTGTGAAATCATTGATTAAAGTGCCATTGTTTAAGTGTAGAGTTATATCCAAGGAGTGGTGTGTTTAGGGGCTGCAGCCCCTCCAGGTAATATCCGCCACTGTAGTGAAGACAGAAGCAGTCTGTCAGACTTCACTGTGACTGGCAGTGATTTCCTATTGGTAGTCCAACCTGCCAGTCACCAAGGCAGTTCCATTGGGAGGTTTTCCCTCCCTCTGGGACACCTTTCTGCGGGCTGCCGAGCAAATTTCCCTATTGCAGATCTGCAGTACTTACATCGGTACTGCGCACATGCCGGTCCCGATGCCTGTCATTTGTATTACACAGGTGCTGGGACCATAATTCCCTTCTATGGGCTGTTGCCGAAGCTGGCCACATATGTAATACCTTCATATATATATATATGCATCAGAAAGAAGTTATCAAATAAAGGAGTACATACCGAATATAGGGGACCCTCCCTTACTACTGGCCAAATGGATTGGTCCAAGTAGTCTAATCTATGTCAGACTGTTCCATTCTCCCTGCTAATGAGGGAGTATCACATCCCCGGCTGGTGTGAACTTCATGATGGTGTAAATAAAGTTGGGGGGCTCGAGGGAGATAACGGAGCGCCCGCTAACACCAAAGATATAAAGGGGGGAGCGGGAAGCACGAGAAAAAAAGGACGGTTTTGTCTCGAGAGAGGGGAGTGAGATATACGTGCGGCCGGGGAGGGACGGAGCGCAGTGGCTGACAGGAGAAGCAGCGCTTACCGTCAGGAGTCTTTCACCCTCCGCAGCACGGAGGGGACTGTGACGGAAAGGGAGAGCCTGGACAGCTGCCGGAGATCACCTAGGCAGCGCAGCGGGGACACCAGAGTAAGAGCATCATAGTGATTGACGGGGGTGTGGGTGTGAGGAAGGCGGCGCCATGATGGGACGGACCTGATGACACAGGAGCAAGTCACAGGCAGCTGGGATCTGACGGAGGGACGGAGGACAGCCCTGCTACCGTCTATTTGGAAGAGGGGAGTGGTGAGTAACACACCCCCCAGGTCAGCCCACTATACCGCCCATATTACAGATATGCTAACTGACTCTATGGCCGGATGGCTTGCACCTAGTGTGATGAGTGACAGTTAGAAATGTTAACAGCTGCGTATACTACAGCCAGGGATCTACCCCTAAACAGCCCAGCACCCCTAATAGACTGAGTATTGCAGAGAACAGTCTGCTAAAAAACACTACAAAGGAATACCTTTCGTCACTAGTTTCAGTACTCAGGACGTACAAGGTGTATCAGTCAGATTGTCTAGGATCAGAGGGTACCTTACCCCCCACAGCAGCAGACAGAACATACTACTAGTCACGGACACTTGCCACCCACCTTGGGAGTATAATGCTTCAGTAGGTAGCTTCTGCAAGCGGGCTAAACCCGACTAACGTCAGGGGACGCCCCTAATTTTGACACTAGTTACAGCAAAGGAATGATGTAGTTCAAGCGCTCACTGGTATAGCCAGCAAGTCACTACTAAATGGAGGCGGGCTAAACCCGACTAAAAGTCAGGGGACGCCCACAGAATACTCTATCGTCAATGCCGCTCAGTACAGTACAGACAGAAGATTGATCAGACTAGGAATATAAATCATCCTCCCACTCGTACAAGGATTCAGGGTACCCAGCTAAAAGAGTATGTGCACAGTGAAAGTTTGCGGAACTAAATAAAAAAGGGGACTTACATGGACCGCGTTGGGGTAGTTGAATTAACAGTGTAGCGGATTAACTCCGCCGAGTAGTAGTAGTGTTAGGGATATTATATTAGTAAGGGTTTATGATAGAATTGTTCTAAAGTTATACTTACCGACCTAATGAGTAGGTTTGAGATACCGAAGGCCCTGTAGAAAGAAGGGAATATTATTAAGGTAGTCATATGAGCACCCTATTACACCATTATTTGTTGATATAAAACATGAGTATACCTGGTTAGAGTATAAGTTAGCGGAATTATATACTCCAAGTTGTTCTTGATGATAACAAATAAAGTAGGATTGTATAATCGTTGTATTTATATAAGACATTCCAGAAATCGGACGGAAGTGATTACAAGCTACGTTCCAGTATAATAAAATTAACTGTGTTGGTTGTCTACACCGTTGCTTCCGCTATTTATTCTGTGTTTATTTACTCTCATAAATTGTAGTAGGATTATTGCTGTGTGATAGAAATTGTTGGTTAAAGGATCATACCTCTTAACGGGCGATTCCCCAAGCTCGCCCATCTACAGATACCCATATATATATATAGGTACCCAATAAACAACCTCAAGGCTTAAAGTCAGGAACGAAGACAGCGTTACATTATGGAGGCACTGCTGAGATCCAAAGCCACCGACAGGGAAAGTTTAAGTAGACAAGATGTACAGGAGTGGATTCATAAACATGGGCTCGAGATGGACTGTAGTTTTGGGATTGAAGGAAATTTTAGCAGCATTTCCGATGAGGATATTATGAAGGAAGTGGATAGATTATATGGCATACAGCGACCCAAGTTAATTGATAAAAGGATCCGTGATGGGGGAGAAGAAGCGTGGGCAGTGCTAATCACCAACTTGAGTAAACTAGACCCCAACTTGATTCCAGCCCAAATTGCACTTTCCCATTCGCCAACCCAAAGGTGGAAAATCATCTGGCCGGAAATGCCTCTGGAGCCGCTGAGAGAAGGCCACAGAGAACGTCAAGGGATCAGCGCTGGTGATGGGATCAATGACAGAGATCCACTCCCCAGAAATACTACCAGACCAGATACAAATAGTGAGCAAGTGGCAGAACCGGCTGTAGATACTGTAATGGATCGGGTGGTTAGCCAATTTGAGCGATGGCATTACGAAGGTGGTTACAGACGTTTGCGCATTTTTTCTGGTATACTCCCAGTACCCACTGGGGAAGAGAGTTACAAGGCCTGGAAAGAAGCTGCCTCTCAGCATTCGGAGGAATGGAGATGTCCGGAACATGTAAAGAAACAGCGGATTGTTGAAAGTCTTCGAGGACCGGCCATGGGCATCATTCAAGCCACAAGGAGAAGCAATAGTATGGCCACTCTAAAAGACTACTTTGATGCATTAGATTACTCGTTTGGAACATTGGAAGATGTGGGAGACATATTGTCCCGATTAAATCATACTTACCAGGAACCCAGCGAGACGTTGACTACATATATTTATCGCATTGACAAAATTCTTTATAAGTTAATGGAAAAAGGGGGAGTGTTAGGAGCAGAGATAGATGAAAAACGAATGAAATACGTGCTGAGAGGAGCATTGACCACAAATCCTGTGGCACAGCGGCTGCGGTGCAGTATGTCCAAGGTGCCAGCTCCGACTCTTAGCGAACTGATCAAAGAGGTGAAACTGGAAGAAGTCCAAATTGAGAATCGAGACAAAAGTTTAAAAAGAGTCAAAGTTATTCTGCCGGCCCCTGAAGTACCACTTCCAGCTGATAAGTTATACAAGCTAATGGAAGAGCAGACTAAGAAGTTGGATCAGCTTATTGCCATACAATCTCCTAGCCTCCGTGAAATGCCCAGAGGACCCTCTGCAAGTCGGGGGAGAGGGTATACTCGACGATCTGACGATAGAGGGAACTATACTTGTTATAGTTGTGGTCAACTGGGCCATCGCAGCTTTGAATGCCCTCACCGAGGGGGATACACCAGAAGAGTAAATCATCCTGACTCTAGGGAGTCGGCCCAGCCGGGAAACTCCCAAGGGACGCCGATTAACACCCCGCATCGACTCCCAACTCATCGATGTAAATTCAATGGGGAGCACCCAGTGGTCTAGGTTGATGCACCATGGAATAGTTGGAGACGCCCCAATGGTCCCTGCGTTAATAAATGGACAGTATTGCAAGGTGCTTTTGGACAGTGGATCACAAGTTTCGATAATCTTTGAGAGCTGGTATCGGCAACATCTGGCGAACTTACCTTTGAACCCCATTGATGGACTGGTGATCTGGGGACTAAGTCATCAAAAGTACCCCTATTTGGGATATGTTACAACCCACCTGCAGTTCCTGGACCATACGACAGATTCTTCTTCACGTTCACCTCCGTTGCCCTTTCTAGCCCTGGTATGTCCGGATTCCCCTTCGGGGCAAGAAGTCGTTTCTGTCATTATGGGGACTAATTCAAATTTATTCAAAACCTTGTCTGAATGGTGCCAGAAGCAAGATCAAATGATTTCACAGTATTCTGAACGAGAGACTAAGTCGCTAAATTCCTTGGTGTCCTCGACGAATATGGCACCCCACAGAAAGGATAAGGGTGAACCTCCCTCCTTTGACACCCGGATTATTGAATGTTTTAAAGGCAGTGATATCTCCAATGACGAACGAGAAAAACTAATCCGGGACATGAAACAAATTAAAGAAGTATATTCATTAAGTGATTGGGATCTAGGAACAGCCACGGGGGTGGAACACCGAATTAGAATGACGGACGACATGCCGTTTCGAGAGAGGTCACGACGATTGGCCCCAGCTGATTTTGACGATGTGCGCCTTCATTTAAAATTCTTGCTCGAGAATCAAGTCATAGCTGAATCCCAAAGTCCCTATGCATCACCCATCGTAGTAGCACGGAAAAAGAATGGCGATATAAGACTATGCATCGATTATCGAACTCTCAATAGTAGAACGATTGAAGATCAGTACACCGTACCTAAAGTGGAAGAAGCTTTGGACTGTCTTCAAGGGAGTCAATGGTTCTCAGTACTGGACTTACGATCCGGATATTATCAAATCCCGATGCATCCAGATGATTGTGCTAAGACTGCATTTATTTGTCCGATCGGGTTCTTTGAATTTCTCAAAATGCCACAGGGTATCAAAGGGGCACCTGCGACTTTTCAGCGAACGATGGAGAAAGTAGTTGGGGACATGTGTTACCGAGAAGTCTTAGTATACCTTGACGATGTCATAGTGTTCGGAAAGACCTTAGAAGAACATAACATTAGGTTAATGAAAGTACTGGACCGATTGCATGATAAAGGATTGAAGCTGTCCATTGATAAATGTCGGCTGTGTCAGAACACCGTAAAATACTTGGGTCATGTCGTCAGTCGGGATGGAGTATCTACTGACCCAGATAAAATATCTGCTGTGAAAGATTGGCCGAAACCCCTGAAACTGAAAGACTTACGGTCATTTTTGGGGTTCAGTGGTTACTACAGACGATTTGTACCGCAATATTCTCAAGTCGCTCGCCCCCTGACTGAACTTACCAAAGGGTATCCCCCTGTGGGAACCCCTCGATCTACTCTTGGGATGTATTATAAACCTCAAGAGGAATTTGGGCCACGTTGGACGGATGAGTGTGACGAGGCTTTTCAACAACTAAAGCATCATCTGACCCACTCTCCTGTGTTGGCCTATGCCAACCCAGTTTTACCATATGAAGTACATATCGATGCATCCATGGAGGGTATAGGAGGGGTTCTTTATCAATGGCAAGAGAAGACTCTCCGCCCTATTGCCTATATTAGTAGAAGCCTGTCTAAGAGTGAAAAGAACTACGCAGTCCATAAATTGGAATTTCTGGCTCTCAAGTGGGCAGTAGTGGATAAGTTCCATGATTATCTATACGGAGTGAGTTTCACAGTCCATACGGACAACAATCCCCTAACGTATATAAATTCTACTGCTAAACTGGATGCTACTGGGCACCGATGGCTGGCAGCTCTATCCAACTACAACTTTACCTTGAAATATAAGCCCGGGATCAATAATACTGATGCCGATGCCTTATCTCGCATACCTCATGCCAGCACTAGTAGCGAAAATGATGATTGGATAGAGGTACCCGCCCCGGATCTACAAGGGTTGTGTCGTCAAGTGACTGCCATGCATCATCAAATGCCAGAAAGGGTTAGTTCACTGGGGGCTTCTGGAAAGTCATTACCGTTGATGTATTGTTGGATTAAAAATGAAGAAATGAGAAATTTACCTAAATGGTCCAAGGAACAGTTACGTAAAGCACAGGATGATGACCTTGAGATAGGAAGTATGCTGCAGCAATTTCACCATCCGGCTAAGGCTGTACTACCCGATTCAGTGACTCTAAAGTATAAGATATTATGTCGACAACGAAAGAATTTGGTGGTGAAACAGGGACTGTTGTATCGGAGGACAAAAACTCCAAATGGTGTACCGAAAGAGCAGTTAGTCCTCCCGGCTGATCTCAGACCTGTAGTGTTGAGGGCTCTTCATGATCAACATGGACACCTGGGATATGATAAAACCCAACATATAATAGCTGAAAGAGTGTATTGGCCATTGATGAATAGGGACATTGAAGAGTATTGTCGTAAGTGCCGAAATTGCATTCTCCGGAAGACCTTACCACAGCATGCTGCAAATCTGGTGAGCCTCCAATTCAGGACCTATGGACT
The DNA here is from genome assembly GCF_055691185.1 of Crinia signifera. NCBI lineage: Eukaryota > Metazoa > Chordata > Amphibia > Anura > Myobatrachidae > Crinia > Crinia signifera. The sequence continues at coordinate 68,003,570 of NC_139217.1, forward strand.
TAGTATGCATAGATTTCCTTTCGTTCGAGAGTCCTAATGGGAGAGATACTAACATTCTGGTTGTGACAGACCATTTTACTAGATATGCCCAAGCCTTCGTGACAACAGATCAGAGGTCCATTACGGTGGCAAAAACCCTTTGGGAGAAATTCTTTGTGCATTATGGCTTACCCGCTCGCATTCACTCCGATAGGGGACCGGATTTCGAGAGTCATCTCATCAAAGAGCTATGCAAAATTTGTGGCATAAGAAAATCCCGCACCACTCCCTATCATCCACAAGGAGACCCGCAGCCGGAGCGGTTCAACCACACTCTCCTAAACATGTTGGGAACCTTGGATCAGCAACAGAAAATCCACTGGAACAAATACATCTGTCACTTAGTACATGCATACAACTGTACCCGAAATGACGCAAACGGTTTTTCTCCATATTTACTAATGTTTGGTAGAGAAGCAAGGCTCCCCATTGATATTAGTTTGGGCACCTCTCCTACGACTGTGAAAGCCCCGTCGCATTCAAAGTATGTTGCCAATTTGAGAAAGGAACTCAACTATGCTTATACGTTGGCCCAAGACTCCGCCCGGAAACAAAGTGACAAAAATAAAGCACTGTATAATCAAAAAGTACGGGAACAAGTATTGCTACCCGGAGATCATGTCCTGCTTAAGAGACTGGGTTGCCCTCGCAAGAAAAAACTTGAGAATAGATGGAAAGACGTCCCTTATGTAGTGTTAACACAGTTGCACGGTATCCTGGTATACCAGATTGTCCCTGAGGGTGAGAAAGGACCTCTACTGACATACCATCGGCAACATTTATTACCCATTACGCAAGACATTATATTTCATCCCAGGGATAATTCAGCGAGTGGTGAATTGGCCATAAATCAGGCCCCCATTACCTGTAAGAAAAAGAAAGTCAACTCGTCGGAGGGTCCAGACAGAAAAGAGGCCAAAGAAGAGGAGCCTGATACAGAAATGGGGTATTTTTACAGAGAAGGAAGTACCGAACCAACGGTCCAGGGGGGATGGGACGTTGTTAGGAGTGGTTACTTTAACCTACCTCCTGAGGTGGACTCTAACCTACCTCTGGATAGGGAGTTGGACTTTAACCAATCTTCCTTTATCCCTTCTTCCTCAATTTGGTGGCCCCCCTTAGAGCTCCGTGAGTGTTAACCCTGTATATGCTGATCAGAAAAGAAGACCATCATGTATGCAAGGTACAACACTGATTTATTGTTTACACATACAGCATATTTATACAGTATAGCATGCATGGGCTCGACAAGAGATGATTGGATGATACAGGGGTGTAGCAAGGAGGAGTTCCAGTTACTGTCTAGGGGATATATGTTATTATTATACAAGGACATGGGAGAACAGACAGTTTTTGTAGAAAACATGTGAAATACATCTTACAGGAAATAACCTTGAGCAACGCAGCCTTGAGCAGCAGCAGACTGTCACAAAGCAGAATAGAAACATGTAATTTTCCACTCACTATAAGGCATTTGAGACAAGATGGAGAACAGCATACAAAATGGTGCATAAATCCTTTCAGACGTCAACCCGGTAACCGCTACCGAAACGCCCTTGGGAATACACGGAGATCCAGAAATTGTTGTTCAAAATGTGTTCCCGGAAGATAGTTGGGGGAGTGAAAATTCTTATAATGAGTATACAAGTGAACCTCCGTTCCCCCCTAGAGAGCGTAGACCGCCCAGAATATTAACTTATGATCAATTAGGGTGTCCTACCTTGATAGATAGAGTGATACAACCGAGTATTGTATATTCATGGCCATATTTTGGAGGTGGTTATGTAAACTGTTGTTATATTCCAAATTTGTGAATGTCATAATATGTATGATTCATGCTGCTTTTGACTGTCATTGGAGATCAAGTGGCTAGTTATGTGGGAACTCACCAACTTGATCGCCAGGGGGAGAATGTAATACCTTCATATATATATATATGCATCAGAAAGAAGTTATCAAATAAAGGAGTACATACCGAATATAGGGGACCCTCCCTTACTACTGGCCAAATGGATTGGTCCAAGTAGTCTAATCTATGTCAGACTGTTCCATTCTCCCTGCTAATGAGGGAGTATCACATCCCCGGCTGGTATGAACTTCATGATGGTGTAAATAAAGTTGGGGGGCTCGAGGGAGATAACGGAGCGCCCGCTAACACCAAAGATATAAAGGGGGGAGCGGGAAGCACGAGAAAAAAAGGACGGTTTTGTCTCGAGAGAGAGGGGAGTGAGATATACGTGCGGCCGGGGAGGGACGGAGCGCAGTGGCTGACAGGAGAAGCAGCGCTTACCGTCAGGAGTCTTTCACCCTCCGCAGCACGGAGGGGACTGTGACGGAAAGGGAGAGCCTGGACAGCTGCCGGAGATCACCTAGGCAGCGCAGCGGGGACACCAGAGTAAGAGCATCATAGTGATTGACGGGGGTGTGGGTGTGAGGAAGGCGGCGCCATGATGGGACGGACCTGATGACGCAGGAGCAAGTCACAGGCAGCTGGGATCTGACGGAGGGACGGAGGACAGCCCTGCCACCGTCTATTTGGAAGAGGGGAGTGGTGAGTAACACACCCCCCAGGTCAGCCCACTATACCGCCCATATTACAGATATGCTAACTGACTCTATGGCCGGACGGCTTGCACCTAGTGTGATGAGTGACAGTTAGAAATGTTAACAGCTGCGTATACTACAGCCAGGGATCTACCCCTAAACAGCCCAGCACCCCTAATAGACTGAGTATTGCAGAGAACAGTCTGCTAAAAAACACTACAAAGGAATACCTTTCGTCACTAGTTTCAGTACTCAGGACGTACAAGGTGTATCAGTCAGATTGTCTAGGATCAGAGGGTACCTTACCCCCAACAGCAGCAGACAGAACATACTACTAGTCACGGACACTTGCCACCCACCTTGGGAGTATAATGCTTCAGTAGGTAGCTTCTGCAAGCGGGCTAAACCCGACTAACGTCAGGGGACGCCCCTAATTTTGACACTAGTTACAGCAAAGGAATGATGTAGTTCAAGCGCTCACTGGTATAGCCAGCAAGTCACTACTAAATGGAGGCGGGCTAAACCCGACTAAAAGTCAGGGGACGCCCACAGAATACTCTATCGTCAATGCCGCTCAGTACAGTACAGACAGAAGATTGATCAGACTAGGAATATAAATCATCCTCCCACTCGTACAAGGATTCAGGGTACCCAGCTAAAAGAGTCTGTGCACAGTGAAAGTTTGCGGAACTAAATAAAAAAGGGGACTTACATGGACCGCGTTGGGGTAGTTGAATTAACAGTGTAGCGGATTAACTCCGCCGAGTAGTAGTAGTGTTAAGGATATTATATTAGTAAGGGTTTATGATAGAATTGTTCTAAAGTTATACTTACCGACCTAATGAGTAGGTTTGAGATACCGAAGGCCCTGTAGAAAGAAGGGAATATTATTAAGGTAGTCATATGAGCACCCTATTACACCATTATTTGTTGATATAAAACATGAGTATACCTGGTTAGAGTATAAGTTAGCGGAATTATATACTCCAAGTTGTTCTTGATGATAACAAATAAAGTAGGATTGTATAATCGTTGTATTTATATAAGACATTCCAGAAATCGGACGGAAGTGATTACAAGCTACGTTCCAGTATAATAAAAATAACTGTGTTGGATGTCTACACCGTTGCTTCCGCTATTTATTCTGTGTTTATTTACTCTCATAAATTGTAGTAGGATTATTGCTGTGTGATAGAAATTGTTGGTTAAAGGATCATACCTCTTAAAGGGCGATTCCCCAAGCTCGCCCATCTACAGATACCCATATATATATATAGGTACCCAATAAACAACCTCAAGGCTTGGGGTGGAGGCACTTAAGTGTAACATCTTAAAGTCAGGAACGAAGACAGCGTTACACATGTGCAGTACAGATGTTTGTCTTTTTCCAGTGCCTGTCATCATAGAGGCGCCGAGGACAGGGAGGAGAGTCAGCGGTGGCTGGGGTGGTCGCAACAGGGGGAAGGGGTGCCTGCATCGCAGCCAGATGCAGACCCCCTCCCCCAAGAAGGTACGAGCCACCACTGAGTATATTACAGCAGGATGTGTGGTTAACTACTCAGGTATGTAGCGGATTAGTCTCTACAGTATAAAACAGCAGGAGGTAAGTGAATTTACTGAGCTTATGAATTTGTTAGAAGCACAGGCACCTGATCTGTTAAAGGGTCCACACTGCACAATGGCAATCTTCACATAAAGACTGACACACAATCTGGCACAAGAGAGCGTGGCCGGACACTGTGAGGAGGGTCAGACCAACTACAGGACAGATAGGTATCTTTTCATTTGATTACAGTTAAATACTGTATTGTAATATTGTACTGGTATTTTAAACTAATTGGTGTGATTTAGTAGCAGTGTCTCCACCAGTGTGCATCTTGTAAAATGTATTCGCCGATGGACATTGCTTTCAAAGGCAAGTATGTCTGTACCAGATGCAAGCAGGTGATTTCTCTGGAAGCCAAGGTCAAGGATCTAGAGCATCACATTGCAACACTGAGGGAGATATCTAACCTTGAGCAGAGTTTGCAGCTTACTGTCGCTGCATAAGAGGAACAGGGGGCCCATGGGGGTCAGAGGTGAGAGGATTGGAAGCAGGGCAACAGTTAGGTGGTCTAGGAGGATTAGAAGATAGAGGAAGCAACAGGCAAGCTCTGAACTACCAAACTGCCCGAATGGGCGGATAAACTGTGGTTTGGAGTGAGGAGCTGGGGGAACTGGCAGGGAAGGATTCCTCTAGCAACCAGAGAAATACCCCCTCTGACAGGGAGGGTAATTCAGAGAGGAAGGAAGCAAGGCAGATAGTGGGGGTAGGGGATTAAATTATTAGGAAATTATCAGGGCAATCTGTTATCGTAGGCGTACGGTCTGTTGTCTCCTGTGTCCTCAGGTACATCAAATCGCGGACCAGGTGGACAGATTATTGGTAGAGGCTGAGGAAGACCCAGCGGTCTTGGTGCATATTGCCACCAATGACAAAGTCAGTGGTAAATGGGATGTCCTCAAAAAAAAAACTTTATGGATCTAGGCAATGAATTTAAGGTGAGGAAATCTAAGGTAATAATCTCAGAAATATTGCCTGTGCCACGAGCTAGCCCAGGGAGACAGAGGGAGATTAGGGAGGTTAACATGTGGCTCAAAGTCTGACAGCTTCATTGTGGAGGACTATAAAGGACAAATTCGATATATGCACACAGCGATTTAACCCGTGTGCACCTAAGAGAGCACCACACGATTGGATAGGTAATTAGTATAAAATGTATTATTTAATTTGCATAGGCAATATCAATTTCACAAATAAAATAGTACACATACATTAAAATTAAATGCAGATAAAAACATACAAATTCATACACTCCCTCTGGTTTAAAATTTGTGTTATAACCTGGAGTCCGGAACAGAGATCCTGAGATGGTAGTCGGTACTGGAGTTCCCAACTTTGCAGTTAGTACAAGTGGATGTACCTCCAACTTATAGTTTCATTTGGCCTGCCCGCCTTGAAAGAACCTTTGTGGTAGAAGAACTTTCTTAATAGAAGTATAGCAACCTGGGATCTTGTGAAGAAATAAATCTCTCCGGCCACGGCGGGGATCTGCGCCCACAGACAGCTCCAGCTACACCCACTCAGCGGTCGCCACCTGTTGATGAACCGCTGATGATGGAATCAGCAGGGAACGAGACACCTGCTGCAAGCAGTCAGCACTGATGGTCTGTGCAGACACCCCAGAGACATCCAAAGCTGCTGGCGGTAAGTAGATCTGCAAGACAGGGTTGTTCGTCCCAGGTGGCAGGTGCAGGTGATGAACGTAAACACGCTAAAGACAGTTCTGGCTGTTAGTGATGTATAAACCAGCAATGCGGAATTAGCCAGGCACAAAGGGTTCTTCTAATGACCGAAGAGATAAAAAAAAGCAAAAGGGAACAATGTATACAAAAGGTGTATGAGAGACACACAGCCAAATAAACATATTGTCCATGATACTGATTTATAGTTTCAGGAATCTTCTGCAACTTTAACAGGTAACATGACAAGGGCAAAGGAAAAACTAGATCTGAAATGCCTTTATCTGAATGCTAGAGTTTAACTGGTGAAATGGGTGAACTAGAGACCGTAGTTTTGGAGGGTTTTCATGTCATAGGTATTACTGAAACTTGGCGAGCCCCTGCGGCATTGAATAGGGAGACAGGGAGGGCTGGCAGCGAATGCTGCAGCCCTCCTGAACCCTAAACAGGATTTGCTGCACATGGAGAGCAAAAACAATGAAGGGTGGTGTTTCGGAACAAATACAGATCCAAAACACTGCCGGAGATACAGATCCAAAACACTGCCAGAGATACAGATCCAAAACACTGCCGTAGATACAGATCCAAAACACGTTTCACAAAATACTACAATACTAAAAGTGGCCAGTGCACATCCCTAATTAAAATACACTGATAGTGTTTGTTTATATATTTCTTATTTTTCCTTAAGGTTGGCTTTATTAGTTGAAGAATGGAAAGCTATTGCTGAAGAATTTGAAATACAGTGGGACTAGTGGGAATAGTGAATCCCTTTATTGCAACTTTAAGGTTTTTTTCAGAATTGTCATGATGGGCATTGTTATTGCCAAATTCAAGTTCCTATATGTTGGCATTTGCAAAAATTCCAGATGGTGGCTCTTTAAAGAATACCATTTTTATGAAAAAATGGTTTCACAGCAGTTGCATTTACTAGCTGCTAAAGATTGCAAATGTGGGCTTAAGTACGTCTTTGTGGCTGATGAGGTATTTGCGCTACATGAACACATAATGAAGTATTATCCACAAAAAGGGGCTTGACAAGAGAGAGGAAGATATTTAATTACATACTTTCTAGGTCTAGGCACATTGTTGAGAATGCATTTGGAATTCTAAGCAATAGATTTAGAGTTTTCCACACTGATATAAACCACAGTGTTGACCAGATTGATTGGGTGGTATTAGCATGCTATGATTTGCACAATTTTCCTAGGAGAAAGAGCACGCATAGACCAGCTTTGCAACCAGGCCCTGACCCAAACAAAGAGGGTGGCCATTGGATTACCATAAAAGGACCATGTGCTTTCCAAATGAACAGCCAACAGTGAAAATGCTTCCAAAACAAAAATAGTAATTTCTAGTTTATTTGAGCATGGGAAATATACAAATATGGCATTTAAAATGCTGAGTTAGCTCTATGTTCTGAGATATAACCATTTTTCATTAAATGCTAGAGAATATGAGGGATTTTTGAAAAATACTAGGGATTTTTTTAAATTAAATAAATCATAGGTTGGCAATCCTTAGTACAGGTATCCTGAGTTATTGTCAGCCATATTTTGTTACTCAATATACATGTTACTCATATATGTCACTCAAAATTCATTTTCTGGTTTCTCATCTGGACTTCTTTCCTCCGAATTGTGGTGCAGTAAGTGATGAGCATGGTGAGAGATTCCACCAAGATATTTCAACTATGAAACGAAGATATCAGGGTAAATGGGAAGTTTCCATGCTTGCAGACTACTGTGACGGTGAGAAGAGATGCTACAGGACAAGAGTACAGACGACAAGAAAAACAAAGGCGCACTCATAAACAGGTCATCATACGAAATAGCAAGGCTTGTTATCTTATATCTGCTAATTTACCTTACACAGATTGAATTAAAACAATTGCTACTTCTGTTGTGTACAGATATATTAATATAATATTACTACAGAAGTGCATGCATTAATATAATATTACTACAGGTTTTTACTACAGAAGTACATGTATCACAACACAAATTCTAAGGTCATATTCGGTTTTCCTGGCCGAAATTTAGTAAAAAAAAATGACTATTTTTGTAAAAAAGTTGTTTTTTTTTGTAGTATTATCAGACCTATTTTAACGGGGATGGTGCAGTGGCCTGGCGAGGCGGGGAGTCGGTCTCCTGGGCAATAGCTCCTGAGAGAGCTTAGGTTTTATTTGATCTTTTACTAGTTTTACTGTAGTGACCAGGCAGACCTATAAGAGGGTCTGCCTGCGCCGAGGAACCTGGAGGGGTCTGGTCGTCACCGCTTGCGGTGCACCTTCAGTACCCTATCCACCGGAGCTTGTTTCGGGGACCCGCCGCAGCTGCGTGCGGCTGGTGTTACGGGTCCGCCGGCTCACCACCCCGCACTCCAGGACAACGTGAGTTTTTAAAAAGCCGGGGCTCGCAGCTAGGCTGCCAGAGGGAGCACTCGCAGAGCTGGCTACTGCCAGTCTCTGCGTCCTGCCATTTTATATTTAAAACACCACCATTACAGATGCACGGCGGAGGGGGGGCGGCGCGTGGCTTCTCTCCCCCTGTTCCCACCCAGGCCCTGCTGGTTCTGTGTGGAGTTGGTGTGCAGTACCTCTTGTGTGTCTGCGTGTGTGGCGCTTCTATTGTAACACTATGGCAGGAAAGGCTGCAGCTTCAAATGCTGCACTTAAATTGTATGTTTGCAAACAGTGCAGAGATCAATACACCCAACACAAGGGTGTTTCCCCCTGTGTGCCAAATGCTATGGGGAAATACAGGCCCCTGTTCACCCACAATCACCTGCCCCCCCTACCCCGGCTGGGGCGGGGACCCCTTGCAGACTGTCCTGGTGGATTTGGCAGCGCCTTGCAGTGACAGAGAAGCACTTCAGGTGCAAGTCTCTAATTTAGCAGCAGCTGAGCCTGCATGGGCTCATACAGTCTATTAATGATTTAGTTTAGTCTGTTACAGGGCCTTCTGCCTCTTCACAAGCTTCTGCTGTGAAGAGACCCATTTCCTCTGTGCTTCTCACAGATCCTGACTTAGGTGACCCCGATCTAGAAGAGGGGGAATTTGTCTCTCCTTTGCAACAGGCTATGCAAGAGGATGATTCTGCTGAGGAAGTTTCTCAAGGGGTTGATGGCTTGATAAGAGCGGTTAAAGCCACCTTGAATATAGCAGAGAATATTGTCCCGGAGCGAGTCTCCATTTTTGGGATAGTCCGACAACCTTTGGTGTTTCGTGACTCTGAAGAGTTGGATAGGCCGTTGTTGGCGGCCTGGAAATCTCCAGATAGGAAGTTTCAACTATCTAATAGGTTGAAGACACTTTATCCTTTTGCACCTGAGTCAAGGAGTAAATGGGAGAACACTCCTCCCCCAGATTTTGCGGTGTCACGCCTATCAAAACGTACCACGCTTCCAGTACCGGGGGCGGTTTCTCTTAAGGAAGCTCCAGACAGGAGACTGAAGTCTACTCTTAAGTGCATTTACAGCACAGCAGAGGTCCTCTTACGACCGGCCTTAGCCTCTTCATGGGTGGCTAAGGCTATGGAAAAGTGGGCGAAAGAATTGTCCCTAGGTCTTCAACAGAACACTCTTAGAGAGGAATTAGTGCCCTTAGCGGAATGCCTTAAGGAAGCGGCATCCTATATGTGTGAGGCAGCTGACGACATTTCTGAACTGGGGGCAAGAACCTCTGCTTACGCGGTCTAGGCCAGGCGCACGGTATGGTTGCGTTCCTGGCAGGCTGAAGCTAAGATCAAGAAGGCAGTGGAAGGCATTCCTTATACTGGGAACTTGCTGTTTGGCGCTGAATTAGATAAACTTATCTCCCAGGTCACGGGGGGTAAGTCCATCTTTTTATCATCTTCCGCCCCTGTCCCAAAGAGACAGTTTCCAGGTCCATTCCAGGTCCCTCCTTTAGAGGGTCCTTTTCCTATAGGGGAAGATCTAGAGGAGCTTTCTCCTCCTCCTGGTCGCAGAGGCAGTAGAGCCGCCGCAGCAGCTCAACCCATTGCCAGAAAGAAGGACGCCAAGCCCACTGAAAAGGAGGTGGCATGACAGTCTTTCTGCTCCCTTGGGGGACCCCAAAGTGGGTGCACGTCTTCTGAGTTTCTCAGAAGAGTGGGCACTCGAGTGCAAGGATTCTTGGGTTCTGCAAATCATCAGAAGGGGTTACCAACTGGAGTTTTCTCATTCTCCTCCAGAAAGGTTTTTTACAATAGGACTTCCCACAAAACAAGAGTCCAGCGCAGTTCTGTGCGTGGCCATTCAAAAACTCTTGGAGGCGGGGGTCATTCTACCAGTTCCGGTGGAACAGAGAGGCCAGGGGTATTACTCCAGCCTTTTTGTTGTACCGAAGCCAGATGGAACAGTCAGGCCCATTTTGAATTTTAAGTACCTAAACGAGTATGTGGTATACAACAAATTCAAGATGGAGTCCATTCGGACAGTGATTACAGGCTTAGAAACAAATGAGTTTCTCCTGTCTTTGGACATAAAATACGCCTACCTGCATGTTCCTATTTGGGAGTCCCACCAAAGGTTTCTCCGGTTTGCGGTAAGACACCAACATTTCAATTCAGGGCCCTTCCCTTTGGCCTGTCAGCGCCAAGAGTTTTTACCAAAATCATGGCCTGCATGGTGTCTGCCCTCCGCCTCCAAGGGGTCGTTATAGTACCCTATTTGGACGACTTGCTCCTGAAGGCCCCATCCAGAGAAAAGTTGCAGCAGGATGCTCTCTTGACCTGCCAGTTCCTCCTGAAGATGGGGTGGATTATCAACTTTCCGAAATCTCAGCTCCTCCCTTCGCAAAGACTGGTCTTCCTTGGACCGGTCTTTGACACAAGGCTGGAAAGGATTTTCTTGCCTCTGGACAAAGTCGTGACCTTGCAAGGGGTTGTGAGACAGGTTCTTCAACCTCCAAGGGTCTCAGCCCACCTGTGCACTCGTCTTCTTGGACTCATGGTTGCTGCTTTTGAGGCGGTTCATTTTGGGTGTTTCCATACACGCTCTTTTCAGTGGTGTCTACTCGGGCAGTGGTCGGGGTCACACCACACCATTCACAAGAAGATTGTCCTATCCAGGGAGGCTCGCCAGTCCCTTCAGTGGTGGCTGTGCACACAAAACCTTCTTCAGGGGATGAGTTTCAGAGTGTGTACATGGACTATTTTAACAACAGACGCCAGCCTGGTCAGGTATTCCAAGGCTTGTGGTCCCCACAGGAAACGCATCTCCCAATCAACATTCTAGAGTTGAGGGCTATTCAGCTTTGCTCTACTGCAAGCACACAACTTTTTAGTAGGAAAAGCTGTGCGTGTCCAATCGGACAATGCCACAGCCATTTCCTACATCAGTCACCAAGGGGGCACCAGAAGCCGATCGGCGATGAGGGAAGTCCGGCCTATCCTGGAATGGGCAGAGGCTCATTCAGAATTTTTTTTCTGCCATATTTATTCCAGAGGTGGACAACTGGGAGGCCAACTTCCTAAGTCGACCGGACTTCCACCACGGGGAATGGGCTCTCCATCCGGAGGTCTTCCAGTTACTGGTTCACAGATGGGGAAGCCTCAAATAGACTTGACGGCATCCAGGTTGAACAACCAGGTACCTCTTTATTGCTTCAGGTCCAGCCGCGGTAGCGGTGGATGCCCTCTCTATTCGGTGGGACTTTTCACTGGCCTACCTGTTCCCATCGTTCCCTCTCATTCCGAAGGTTCTAAAGAAGGTAAAAAGGGTCAGGTTCTGTGATCCTGATCGCTCCGGATTGGCCGAGGAGAGCCTGGTTTTCAGGTCTCCACATTCTCTTTGCGGCTCCTCCCTTTCGACTTCCACTCCGTCCAGATCTCCTACTACAAGGTCCGTTCGCTTACCCCAACTTGCCTAGGCTGCGTTTGATGGCCTGGCTATTGAGGCTGACCTCCTCAAGCGCAGGGGGATCCCACCTGCGGTGATCCCTACTATGATGAGTGCTCGAAAAATTGTCACATCAAAACATTATCACCGCATCTGGCGGGACTATGTCAAGTGGTGTGAATCAAAGAAATGTCTAAAGGAGGTTTTCAGTCTCCCCCGTTTGTTGGATTTTCTGCAGGTAGGCCATGCAGCTGGTCTCCGAATGGGATCTCTTAAAGTGCAAGTTTCTGCTCTTTCAGTCTTCCTCCACAGAAGGCTTGCATTGATCACAGAGGTTCAGACGTTCCTGAAGGGGTTTTTGCACTTTCAGCCTTAGTTTGTTCCTCCGGCAGAACTTTGGGACCTGTTATTGGTGCTGCGTTTTCTTCAGTCTGATGTGTTTGAACCTCTGCAGTCTGTAGAACTGAAGTTCCTAACTTGGAAGACTATCATGCTTTTGGCCCTGGCCACTGCACGCAGGGTCTCAGAACTCGGAGCTCTGTCCTGTCGGGCCCCCGTTCTGGTTTTTCATGCAGATAGGGCTGAGTTAAGGACGAATAAGGAAGGATTTTCTTCCAAAGGTGGTTACCAAGACTAATGTCAATCAGCCCATTGTGGTGCCGGCTTTCACAGAAGGGTCCAGTTCTTTGGATGTGGTTCGGGCATTAAGGATTTATGTATCAAAGACTGAGTCAATTCGGAAATCAGACTGCCTGTTTGTGTTGTACGGAGCCGAGAAAAGAGGTTGACCAGCGTCAAAACAGTCGTTGGCGCGTTGGCTCTGTTTCACTATTCGTGAGGTATATGTTCATGCTCAAAAGCGTCCCCCTTCGGGGATTTCGGCTCATTCCACTAGATCAGTTAGCACCTCTTGGGCAATTTCTAGAGGTATCTCTATGTCTCATGTTTGTAGAGCAGCCAGCCACTGTAAAACTTTAGAAGTGCCGACTCCTCAGTACACCAGCTCTATTCCCAATAGTCTACCAGACTGCAGTGTCCCCTGCTGACTCAGAGAAAGAGAATTATTGGTAAGTACCAAATTCCTCTTTTTTGTGCACTCTTGTCCAAAAAACATGTTCAAGTGGTCAAGGACAATTCCATCTTGCACTTATTTTCTTTGCATTACGTGCTCTTTGGAGTATTTTTTTTAGTTTTTAATGCCATCCTGTCTGCTCCTGCAGTGACACTCCTAGATGGGGCACATGTTTGTCCACACTGACATAAACCATTGTGTTGACCAGATTGATTGGGTGGTATTAGCATGCTATGATTTGCACAATCCAAAAAACATGTTTTGTTTAAAAAAAATAAAGTAATTGCCAAAAATTTAAGTCTGATAATATTACGTATACGCTCATAAACTGTACAATGAGTCCCATGTTATGCCCAGGGCTGTTGGATGTGCATATTAGGCTTCACACAGACATCATACTCTTGTGTATGGGATCTATATGTTAATGGTATTTTATCAGTAATCTTGCAGAGCTAAAATAATAGTGGGTACAAGAGAGCCCTCACTTAATTAATTGGGGTCCTATGCTACAATTTCAGTGTCACATTATATAATATGGTGGTTGAAGGTAGGCAGCAATTGGGACAGTTCTGGAATCAGATGGTAGCTTGGGCAAGTATGGAAGCAATGTCTTTCATAGTTTGTTGCAGCATACTCAGTAAAACCTCTACACCATTAAATATACTTTAATGAGATATAATTACTACGAAGACATTCTATGTTCATGCGCATTTGAAAATCTACAGACAGACGGTCCAGTCTGATGTTGATGATAAGGATCTGTTAACTTACATATTAATGCTGTTTTCCATTTATAAAATAAAGTAGCTGACAGAAATCTTGCGGCTGCTTAACCACCAGGTTTCCTGAGGGCTTGGAAACAATAATCACAATATACTCCCCAAATGGTGGTATAGCGCCTATATTTCAAATACATTAGACCATAAGTCCCATAAAAGTTCATGAAATAAATGCGGATAGATTTTGTTCTTTTCCTCAACGGCATTGTAAACAATTGGTCCAATACTGGACCAATTCTTACAAATAGGTATCAAAATAATGTCCTGAATTGGTGTCAGCGGATGAAATCTCGTATTAGGACTCCTATCTCCTGCAGGGAAAGACACTAGAATGTAATTATTTATTATTTATTAACAGTTTATTATATAGCGCACACATATTCCACAGCGCTTTACAGAGATACTGTAATATTTGAACATTCACATCAGTCCCTGCCCCAGTGGAGCTTACAATCGATATTCCCTAAAACATGTACATGCACACAGACATTCTAGGGTTAATTTTGTTGGAAGCCAGTTGACCTACTAGTATATTTTCTCAGACTGAGGAAGCCGCCGAGCGTGTTATTAGGCGGAGAAACGCGTTTTTCGAGTGAGCCCCATAATACCTGATCCTGCAATATATCTACAAAGTACCAGCGCTATATGTGGATTACAAATACAAGCAATTGGGTGCCTGGAAGCAGGAGTAAGTCTCCTATTTGGAAAAGCCTATCCGGATATCTATCTGGTAATTAGAGAGACTGATTTTGCTATATATCCCACAAGCGTCTGACCTAATGAAAAAGGTCCATATTCAAGTGCAGGACTGGTAACTATTAATGCCTCATAGCCTCATTGACTGTGAATTGCAAATTTAGCCTCAAAGCAAAAATCATATGCAATACTGCAGTGTTTATATGTTTATATGTTATTCGTTGTATGTCTAGTCTGTATATGTTAATATTGTGCACAATTCTATAATGAAATATATCTCTCTGATATTTTAAATAAATATTTTTCATCATTTTTTTACCAAATATCACTGTGTCATAATTACTGAGCAGAACTGCGCTTCTTAAAAGCAACATACACTTAGGTGTCGGTTGCTTATCCCTAGTATATTTTTGGAGTGTGGGAGGAAACCGCAGTACCCGGAAGAAACCCACGCTGGTACGGGGAGAATATACATACTCCGCACAGTTAGGGCCATGGTAGGATTCAAACCCGTGCTGTGAGGCAGTAATGCTAACCATTGCACCATCCATACTGCCCCTATATATACACATGAGGATACAGCTCCTGTTAAAATCACATCCGCTATGCAACGCCAAACTCCCGTCGGTGCCAGGCAGGGGGAAAGCCGCTCAGTGTGTATGCACTGAGCGGCTATCCCTGCAGGGATGATAGTCATTATGGAGAGAGGTAGCGGCAGCCGGAGCTAACATGTGGGCAGCAAGCAAGGAACACGGGCGGCCGTGGAGAGTGGGGGGCATTGTGGGACGTCCAGCGTCGCTCAGAAAAGGGTTCAGGCCTGTTTTGATTTTTCACGTTTTATTCTTATTTTGTCTTTTTGCATGTAGCCTTTGGAAATTGCAATATAAATACTACAAACATTCTGTCTGAAGCTCTAACGGGAATTAAAAGATTTGACAGCAGGGATGAAGCAAGAATACTGTCTGCAAATACTGACTCTCTGGCGTTTGATGTTGATACTTCCACCGAAGTTTTCTCCGACTTAATGAAATTGAGGAGGAGAAACCCTCCACGGGTTAACATTATCACAATATTATAAAGAAAAGTTGATACCGCAGGGTTTTCGGATCCGCAATCAACCTACAATAGGGAAAACGAATATACATTTTTGCAAGCAGTGGTGTCAAATTTTTAATGAGTGTTCCCTTCAATTGATTTTATTGGTGATTGAACAGGTTAATTCCGATATAGTTATTATAACAGGAAATTGTTGCTTGTAAAAGTACAGGTATTGATTTATTGAAAAATGACCCCTCAGGAGATATGACAGTTAAACTGAGTTATTGGCTTTTAAAAAAAAAAGCAAATATAAAGTGGTTAAAGATGATTATCATGAAATGAGGGTTTATGGATGGGTTCAGGGCAGTGAGTCTAAAACTAACTGGAGGGATAACTTCAGGACACGTAGGAGACATAATGTTCGCAATGACAAAGGGTTTTCAGACATAAGGACTCACACTTCTGCCAGTGACTGACCAATCTACTTAATGGGTTTTTCCCAAAGGCAGTGTCACTCACTCCAAACACAAGGTTCAACCAGAAGGAGATCTTGCAGGAGGGGTGGAGCAAGGAGGAACAGGAAAAATATATCAGGGGAGCAAAGGCAGAGGGAAGTAGTAGTGTTCAATCTTTCCAATGATATTCCCCCGGTGACTAATTGGATGTCCTAGGAAAGGGACTTTCCTTTGTCAGGACATTCAAACAACGTCCCTTTGACTTTCAAGTCCATTTTCATCGACTATTGAAATTGAAGGATTTTTTGCCAAAAATCCGCAGCCAGATAGACAATTCAGCTTGTTTAAACCCAAAATAACTTTTGAGCCTCCTTGTACCAACCCTGCCATAGAGATTTTCATTAACTTTGTTAAAAGAGATACTCTGGACTTCATAAGTAACCAAAAAAAATCCTATAGAAACTTGACTAGAGGACAAAATTTGGCTCTCAAAAACCTTGAGATCAACAGTGGAAATCACTATCCGTCCCGCTGATAAGGGGGGCGAGGTAGTGATTCTTAACAGATGTGACTATGTTACTGAAGTATAGAGGCAACTTGCCAACATTACCTGTTATAAAAGTCTGACCTATGACCCGACTTATGGGTATAAAAAATGAGATAGACTCCATGATCAAATTGGGTCTAGGGAATAATTGGCTCGATGAGCCGACAGCGTTTTTTCTAACAGACACATCAACGCATTCCCATTTTATATGTATCTTGCCCAAGAATCATAAGACCTTGATAAACCCTCCAGGACGCCTGATTGTGTCATCGTGTTTTTCATTATGTCAACCCATTTCGCAATATATAGATTTCTGGCTTAAGCCAGTAGTCCAAAACATGACTTACTATTTGCGTGATACCACTGATTTTATCCAAAAATTGAAAAGACTTGGCCCTTTACCTGACAATGCACTATTGATGACACTAGATGTATCTAGTTTATATACTAATATTGTGCATACAGACGGATAAGATGCGGTTAGGGGTCTAATTTCCTCCAGTCCACACTGTAAGGGTCCAAATGTTAATTTTTTGTTATTACTTATGGAGATTGTTTTGGCTAAGAATTACTTTTTGTTTGGATTTTTTTTACCATTACAGGGTACAGCGATGGGGTCGAATATGGCCCCAGCATATGCTAATTTATTCATGCATATGTATGAAAACCAACACATCATGTCGCATAGTTTATTTTCTCCATTCATCCTTTTTTACGTTCGATATATAGACAACCTTTTTATGGTGCGGACTGGCGGACCTGGGCTCCTGACTGATTCTGTGGATTTTTTGAACGCTTTACGGACTACTATTCGAGTTACTATGTCCTTTAGTGAGACCTACTGTACATAAGTTTTTTGGACATAGGTGTGACCATCTCTAATGGTACACTTAGGACTCAAATTTTTAGAAAAGCAGCAGACACCCACCTCCTTTAAAACGTGGGTTACCACTATCCCAATTATTGAGAGTAAGGCGTGTCACCTCAGATGATGTAGTTATCTATAGCTTTACAAGAAATGGGCAGTAGGTTTGAAGCAAGTGGGTACCCGGTACATTTAAATACAAGAAGCTACTTAACACTATAAAGAACTTAGTCAGGAACAAGCTTTGATACCTACCACTGGGAATAACCAACTTGATAGACTCACATTTGCGAGCACCTACTCTATAGCACCTAACAAAATATGCGATGTTGCCCTACAGCACTGGCATATACTCCAGGCAGATAGCATTATGGGGCAATTTTGCCAAAATAAACCGATATTTTGTTATAAAAAGAGTAACAATATCTAAATCTGACTTGGTTCCTGCAAAAAAAATTGGGTACTTGTTTCCTAGCACGGCGCACACTAAGCAATTTGCTTAGTGGGCTATTCTGCGTAGTGAAATCGCATTGCATGGGCCATTTTAGGGCTATGCGATTTTCCGATGAAATTTATTCACTGCTCTCTCAGCCCCGGGCCATCGCATCGCATCTGCCGCATGCGATCGCTTGTCATTTTATAGGGTGTTTGATGGCATGACATTAGGTATACAATCATATGATTGTATGTCCCAAAAAATAGGTTTAACATACTCCCTCACTATCCACGCCAACCCGAAGCGTGGCGAGCGCAGCGAGGGGTGACTGAACACGTCCTATGACTTTTTCATTACCCCACTACCCACTTCGCCGTGGAGTTGATTTTATATAGTGTCTGACCTGGCCCTACCTATTTTGGTTTATTCTGCAATAAATGTGTGGTTTTACACTATGGAGCGCTCCTCTGTCTTTGTATTTTAACAGATATATATATACAGTATATATATATATATGTAATTCCTGTAATGTATATATACAGTATATCTGCTTTCTCTGTAGCTCACAGAACCTTTGAATAAAAGGTTTGAGGTCCCTCATGAGCACGTGGAGATTTACGGGAACAGCAGAACCAAACTCAAAGTACACTGTGGAGCTTGTACAGAATCCCTTTGGCATTAAGGTTGTGAGGAAGATGCTGGATGTCCTGTTATTATTTATAAAATAAAAGTTAAGCCCTTATGAAGACGAAATGGGCCTGATTCTGATCTGGACACAACGGACATCGCATCTGCCAAAATCAATAGGCACTTCACCATGATATGATTTTCCCAGAGTTAATCTGCCTCTTCCACAGCGGGGCCAGTGCTGACATCACAGACCCTCCCTGATGACGTCTGGGCGCACCTGTGTTTTCCCTGACATGTCCGGTTACCACCCACAGACTTCCTGTCAGTCACTTTGCAAGGAGGTTGCGAATAGATCATACAATAATTTGGGCTTGCACGATGCAATCGGTACACATGCAATGATGTTCGATTATCGACCATATTGCGACTTCGCACATCAGCAACCAGCTCGGAATAACCCTCTGCCATCGGCCCACTTGCCGTTATATCAAGCGCTGCGTCCACCTGTGAATCAGGCCCTGTGTGTGCGCCGGTGTTATGTCCTGAGTTGAAACACAGGGGTGGTCTTTATATTCTATACATTTTATGAGACGTAACATAAATATTATGCAGTTTTTTATTTAACTGTATCCAACCTTTCTTGGGGGGAAAGTGTCAAATGTGACTAAGGGGCATAAATTGATTAGGGCTATTATTGTATGGCTATCCCACTTTGGCACATGCTGTCTACTTATGAAATATGGGATGTTTTATGCTAATTTTATAATTTTGGAAGGGGTTGCCGAACACCCTAGCACTGGCCCTGCCTCCCCTTAACCCTCCTACAACATTTAGCTACGTCAGTATGACTATAGGCTCCCACTGACCAACATACTAGTACTTCCATGTAGGATTTGTTTTGTGATGCTTTTCTTGTTTACAGGGGCAACGTTCCTGGCTAGTAAAACAGTAAACTGCATGGCTTTGTTGGTCCTAGAGCTTCGGCTATATACTGTAGCTGGATTGGAGGCATTGTGCAAGTGAGTGATCTTTTTTCCTGTGTATATACTTCAAATCTAAACTTAAAATTGGCATTTATACTTAATTTACAGTTAATTAAAATCTCCCTAAATATCCTTTTGTACTTTTAGTTCAAATATACATTTTACCGGACTTTCCAAAGTGGAAGACCATAGAGGTGCCACTGAAGACTGCCGGACCCACTTGGATTATTGGAGCAGTTCACTGAGGTGGAGGCTTGCCGACAGCCATCTTTTCAGGTAAGTCCTCTTTGCAGTAGCACAGAGAGATATTTTCTATATATGGATATCTAAATATGGTAATGATTAATAATAATGTATATTTGTTTGTTTTTTAAATGATCTGTTCCGCTGTGCCCCTGTCTTACCTTTGCTCCTGTACCTGCTCTTTTGCCGCTTTTTGAACATGCTATGTCCCCCCTCCTCGTCCACCTCCTGGATGTGTCCCCAGTGGCTACATGACATCTTTTAAACTTACTACTGCGCATATGTGCAACTTCCTGCGATGTGAACCACCACGTTCTACTGCGCATTCGCGGCTAAGTGATGTTGGGAAACATCGATGGTCATTATACAATGTTTTTTAGACATCGGTGGTCCCTGCCTTAGAAGCTATCGATGGCAACCATTGATCGTGTATGTGCCGATGGCCCTCCCTATTAGGTGGTTAATGTGTAATTGCCATTACAGAGTGTGGCATAATGTGGGGGTGGTCAAATATTTTCTTTGTTCATGATTATTGTTCATTAAAATAGTATACATTCACATTCAAATGCTTTTATTTTTTTTACAAATAATATAATTATGTCTGTTTCTTGTCTATTTTTACAAATGTCACTCGACAAAGAACGAGACTTTATACAAGGTTTCATAAACATTTACAGAGACAACGAATGTTTGTGGAAGATTAAATAACGGGACTATATTAATAAACAGAAACGGTTGGCCGCTTTAGAAGAATTAGTTAGTTTTAGCAAGCCATTTCATGATGTTGCATCCCTCGACTGGTGTTGTCGGAAAATCCAGAACATCCAGTTTTCCAAAAAGAATATAATAAATATGAGTTCCATGAAGTCTGGAGCTGGGGCGGATGAAATATACCAACCGAATTAATGGTATTTTAATCAAATGTTGTTTACGGTCCAAAAAGACCCCATGAGGCCATCTGTTGTTTTAATGGCAGAAACTGAAGACACAAGTGCGCAACTAGAAGAAGTTCACGAAGCTTCAGAATCCGACTTCGTAAATAGTTCCTTTTAATTTTTTAAGAACTTAAAATGAAAGATGGGGTCGTATGAAAGTGTGGGAAAGGAGTAGTGGTTTTGTGCAGTGTTAAGTTCATCATATGCTGTCCTCCTGCCACGACACTGCACCATCGTCACTGAAGTAGGCCAAATACTCCTCTCTGACCTCTTTGGCCAGAGCACTCACACTTGGTGTTACTGCTGGTGGAGCAAGAGAAGGTATTTGAACAACCTCTTGCGAAATGTTGGGAACTTCTCCTGAAGCTGTTGCAACTGTCCTTGGTTGCGTGGAAAGTTGTGCAGCACACAGCATGCTGTGACAACCCAATCATTCTGGCCTACCCTCAAGTTGATAGGGGTGTGGAAGATCCTAAATCTGTTGCTCAAAATCCCAAAAGCTTTTTCTACAACACGCCTTGCACGAGACAACCGATAATTGTATATTCTCTGTTGTTTTGTTAGGCCCCTTTGGGCAAAAGGCTTCAAAATGTTTTCATGAAGTGTCAAGGGCTTATCTGCCACAAACACAAAATTTAAGTAGTGCTTTCTTTCCGCCCAAGTTGGTAAATTTAAGGCTTTTGCAGTGAGGCGGTCGTAAAAAGTGGTATTCTTTAAAGAGCCACCATCAGAAGAACGGCCATTCTTGCCTACATCCACAAACAAAAATTCGTAGTTTGCATTGACCATGGCCAATAGTAGAACGCTAAAGTAGCCTTTATAGTTAAAATAGTAGGAGCCGCTGTTTGCAGGTGGGGAAATCCTAATGTGTTTGACATCTAGGTGCCTTTAATCTCTGGAGGGATTAACAGAGTTAGGTGTGGTCTTGTGGCTAGTCCAAATTGTACAGGTACTCTCCAGAATCGTAACATAAAAAACAGCCATAAAGAAGCAGATCAGAGAATTGTAGGTGCTGCCTGAACAAATTAATCAGATCACCCATCAATTTAAGAAGTTGACCTTGCGAGTCAATTCACATGAAGATGCTCGTTAGGGATGGCCATCGTTACCATTGCCATCAATGACAATTCTGCAACTGGCCATCGATAGTGCTAAACTATGCAATGGATGACCATCGATATTTTTACATATCGATGGTCATCCATTGTGTTTGATTGATTGGCACTCGGTCCAATCAAAACACGGGGCGGGGCTTCGCGGGTGTCGGGGCGGGGCTATGCTCCATATCCCGGCACTTTGGAAAAAAAATCAAAACATCGTTTTGCTGTTCCATCGATGGAGGGAAACCATCTGGTTCTCCCCCATCGATGGCAAAAGTATTCGACATCAGCCATGAACCATCGATGATTTCGAATCATCGATTGTCGATGGCCATCCCTAATGCTTGTGGGACAATACCTTCTCCAGCAGTAATGCTCCAGGAACATAAGTTAAGCTTTCCTGATAAATCTACTTCTTTGCCCAGAGAATCTTTCAACTTCAAGTAATGTAAGCTTTACTTTTCCCTTAAACCACAGTCCTTTGGGATGGAGGCTCAGCGAGTAAAGATTTCTCTGTTACAGGAGGATCCACAGACCTGGGCTTTCAGTTTACCATCTGATATCTGATAGGGTGGCCTCTGATGAGGCTCATTTAAGGGTGCTTAATTAAGCCAGGTCGCCGGTCTGCGGAGGTAATGGCTTTCAATTTCACAAATTCGCCAATGACTCCACTTGGAATGATCCGGCACTATGGAGTCAATTCCTGTGGGGCCTGGCAGATCAGATTAAAAATTATTTGGTACAGTATCCTTTGCCTGGTAATCTGGATGAGCTGATGCAATTTACTATTAAAATTGACAGACGTATTCAGGAGCGCTGCTCGGAGAGAGAAGCCCCAGTTCTGTCTGCAGAGAGATGCAGTCCAGAGGAAGCAGATCTGGTGGAGGAACTGATGCAGATCGGGGCTGTGCTATTTTCTTCCCAGGAGCGTATCCATCACCGTATGTCCAAGTTATGTCTGTATTGTGGCAATAAGGGTCATTTTGTTAAGACTTGCCCATTGAAGCAGGGAAACTTCAAAGCCTCAGTATTAGATAGGGGGGAAGGGAGTTTGAGAGAGTTAGATCCGCACTGGTCAGTGGTAATCAGCCACTGTTAGGGTTATGATTCTGAGGGTATAGTACCAAGTCTGTGAAGAACTGGCGACAAGTCCTATAGTGGACAGATAAGTCCTGAACACCAATGGTTTAGTGGATATGTGGTGTCCTTTTTATTGGACTGCCAGTGGTGCTCCCCTGAGTATATAATGTATTAAATAGACATTTGTTCCAAGGGAGGAAGAGAAGAAAGAAGTACTCTGGGTGGGAGCACCCTTATATATCACAGACAGAAAGCTTGCTGGTATTGCAATTATCTAAAACATAGAATTTTTACGGAATGATAATCCAAAAATTCCAACAATCTATCTATTGCTGGGGGTGCATAAGAACATGGAAAACCCTCCTGGACGCCCAATAGTGTCCGGAATTGGGGGACTCACGGAGAGAGCGAGCACCTTCTTTGATATGCATCTGAGACATCATGCCACTCAACTCCCATCATTCATACAAGACACAGCAGACATCCTTCGCCGCCTGAATGACATTAAATTGGAACCCAACCAGTATTTGGTGACTTAAGACGTTGAGTCACTCTACACGTCCATAAACCATGACCAAGGTGTAGAGGCAACTGAGTACTTCATGAGAACAGAAGGAATGGAGGACTTTCACAAACTCCTTTAGCAAACTCCTTAAATTTGTACTCCAACATAATTTCTTCACCTTCAATGACCAATTTTTTCTACAAGTACGTGGAACCGCAATGGGGGCAGCTTGTGCCCCCACATCTTTTTGGGATGGTGGGAGGAAGTCTATGTATTCAATGACCAGAACGAAAACCTTACCTCACATGTGGCAATGGGGGTTAGGTATATCAATGACATTTTTCTGATATTGGAAGGCGAAAAGGACCTCTTGATGGAATTTATCAAACACATCAATCAGAACAACCTGAACATTCGATTGACCCACAACATCAGTCAGGAACAGCTACCCTTTTTGGATCTAATGCTCTATAAGAATGAGGAGAATCTGATTTCAACTAAACTATACAGGAAAGAAACAGCAACACTATTACACCAAACCAGTGCTCATTTCCTACCAACGATTAAAAACATACCCAAAGGCGAGTTCCTCAGACTTAGGAGGAACTGCTCAGATGAGGAAGAATTCAGAACCATGAGCAAGGACCTATCCACTAGACTCCAGGACAGAGGCTATAGCAAGACATCCATAAAAAAAAGCCATGAGAAACTCTGCAACAACAAAAAGGGAAGACCTCATTTACAAAAAGACAACAAAAGTAAAAGATGACACGATAAGATTTGTGGGCAACTACTGTACAGAATGGAGATTTATTAAAAATGCAATCCAAAAGCACAGGGCGGTATTACACCTTGACGCCACACTCAACAAAAAACTGAGCCCACGGGTGCAAATGAGCTGGAGGAGGTCAAGGAATCTTCATGACCAACTAGTATCCAGCCATTTCCAAAGACGGAGAAGACCCACAAACATAACAACAGGCACATACCCCTGTGGGAATTGTAAAATCTGCCCACATATACATGGTGCAAAAACAATCCAGGACAGATTCGGAAAGAATGTAAAATTACAACATTACATCAATTGCAATACGAAAGGAGTCATTTACTGCATTTCCTATCCATGTGAACAAAGATACGTCGCTGAAACAGCGAATATTGGAGCACTTTGGGACAATAAGAAACGCAAACTCCGATCTGACAAAAATGAAGAAATTAACAACTGTAGCCCGCCACTTCCATACCACACACAAGGACAATCACAAAGGACTGAAAGTACTTGGCCTTGACAAAGTCAACCTGGGGATACGTGGTGGAGACCTAACCAATACCCTAGCCAGGAAAGAAAGTGAGTGGATCTTCAAACTCAACACAAATAACCCACTTGGGATGAATGCAAACATAAATTATGGCGTTTTCCTCTAAGAAGACTGAAAAAAGGAAAAAGAAAAAAGAACCAGTGGTGTTCACTCCTCTCCTTATTCAGCAACCTTAATGCCTCTAAAGCACTTATAGACTCACATTTTATCCAATCACTGTTCATTATTTAGTAGGGTATTTTCAACTCACCGAGCACATTTATGTATTCAGTTTTTATGAGTTACACCCCCCTTCTTTCTTTTTTGCACCACTTCAACTACCCTGATCACAATCAACACTGCACCAGGACACTTTGCTTGGATCTCACAAACCAGATGGAGACCAAACATAATACGATCGAACCAGTGCTGGACCGCCCAAACTCTGCCGACCTTGGAAGCTAAGCAGCAAAGGGCCAGGCTAGTACTTGGATGGGAGACCACCTAGGAACACCTGGTATCGTATTTTCAAACGAGAACTTCTGGCCTTATCATATATATATATACAAAAATATGTCACAATAAAGAAATGCACAAATACTCATTGTAGTCTTATTTATTAATATTAATATATATATATATCATGTAATATTACCACTCATATCACCCCACTGTATCACATGGGTCACCACTTAGCTTTAGCACTTAATTTTATCTCAGTAAACCACAATAAGGGCACAAAACACCGTGGCCCACCAAGTAACTACACTCTCACCATCACCGTAGAAGCTATTATTATCACAAGATGCACAAAGGCGCTGAACAACTAATCTTGCTGAATCAACATATCCTAACTACGCTCTTGTGCGTAGAATCCTCCATGATTAACTGCCACATTACCTAAGAAAGTTTTTAACCCTTTTTTAACCCCCTTTTTTTCCCCTATTCAAATAAATTAACCTTTTATATAAAATAGACCCTCAGATATCCACATCTGACAATCCGTGGCTAATCACAATAAGGAACCCTAAGAGAAACATGCAGCCTATAGATAAGAAACAAACAACACAAAGAATTTAGGAACGAGCAAGACTCCCTTCTGGTGCTACCAATATAATTATAACATCGCTACTTCCGGTGGGCGGGATGCCTAGTGCAGCCGTGTTTTAGATGGGCTCCCTGTAGCTGTGAGGGAAATCTGCCTCCATCGCCCCTCAACTATGACCTAGCTACACCCAAATATCTCCAAACACAGGAGGACATCGTGCTGGCCACGCTAATACCTTTTTGGGACCAAAGGAGCAGTGAAACACCGGAGTCCAGCCTCTGAGGTGAGAGGCCTGCTTGACCGCCCATGTTTGGGCGCGAATCTCGGCGCCATACATCAGGCACCATAAACCAAGCATCCCACTAGCTGATGCAAACCCTGAATACCCCCCGTTTACCTGCAGAGACGACGGGACCTCCTGTCCTGAAGAGACCCAGGGGATTGATTACTAGCCCTGCCAGCGGCTCCACTCACGCGAGCTGAAGCGTGCATGCTCCACGGAGGACAAGCCACACTGTAAGCTGCACCTGACAGGCTTGCCCGGGATCTCCCCCGACACCCCATCTGACTGACAGCACTTCAGGACATCGCACCTTGTCCCCGCCGGCTACCGCTCACGGAACTGAAGACCCGCGACTGACCGAGGTTGAGGGGCGCGCTCTCTGCGGGCGGAGAGACCCGCTCACGGCAGACAGCAGCAAGACGCAGGCTCAAGAAGAAGCTGTGCCTGCACCACCGGGCAGCGAGAGCACCGGATCCCCCCGCAGCTAGACCAGACCAGCGCTGGGAGACTGCCTCACAGCTGGCTGGGAGACACTGCATCCAAGAGCCGGTGAGTCAGACACTGAGGGCGGGGGACGCTGGGAGCAAGGGCAGCAACGCTGATCAGAAACCCACTACCACCAGATCCGACCAGCCTGCAGACCCCTTAATAATACACAACGTACTGGGAAACAGCTAGTGGAAACCACTAACAATCATCTGGGGAGATCTAATGTGGCAAAGACCTACACTAAAGGGACACACATGAGACTCAAGTGACTGAAATACTCTCCCCCCCCCCTGCTGGGATTTAGCTACTGGAGACACAACCTCTGGAAACACTGACTGAGTCCCCCTGATCAGAAATCTTGCCACCATACATGCTAAAATTGTTGGAACACTGCATAATCTCTGTTTGGAGATAGACTTTCCCTCAGCTGATCGGGACTTAATTGATTAACCACTGGATCGCCTTACTCATATAAGCTACCATACTCCCTTGAGCAGCATACATGAACTGTACTTTTTCCAACTCTAGCCCTGCCTGCTGACTCAAAAATAGAGAGTTACTGCCATCTGGTGGCTGAAGAGAAAAAAGGAGAAAAAAATATATATATAAAATACCCGCTTAATCGAGCCTTACAAAAGCTTGAGAAAAACCTGCTATTTAAGGACTGCCTTGGTTTATGAACCCCCCCCTACGAGCCACTATTGATATCTGCATAATAGCTGAATGATAATTACCAACTGTGTGACCTATTTCGCATTGTAAAGCTATATATGTGATAATCTTTGTTGCTCTATTTTCAGGTTTATTGCCTTTCATATAGCTCTAAATAGTGTTATAAGGTTTGAGTGACATCTAGTGGAGAAAAGATCTATTACAAGAACTGGCTTTCTTTAGATAAGGAATAACAGGATTCAACATCACATGGTAGCCAACCATGATGATACAATAGATCGCATCAAAAATCCCACACACCTTTTACTCAGAATTTAAAATGCTGGAAAAGCAAGAATGATTCTGGCATATTAATGTTATTCTAGCCCGAACTTACACCGTGCTTATCTAATCTCCTACCCTTATTGCTTAATAAAATAAATCCCATTCAGTGTGATACAGGTGCCACATTCCCATACAATTCATGCATACAGGGCATGGATAAATTTATTGGGAAAAACATGCCTCCTAAACACGCAAACACAACCACCAAAGCAGGGAAAAACAAAACCATGCCTCAAAGGTCAGGCCCCTCATCCCCTAGTAGCGTTGCAGGTGATAGCCTTGAGATACTCGAGGACAGACCATCTGGTTTGACGGCCAAAGACATATCTGATTTTATGATGCCTCTCATCGACCAGAGGTTTAGCAGCCTACAATCTAGTGTGGATGCAGGGCTGGCACGAATTGAAGCCAATGCCTCCCGTATCGTTGCCCTGGAATCTAGGGTTAGTGATGTAGAGGATGAACTACAAAAATGCTGTGATGAGGCGACCACCCAAGAGGGGGCCATCCAGCAATTGCAGGAAAAACTTGAAGAATTAGAAAACAGATCACGCAGGAATAACCTCCGCTTCGTAGGTATCCCTGAATCTGTAACAGGTGCAACCCTCCTCACCTACCTAAGCGAGGAACTGCCTAGAGCCCTAGGTATTCTAGAGAGCATTGAACTGCCACATATAGAAAGAGCACACAGGTTAGGAGCAGCGAGGGAAGGCCAACCTACTCGAGCCAGACCGGTCATAGCTCGATACCTAGACTATAGAGCAGGGGTTCTCAAACTTTTTTGCTCTGGGACCCCATCTGACAAAAAAAATGTTTACGTGACCCCGGCAAGTTACCGACGAAAAATATCCCTATGTATTTATATATTTCACACTAGCCTCATATGAGAGGGCTTGTTTCATTACTAATTGAACTACCTAGTGTACTTTTATGGCAGTGAGGGGGCAGAGGAACAGAGACACAGGGTAGGATGAAAAGCCCCTGGGTGTCTGTAGTCAGGTGGGACACAGCCCCTGGATGTCGGTGATGGGGGTACACAGCCTTTGGGTGTCTGTTTAGGGAGGAGAATACAGCCCCTGGGTCTATGTGGGGTGTGGGGGCTGTGCCCCTAGGTCTCAGTGTGGGTAGCGGGATATACGCACAGCCCCTGGGTGTCTGGGGAGTAGGGGGGACACAGTCGGTGTCTGTGTTGGGGGGTACACAGCCCCTGGATGTCTGTGGGGAGGGGGTACACAGCCCCTGGGTGTCTGTGGGGAGGGGGTACACAGCCCCTGGGTGTCTGTGTGGAGGGGGTACACAGCCCCTGGGTGTCTGTGGGGAGGGGGTACACAGCCCCTGGGTGTCTGTGGGGAGGGAGGGGGGTGTGTACATAGCCCCTGGGTGTCCGTGGGGATGGAGGGGGGTACACAGCCCCTGGGTGTCTCTAGGGAGGGGGGTACACAGCCCCTGAGTGTCTGTGGGGAGGGGGTACACAGCCCCTGGATTCCTGTGGGGAGGGGGTACACAGCCCCTGGGTGTCTGTGGGGAGAGAGGGGGGGTGTGTACACAGCCCCTGGGTGTCCGTGGGGAGAGAGGGGGGGTGTGTACACAGCCCCTGGGTGTCCGTGGGGAGGGAGGGGGGTACACAGCCCCTGGGTGTCTCTAGGGAGAGGGGTACACAGCCCCTGGGTGTCTCTAGGGAGGGGGGTACACTGCCCCTGGGTGTCTCTAGGGAGGGGGGTACACTGCCCCTGGGTGTCTCTAGGGAGGGGGGTACACTGCCCCCGAGTGTCTGTGGGGAGGGGGGTACACAGCCCCTGGGTGTCTGTGGGGAGGGAGGGGGGTGTACACAGCCCCTGGGTGTCTGTGGGGAGGGAGGGGGGTACACAGCCCCTGGGTGTCTCTAGGGAGGGGGGTACACAGCCCCTGGGTGTCTTTAGGGAGGGGGGTACACAGCCTCTGGGTGTCTCTAAGGAGGGGGGTACACTGCCCCTGGGTGTCTATGGGGAGGGGGGGGGTATACAGCCCCTGGTTGCCTGTTCAGAGAGGAGAACACAGCCCTGGATCTGTGAGGGGGGCTGTGCCACTAGGTCTCTGTGTGGGAGGAGGCTGGGGCACAGTCTTTCGGTGTCCGGGGAAGAGGGAGGACACAGTCCTAGGGTGGTGTGTGTAGGGAGGACAGTTACCTTGACACCGCAGGAAGTAAAACCTCTGCTGCCTGTGCGATGGGTAGAGAACTGCGGGACCAGCGCCATGTCACTGTCTCTGACAGTGGTCCGGATGCAACAACCTCCGTAGCCGGCTGGATGAGAGGGGCGGGGAGGAGGAGGAGTGCGGGACTGCTGCCGGTGCCTGTGGGAGGATAACACAGCCGCAGCGCTTACTTCGAGTGCGCTGACTATGAGCCGCGACCCCATGCTGAGATGGGTGCGACCCACTTTGGGGTCGCGACCCACAGTTTGAGAAACGCTGCTATAGAGCAAAGGAGGCCATCCTGGCAGCATATAGACGAACCAGGGAGCTAAGGGTAGGAGATAACAAGATCCTAATTTTTCAGGATTTCTCGGTGGCCGTCTCACAAAAGAGAAAAGAGTTCTCTAGTGTATGCACCCACCTACACAAGCAGGGAGTGCGATTCGCCCTCCTATATCCATCTAAATTACGGGTAATGGAAAACGGCACTCCGCTATTCTTCACCGACCCGGAGGAGGCAAGGAGACACTTCATGTCTGATGCCTCACCAAGGAGATCACCTAATAGATGACGCATCCGTATATCACAAGCACTTAAACACTATAATACTACATCCCAGGGCGGGAATGACATAATAGTATGATGTTATTACACACTTGGTTTTTTCTAACTGTTCTTAAGTTGTTATATTATTGTTGGAAGGATTCAAGTGCGTGCCCCTACAAACAGGGGGCGCCCACACCTGAATTCTATTGGTTTTGGAAAATGTTTGAAAAAGTTGAAATGAGACATTCTATGTGCATAAATGATCATTTACTTTGCAGTTATCATATAAGTTTAATACCAATGCAAAAAGGAAAATTAACACTGTACCCTTTTACATGTTTTTGTAGTAGCGTTCTCACTGAATATTATTCTCCATGTTTGAATGAGGGATCCCGAGATCTGTTTTACACCATATACGCTATTTTGGAAAAACTCAGCAGAATTTCATCAAAATGGGTGAGTAGCCATGCCGTCCCCTGATTGCCAACCGAAATTGCCCCCTAAACCCCTGACTATAATCTCCTGGAATGTCAATGGATTACATAACCCTGTAAAAAGAAAAAGAGTCTTAACACGTCTTAAACGATTCAATCCAGATGTGATCTTCCTACAGGAAACACATTGGGCCTCAGATGAAACAAACACCTTAAAAGCCCCGTGGTTAGGCCAATGCCACTCAGCCTCCTTCCATAGGAAAACAAGGGGCGTGGCGATACTATTCTCAAAGAATCTCCCAGTCTCAATTCTTTCGGAGACCCTAGACCACGGGTGTCAAACACAAGGCCCGCGGGCCAAATCCGGCCCGCCAGACCTCGTCATGTGGCCCGCGCGAGAAGATAGCACGCAGGGGCAGTGTGTCTAAAACAGGAGTGCTGCGGGCCACGTCCGCGGCCGCCTTACCTGTTCCTCCACTGTCGGCGGCCATGTTCCTGTAGGCACATATGTATGCAGCTACAGAAACATGGCCGCCAGCCTCCACGGCTACGTGGAGGAGGGTCCGGCCGCCTGTTCCCTCTGATGCCCGGCAGTGACAGACACTGGGTGGGGACGTCATGACGATGACGCCGCCCGCCCATGCGTCTGTAGAGAAGTAGGAGCAGGCAGGGAAGCTGGACCGGGAGTCGGGGACAGTGTGGCCGCAGCAAGCAGTGAAGAAAAGCTGGAAGCCGCAGCAGCTGCAGGACAGACTGAGAAACAGTAAGTGAGGATGAGGATCACACTCACAATAAATATATATATATATATCTGCTGTTTCCTGAGGTGTCCCCGTGTATAATAATAATAATGCCATGACACCACAGGCTGCTCCTCCTGTATAATCATTTATGTGTCATGGCATTACTTTTATTATATTATACAGGGGGAGCAGACTGTGGTGTCATGGCATTATTATTATACAGGGGGACCTACAGATACAACCGTCCCTTTGAGGGTGACCAAACTGCTGATGCGGCCCCCGATGAATTTGAGTTTGACACCCCTGCCCTAGACCCTGAAGGCCGCTATATAATCCTTGATATCGAACTATACAATACCAAATACACACTAGTGAACATATATGCCCCGAACACTAACACACACACATACATCCAAGACTTAGAACATCTAATTCAAGCTAGAACAAACCACTCACTGATAATAGGAGGAGACTTTAATATGGTAGAAGACCCCGTAATAGACAGATCTCCCACCACACCCAGAACATCGGACTACCAGAGCCGATTCCTAACATCACTGAGAGCCACTTTAGGCCTCACCGACCCATGGAGACTGCTGAACCCCACAGACAGAACACACATGCACCTCTCAATGGTCCATAGATCATCATCACGTATAGATAGAATCCTAGTGGCAGACGAACTAATGACCGAGGTCACCAGGGCCGACATTTATGATATTTTAATATCGGATCACGCGCCAGTCATGGTAGCCCTGAACCACGCATTTATGCACCAAACTGATTATATATGGAGATTTCCATCCTATCTGTCGGCCTCTGAGGATTTCAAATCATATCTGATCTATAATTGGACCAACTACATAGACGAAAACCTTGATTATTGGGACAAACCAGAACTCTTTTGGGATGCATCCAAGGCCGTAATGCGCGGTCATATCATAGGATATATTTCCAAAAAGAAAAAAGAAGCTAGAATAAAACACGACCAACTAAACAATACTATGAAATCCGCATTCCAAGCCTATACCTCCAACCCCTCAGACACCACACTTCAAACATATAAAACAGCCAGACAACTATTCGAGACATACCTAGCCACACAAGCAAGCCATGCGTTAGACCATACCAGACATAGATACTACAGATGGGGAGGCAAGGCCGGAAAACTACTGGCAATGATCTCAAAACCTCCTAAGAAACGCAATATCATTACCATGCTAAAGCACCCGATTACAAAAGCAAATATAACAAAGTCAACTGAGATCGCCTCACAGTTTCAAACATATTTTGAAAACCTCTTTGCCTCGCCATCTGAACACATAACCGTCCAAGAAACACCTTTTTCAAACGAAGCTCTACCCCCACTTACTCCAGAACAACAATCGGCCCTGACAGGGAACATAACTCCTGAAGAAATCAATATAGTAATATCCAAACTACCACATGGTAAATCCCCAGGGCCGGATGGCTTCACAGGAGACTACTACCGCATACTTCAATCCCACATCACACCATCCCTCCTAGAACTCTACCAAAAAATATATAAAGATGGGATCGCATCCCCTATATTTAATGAAGCTTTCATCACACTCCTCCCCAAACCGGACAGAGACCCCGCCCTAATGCCCTCATACAGACCTATAAGTCTACTAAATGTAGATTATAAAATCTTGACAAAGATAATAGCATTACGCCTGCAAAGTATCCTTCCGGATATACTTACCCCTTCACAAACAGGCTTTGTACGGAATAGACACTCTGTCAAAGCGGTACGTGCTGCCCTGGCAGCGGTTATAGCATCACATAACTCACCTAATACCCGGAACATGCTCTTAAGTCTAGACGCGAACAAGGCATTCGATATGATCCTATGGCCACACTTGTTTAATGTACTAGAGAAAAGAGCATTTGATTCGGATTTCATCAAATTCATATGGACAATATATCATAACCCCTCAGCATCACTACTGATAAACGGATCTAAAGGCCCACGCTTCTACTTAGAAAAAGGAACTAGACAAGGATGCCCCCTATCGCCACTTCTTTTCAATATAGCGCTAGACCCCATCCTAAGAACATTAGAAAATTGGCCAGAATTCAGGGGAATAAAAATAGGCACCCAGGAATTAAAACTATCAGCTTTCGCTGACGATATCCTTCTTTATATAGCCGACCCCGAACACACTCTACATAAAATTTTAGACAAATTATCCTCCCTAGAGCATGTGACTGGCTTTAGCATAAACACGGATAAATCATCCGCCCTATCTCTTTATGGACCCAAAACTCCTCCCCCGTGGGCACAGCAATACAAACTAAAATGGCAGACCACACAGATTCCCTACCTAGGTATCCAAATTCCACGAAACCCAGCCACTCTATATGCCCTAAACATAACCAAAGCTATCAACACCCTCTCAAATGATATAGCCAAATGGGAACGTCTCACACTATCCTATTTAGGTCGGGCTAACTTACTGAAAATGGTAGCAATCCCAAAACTACTTTATCCATTACAGATGCTCCCAATTCTATTAACCCAGAAAGATACCCAACAGATCACTTATATTGCCCGCAAATTCATATGGACAGGAGGTCGCCCACGTATAGCCATGAAGAAACTGACACAACCGGTATTTAATGGAGGCATCAACTTCCCGGACATAATAACATACAACCACGCAGCCTTATTTAGACACCTAAGAGACTGGCTACATTCAAGCTCAATTTACACAAACACCCCCCTAGAACAGGGCTTTCTAAACAACATGAATCTTATTAGTTTTCTACACCTACATGATCAGGAGATACCTGACCAAGTTAGAAACAACCCTCTACTATGGTCAACCAAAAGGATCTGGCATATATTAAGACATAAAGCAGGACTAAACCAACACCATTCCCTGTTCCTACCCCTCCTCAAGAATCCAGCATTCCTGGACGGCATGGCTGCTCATCCCTACACCGCATGGGCGGCAATGGGGATAAGATCAATAGACTCTTTAGTGGTAAAAGACGAGAAACGAGCTGTACGTTTCGCGGAACTATCCGACAAATATCCTATGGTCAGCCCATACCCATTGGCCTTTCTGCAAACCAATTTTTATGTACTACATGTGATAGGACATTTTTCTAACAAGGACTGGAATAACACCTTAGATACGATGCTCACCTATACGGTCCCGACTTCAAAAGCCATATCCATTCACTACACCTTCTTAAGACAGATCCTGGACTATACCAAGATCAAGGGTGGTATGATTACTTGGTTAGATCATTTCCCCACGCTTACAATCCCACAATTGCAGAAAGGCCTCCTATACTCCAGACAAACACTCAAAGCCAGTATGTACACCGAATTATTCCTAAACACCTACCACAACTCATACCTGTCCCCCGTCAGGCGCTTCCACATGGGAACCTCAGACACCCACACTTGCCCTAAATGTCAATCAGACAACGCAGACACTTACCATTGTCTGTGGGCATGCCCCATAATTCGTCACTTCTGGTTAAAGGTAAAACGATATGCAGAGGCAAACCTTGTCAACTTTGTCCCCTTTACCCCAGAATGGGCAATCCTGGGAATATTTTACCCAAACACCCGCATGACCAAAGAATGCAAAAAAATGCTACTGGCTTTGAGTGCAGCGGGCAGAAAAACCATCCTCCAAGGCTGGATTGACCCCGCACCCCCACAATTCACTCTATTTCGATCTAAATTACACTTCCTGTTTAGAATGGACTGGGTGGAGGCCATAGTAGATAGAGGTAAATCAGTTGGGAAGTTTTTCATGCTTTGGGATTCATATATACCGACACTCCCACTAAGTACCAGGAAGATGATACACAACAGTTTACAATCCACTACATGGTACTTGGGCAGATTAGCCGCACAAGACCCTCCGGTCCCATTGAATGACCATTGTAACTAAGCATAACAGGGTATCAGAACTTTTGAATAAAAACAAGAGAAATTAAAGATACACAAATGTTCATTATTATAAATGGAGATGTTTATTTGTACATTTGAAAACCAAAAACATGTGAATTATTGTAACAACAGAAATAATCTGTAATATGCACGGAATGTCTTAATAAAAAGTTTTGAAAAAAAAAAAAAAATTATAACATCGCTAGAATTCTTTTAGTGTTCAGCATATTACTTAGGTTTCCGTCTCAGGATCAAAACAAACCACCACCTCGGAACCTAATAGGTCAGTGCAACC
Source organism: Crinia signifera (assembly GCF_055691185.1). Taxonomy (NCBI): domain Eukaryota; kingdom Metazoa; phylum Chordata; class Amphibia; order Anura; family Myobatrachidae; genus Crinia; species Crinia signifera. The sequence continues at coordinate 68,038,882 of NC_139217.1, forward strand.
AAGCCCCCAAACCTGATTGGCCAGGACTACCAGGATCCAATAGGACAGACCGCGCTGCCAATCACGCAGCCAAGCTGATGATAGGCTGCAAACCACAATATCTAAGAGGGTTTCCCCAGCAGATAGCCACACCTCCCGTGACCAAGCGCCACCAGCGAAACGTATGTCGGGATCGCCGACCACGTAATGTACACACGTGACCGGCGCGCAGCTGAGAGACAGTGACAAGGAAGTGAGCAGCGTAGCGGCCAGGAGCTCTGAGCACACATCACAGCAGCAGGATAAGGTAACCGCTGGACGGGCCCCCCTCAGATACACACCTGTATTCGTTTTGTATTGTGCCACAGCTCGCCCACACACATTACCTCCGTTCACCTACCCAACCAGTTCATTCATACACACCAGCAGATCTACGCCTAAATCTGCTGCTGGTCAAAAAGCAGCAAGACAGGCTTATATAGAATCTACACTCATACTCGTGCTACTGGTTATCCTACTGTACTGTCTCTCCGGTGTGACCCATGATTATAAACCCCCCAAATAACAACTTACCTGCATGTTGGTATAAGCAATTGGGGATATATGAGGATCACAAAAATACACAAAAAGCTACAGACACTTGTGTAACCAGCTGCCAGGCTGCAAAAAGCCTCACTATCAACCTATATATTTTTGCAGAGCGCTTATACTGAGATAAGGAAAAATACTACCCAAAACCCCGTTTTAATAATTTACCCAATAAAAATTCTATGTTTTAGATAATTGCAATACCAGCAAGCTTTCTGTCTGTGATATAAGGGTGCCCCCACCCAGAGTACTTCTTTCTTCTCTTCCTCCCTTGGAACAAATTATTTAAAACTTCAAAGCCTGAAAGATGTTGATGAAGGTCTTTTCAGGTTTCTCGTCGTCATCTCCCGAAAATTCTATATTAGTAATAATTCATTTATTTTCAGAATTTAAATAAAGATGTCACTGCCTTCATTTAGAGTGGTGCAACAGGAAAGTTTTTGGATTTTAAATTAGCCAAAGTTTTGCAAATCCCCCTGCAGGATCTCTCTCTTTAGTCATTTGTCACTGAGGTTTGGATGGAAGTCCTCTCCCCCGAGGGTCAGATTAAGTACCCATACTTTCTGTTGGGGCTGTGCATTCCGAAGAGATGTCCTTTTTAGTTATTAATTGCATCTATAGTTTTAGGTTTACCCGATTGGGGTACTGGGAAGATTTTAAATTGGGGAAAGACTTTTTTTTTCAAGGTTGTGTTAACCTACCAGTCCAGGTGGTTCAGCCCGTACTACCGGGCTGCCTGTTCAATATTTGCACTTTGCCAAAGTCTTTTCTAAAAGGGATGCTGATAATCTTCTGCCTCACATGCCCAAAGGGAGGTTGTATGCCCTCTCCTTGCCTGAGGCCAAGGCAATGAGAGGATATATTGAAGAGAACCTAAAGAAAGAGTTCATTAGGCTTTACAAGTCTCCTGTGGGGGCGGAGGGTTTTTTGTTGGTAAAAAGGATTGCTCATTGTGTACATGCATAGATTTCTGGGAATTAAATAATTCATACACGTTACCCTTGATTTCTATTTTATTTGATCAGCTTCTTTCTGCTACTATTTTAAAAAACATTGAGTTACGGGTAGCTTATAATTTAATTAGGATTAAAGAGGGGGATGAATGGAAGACCGCTTTCAATACTCATTCGGGCCACTATGAGTATTTAGTGATGCCTATTGAGTTGTCAAATGCCCCAGCGGTCTTGCAGGACCTTATTTACAATTTCCTGCAAGAATTTTTGGGTAGATTTGTGGTAGTCTATCTGGATATTAAAATGTATTCCCGGTACCTGGAGGAACACCATTCACGTTAGATCTGTGTTTTTGAAACTCAGGGCCTTATTCTAGTTTACTTTCTGACAAAATCCTTCTTAGAAGGACAAAATGTGCACTGTAGGGGGGCAGATGTAAAATGTGCAGAGAGAATTACATTTGAGTGAATTATTTTGTTTCTGTGCAGGGAAAATACTGGCAGCTTTATTTTTACACTGCAATATAGATCTCACTTTGAAGTAAAACCCCACCCAAATCTAATTCTCTCTGCACAAGTACCTGCAGTGCACATGGTTTTGTCCATCTAAGAAGGATTTTGTCAGAAAGAGTGAACTAGAATAAGGCCCTCAGAGAAAATCACTTATTTGCCAAATTAGAAAAGTGCGGATTTGATGTGTCCAATGTGGTGTTTCTGGGTTGTATTATTTTGTCTGAGGTCTTTGAAATGGATCCCGCTAAGGTACGGTATGGGTCCAGCCGACCAGCTTGAAGGCCGTGCAAAGGTTCCTGGGCTTTGCGAATTATTATAAAAGGTTCATTCTTTCTTATTCTGATATTGTTGCACCTATAGTAGCCCTTACCAAGAAGGGGTCTGATACCAAAAATTGGTCTAGTAGGAGTAGAAGGCCTTTTCCAAGTTAAAGAGAGTTCTCTGTCATCCAGACCCTGACCTTCCATTCGTGGTCGAGGTGGATGCCTCAGATGTAGGCATCGGTGCAGTTTTGTTGCAGGACAATAAGCGGTATGCTAAGCTCCACCCGTGCGCCTTTTATTCCCGCAAATTTTCTCCTGTGGAGATTAACTATGATGTAGGTAATAGGGAACTGTTGGCTATCAAATGTGCCTTAGAGGAGTGGTTGCACTGGCTAGATGGTGCCAGGTTTCCTGTCATGATTCTTATGGATCATAAGAACCAGCATACCATGATTCGGCCAAGAGGTTGAATGAATGCCAGACAAGCACGGTAGACATTATTTTTTGCACAATTTAATTTCATTATTACCTACCGCCCTGGGTCAAATAACGTCAAGGCAGAAGCATTGTCTCACAGTTTTTCAGCCACTCAAGGACATAAACAGATATCTGAGTCTATTCTCCCTTCTTCCTGTATTGTGCTGCGCATGGCTCAGAATCTTGTTTCCAAATTAAAGGGAATGCACGATCTAGCACCACCTTCTAAAACCCCTTCATAATTATTGTTTGTACCAGAAAAATTCCAGGGAAAAGATTATTTCCCAGTTCCTTGAGTCCAGAACAGCAGGTCATTTGGGTATTACAAAAACGTGGATTTGCTCTCTCGGTCTGTATGGTGGCCTACTATGTCACGGGATGTAAGATCCTATATTTTGTCATGTGAAGTCTGTGCTAGAAACAAGAATCCTGAAGGTCCACAGCTGGGTTTATTACATCCACTATCCATTCCAGTGAAACCTTGGAGGCATATGTCCATGGATTTTATTGTAGATCTCCTCATTATTCTGACATTTTGGTAGTGGTTGATTGCTTTAGTAAGATGGCACATTTTATTCCATTGCAGAAACTTCCTTCAACCAGGAGTTTTGGCTACCCTGTTTTCAGACTACATGGATTTCCGCTAGACATTGTATCAGATTATGAGCCTCAGTTTGAGGCTGCGTTCTGGAGGGCATTCTGTAAGCAGTTGGGTATGACTTTAAGCTTATCCTCTGGTTTTCACCCACAGTCCAATAGGCAGACAGACCGTGTCAACCAGTCACTTCAGCAATTTTTACTCAGCTACTTCTCTAAATGTCAGTAATTTGTCGTAACATCTGTCACTAGCGGAATTTGATTATAATAATTCTAGACACAAAGCCACTGGTACCTCCCCGTTCTTCTGTGTCCTTAGTCTGCCATCAGTGAGCTAACTCTTTTGAGCCTGCAGTTTTGGAAACTTATTCATTGTGGTTTTTATCCCGTCCCAGGAGGATTTGGAGGAAGGTCCATCTTGCACTGTCTACGACTAGTGCTTATGCTAAGAATTTTTTTGATGGTAGTGGGATGCCTCCATACAACTTTAAGGTTGGGGATGCACTGTGGCTTTCCACAAAAAAACATTAAGTTAAAGCAGGCATCTAGAAAATGAGGACCTCGTGTTATTGGTATATTCAAGATAATTGAGAAGATCAATCCGGTAGCTTTTAGTCTCTGGATGCCTGGAGATCTTATGATTAATAATACATTTCACTGCTCTCTCCTAAATCCAGTATGAACCAGGATCAGAGAGAGGGTTAGAGCCCCTAGGCCTATCCTTCATTCTGAACACAAGCAGTTTGTGGTGGATTATATTTTAGATTTTGGGCATAAACTCAGTCACATCCAACCCCTCCCAGTATATAGGTTCCTTCAACTCCATGTACACACAGACAACAATCATACATCCGAGATACCACCAACATATTGAGCACCTTAGAAACAATTACATGGCCCGATTCGTTTTAGTTATGCACTAGTGATGTCACCTCTTTATATTCTGTTATAGATGACAAACAGAGGACAGGAGCCGTAGATAGATATATAAAGCAGGACAACACACTACCTTCAGACCAAATACAATTCATCACAGATTGCATTAAACATATTTTAGAGCACAACTACTTATGGTTTGGAGACCATTTCTACAGACAGACCACAGGTTTCTACAGACAGACCACAGGCACAGCGATGGGCACCAGATTTGCCCCGAGTTACGACAACATATTCATGAGCGAGAAGGGAAGACTATAACATCTAGTCAAACGGCAAGCTCGGGCGGATATGGTGATTTGGCACTGATACATTGATGACACAATTTACCTTTGGCGTGGCACAGAGAGTAAACTCAAGACACTCATAGAGCAAATTAACATTAATGACAATAATCTAATCACTACACTATACTTCAAAACAGAAATACACTTTCTGGATATCACAATATTTATCCATGACATCAAAGTTAACACAAAGGTATAACATAAACCTGTAGATGTTAATAGTTACAACTAGAGATGAGCGGGTCCGGTTGAGATCCAAACCCACCGAACATTGCGATCCGAGTGGACTCTGGAGTTCCTGCCTAATTCCGGACCAAAAATGAGGCAAAACTTCATCATCGCGCTGTCGGATTCTTGCGGGATCTGGATTCTATATAAGACACACGCGAGCCCCGCCATCTTTACTCCAGCATAGGAGGGAAGAGGGTGGTTGTCCTCTGTGCTGTGATAATAAGATATTATTTTGTTTGCTGCTGCTCACTCGATTAGGGTCTGCTGGGGCTGCTGTACACAAGTCCAGTGTACAGGGGCTGCAGTGGCCAGTGTATAAGGGGCTGTGTCCAGTGTGACAGGGCCTGTGTCCAGTGTGACAGGGCCTGTGTCCAGTGTGACAGGGCCTGTGTCCAGTGTGACAGGGGTTGTGTCCAGTGGCTGTGTCCAGGGTGACAGGCTGTGTCCTGTGGCAGTGTCCAGGGGCTGTGTCCAGTGTCCAGGGGCAGTGTCCAGTGTGACGGCTGTGTCCAGTGTACAGGAGCTGTGTCCAGGAGCGGTGTCCAGAGGCTGTGTCCATTGTCCAGGGGCAGTGTCCAGTGTGCCGGATGTGTCCAATGTACAGGAGCTGTGTCCAGAGGCTGTGTCTATTGTCCAGGGGCTGTGTCCAGTGTACAGGAGCAGTGTCCAGGGGCGGTGTCCAGGGTGACGGGCTGTGTCCAGGGGCAGTGTAAAGTAAAAAAAATAAATAAAAGTAATGAATAAAGTAAAAACACTTTTTTTGGAGGATGATGAAGGAGGAAATAGTGGGAGATCAGCAACCTGATAGAAGTGCTGAAGCTGCTACCACCAGTCATGACAAGGCCGATGGTCAAAGGCCTACAGGCCATGTGAAATCAAAGCAGAAATGTCATTTTACAAAGGTCCATAAAAAATCCACCTACAGAGAAACATAAAATTGGCAATATGCCATTCACCACATGCAGCGGGAAGGAAAGGCTAAGGCCTTGGCCTTTGTTTCTGACTGATGGTACAGCGTCTCAGAATGATGGTAGCGCTTCTGGTAGTACAATCAAACAAAGGAAACTTGTTAAGAAGACAAAGGCGAGTTCACAAATGTCACAAATCCCAGAGGAGAGTCGAAGTGTGTCCGCGGATGCCATATGTGAGCCGAACCTTTCAAATACTGTATATGAAGAGGAGGTTCATTCCACCATTTGCGTGCTCTCTGCAATTGTGTGGAGGAGCATCCCCAGTCAAGATGCTGACCTGGTTATTGAGGATGCTTCTGAGGAATTGGATGAGGATGTGGGTTCTGTTGGTGTAGCTGGCACACAGAAGGATGTGGATGATGACGATGTTGAGGAGGATGATGTTGTTTGTTTGAAGGCACCGACGGAGACATTTGTTGTCCGGGGTATGAAAAAGCCCATTCTCATGCCAGGGCAAAAGACAAAAAATCCACCTCGTATGTATGGAATTATTTTTTACCCAAAATACGGACAACTGTCAAGCCGTGTGTAGCATTTGCAAAGCTATTGTAATTAGAGTTAAGGACATGCAGCACCTTGGGACCTCCTCACTGTTACGTCACTTGCAGCACATCCATCAAAAGTTTTTGTCAAAAGAAACTGTGAACAAACATATAGCAGCCTGCCCAGCATCACCGTCCTGCTCCCCTGTCTCTGTTAGATCCAAGAGTCTGCAATCACCTCAAATACCTGCATCATCCACATCCTCATTGATTAACAGAATAGGAAGTTATCCTGCACCCAATGTCATGAGCCTGACTAAATACTCTCCTATCCTGGATTCCTCAGAAGCATCCTTAAGAGCTACACATTTTGCTTCTGCTGGTTCTGCTTCCAGGAATGGTAGTCCTGATCAGTTAACCAAGCAACTGACTGTAAAACAATCCTTTGCAAGGCGTATGAAGTATGCCAGCAGTCACCCCGTTGCACAGCTTATTACCGACGCCTTAACAACTATGTTGGTATTAGACCTGCGTCCAGTATTCGCAATTAATTCTGTGGGTTTTACCCAGTTGCTTGAGGTTCTGTGTCGCTGATACCAAATTCCATCTAGGTCCCACTTCTCCAGGAAGGCAATACCCAGACTGTACACGGACATTAAAAAAAGCGTTGTTAGTGTCCTAAAAAATGCTGCTGTGCCGACTGTCCACTTAACCACGGATATATGGACAAGCGGAACAGGGCAAACTAAAGACTACATGACTGTGACTGCCCACTGGGTAGATTTATTGCCTTTAGCAGCAGCAGCAACATCATTTCCCATTGCTATTCAGAGGCAGGCTACTCTGTGTATCACCGGTTTCAGTAAAAGGCACACAGCGGAAAACCTCCTAGAAAAACTATGGGAAGTCATTGCGCAATGGCTTACCCCACTTGGACTCTCCTCGGGATTTGTGGTATCCGACAATGCCACCAATATTGTGAGTGCATTACATGTGGGCGAATTCCAACATGTCCCATGTTTTGCTCACACAGTAAATTTGGTGGTGCACCATTTCTTGAAAAAGGACAGGGGTGTTCAAGAGATGTTGTCAGTTGTTCGGAAAATTTGTGGACATTTTCGCCATTCTGCAAGTGCGTGCAGGAGATTGCAAGACTTGCAAGAAAAGCTAAATTTGCCCTGCCATCAGCTGAAGCGAGAGGTGGTCATGAGGTGGAATTCCACCCTGTTAGACGCCGTTCCGTGCGTCGCCGCCGTCCTGGTCCTTCAGCAGCGTCTGCACTGCTAGGACGGCGGCCATCTTCCTGGGACGCGTCACTGGGAGGCTTCGGGGACGTTGCTAGGCAACGCCCCGAACTTCCGCTGCGGCCGTCTCTGCAGGGGGAAGACTCTGCAGGATGGACCGGATGTGACGTCACTCAAGGGGGCGGCAGATTCAAATATAAGCCGGCGTCACTCTCAGACAGACGCCGGTTATAGCGTTCTTTCAGCCTGTGTCAGATCGTGTTCCTGTCGGAAGCGCTCCTGTTGTTCCCCGCCTGTTCTGCCTTGCCTGGTTTTGTCCTGCCGTGCCTGGGATTCAGTTGGTGTGCCCCGCTGTTACACTCTTCATCCTTAAGAAGTCTGCAAGGGCTTGTCTGGGACTTCGTCATCTCCCCAGATAAGTCAGGGGTTACCCTGTGTTTCTCCTCCTGCAGTTTGGCATTCTTTGTTACTGGGCATCTATCTCAGCATTATTACCATTTCTCTTTATTATATCTTTATCAGCATTGTTGCCATTTTATGATATCTTCTTCGGGGCATTGTTGCCATTTCGTTATATAACATCTCACTCGCATTGTTGCCATTTCTTTATATAACATCTCACTAGCATTGTTGCCAGTCTGTGTCACCTGCTGAGCCTTGTTGCTTCCCTGGGGTTCTGGGAGTTTCCCGGTTCAGGGGTTTTAGTTAGGTGGTCCCCTTGCTCTCTCCTGGCCTCGGCGGACGTGTTGTCTTTTCCTAAGACCTGCCTGTAGCGAAGTGGGGCGGACCTAATTCGCCCTTCAGCCGAGACGGGCCCAGGTGAAGCCTAGCCCAGCACACGTCCGTCGATTCCAGCCAGAGGCAACGGAGTTAGGCTGCCGGGGATACTCCCAGAATCCTTACATTATAACCGGCCAAAACTACGATTCCCCAGCTGTTCTGGAGGATCTCCTTGTACTCAGTTGTTGTGCTCGGGTGTCTTGTGTTTTTACATCCATCATGGATCCCTCTGCAGGGGGTCCAGCTCAAGTACTCTCTGATCAGGTTCGTCTCCTCACGCAGCAGATGGTGGAGTTGTCCCTGCGAGTGGAGACACAGGAGGAGGCTAGAAGAGTAGTCCCTGGTAGTTCTCAACCTGTCAAAGAACCTAAGATGAATCTTCCCGATCGCTTTTCTGGCGACCAGAAGTTGTTTTTTAATTTTAGGGAGAGCTGTAAACTATATTTCCGTCTCGTTTCCTCAGGCTCTGAAATTCAGAAGGTCGGGTTGGTAGTCTCCCTACTCCAGGGGGATCCACAAACATGGGCCTTTGGTTTAGGGGCAGATAGTCCTGAGCTCAGTACTGTGGATGCATTTTTTACAGCTATGGGGGTGCTTTATGATGATCCCGATAAGGCAGCCTCCGCTGAGGCTCACATTCGGGCCTTAAAACAAGGTCGCCGTACTGCAGAGGCCTACTGCTCCGAATTCCGTCGCTACGCTGGGGATACCACTTGGAATGATCCTGCACTGCGGAGCCAATTCCGTCTTGGCCTAGCAGATCAGGTCAAAGATTTCCTGGTACAGTATCCGGCGGCAGCCTCTCTTGATGACTTGATGCAGTTGGTGGTCCGCATTGATAGACGCATCAGAGAGAGGCGTTCCGAGCGAGAATTACCTTCCTATCCTCTTGACGAGACAGGAGGTGAGCTGGTGGGCGGGTCTGAAGAACCAATGCAAATTGGTGCATCTCGCCTATCGAACCAGGAGAAGGCACGTCGTCGCTCCCTAGGCTTATGTTTGTATTGTGGGGGTAAAGGGCACCTTGTGGGCACATGTCCAGAGCGTCCGGGAAACGCCAGGGCCTAGGGGTTAGGGGAGGAATCCTTTTAGGCCAGTCCCGCTTGTCTCCCAATAATTCTCTTTTGTTATTTGTGTGTTTGGGTCTAGGGGTTCAACGGTGGGAATCCCAGACCTTTGTGGATAGTGGTGCAGCCGGGAATTTCATCGATTCTCGCCTGGTTCAGGATCTTGCCATCCCATTAGTCTCTCTTCCTTCTGAGTTGTCTGTTTTTGGCTTGGATGGCAGTCTCCTTCCCAAGGTTCTAATTTCACATTGTACCGTGCCCTTAGACCTAAGCATAGGTTCCACCCACTCTGAGAGTTTCGAATTTCTTGTTATTCACAGTCCCTTAGCTCCTGTGGTGCTTGGTTTACCTTGGTTAAAATTACATAACCCTCATTTCGATTGGCGGACTGGGGAACTGCTGCGGTGGTGTGAGTCATGCGCTGACTCATGTCTGCACCTCCCTGTCAGGGTCTCAAGTTTCGCCAATCCTCTGCTCCCTGCTCCGTATGTTTCTTTCTCTGATGTCTTTTCCAAAAAAGAGGCAGAGACCTTACCTCCCCATCGACCTTATGACTGTGCCATCACTCTCCTTCCTCAGGCTAAGTTACCCAAGGGTCGTTTGTACGCATTGTCCTTACCCGAAGCTAAGGCAATGGAGGAGTATATTGCCGACAACTTGAAAAAGGGCTTTATTCGTCCCTCAAAGTCTCCTGTGGGGGCGGGGTTTTTCTTTGTCGGCAAGAAAGATGGTACCTTACGTCCGTGTATTGATTACAGACAGCTTAACTTAATTTCTGTGAAAAACTCTTACCCATTGCCTCTCATTTCCGTCTTGTTTGATCAATTACGCTCTGCTACTGTTTTTTCAAAAATAGATCTCCGAGGTGCGTATAATTTGATTAGAATCAAAGCGGGGGATGAGTGGAAGACCGCTTTTAACACTCACACTGGTCATTATGAATACCTTGTGATGCCCTTTGGGTTGGCCAATGCCCCTGCGGTCTTTCAAGACTTCATTAATGACGTCCTTCGGGATTTTTTGGGGATTTAGGTGGTCGTTTATCTGGACGATATCTTGATTTCTTCTTCTTCTTTAGAGCAACATAGAGTACATGTTAAAAGGGTTTTACAGAGACTCAGAGAAAACTGTCTTTATGCTAAATTCGAAAAGTGTGAGTTTGAGGTCCATAGTATTTCCTTCCTTGGCTAAGTTATTTCCCCGGAAGGCTTCTATATGGATCCTGCCAAAGTTCAGGCTATCTTGGATTGGGTGCAGCCCACTACTCTGAAAGCAGTCCAGAGGTTTCTGGGGTTCGCGAACTACTATCGCAGGTTTATTCCTGCGTTCTCAGATATAGTCGCGCCCATCGTTGCACTCACCAAGAAGGGTGCAGATCCCGCTCTCTGGTCTACAGAAGTCCATAATTCTTTTCGTCTTCTTACAGAGGCTTTTGTTTCTGCCCGTATCGTACGTCATCCAGATCATGACCGCCCGTTTATTTTAGAGGTAGATGCCTCCGAGATTGGCATAGGGGCTGTGCTATCGCAGGTGGATCCTAAGGATGATCTTTTACATCCCTGTTCCTTCTATTCTCGTAAATTCTCTCCCGCGGAGCGTAATTATGATGTGGGGAACAGGGAACTTCTGGCCATAAAGTGCGCTCTGGAAGAGTGGAGGCACTGGCTGGAGGGAGCCAGATTTCAGGTGACCATTTTCACCGATCATAAAAACCTCTGATATCTTCAGGATGCCAAGAGGCTAAATGTCCGTCAGGCGAGGTGGGCGTTATTCTTTGCTCGATTTAATTTTCGTATCACCTTTAGGCCGGGTTCCCGTAATGTCAAGGCGGACGCCTTGTCTAGGAGTTTTTTAGGTCTTCAGGACAAGTAATCGGCGCTTGAGACCATTATTCCTTCTTCTAGGATTTATGTTGGTATCGCGCAAACACTTTTGGATAAAGTCCTACGGGCACAAACGGAAGCACCCGACCTCACCCCCTCAGGGAGATTGTTTGTCCCCTCCAGACTCCGAGGGAAGGTTCTTGCTGAGTTTCATACGGCCAAGACTGCAGGCCATCCTGGTTGTACTAAGACATTGGATTTAATTTCTCGTTCTGTATGGTGGCCATCTATGAGAAGGGATGTGGAATCTTTCGTCAAGTCTTGCGAGGTTTGTGCCAGGAACAAGTCCCTCCGCACCCCTACCACGGGTCAACTTCTTCCTTTATCTTGTCCGGAAAGACCATGGACCCATATCTCCATGGATTTTATTATAGATTTGCCTTCTTCCTCTGGTCATGATACCATCTGGGTGGTTGTGGACCGCTTCAGCAAAATGGCGCATTTTGTTCCCCTGGTCGGTCTTCCTTCCGCTCAAAAACTAGCTGCATTATTTTTGCTGCATATCTTTCGCCTCCATGGTCTCCCCCCCCCCCCCCAAAACCGTATGGTCATGATAGGCCGCCCAAAAAACCCACCCAAAACCATGGGCCATAATAGACAGAAAAAAAAAGTTTTCAATAAAAACACGTTAAATTTATTTAAATGTGTCGTCTGATTTCTTTTAATGTAGTATTGTAAGGTAATTGTGGGTAATATAGACTGTTTATAATGTAATGTAATTTATTGTGATGTAAATTGGTTAGTTGTGTACTATCACGGCACCCACCGCATTGCAGACCATAAGGCATGCAATGGTATGCGATGCAGTGGTTACAATGTTAAATGCACCCTCAGGCCACCACCCACTATAAACGTGAACCCAAAGCGTGGCGAGCGCAGCGGTACGCGTCCTCCGACCTTTTCCTACCCCCACTATCCACGTCGGCATGGAGTTGATTTTATAAAGTGTGGCGAGCCACCGTGCCCGAAGCGTGGCGAGCGGAAGCGGATTACTTCACAGGTATTCCGCGTCCGCTCGCCACGCTTCCGATATTGTTGTTTTAATGATGTTGTAGCACTTTTTTGTACCAAGTGTCAGTTAGAAAAACGTGCCAAACCGTACGGGTGCCAAACCGTTGCTATGGGACATTTCATTGTAAGCACCCATCTTATATCATGAGATGGGTGCTTGTTCAATGAAAAAATCGCATCGGTCGCATCGCAAAGATTGTACACTGTACGCGATGGCATTCAATGCCACCGATATTTAATCAAAGTGCAATAATCGCGTTGGTCGCGTCGGGAGGATTGAATAGCCGTAAACACTGTACGCGATGGCATTCAATAGCAACGATTTCTTTACAGAGTTCAATTATTAGCGTCGCGGTAATTGAACAATAGTACACGATGTATGCGATTGAAACATTCACCAGCATCGCGCCCGTCGGGGTTGATCGCAGCCCTTATAGTGCACTAAATAAGGGTCGCGACCAACCCTGACGGGTGCCGTGCTAGGAAACAAGTACCATCATTTATTATAAACTGTACATGATAAGTAGAAGCTGGTTGGTTACTATTGGCAACTTTTCCACCTACATTATTAGAATCTATTCTATACCCACCCATCCCCCCCTCCCCTTGATTTTGTAGTGGTATACAATATTGTGTATTACCAAATACTATAGGTCACTGGTCAGTCATTTGTACCTAGTAGTGATATAAACAACTAGTGTGCAAAATGAGTGCATATAATTCACTGAAGAGAAAGAGAAGACAGATATGGAATCATTTCAAGCTTACTGGAGATGAGAAGAAAGCAAGGTGTTCCTACTGCACAATTGAAATAAGTGTAAATTGCGGTTCTGTGAGTAATCTGTCACGCCACTTGAAATCAAAACATCCAACAATATCCACTACTAGGAATGAACCACAACAGCCGATACCGACAGTGTCGCATCATACAATATGTGAGGATGAAGTTCGAGACAATACACCTGAACCATCACAAGGTACCAGTGCAACTGCAATTGTACTTGCTACAGAGTTTTCTTCCGCTGTAAGAACTGTCCAAAGCAAGCAACAAACAACCTTAGGTAGCTATTTCAGCAGCAACAGGCCAGTGTCAGTTAAGTGCTCAAAAGAATTGGATGAGCTACTGCTAAAATTTATTATCAAGGGTTTCCACCTATTTAGCATTGCGGAGGAGGAAGGGTTCAAAAAGCTTGTCCATGCTTTTTGCCCAGCATACAATCTTCCCACAAGGAAAACTGTATCTACCAGTTTGCTATTGCGGCTTTACAACAGCACTTTACAGGAAGTGCTCACGTCCTTGCAAGGAGCTGATGCAGTTTGCTTAAGGTATGTGTGGAAGTGTAAGGTCCACATGTATGTGATGCCCACTGCTGTCGCCTAGCTTAGTCATCCAGTTACCTCGGTATAACCTTTTGGCCCTGAGCTGTGAAATGATCAAAATTGACTAGAAATGAGTGGAAATTAATGTTGTTGAGCTTAATAATACTTTAGGGGCAAAAACAGGCCCAAAATCTGTTGTTTTAGCAATTTTTAACATTTTTCAAAAAAAATCCAGATCCAAAACCCGCAAGGGTGGTTTTGCCAATACCAATCCAGATCCAAAACACGAAGAGAGATCCAGATCCAAAACCCGAAAAATTGCCCGCCGCTCATCTCTAATATAAATGTTTAGTGGACACCTGGTCTCTTTTTCAGGAAGAAAACGCTAGTTACGAGACAGAAAATCCTACCATTTATTGGCAGGCTGCTAAGGCCGCATTAAGAGGAGAGATTATCTCCTTTGTTGCGAAACTTTTAAAAAGACTAAACAAAAGATATATAGATCTACAAGCAGTGCTTTCTGACTCATTTCAAAAATTCAAACAGAACCCCCTCCCCTAGCAATAAACTTGCCTATCAAACGGCACAATTGCATTGCAATGAATATTTACTAACGAATGGTACTTATTTAATGTAAACTCCAGATTCTACAAATTTGGCAACAAGGTGGGAAACATTTTAACAAACCTCCTACAAGGTTCTAGGCAACACACATCAGTACGGATTCAGTATTGAATCCCGGCGGTCGGGATCCCGGCGTTCAGAATCCCGACGCCGGAATCCCGACAGCCGAAATGCCGACAAGGGGGGGACGTGGATCGCCCCCCCTTGCGGGCTCGCTGCGCTCGCCACGCAGCGGGCCCGGTGCCTCGCTACGCTCGGCACACTAATTTATTCTCCCTCCAGGGGTGTCGTGGACACCCCAGGAGGGAGAATGTGTCGGCATTTCGGCGGTCGGGATTCCGGCGTCGGGATTCTGAACGCCGGGATCCCGACCGCCGGGATATTAACTGCATCCCATCAGTACAACCTTTAATGAAAGACAATGGTACTCTCACAGAGTCGGATATTCAGATTGCAGCAGTTCTAAGGGGATACTATGAACAGTTATATTCGACCCCCGAAGCTCCGCAGGGCACTCCATCACCTCAACAAACACCTATTAATACATCTAATTCCAAACCAACACCAAATTATTGGAATTCACTGGAGTTGCCACAGATTCCAGAACCCCTTAAAAATAATTTAGCCTCTCCAATCACAGAAAGAGAAATTCTATGGGCCATTAGTAAAATTAAAACTAGCAAAAGCACCGGGGCCAGATGGCTACTCTAATGAATTTAAGCTCATGGTGCCGATCATAGCAAAACCCCTGGCGGCCAGTTTTAATTCTATTATAGCACAAGGCTCTCTGCCGACTTTTTTCTCAGACGCCATCATTAAGGTGCTGCCAAAGAAAGACCATAACTTAAGCCTTCCAGGGTCTTACAGACCTATTTCTCTTCTTAATATAGAATACAAATAATTTACAAAAATTTTAGCAGAACGTTAATTCATACTGACCAGTCGGGCTTCATTACGGGCCAGCAGTCAGTGACCAATGTCCGCAGACTATTAGCAGCGGTAAAGAAATCGGATGCCTTCTCGGCACATAAAAATATAGACAATTTGGTTTTGACCTTAGATGCCGAGAAGGCCTTCGATATGGTCCTGTGGCCCCATCTGTCCTCTACCTTGGAAAAATTTGGTTTCCCATTAGAATTTGTAAATATAATACGCAGCTTATATAAATCCCCAAAATCAGTTATCGCATGTAATGGCCTTTACTCTGATTAATTAAGAGGGACTCGACAGGGATTCCCCTTATCCCCGCTCCTTTTTTGCGATTGCTGTCGAACCTTTTGCGGTGGCAGTCAGAACATTCCCCTTGATCCAAGGAATTAAAATTAGGACTGAAGAGGTAAAGATCGCACTTTATGCGGACGATACCTTAATATTTATCTCTAATCCTTCCCATTCACTGGCAGCATTACTTTATCTTATTGAGTCTTTTGGGAAACAATCAGGCTATAAAGTTAACCTTAATAAATCTGAACTTTTGCCTCTAGGACATTATGATAAGGAGCTGCTGCATTCTATAAATATCCCATTCCCGATATGTAAATCCCACTTTAAGTATTTGAGGATTCAAGTGAGTAATGACCTAGCTCAACTATAGCCTTTAAATTTCTCCCCTATTATTTTGCAACTAGCCACAAAAATGGAATTGTGGAAAAACCTTCCAATTTCTCTTATCGGTAGAATGGCAGTGGTCAAGTCAGTTCTGCTTC
Organism: Crinia signifera; assembly: GCF_055691185.1. Classification (NCBI taxonomy): domain Eukaryota; kingdom Metazoa; phylum Chordata; class Amphibia; order Anura; family Myobatrachidae; genus Crinia; species Crinia signifera. The sequence goes on from NC_139217.1 coordinate 68,054,793, forward strand.
CAAAATTATTATATTGCATGCAGATTATCATTTCTCTGAAAAAAATCAGATATTTGGAAATAGAATCAATGTTTTCTAGGTTTTCTATGGAAAGGTAAGCGCCCAAGGATAGCGAAAACCAAGCTAAAAATTCCGACATCTAAAGGCGGTATGGGGTGCCCCGATTTATCAAACTATTTTGTGGCGATACACTTCCGATATATAGGAGATTGGCTGCTAAATATATCTACCTACACCGACTTGCCTCTGGAGAGGGAGATCTTCATCCGTATGCACCTGGGGCGTTGTTACAAACTAGAGTTGGGGACATCCCACCAGAAGTGAGGGGCCACATTCTGTTTGACAGCACCCACAGGGCTTGGAGAAAAATGAATGCAATTTGTAAGGAGGATCCATGTGTCACTCATTATTTACCAATTTGGGGATACCCGGCTTTCCCCCCTCTTTGCTAGATTCCTGGTTCAACATCTGGAGAGGGCTTGATATTTCAAGCAAGGTCTTTGACCCTGGAGGTTTTATGATGTCATTTACAGCTTTATCCCATAGGTATAGCCTCCCGAACTCCCATTTGTTTATGTATTATCAATTGAAACATTTTTTGACCCACACCAAGACCCTTACTTTCATGCCAACATCTGCAGTTGCAACGTCCAAATTCACTACGATTGATGAAATACTACATAATTTTAATATCAAATGTTACAAACGAAAATTCTTATACAATCTTCTTGGCAACACTACTTCCGCCAACAAGATGCAGGGGTCTGGAGAGGTCGAAAGATGTAGCATTGATATACCTGCTATTCAAAATGTTGAAGATATGAATACAGTGTATATAATGACAATAAAAGCACTTAAGTCATCCTATCTTCAAGAGGTATTTATTAAAACACTTTATCGTGCATATACTACACCCTATTAACGTAGGCATATGGTGGCTGAAGAAGGTTCCTGTGGTAAAAGCCGCGCAGTCAAAGCAGATTTCGCCCATTGTATGTGGGATTTCCAAAAAATATGCAGATTTTGGCATAAAGTAATACATTTTATTAATGTAATGTTCTCGGTCAAATGGAGTATGGATCCTCTTGCTTGTATGGGTTTATCTTTTATAAACTGGTCCCTGGAAAATGTTAATAACGAAGCTTTGCCTTTGCTGATAACAACCAACACGATGGCTCGTAAATGTATTTTGATTCACTGGACGAAAAAATCAGCGCCAAACCTGTCAATGGTGAAACGTAAGCTGTTACAATTCTTACTGTTTGAAAAAAAATATGCTAAACAATCTTCAAGATGGAATACGTAAGCGGTTTGTGAAATGGTCTTTCTTCATAAATACATTAGATGAAGAGGTTCAAGCGAGCATCATATCTAACCTAGAAGAACCTGTAGATAACATTCAGAAATAAGGAGTAAAGAAATAAATGTATATGTGTGTTTAACAGTACCAATGGATATTTTGCTCACTTCATATGCAACATCCCCCCTTCTGTCTTAAGATAGTATGTTTGAGTGGTATCTGAGTATGTCTATAATAATATGCCTTTGAGGTTTCACATATGGAAAAACCCTTTGAAGTATAGACTAAACAAAAGTTTATAGGTTTATAATACAAAGGAACATATGTCAACAACTCTGCTAATACCTGAAATGATCAATACTCTGGAATTCAATTGTGGTTGTATATCAGATACTTCTTGGCATGTTTGTTAATATTTGTAGTGCATGAAAAGTCAAATAAAAAGATTAAAAAAAAAAACAAAAAAAAAACAATCCTTTAGCCCATTTATCTACAGCTCAACTAGGAGCCCTCGAGCAATGATGGTATGCAAGACTGACAAATTTTCAGTTTACAATCAAATATTGTACCGGAAAAAGTAACAGTAATGTGGACGCTCCGTTACGTCTCCATAAAGAATTCTCTACAGAAGAAAAAAAAATGGACGAATGGGAGGATGGCTGTAGAGATTCCAGCCTTTCACAGCCTTTTGAATCATCCGCAAACTATGGCTACTAAAACACATCAGTTTCTCAAGAAGATGGAAAAAGATGCTAATCCTAAAGCTGGGTACACATATGTACAATTTCATTTTTCTTGCGACCGTTCGATCGACCGAATACACGTTCGACCGTCCAAAACATACGACCGATCTGCGCGTACACATATGTACAATTTTACTTGTGACGTCCGATGTACTCCCGTCCAAACAATCGCAAGAAAAAGATTGTACCACCGTACACACTCTCCCGATCTGGCTATTCGCACGATAAAAATGCATACAACATTATCATAATGGGCTGGATTAAAAGAGCATACCAAAACGAGGCGTGATCACAGAACAAAGAATCGTTCGTGTAGTACAGTGAATAGAGCCGTGACTATTCAGATCATTGCTAGCTGTACAGGATATACGTACGTACGTTTGTCTATCGGTGCATTTGGCCCTTTTTACAAACAATTTAATTATGAGCTTGAGGAGAAGGAAGGCTCGTGCGTGCATTTTTGCTGCTATGGCCACTAGATTGCAGGCTATTAAAAAAAGAAAAAGGACCAAGAATCGGAGCTGCTGGACCAGAGACTGGCTTCTGAGGAGAGACACCTTCTCCCACATGCCATTGCTACAGGAGATACGGGAGAACAATCCTGATGACTTCAGGAATTATCTCCGTATGGATGACGCTACCTTCATGGAGCTGCTGGCACTCGTTACCCCTTTAATAGAAAGAGAGGACACCTATTTCAGGAGGCCTATTTCTGCAGAGCAGAGACTGGTGGCAATGCTGCGTTACCTGGCAACAGGAAGGACCCTTGCCGACCTGAGATTCAGCACCATACCGTAGCCCAAAAAATTTCAAAAATCCAAAAAGGCGTAGCAGTAGTACACTCTTTATACGAAAAAATTTATAACGGTTTGCATTATAAAGTCAAAAAATAGTTTGTGTACTTTATTTAACATTTTTTCACCTTCTTGGTTATTTGGAGGCCAGCAGCATGCACCTTAAAATGGTGTATGTCGTGGAAAGCAGTCTCACGGCAGCAATGCATCACATGTGAGCAGGCCGGGATGTTCCCATGTGATGCGTTGCTGCCGTGGGACCGCTTTCCACTACATACACCACCATGTTCCAATGTGTTTGATGTTTTTTGGGTGGGTGGGCGTTCCTGCTACACCTTCACGTGGCACTTATGTCATGGCAAGCAGTCTCACGGCAGCAATGCATCACATGTGAGCAGGCCGGGATGTTCCCATGTGATGCGTTGCTGCCGTGGGACCGCTTTCCACTACATACACCACCATGTTCCAATGTGTTAGATGTTTTTTGGGTGGGTGGGCGTTCCTGCTACACCTTCACGTGGCACTTATGTCATGGCAAGCACCTGTATGTGACACTCTGTTCAGGTCCGACCACCGTTTTACCTCAAATAAACAAAGTGTTCACAGTATTTTTTGTCAGTATTTCTTAATAAATGTTAAGTGTTTATGCAGAACAATGAACATCACATATCTATCTATCTATCTTCTATAACTATATCTGTCAGGAATGCACACACAATGATTATTTATTTAAAAAGGAATGCACACACAACGAATATTCTTTAACAGCATGGCGCGGAAAGTACGGGGGAGAAGACTTCCTGTTGTTTACATGCTGCGCTGATGGAGGGATGACGCAGCTAGTCAACACCCACATAGGCGTGCTGCTTTTGGGAGGAATGATCGCAGGAACGGGCTGCATATCGATCGAACGTGCGTACACATGTCACTTTTCTTTCGATATGGAGCCGTCCTGTCGGAAGAATATTAAACAGCAAAGAACCTTCGACCGACCGACCGTGGACGGCCAAGAGCGTTTTTGGCCGTTTATCGATCGCAACGAAGGGATCAGGACTGCGTACATATATATACAATCGAACAGCCGTTCTTCTGTTCTGCGGACGATTGTACATATGTGTACCCAGCTTAAGTTTATTAAGTTATGGAAACAAAGAGATTGGTTATGTATACAAAAAAGTTTACTAATTAGAATTGTTATGAATTGAAAAAACGCACAAACCAGTTTCTCAGAATATCCTGACAAGAGAACAAGTGAACCAAGCTCTTCAAGCTTATCACGACCAGTCAGGCCATTCTTGAAAAGAAATGGTAGAGGCCACAATCCGTCAAAGATTCTACTGGGTAGATATGAAAAGAGATATTCAAATCGATCAGTGATCAATACTTTGAGATCCATTCCAGAGTCAAAACGAAAAGACAGGCCGATGTTGTTACCAGAAAATCACTCATTTACAATAATACCGTATATGGTGCTACTGGATACACTCTTTATTTCCTATTGTTTGGTCGAAAAGGGAGATTACGAGCAAATTTACAGTTAGAAGTTCCTTCCCACATAACTACAAGTGATAGTTCTCAAACAGAATGCATAGAAGAGTATCAGGATCGGTTGAGAGGGGCTTATAAAATCATTGATCAATGAATGCATCAATCCCGTCAACGACAAACAGAATACTACAATGAGACTGCTTTGGCAGAAACATTGAACATTGGTGACATGGTGCGAAACGTAAACATAATCAAATCTCTTTGGGACAACGTCCTATACATCATTAAAGGAATCCCGAACTCAAAAATAGATAGATATATAGAATTTCGAAAATAAGCAACGATACTTGTTCACAGGAATCAACTCGAGAAGTGTGTGAAACCGACTACAGATATAATTCAAATCAAAGCCTCAGAGGTAGATTCAACAGAAGCCTCAGAGGTCACAGACTTTAATGCTACCTTTCAGAATGTCATGAATATGTTCTGGCCTGGTTTGGGTAATGTAATCCCATGTACTAATGTAAATGTTTTTGAATCTCAAAGCATGAATGATACTGTTACCGGAAACTTGAAAGTAATATGCCTGAAATGTTGAGTCATGAGTCAAAAGTCATGATGTAACAAATTATATACAAGAACTATGAAGGTGAAATGTCAGGAAGTAGAGGTTACTGGAGGTACAAATGACTTCAGGTCATTTTTGGACTCCTTAAACTCTCTTTAGTCAGTCACCCAGAAATGTATGTGAGCTTAGTGCACAAGCTAATGACATGCATGTCTTCTTTTAAAAAATAGTTTTGTAATGTTCGTTGGGTGGCTTCAACATGTAGAGCAGTTCATGCAGTTTATTGTGTATGAATAAATAGCTTATATTTTATCAATATTGGCACCTATCAATGAATGCAACTGTAATATATTTTTTCTATTAGCGCAGTGTACACTTTCCATTTGCTTTCTCTACCTTTACAGGTTTGACCAACCTTTCCAGTACACAGCAGCTTTGATAGGGCAACTCATTTTCTGCGCCCCCCACCCTAGATAACTAGTTATCCTCTACCAGTTCATGCAGTCTGGTAGACTTAGCCAGCATTAGCTTGACATTTTGAAGCAGCCTCACAAGACCAGTCTAGAAATATAAAAGAGCAATCAATATTCAAAGGTCTATATTCAAACCTTTGCTCTGTCAATTTTGTAAAAAAATCTATCATGCTAGAATTTGTCTGAACTCTTACAAGTCAATTCCAAAAGCTGACAACAAAGAAAATTTGTATGTGCAGCGAATTGAAAGCCTAATAAGAATTCCTGGGATTTTCAGTGAAAAGACAGAGGACATTGAAATGGGAATGTTCCAAAACATTAAAATGACAAGTACTGGGAAAAGTCCAAAAATAAACTCTTCTCAATTCATTCAGGCTGTTGATGACAACATGAAGTGCGTGTTATTCACCACCACTGCTACAAAGCAACACAAACACAACCAAAGATAGAGAAACTACTTCTCACAACCTAATTAGCTGTCTCTCTGTTCTGAATGCTGAATCTTGGGAAGGTCATTCAGATAATCCATGGTTTGGAGACAAAGGAATACGCCTAAAAAAAATTGTATTCGTATTGTGGTTTACGATTTTTGGGGGGCATATTCGTATTTTCAGGATTTACTATCCTGAAAATATGACGATTCGTATTCATGTTGTATTAATGGAGTATTCGTATTTCTGTATATGAATACAAATGTATACGACATTCGAAAGAATACGCCTTTTTTAACATTACACCAACTTAATTGAGGGCCTTATTCTAGTTCACTCTTTCTGACAAAATCCTTCTTAGAATTAGATTTGGGTGAGTTATTTTGTTTCTGTGCAGGGCAAATACTGGCTGCTTTATTTTTACACTACAATATAGATCTCACTTTGAAGTAAAACCCCACCCAAATCTAACTCTCTCTGCACAAGTAACATCTGCCACACCTGCAGTTCACATGGTTTTGTCCATCTAAGAATAATTTTTTTCAGAAAGAGTAAACTAGAATAAGGCCCTGAGTCACTTACTAACAATTCGTATTCATAAAAAGTGCTTATACAATTCGTAAAAAAATACGACAAAAAAATACACCTTGATTTTGAAGTGTATTTCACTTATTTAAATTTTACACATGTGCTACCGTGTTTTCCCGATAATAAGACACTGTCTTCTTTTTTTTTTTTTTTTAAAGCACCATAGGTCGTATTTTCGGGGTAGGGCTTATTTTAAGTCCTCCTTTAATTACATGTCCCCAGTCCTCCTTTAATTACATGCCCCCAGCCCACCTTTAATTACAGTACATGCCCCCAGCCCACCTTTAATTACAGTACATGCCCCCAGTCCTCCTTTAATACGGTAACATGTCCCCATTCCTCCTTTGATAACATGCCCCCATTCCTCCTTTCAATAACATACAGTAGGGTAATGCTCACCAAAAATAAAGAATTCTTATACGGTAACTACACCATAGCTTCTTCTTGACTGCGCGCCACTGCTCCCCTGGCTGATGCAACCGCGTGATGTGCACGGTGATGTCACACGCTGCACGCAGTGCATCCCTGGGACCGGGAGCTGTCTGGGAGTGGAAGCCAGAACGGTACCTTACAAGCAACGGGTGGAGGGGGGCTGAGGAGGGGGTTAGCGGGGGTGGAAATGGACTATAATTTACAGTAAGGACCTCACTATGGAATTTTTAATAGGGCTTATTTTCGGGGTAGGGCTTATTTTAGACCAGTGTCCAAAATCAAGGGTAGGGCTTAATTTCGGGGTAGGGCTTATTATCGGGGAAACACGGTAAAATGCAGAAATTAGCCCACAGACAATCACAAATGTGTGCCTTATAAAAGCTTATATGCACTTCACAGCTTCAAACATGGCAGATTTTGTGCATTACCAGAGCATTTCAGTGTGGGCTTCAAGACACCTGGGGTGACATTTAATAGAATGAGTTTTTCACAATTTTTGAAATCGCACCATATCGCCGCACATCACACTTTTTTCGCATTTTTCCTGTGTAAATCGAATATTTAATGGGATGCGAATAAGCGGCTAAAAAGTGCGATAAAGTGCGAATAGATGCGATGTGGTGCGATATTTTGACACATAAAAGTGTGATTTATTCCGCCGATCATGTGCGAGTTTTGGACCAACCGGAATGCGAATTACAACACTGCCTCCGCATGCCAAAGAAAATATTGGCCCACCTAAGTCCCCTACATAAAGGGGCACTGGCGCCATTATAATCTTTGATAGGGAGTAAGGAGAGTAGAGAGGAGCTATTGCAGTGAGCAGAGTGAAGTGTGGAAGGGGAGTTGGGAGAGGCAGCAGGGGGCCAGTCACACCCAGCACTAGCAGAGGAGCCAAGGGGAGAGGCAGCAGAGGTATGCTGATAGCCAGCAGTGCCAGAGTGAGAGGCAGCAGTGTGGCAGGCAGCATGGCCACAGCAAGGCCAGTACAGGCCCCGGAGGAGCAGGAGGAGGTGAAGGACCCTCTGGCATCCCCATCCCATTTTCTCACCCAGGATGTGTTCATCACCCAGACAGAGGAGGACGGCCACATCTCAGAGGTCGACTGGGGTGAAGTGGAGGAAGATGGAGGTGAGGAGGAGGGGGGGGGGGAGACTGGCCTGGAGGAGGAGGGGGAGACTGGCCTGGAGGAGGAGGCGGACATGGACATGGAGGAGCTGGAGGAGGAGGAGGGAGATACTGGGTGCACCCAAAGTGGCCGGAAGGTCAGATTTGCCTATGAAGAGAATGCAGCATTAGTCAGGGCCATTATCCCTATATATGACCGGCTGCTGGGACCATCATAAGTCCACTGCACAACGTAAGAGGGCCATGTGGCTGTCCATTACTCAGACCGTCAACGCAGTTAGCAACCATAAGCGCAGTGTCCAAAATATCAAGAAGTGCTTTAATGACATCAAGAGGCACCTGAAGGCCAAAATGGCGACTGAGGTAAATGAGGCTACCCGCACTGGGGGAGGACCTTCAAAACCCTTCTCATATACCAACTATGAGAAGAAGCTGAAGAGGATCATACCACCCGAGGTGCTTCCTGGCCTCCATGTGGCGGATACTGATAGGCCACAAAGGCCACCCAGAGCTGGTTAGTCTCCCAAATTTACAACTGACCCATACATTGCAATGTTTTTTTTACATCTAATGCTCTCTTCTAATGTTAGCATAACAATAGTGCTGCTCTGGAACTACATATCCCAGCAAGGATGGGAAGAGGTGATAACTAGTTATCTGATGTGGGCGCAAAAAGGACTGAGCTGTCTTGTCAAGCTGCAGTGTACTAGATTAGTGTTGTCAAGCCCCTTGATGAATACTAGGAAAAAGAAGGGGGCGTACACTGCGCTACAGTCTGGTAAACAGTTACTTTGATATTCAAAAATATGCAACTGTGGTGCTACTGATAATCATGTAAAAATAAAACACATTTATTACCACATATTATAAAAACAAAATTCAATCACATACATTAATAACTATTTCAGCAATAATCTAAAAAACATTAAAAAAAATATAGCGGAATAGGTGCTGCTTTAAAAGTTCAATAGGTGAGGGAATAAGCGTCAATTTATACGGTACCGTATCAGACTTGGTATAAAAGGAGTCCGTTCCTAAATTGCCCGTTTGGATAGTGTCCTTATGGGGTCTCTTTACCAGGGATTCTCAGGTTCTTGCAACCTGATTGCTCTGTTACTTTTTTGTGGTGTTCCTCCACATTTGTGGGGGTAACTCACCCCAGTCCTGTTGTGTGTGGGGACCACTGGTTGAATGGTATAAACTCCCTTCTGTCCTTCGGGAGGAGCAATGTAGGTAGGCTGTGCAGATGTGGAAATTGCATATCGGGCTGGTCCGGTCTCCAAGTAGCTACCGCTGTATGGTAATGGTGGTTCTAGGCAGCAATATTCCCTCTCCTCCACCAACGCGTTTCGCCTGTATAATGTCTCTGTGTCTCATGGGTTTATATACCTGAGTAGGTATGTAATGAGCAGCTCAATTAGGCACCTGTGTTGCACATAATTAAGAAATACATTTCACAAAACATTCAAAAGTATACTAGGATCGCATGAGCATGGAAGGGAAAGATCATAAGTATACATTTAATCGGAAAACAAGTAATGTAAAGCATTTAATAAAAGTTTATATCTTTTGCTTGGAAACCGGAAGTGACGTTCCGATGTTGTGGAACGCACTTCTTTTCCTCAATTAGTTATTCAAATGGTCATAAATGCTGCCCATGCAAGGTCCATAAAGACTGTCCATCATTTCCTTTGCAGATCATCCTTCCCGAAGTGCTCACGCACCACAGCGTTCCAGAAAAAGTGGCACAGATGCAGAAGCTGCAGGTAAGGAGAAGCAAAAAAGCACCATTACACATACAGCACACACACTCATTTCACATACACAATTGGCAACAATTCATATCCTGTTGCTGCATGGCTACGGAAATGAATGTAATGACAACCAGCCATCACTCTTATTACCAATGCTAGTATTACATGAAGTCACGGGGTACATGTGTACGTACCTAATACCCATTGGTATGTGACATAACCCTCAATACACCTTAGTGACATCTAACTACACATAGACTGCACTAGTATGCTTCAATACTTACCATTTGTTATGTATCCACAGGACCATCACAACTAGGGGAACATCAGACACTCAGAATGCAGCAAGTGTGGTGACACCAAACCAACCCACACCCACCCAATCGACCTACACACCAATGACACTAACAGAAATTGCTAACTCATTGCATACTTTCAAAATTAGGCAGCTTGATTTTATGGAGATGCAAAGTCACCAAATAGGCAACATACAAGGATACATTCGCAACATGTTTCAACAAGTTAAAAAATTAGGCAGCAGTGTCCGTGTTGCTTTGGGCACACAAGTGCGGATGGCTACTATGCTCGACACACGTTTGTCCGAAATAAGTAACGGCCTACGGGAACACAATACTCATATTGCCACCCTTACAGAAACCATTATTGGGCAAAATCAAGCACTAACTGCTCAAACAAATGCTTTAATTGCTATGCAGGCTCAAATTAACCATATGGAGCTTAATTTGTTAGGGGCACCAACCTCTGCTGTTAGTAGTGTGTCCAGCACCCCAGTGAGTGGCTCACCCACTTCACCCCTACGTTGGAGTGTTAGGACCAGGGGCGGCCTGGAGTCATGTGCCAAGGGAGGGTGTGCGCGTGCTCAGCCGTCCCAAAAAAATGCATTTGACCATACATTTAAAAACACATTTCATCCAAATGTTATAAATGTATAATTTATGTAAAGTACTGAAGGTATAGTACTGAAACCGGCTGATAAAGGGGGGTCTGGTCATCATAGATCGAGAAGCATATACAAAAAAGCACTGAGACTCCTGAACGATGAAACGTCATCCATTATTCTTCCAAGTGACCCAAAAGACCTGTATATTGAGGAACTTCGAACCCTTTTACTTCAGGGCCTTAGGTCAAATATTCTTACAAAAGATGAATACCAATATATGCTGAGATCAGACCCCATAACCCCAATCTTTTATTTTCTACCGAAAATTCATAAATGCCTACTAAACCCGTCCGGAAGACCAATAGTGGCGGGTAAGGATTCACTTACTTCAAATCTGTTGCAGTATGTAGACTTTTTCCTTAGCAAATATGTGAAAACCTTACCTCATACCTTAAGGACACAACAACTGTACTGAATCTAATGAAGAACTTCGAATGGAGAGACACTTATTGTTGAGCAACTATAGACGTACAGTCGTTATATACCTGTATTGAACACTCCAAGGGGGTGGAAGCTTGCAGAAGCTACCTGGAAGAAGATGCCTCCCTTACACCAAAACACAGAACTTTTAATTGTGACGTTGTTTTTTATCTTACACCACAATTATTTTAAATTCCAAGACCACTTTTATCTACAACAGTGCGGAACCGCCATGGGGACAAGTTTTTGTGCCAAGTTTCGCTAACCTTTTTATGGGATGTTGGGAAAACAAGCATATTTACAACAACCAAGTTTTTAAAAACAACATAATACTATACAAAAGGTACATTGATGATATTTAATTGTCTGGGAAGGAACAGACACGTGCTTTTATGAGTTTCTACAAGATCTGGATAACAATGACATGAACTTGAGGTTCACATCCAACCTACAAAGAAGCTCCGTAGAATTACTCAACCTGATCTTGATAGGCGAAAACAAGAAGGTAACAACTAAGAACTTCATAAAGAGCGTTGATAAAAATAGTTATTTACATCACAAAAGCAACCACCTAAAAAGGTGGAAAAACAACATACCATACTCCCAGTTCCACAGAATCAAACATAACTGCAGCAAACCAGAAGACTGTGAGGAACAACTAACATTATACGGACAGAGATTTTTAAAAAAGGAATACCCTACAAATCTGATTGAGAAGGCCGCAGAAAGAACAAGGACCATAGACCGTGACTCACTACTCACATATAGAAACAAAGAGATTGAGAGAAAAGAATCCATGGCATTTATAACTACATACAACAGACATGAGGACAGCATTAAAAAATCCCTACAAAACCATTGGGGTATACTCCTGATGTACCCCGTCCTGAAAGAGATTTGACCACAGAAACCTGAGATCGTATATAGGAAATCGAAAAGTTTGAAGGACATACTGGCACCCAGCATGCTGAAAACACCGACACCTTGCACAACATTACCCAAATGTACGGGTGCCTATAAATGCGGTAAATGCATTATATGCAAATATCTTCACCGAAACAGGAAGAATTTCTTTGACACGGGGAATAAAAATGAGTATAAAATTAAGAACTTCATGAACTGTAACTCCACCTCAGTCATCTACCTACAGTACTGGAGTGTACTTGTGGAAAAAAGTACGTAGGGAAGACCAAACTTCCTTTAAAAATCAGGATACAAGAACATGTCAGGAGCATAAAAAATAAGCTGGACAACCACGCTGTCCCAAAACACTTCACAATGTCACATGCATCAAATCCAGATGATATGACTTTTAAGGCCATCGAGCATGCACAAACTAGGTGAAAGAGGAAGAGACCTAGCAAAAAAACTGTCCCCGAGAGAGATGTACTGGATTTTCCAGCTTCAAACTCTGCATCCATATGGCCTGAATGAAGGATACGAGATAGTACCCTTTCTGTAAAGGTCATGTAAATCGTCCTATTTAGCCTTCTCTTAAAACAAACCTTTTTTACTTCTATCTTGTCCCAAAAAAATTCTATGTCCATTCTGCAATTACATTCTATATCACTTTTCTCTATTATGCATTCCTTTCCACTCACCAACACTGTGGCATCCAGGTCCGAGAGGTTTGGTACATGAATAAATTTACAGTCATACCACGCTGGCAATGCCCAACCACTTTATCTCTACGCAATGCCCAACCCCATCAGATCTTGGCAGCCAAGCAGTGTCTGGGCCTGTCCAGTACCAGGTGAGGACACTACCTGAGAAGAACAGGTACTGTAATATACAGAGAACGCCAAGAAAGGTCACCTTGTGATAAGGACCATAAAGATCCCAGTGATTTATCCATCACTTTATATACCTGTCTCATAGTCTTTAATAACTTTCCTTCATAATCCCAATATTCCTGTCTCACACCAAATTAACATATTGCACTAATGTATATATATCTATATATATAATTTCTATATATTTATTTGTATAATTGTTTTATATGCATATTTTATATACTTATATTTTTCTATTATATAATTATTATCTTGCACACTGCACACTTATGTAATAGCTATCACACTCATTTGCACATTTATGCATTATATCACATGTATCTTCAACATCACTTATAATAATGCTGTCACAAAATGCTAAATTTAAATGTATATAAGACTCTACGAGTGAATACTAATCCACCCTTTTTCTCTACCTGCAAAGTGCATAAAAAATAATTACGTAAGAAACTAAGAACTTGTAGTCCATCAAAGAAATTCCGGGTACCATAAACCGACTTCCACACTCAAGAATACAAAGAAATGGCAGTTTTCCCTGTTTAAGAATACAAAAGTCCCCAGCAAAATGGCCGCCGAAAGGAGACTACTGTAACTTGAACTAGTGTCCAGCAGGACATACCACATGGCCGCGGCGACCAATGAACAGCCCCAACAAAAACTACATCACAGATGGGCAGACCTGGATATCCGAATACAGGAAGCGGGGCACAGTTGAACAAAGGACTTCTGCCCAAAGGCGGCAACAAGCACAGAGTACTGTGACACAGGAAGCGGGCGGAATTAGTGTAAACACTAATAAATCATATTTTTTATGTAAACAAAGCACTGTCTTTAATGTAGGTATATTTAGTCGCTGAACCTCTATCCCTATATCCAATACCTTTTTGTTTTACACCTGCCTCTCGGACTCAGAACGTGGGAATCTGATGTATGTGCGCCACAGCTTCTTTAAAGCAAATAACACTTGATTGAAATGCTTTGAGAAAGTGGCTTGTGAAACCCCCAACTACCATGAGTTCACAGTCTGAGTGGAGCCTGTGGCCAAGTAGTAGAGGGCACACATTAATTTCTGCAGCCCAGACACGGCATAGTTGGCACCCCCGTAAGGGTCCAAATCATCTCTCACCTGCTCATATAAGTCCAGCAGGTTAATGCGGTTCAGCCGAAACATCCCCACAATCTTTTGATCCGAGAGGGAGTCCAGGGACAGCCAAGCACGATACCTACGAGAAGCACGAAGTGGTCGGGGTACCTGGATCTGGCGCGCAGCTTCCTCCCTCCTCCTGTGCAGCTCCTCCAAATGGGCATAATCACAGAGCCAACTCCAAACCACACTGCAAAATCTCCATGTCTAAAACCCTCACAGGTGTCCTTAATTATGTTGGGGTATATGTAGGGGAGTTACAGTAAAAATTAGGATACCTGTGAGCAAATTAACCATTTGTGCACTAGACCAAAGTCAGTTCTGGGCCAATTCGCCCACCAGAACCTGGTCTGAAAAAAGTGCGATTTATAATCACCTAAAAAGTGCGATTTCCGTTTGCGCATTCCATTAAATAAGCAATTTGCATACTTTTCTATGCAAAAACATCTGGATGCGAAATAAATGTGATTTTTTTTTTTTGCGCACTTTTATAAAGTGCGAATTATCGCCCAAAAAATGCTAAATATGGCCCGTTGCGCACCCTTTTAAATGGACGATTTGGGGAAAAAACGCCATTTTGTTGCCTATTTATCATAAAAAAACACAAATCGACCTATATTAAATGTCACCCCAGATGTCCTGTCAGCAGCACCAAAGAAGACGCCAGCGTCATGAAACTGAACAGGATCAGCAGGTACCCCAGAGGCTGCTTAGGCCTCATTTCTTTAGTGAGCATTTGTGCTTACACGCATTGCCGGATGATGTGGTTAAACATATGTTCCTGCTTGATTGTAACAACATTCTCTATCTGTATGGCCTGATTAGACTTGAGCTAGATCCTGTTACAGGAGGCTCATGCGCTCTCAGGCCTGCACAAACTGCAGGCTGCTGTGTTGTACTTTCTGGCGACCGGCAGTTTTCAACAGGTCTCTGGCAGAGGCATTGGCATCTCGCAGCCCACACTGTCCAGGTACCTGACCCAGGTGCTTCAAGCCCTTGAACCACATATAGATGCCTCAATCTGCTTCCCAAACCAGGAGAGAGTAGCGTTCCAGTGCATTGCACGCATGCCCAATGTTCTTGGTGCTATTGACTGCACGCACATTTCGCTGAGACCACCCCAGGATACTGCCTGTTCCCATAGAAGCACAAGTACCAATGTGCAGGTGGTCTGTGATGCCAATCTTAAGATCACAAGTGTGTTCGGAGGCTACCCTGGCTCATGTCATGACTCTTATATACTCAGCCAGTTAGTCCTCTTTGATGAGTTTGAAGCCAGATTAATGCCTGGCTACTGAGTAAGTGAGTGTGTAACAGAGTGAATACTGCAATCTGTAACACACATAAATATGAATTATTCCATGTCTCTCTCTCTCTATGTGTCCCTCTTTCTCTCTCTTAGGGCCTTATTCTGATCGGTGCGGCCCGATCAGAATATGCGGCCGCAACCGTGCAGGCGAATCCCCGCCTTCCATACGGATCGCCACCTGCCATCCGTACGCGGATATGTGGCGATCCGCATGAAATTGGACGGGGATACGTCTCCTCCGTCTCGGGAGCAGCCCCTGCATTCGATGGTCGCCGAACATCGAATGCAGGGCCGCACGCTCCACCAGGTCCCGCAACACAAGACCACACGGACACTTGTCCGTGTGAAATCATGTATGGGGGCGGGCAGCTGACATCCGGCGATGTCAGCTGCCCGCCCCGTACCCACACGTCACGGCCTCATTACCATGCATACGCCCCGCGTTTGCATGGGAACGCCCATGAAACGCGGGGCGTATGCATAGGGTAATGAGGCTAAGTAGCCCCTCACGCCCCTCTGCGGCGTATAAAGAATCCGTGCGGCGAAATCGCCTGCACATGCGCAGAGTGACCTCTGCAAATGCGCAGACGATCAACATCGGCGGTCCGTCCGCATGCGGGAATATCCGCACCGATCAGAATAAGGCCCTTAATGACATGCATGTGTGTTAATGTGTGTCCATTTTCCTGTATTTACTCTAATGAAGTCTTCCATGTTTTTCAGGTGATAAGGGGTTTACCCTGGCTCCTGACTCCATCGTCTGCCCCAATTGCTGATGCAGAACACAATTTTCAGTGTGCACATAAGGCCACCAGATGTGTGATAGAAAGATGCTTTGGTGTGTTAAAATCTCGCTTTCGTTGCCTAGATAAGTCTGGTGGCCTGTTGTTGAAAATTGTAATGGTTTGCTGATTTCTCCACAACTTCTGGGTGACATTTAATAGGATGCCAAATTTAGTTACTTTTCAAAACTGCACCTTATCGCACTTTTTGAATTCATATTTTTCTCCAAAACTTATTATTTAATGGGATGCAAAAATGTGCCCAAAAAGTGCGGTAAAGTGCGAGATGCATCACACCCCCTATATAAAGGGGCACAGGCACCATTTTGACCTTTGAAAGGTAGTAAGGTGATGAGGATGGACAGAAGAGGAGCAGTGTGTGGGAGTGCAGGTGGAAGAGGTAGCAGTGGGCCAGTTCCAGCCAGCAGCAGCATCAGAGGAGCCAGGGGGAGAGGTAGCAGAGGCACACTAAGAGCCAGCAGTGTCTGAGTGAGAAGCAGCACTGTGCCAGCCAGCATGGCCACAACAAGGAGCATGGCCACAACAAGGCCTGGGCGGACCCTGGAGGAGCAGGCATAGCAGGAGGAGGTGGAGGACCCTATTGCCTCCCCATCTTATCCCCTCACACAGGAGGACCTGTTCAGCATACAGTCGGAGGAGGAGCTGCAAGAGCGGCACATGTCTGAGGTGGAGAAAGGTTGAGGTGAGGAGGAGGGTGCTGCTGCCCTGGAGGAGGAGTGGGACATGGCCGCCGAAGAGGTTGAGGAGGAGCCAGAAAGTGCCCGCACCCAAAGTGGCCGCAAGGTGAGCTTCTCATACAAAGAAAATGTGGCCCTTGTCCGCACCATAGTGCCTGTATTTGACAGGCTGCTGGGGAAGCACAATAACAGGACCACTGCGCAGCGGAAGAGGGCCATGTGGGAATCCATCACTGGCGATGTCAATGCCGTTAGCAGCCATAAATGAAGTGTCAGAAATATTTAAAAATAAGGTGTAATGACATCAAAAGGCTACTGAATGGCAAGATGGCGACAGAAATTGGTACTTGTTTCCTAGCACGGCCTCAAAGATTAACATCTGGTCCACCTTGGGGCTGTATTGGCACACCGGACACAAAAGAGTTATAGCTTTTGAGTCGGTGTCTAAAAAAAGACAGAGCGGAACGACAGCAATTATATAATGCTTTCAAGTTAGAATTCTTAGCACTGGCACGGGCAGTAACAGAAAATTTTAAAATTATTTATTTGCTACATCCTTTGTAGCTTTTACAAACAGCAATCCTTTAGGCCAGTTATCTACAGCTCAACTAGGAACCCTCAAGCAATGATGGTATGCAAGACTGACTGAATTTTCAGTTTACAATCAAATATTGTACCGGAAATATTATCCGTAAACTGTGTCTTAAGAAATTTTTCATTCAAAAAGAAATTGAGTCAGACAATCCCACCTTGGTAGCCCCACAAATAGAAACAACAAACAGGTTCAAACCCAAGTCCGTTTTTGATCCGGTACATGTCAAGAACAATTTCGTGAAAACCTTCAGCTCCTTAATACAGGAGGATGTCAGAAAAATTCAATGCACTGGCGTTAAATATAATCTTAAGAAAAATGAAAGAGAAGCACTCAAATCATTGAGGGACAATCAGAATATCATAATTAAACCAGCCGACAAAGGCGGAGGCATCGTCCTCATGGATCAGGATTGGTACAAAGCAGTTCTCACACAGGTCGAAGATAGAACTACCTATCAAAAATTAAGTATTGAACCCACTGACGGCATTAGTAAAAAAATTAGTCCTTTTACTTGAGAAATAGGCATCTTAGAAAAAATAATTACACATTTTTAAACAATCAGGTACCATCTATCCCTGTCATTTACTTACTGCTGAAAGTACACAAAAGTACCACCCATCCTCACGGTAGGCCGATTGTATTGGGGTCCAATTCCACCACGGCTAATTTGTCGGAATGCATTGACTTTCATTTAACCGTCATTGGTCCTCAAAAACATTTTGCATCTTTGAGATACTAAAAATCTTTTAAATGTGCTCTCCACCATCCCGTTTGAAGAGAGTCTGTCTTATCATGGTCACCGCCAACGTAAAATCGTTGTATACCATCATCAAACATCATGATGGTTTAGTGGCGGTCAGAAACTATTTACATGATAGTGATCTCAACCAGGATCTCCAAGAATTTTTAGAGGATAGCGTCGATTTTATTCTTAACAATAATTATTTTTATTCCAAGACCTGTTTTTACCTACAGAAAACAGGTACGGCGATGGGCACAAGATTCGCCCCTAGTTATGGCAATATTTTTATAGGGCATTGTCAACAAGAATGTGTTTGGGCTAACAACCCATACGGGGTGAATCTGGTGACCTGGAAACAATACATCGACAAGTGAAAGTGAGACTGACCTGGAAGCCTTTTGCAAACATTTGAATTCCAATAGTAAAAATATTGAACTCACTTTTAATACTAGTAGGGTCTCCATTGATTTTTTATACATTAGCATTTACATAGAAGATGGACTTTTTAAAACCAAGACCTTCACAAAACCTACTGACTGCCAGGCAGACATCCAACGGGACAGCTGTCATCACTCGCAATGGCTGGATGCTATTCCTGGCGGTCAATTTAAGCGAGTTAGGAGAAATTACACGGATGACACGGTGTACAAAGAAAAAATCACCAACATGTTACAGAAATTCATCAATAGCGGTTATGACCCCACTATCATCAAAGACAAACTGGCCGCCACCGTCTCAATCAATAGGACAGATCTTTTATCAGACCAAACGAGAGTCCTGTCCGACAAAGATCATTTCAAATGGGCTTTTATCACGGGTTGTAGTGCACAGCATTAGAAAATTTAATGTTCCTTTAAAAAGAATTGAAATATCCTCAAAAAAGACCCCATTTTGGGAACCCACCTCCCGGAACACCCCAAATTCATCTATAGGAAGGCTCCCAACCTGAACAATAAACTTGTTAGGAGCGCACTTTTATCAACTATAACACCTAAAAACATCGGTTCTAAAGGCTTCCATAGATGCGGCAGCTGCAAAGGCTGCAGAACAATCCATTATAATGGGGTGTCTAAATATGAGGATGTAACCATCAATGGAATCCAACATTCCATTAAGGAATTAAACCCCTGCAACAGCAAAAACATAGTTTATGTTGTTGAATGCTCATATCATCTTTTTTACATGGGGTGCACATCAAGACCCTTTAAGATCCGTATTAGGAAACACCTCAATAATATAAGAAAGGGTTTGGAGTCTCATTCCCTTTCACATCATTTTAAATTAAAACATGATTGTTCTCCAGACCACATCATAAAATTTCTTGGTATTAAACAGGTGTCCAACAATATCCGCAATAGAAATCTGGCCACTGTTTTAGCACAAGAGGAAATTAAGTTCATATATAACTTCAATACCCTCAAACCAGGGGGCCTCAATCTTGATTTTGAGATATAAAAATCATGTTGAGTACCTTGTTACCTGATTTTTATCTCTCATTTAATCTTTTTTATGTCTATGTAACCATTTTATTCATGACTTTTACATTGGTTTTATACTTCATATGCCCTGTATGCCGTTGCATTTCTTTGCATCTAGCATATTCCAGCCAACTTTGTGACAAACATGTGGATTTTAACAGTTTAAGATCACATGCTGTATAGACCAGATCATTAAGGCGTTCCGCAAAATAATGACTCAGTTCATCAAATTTCCAGATACAGAGAGCAAATGGAATGAGATTAAATCTGGCTTTTACAAGAAATGGAAATTCCCCAACGTTCTGGGAGTAATAGACTGTACCCATCTGCCGTTCAGACCACCACAGGATCGGAAAATGTTTTCAAAATCGAAAACACTTTCAAATTGATAAACATGCAGGTGGTCTGTGACCACAAAATTAAAATCAATAGTTTAGTTGTGGGTGATCCTGGGTCGACCCACGACTCGTTTATACTGAGCCAGTCTGCCATGTATGCCAACTATGAGGAAGGACAAATGCAGGATGGCTGGCTGTTAGGTAAGTACAATATGTTTGAATCCCCCAAAAAATGTATTGTTGTATTTTTTAAAGGTCTACAATTTATGTGTATTCTCTTTTTGGTCTTTCCCTAAGTGGAAAGACCTTACCCAAACAAAGATTGGCTGTTGACCCCATTATCTAATCCTGTAGATGATGCTGTGGGACGTACCAAAGGGCTCACATGACATCGAGGGCAGTAATTGAAAGAACCTTTGGTGTAATTGTTTCCGGCGGACACAAGTCTACAAATTTCTCAAATAATCCCATTGGGCTGCAACAATCAATTTTCTTTGGTGAAACGGCAGTTAGTGGGATCCACGTGGTATTCCATCTCCTGACTTTCTTTCATGCCGCACCGCTGTCTAATGGGGCGGTCACTCAGCACCAAAAAGGTGCATTAGCGGCCGCTGTTCTGTCGCGTGGATACATGGTGACTTGAGTCCACGGGGTCTTCCTACTTCCAAAGATTAAATTTAATAATAATCATTCATAATCACAATCAAGCCAGATAGGGGTCTTGTTAAATATTAAACTGACCAAAACAGATACACACTCGCAGAACTCAGTGCGGCACGAAATAATAATCATAAATTAATTAATAATAATCATAATCTCCAGTGACCTGATCAGCTCTGCTGTAGTTTACCTTGGGTTAAGTAAGTGCTCCTTTGGAGCCTGGTTTATTTCTGTGGAGCCGCCGAGCTCCTTTTTTCTTATCAGGCTGTGCTCATATTGGTTCAGCTCCTCTGCTGGGGCATTGGACCTGCCCCGCCGTGGGCCTAATTCAGACCATCATTCTTTCTGTCTTTTACCCTTGTTCTGGTCCTCGCTTTCCTTTTCCTATCTGTCCTAGGCAGGGCCTTCCCTACCTATCCACTCCTGTTTGGGGGTTTTGGGGATTCGCTATCTAGCATTGTATTGTATTCTTGTGGAGATTCCCCGTCAAGTTCTCCTTGTGTCTGCGACTGGGTCGTATTCCCGTTATTGGCCTGGTGCCGGCAGACAGGGGTTGTCTTTCAGTTAGGCCCGGTAGTTAGTTTTTCCTTTTGAGTTACCCCTGACGATCACTTCTCCTTTGTCCATTCATACACCTAGCTGCATCGGGGTTGGAGCGGGCCTAATTCGCTCCTTCGAACGCGACGGCCACAGGTGAAGCCTAGTTCCCGCAGGGATTGGTCATCTGCCCAGGGTACTCAACAGAGTTAGTATAGGGTTCGCTGTAGCCGTCCTAAGCAGCGGTCCCGGCTGCGGGCTCATGCCTGATCTCCCGTTCCCTGTTCCAGGTTACCAACACACTGTGCCTAGCGGCAAGCATAACATTATAACCGGCCAAACAGGTTATGTAAAGAAGGTTTATATAACAACTCCTTGTTTAGAATTGCCGTGGGAATACTATGAATCCTACTCCTCAGACATTCTCAGATCAACTTCAAGGGTTAACTCAAATGGTCCGGGATCTGTCCCTCAAGGTAGCCTCTCAGGAGCAGAGGATGAGTCAGGGGTGTCGGAGCCAAAGGTTAACCTGCCCGATCGATTCTCTGGGGATCGGAGGGCTTTTTTCAACTTTAGA
This sequence comes from Crinia signifera, assembly GCF_055691185.1. Taxonomy (NCBI): domain Eukaryota; kingdom Metazoa; phylum Chordata; class Amphibia; order Anura; family Myobatrachidae; genus Crinia; species Crinia signifera. The sequence goes on from NC_139217.1 coordinate 68,076,526, forward strand.
GAGAGTTGTAAATTGTATTTTCGACTTCGACCCCGGTCATCCGGTTCCGAGTCTCAGCGGGTAGGCCTGGTGATGTCTTTATTACAGGGGGACCCTCAGACATGGGCTTTTGGGCTTCCTTCTGACAGTCCGATCCTATCTTCGGTTGACAGCTTTTTTAGTTCGTTAGGATTGCTGTACGATGACCCTGATAGAGAGGGCTCCGCGGAGACTCATCTAAGGAAGCCGCTGAGTCAGAATTCAGGCGGAGAAACGCGTTTTTGGAGTGAGCCTCTGTTACCATACCCCACAGACCATCAAGTCCGCTGTTAACTGCTGAAAGTCCATCCCACAGCAATATCATTTGCTCTAATCGTGGTTATCCGGAGGAACTCTGGTAATTAGTGGAGAACTGGACACAGTATCTACAGCCCATTTGGATTACAAATTATGCGGGACTGGTAACTATCAAATCAAATAGTGTCATTTGCCTCTGAAAGGAACAATTCATTCCTCTCTACAGATAAAGCCAAATTGCCATATCACCATTTGCACTTATGCTTTTTTAGCAGTATATGTTTTGTGTTTGTTTTGTCTTGTATTGTCTTAATTATAGTGCACTTTGATATATTGTATTAAATTGTATGAGCTAGCTAGTATATGTTTTAATAAACTTGTATTATTCTTTAAAAAACAGTGTGAATTTAATTTGACTGAGTAAGATAGCGCCTCTTAAAGTGACAGTGACCTAGGTTACTGTCACAACCTCTAGATTCCTCGATATCAGATTGGCCCAGAGACTGGGTATTCCTCATTTGAAACTCCAGGGCCTCGTTACTCTTCGAGGTTTGGATGGGAATATCTTGTCCAATGGGGCAGTTTCTTTTCAGACTCCCTCAGTCTCGATGACGGTCGGTTTATTTCATAGGGAGCATATTTCATTTTTGTTAACTTCTTGCCCTCTCGTTCCCATAGTTTTGGGATATCCTTGGTTAGTCAAACATAATCCCATTATTGACTGGAGTGCGGCGCAGATAGCCCATTGGAGTCCTTACTGTAAGCAGCATTGTCTTCATACTTCAGCCTTGGTGGCTTCTGCCTCCCTCTCCGGGATCCCTTCCCCTTATCAAGACTTTCCAGACGTATTTTCTAAGGGGAAAGCTGACAGTCTTCCGCCTCATCGTCCATACGATTGCGCCATCAAGATAATTCCCAATGCTCCTTTGCCCAAAGGTAGATTGTACGCGTTATCTAGCCCGGAGACGAAGGCGATGGATGAATGCGTACAGGAGAGTCTCAAGAAGGGGTTTATCCGCCCGTCAAAGTCCCCTCTCAGCGCAGGGTTTTTCTTTGTGGCCAAGAAGGATGGTTCCTTAAGGCCTTGTATTGATTTTCGTGCCCTAAATAAAATCACGGTGAAAAACACCTATCCCCTTCCTTTGATTACAGTACTTTTTGACCAATTACGATCCACTACGATTTTTTCTAAAATCGATCTCAGAGCTGCTTACAATCTCATTAGGATCAAGGAAGGTGACGAGTGGAAAACAGCCTTCAGTACTCAGACAGGGCATTATGAGTATTTGGTGATCCTTTGGCCTCTCTAAGGCGCCCGCTGTTTTTCAGGACTTTATCAATGATGTCCTTCGTGATTTTTTGGGCCAATTCATAGTTGTTTATTTAGACGACATCTTGATTTTTTCACAAGACTTGAGATCACATAGAAGTCAGGTTCGGCAGGTCCTGCAAAAACTGAGAGAAAATCAGTTATTTGCCAAAATTGAGAAGTGTGAGTTCGAAGTCACACAAGTTTCTTTCTTGGGTTACATTATTTCTTCTCAGGGTTTTCAAATGGACCCCAAAAAGCTTCAAGCTGTGGTGGATTGGGCCCGTCCTACCAGTTTAAAGGCAATCCAACGTTTTCTTGGCTTTGCCAATTATTATAGACGTTTCATTGATTCTTTTTCTTCCACTGTTGCGCCATTGGTGGCTTTAACCAAAAAAGGTGCTGATCCATCTCGATGGTCTCCTCAGGTGGAGCAGGCCTTTGAATCATTGAAACAAGTGTTTGTTTCGGCTCCTGTTCTGAAACATCCTGATCCTGACCTTCCCTTCGTGGTGGAGGTGGACGCCTCCGAAGTAGGGGCGGGAGCAGTGTTGTCCCAAAGGGATCCGGAATCACTGTATTTACATCCCTGTGCGTATATGTCCAGGAAATTTTCACAGGCAGAGGCCAACTATGATGTTGGGAACAGAGAATTGTTGGCCATCAAGTGGGCCTTTGATGAGTGGCGTCATTGGTTGGAAGGAGCAATTCATCAGATTCTCGTTCTCACTGATCACAAGAATCTGCAATATATTGAGACAGCTAAGAGGCTGAACGCTCGACAGGCTCGGTGGGCGCTGTTTTTTATGCGCTTTAACTTTGTGATCTCTTATAGACCGGGCTCAAAGAACATCAGAGCTGACGCACTGTCTCTGTTTTCTTCCTCAATACGATGACAAGGCCAGCAAGACTTCCATCGTGCCTAAATCTTGTATCCATGCTGGAGCCCAACAGACTCTGGAAGGTCTCATCCGTCAAGCGCAGAGTCAGGCGCCAGCCCAAACCCCCACCAACAAGTTATATGTTCCTCCATCTCTTAGACGCATGGTCCTTTCTGAGTTTCATGATTCCAAACTGGCTGGGCATCCAGGAGTCTTCAAAACCTTGAAACTTCTTTACCGTGTCGCTTGGTGGCCTGGTATGTCACGAGATACCAGGGAATTTGTATTATCCTGTCAAGGTTGTGCTCTGCATAAGGTCCCTAGGTCTCGGCCCATCGGGGAACTTATCCCCTTATCCGTTCCTGTCAGACCCTGGTCACACTTGGCCATGGATTTTATTGTAGGACTACCTGTATCCGCTCACTGTCAGGTGGTGTAGGTCGTTATAGACAGGTTTTCTAAGATGGCGCACTTTGTGGCTCTGAAACAATTGCCATCGGCCAAGGAGTTGGTAACTCTGTTCTTGCAGCATATTTTTAGGTTGCACGGTCTACCCTCAGATATTGTTTCTGATCGCGGTCCACAATTTGTGGCACAGTTTTGGAGGCTCTTCTGCACAGCGTTAAAAGTTAAGACCAGTCTAACTTCGGCTTTCCATCCTCAGTCCAATGGACAAACTGAGCGGTTGAACCAATCACTCAAACAATACCTGAGATGCTTTGTGTCCAAATTACAGAACGATTGGGCAAGCTTCTTACCGCTGGCGGAGTTTGCGTATAAAAATGCTCATCATTCAGCCTCCAGGACTTCTCCGTTCTTCGCAGTATATGGATTTCATCCTCGAGCCAACTCTCTAGGTCCTGAAGCGTCCAGCTCGGGTTCTTCTGTGGCCTCTCGACTTAGAGTCATTTGGAGAGGTATTCACGTTGCTCTCAAAGAGGCCGCATTAAGGGAGAAGTTATCGGCAGACAGGTCCAGATGTCCTTGTCGTTTTAAGGTTGGTGACTGGGTCTGGCTTTCGACCCGGAACATCAAACTTCATCAACCTTCAGCGAGGTTGGGGCCTCGATTTATTGGTCCCTTTCAGATCATCAAGAGGGTAAATCCGGTAGCTTTTCGCCTATCTCTACCCAAAAGATAGCCAATACTTTCCATGCCTCTCTGCTCAAACCGGTGTTCTTTTCTCAAAAGTTTCCTCACAGGAGTGACACTGGAACCTCCCCGGTGATGGTGCAGGGACAAAAGGAGTTCCCGGTAGAGAGAATTCTGGACTCCAAGTTTGTGAAAGGTTCTTTGCAATTTTTGGTACACTGGAGAGGTTTTGGTCCAGAGGAGAGGTCATGGGTTCCTGACAGGGATCTTCATGCGCCCAATCTCGAAAGAATTTTCTTTCGGGAGTTCCCTGATAAACCTGGGGGTAAGGGTTTGTTAACCCTTCCTCAAGGGGGGGGGTACTGTCGCACGCCGCCGTCCGGTGTCCCCAGTACCTGGACGGTCGGTGGATGGGGAGCGGGGCCACGAGGCTGGTGACGCTGCTGCTCGGCAGCGTTCCAAGCCTCGGTCTCACGCTGAGCGTCGGGGCGTTGCTAGGCAACGCTCCCGACTTCCGCCCAGCAGCAGCACTCACAAGGCGGCGCCAAAGTTTGAATAAGTAGCCGGCGTTTGCTGGGCACAGACGCCGGTTATAGCGTCTCCATATGCCTGCCCGGTCCCTGGCTCATCCCAGCGCTGCCCTGTTTCCTGGATCCCTCCCAGGGGATCTCCGGTCTCCCTGCCTGTCTCAGCTGGATGTCAGTTTCTCAGCGTTTCTCCAGTGACCTGATCAGCTCTGCTGTGGTTTACCTTGGGTCAAGTAAGTGCTCCTTTGGAGCCTGGTTTATTTCTGTGGAGCCGCCAAGCTCCTTTTTTCTTATCAGGCTGTGCTCATATAGGTTCAGCTCCTCTGCTGGGGCATTGGACCTGCCCCGCCGTGGGCCTAATTCAGACCATCATTCTTTCTGTCTTTTACCCTTGTTCTGGTCCTCGCTTTCCTTTTCCTATCTGTCCTAGGCAGGGCCTTCCCTACCTATCCACTCCTGTTTGGGGGTTTTGGGGATTCGCTATCTAGCATTGTATAGTATTCTTGTGGAGATTCCCCGTCAAGTTCTCCTTGTGTCTGCGACCCGTTATTGGCCTGGTGCCGGCAGAAATGGGTTGTCTTTCAGTCAGGCCCGGTAGTTAGTTTTTCCTTTTGAGTTACCCCTGACGATCACTTCACCATTGTCCATTCATAGACCTAGCTGCATCGGGGTTGGAGCGGGCCTAACTCGCTCCTTCAAACGCGGCGGCCACAGGTGAAACCTAGTTCCCGCAGGGATTGGTCATCTGCCTGGGGTACTCAACATAGTTAGTATAGGGTTCGCTGTGGCCGTTCTAACCGGCGGTCCCGGCTGCGGGCTCACGCCTGATCTCCCGTTCCCTGTTCCAGGTTACCAACACACTGTGCCTAGCGGCAAGCATTACACGCAGAACAACTCAGTGCTGCACGAAACGCCCACTGCTCATCGGCTGCACTGTGTATACAGTGCACAATCAAGCCAGATAGGGGTCTTGGTACTTGTTTTGAGGTTGTAGCAGGGGAGTGCAGTTACTCGTAAAACCTTGAACGAAGATCAGTACTTCTCTACCGGCAAAGGACATCCTAATCGACCAAGCGCGCAGCTTCGGTAGGGACACATGTGAAGCAGTGATGAAAGGGAACACCCGCCTAGCCAGCCAGATAGCTGAATCCACCCTAGCGATCGATTGAGTGACAGAAGTAGCAGCCAAATAGCCCTCACATACCGGATAGGGGTCTTGTTGGCTGCTTACCCGTACCTGTACGGTTAGGTAATAAGACACCGGTTGCTGAAAAGCGATACATCTCCAACCCAGGGGTCCCTAGAGAGGTGGAGGAACTCTTCCATCTGCCACCTAGTAATTGATTAGCCCCCGCCACCCATTAGGCACTATTTTAGTGCTGAGCTTGGGTAATTTTGAACATCGGGATCTGTGTGCCTTCTTACACTGTTATAGTGTCCATTTTAATCTAAAATATTTTCATATATAAGTTGTGTTTTATTACGAATACTGAACAAAAAATTACCATTTTCATGAAGAATGGGAGCATGATTTTTTATACATTGTTTAAAGAGAAATGCATGTTTAATATGCCAGGCTATTACATGCTATTATTAAATGTTAAAGCTGAAATCTTTATCTTACGTTGACCCATATTTTATGGGTCAACGTAACTTTGTGAATCTGCTTTTTCTTTCATACTCATGGTGGACACTGGGACAGTGGGGTGTGGGTGGAGCTACAGCGACAGGCACCAAGGAGATTAAATTTCTTTGGGTGCAGCCCAGGCTCCTCCTCCTCCACGCCCCCCCTAGGCTTCAGTTGTTCCTTGGTGCCGGTAGGCACAGGTACTAAAGGAGAGGGCTCCGTGCCCTTGTTTTTAATTTTTAGTAGTTTTATTATTTTTTACCTACAGGAGACAGCGCCACTTAGCAGCTGCTCCTACCTGACTGAGTCCGGCGTACTAGTCCTATGACGTGACACCGGACGCCTCACAGCACACGGAGGGCGCCGCGTACAGTCAGAAGGTAAGCGGGTCCTGTCTCTGCTGAGCGGGACGCCGTGCGGCGATACCGCCGGGGGAAGGGTGCATCCCCCGGCTGGTCCTGGCAGCAGGCACCCGGTCGTTTCCGTGGGCCGCTAGACCACCAGTGTTTGTTTTATTGGGGAACGCCATTTTTTAAGGCGTATAGCACTGGGGTTCCAGGGGGAGGCGGTCAGGTCCCCTAGTGTCCGCCTCCGATATACAGAGCTGTCAATCACGCTTCCCGCGCTCAGCTCTGCTTCTCCCCGCCTTCGCAGCGTCTGCGCGCCATTACAGGCACAGCGCTGAGACGGATAAGTGCACCCAGACTCCTGCTCCGCGACACTGGGATCAGTTTTCTTCTTTATCTTTCCCCTACCGCTGATATCAAGCTATCCTTAGCACTGATACAGCGGTAAGATTGTGTGCTTGTGTTTTTTTTTTTTCACTTAACCCTAGCTTCTTTGTTAGGGCTTGAGTGTTTTCAGTGTGTCTGTTAATAGACAGCCTGTTATTGTCAGACTTGTGTTGGGGCTGGTGACTTATAATAATGTCACAAAAGGGGAAGCCCACAGCAAAACCCTCCAAGGGTACTGCTCCTGTTTTGCATGCATACACATGTGGCAATTGCAAGGAGAATTTCTCCTCAGAGAGGCAGACAGAACCGGGTTTGTGTGACCGTTGCTCTGTAAATGCACCCACGCCTCCCAGTCATCCTATACAGGAATCTACTGAGCCAGCTTGGGCATTAACTCTGTCCACAGCAATGAGGGACTTAGCCACGCAGTTAGCTGCAGTCAGGCCGCACAAGTCTGTTTCTGAAATGACCACACCACAGGCTGGGTCCTCAGTACCTGCCCCAGAACCCACCTGGGTTCAGGGTTTATCTTCTTCTGTACAGGGTTTGGTACAGGTGTCTAACTCCCTTCAGTCTATTCTGAAGGCACCGGGTAGGCGCAGGACATTGCCTGTTTCTCATGATACTGACGATGGAGATACAGAGGAGGAGGGTGCGGCTGGCACCGATGACAATGATATGGATGATGATGATGAAGATGAGCCAGATTCCTCTAAGGAGGACCGTATGACTCAGTCACGGGTAGATGCCCTTATAAAAGCTGTCCGCTCCTCTCTTAAAGTACAGGAGGATCAGCCTGCATCATCAGATGCTCCTGTCTTCAAAAAGAAGAAAAAGGAGATAGCAACATTCCCTCCCAGTACTGATTTAGATGGAGTTTTGTCAGAGGCCTGGGCTCATCCAAACAAAAAGTTTTTAGTCTCCAAGCGCCTGCTGTCATTTTTCCCCTTTAATGCGGCTGACCGCAGTAAGTGGGAATCGGCTCCCCAGGTGGATGCACATGTGGCTAGGTTGGTAAAAACCACCACGTTACCTATCCCCACAGTGGCCTCCTTGAAGGACCCCACGGATAGAAAAATAGAAAATTGCTTAAAGGGCATTTTTATAAATGCGGGGGTCTCTGCACGCCCGGCAATGGCTTCAGCTTGGGTATCGAGGGCCATAGCCTCCTGGGCTGATGAATTACAGGAGGCCATAATTTCTGGTACACGCCGCTCTGAACTACTGTCCTCAGTGGACCTGATCAGAGAGGGGGCTACTTATCTAGAGGAGTCAGCAGTGGACGCTGTCTCACTCTCCTCAAGAATCTCGGCCTCCTCAGTGGCGGCTCGCAGGGCCCTCTGGCTGCGTACATGGAATGCCGATGCAGACTCAAAAAGAGCCTTAGAGGCCTTACCATTTTCAGGGAGCGTGTTGTTCGGCCCAGAGCTGGACAAGATAGTGACCACAGTGGCCACTTCAAAAACAGCTTTCCTCCCATCTGCACCTCCAAAAGGCAGAGCAGTAAATTTTCGCTCCTTTCGACCCCAGGGGAGAGTTAGAGGTCAGCCTTCGGCCAGACCGTCCCAGCAGAAGAGAGCCCCCAGTACAAGGGGAAGGCAGTCCTGGACAGGACGCCGTCAGACTCCTAAGCAGGCTGAAAAGCCCGCGGCATGAGGGTGGGGCGGCCCACCAGGATCTCCGAGTGGGCGGTCGCCTCCTGCATTTCTCCGACATATGGCAGAAGACCTCATCAGACAGATGGGTCAATACCATAATTCTGCAGGGGTATTCACTACCGTTCCAGGGGCGACCCCCAGCTCGCTTTTTCAAAACAGGCCTGCCACAAGACCAGGACAGAGCACAGGCTCTCACCGAGTCCATTTGGTCCCTCCTGGACAGGAATGTCATAGTGCCGGTACCCGCCAGTCAACAGGGAAAAGGGTTTTACTCAAATCTTTTCCTGGTAGGGAAACCGGACGGTTCCTACAGGCCCATCCTCAATCTGAAAAGCCTCAACAAGTCCATAAAGGTACCCAGGTTCAGGATGGAGTCCCTGAGGTCAATCCTCCAAGCACTGGAACCGGGAGACTTCTTGACATCCCTGGACATCAGGGATGCATATCTGCATGTCCCGATAAGGGAGGAATCCCGGTGTTTCCTAAGATTTGCAATCCAGAACTGCCATTATCAGTTCACGGCGTTGCCGTTTGGCCTTTCCACGGCACCAAGGGTCTTTACAAAGATCATGGCCGTGATGGCAGGGGCCCTGAGGTCTCAGGGGATTCGAATCCTCCCTTATCTCGACGACCTACTGATCATTGCACAGTCTCAGGAAGTTCTCCTGATTCATCTCCAGATCACAGTGAACTTCCTGGAGTCACACGGGTGGCTCATCAATTGGAAAAAGTCCAGTGTGACCCCGGTCCAGAACATGATCCACCTGGGAGCACGGATAGACACAGTAACCGAGAGAGTCTATCTGCCAGAAGAGAAGATCACTTCTCTTCATATAATGTTGAGAACATTCTTGAAGCTCCACAGGGTGTCAGTGCACCACAGTATGAAAATTCTGGGGAAGCTGGTATCCTGTTTCGAGATGGTAGAGTTCGGTCAGCTGCACTCAAGGCAGCTACAACTGGAACTGCTTCGGAGATGGAACCGCTCACAGCAGAATCTCAAGACTCAGATTTTTCCCTTGTCCACTCGGACAAGGCTCTCTCTTACTTGGTGGCTACGCCCAGAGAACCTGCGGAGGGGTCGCCAGTTCTCAGCCCACAAGTGGGAAATTCTGACCACGGATGCAAGCCTCAGGGGCTGGGGAGCGGTCCTGGGTCCACACTCTTTTCAGGGTCGTTGGTCAAGGGGAGAAGCAAAGCTTCCCATAAACATCTTGGAGATAAGGGCCATCTCCCGAGCCCTCGAGGAGGCAGAGCACTTAGTCCAGTCCAAAGCGGTGAAGGTCCAGTCGGACAACGCCACGGCCGTGGCATATATAAATCACCAGGGCGGGACCAGGAGTGCAGCAGCAATAAGGGAGGTACTCCCTCTACTTCAGTGGGCAGAGGATCATCTTCTGGCATTAGCGGCAGTTCACATTCCAGGAATAGAAAATTGGGAGGCCGATTTCCTAAGCAGGCAGGACATACATTCAGGAGAGTGGAGTCTTCACAAGGAGGTATTCAATCAGATAGTGGGTCGCTGGGGCCTTCCCCAGATAGACCTCATGGCGTCCAGGTACAACCACAAGTTACCTCGGTACGGGGCTCGCTCAAGGGATCCAGGAGCAGCATTAACAGACGCCCTGTCAGCCCCTTGGCCCTTCTCCCTGATATATGTCTTCCCACCAGTGGCTCTCCTGCCGCGGCTCATCCGGAGAATCAAACAGGAACCAGCAACGTTTATACTTCTGGCACCATACTGGCCGAGGAGAGGCTGGTTCACGGATCTGCTATCTCTATCCCTGGAACCTCCATGGCCTCTTCCTCAGAGGTCGGACTTGTTGTCTCAGGGTCCGTGCGTACATCCAGACTTACAGACGTTGGCTTTGACGGCGTGGCGATTGAAAAGCAGATCCTAAGGAAGAAAGGGTTTGCCCCAGGAGTAGTTCAGACCATGTTGGCTGCACGCAAGCCTTCATCCTCACGTGTTTACCATAGAGTGTGGAGGACTTTTTACTCCTGGTGCAACCAGAGAAATTGGTCGCCTCAGGAGTTTCGGCTCTCCAGGGTCTTAGCTTTTCTACAGTCGGGCCTGGAATTGGGATTGCGTCTGGCATCCCTGAAGGTACAGGTGTCGGCACTTTCGGTACTCTTCCAAAGACGCCTGGCCAAACGAATGGCTGTTCAAACGTTCTTACAGGGGGTTTTACATGTTCAGCCCCCAGTTTCTGCCCCCACACAACCGTGGGATTTACCATTAGTACTGTCAGCTCTTCAGGGTGCACCGTTCGAACCCTTAGATGCAGTAGACATAAGGTGGTTATCCTGGAAGACTTTGTTTTTGCTGGCAATTGCTTCTGCTCGACGTGTGTCGGAGTTGTCCGCACTGTCACATGTTTCACCCTACCTGATCTTTCACAGGGATAGGGCTGTTCTAAGGACTCGGAAGGATTTCCTCCCTAAAGTAGTTACACGGTTCCATTTAAACCAGGATATTGTTGTTCCTGCTTTTTCCCCGTCGGAGGACTCCTCGGAGTTATGCTCGCTAGATGTAGTTCGAGCTCTTCGGATTTATGTCAGTCGTACTAAGGAGTTACGCAAATCAGAAGCTCTGTTCATGCTGTATGACCCGGCAAAGCGTGGTTGGCCAGCTTCGAAGCAGACTCTGGCCCGCTGGCTGCGCCTAACTATTAAGCAGGCTTATTTAAATGCAAACAAGCCTGTTCCGGTTGCGATTAGGGCCCACTCTACTCGTTCAGTGGGATCCTCTTGGGCGGCCAGTCAGGGGGCATCAGCGGAGCAATTGTGTCGAGCGGCTACGTGGTCTTCGCCTCACACATTTCTAAAGTTCTATCAATTCGACACGTTTGCCACAGCAGATTCTGCTTTTGGCCGTCGTGTCCTCAGTGCAGCTCAGGTGCGTCCCACCCTTTGAGGGGACAGCTTTGGGACGTCCCACTGTCCGAGTGTCCACCATGAGTATGAAAGAAAAAAGTGGATTTTGGTCTTACCTGGAAAATCCTTTTTTCTGAATCCATGGTGGACACTGGGCACCCACCTCACGCACAAAGCTGACAATGAGAGGGGTTTTTTTCTGTCTTTGTTTCTTGATCGCAAGAATTCTCTTCAGTATGGATGGTTTCTACTCTTTCTCTTCCTGTCCCTACCGGGCTAGCTTTATAACAACTGAAGCCTAGGGGGGGCGTGGAGGAGGAGGAGCCTGGGCTGCACCCAAAGAAATTTAATCTCCTTGGTGCCTGTCGCTGTAGCTCCACCCACACCCCACTGTCCCAGTGTCCACCATGGATTCAGAAAAAAGGATTTTCCAGGTAAGACCAAAATCCACTTTTTTCACAAATGAAATCAAGACACAGAAGCCGTATGATTGATGAACATTTAAAGTACAGTACAGTCTTTATATGTGCCTAACAAACATGGAACCATCTATTAGCACATTAACACAAGACATGCAGCCTCATGCATCGTCCACTTCATACTGCCAATAACTTTATGTGAAAAATAACCTTTAATTACAGTAGGTTAACAGTGATGTTCAGTTTGTTTCATGTGGTCATTGCCAGCGTACAGTTCCCTAAAAACTATTGCATTATTGATTTTGTACTATGGTAGATCACAGAAGATTTTTGAAATGTAGATTAGATCCCCAAGTCCGAAAGTCTGGACAGCCCTGGCCTACAGACCACCACAGGATCGGAAAATGTTTTCAAAATCGAAAACACTTTCAAATCGATAAACATGCAGGTGGTCTGTGACCACAAAATTCAAATCAATAAGACTTCCGGTTCCGGCTGCATGCAGAGAACAGCTTGAAGAAGCTGCTCCGTCTGACCCTCGCATACCCGCACTAGGAACGGGCACATAGCTTTTCCACTTTTCCATCAGCAGCATTACCTCCCAGCCACCCGAATGGACAGATTTCTGATGTCCGGAGGTCACCAGCAGCCGCAGCAGCCCCGTCAGGAGAAGCGCCGAATCCAGCATGGCGCCGGACGCTAGCTCTGCTCCTCCGTCTCCAGCCTCCCTCAAAGCAGCAGCTGAAGCAGAGCAGCACAGCAAACTGCAGGTACTCTGCAACCCTGACACCCCTGTGACATATGGGGATATTGTGGAGGCGATAACCTCCACCATGATTTCTCTATTAACAAAAGCTGTATCTGATATAACACAGCAGCTGCAGCACTTAACAGGCAGAGTCACTGACAATGAGCAAAAAATAGGGGCAGCATTTCACGAGTTGAACATAGCCCAGAAGGAGGTTATAAAACTACAGAAAGAGAATTATTAAATATGGAACAAGATAGATGAAATGGAGAACCACTCTAGGAGAATTAACATTAGGGTGGTAGGTCTCCCAGAATCTATTAAAGGGCCAGCACTGGAATCCTTTGTTACAGTCTCACTGTCCCAGCTATTGGGAATACAGAATGAGTGCAAAGACCTTGTCATTGAAAGTGATACCCGCCCACGTGTAGTTTTATTCCGCTGCTTAAACTACCTGCACAAAGTTTCTTTCTGGAAGGCCTCACAAAAAATTCAAGATTTGCTCTGGGAGGGAAGGAAAATACGCCTTTTCAGGACTTAGTAGAACTTTCCAGAATGCGTAAGGCCTTCTCCCCCATTTGCTCGGCCTTAGTCACGAAAAAACTAAAATTCACCCTGATCTACCCGGCCAAGCTACGCATATTTCAAAATGATACCCACTATGATTTCAATTCCCCTGATGATGCACGTGCTTTTCTTTTTTTTTATAAATTCTTTATTTTCAAAAAAAAAATTTATGAAAATACAAATTTTCCATCACTTAATAACAGAGATATTAAACATTGAATATATTAGGAAAACCTTTAGAAGACATAACATGGCCACGAAACATACAGATGCCAATCTTCCCAAAACAGAAATTAAATGTAGTAGTAAAGACAGTGTCATCCATATTTTCGCAGCTTCAAAATATGTAAGCATTTAAACATTTTTGCAGGAAGAAAGTAAAGTATATAATGAGAAAGAAGACAGAAAAGACTGTGATGGGAGGGGAGGGGGGTATGCTCGTAGATGTGTGGATCAAGGTTCTGTCCAGCTATCAGTTGCTTCTAGTCCTCGTATGGCATGTCTTAGGGTTCAATCTTGTCTAGGACTTCCCTGGTATGGCGATGACTTTGTAGGTTCTAAGGAATTAGATGCACGTGCTTTTCAAAAAGAACACAGAGTCGACCAATGCTGATATCTCAGACACAAATGTCTGACACCGACTTCCTCTAATGGTACTTCTGCAGTCCAGTTTGCCAGAACAGAAGGGATCTTTAACTTTACTACGTACCTGATGTAGGACTGATAAGAGTCTTTATAATTAAAAGTACCTCATTTGTGCCATCATCTCCCCTGTTCGCTTACTTACCCTCGATGATGAAGCTCAAAACTGCAGTTTCCTATTTTTTTCAGATTTTTCCTCTTTTTTGAGGTTTTTTATTATAGCTATAAGCTAATAATTGATATGCTGCCTAAATGTGATAGGCAACCACAGTCATTTATAGGTTATTGGTAAATGAATGTTTCTTGATAGTTATGTTGTAGGCTATCTAATGTCATAAGTAAATTTATTCTCCAGTTGATTAATGTTAATAGGTTGGTATACTGCTATTAATTAGAGATGAGCGGGTCCGGATCCCCGAGATCCGAATATCGGGGATCCGGGTCAGATCCGAGTCGGCTCGGGAGTTCCCGCAAATTTCCGGACCAATAACGAGCCCGAACGTCATCATCGCGCTGTCGGATTCTCGCGGGAGCTTATAAAAGACGCACGCGCGCCCCGCCATCTTCACTCCAATCTTGGAGAGGGAAGAGGGTGGTTGGGAAGCTCCGTGTGCCCTGTGCTGTGCTCCGTGCCATGTGCTCCGTACCATGTGCTCTGTGACCTGCCTTGTGCCCTCACTGCCCTGTGCTCCGTGACCTGCCCTGTGCTCTGACTGCCCTGTGCTGTGCTCCGTGACCTGCCCTGTGCTGTACTCTGTGACCTGCTCCGTGACCTGTGCTGTGCTGTACTCCGACCGTGACCTGTCCTGTGCCCTCACTGCCCTGTGTTGTAGACTTGAGCCATTTAACTAAGGGCTGCAGTGCTCCCAAGCAGGGGCTGCAGTGTCCACTGTCCAGGGGCTCTCTTGTGGCCCGTGACCTGCCCTGTCCCCTCACTGCCCTGTGCTGTACTGTACTCAGTGACCTGCCCTGTGCTGTGCTATACTCCGTGACCTGCCCTGTGCTGTACTCCGTGACCTGCCCTGTGCTGTACTCCGTGACCTGCCCTGTGCTGTACTCAGTGACCTGCCCTGTGCTCAGTGACCTGCCCTGTGCTGTACTCAGTGACCTGCCCTGTGCTGTACTCAGTGACCTGCCCTGTGCTGTGCTCCGTGACCTGCCCTGTACTCCGTGACCTGCCGTGCCCTGTGCTGTACTCCGTGACCTGTGCTGTGCTCAGTGACCGGCCCTGTGCTGTACTCCGTGACCTGCCCTGTGCTGTACTCAGTGACCTGCCCTGTGCTCCGTGACCTGCCCTGTGCTGTACTCAGTAACTTGCCCTGTGCTGTACTCAGTGACCTGCCCTGTCCGTGACCTGCCCTGTGCTGTACTCAGTGACCTGCCCTGTGCTGTGCTCCGTGACCTGTGCTGTACTCCGTGACCTGCCTTGCCCTCCGTGACCTGTGCTGTACTCAGTGACCTGCCCTGTGCTGTACTCAGTGACCTGCCCTGTGCTGTACTCAGTGACCTGCCCTGTGCTGTACTCAGTGACCTGCCCTGTGCTGTACTCAGTGACCTGCCCTGTGCTGTACTCCGTGACCTGCCCTGTGCTGTACTCCGTGACCTGCCCTGTGCTGTACTCAGTGACCTGCCCTGTGCTGTACTCAGTGACCTGTCCTGTGCTCCGTGACCTGCCCTGTGCTGTACTCAGTGACCTGCCCTGTGCTGTACTCCGTGACCTGCCCTGTGCTGTACTCCGTGACCTGCCCTGCGCTGTGCTGTACTCCGTGACCTGTGCTGTACTCAGTGACCTGCCTTGTGCTGTCCTGTACTCAGTGACCTGCCCTGTGCTGTACTCCGTGACCTGTCCTGTGCCCTCACTGCCCTGTGTTGTAGACTACTTGATTCATTTAACTAACAAGGTGCTGCAGTGCTCCCATGCAGGGGCTGCAGTGCTGCTGGGTAGTACACTGTGTACAGGGGCTGCAGTAATACAAGGGGCAGTGTCCAGTGACCAGGGCCAGTGTCACAGGCTGTGTCCAGTGTAAAAAATAAGAAAAATAAATAAAAGTATATTAATAAAAAAAAAAATTTGGAGGATGATGGAGGAAATAGTGGGAGATCTGCAACCTGATAGAACTTCTGAAGCTGCTACCACCAGTCAGATTCATGATGGCAAGGCCGATGGTCAAAGGCCTAGAGTCCATGTAAAATCAAAGCAGAAATCTCATTTTACAATGGTCCATAAAAAAACAATTAAGTCACGTGCGGAGAAAAATATAATTGGCAATATTCCATTCACCACACGCAGTGGGAAGGAAAGGCTACTGCCTTGGCCTTTGTTTCTGACTGATGGTACAGCGTCTCAGAAGAATGATGGTAGCCCTTCCGCTACTACAAAAAAAAGAAGGAAAGTTTTTAAGACAAAGGCGAGTTCACAAATGTCACAAATCCCAGAGGAGAGTCTAAGTGTGTCCGCGGCTGCCATATGTGAGCCGGACCTTTCAAATACTGTTTGTGAAGAGGAGGTTCCTTTCACCATTTGCATGCCCTCTGCAAGTGTGTGCAAGAGCATCCCCAGTCAAGAATTTGACCCGGTTATTGAGGATGCTTTTGAGGAATTGGATGAGGATGTGGATTCTGTTGGTGAAGCTGGCACACAGAGGGATGCGGATGATGACGATGTTGAGGATGATGTTGTTTGTTTTAAGGCACCGACGGAGACAGTTGTTGTCCGGGGTGTGGAAAAGCCCATTTTCATGCCAGGGCAAAAGACCAAAAAATCTACATCGTATTTATGGAATAATTTCTACCCAAATCCGGAGAACAACTGTCAAGCCGTGTGTAGCGTTTGTAAAACTATTGTAAGCAGAGGTAAGGACGTGCAACGCCTTGGGACCTCATCACTGTTACGACATTTGAAGCGCATCCATAATAATTTTTTTTCAAAAGAAACTGCCAACAAACATGTCGCAGCCAGCCCACCGTCACCTTCCTGCTCCCCTTTCTCTGTTGCATCCAAGGGCCTGCAATCTCCTCAAACACCTGCATCATCCACATCCTCAGAGATTATGGGATTGGGAAGTAGTCCTGCACCCAATGTCATGATCCTGACTGAATCCTCTACTATCCTGGATTCCTCAGAAGCATCCTTAACAGCTACACCTGTTGCTTCTGCTGCTGCTTCCAGGAAGGGGACCAGGAATGCTAGTCCTTATCACTTATCCAAGAAGCAACTGACTATAAAACAATCCTTTGCAAGGGGGATGAAGTATTCCAGCAGTCACCCCGTTGCAAAGCGTATTACAGACGCCATAACAACTATGTTGGTATTAGACGTGCGTCCTGTATCAGCAATTAATTCTGTGGGTTTTACCCAGTTGCTAGAGATCCTGTATCCTCGTTACCAAATACCATCAAGGTTCCACTTCTCCAGGAAGGCAATACCCAGAATGTACACGGACATTAAACAAAGCGTTGTTACTGTCCTTAAAAATGCTGCTGTACCCACTGTCCACTTAACCACGGATATGTGGACAAGCGGAACAGGGCAAACAAAAGACTACATGTCTGTGACTGCTCACTGGGTGGATGTATTGCCTTCAGCAACTGCAGCACCAACAGCAGCAGCAACATCATTTCCAATTGTTAATCAGAGGCAGGCTACTCTGTGTATCACCGGTTTCAATAAAAGGCACACAGCGGAAAACCTCCTAGAAAAACTACGGGAAGTCATTGCGCAATGGCTTACCCCACTTGGACTCTCCTCGGGATTTGTGGTATCCGACAATGCCACCAATATTGTGAGTGCATTTACATGTGGGCAAATTCCAACATGTCCCATGTTTTGCTCACACATTAAATTTGGTGGTGCAACATTTCTTGAGAAGGGACAGGGGTGTTCAAGAGATGTTGTCGGTTGTTAGGAAAATTTGTGGACATTTTCGCCATTCTGCAAGTGCGTGCAGGAGATTGCAAGACTTGCAAGAAAAGCTAAATTTGCCCTGCCATCAGCTGAAGCAAGAGGTGGTCACGAGGTGGAATTCCACCCTCTATATGCTTCAGCGGATGGAGGAGCAGCAAAAGGCCATCCAAAGCTACACCTCGACCTATGACATAGGGAGAGGAACGGGAATGCACCTGAGCCAAGCTCAGTGGAGAATAATTTCCGTGGTGTGCAAGATCCTGCAGCCCTTTGAGGCTGCTACACGCGAAGTTAGTTCTGACACTGCCAGCTTGAGCCAGGTCATTCCCTTGATAGGTCTTTTGCAGAAGCAGTTGGAGAAATTGAAGGAGTTGAAGCACACTGATTCTGCTAGATATGTTGGGCTAGTGGATCACGCCATTAGTTCCCTTTGCAACGATCCAAGGGTCGCGGATGTCTTACAATCAGATCTTTACATTTTGGGGACAATGCTGGATCCTAGGTTTAAGTCTTACATTGTGTCTTTGTTACCAATGGGAACAAATCTGCAGAGGTGCAAAGACCTCTTGGTCCAAAAATTGTCAGCTGAAGCGGAACGTGGCAGGCGCACAACTTCTCCTTCAATTTCTACCACAGGGGTTGCGAGGAAAAAGCTCAATCTTCCTAAAAGACCGACTGCTATTCAGTCCGGAAATCTATTTGACATCTGGTCCGGACTGAAGGAGCTTCCTAGCATCATGGACACGTCGACTGCCACAGACTATGATGAATGAATGATGAAAGAATGGTGGATGACTACTTTGCTGATCGCATCAATATAAGTATGTCAGACTGTCCATTCCATTACTGGCAGGAAAAAAAGGCAATGTGGCATCCTTTGCACAAACTGGCTTTGCTTTATTTAAGTTGTCCACCCTCCAGTGTCTATTCTGAGAGAGTCTTCAGCGCAGCTGGGAACCTTGTTAGCGATCGGCGTAGGAGGTTACTTCCACAAAACGTGGAGAAGATGCTCTTCATAAAAATGAATTTCAAATTCCACGAACTGGACCTCCTTCGCCAACACTTACGTCCTCCTACTGCACACAGTCCTCCTGTATTGGTTGATTCCAGCAACGACGAATTAATTGTGTGTCAAGAAGAGGATGAGGCTGAGGAATCTGACACTGAGGATGACCTATTGTAAAGCCAGTTTGTGCAATGCCCATTGCCTTTTATTTTTCGTGGGGGCCCAAACAAACCAATCATTTCAGCCACAGTTGACAGTCCCTCCCGCTGCAGTCCCTGTCGCTGAAATGATTGGTTTGTTAAACTGTGCATGTCCTGTATTCAACATAAGGGTGGGTGGGAGGGCCCAAGGACAATGTCATCGTGCACCTCTTTCTGCGTCGTTTTGTGGGCTCTTTGGAGCGTCATTAATTTTAAAATCTTTGATGGATGAATGGTGGGGAGATGGGTGATTTATCTCGCCACCTCATCTATTATAGATTCAATGATGTCATCGGGGACATCCATGAACTCACCCTAACTATTATTATCGTACTTCTTTTTGGATGGGATGTCCCGGATGGATGGCTGGGTCGGAGGGCCCCAGCAAATGTTTTTCTTCTTCTTTTTTCATCTTTTTTTGGCTCTAGCCAGCCATACCAAACAAATTAACCTTAGCGGTAAATTGGGTGACAGATGTCGCAGACTCATTGACCTCACAAACACCACAGTCTAGGGTGGACTAGATCTCCAAACCTGGGGTCCTAGAGAGGTGGAGGAATTTGTTCATCTGCCACCAACTACCCCCCTCCCCTCCACCAATTAGGTGATAAATGAAGAGGCGACTGGAAATGTTCCCAGAGTTCACCGATCAGTTTATTATAGCAATTGATAATTAATTAATCACTAAGCAGAAAATCAGGCCAGATAGGGGTCTTATTAGATTTGTCAGAGTATTAATAAAGCAACAATCAATAAGCAACAACCCTCCTCCCCTCCACCAATTAGATCATAAATGAAGAGGCGACTGGAAATGTTCCCAGAGTTCACCGATCAGTTTATTATAGCAATTGATAATTAATTAATCACTAATCAGAAAATCAGGTCAGATAGGGGTCTTATTAGATTTTAAACTGATACAAACAGATACTAACTCGAGATGAGCGGGTCCTGATACCCGAGATCCGACAGATCAGAATAACGGGGATCCGATAACGAGCCCACACGCCATAATCGCGCTGTCGGATTCTCGCAGGATCTTATAAAATACGCACGCGCGCCCCGCCATCTTCACTCTTGGAGAGGGAAGAGGGTGGTTGGGAAGCTCTGTGTGCCCTGTGCTGTGCTCCGTGCCATGTGCTCCCTGCTGTGCTCCGTGACCTGCCATGTGCCCTCACTGCCCTGTGCTGTGCTCCGTGACCTGCCCTGTGCCCTCACTGCCCTGTGCTGTGCTCCGTGACCTGCCCTGTGCCCTCACTGCCCTGTGCTCCGTGACCTGTCCTGTGCCCTCACTGCCCTGTGTTGTAGACTCGAGTCATTTAACTAACTAGGTGCTGCAGTGCTCCCACGCAGGGGCTGCAGTGACCACTGTCCAGGGGCTCACTTATTTACTGCAAGCAGAGGCGGATTAATCTTTCGAGGATGTAATACATAAATAACCAACTTTTGCAGCACTAAACATCACTATCTAATAGTAGGATCATTGTGACCAATACAAAAAAAACCACATCTTGCACTACAGTAAGCGATGACAAGCGATTCATACCTTACAAACAGTTCTCAATAACTTAAGTGATTTTACTGTAATGGGAGCTCCCTCCCAATACTCTGAGTATTAATAAGCAACAACTTTATTAATAAGCAACAACCCCCCTCCCCTCCACCAATTAGGTGATAAATGAAGAGGCGACTGGAAATGTTCCCAGAGTTCACCAATCAGTTTATTATATTATCAATTAATAATTAATCAGAAAATCAGGCCAGATAGGGGTCTTATTAGATTTTAAAGTGATACAAACACATACTAAATATATCTTTTACATATTCTCGCCTTTTATTTTTTTGACTTGAATTGACAAGCGCTTTGCTTTCCTTTTGTGGTGAGTCTTTCGTAGGACTCTTGTACAGAATTTTTTGCAGGACTCTTTTTTACAGGACTTTGGTCGATACGTTGGAAAGCAGTTTGTGATTTTGCACTTAATCGACGTTTCACCCTGGTTTCCTCACTTTTCTTTTCGGAAGACTTTTCTGAAGACTTCATCACCTTTTGCTTTTTGGGCGTGGAGTAAGTTGTACTCTCTGCAGAGGCTCCATTGCAGATCCTTTTCCTGGGAGACTGATCATTTGGTAGATTTTTCTGTTGCATTTCTGTACTATGGCTTGGTCATTTTTCTTTCTGTTTTGTACAATCGGACATGTAAATGTCAGGCTGGGTGGTAGGGCCCTACCTCGTCTTTTGGTGCCTTTTGGCTCTTTGGAGCAGAGACATCCGTGGTCTTCGCCATTCCTCTAATTATCATATATATTTATTGGATGGAATGTCCCGGATGTCGGGCTGGGTGGGAGGGCCCCAGCCAATCTTTTTCTACCTCGTCTTTTGGCTCTTCGGAGCAAGAGTAAATATTTGGCCATCTGATGGATGAATGGTGGGGAGATGGGTGATTCGCTCTCCATCCTCATCCATTAAGGATGACAATATATCCTCAGAGACATCCGTGGTCTTCGCCATTCCTCTAATTATTATATATATATATTTATTGGGTGGGGGGGCCACAGCCAATCTTTTTCTTCCTCGTCTTTTTTGGCTCTTCGGAGCAAGAAAGACTTTTTGGGCATCTGATGGATGAATGGTGGGGAGATGGGTGATTCGCTCTCCACCTCATCCCTAATGGATGAAAAATGTCCTCAGGCACATCCATGGTCTTATCCATACCTAGACCGAGTTCCTGGCTTTGGGAGGAACACACATGAATTGGTCATATCATTGGGATATGATGGATAGTTGGGTAGAAGAAGGCCCAACAGCTGCTGATGATCAGCGTACTAGACCAAGCGCGTGGCTTCGGGAGGAACACACGTCAAGTGGTGAAGTGGTGGAATGCACGCCTATCCACTCTGATCTAGCTTGATAAGGAGGCAACTGGTAATGCTCCCAGCATCCAGAAACCACTTGACCTCACGCCAGATAGGGGTCTTATTAAATATTAAACTGATACAAACAGATACGAACTTGCAGACACGGTCAATGCTGCACCAAACGCCCACTGCTCCTTGGCTGCACATGCCAAACTGCAAAATCAATCCACATTGGGCTCTTGGTACTTGTGTGGAGGTTCTAACAGAGGAGCGCAGCTACAAGGACAATTTAAACTGCCACCCTGTCTGCCCCTGCAGTGCTGCTCTGCTTCCAACATGTGCCAGGTTGGAAGTGTAAGGTCCACCTGTATGTGATGCCCACTGCTGTCGCCTAGCCTAGACATCCAGCTACCTCGGGATAACCTTTTGGCCCTACTACACTAAATGAAAATGATTTTGTGAGCTGTGAAGTGATCAAAATTGACTAGAAATGAGTGGAAACTAATGTTATTGAGCTTAATAACACTTTAGGGGCAAAAACAGACCCGAAATCTATTATTTTAGCAAATTTTAGCAATTTTCCCAAAAGATCCAGATCCAAAACCCGCAAGGGTGGTTTTGCCAAAACCAATCCAGATCCAAAACACGAAGGGAGATCCCGATCCAAAACCCGAAAAAGTGCCCGCCGCACATCTCTACTATTAATAGGGGGCCAGACTCCTGCCATGCTCCGTATCCAAAATCTGTACCTCTAGGATGACCTCCAAATGGCGGCCATCCCAGTTCACAATTTTTCTTTATATTCTTTTCCGGAATGTCATGGCAATGTATATGTTTGTTGGTGCGTTGACCGTACCCAAAGTAGTTATTCTCATGTTCCCCATGTCTTGTTTCTGTATGTTTTTCCTCCCTCCTCTTCCCTCTTGTTTAATCAATCCTAGATCTACACCTGCAATGCAGACTGAATTAAGTGACACATGGCTGATCATATATACTCACCCGGATACATATGACTGAGGTAAATATAGGATCATTTAATGTAGGAGGCTTCCACTCTCCGGCAAAGTGCCGCAAAGTATTACTATATCTCCGTAGACAAGGAATAAATATAGCCTGCTTGCAGGAACCCCACTTACTCCCACCTGAAGTTCCCAAGTTGCAGATGCTGGGCTGGACGGTGTTGGCATCCGCCCCTTACAACAGTAAGTCCAGAGGCATTGTAATTCTGGCTTCCAAGTCCATCCCCATAGAAATCATATCCACAATACCTGACCCGGATAGTAGATATCTCGATTCAGCTAAAGATCCACAGAAAACCATTTACACTATGCTCTATATACGCCCCGAATTCATATTCAAAAGCCTCCTCATCATTAATACTATGTGGGGATTTTAATTTGACATCTCATCCAACTTTGGACAGATCCGGACCTGGGCAGCAGGCAAGAACTCTCCCTAAATTCGGAATACCATTTCTGTTAACTTTCCTTCAATTAGTTGATACTTGGAGAGCGTTACACCCAACTCACAGAGTACACATGCTTATCAGCATCACACTATCCCGAATAGACTTTATATGTGTATTCCTATCTCTTTTTCCTAATATAAAAGGAGCTGATATTTCCCCCATAATTCTATCTGACCATGCCTTAATTTCCGTCTCGCTACAAGTCTCTAAAGAAATTTCCCCATACCATACTTGGAGATTCCCAGCTCACTTAACTCACTCTCAACCTTTCACTACATTACTCAATGACTCTTGGGCTGAGTATGACGAGCACAACAGACAATCCTTGCTAGAAACTCCTCCAGTTTACTGGATGACAGCAAAAGCAGTCCTTAGAGGTAAAATATTAGAATACGAAGCATCCTTAAAAAAACAATATGCCAAAGACTACCTGCTACAACAGAAAGAACTGACAGAAACCCTACATACTCATCCACTCCTTCCCCCACCAATAAATCTAAATATCTTCAAGCTAAAGCCCAACTAGATAACACTCTGGAAAATATGGCTGACAAACTACAATTCACTTCAAACTATAAATATCACAAATATGGAAACAAAACTAGTAAATTATTTACTAACATACTCAATTCATCCAGACCGCCAATGTTGATCAATCCAATATCCCTCCCTGACGGATCCCTCACCTCCACCAATGCACAAATATCAGAGATCATGACTGAATTTTACACAGATATATACACGGCTCCTCCCAGGGACCTTACTAATGAAGTCAATGGCCCATCTCAATCCTCGCCCCAATGCACTCCTGACTTCTGGGACTCATTAATCTATCCGCAAGCCCCCTCCCACCTTATAACATCTCTGATTAAACCCATCTCCTTGGAAGAAGTGACCAGAACTATTAAAAATTTGAAGGTTGCCAAAGCCCCGGGCCCTGACGGCTTTTCTGGTGATTATTACAGAGCCTTCTCTGACAAACTTGCCCCCATTTGGGGAATGTTTTTAATCATATTCTTCAGAGCACCACACTTCCCCCTCATTTCAACTCGGCTATTATAAAAGTACTTCCCAAGCCGGGCAGAGACCTTTCCAAACCAGGTTCATACAGACCCATCTCATTGCTAAACTGCGATTATAAAATTCTAACGAAAATCTTAGCTGACCTTTTAAGCCCTATAATGCCCCACATCATCCATCAAGATCAAACGGGGTTTATTACAGGTAGACATTCTGTGAAAAATATTCGGAAAGTACTCGCAGCCATCTAGACATCATATATAATCAAGAGCTCTGACTCCCCTAACTTAGTACTATCTATAGACGCCGAAAAGGCCTTTGATCTAGTTCTCTGGCCACACCTATTCAACACTATGAAGAAATTTGGAATACCCCCCATCTTCATTTCCTTTCTCAAAACTCTCTACACTTCTTCCTCTTCTCAAATAGCTTGTAATGGTTTTCTATCCCCCCCCCCCCCACCATATCATGCCCCCTCTCACCCCTCCTCTTTGCCATTGCTCTCGAACCCTTTACTTTAGCCCTATGATCAGCTCCTGAATACTCTTGCATACGCATTGAGCACATAGAATTGAAACTAGCCCTTTTTGCAGATGACATGCTGTTCTTTGTCTCTAACCCCGTCTCTACCATCCCAGTAATAATGAATATAAGGTACTTGTGAGTTATCTGGACGCCCGATTTTTTGATTGTATGCCTTAAGTTAAGGCATACAATCAGATGCGATGCGATGCGATATCGCATCGCATCGCATCGCATGCGACCATCGGATGCGATGACCCGATTTTTCCATAGGAATCAATGTTAAAATGATTCCTATGGAAAAAGGGGTCCTTTTCATACCCCTACTATCCAAGTGGGCATGGAGTTGGATATAAACCTGTGGCGAGCGTAGCGAGCCACCGAGCCCGAAGCGTGGCGAGCGAAGCGAGCCCCGCGAGGGGACGGTATTCCGTGTCCCCTCGCGGGGCTCGCTACGCTCGCCACGCTTCGGGCTCGGTGGCTCGCTACGCTCGCCACAGGTTTATATCCAACTCCATGCCCACTTGGATAGTAGGGGTATGAAAAGGACCCCTTTTTCCCATTGAATTCCATGTTAAAATGGACTCAGTCCATTTTAACATTGATTCCTATGGAAAAATCGGGTCATCGCATCGCATCGCATCCGATGGTCGCATGCGATGCGATGCGATGTGCCCGATCCGACCCGATTTTGAAATCGGGCGTCCGGATAACTCACAAGTACCGAATATAATATCATCTTTTACCCCGAAATTAGGCTATAAGATAAATGTTAGTAAATCTGAAATACTCCCAATTACTCCATTCTCACCCACTATAGCATCTCACCCCTCAATGACCCAGTTTAAAGTACAAAATTCTCACATCAAATATTTTGGAGTCTATATAACTAGAGACCCATATAGCCTCTACAAAACAAATTTCACTCCCTTACTACATGCGATTTAGAATCAACTGGATAGTTGGACTAAACTCCCCCTATCCCTCTTGGGAAGAGCCGCAGTAATTAAATTGTGTAATTGTTTCAAGTCTACAAATTTCTCAAATAATCCCATTGGGCTGCAACAATCAATTTTCTTTGGTCAAATGGCAGTTAGTGGGATCCACGTGGTATTCCATCTCCTGACTTTCTTTCATGCCGCACCGCTGTCTCCGGGGCTGTCACTCAGCACCAAAAAGGTGCATTAGCGGCCGCTGTTCTGCCGCGTGGATACATGGTGACTTGAGTCCACGGGGTCTTCCTACTTCCCAAGATTAAATTTAATAATAATCAATCATAATCAAAATCAAGCCAGATAGGGGTCTTGTTAAATATTAAACTGACCAAAACAGATACACAATCGCAGAACAACTCAGTGCGGCACAAAACGCCCACTGCTCCTCGGCTGCATTGTGTAAACAGTGCTATTATTAAATGTTAAAGCTGAAATCAAGCCAGATAGGGGTCTTGGTACTTGTTTTGAGGTTGTAGCAGGGGAGTGCAGCTACTCGTAGAACCTTGAACAAAGATCAGTACTTCTCTACCGGCAAAGGACATTCTAATCGACCAAGCGCGCAGCTTTGGTGGGGACGCAGGTGAAGCAGTAATGAAAGAGAACCGCCTAGCCAGCCAGATAGCTGAATCCACCCTAGCGATCAATTACGTGAAAGAAGTAGCAGCCAGATAGCCCTCACATACCGGATAGGGGTCTTGTTGGCTGCTAACCCGTACATGTACGGTTAGGTAGTAAGACACCGGTTGCTGAAAAGCGATACATCTCCAACCCAGAGGTCCTAGAGAGGTGGAGGAACTCTTTCATCTGCCACCTTAAAACTGATTAGCCCCCTCCCCTCCACCCATTAGGCAATGATTTAAGAGATGACTGGTAATAAATGAATAATAATCACAAAATTAAACAATCAGATTACATTAATGAATTGATCATAATCACACAATCAAGCCAGATAGGGGTCTTGTTGGATGTTAAAGTGATCAAAACAGTTACACACTTGCAAACAAACTCTGTGCTGCACAAAATGCCCATCGCTCCTTGGCTGCACATGGTAAACAGTGCACGATCAAGCCACATAGGGGTCTTTTTGGGGCCTAGTTTTTTAAACTGCCATCCTGTCTGCCGCTGCAGTGCCACTCTTACATGAGCCATGTGTTTGTGCCACACACTTGTGTGGCTTAGCATAGTTATCCAGCTACCTTGTTGCAACCTTTTGCACTATAAACAATATTGTGAGGTGTTCAGAATAGACTGGAAATGAGTGGAAATTAATGTTATTGAGGTTATTATAGCGTAGGAGCAAAAAAAAAAATTCTGCAATTTTAGCAGTCTTTATGCTTTTTTTTTTTTTTTTTTTAAATCATAACCCAAAACCCCAAAAATCCAAATACAAAACGTTTAGGAGGTATTTTGGCAAAACCCATTAGAACCCAAAACCTCAAGGTAATCAGAACCCAAAACACGAAAAGTGGCCGATGCACATCCCTAATTTATATGTATATTAATCCAGTACTGGGCTTGGTTAATTTTGAACACAGGGATCAGTGTGCCTTCTTACATTGTTATAGTGTTCATTTTAATCTAAAATATTTTCATATATACCGTATATACTCGAGTATAAGTCGACCCAAATATAAGCCGAGGCACCTAATTTCACAACAAAAAAAACTGGGAAAACGCATAGACTCAAGTGGGACCCTCACTCGAGTATAAGCCGAGGGGGGCTTTTTCAGCATAAAAAATGGTCTGAAAAAGTAGGCTTATACTCGAGTATATATGGTAAGTTGTGTTTTAGTACGAATACTGAACAAAAATTTACTATTTTAATGAAGAATGGGAGCATGATGCTTTATACATTGTATAAAGAGAAATGCATGTTTAATATGCCATGCTATTACTGTACATGCTATTATTAAATGTTAAAGCTGAAATCTGATATCCTTCTCAAAGCAAGATCTTCTGATATTAATGTCTGGAATTTACTCATTGAGAAGAACAGTACCCAGGCTTGAGATCATTAGCTCTTCATTTGACAGTATTTTATGGGTCAATGTACCTTTGTGAATCTGCTTTTTCACAAATGAAGATATTTAAATCAAGACACAGAAGCCATATGACTGATGAACATTTCAAATACAGTACAGCCTTTATATGTGCCTAACAAACGTGGAACCATCTACAGTATTAGCAAATTAACACAAGACATGCAGCCTCATGCATCGTCAACTTTATACTGCCAATAACTTTATTTGAAAAACACCCATTAGTTAGGTTAACATTGATGTTTAGTTTGTTTCATGTGTTCATTGCCAGCGTAGAGTTCCCTAAAAACTATTGTATTATTGATTTTGTACTATGGTAGATCACAGAAGATTTTTGAAATGTAAAGTAGATCCCCAAGTCCGAAAGTCTGGACACCCCTGGCCTACAACAATGGAGCCATTTATTAACACTATTATGTTCATGATGAATGCCAGCATGGAGGAAGAGAAGGGTCTTGAAGTTGGCATTAGAGTCCAGGTGATAGCTCCAATGGGTGAGTCAGTGCCGGTGTCAGTCCCACGTCCATGCCAGTATCATACTAGGCATGAACTGGATGATCTCACCAAGACGTAAGTGATAACAAATGATGGCCTTTATCGTCTCATGCAATCCATATGCTGTATGATCTGTTGGAACCAGACCTGGTCGCTTGGGGTCAATGAAATCACGCAGTCACTGGTATCCAGAAGCTACTGGGTGCGTTGCATTTCTTTGCATCTAGCATATTCCAGCCAACTTTGTGCCAAACATGTGGATTTTAACAGTTTACAATCACATGCTGTATAGACCAGTTCATTAAGGCGTTCCGCAAAATAATGACTCAGTTCATCAAATTTCCAGATACAGAGAGCAAATGGAATGAGATTAAATCTGGCTTTTACAACAAATGGAAATTCCCCAACATTCTGGGAGCAATAGACTGTACCCATCTGCCGTTCAGACCACCACAGGATCGGAAAATGTTTTCAAAATCTAAAACACTTTCAAATCGATAAACATGCAGGTGGTCTGTGACCACACAATTAAAATCAATAGTTTAGTTGTGGGTGATCCTGGGTCCACCCACGACTCGTTTATACTGAGCCACTCTGCCATGTATGCCGACTATGAGGAAGGACGAATGCCGGATGGCTGGCTGTTAGGTAAGTACAATATTTTTGAATCCCCCCAAAAACGTATTGTTGTATTTTTTTTAAGGTCTACAATTTATATGTATTCATTTTTTTGGTCTTTCCCTAAGTGATGCGGGTTACCCAAACAAAGATTGGCTGTTGACCCCATTATCTAATCCTGTAGGTGATGCTGTGGGACGTACCAAAGGGCTCACACGACATCGAGGGCAGTAATTGAAAGAACCTTTGGTATGAATAAAACAAACCCAGTTTTGATGTTTGGACAAGTCCGGCGCTGACCTTTTATACTCACCGGCAAATGTTTGCGGCATAGTTAATGCTTGTTGTGTACTGCACAACATCTGTGTAAAAAACCATTGGACTATGGATCCCGCGGTTTCCCAGGATGGGGATCTTTCCACAGAATTGCATACGGGCATGGAAGAAAGAGGAGAAGCAAGAGCACACCTCATCTGGACTTTTTTCAAGATGTGAGTTTTATTTCTCAAAACTTCAGTTAGTTTGTTATGTAAATTATTTTTATTATAAGTTATTTGTTATGTAAATTATTTGTATTATAAGTTATTTTCTCTATTATTATCTTTTACAGAGAGTTCAGTTAAGTGGATTTGTCCATTGAGTTATTAAAATTTTTGTCTTTTGCTTCAGTATGCGTTTTTAAAATGTGTTTTTCAAGGAAATTATTGGTATTTTTTTTTTCTGTTTTATTTTTAATACAGTTACAGTACGTCCTGTTGATGGTTCCTGGACAGTAGTTCCGTCCTGTTGATGCTTCCTGGACAGTAGTTCCGTCTTGTTGATGCTTCCTGGACAGCTATGTTTCCCCCGTTGGGATTTATTTGGATTAGCACTAATCAGGAGCTGTTACGCATATGACCAGGTGACGTGTCAACATGACACATGACTACACCTTATGTGCTCTGTGTTCCCCAATCAGATAGCAGGACACACAGATACAGGCTGCATCCTCATGCAGTTATACTCTAGGACAGTGGTTCTCAGCCTCAGTCTGCAACAGTACATGCTTTTCAGGTCTACACACAGAATCACAGGTGAACTAATTAGCTCCACCTGTGATCTTTTAAAATGTGCCAGTGAATAATGAGTGCACGTGTGCAACTGCCAGGAGACCTGGAAAATGTGCATTGTTGGGGTCCTTGAGGACCGCAGTTGTGAACCATTGCTCTAGGACATTCTTATGGACGGAGCATTTCCTGTTCCCCAGGGCAGTGGTGGGATAAGATAAGACATGTTTTGCCAACTTGGAAGTGTACTCTCAGGTGATTATCACACAGATGAGCCTCACAATGCAGACAGGATTTAGCAGCAGGTACAAGAGAGTGAATACAGTGAGTGCAGAAGATCCTAGTCTCCTCCTGATGTGGCCAAGCAGACTTGTTACACAGCGTTATGTTGCTCTGCAGTGCAAGGTGCTGCTGACACTCTGCTATACTCAGGACAGGTATAAGCTCCATTCCCCTCCTGTAAATCCAGCGCATGATCAATACAGACCCGGCAGAAGTTGCGGCCACATCTCAGGGTTACAGCATCTGTATAAATGCTCAGGCAAATGGAACAGTTCAACTCCAAAAGGCTTTTCAAGCCTACACAGCCGCCTAGGACATAGGCAAAGGAACGGGGATGCACCTGACTCAAGTGCAAATACTAAAGGGGATATAATAAGGGGGGGGGGGGGAATATATCTAGCCAGTAGGTTTCGCTCCTTTGCAGCTCTGCAGTGCAGCTATTCCATTCATTGGCTTCTCTTTTTCCCCTGGGTAAGATAACCTTGGCCGTTGACAATGTATTCATGTATTGCTTCCTCTCGCCTAAATAGCTGTAAAACCGAAAGTTGCTGAAGTTCTTTTAGAAGATCAGAGCAGATCTCAGTGCTGCCCAAATCATCCGCTGCTCCTTGGCTATACGTATTTAAATACCCATCAACCAATAATGTAAGATCAGCTAACATGGCATCCATCATTGCTAGGCGCAGAGCCAAGGGGTGTAAGACTTTCAGAGCCAATACTTTCAGCAAATGTGGAGACATTGGACGATCAAACCATATATTGGGGTTATCCTTTATTAAATTTTGCTTGTAAGTCAGGAATGAAACTTGTGAAGACGGCATGTGGGGTCAAACATTCCTTAAGTGAACACGTACGATTAGGAAGGAAGCCCCCAGTTTCCATGAAGAACAGGTATACATCTCCTACCTGTGTATCAAAGACATTGCTAAGAACCACCCCATAATGGTGGGACAAGATATCCACCTGCCAGCGACAGTCATGGACCACCATTAGAATGCTTTTGTCTTCATGCACCATCTGTATCCTCGTTCTGAAAACTCCAGGTCCCAAGAGAAGGACATCAAAAAGATAAACATCTTTTCGTAACCACCTGCAGCCAGCACAACTTTCCATTGCTACACAAGTTCAGTCCCACTGCACCTAAGCTCAGGCTTTTCGTAACCACCTGCAGCCAGCACAACTTTCCATTGCTACACAAGTTCAGTCCCACTGCACCTAAGCTCAGGAGCAACTGCAAACAACCACAACCTCCTAAAGACATTTTAACACAAATCCCCAAGGAGAGTCAAAGGATGTTGGTGCTTGCTATGCCGGACCTTCCCATCATGCGAACCTTCACATCACTGTGGTGGAGGAAACTTTAGTGAAAGTATCCAAGTATACATCAGACAGTCCTTACCTGTACAGGCAGTAAAAATAGGCAGTTTGGAAGCCACTGTACAAACTGACTCTATTTTACCTGAGTTTTCCCCCTCTCCAGTGTGTACTGTGAGCGGTGTAGAAGGTTGCTTCCACAAAATGTGGATATTATGTTCATCAAAATTAAGTATCAATTCTTGAATAAAGACTAGCAATTGCCTCCAGAGGGATCTATGATTGTGGAGTCCAGCTTTTCAAACTGCCATCCTGCCTGCCGCTGCAGTGCCACTCCTAGAGGAGTCATGTGTTTGTGCTGCACACTTGTGTGGCTTAGCATAGTTATCCAGCTACCTTGTTGAAACCTTTTGCCCTAAAAACAATGTTGAGAGGTGGTCAGAATTAGAGATGTGCAGACGTCATCATTCCGAGCCCGATTCCGAGCAGCGCTCGGAGATTCCCGCCTGACTCGGTCCGTCCGCGTGATTAGAACGTCATCTCCCGGCGTCGGATTTCGCGAGGCTTTATAAGCGGCTGCCGCGCCCGCCATCTTAACTCCAGTCAAGTAGTGGGTTGGGAGAGGGTGTGTTGGTGCTGCTGCTGGGGCTTAAACTTGAGCTTGACCTTGAGCTTTTGCAATCGCTGGTGCTGTCTCTCAGTGCTGCTGTGTAGTAGTCTAACTGTGTACTTGTAGTACTACTGCCTCTCTGTGCGGTCTACCTCTGGTGTGCTGTGCTGTAATTAATTATTTTATTTGCTGGGGCTGTCTCCCTCAGTGCTGCTGTGTACTCTGTTCTCCTCTGCTTAGGAGAACAGTCTAACTGTGTACCTGCCTGTAGTACTACTGTCTCCTCTGTGCTGGGGCATACCTCTGGTGCTGTGCCATTTATTATATATATTAATAATTAATTGATTAAATATATATAGTCCACTGGTGCTGCACTGCTGCCTGCACTGAATCTGCCAGTCTGGTGGTCTGTGGCTCACAGCCTAATAAATAATAATGCCGTATATCTTATCTAGTTACCTGTGTGGTCTGGGGCTCACTAGCTAATAAATAATTAAATACTGCCTGCCTAATAAATAATTCAATACTGCCGTATATCTCTACCTTTGTGGTCTGGGGCTCACTGGCTAATAAATAATTAAATACTGCCTGCCTAGTAAATAATTAAATACTGCCGTATATCTCTACCTTTGTGGTCTGGGGCTCACTGGCTATACTGCCGTATGTACCATCTGGTCTGGGGCTCACTGGCTAATAAATAATTAAATACTGCCGTATATCTCTACCTTTGTGGTCTGGGGCTCACTGGCTATACTGCCGTATGTACCGTCTGGTCTGGGGCTCACTGGCTAATAAATAATTAAATACTGCCGTATATCTCTACCTTTGTGGTCTGGGGCTCACTGGCTATACTGCCGTATGTACCGTCTGGTCTGGGGCTCACTGACTAATAAATAAATACTGCCGTATATCTCTACCTTTGTGGTCTGGGGCTCACTGCCTAATACTGCCGTACCTGTCTGGTCTGGGGCTCTCTGCCTAATACTGCCGTACCTGTCTGGTCTGTGACTCACTGACTAATACTGCCGTATCTACCCTCTGGTATGGGGCTCACTGCCTAAATACTGCCGTATATCATTATCTACCTGTCTGGTCTGGGGCTCTCTGCCTAATACTGCCGTACCTGTCTGGTGTGTGGCTCACTGCCTAATACTGCTGTATCTGTATAACTGCCTGCTGGTGCATACTCACTGACATATATGATTGCACTCCAGTGGCGCTGTTCTGTGACATAACTCCACAATAATATGTAGATCCAAAATATGGAGGTTAACAAACAAAGGAAAGATGAAGATGCACTTCCTCATAGTTCTGAAGCTGCTGCCACTAGTCATGACATAGACGATGAAATGCCAACAACGTCGTCTGCCATGGCCGATGCCCAGTGTGAAAGCAGAGGGCATGTACAATCGAAACCAAACTTCCGTAAAAGGAATAAAAATATGAAATGTAAATCGTTGGAAGAGAAACTTAAACTTGGCAATATGCCATTTACGACACGGAGTGGCAAGGAACGGCTAAGGTCATGGCCTAACTTCATGACTAGTGGTGCAGCTTCAGATGACGAGGAAAGTCCTCCTCCTCCTCTCTCCCCGCCCAATAGGAAATTAAAGAGAGATAGGCTGACACTGACTCAAAAAAGTCTGAAAAAATGTCAGAACAAAAAACAGAAAAAAATTCAGAAAATAAATCTGGAAAAAAGTCATCCTTCTAAAAACATATCCCAAATCCCCACGGAGAGTCCGAGGGTGGCGGTGGTTGTGATGCCGGACCTTCAAATCACTGTAAGTGAAGAGGTGGCTCCTTCCACCATTTGCAGTACGCCCTCTGCATATGCTGGAAGGATCACCCACAGTCTAGTTCCAGATTTTATTAGTGAAGGTGATGTTGTACACCAGGAGGAGGATATTGATGTAGCTGGCACTGAGGAGGAAGTTGTCGAGGAGGATGGAGACTTGGTTTGCTTAAATGACGCACCAGGGGGGAATGAGGCACCTGTGGGGGAAAAAGTTGTTGTCCATGGGATGAAAAAGCCCATCGTCATGCCTGGACAAAGGACCAATAAATCCACCTCTGCGGTCTGGAATTTTTTTTATCCGCATCCGGACAACAAAAGTATTGCCATTTGTAGCTTATGTAAAACTCCAATAAGCAGGGGTAAGGATCTTGCCCACCTAGGGACAACCTCCCTTCAACGTCACCTAAAGACGCGTCATGGTTCAGTGTTTAGTCCAGAAAGTGCGGCTAGCAGTCCAGCGACACCTAAATCACTTGGTCCTCCTTTTGGAGCCAAATGCCCGAAAAGCACACCACCAACTCCCTCCTCGACAAATTCCTCCTCGATCCGGATAGGGGGGAGTCCTGCAGTCCATCTCACCTGCATGAATGACTCCATAGATTCCTCTGGAGGATCCTGCAGCACTACGCCTACTACTACTACTGCCGCTGCTCCTGGAAGTCAGTCATCATCCCAGAGGGGAAGTCAGTCATCATCCCTGAGGGGAAGTCGTAAGACCGCTACGTCTTTCACTAAGCAATTGACCGTTCAACAGTCATTTTCCATGAGGATGAAATACGACAGCAGTCATCCTATGGCAAAGCGGATAACTGCGGCCTTGACAGCTATGTTGGTGTTAGACGTGCGTCCGGTGTCCGCCATCAATGGAGTGGGATTTAAACGGTTGATGCAGGTATTGTGTCCCCGGTACCAAATCCCATCTAGATTCCACTTCACTAGGCAGGCGATACCCGCGATGTACAGGGAGGTCAGAAAAAGTGTCCTCAGTGCTCTGAAAAATACAGACATGTGGACAAGTGGATCAGGGCAAACTAAGGACTATATGACTGTGACAGCCCACTGGGTAGATGCATCGCCTTCCGCAGCAGCAGCAGCATCTCCTGCATGCCAGCTCCTTCTTATGCAGGCTACGCTGTGTATCACCGGTTTCAAGAAGAGGCACAACGCCGACAACCTCTTAGAGAAACTGAGGGAATTCATCTCCCTGTGGCTTACCCCCCTTAGACTCTCCTGGGGATTTGTGGTGTCGGATAACGCCAGTAACATTGTGCGGGCATTAAACATGGGCAATTTCCAGCACGTGCCATGTTTTGCCCACACAATAAATTTGGTGGTGCAGCATTTCATAAAAAATGACAGGAGTGTGCAGGAAATGCTTGCGGTGGCACGCAAAATTTGCGGACACTCTCAGCATTCTGCCACAGCCTGCCGAGGGCTGGAGCGGGAGCAAAAACTCCGCAACCTGCCCTGCCATCAGCTGAAACAAGAGGTGGTGACGCGCTGGAACTCCACCCTCTATATGCTGCAGAGGATGGAGGAGCAGCAAAAGGCCATTAAAGCCTACACAGCCACCTACGACATAGGCAGAGGAGCGGGGCTGCACCTGACTCAAGCGCAGTGGAGGCTGATTTCCGTGTTGTGCAAGGTTCTCCAGCCGTTTGAACTAGCCACATGTGAAGTCAGTGCCGACACTGCCTGCATTAGTCAGGTGATTCCCCTGATCAGGCTGGCACAAAAGCAGCTGGAGAAAGTGAAGGAGGAGCTAAAGCGGAGCGATTCCGCAAAGCATGTCGCTATTGTGGATGAAGCCCTCCATACGCTTTGCCAGGATACGAGGGTGGTCAGTCTGTTAAAGTCAGAGGAATACATTTTGGCCACAGTGCTCGATCCTCGGTTTAAAGCGTATATTGTGTCTCTGTTTCCGGCGGACACAAGTCTACAAAGGTGCAAAGACTTGCTGGTCAGGAGATTGTCATCTGAAGGGGACCGAGACACGGCCCCAGCTCCTCCTTCATTTTCTCCCACACCTGTGCCTATGAGGAAACAGCTGCGATTTCCCACACAACCCGCTGGCGGGGATGCAGGGCAGGTAGGAGGGAGTTTGGACATCTGGTCCGGACTCAAGGACCTGCCAACAATTGCTGACATGTCTACTGTCGGTGCATTGGATGCTGTCAACATTGAAAAAATGGTGGATGATTACTTTGGTGACAGCATCCAAGTAGACATGTCAGACAGTCCTTACCTGTACTGGCAGGAAAAAAAGGCAGTTTGGAAACCCCTGTACAAACTTGCTCTATTTTACCTGAGTTGTCCCCCCTCCAGTGTGTACTCCGAAAGAGTATTCAGTGCAGCGGGGAACCTGGTCGGTGAGCGGCGAAGGAGGTTGCCTCCGAAAAATGTTGAGAAAATGATGTTTATAAAAATGAATTATCACTTATTCAATGAAGACCATGAATTGCCTCCAGAGATTATAACTGGACCTGTGATTGTGGAGTCCAGCGGGGACGAATTGATAGGAGAATGAGGAAGTACACACTGAAGGGGGCGAGGAATCAGAGGAGGAGGATGATGATGATGATGATGAGTGACGATGACATCTTGTTGCTGTAGAGCCAGTTTATACAGGGAGATATTATGAATTGGTTTATTTTTTGTGGGGGCCCAAACAAACCAATCATTTCAGCCACAGTTTTTTAGGCCCTGTCGCTGAAATGTTTGGTTTGTTAAAGTGTGCATGTCCTATTTTCGCAACATAAGGGTGGGCGGGAGGGCCCAAGGACAATTCCATCTTGCATCACCATTCATTATTCCTACTGCTGAGAGTCATTCATATGTGGGACTTGTCTTTTCAATGCATACAACTGTTTGCATTCCACTTGATTGCTGCACCTTCATGGGTGAGAATGTGATCTCCCTGACCTGGGGGAGTCTGGGCTGGGGCAGGAAGGCTACAATTACACTTTTTTTTGGGCGGCTAAACTTTTTTTTACCTGTCTGGTCTGGTGCCCACTGCTGAGAGTCATTTTTAATGCACATCAGGGTCAGGATCAGGCACATCATAATTAATAATCAATCATAATCAATCAATCAATCATAATCAGAATCAAGCCTGGGCGGCTGCAATTAAAGTTCTTTGGGGGCGGCTAAATTTTTTTTAGTTTTCCAGTTACAGCAGTTTTATACATAGCTTGGTTTTTGTAAGTTGAAGACTTGTCAGTGCAATTTTCTTTTACAATATCCTTTATCTTTGCATGGACTTTGTGTATTTGGTTAGCATTCTGAGGTGTACACTGACTGCCTTCACCTTAAGCACTATCAGTTTCTGAAGCGGCAAAAATGCTTTGGTTTTGAAGATAGTCACTTTCTTTGCCGTTAGTTGTACAGGCTCACATACTAACAGACACAGTTGATTTGGAACAAGTTGTTGGAATTTTTTTTAGGAGATAAAGCTGTACAAACCTTCTCGCCCCCCTTTTCAATTTTTAATTGATTTGCAAACATTGTGTAGTATTTGTCATATGTGCATAGCCTTTTAGAGAGAACTGCTTTTTCCTCATCAGATAACCTTTGTAATGATTTGACCTTCGCATCTCTCTCCTTTTTATTTAATGACAAGAACGATGAATACTTCTTTAATTTCTTCATCAACTGTTCTTTATTCATGAAATGGTCCGATAAACGCCTTTCCTCAAAACTTAAGTAAAGTGATGTTTCCTTGATAATACTTTCACAGCTCACAAAATTCTCATCACTGGCTTCCTTTTCTTTGCCACTTGATACCTTGTCTTCACAATAAAGATTGGTTTCTGTTTGATGACCAGTTGGGTACTGATCAGCTGATATTGGTGCTTCATGATCATATCTCTTTAAGAGTCTTGGGTCTTTCATAGATTTTGATGTAATCACCATAGACGTAGTCAGTAAATTCTCTAGAGTAATAAGATTGTTTTGATGGAATGTACTTATTTCTGGAACAGTAACTTGGGATAATATAACCTGGATAAATAGCCTGTGCTATTTCTTCTGGGCATTTTGGGGGGCCATTATGTTGCTCGGGTTTCTGAACCTTTGGACGAACACTTTTATAAATAATAGTGGCATCTTTTCCTTTTCCTATACGTTGAGCCACTGTATGGCCTGTTAATGAATCATTTCCGGATGAAAATTTGGGTTGAAGTCGTACTTGTCCTGAAGATGTAGCCGCTTTTTGCCCTATATAAGTGGCATCTACTAAAGCAATCGGAAGACAATGTCTCGGTGTTTCCACAGGCCTAAAGTTGCTGTCATATTCATACACGTATATCAAGGAATTTGTAATCTGCTCATCTAAAGGATCATTCCATTGTGGTGCTTTTTTTGATATGTGACTGTCAAAATTCGGCGTTGGATCCAAGGCTACTTTCATTGCAGTATTAGTGTTAATTTTCTTGACTTTACCACACAACACCTTTTTTCTAAAAAGTTTTGCTCCAAATCATTATTAATGACAAGCTTCAGGTCAAAAAAAGTCCACGATGACTTCAACTCGCAGCCCATATTTAGCCATTCCTTATCGAGAGCATCCATGATTTCACCAAATTCTCTTCGGTTTGGTGTGCAATGGACAAAACAAACTTTTTAACTATCTATCTTTATCTTAGGGATGGTAAAGTTATGTAGAGGCTTATTTTCCGCATGTTTCGCTCTAAAGGGAGCCTTTGCATGTTCATCCATGTACTGTGGTGTGATCATAGGCTGGATATTAACTCATGGCTGCTTAAACATGTCTCTCACAGGTGTCCGGTAGCGGCGGCGGGGTTCCCGCACAGCATCACGCACAGCCGCAGTCTCCAAGAAAGTAGTGCACTCTGACTCCGGCAACTGGTTGCGGCTAAAGTTTTTTTTACCTGTCTGGTCAGGTGCCCACTGCTGAGAGTCATTTTTAATGTGGGACTTGTCTCTTTTCAATGCATATAACTATTTGCATTCCACCTCATTGCTGCACCTTCATGGGTGAGAATGTGATCTCCCTGACCTGGGGGAGTCAGGGCTGGGGCAGGAAGGCTGCAATTACACTTCTTTGGGGGCGGCTGCAATTACACTTCTTTTTTGGGCGGCTGCAATTACACTTCTTTTTTGGGCGGCTGCAATTACACTTCTTTGTGGGCGGCTGCAATTACACTTCTTTTTGGGCGGCTGCAATTACACTTCTTTTTGGGCCACTAAATTTTTTTTCTCTTTCATCCAGCAGGGGACACTGGCGAGCTACTGTGGGTTTTAGAGCTGGGTTGCTGGGAGCTGGCACACTATAACTTTAAGAAGCTGGCTCCTCCCCTCTAATACCCCACAATTCACAGTTAGAAAAATTGTGCCGAGGGAACTGGTCACGCAGGAGCACTGCTCCCACTTAAACTCCCTAGGCATTTTCTTTCTTTAATAGCTAATATCGCCTTTTAGGCTTTCTGTAATCAGGCTCACTCCTGCTGCTGGAAGTGTAGCCTGGGCGCCGCTGGACTTCTGCCCAGCACTTTCAGGCAGGGCCCCCCCAAAGGCACCTGCCCAGACTTGAGTGTACCTGCGGCCGCCCACCAAAGGGACCGTCATACACGGAGACCCCCGCCGGTAACTGAAAGTACCAGCGCATGCAAGGCGCGCGTACACCACCTTCCGCCGCTAGCTCCGGTGGACTGCGCTACCCCATACACGGAGATTATACTCTGGTAGTGGGGGAGACATAGGACTCCCGGAGAGCGCGCTGAGGGGGAGGTTGGCGCGCTGCCAGCTATGCAGCGAGCGTTATACATGTGGCGGGCGCCATTTTGATTAATATGCCACTACAGGTACTGCGGCGGGGGGAGGGAGGATTGTAAGGCTGTAGCAAGCCTGAGTCATTTATACTGTGAAATGCATTACAATACCTGTATTAATGCCTGACACTTCTCTTGTTTCAGGAGTGTTCAGCGCTGTGTTAGGAGTTCTGTAGCCTGCTGTTATTGCTTCAGTTCACTGAAGCCTCTTTTTACATACAGTTAATATTTTCTGTGTGTATATACATATATTGCATATAGTGGGCTTAATTGGGGATTGGGCTTAGTCTCCCCTCTGGTGCCCTGCAGTCCTCAGAACTCATCACCCTCCTTGCATAGTGTGTTACTGTGTGTGTGTGTGTTTCCCCTGTCTGTCTGTACTCCCTGTCTGTATCATGACTGGAAAGGCAGCTACAAAGGCCTCTCAGAAGGCTTTTTCTTTTACCTCTTGTGGAGCTAAGTTTTCACAGGAGGCTGATGGCACGGCTTCTAAGTGTGAAGCATGTAGTGGAGCATCATTGCCCACACAGGATGCACTAACAGTCACCCCTCCGTGGGCTGACATGTTGGCAGGTGTCATGACTAAATTGTCTTCAGAGTTAGCAGAGTCACGCTCAGCACAGCCAGCGTGGGCCTCTACTCTGGCTAGGTCCATGGACAATTTGGTTTCCTCCTTGGGGTCTGTACCTAGGGGGCAGACAGGGTGTCAGAAGCGCACTTTAGCAGCCTTACATGATTCTGATGATACATCTGAGGATGAAGCCCCTCTTTTAGAGGATGCTTTAGATCTAGATGACGGGGATTATCAGGCTCCTGTGGACGAAGGGGAACCACCGCTAGCAGGAGTGGAAGCCCTCATTGTAGCGGTCAGACAGACGCTTAATTTCCCAGAGGAGCCTGAGCCTGTTACACAGGACATGGATTTGTTTGCAGTACAGGCAAAACCTCCTGTTGTTTTTCCTTTCCCAAAACAGGAACAGTTGTCAGCTGCTTGGCAGAACCCTGACAGAAAATTTCAAGTGCCTAAGACATTTTCTAATAACTATCCTTTTCACCCTTCAGATCTAGCCAAATGGGTGACTCCACCTCCGGTGGATGCTTCCTTTTCCAGGCTGTCGAAGAAGACCGCACTTCCAGTCCCCGGAGCATCTGCCCTTAAGGACCCGGCGGATAGGAAGCTAGAGAATACCCTGAAGGGCATCTATGTGGCTGCAGGATCTCAACTCCGTCCTGCTGTGGTCTCGGCATGGATTCACAAAGCCATCTCTAAGTGGTCGGATCAGCTTATCCATGGTTTGGAAGATGGTACACCGAGGCAGGACCTCAAGGTGTTGGCCGAACACATTCAGGAATCA
Source organism: Crinia signifera (assembly GCF_055691185.1). Lineage (NCBI taxonomy): Eukaryota > Metazoa > Chordata > Amphibia > Anura > Myobatrachidae > Crinia > Crinia signifera. Next base: position 68,117,197 of record NC_139217.1, read on the forward strand.
GCGTCTTTCCTGGCTGATGCCTCCAAGGACCTTACTATGATTGCTACTCGCATTTCAACAAATGCGGTAGCGGCTCATAGGGCCCTCTGGTTGAGGTCCCGGACGGCGGACGCAGAATCAAAGAAGGCGGTAGAGGCTATCCCATTTAACGGGGAAATGCTCTTTGGGCCGGAGCTTGATAAATGAATCGCTCAGGCTACAGGTGGTAAGTCGGCGTTCTTGCCATCAGCTCCTCCTCCAGCCCGCCGTCAATATCCTGGGCCCTCCTTCCAGTCCTTTCGCCCGCACCAGTCCTTTCGTGGGCGTGGCAGAGGATCCTCATTCTCTTTCAGAGGTGGCAGAGGTAGGGCTAGAGGACAGCCTGCCTCTCGCGCTCAACAGCCCAAGCCCCAGGATAAGCCTGCCGCATGACTATCCACTCCCTGCGGCAGAGGAAACTCGGGTCAGTGCAAGACTGTTGCTTTTCAAGGACCCGTGGTTCGCAACAACATCAGATCCTTGGGTTCGCCTTCTAATATCAGAAGGATACCGTTTACAGTTTGTCGGCCGACCTCCTTCCAGATTCATCAGGACCAGAATTCCTCAGCTTCCAGAGGAAAGAACTCTGCTCCAACAATCGATTCAAAAACTCCTTCGGGCTCAAGTGATAATCCCTGTTCCGGTGGCGGAAAGAGGACGGGGATTCTATTCAAATATCTTTCTCGTCCCAAAACCGGACGGGTCGGCAAGGCCCATCCTAAATTTAAAGTCCCTCAATCTTTTTGTCCAATACCAAAAGTTCAAGATGGAGTCCATCCATTCTGTGATTGCCTCTCTCGAATCCCAGGAATTTCTGGCATCGGTAGACATAAAAGATGCCTACCTTTATGTCCCCATTTGGCCACCCCATCAGATCTTCCTCAGATTTGCCGTGGGGTCGGAGCATTTCCAGTTCCAAACTCTCCCGTTTGGATTGTCCTCTGCCCCCAGGGTGTTCACCAAACTCTTGTCGGTTCTCATGGCCCATCTGCGGCTTCAGGGCCTGACCTTGGTACCTTACCTAGACGATCTATTGATCAAAGGGCCATCGGTGAACATTCTGCAGAATCACGTTCAGACGACCATCGACTGTCTGGTCCATCACGGCTGGATCATCAATTACAAGAAATCAGCCCTGTGTCCCACGCAACGGCTTCAGTTTCTGGGCCTCGTCCTGGACACCCAAGAGCAGCGGATCTTTCTTCCGGACGACAAGATAGAGGCGATCATAGCCCTGGTCCGGCTAGTACTTCGTCGCAACAGGGTTCAGATCCTGTTGTGCATCCGTCTCTTGGGGAAGATGGTGGCGGCCTTCCCAGCATTGCAATTCGGAAGGTTCCACTCTCGGACCTTACAGCTAGACCTGTTGCGCCAGTGGTCGGGGTCGCATCTGTATATCCATCGAACAGTGCTTCTCTCCAGGACCACGAGACTGTCCCTTGCTTGGTGGCTCCAGAGGCAGAGTCTGGCCCAGGGTCGTCACTTTGCGATTTGGGACTGGACAATTCTGACCACAGACGCCAGCCTCACGGGCTGGGGCGCAGTAGTACTGTCTCGTCGCCTGCAGGGTCTGTGGACCCCCTGGGAGGCCTCTCTGACGATCAACGTACTGGAACTGAGGGCCATTTTCAACGGCCTGAGCGCAGCAGAGGACCTCCTGTCAAACCGTCCAGTAAAAGTTCAGTCGGACAACGCGACCGCAGTCGCTTATGTCAACAGAAAGGGGGGAACCAAAAGCAGACGAGCCATGAGGGAAGTTCACAAGATTCTGCGGTGGGCAGAACAGCGAAATGTCATACTATCGGCAGTATTCCTCCCAGGAGTAGAAAACTGGGAGGCGGACTTTCTAAGCAGACACCAGTTCCACCCAGGAGAATGGGCTCTGCACCCAGACGTCTTTCACCAGGTCACACGGCGGTGGGGCACACCACAGATAGACCTCATGGCGTCACGTCAGAATCATCAACTTCCTCTGTACGTCGCCAGGACAAGAGATGCAGGAGCGTACGCAGTGGATGCTCTGGAGATTCCATGGCCGTTCAAGTTGGTTTATCTCTTCCCTCCTCTTCCTCTCATCGGAAGGGTCCTGAAGAAGATACGAAGGGAAAAGGTTCAAGCCATCATGATAGCTCCGTATTGGCCTCGTCGGAGTTGGTTCTCGGACCTCCAGAACCTTCTGGCGGACGATCCCTGGACACTGCCGGACAGGCCGGACCTTCTGCAGCAGGGTCCGTTCTTCCACCACACCCTCGGACCCCTCCGTTTGACGGCGTGGCTGTTGAAACCGAGGTCCTGAGGCGGAAGGGTATTCCGTCCTCTGTCATCCCCACCATGCTCAGGGCTAGAAAGCCAGCATCTGCGACCCATTATCATCGTATATGGAGGTCCTACCACCGGTGGTGTTCACCTCGTGGGTATTCCTTTAGAACTTTTAGATTACCGCGGCTGCTGCGGTTCTCACAGTCGGGCCTGGAGGCAGGCCTTCGTCTTGCATCTTTAAAGGTTCAAATTTCTGTATTGTCAGTTCTGTTCCAAAGGAAATTAGAATTTGATGCCAGACATTCAGACTTTTTTCCAGGGGATTGCACGACTCCAACCTCCCTTTGTACCACCTACTCCCCAATGGGATCTAGATGTGGTTCTTCAATTCCTACAGTCCTCCACATTTGAGCCTTTGGAATCGGTGGATGTAAAATTTCTAACCTGGAAGACCGTCCTTCTGGTGGCCCTGGCCTCCGCTAGGAGGGTCTCCAAACTCGGGGCCTTATCCTGCAAATCTCCATTTCTGGTGTTCCATGGAGATAGGGCGGAGCTCCGTACGCAAGCATCCTTCTTGCCGAAGGTCGTCACGTCATTTCATATCAACCAGCCAATCGTTATACCATCTTTGCAGGACTCGGGTCAGGGGCCTTCCACCCTGGATGTGGTGAGGGCCCTCAGAATTTATGTCAACAGAACAAGGAGACTAAGAAAGACTGACAGTCTCTTTGTTTTGTATGACGCGCGGAAACGGGGATGGCCTGCGTCAAAGCAGTCCATTGCCCGTTGGATCCGGTTAACTATTCACCAAGCCTATATTTCTCTTGGGAAAACTCTTCCGTCAGTGAAGGCCCACTCCACCAGGGCGATGGGCACTTCTTGGGCGGCCAGACGTGGGGCTTCTATTGATCAGCTTTGTAGGGCCGCTACATGGTCCTCTGTTAATACATTCATTAAGTTTTACAGGTTCGACACATTTGCTTCAGCTTCGGCTGATTTTGGGCGTTTGGTACTGCAGGATTCCATGAGTTCTCCCGCCCAAGGGGGAATCTTTGGAACCTCCCCACAGTAGCTCGCCAGTGTCCCCTGCTGGATGAAAGAGAAAAGAGGAATTTGGTACCTACCGGTAATTCCATTTCTCTGAATCCGCAGGGGACACTGGCCTCCCGCCCTACTCGTGTCTCCTGCTTGTTCTGAGTGTTATCTGAGTGTTATTGTTATGTTTGAGTTGTGTAGTTATGTTTCCTGGTGTCCTCTCCTCTCGTTACCAATTTTCCTAACTGGGGATTGTGGGGTATTAGAGGGGAGGAGCCAGCTTCTTAAAGTTATAGTGTGCCAGCTCCCAGAAACCCAGCTCTAAAACCCACAGTAGCTCGCCAGTGTCCCCTGCGGATTCAGAGAAATGGAATTACCGGTAGGTACCAAATTCCTCTTTTTACCTGTCTGGTCTGGTGCCCACTGCTGAGTCATTTGTATGAGGGACTTGTCTTTGAAATGCATATAACTCTTTGCATTCCACTGATTGATGCACCAATCGCCCACTGCTCCTCGGCTGCACTGTGTAAACAGTGCACAATCAAGCCAGATAGGGGTCTTGGTGCTTGTTTTGAGGTTGTAGCAGGGGAGTGCAGCTATGAGTCGTAACACCTTGAGAGATGATCAGTACTTCTCTACCGGCAAAGGACATCCTCCTCGACAGAGCGCGCAACTTCACGAGGGACGCATGTGAAGCAGTGAGCAAAGGGAACACCCGCCTAGTGAGCCAGATCACCTGAATCCACCCTAGCGATCAATAGAGTTACAGAAGTCGCAGAAAGATAGAACTCTTCCAGCTGCCACCTAGTCATTGATTAGCCCCCTCCCCTCCACCCATTAGGCAATGATTGACGAGACGAATGGTAATAATAAATAATAAATTAATAATATTACTAATCACCAAATTAAAAATCAGATGAAATTAATCATAAATAATCATAATCACAATCAAGACAGATAGGGGTCTTATGAAATATTAAACTGACCAAAACAGATACACATTCTGCACCATCGAGCAGGTGATCACTGACATGCCAAGTGCAACGGTCTTTAGCACCCTGAATGCCAAGTGTGGGTTTTGGCAGATCCCTCTGGACAGAGCCTCTTCCATGCTTACTGCCTTCATGACCCCTATTGGGTGCTACGTCTTCCTACGCATGCCCTATGGCATCACCACGGGCAGCGAAGTTTTCCAGCGGTGCATGGAGCAACAGTTCGCTGGCTCTCCCTTTCACATCATCGCTGTCAGCATCCTCCTTATCTGCACAGCCGGGTCCATCAGTTACTGCCACTGCTGCAACCAATGCTAGTGATGGTTATGCATGCCCTATAGCATCACCACGGGCAGCGAAGTTTTCCAGCGCTGCATGGAGCAACAGTTCGCTGGCTCTACCTTTGACATCATCGCTGTCAGCATCCTCCTTATCTGCACAGCCGGGTCCATCAGTTACTGCCACTGCTGCAACCAATGCTAGTGATGGTTTACATTACATTTTCCATCTGCCACCTTAAAATTGATTAGCCCACTCCCCTACACCCATTAGGCAATGATTTAAGAGACGACTGGTAATAATAAATGAATAATAATCACAAAATTAAACAATCAGATTAAATTATCACACAATCAAGCCAGATAGGGGTCTTGTTGGATGTTAAAGTGATCAAAACAGTTACACACTTGCAGACAAACTCTGTGCTGCACAAAATGCCCACCGCTCCTTGGCTGCACATGGTAAACAGTGCATGATCAAGCCAGATCATGTCTGCCGCTGCAGTGCCACTCTTACATGAGCCACGTGTTTGTGCCGCACACTTGTGTGGCTTAGCATAGTTATCCAGCTACCTCAGTGCAAACTTTGGCAATAAAAACAATATTGTGAGGTGTGAGATGTTCAGAATACACTGGAAATGAATGTAAATGAATGTTATTGAGGTCAATATAGCGTAGGAGCAAAAAGAACCACCAAATTCTGCGATTTTAGCTGTTTTTATGCTTTTTTAACAAAAAAATCAGAACCCAAAACCCAAAAAAATCCAAACACAAAACACTTAGGAGGTGTTTTGCCAAAACCCATTAGAACCCAAAACCTCAAGGTAATCAGAACCCAAAACCCGAAAAGTGGCCGGTGCACATCTCTAGTCAGCATAGACTGAAAATTTGTGGAAATGAATGAGATTGAGGTTAATAATGAGATTGAGGTTAATAATAGCGTAGGAGCAAAAAAAATAAAAGATCAGAAACACGAAAATGGTGGCGCTTTTGGAACAGATACAGATCCAACACACTGCCCGAGATACAGACCTAAAATGCGTTTCAGGAAAAACTAAAAGTGCCCAGTGCACATCCCTAGTTATTACCTCAAATGTATGTCTGACATCGTCACCTGTCTATACTGGGAGAGCACATCCCCACCCTCCACCTCACTGATTTACTGACATCCACCTCCCAGTAATGTCACCCTGGGGAGAATCTCCTGGTGCTTATAACCTGATTAGCATGAAATCTCTTTTGCATTTCTGGGTGATTCTGGTCTACAGCTGACCATGACGTCGTTTTCCTGTAATCTGATATCTATCTTATTAGCAGCTGTGGTGACATCCAGCAATAGGTATGTAAGTTCCTGCATATACACATGTTATTATAGCAGATGAGAAATGTCCTCGGGATAAGACCCACATCCAGATATCCTGCACCACGGACCTGGTTATCATATCTCTGTGTCCTCGGTAACACATCCACGTTGTCTGGCTCCTGTAAGACAGTCACTGGATCAGACTTGTTACACAACTCAATATTAAGCATCTTTCTTGTTCTTCTTTATTTCCAACTGCTGGATCAGATCAGAGACTGAGAGCAAAACGCAATGTTCCTGCCTGGATATCTCTCAGGACTCTCTTCTCCAGGTTGTCCAGCTGTCTAATGATGTCTCTAAACAGGTCAGTGACTATCTGTTACACCCGCTGCTATTCCCTGTTCTGTCCTGCGCTTTTGTAGTCTCCATTCTTTTTGTGGTCAGTTTCTGCATAACATCTCTCAGCTTCTCCTTATTCTTCTCCGAGGCCTCATCAAATGATCAGTATTCAATGCTCCTTGTTCGCCACTTTTTTATGGCGAGGATGGCTCACTTTTGACCAGAATGTCAGTCCTCTCAAATGCAAAGCAAATGGTCCTCGTTAAGTTCTATGCTCCGGGTTTGCCAAAAATGAACAGCAAGCTTTGCCCTCTGTGCCGCTGCCTCCTCGCCATTATTTTCTTATAGCAAACAATGTACAGTACCTTGCCATAAGTGTATTCAATGCTAAAACATCGAACGCTGCAGGCTATATTTTTTTCTCTTTTGAAGCAGCACATTAATATATTTTTATTTCTTGGGGGAAATTTTTGACCCCCATGTTGTTGCATTTATACTGCTATCTTTCAACACTGCCTACAACAAATGAGCCATTTACTGACACTATTATGATCATGATCAATGCCAGCATAGAGGAGAAGGATCTTGAAGTTGGCATTAGTGCTCAGGTGATAGCTCCAATGGGTGAGTCAGTGCCGGTGTCAGTCCCACGTCCATGCAAGTATCATACTAGGCATAAACTGGATGATCTCCCTGAGATAAAAGTGATAACAAATGATTGCCTTTATCGTCTTGCGCAATCCATATGCTGTATGATCTGTTGGAACCAGACCTGGTAGCTCGGGGTTGATGAAATCACACAGTCACCGGTTTCCAGAAGCTACTGGGTGCGTTGCATTTCTTTGCATCTGGCACATTCCAGCCAACTTTGTGCCAAACATGTGGATTTTAACAGTTTACGATCACATGCTGTATAGACCAGGTCATTAAGGCATTCCGCAAAATAATGACCCAGTTCATTAAATTTCCAGATACAGAGAGCAAATGGAATGAGATTAAATCTGGTTTTTACAAAAAATGGAAATTCCCCAACGTTCTGGGAGCAATAGACTGTACCCATGTGCCGTTCAGACCACCACAGGATTGGAAAATGTTTTCAAAATCGGTAACACTTTCAAATCGATAAGCATGCAGGTGGTCTGTGACCACAAAATTAAAATCAATAGTTTAGTTGTGGGTGATTCTGGGTCGACCCACGCCTCCTTCATGCTGAGCCAGTCTGCCATGTATGCCGACTATGAGGAAGGACGAATGCCGGATGGCTGGCTGTTAGGTAAGTACAATATTTTTGAATCCCCCCAAAAATTTATTGTTGTATTTTTTAAGGTCTACAATTCATTTGTATTAATTTTTTTGGTCTTTCCCTAAGTGATGCGGGTTATCCAAACAAAGATTGGCTGTTGACCCCATTATCTAATCCTGTAGATGATGCTGTGGGACATACCAAAGGGCTAACACATCATCGAGAGCAGTAATTCAAAGAACCTTTGGTGTAATTGTTTCCGGCGGACACAAGTCTACAAAGGTGCAAAGACCTGCTGGTCAGGAGATTGTCATCTGAAGGGTACCGTGACACGCCTGCACTTCGTAGACACGATCAAGCCAGATACGATTAGAAAGGAAACCACCCGTAACAAATGGTATACAGATCCAACCCAGGGGTAAAAGTAATCCTAGAGAGGTGGGGGAACGCCTTTCCATCTGCCACCTAGTAATTGATTAGCCCCCTCCCCTCCACCCATTAGGCAATGATTTAAGAGACGACTGGTAATAAATGAATAGTAATCACAAAATTAAACAATCAGATTACATTAATTAATAATAAGCATAATCACACAATCAAGCCAGATAGGGGTCTTGTTGGATATTAAACTGATTGAAACAGTTACATACTTGCAGAGAAACTCTGTGCTGCACGAAACGCCCACCGCTCCTTGGCTGCACATGGTAAACAGTGCACAATCAAGCCAGATAGGGGTCTTGGTCATTGTTTTGAGGTTCTAGCAGGGGAGCGCAGCTACTCGTAAAACCTTGAGCGAAGATCAGTGCTTCTCTACCGGCAAAGGCCATCCAATTCCACCAAGCGCGCAGCTTCGGGAGGGACGCATGTGAAGCGGTGAGGGAGGAAAGGGAACACCCGCCTAGCCAGCCAGATCAGCTGAATCAATTGGGTGACAGATGTCACAGCCAGATATCCCTCATATCCCAGGTAGGGGTCTTGTTGGCTGCATACCTGCACATGTTCGGTTAGGTAGTAAGCCACCGGTTGCTGAAAACCAGGACCTGCCGTTCAGACTACCACAGGATCGGAAAATGTTTTCAAAATTGAAAACACTTTCAAATTGATAAGCATGCAGGTGGTCTGTGACCACAAAATTAAAATCAATAGTTTAGTTGTGGGTGATCCTTGGATGACTCACGACTCGTTCATACTAAGCCATTCTGCCATGTATGCCGACTATGAGGAAGGACGAATGCCGGATGGCTGGCTGTTAGGTAATATTTTTTAATCCCCCCAAAAATGTATTGTTGTATTTTTTTAAGGTCTACAATTTATTGGTATTAATTTTTTTGGTCTTTCCCTAAGTGATGCGGGTTACCCAAACAAAGATTGGCTGTTGACCCCATTATCTAATCCTGTAGGTGATGCTGTGGGATGTACCAGAAGGGCTCACACGACATCGAGGGCAGTAATTGAAAGAACCTTTGGTGCAATGGTTTCGGATTGTCATTTGAAGGGGACCATGACACGCCTGCACGAATCGCCCACTGCCCCTTGGCTGCACATCGTAAACGCGATCAAGCCAGATACGATTAGGAAGGGATCCACCCGTAAGAAATGGTATACAGCTCCAACCCAGGGGTAAAAGTGGTCCTAGATAGGTGGGGGAACTCTTTTCCTCTACCTCCCCCATGGCAGCCATTACAAATGGGTTCCTCCCCACTGGGTAGTGCTTCAGAAAGGGAAAAAAAGACACCAGCCCCTATAAGACGCACCTCCTCCTGGCATCAGTGTCTTTTTTCCCTTTCGGGTAGTGTGTGAGAGGTGGCTTACCCTGGGGGCTGTAGAGGAAACAGGTACTATTCTTGTGTCCCCCTGCGGCAGCTCCGGCGATCCAGCAGTGGGGGAGGACTGGCCGAGCCCTTTGTGGAGCCATGAGAAGCTCCCTGGCCGTATGCGAACCTCTCCGGGGGCAACTACAGGCGGCGGCGTCTGCAGGCGTGCTGCTAATGGCGGCGCGGGATAGCGTTGCCGCAGCACGCCTGGCCTGGATTGATCCACCGTGAAAGCTGGCAGACGTCAGCGGCGGTGCCGGCTTGTGACGCGCTCTCCGTCCTCTTAAGGGCGGAAGTGAGCCGGTGAATGTGTGTTCTACTGCAGCAGCAGCGTGGGCTATGGCGGTGTGAGCACGCTACAGTTTTGGAGACCTGTATCTGCAAAGAGACGCGTTATACAGCTGGTGAGCCTGGACTTGCTTTATTCATTTTAGCTGTTACTGCTTTTATATGTTAAAAGTTATGTGTGGCATGGTTCCAGCCTTGAGTTCGATGCCACACTGTATAATTCATTTGATTTATTAAGTTTTTCTTATTGTGCAGGGAGTTGGTTTGCAAGGAGTCATCCAGGTGTTACTATTATTGCATTCAGGTGTTGTCATTATTGGAGTAGGTATGCGCAGCAATTAATTCTTGTGGGTTGCTGGCTTTCTCTGACTGTGCAGGGGACTTAATTTTTATTTCTAATTTAGTGTCAGTGCGCACCGCTTGCTATAATATGGAAGAGGAAAATCGGCAGGCAGCCAAAAAGTCAGGGTAAGCCACAAACAGTGTGATTTTTTTGGGTGATTTTGTTTTGGTTTTGGATTTTGTTATTGGTACTTTGGTTTTGGTTTGGGAATTTTTCCTTGTGGTGATCAGGTGATGGTGCATTGGATTGAAAGGTTAATGAAACATGGTGTTTGGCTGTTGCAGGTCTGAGGCCAGCAAAGAGAAGGAGAGTAAAGCCAAGCACAAGAGAGTGCACTCACCTAAATGCATTTCATGCGATAAAGCTTTATCTGAAAAGCATGTGGGCAGCCTTTGTGAGGAGTGTAAGGCCCCTCAGCCTCTACCCATGGCTCAAATGACGAACCTAGTGGATATGCTGAAAACAGCACTAGCAGGGACTTTTGTTACAAAAGAAGTCCTGAGTAAAATGTCTGGAAAAAGGAAGCATGTGGTCCTAAGTGACGACTCAAATGACTCTTTGGAGGACATTACCTGTGCTCAGGTACCAGGTCAGGATCCGGATGAGGATCAAGACATACCTCAGGATAGGTCGGAGGACTTTAATCCGGATATGATTAACAACCTGCTAGAGCTTATCCATAGGGCCCTCAATATTGAGGATCAGCAAGAGGACCTTAACTTGCAAGAACTATTGTTCAAGGATAAGAAAAGGAAGGGGAAATGTTTTCCCTTATCTCAGACTCTGAAAGCTATCATTGCTGAGGAGTGGAAACACCCGGAAAAGAGGGTGGCTGTTTCCGCTAGAGTAGCAAAAATGTACCCGTTCGACAAGGATCAGGTGTCGACATGGGAAGAGGCACCAAAGGTTGACGCAGCTATCTCTAGACTGTCAAAGAAGACTACACTTCCCTTGGAAGATGTAAATATCTTCAAAGACCCCATGGAGCGTAGGATTGAGCTGGGTCTGAAAAAGCAGTATCTTACGGCAGGGGCATCCCTTAAGCCAGCGGCTGCTATGGCTGTTACCTCACGTGTAATGCGAGGCTGGTGCCAGCAATTAGAGGCGGACATTTTGGACGGAATTAAGAGGTCCGAACTTATTAAAACAGTCCAAGATGTTCAATTGGCTGAGTTTATGTGTGAGGCAACTATGGACTCCATACGCCTATCAGCCAGAGCAGGAGCCACTGCAGCGGCAACACGTCGGGCCCTTTGGTTGAAACCATGGGCGGCTGACGTGCAGTCGAAAAATAAATTGCTATCCCTACCGTTCCAAGGGGAGTATCTGTTTGGAAAACAGCTGGATGAACTAATTACTAAAATCTCAGGGGGTAAATCAGTCTGGTTGCCCCAGGATAAAGCTGTCAAAAAAGAATGTTCCAGCGAAATTTAATAGATTTCAGCATCAGGAATATAGAGATTCCAGGGCTTATAGGCCAGGAAGGGCCTATAGGAGAGGAAACTGGATGTCTCGAGCGTCCTTTCGTGCCTAAAGAGGGAAAGAAGGGAAGGCTCCTTTCCGAAAGGAGCAACAATGACGCCGTTATACAGAGAGTTGGCGCCAGGCTCAAACAGTTTTACCAAGCTTGGCGAGAATCCACCACGGACAGGTGGGTTCTGGAAATAATTCAGTCCGGATATCGAATAGAATTTATGAGACTTCCAGGAAATCTCTTTGTGGAGTCTCCAATACCCAGCGACATGGAGGAGAGACAGGCGCTATTTTCAAGTCTGGAAGAAATGCTAAGACAAGGAGTTGTCGAAGTAGTTCCGAAGAAGCAAGAGAAGCAGGGATGGTTTTCTCGCTTCTTTGTGGTAAAAAAGGCGTCAGGAGGCTTTCGAACCATCCTAGACTTAAGGCGCTTGAACAAGTTTGTGTTAAGCCGAACGTTCAAGATGGAGTCAGTGAGATCTATAATCCCAGACTTAAAACGCGGGGATTACATGACGTCCATAGATCTAAAAGACGCCTATCTACATATACCCATCTACGCAAACCATCACAAGTTTCTCAGATTCCGTCTGCAAGGGGTCACTTATCAATTTGTGACTCTTCCCTTCGGCCTGTCAACCTCCCCGCGAACTTTTTCAAAGGTGCTGATTGTGGTCATAGCAAAGCTGAGACAGGAGGGCGTAAAACTCTGGCCCTATCTCGACGATATTTTAATTGTTGCAGATTCAGAAGAACTGGTAAGGGAACACACAGAGTTAGTGCTCAAATGTCTGGAACACCATGGATGGCTGATCAACGCAAAGAAGAGTCAATTGGTGCCAGTTCAAAAGATTACATACTTGGGGGTATCAATAGATACTCAAAACATGAGAGTGTCTCTCACAGAGACCAGAAGAGAGAAATTGGTACACCAAGTGACATCAATTATGAAAAGATCAGTTGTGTCATCCCAAGACTGCATGGAGATACTGGGATTGATGGCAGCCGCATTAGAGACAGTACCATGGGCAAGCTTCCATACAAGGAAATTCCAAAGTTGCTTCCTGTCACAATGGAACAAGAACAGCAAAGATCTTACTCAGAAGATAATATTAACAAGAGCCGCAAGGTCAGATTTGGCCTGGTGGTCAGACGTGGAACGACTAGAAGCAGGAAAATCGTTTGCAGTAGTCAACCAGGTCACGGTAACAACAGATGCCAGCCAAGGAGGCTGGGGAGCGACATGCGGTCAGTCCATTGCACAGGGACGGTGGTCTCCAAGGTGGCAAGCCGCACATTCCAATCTCAGGGAAATGAAGGCGGTGGTCATGGCGTGCCAGGAGTTCCAGGATCTGCTGTTAGCCAGAGACCTAAACATGATCGGACAATCGGGCGGTAGTCTCGTACATAAACCGTCAAGGCGGGGCGAGACGTCGACGCCTCATGGAAATAACATCCCAGTTATTGGAATGGGCAGAGTGTCATGTACACAGCATTTCGGCAGTCTTAATGGCAGGAAAAGACAATCTGGTTGCGGACTAATGAAGCAGAACAGAGTGCCTACCGGGCGAGTGGGCGCTCAACAACAGCCCGTTCAGCATGATAGTAAAGAAATGGGGGTGGCCACAGGTGGATCTTATGGCCACAAGTCTCAACAAAAAAGTCCCAAGGTACTTCTCAAGGTTCAGCGATACACAAGCGGAGCAGGTAGATGCCCTGACAGCGGAGTGGAACATGTCCAGAGCGTATGTCTTCCCGCCGATTCCAGTTATTCCGCGCCTACTGAGAAAGATACAGAGAGAGGAGACGGAAGTGATAGCAATACTTCCGTATTGGCCAAGTAGGGCGTGGTTTGCTACAGTGATGCAAATGGCAGTGGACGACCATGGTTCCTGCCCGAATGGCCCTATCTCCTAGTCCAAGGCCAAGTACGTCAACCGCAGCCACCAGCATGGAAACTGACGGCCTGGCTTCTGAAACCACTACATTAAAATCTAAAGGTTTCTGTGATTCAGTGATCAACACTTTGTTTAAAGCAAGGAAACAATCGACATCCAAAATATATTATGAGTGTGGAAGAGATACTTGTCCTGGTGTAGTTCAAACCAACAAATACCGAGTAAAGTTGCTTCAGTACTTGGATTTCTACAGGCAGGTTTACAACTGGACTTAGCAGTAAGTACTTTGAAAGTACAAATATCAGCATTGGGAGCAATGTTAGATTGGGATCTGGCAGAGAACAGATACATACGCAGATTTATCCATGCTGCGAAGAGGATAAAACCAAGATTTAGGTCGCCAGTAGCGCCGTGGGACTTAAATTTAGTTTTAGGAGTTTTGACGGAAGCACCATTCGAGGCGCTACAAGAGGCTACACTTAAGTTACTTTCCTGGAAAGTTAGTTTTTTAGTGGCAATAACCTCCGCAAGGAGGGTGTCGGAATTGCAGGCACTTTGGGCGGAGGAGCCCTTTTTGAATTTTTTTGAAGACAGGGTAGTGCTGCGAACTAACCCTGAATTTTTGCCTAAAGTCATATCAGATTTTCACATCAACCAGGATATAATCCTACCTTCTTTTTGTGCCAATCCGTCAAATGTGAAAGAAGAGCGATTACACAGATTAGATGTTGTAAGAGCGCTAAAAATTTACGTACAGAATACGAAAAGCATCCGGAAATCGAAGAATTTATTCGTTTTAACGGAAGGAGTAAACAAGGGTCAAAAGCTGCATCAAAAGCCACATTGGCTAGATGGATCAAGGCCTGTATCTGCAGAGCTTATCAGATTAGGCAAAGAGAGCCTCCAGTGGGTCTGAAGGCCCATTCCACAAGAGCGGTTGCATTTTTCTGGGCAGAAAAAGGATCTGCCTCGGTATTGGAGTTGTGCAAAGCAGCCGGATGGTCATCAATTCATACCTTCACGAGGCACTATCGTGTGGATGTGATGTCGTCATCAGATGCTAAGGTCGGGAGGAGCGTCCTTAGTGCGGTGATATAAGAAAGAGGCTGAAGCAGTACCTTATTATTTGATTTGAAGTCTGGAGTGAAGTAACTCTGGTTTCGTGAGTATGCCCTCCCATATATCAACTGCTAGGGTTTTGGAGAATGCAAAGACACTGAGGCCAGGAGGAGGTGCCTTCTTATAGGGGCTGGTGTCTTTTTTTCCCCTTTCTGAAGCACTACCCAGTGGGGAGGAACCCATTTGTAATGGCTGCCATGGTGGAGTAGAGGAAAACATATTACCAGGTAATAATCTGATATTTCCATCTGCCACCTAGTAATTGATTAGCCCCCTCCCCTCCACCCATTTGGCAATGATTTAAGAGACGACTGGTAATAAATGTGAAGACTGCATGTTGAGTCAAATATTTCTTAAGTGAACACGTACGATTAGGAAGGAAACCCCTGGTTTCCATGAAGAACAGGTATACATCTCCTACCTGTGTATCAAAGACATTGCCAAGAACGACTTCATAATGGTGGGACAAGAGATCCCCCAGCCATCGACAGTCATGGAACACCTTTAGAATGCTTTTGTCTTCATGTACCATTTGTGGCCCGTTTCTGAAAACTCCAGGTTCCAAGAGAAGGACATCAAAAAGATAAACACATATTTTCGTAACCATCGGTAGCCAGCACAACTTTCCATGGCTACACAAGTTCAGTCCCACTGCACCTAAGCTCAGGAGCAACTGCAAACAACCACACCCTCCTAAAGACATTTTAACACAAATCCCCAAGGAGAGACAAAGCTTTTCAAACTGCCATCCTGTCTGCCGCTGCAGTGCCACTCCTAGATGAGTCATGTGTTTGTGCTGCACACTTGTGTGGCTTAGCATAGTTATCCAGCTACCTTGGTGCAACTTTTTGCCATAAAAACAATGTTGTGAGGTGGTCAGAATAGACTGGAAATGAGTGGAAATGAATGAGATTGAGGTTAATAATGAGATTGAGGTAAATAATAGCGTAGGAGCAAAAAAAAGATCCCCAAATTCTGCAAATTTAGTGATTTTTATGTATTTTGACAAAGAAAACCCAGATCAGAAACACGAAAATGGTGGAGTTTTGGAACAGATCTAAAACACTGCCCGAGATACAGACCAAAAACGGGTTTCACAAAAAACTATGCCCATCCCTAGTTATAACCTCCAATGTATGTCTGACATCGTCTCCTGTCTATACTGGGAGAGCACATCCCCACCCTCCACCTCACTGATTTACTGACATCCACCTCCCAGTAATGTCGCCCTGAGGAGAATCTCCTGGTGCTTATAACCTGATTAGCATGAAATCTCTTTTGCATTTCTGGGTGATTCTGGTCTACAGCTGACCATGACGTCGTTTTCCTGTAATCTGATATCTATCTTATTAGCAGCTGTGGTGACATCCAGCAATAGGTATGTAAGTTCCTGCATATAGATTCCTGTATTTACACCTGTTATTATATAATGTCCTCGAGATGAGACCCACATCCAGATCTCCTGCACCAAGGGCCTGGTTATCATGTCTCTGTGTCCTCGGTAACACATCCACGTTGTCTGGTTCCTGTAAGACAGTCACTGGATCAGACTTGTTACACAACTCAATATTAAGCATCTTTCTTGTCCTTCTTTATTTCCAACTGCAGGATCAGATCAGAGACTGAGAGCAAAATGCAATGTTCCTGCCTGGATATCTCTCAGGACTCTCTTCTCCAGGTTGTCCAGCTGTCTAATGATGTCTCTAAACAGGTCAGTGACTATCTGTTACACCCGCTGCTATTCCCTGTTCTGTCCTGCGCTTTTGTAGTCTCCATTCTTTTTGTGGTCAGTTTCTGCATAACATCTCTCAGCTTCTCCTTATTCTTCTCCGAGGCCTCATCAAATGATCAGTATTCAATGCTCCTTGTTCGCCACTTTTTTATGGCGAGGATGGCTCACTTTTGACCAGAATGTCAGTCCTCTCAAATGCAAAGCAAATGGTCTTCGTTAAGTTCTATGCTCCGGGTTTGCCAAAAATGAACAGCAAGCTTTGCCCTCTGTGCCGCTGCCTCCTCGCCATTATTTTCTTATAGCAAACAATGTACAGTACCTTGCCATAAGTGTATTCAATGCTAAAACATCGAACGCTGCACGCTATATTTTTTTCTCTTTTGAAGCAGCACATTAATATATTTTTATTTCTTGGGGGAAATTTCCCCCCCCCCTGTTGCTGCATTTATACTGCAATCTTTCAACACTGCCTACAACAAATGAGCCATTTACTGACACTATTATGATCATGATCAATGCCAGCATAGAGGAGAAGGATCTTGAAGTTGGCATTAGTGCTCAGGTGATAGCTCCAATGGGTGAGTCAGTGCCGGTGTCAGTCCCACGTCCATGCAAGTATCATACTAGGCATAAACTGAATGATCTCCCTGAGATAAAAGTGATAACAAATGATTGCCTTTATCGTCTTGCGCAATCCATATGCTGTATGATCTGTTGGAACCAGACCTGGTAGCTCAGGGTCAATGAAATCACGCAGTCACTGGTTTCCAGAAGCTACTGGGTGCGTTGCATTTCTTTGCATCTAGCATATTCCAGCCAACTTTGTGCCAAACATGCGGATTTTCACAGCCTACGCTCACATGCTGTATAGACCAGGTCATTAAGGCGTTCCGCAAAATTATGACCCAATTCATCACATTTCCAGATACAGAGAGCAAATGGAATGAGATTAAATCTGGCTTTTACAATAAATGGAAATTCCCCAACGTTCTGGGAGCAATAGACTGTACCCATGTGCCGTTCAGACCACCGCAGGATCGGAAAATGTTTTCAAAATCGGTAACACTTTCAAATCGATAAGCATGCAGGTGGTCTGTGACCACAAAATTAAAATCAATAGTTTAGTTGTGGGTGATTCTGGGTCGACCCGTGACTCCAGTCTGCCATGTATGCCGACTATGAGGAAGGACGAATGCCGGATGGCTGGCTGTTAGGTAAGTACAATATTTTTTAATCCCCCCAAAAATTTATTGTATTTTTTAAGGTCTACAATTTATTTGTATTCATTTTTTTGGTCTTTCCCTAAGTGATGCGGGTTATCCAAACAAAGATTGGCTGTTGACCCCATTATCTAATCCTGTAGGTGATGCTGTGGGACGTACCAAAGGGCTAACACATCATCGAGGGCAGTAATTGAAAGAACCTTTGGTGTAATTGTTTCCGGCGGACACAAGTCTACAAAGCTGCAAAGACCTGCTGGTCAGGAGATTGTCATCTGAAGGGGACCGTGACACGCCTGCACTTCGTAGATACGATCAAGCCAGATACGATTAGGAAGGAAGCCACCCGTAACAAATGGTATACAGCTCCAACCCAGGGGTAAAAGTAATCCTAGAGAGGTGGGGGAACGCTTTTCCATCTGCCACCTAGTAATTGATTAGCCCCCTCCCCTCCACCCATTAGGCAATGATTTAAGAGACGACTGGTAATAAATGAATAGTAATCACAAAATTAAACAATCAGATTACATTAATTAATAATAATCATAATCACACAATCAAGCCAGATAGGGGTCTTGTTGGATATTAAACTGATCGAAACAGTTACATACTTGCAGAGAAACTCTGTGCTGCACGAAACGCCCACCGCTCCTAGGCTGCACATGGTAAACAGTGCACAATCAAGCCAGATAGGGGTCTTGGTCATTGTTTTGAGGTTCTAGCAGGGGAGCGCAGCTACTCGTAAAACCTTGAGCGAAGATCAGTGCTTCTCTACCGGCAAAGGCCATCCAATTCCACCAAGCGCGCAGCTTCGGGAGGGACGCATGTGAAGCGGTGAGGGAGGAAAGGGAACACCCGCCTAGCCAGCCAGATCAGCTGAATCAATTGGGTGACAGATGTCACAGCCAGATAGCCCTCATATCCCAGGTAGGGGTCTTGCTGGCTGCATACCTGCATATGTACGGTTAGGTAGTAAGCCACCGGTTGCTGAAAAGCGATACATCTCCAACCCAGAGCTCCTAGAGAGGTGGAGGTACTCTTCTATCTGCCACCTAGTAATTGATTAGCCCCCTCCTCTCCACCCATTAGGCACTATTCCAGTGCTGGGCTTGGATAATTTTGAACACAGGGATCTGTGTGCCTTCTTACACTGTTATAGTGTTCATTTTAATTTAAAATATTTTCATATATAAGTTGTGTTTTAGTACGAATACTGAACAAAAAATTACCATTTTCATGAAGAATGGGAGCATGATTTTTTATACATTGTTTAAGAGAAATGCATGTTTAATATGCCATGCTTTTACATGCTATTATTAAATGTTAAAGCTGAAATCTGATATCCATCTCAAAGCAAGATCTTCTGATATTAATTTCTGGAATTTACTAATTGAAGAACAGTACCCAGGCTTGAGATCATTAGCTCTTTTAAAATACAGTACAGCCTTTATATATGCCTAACAAACTTGGAACCATCTATTAGCACATTAACACAAGACATGCAGCCTCATGCATTGTCAACCTCATACTGCCAATAACTTTGGGGGTTATTCTAGTTCATTCTTTCTGACAAAATCCTTCTTAGATGGACAAATCCATGTGCACTGCGGGTGGGGCAGATGTAACTTGTGCAGAGAGAATTAGATTTGGGTGGGGTTTTTCTTCAAAGTGAGATCTATATAGCAGTGTAAAATCATGCAGTCAGTATTTTCCCTGCACAGAAACAAAAAAACTCACCCAAATATAATTCTCTCTGCACATGTTACATCTGCACATGGTTTTGTCAGAAAGAATGAACTAGAATAAACCCCTTTATGTGAAAAACACCCTTTAATTAGGTTAACATTGAAGTTTAGTTTGTTTCACGTGTTCATTGCCAGCGTACAGTTCCCTTAAAACTATTGCATTATTGATTTTGTACTATGGTAGATCACAGAAGATTTTTTAAATGTAGAGTAGATCCCCAAGTCTGAAAGTCTGGACACCCCTGGCCTACAACAATGGAGCCATTTACTAACACTATTATGTTCATGATGAATGCCAGCGTGGAGGAGAAGGATCTTTAAGTTGGCATTAGTGTTCAGGTGATAGCTCCAATGGGTGAGTCAGTGCCGGTGTCAGTCCCACGTCCATGCCAGTATCATACTAGGCATGAACTGGATGATCTCACCGAAACGTAAGTGATAACAAATGATCGCCTTTATCGTCTCGCGCAATCCATATGCTGTATGATCTGTTGGAATCAGACCTGGTCGCTTGGGGTCAATGAAATCACGCAGTCACTGGTTTCCAGAAGCTACTGGGTGCGTTGCATTTCTTTGCATCTAGCATATTCCAACCAACTTTGTGCCAAACATGTGGATTTTCACTGCTTACGATCACATGCTGTATAGACCAGGTCATTAAGGCGTCCCGCAAAATAATGACCCAGTTCATCAAATTTCCAGATACAGAGAGCAAATGGAATGAGATTAAATCTGGCTTTTACAACAAATGGAATTTCCCGAACGTTCTGGGAGCAATAGACTGTACCCATGTGCCGTTCAGACCACCACAGGATCGGAAAATGTTGTTTCAAAATTGAAAACACTTTCAAAATCGATAAGCATGCAGGTGGTCTGTGACCACAAAATTAAAATCAATAGTTTAGTTGTGGGTGATCTTGGGTTGACCCACGACTCGTTCATACTAAGCCATTCTGCCATGTATGCCGACTATGAGGAAGGACAAATGCCGGATGGCTGGCTGTTAGGTAATATTTTTTAATAACCCCAATAATGTATTGTTGTATTTTTTTAAGGTCTACAATTTATTGGTATTAATTTTTTGGGTCTTTCCCTAAGTGATGCGGGTTACCCAAACAAAGATTGGCTGTTGACCCCATTATCTAATCCTGTAGGTGATGCTGTGGGACGTACCAGAAGGGCTCACACGACATTGAGGGCAGTAATTGAAAGAACCTTTGGTGCAATGGTTTCCGGCGGACCCAAGTCTACAAAGGTGCAAAGACCTGCTGGTCAGGAGATTGTCATCTGAAGGGGACCATGACACGCCTGCACGAATCGCCCACTGCCCCTCGGCTGCACATCGTAAATGCGATCAAGCCAGATAAGATTAGGAAGGGATCCACCCGTAAGAAGTGGTATACAGCTCCAACCCAGGGGTAAAAGTGGTCCTAGATAGGTGGGGGAACTCTTTTCCATCTGCCACCTAGTAATTGATTAGCCCACTCCCCTCCACCCATTTGGCAATGATTTAAGAGACGACTGGTAATAAATGTGAAGACTGCATGTTGAGTCAAATTTTTCTTAAGTGAACACGTGCGATTAGGAAGGAAACCCCTGGTTTCCATGAAGAACAGGTATACATCTCCTACCTGTGTATCAAAGACATTGCCAAGAACGACTTCATAATGGTGGGACAAGAGATCCCCCAGCCATCGACAGTCATGGAACACCTTTAGAATGCTTTTCTCTTCATGTACCATTTGTGGCCCGTTTCTGAAAACTCCAGGTTCCAAGAGAAGGACATCAAAAAGATAAACACATCTTTTCGTAACCACCGGTAGCCAGCACAACTTTCCATGGCTACACAAGTTCAGTCCCACTGCACCTAAGCTCAGGAGCAACTGCAAACAACCACACCCTCCTAAAGACATTTTAACACAAATCCCCAAGGAGAGACAAAGGGTGTTGGTGGTTGCGATGCCGGACCTTCCCATCATGCGAACCTTCACATCACTGTGGTGGAGGATAACTTTGGTGAAAGCATCAAAGTACACGTCAGACAGTCCTTACCTGTACAGGCAGTAAAAATAGGCAGTTTAGAAGCCCCTGTACAAACTGGCTCTATTTTACCTGAGTTGTCCCCCTCTCTAGTGAGTACTGTGAGCGGTGTAGAAGGTTGCTTCCACAAAATGTGGAGATGATGTTTATGAAAATGAATATCAATTCTTGAATAAAGACTAGCAATTGCCTCCAGACACTACAGAGGGATCTAATATTGTGGAGTTCAGCTTTTCAAACTGCCATCCTGTCTGCCGCTGCAGTGCCACTCCTAGATGAGTCACGTGTTTGTGCTGCACACTTGTGTGGCTTAGCATAGTTATCCAGCTACCTTGGTGCAACTTTTTGCCATAAAAACAATGTTGTGAGGTGGTCAGAATAGACTGGAAATGAGTGGAAATGAATGAGATTGAGGTTAATAATGAGATTGAGGTAAATAATAGCGTAGGAGCAAAAAAAAGATCCCCAAATTCTGCAAATTTAGTGATTTTTATGTTTTTTGACAAAGAAAACCCAGATCAGAAACACGAAAATGGTGGAGTTTTGTAACAGATCTAAAACACTGCCCGAGATACAGACCAAAAACGGGTTTCACAAAAACCTATGCCCATACCTAGTTATTACCTCCAATGTATGTCTGACATCGTCTCCTGTCTATACTGGGAGAGCAGATCCCCACCCTCCACCTCACTGATTTACTGACATCCACCTCCCAGTAATGTCGCCCTGAGGAGAATCTCCTGGTGCTTATAACCTGATTAGCATGAAATCTCTTTTGCATTTCTGGGTAATTCTGGTCTACAGCTGACCATGACGTCGTTTTCCTGTAATCTGATATCTATCTTATTAGCAGCTGTGGTGACATCCAGCAATAGGTATGTAAGTTCCTGCATATAGATTCCTGTATTTACACCTGTTATTATATAATGTCCTCGAGATGAGACCCACATCCAGATCTCCTGCACCACGGGCCTGGTTATCATGTCTCTGTGTCCTCGGTAACACATCCACGTTGTCTGGCTCCTGTAAGACAGTCACTGGATCAGACTTGTTACACAACTCAATATTAAGCATCTTTCTTGTCCTTCTTTATTTCCAACTGCAGGATCAGATCAGAGACTGAGAGCAAAACGCAATGTTCCTGCCTGGATATCTCTCAGGACTCTCTTCTCCAGGTTGTCCAGCTGTCTAATGATGTCTCTAAACAGGTCAGTGACTATCTGTTACACCCGCTGCTATTCCCTGTTCTGTCCTGCGCTTTTGTAGTCTCCATTCTTTTTGTGGTCAGTTTCTGCATAACATCTCTCAGCTTCTCCTTATTCTTCTCCGAGGCTTCATCAAATGATCAGTATTCAATGCTCCTTGTTCGCCACTTTTTTATGGCGAGGATGGCTCACTTTTGACCAGAATGTCAGTCCTCTCAAATGCAAATCAAATGGTCCTCGTTAAGTTCTATGCTCCGGGTTTGCCAAAAATGAACAGCAAGCTTTGCCCTCTGTGCCGCTGCCTCCTCGCCATTATTTTCTTATAGCAAACAATGTACAGTACCTTGCCATAAGTGTATTCAATGCTAAAACATCGAACGCTGCACGCTATATTTTTTTCTCTTTTGAAGCAGCACATTAATATATTTTTATTTCTTGGGGGAAATTTTTTTTCCCCCATGTTGCTGCATTTATACTGCAATCTTTCAACACTGCCTACAACAAATGAGCCATTTACTGACACTATTATGTTCATGATCAATGCCAGCATGGAGGAGAAGGATCTTGAAGTTGGCATTAGTGCTCAGGTGATAGCTCCAATGGGTGAGTCAGTGCCGGTGTCAGTCCCACGTCCATGCAAGTATCATACTAGGCATAAACTGGATGATCTCACTGAGATAAAAGTGATAAGAAATGATTGCCTTTATCGTCTTGCGCAATCCATATGCTGTATGATCTGTTGGAACCAGACCTGGTAGCTCAGGGTCAATGAAATCACGCAGTCACTGGTTTCCAGAAGCTACTGGGTGCGTTGCATTTCTTTGCATCTAGCATATTCCAGCCAACTTTGTGCCAAACATGCGGATTTTCACAGCCTACGCTCACATGCTGTATAGACCAGGTCATTAAGGCGTTCCGCAAAATTATGACCCAATTCATCACATTTCCAGATACAGAGAGCAAATGGAATGAGATTAAATCTGGCTTTTACAATAAATGGAAATTCCCCAACGTTCTGGGAGCAATAACCTGTACCCATGTGCCGTTCAGACCACCACAGGATCGGAAAATGTTTTCAAAATCGGTAACACTTTCAAATCGATAAGCATGCAGGTGGTCTGTGACCACAAAATTAAAATCAATAGTTTAGTTGTGGGTGATTCTGGGTCGACCCGCGACTCCAGTCTGCCATGTATGCCGACTATGAGGAAGGACGAATGCCGGATGGCTGGCTGTTAGGTAATATTTTTTAATCCCCCCAAAAATTAATTGTATTTTTTAAGGTCTACAATTTATTTGTATTCATTTTTTTGGTCTTTCCCTAAGTGATGCGGGTTATCCAAACAAAGATTGGCTGTTGACCCCATTATCTAATCCTGTAGGTGATGCTGTGGGACGTACCAAAGGGCTAACACATCATCGAGGGCAGTAATTGAAAGAACCTTTGGTGTAATTGTTTCCGGCGGACACAAGTCTACAAAGCTGCAAAGACCTGCTGGTCAGGAGATTGTCATCTGAAGGGGACCGTGACACGCCTGCACTTCGTAGATACGATCAAGCCAGTTACGATTAGGAAGGAAGCCACCCGTAACAAATGGTATACAGCTCCAACCCAGGGGTAAAAGTAATCCTAGAGAGGTGGGGGAACGCTTTTCCATCTGCCACCTAGTAATTGATTAGCCCCCTCCCCTCCACCCATTAGGCAATGATTTAAGAGACGACTGGTAATAAATGAATAGTAATAACAAAATTAAACAATCAGATTACATTAATTAATAATAATCATAATCACACAATCAAGCCAGATAGGGGTCTTGTTGGATATTAAACTGATCGAAACAGTTACATACTTGCAGAGAAACTCTGTGCTGCACGAAACGCCCACCGCTCCTAGGCTGCACATGGTAAACAGTGCACAATCAAGCCAGATAGGGGTCTTGGTCATTGTTTTGAGGTTCTAGCAGGGGAGCGCAGCTACTCGTAAAACCTTGAGCGAAGATCAGTGCTTCTCTACCGGCAAAGGCCATCCAATTCCACCAAGCGCGCAGCTTCGGGAGGGACGCATGTGAAGCGGTGAGGGAGGAAAGGGAAAGGGAACACCCGCCTAGCCAGCCAGATCAGCTGAATCAATTGGGTGACAGATGTCACAGCCAGATAGCCCTCATATCCCAGGTAGGGGTCTTGTTGGCTGCATACCTGCACATGTACGGTTAGGTAGTAAGCCACCGGTTGCTGAAAAGCGATACATCTCCAACCCAGGGCTCCTAGAGAGGTGGAGGTACTCTTCCATCTGCCACCAAGTAATTGATTAGCCCCCTCCTCTCCACCCATTAGGCACTATTCCAGTGCTGGGCTTGGATAATTTTGAACACAGGGATCTGTGTGCCTTCTTACACTGTTATAGTGTTCATTTTAATTTAAAATATTTTCATATATAAGTTGTGTTTTAGTACGAATACTGAACAAAAAATTACCATTTTCATGAAGAATGGGAGCATGATTTTTTATACATTGTTTAAGAGAAATGCATGTTTAATATGCCATGCTTTTACATGCTATTATTAAATGTTAAAGCTGAAATCTGATATCCATCTCAAAGCAAGATCTTCTGATATTAATTTCTGGAATTTACTAATTGAAGAACAGTACCCAGGCTTGAGATCATTAGCTCTTTTAAAATACAGTACAGCCTTTATATATGCCTAACAAACTTGGAACCATCTATTAGCACATTAACACAAGACATGCAGCCTCATGCATTGTCAACCTCATACTGCCAATAACTTTGGGGGTTATTCTAGTTCATTCTTTCTGACAAAATCCTTCTTAGATGGACAAAACCATGTGCACTGCGGGTGGGGCAGATGTAACTTGTGCAGAGAGAATTAGATTTGGGTGGGGTTTTTCTTTAAAGTGAGATCTATATTGCAGTGTAAAATCATGCAGTCAGTATTTTCCCTGCAAAGAAACAAAAAAACTCACCCAAATATCCATCTAAGAAGGATTTTATCAGAAAGAATGAACTAGAATAAACCCCTTTATGTGAAAAACACCCTTTAATTAGGTTAACATTGATGTTTAGTTTGTTTCACGTGTTCATTGCCAGCGTACAGTTCCCTTAAAACTATTGCATTATTGATTTTGTACTATGGTAGATCACAGAAGATTTTTTAAATGTAGAGTAGATCCCCAAGTCTGAAAGTCTGGACACCCCTGGCCTACAACAATGGAGCCATTTACTAACACTATTATGTTCATGATGAATGCCAGCGTGGAGGAGAAGGATCTTTAAGTTGGCATTAGTGTTCAGGTGATAGCTCCAATGGGTGAGTCAGTGCCGGTGTCAGTCCCACGTCCATGCCAGTATCATACTAGGCATGAACTGGATGATCTCACCGAAACGTAAGTGATAACAAATGATCGCCTTTATCGTCTCGCACAATCCATATGCTGTATGATCTTTTGGAATTAGACCTGGTCGCTTGGGGTCAATGAAATCACGCAGTCACTGGTTTCCAGAAGCTACTGGGTGCGTTGCATTTCTTTGCATCTAGCATATTCCAGCCAACTTTGTGCCAAACATGTGGATTTTCACAGCTTACAATCACATGCTGTATAGACCAGGTCATTAAGGCGTTCCGCAAAATAATGACCCAGTTCATCAAATTTCCAGATACAGAGAGCAAATGGAATGAGATTAAATCTGGCTTTTACAACAAATGGAAATTCCCCAACGTTCTGGGAGCAATAGACTGTACCCATGTGCCGTTCAGACCACAGGATCGGAAAATGTTTTCAAAATTGAAAACACTTTCAAATTGATAAGCATGCAAGTGGTCTGTGACCACAAAATTAAAATCAATAGTTTAGTTGTGGGTGATCCTGGGTTGACCCACGACTCGTTCATACTAAGCCATTCTGCTATGTATGCCGACTATGAGGAAGGACGAATTCCGGATGGCTGGCTGTTAGGTAATATTTTTTAATCCCCCAAAAAATGTATTGTTGTATTTTTTTAAGGTCTACAATTTTTTTGTATTCATTGTTTTGGTCTTTCCCTAAGTGATGCGGGTTACCCAAACAAAGATTGGCTTTTGACCCCATTATTTAATCCTGTAGGTGATGCTGTGGGACGTACATCGAGGGCAGTAATTGAAAGAACCTTTGGTGCAATTGTTTCCGGCGGACCCAAGTCTACAAAGGTGCAAAGACCTGCTGGTCAGGAGATTGTCATCTGAATGGGACCATGACACGCTTGCACGAATTGCCCACTGCCCCTTGGCTGCACATCGTAAACGCGATCAAGCCAGATACGATTAGGAAGGGATCCACCCTTAAGAAATGGTATACAGCTCCAACCCAGGGGTAAAAGTGGTCCTAGATAGGTGGGGGAACTCTTTTCCATCTGCCACCTAGTAATTGATTAGCCCCCTCCACCCATTAGGCAATGATTTAAGAGACGACTGGTAATAAATGTGAAGACTGCATGTTGAGTCAAATATTTCTTAAGTGAACACGTACGATTAGGAAGTAAACCCCTGGTTTCCATGAAGAACAGATATACATCTCCTACCTGTGTATCAAAGACATTGCTAAGAATGACTTCATAATGGTGGGACAAGAGATTCCCCAGCCATCGACAGTCATGGAACACCTTTAGAATGCTTTTGTCTTCATGTACCATTTGTAGCCCGTTTCTGAAAACTCCAGGTTCCAAGAGATGGACATCAAAAAGATAAACACATCTTTTCGTAACCACCGGTAGCCAGCACAACTTTCCATGGCTACACAAGTTCAGTCCCACTGCACCTAAGCTCAGGAGCAACTGCAAACAATCACACCCTCCTAAAGACATTTTAACACAAATCCCCAAGGAGAGACAAAGGGTGTTGGTGGTTGCGATGCCGGACCTTTCCATCATGCAGGACATTCAAATCACTGTGGTGGAGGATTACTTTGGTAACAGCATCCAAGTAGACATGTCAGACAGTCCTTACCTGTACTGCCAAGAAAAAAAGGCAGTTTGAAAGCCCCTATACAAACTGGCTCTATTTTACCTGAGTTGTCCCCCCTCCAGTGTGTACTCAGAGTTTTTAGTGCAGCGGGGAACCTGGTCAGTGAGCGGCGTAGGTTGCTTACAAGGAGAAAATTATGTTCATCAAAATGAATAATCAATTCTTGAACGAAGACCAACAATTGCCTCCAGAGACTACAGAGGGACCTGTGATTGTGCAGTCCAGCGGGGATGAAGTGATCATCTGTGAGGATAAGGAAGTACACACTAAAGGGGTGAGAAATCGGAGTATGAAATCTTGCCTCTCTCTATAGAGCCAGTTTGTACAGGGAGAGGTGACTTGCTTCTTTTGTTGTGGGGGCCCAAACAAACCAATCATTTCGGCCAGTCGTGTGGCAGACCCTGTTGCTGAAATGATTGGTTTGTTAAAGTGTGCATGTCCTATTTATGCAACATAAGGGTGGGTGGGAGGACCCAAGGACAATTCCATCTTACTTTTATTGCCATTATGTGCTTTTTGGGGCCTAGTTTTTCAAAACTAAGATCCTGTCTGCCGCTGTAGTGCCACTCCTAGATTTGTTTGTGCCGCACACTTGTGTGGCTTAGCATCATTATCCAGCTACCTCTGTGAAACCTTTTGCCCTAAAAACAATATTGTGAGGTGTTCAGAATAGACTGGAAATGATTGGAAATTAATGCAATTGAGGTTAATAATAGAGTAGGAGGAAAAAAAAACAGAATTCTGCGTTTTTATAGATTTTTATGTTTTTGGGGGGAAAAAAACAGACCCAAAACACGAAATACAAAAAAAAAATACGAAAATGGTGATGTTTTGCATGTCACAAAACAAGAAAAAATGCCCGGTGCACACCCCTAATAAGAAAGAATGATGGCCAATCTAAAATCTCGGTCCTTGGATGGAACGCAGGACGGAACTATATCTGCTGCAGTGGAACGCAGGACGGAACTATATCCGCTGCAGTGGAACGCAGGACGGAACTATATCCGCTGCAGTGGAACGCAGGACGGAACTATATCCGCTGCAGTGGAACGCACACCGGGATGGCTGTGCTGAATCCCTGCTAAAGAAAGTCGGGCAGCGGTGTTTGAACTATTGGTATGAATAAGATAAAGTTTGCGGGAGCAGAGTTGTGATATATTTGTATGCTGCGCTGTTGTAGTTTGGGGGCATGTCTTTAATTGGTAGCTCCAAAGTGGGCGGGACTGGTGTGTCCTTAAATATTGGTACTTGCTGTTAGGGATTTGTCTGTATGTCCTACACGAGGTGGTCATGATTAAGGCCACATTCCGTGGCCGAAACGTCGACCTGACTGTATATATGTGAAGTTTCTCTTGGTATGGAATAAAAATAATACTGGATTTATAAAAGTACTGAAGCCCTGGTGAGTGCAATTTTTTGGATTCTGCTATTTATTAATAATAATAATAATGATATTTATATAGCACTTTTATCCTGTAAGTGTTATATAGGTCAAGTTTGGTGTCATTCTATCACAAAATAGGTTTTAAATGCAGCAGTGGTGTATAAAATTATATATCATTTAAATCAAATATGTATTTTAGAAAATAACAAACGGTGTCTAAACGACTTTGAAACTCAGCCAATTAATATTCAATTGAGGCAGAGACATCACAGGGGGCTTAAATGTGTGGGGTACAAAATGAGATCCAAATGGCATGCAATCCTCCTGGTGAAGAACATTCAGAGTGAACTTGAAGTCGCAGCAAAGTACAGATGTGTTTCCTTATAATTTAAAAATAGTATATTTTGCTTGTGTTTGCTCGTGTACTTTGGGAGTGTATTAACTGTGCATTATGCTTATTATATTGTGCATAACTGTATATAGATATGTGTATCTATCCACCTACATGTGTTTCCACATTTTGCAAAACATGTGTTTCCAAAATTATTTTCTAAATGTATATATCGAGCTAGCTATTGCAGATCAATTATATATTTGTAAGCAGGCTGTATTGTTCTTATTTATAAACGTGATTACTGTAGGTATAGATATTATGCATTTCTGGTTTTGTACAAATTGGTTTTCAAAACGTATGAGCTAGTTATTGCACATCTAGTAAATGTATCCCTATACAGGTTTCATACAGCGCATTAATTGGTGTACTGTATAGTTCTGTACACAGATGTGATTCCACAATACATTTTGGGGTTTCTAAATTTATATAGCAATTCACCATTTATTGCGGTGGTGGGGGTGCATAGCCATGTCTTATGTTGTTGAATGTAGGGCTGCGTATAGTATACCGGGGTTATAAAACAGGGGTGTCTACACCATTTATTTCACCAGACCCAGACAGCATGGTGATTTTATTCTACCTCTATGGGGGTCATGGACCCCCACGAGGGAAAATAGCAGGTGGCCGTCAGGGAACCCGAAAAAGAAACTGCTTTACTAGAGAGCAGTATAGGGCGCCTGTTGTATGAGGTGTCTCTCCTAGCAGCTGCTGGGGTACAGGGGTAGTCACTCCCTGTGGTTTTTACAAAAGGATTGCTGAATTAAGTTTCAAAGAAGCAGCGCTGGTGTTACAATTTACAAACAGATTGACCAATTTTAAGGTGGAAAAAACAGTTTATATTACAGATTGGATAAAAACATTACATACATTTACACATACAGTTATGGCCAGGTACATCGTGGTTTACAACGCGCTTTTGAGGGCACTGACTCGCTAGTTGCAGATTGCGTTATGTCCTGCGTTATGTACCACGCCATGTAATACATAGTTTAACCACTGGGTGACTAATGCTCCACGTTAAGACTTTAGTTTAGTTTTTGTATTTTATTCGCAGCCGTAGTGACGTATGGTCATGTATGTAATTGGTACAGAAGCCATGCTAACCTTTGCTATTGCTGGATGACTACTTAAAACATTATTTGAGGACCTACAGTATCATACTTTACACTACGGATTTTGTCCTTACTTTACGGACAGAGTTATTTTATTTTATTCGCAGCCGCAGTGACGTACGGTAATTTATGTAATTGGTGCAGAAGCCATGCTAACCTTTGCTATTGCTGGATGACTACTTCAAACATTATTTGAAGACCTACAGTATCATACGGAGCATGTCATACAGTACGTACAGTACTGTACTTTATGGGGCATGTCTTGTATTGGACGTTGCTGTACAGTATATCACACACCAAGGGAGCGAAGATAATCACAGGCAACAGTGGCCTAGAGGGTAGAGGCACAGCTTCACTATGTCAGTATCAGTAGTTCGATCCTCAGTTGGTTACAATATATTTTCATTTTTTAAACGTACTTTTTTTTTTTTTAAACCAATACAGGTACTGTAGTTACAGTAATTGGTGCTTATAAAATTCTTTCGGACTTTTCCACAAACAAAAATTCACAATGGCAGGCCGCCATGTACACGATAGTTAATACCCATACATACTGCGCTACAGAGAACTTTTTTTTTCGCAAAATAGATTTAGCTTTTCAGGTAAAAGTCCTTGCTTTGAGGACCGTGTTTCGGGATTAAATTCGCTAACCTTTGTAAAACAGCCACTTTTCACTACGGGTCTTGTCCTTACTTTACGGACAGAGTGTTTGTATTTATTCGCAGAAGCAGCTACGTACGGTCATTTATGTAATTGGTACAGAAGCCATGCTAACCTTTGCTATTGCTGGATGACTACTAAAAACATTATTTGAGGACCTACAGTATCATACTTTACGGATTTTGTCCTTACTTTACGGACAGAGTTTTTGTATTTTATTCGCAGCCGCAGTGACGTACTGTATGGTCCTGTACTGTATGTGATTGGTGCAGAAGCCTTGCTAACCATCTGCTATTACTATAATCACAGGCAACAGTGGCCTAGCGGGTAGAGGCACAGCTTCACTATGTCAGTATCAGTAGTTCGATCCTCAGTTGGTTACAATATATTTTCATTTTTTACACAGTTTATTAAATTAATTAATATGAGGCCTCCCATATACTGTACGGTATGAAGACACAATTTCATTAAAGTTAAGAAACTCATTCACAACATCCAATGGAATAATACAGTATGCTGATGTACTACAGTACAGTATGACATGGCATTGTTCGCAATCTACAGAGTTTGAAAAGTCACTGCAGATTTCTTTACTGTACCTTCCCCCACGATCACTCATTAATTAGTATGCAGAACCACTGTTTACACTACAGTATTGTGACTTTGTGTCTATGAAAACACCTCCCCCAGCTGCATATCTTTTGGTCACAATACAGAGTCTTGAAAATTAATGTACTGTATACTGCAGTATACTATAATAATATAATATAATAATAATATAATATCGAATATACAGTACAGTATTGCACATCACTGTACTACTGTACATTACAGAGCTTTTCCCTACGGGATAATATCCGTGACTCGAACTGGGCTACTATTCTCAGAGCTGGGATAATAAACGCAGGACAGACGCTGGGATCAAATTCGCAAAGGTCGGATATTATTCGCACGTGCTACTACAGTATAGTGTACAGTCGAACTGGGCTACTATTCTCAGAGCTGGGATAATAAACGCAGGACAGGCGCTGGGATCAAATTCGCAAAGGTCGGATATTATTTGCAAGTGCTACTACAGTATAGTGTACAGTATGTAATGAAGTGTTAAATCAGACTACATACTGTACAACATATTTTGGTAATAATACAATTATTAATTACATTATGCCTATTCACATGACATTTATAATATGCAGTCAGTACTGTAAAGTACAGTACAGGTACAGTATCTGTACTCTACAGTACAGTATGTCTCCTGGATTGATTACTTTAGCCTACTGACTACCATGTGTACTGCGTTTTGTGTCATGCGCTGGGGAGTGTTCACTTCCAAAATGGATTCTGCTCAGAGGCATGATTTTAGTTAGCTGCCGGGACCAGCCTCTGAGCACTAACCTGGAGAAGCGTAATGCTTACCGGGATGCGCGCAGGCTAATCCTACGCAGATACTGCCGGCTGCGCAGGATTAGATCGCTCCAAAGAAAATGGAGCGACCTAGTGACAAGGCAGCCTGCGAAGCTAGAGGCCCTGCGCCGTTCCGTCGCAAGTAAGTACTGTACACTACTCCTGTTAGGTACTGTACTTTACATTGAACTCAACTGTACAGTATACTGTATTTAGATTGTGTACTGATCCTGTACCTACAGTACCTACACCAACTACTGTAGGTTGACAAGCATTGTGTCGACACCCCTAGGTCAACAGACAGCAAGGTCTACATGTGTTTAGGTCAACATGGGTCAAGGTGGACATGTGATTAGATTGACACAAGCATTACAGTATGTCAACATTCAAAAGGTCGACATGGTATTTTCCAGTGTTTTTGGGATCCGCCATGTGCTGACAGGCGAAACTGTATTTCATGCCCTATCATCCACTAGGGCAGGGGTGTCAAACTCAAATTCATCCGGGGCCGCATCAGCAGTTTGGTCACCCTCAAAGGGCCGGTTCTACATCTTCCCCAATATTTGCAGATAATAATTGGACGAAACACAATTTTTAAGGGCATATCCGCAAATAATGTATTAGGTAATGCAGCACACAGTACAGTATATTTTTTTTTAAAAAATACTACAGTATACAGGTACTGTATATTTGGCTGTATACAGTATTTGGCGCATGTAGGACACTGTCGCAAGTACAGTATGTCGCAGCGTCAGGAGATGGCGATGCGGAGATGACGGAGCCAAGCTGCGATTGCACGTCCCACAGCTCATTGTATTAGGGTTAGTATTGGTGCAAGCCCTCCAGCTCCCCGTGCCACCGTCGTAGCGCTCTCACGCGTGGCCAGACTTGTACAGTATGTACAGTAGCTGTGATGACGTCCCTGATCACATGACGGTACAAACATTGTCTGGCGGGAATGCTGTAATAGGTGTGTTGACCAAATGAAATGTCGACCTTGACCAAAGTCGACCTAAACCCATGTCGACCTTGCTTTCTGTCGACCTAGTGTTGTTGACCCAATGCACTAATGTTTGAAAGGACACTACAGTATACTGTAAATGTTATTTTTACACAGGACTTCAGAGGAGGAGGAGGAGGGAAATGCAGGCCATGCAGGCCATGCAGGCCGATACAGCCCCCACCGCCTCAACAAGCGGCGCCGCTCCGTCTGAGAGTAAGTCCTGTCATTTATTTATTGAGTTTGTGTATTTTTTCTTTCTTTCCAACTTGTGTCTTTTCTTGGGTGTGCCGTTGGCCGACGCTGCCAGCGTCGGCCAACGGCAGCCTAGCGCAGTCAGCGTAGTGTCCCCGCGGCAGCCCTGCGTAGTCAGCGTAGTGTCCATGTCAGGGGGGGTGGAGCGTTGCGCCAATGCCTCTGATGCACAACAAAGGAGGCACTTGCCAGAGGCAGTACTAAATCCTGTACTGCACTGGCAAATGCCTCCATTTGAAACAACCACGATCCAGGGCAGCCGTAAATCTGAAAGTTTTCTTCAAATGTGATGATGATTCCCCTTTTCAAAGCTGCATACTGTAGATGCAAGTTCACCCTCCTTTCTGTAGTGTTAAGTGCAGACAGATAATGTGATTAAGGGTCACTATACACCTGGACTGCCTTGTCTAAAAAGGACATTTACATTTGAATCTTGTATCTGTCAAAGGAAAAATAACACTTAGCCTCCTCACTCCAAGTACACTAACTCATTAGCATTTCTATCTGGTAAAGCTTTGCACCACCAACCCCGACTAATGTATTGTAGTTTATAGGATACTGTATTTGTGAGAAACTGAAATACTGTATTTCTTCAATGTTGATTAAGATCTAGTTTCTCAAAGCTGGATAAATACTGTATACTGTACAGTACTGTACTGTATGTACAAATATATGAAAATAAAAAACATTTTCCCACAGTGCCTCCGCTTGGAGACCAGGGCACCCTGTCCATGGAGGCCGACACAGCCCCCACCGCCGCCTCAACAAGCGGCGCCGCTCCGTCTGAGAGTAAGTCCTGTCATTTGTTTATTGAGTTTGTGTATTTTTTCTTTCTTTCCAACTTGTGTCTTTTCTTGGCGTGCCGTTGGCCGACGCTGCCAGCGTCAGCCTAGCGCAGTCAGCGTAGTGTCCCCGCGGCAGCCCTGTGTAGTCAGCGTAGTGTCCATGTCAGGGGGGTCACTATACACCTGGACTGCATTGTCTAAAAAGGACATTTACTGTACATTTGAATCTTGTATCTGTCAAAGGAAAAATAACACTTAGCCTCCCCACTTCCCCACTCCAAGTACACTAACTCAAACGCAGGACAGGCGCTGGGATCAAATTCGCAAAGGTCAGATATTATTCGCAAGTGCTACTACAGTATAGTGTACAGTATGTAATGAAGTGTTAAATCATACTACATACTGTACAACATATTTTAACATATTTTGGTAATAATACAATTATTAATTACATTATGCCTATTCACATGACATTTATAATATGCAGTCAGTACTGTAAAGTACAGTACAGGTACAGTATCTGTACTCTACAGTACAGTATGTCTTCTGGATTGATTACTTTAGCCTACTGACTACCATGTGTACTGCATTTTGTGTCATGCGCTGGGGAGTGTTCACTTCCAAAATGGATTCTGCTCAGAGGCAGCGTTACAGCTACGCCGAGCTGATGATTTTAGTTAGCTGCCGGGACCAGCCTCTGAGCACTAACCTGGAGAAGCGTAATGCTTACCGGGATGCGCGCAGGCTAATCCTACGCAGATACTGCCGGCTGCGCAGGATTAGGTCGCTCCAAAGAAAATGGAGCGACCTAGTGACAAGGCAGCCTGCGAAGCTAGAGGCCCTGCGCCGTTCCGTCGCAAGTAAGTACTGTACACTACTCCTGTTAGGTACTGTACTTTACATTGAACTCTACTGTACAGTATACTGTATTTAGATTGTGTACTGATCCTGTACCTACACCAACTACTGTAGGTTGACAAGCATTGTGTCGACACCCCTAGGTCAACAGACAGCAAGGTCTACATGTGTTTAGGTCAACATGGGTCAAGGTGGACATGTGATTAGATTGACACAAGCATTACAGTATGTCAACATTCAAAAGGTCGACATGGTATTTTCTAGTGTTTTTGGGATCCGCCATGTGCTGACAGGCGAAACTGTATTTCATGCCCTATCATCCACTAGGGCAGGGGTGTCAAACTCAAATTCATCCGGGGCCGCATCAGCAGTTTGGTCACCCTCAAAGGGCCGGTTCTACATCTTCCCCAATATTTGCAGATAATAATTACCCCGAAACACAATTTTTAAGGGCATATCCGCAAATAATGTATTAGGTAATGCAGCACACAGTACAGTATATATATTTTTTTAAATACTACAGTATACAGGTACTGTATATTTGGCTGTATATTTGGCGCATGTAGGACACTGTCGCAAGTACAGTATGTCGCAGCGTCAGGAGATGGCGATGCGGAGATGACGGAGCCAAGCTGCGATTGCACGTCCCACAGCTCATTGTATTAGGGTTAGTATTGGTGCAAGCCCTCCAGCTCCCCGTGCCACCGTCGTAGCGGCGTAGCACTCTCACGCGTGGCCAGACTTGTACAGTAGCTGTGATGACGTCCCTGATCACATGACGGTACAAACATTGTCTGGCGGAAATGCTGTAATAGGTGTGTTGACCAAATGAAATGTCGACCTTGACCAAAGTCGACCTAAACCCATGTCGACCTTGCTTTCTGTCGACCTAGTGTTGTTGACCCAATGCACTAATGTTTGAAAGGACACTTCAGTATACTGTAAATGTTATTTTTACACAGGACTTCAGAGGAGGAGGAGGGAAATGCAGGCCATGCAGGCCGATACAGCCCCCACCGCCTCAACAAGCGGCGCCGCTCCGTCTGAGAGTAAGTCCTGTCATTTGTTTATTGAGTTTGTGTATTTTTTCTTTCTTTCCAACTTGTGTCTTTTCTTGGCGTGCCGTTGGCCGACGCTGCCAGCGTCGGCCAACGGCAGCCTAGCGCAGTCAGCGTAGTGTCCCCGCGGCAGCCCTGCGTAGTCAGCGTAGTGTCCATGTCAGGGGGGGTGGGGGTGGAGCGTTGCCCCAATGCCTCTGATGCACAACAAAGGAGGCACTTGCCAGTGGCAGTACTAAATCCTGTACTGCACTGGCAAATGCCTCCATTTGAAACAACCACGATCCAGGGCAGCCGTAAATCTGAAAGTTTTCTTCAAATGTGATGATGATTCCCCTTTTCAAAGCTGCATACTGTAGATGCAAGTTCACCCTCCTTTCTGTAGTGTAGAGTGCAGACAGATAATGTGATTAAGGGTCACTATACACCTGGACTGCATTGTCTAAAAAGGACATTTACATTTGAATCTTGTATCTGTCAAAACACTTAGCCTCCTCACTCCAAGTACACTAACTCATTAGCATTTCTATCTGGTAAAGCTCTGCACCACCAACCCCGACTAATGTATTGTAGTTTATAGGATACTGTATTTGTGAGAAACTGAAATACTGTATTTCTTCAATGTTGATTAAGATCTAGTTTCTCAAAGCTGGATAAATACTGTATACTGTACAGTACTGTACTGTATGTACAAATATATGAAAATAAAAAACATTTTCCCACAGTGCCTCCGCTTGGAGACCAGGGCACCCTGTCCATGGAGGCCGACACAGCCCCCACCGCCGCCTCAACAAGCGGCGCCGCTCCGTCTGAGAGTAAGTCCTGTCATTTGTTTATTGAGTTTGTGTATTTTTTCTTTCTTTCCAACTTGTGTCTTTTCTTGGCGTGCCGTTGGCCGACGCTGCCAGCGTCGGCCAACGGCAGCCTAGCGCAGTGTCCCCGCGGCAGCCCCGCGTAGTCAGCGTAGTGTCCATGTCAGGGGGGTCACTATACACCTGGACTGCATTGTCTAAAAAGGACATTTACTGTACATTTGAATCTTGTATCTGTCAAAGGAAAAATAACACTTAGCCTCCCCACTCCAAGTACACTAACTCGTTAGCATTTCTATCTGGTAAAGCTCTGCACCACCAACCCCCACTAATGTATTGTAGTTTATAGGAAACTGTATTTGTGAGAAACTGAAATACTGTATTTCTTCAATGTTGATTAAGATCTAGTTTCTCAAAGCTGGATAAATACTGTATACTGTACAGTACTGTACTGTATGTACAAATATATGAAAATAAAAACATTTTCCCACAGTGCCTCCGCTTGGAGACCAGGGCACCCTGTCCATGGAAGCCGACACAGCCCCCACCGCCTCAACAAGCGGCGCCGCTCCGTCTGAGAGTAAGTCCTGTCATTTGTTTATTGAGTTTGTGTATTTTTTTCTTTCTTTCCAACTTGTGTCTTTTCTTGGCGTGCCGTTGGCCGACGCTGCCAGCGTCGGCCAACGGCAGCATAGCGCAGTCAGCGTAGTGTCCCCGCGGCAGCCCTGCGTAGTCAGCGTAGTGTCCATGTCAGGGGGGTCACTATACACCTGGACTGCATTGTCTAAAAAGGACATTTACTTTACATTTGAATCTTGTATATGTCAAAGGAAAAATAACACTTAGCCTCCCCACTCCAAGTACACTAATACCCCTTTTACACCAAAATCCCTGGTCGGACCCTGGTCTTTGAACACGGGAGTTTCCAGGGTTGGACCCAGCTTCATACCCAATTAATACCCCTTTTACACCAAAATCCCTGGTCGGACCCTGGTCTTTGAACACAGGAGTTTCCAGGGTTGGACCCAGCTTCATACCCCATTTACACAGCACTGTGACCCATGTCAGACCCAGGTCTGCGCCATTTACACTGAACCTGGGTCAGCCCTGCTTTTCCCTATGGATGACATTAAAAATGTCCATTTTAGGACTGATAAACTGCCAGCCAACCTTCCCTCAATGATTTAAAATAAAAATTAAAAGACATGACAAGTTAGCATTGAAAAATGTTGGTTTGTCTATTTTGTGAAATATTTTTCAAAACGTTTTATTCAGTTCTCAAGCACACATGGCGGTATAAAAGTGCAACATCATCCATGTGCTCTCCCCAGCCCCCCCCCCCCCAAAAAAATATAAATTATACTGCATCCAATTACGATTACTGTGTGCATTGCCCGTATCCTTCCTGGCTGCTGTCTTTTGCCACTGCAGCGCACTGTGGAAGGGCGTCCAGCACTTCTGGTATCCTTGCAGCACTACCCGGATGTCCCAACCTGGGTTAGGACCATTTACACCGCCCATGACCCAGGTCCAACCAGTGTTCAACCCTGGTCAGGACCTGGGTAGGAGACCAGTGTTACTGGACCTGGGTTGGCCCCTTTTACACCAACGCTGACCTGGGTCCGACCTGGGTTATTCCTTGGTGTAAAAGGGGTATTACACAGCACTGTGACCCAGGTCGGACCCAGGTCTGCGCCGTTTACACTGAACCTGGGTCAGCACTGCTTTTCCCTATGAATGACATAAAAAATGTCCATTTTAGGACTGATAAACTGGCATCCAACTTTCCCTCAGTGATTTTAAATAAAAATTAAAAGACATGACAAGTTCGCATTGAAAAATGTTAGTTTGTTTATTTAGTAAAATATTTTTCAAAAAGTTTTATTCAGTGCTCAAGCGCACATAGCGGTATAAAGGTACAGTATCACCCATGTGCTCTCCCCAGCCCCCTCCCCTGCAGCAGCAGAACGAATCTCCCATGTGCTCCCCCCCCCCAAAATAGTAATAATAATATAAATGATACTGCATCCAATTATGATTTCTGTGTGCACTGCCCGTATCCTTCCTGGCTGCTGTCTTTTGCCACTGCAACGCACTGTGGAAAGGCATCCAGCACTTCTGGTATCCTTTCAGCACTACCCGGATGTCCCAACCTGGGTTGGGACCATTTACACCGCCCACGACCCAGGTCCAACCAATGTTCAACCCTAGTCAGGACCTGGGTAGGAGACCAGTGTTACTGGACCTGGGTTGGCCCCTTTTACACCAAGGCTGACCTGGGTCCGACCTGGGTCCAACCTGGGTTATTCCTTGGTGTAAAAGGGGTATAACTCATTACCATTTCTATCTGGTAAAGCTCTGCACCACCAACCCCCACTAATGTATTGTAGTTTATAAACCCACCCCCGCCCCATTTACAGTAATAAGAGTACAGTAACTTTATTTACAGTAAACAGCACATTTTCGCATTTTTGTCATTTTCCCACAGTGCCTCCGCTTGAAGACTTGTAGGCCGATACAACCACCCCACCCACCACCTCAAGCGCCGCCGCTCCTTCTGAGAGTAAGTCCTGTCCTTTCTTTATTGTACTGTATTTGTGTTTTGTTTTTCTTTCGTACTTGTATCTTTTGTTGGTATGCCGTTGGCCGCCGCTGTCAGCGTCGACCAACGGCTGCCTAGCGCAGTCAGCGTAGTGTCCCCGTTGCAGCCCTGCGTAGTCAGCATAGTGTCCATGTCAGGGGGGGTGGGGGTGGAGCGTTGTGCCAATGCCTCTGATGCACAACAAAGGAGGCACTTGCCAATGGCAGTACTAAATCCTGTACTGTACTGGCAAATGCCTCCATTTGAAAAAAACACTATCCAGGGCAGCGGTCCTATCCACTTTGGAGCAGAGTGGATTTTATAAAGTACACTATAGCGGCCGCAGCACTTTATAAAATCCAGTCCACGCCTTTTTGAAAACCCACCCCCGCCCCATTTACAGTAATAAGAGTACATTTTTGTCATTTGCCCACAGTGCCTCCGCTTGAAGAACAGGGGACCCTTCCCTGCCGGGATGCTGCAGGCCCCCCCTCAAGCATCGCCACGATGCTAAGCAGTAAGTCCTGTCATTTCTTAATTTTGTTTTGTGTTTGAACTACGTAGTGTAGTTTTTTGCCGTGCCATTGGGCGACGTTGTCAGCATCGGCCAACGGCAGCCTAGCGCAGTCAGCGTAGTGTCCCCGCGGGAGCCCTGTGCACCTACCGTAGTGTCCCCGTCAGGCAGCTCTGCATCTCGTGCACAAAGGGGGTGGGGGGGTGCGGTGCGCAAATACGTCTGTTGCACTACCTTTTGACCTAGACATTGCTTATCTATTGTAGTGTAATACTGAATACTCTACCACTGATCACAGTAGTGTGTGTGAACTAATGTTTCAAAGGACACTACAGTAGAGTATACTGTAATGTAATTATTTTTACACAGGACTTCAGAGGAGGATGGAAAGGGTACGCCCCATACGGCCCCCTCAAATTTTGGCAGCCGGAAGTGTGTCGGAGGCTGCAAGCAGACACAGTAAGTGTCCTCCCGACCTGTTCATACCCCCACTATCCACGTTGACGTGGAGTCAATTTTATCAAGTGTGGCAGACACAGCACTTTATGGAAAACAGTCCACGGCTTTTTTTTTTTAACACCCCCTCCTCCCCATTTACAGTAAGAATAATAACTTTATTTTAACAGCACATTTAATCATTTCCCCACAGTGCCAAGCCTTGCAGGCTGATTCAGCACCCCCCCCCCCTCAACAAGCGCCGCCGCTCCGTCTGAGAGTAAGTCCTGTCATTTGTTTATTGTACTGTACAGTATTTGTGTTTTTTTTTTCTTTCGAACTTGTTTCTTTTCTTGGCGTGCCGTTGGCCGACGCTGTCAGCGTCGGCCAACGGCAGCCTAGCGCAGTTAGCGTAGTGTCCCCGCGGCATCCCTGCATAGTCAGGCAACCTACAGTAGCAAGCGACTCTCACACAGTGCCGGTAACCGCCACATCCCCTGCGCTGGCGGATGGGCAATCATGCGTGTACAGTACAGGGGCCAATATGCTTTATAATTTTTTACAGGGCCAGACCTGACCAGACCTCATTGGCTGGCCACCCCTCCTCGTCCCCTGTACTCATTCGAGTACACAAGCCCCTGTGCATCCATCCGCCAGGAAGAAAGTAAGCATTCCTGTACATACAGTAGGTGTGCGTAGCCCATTTTATTAGTGCATCCATCCGCCAGGAAGAAAGTAAGCATTCCTGTACATACAGTAGGTGTGCGTAGACCATTTTATTAGGGGGTGCACCATTCCAGGGGCATGTCAATCACTGGACATGTCCATCACCGCCTATCATTACACAAGATGCCACACACTTTAATGCCCATTAGAGATAATTACACAAACAGTAATGCCAATTCCACATACTGTAATGCCATGCACAGTAATGTCCATTCCACATAATGCCACACACAGTAATGCCCATTCTACATAATGCTACACACCATACACATTATGCCAGGGCTTGACAAATGTTTGTAAAACAGGGATAATAGAAACTGTGCTCATTGCTTGGGGGGCGCACTGCACACACTTTCGGGAAGCACTAAGCACTCTTCTTATCAGATGCCTGCCGGAGCCGCAGCCTCCTTTCTTTTTAAACGGCATTCCTCCTTCCCTTTTGAGCCGCTGGCCATATGCTGCAGGTCGCACACTTACTTTACAGTAATAACCATAACTTACAGTATTACAAGTAATAATAATAATAATACAGTAATAACAACTTTATTTATAAAGCATATTTTCTCATTTTTCCACAGTGCCAAGGGTACAAGAGGACCAGGCAGCCTCCGACCCTCCTCCAAATCCACCACCCATGGATAGAGGTAAAGTACAGTATACTGTAGTAATACAGTAGTAATGCTTACTGTACAGTATTCAACCTGTACTGTATTTCTGTTCTAAACTGTACATTGTTTGTTTCTTTATTTTCACAGATGAATTAAGAAGAGTGGTGATGATGCTCCAGGGCGTCGTCAACCAAATATTTGATATGATGATGCGATTGATTTAATTAATTTTTATTTTTGTTTACAGTTGGATTAAAATTTTTATAAAAATCATTACTGTCAGTACATTTCATTAACCCCTTCCTGACATTTGACGTACATATACGTCATGGCCGGGATGTACTTCCCGACACATGACGTATATATACGTCATGACTTTAAACTGTCACCGCGTCTATAGACGCGGTGACAGTTTAAACATGTCTGCTGTCCCTGACAGCAGACATGTCCCAGCATGCCCAGGGGGGGCGGCGATGCCTTCCCCCCGTCGGCGATCGCTGCGATTGGCTGTTCACATTGAACACAGGGTTGATCTAATTTTTTTTTTTTTTTATTGGGATCAAATTCCTGTATAAAGTATTTTTTTTTCTGCACTACATACGCACTACACACTACATACCCCCCGTGTTGAAATAAAGTTTGTACCCCCCCTACACTATACACGTGTTGAAACATTACACTTACAGAAACACAAAAATAAAAATGGCATCCCAAATGTCATCCCAGTCATCCAAAAGAATGTATTCAGCGGAGGAGGCATATGCCATGCTTGCCTCTGACTCTGACACAGCCAGTGATGCAAGCGGGGAATTTGAAGAATTCGTCTTAACCTCATCTTCCTCCTCTAGTGATGAGGGAAACCCTCAAAGACACCCCCGTAGAGCAGCTGAGACCCCCCCCCCCCCCCCAAATGATTGATCTCGTATGGACCCCACCACCAGACAATTTTGAGCCCCAGGTTCCTGAGTTTTTGGCCATCCCAGGAATCCAATTTGATTCAACAGGTCTCAGAGAAATTGACTTTTTCAAATTATTTTTCTCTGATGATTTTATAAATTTAATGGTGGACCAAAGTAATTTATATGCCCAGCAGTTTATTGCTCAAAACCCCACGTCATCATTTGCTAGGTGGACCCCTGTAGATGCAGTAGAGATGATGAAGTTTTGGGGTCTGGTGTTACATATGGGCATAGTAAAAAAGACAGAAATTAGGCAATATTGGAGTACAGATGTTCTGTACAGCACCCCACTTTACCGTATGGCCATGACTCTGACTCGTTTTGAGAC
The DNA here is from genome assembly GCF_055691185.1 of Crinia signifera. NCBI lineage: Eukaryota > Metazoa > Chordata > Amphibia > Anura > Myobatrachidae > Crinia > Crinia signifera. Next base: position 68,160,429 of record NC_139217.1, read on the forward strand.
AATCCTTAAATTTTTACATTACACCGATAATGCACAGTGCCCACCCAGAGATGATCCCACCTTTGACCGGCTATTCAAAGTCAGGCCGGTCATTGATCATTTCAGTGCCAAATTTGCAGAGATGTACATCCCTGAAAAATTTATTTGTATCGACGAGTCCCTTATACATTTTAAAGGAAGGGTTAAATTCCGCCAGTACCTTCCCAGTAAGAGGGCAAGGTATGGCATAAAAATGTATAAACTGTGTGAAAGCACCTCAGGGTACACCCACAGGTTTAGGTTATATGAAGGGAAGGATTCAAGAATTGAACCGCCAGAATGCCCCCCTCCCTCGTAGGTGTTAGTGGAAAAATTGTCTGGGATTTAGTGCACCCCTTCCTGGATAAAGGTTATCACCTCTATGTGGATAACTTTTACACCAGCATCCCCCTGTTTAAGGCCCTTGGTTCAAGAGGTACAGCAGCTTGCGGTACTGTGCGCAAGAACCAAAGAGGCCTCCCAAAAACGCACATTGCCCAAGTACTGAGAAGGGGTGAAAGCAGGGCACAATCCACCGAAAATATGTTGTTGGTCAAATATAAGGACAAGAGGGATGTCCTTATACTGACAACAATTCATGGAGACAGTACCACCTCCATCCCTGTACGAGGTACCAGTACCCACACCTCAAAACCTAATTGTATCCTAGATTACAATAAGTACATGGGCGGAGTGGATCTTTCAGATCAGGTACTGAAGCCGTACAGTGCCCTGCGGAAAACAAAAATCTGGTACAAGAAGCTGGCCGTGTATATCATCCAGATGGCACTGTATAACGCTTACGTGCTATTCCGTTCTACCAGCCAGAGGGGGACATTTATGCACTTTCAAGAGGAAGTCATAAAGGGCCTAATATTTTGGAACCAGCAGGCAGAGGGCCCCAGTACTTCGAGTACTGGCCCCAGTATTGTACCAGGGCAGCATTTTCCTAACGAAATTCCCTCCACTGCAAAAAAGGGCAGGACACAAAAAAGGTGCAAAGTTTGCTATAAAAAGGGAATAAGAAAGGATACTATTTTCCACTGTGAAACTTGCCCCGACAAAACCGGCCTATGTATAAAGGAGTGTTTTAAAATATACCACACATCTATGGATTATTAGGTTCATCATTTCACCGTGCTTCGGGGGTCTTGCTAATGCCACATAGCACCCACCATTCATTCCACCAGAATCTGAGCTGCAAAATCCAAAAATCACTCCTTCCCTTCTGAGTCCTGCACCCAACTGGTATTTTTTGGTCACATATGAGGCATTGCCGTACTCGGGAGAAATTGGGGCACAGATTTTGGGGTGCTTTTTCTCCTTCATACCTTATGAAAATGAAAAATTTTGAGCCAGAACTGCATTTTTGTGTAAAAAAATGTAATTTTTCATTTGCACAGCCCAGTTGTATCAAAATTGGTGAAACCCTTGGGGGTTTGAAATATACACTATACCCCTAGATGAATTCCCTGAGGGGTGTAGTTTGCAAAATGGGGTCACTTGTGGGGGGGTTCCACTGTATTGGTGCTTCGGGGGTCTTGCTAATGCGACATAGCACCCACCAACATTCCACCAGAATCTGTGCTGCAAAATCCAAATATCACTCCTTCCCTTCTGAGTCCTGCCATGCACCCAAATGGTATTTTTTGGTCACATGTGAGGCATTGCCGTACTCGGGAGAAATTGGGGCACAGATTTTGGGGTGCTTTGTCTCCTTCATTCCTTGTGAAAATGAAAAATTTTGAGCCAGAACTGCATTTTTGTGTAAAAAATTTAATTTTTCATTTTCACTGCCCAGTTGTACCACAATTGGTGAAACCCCTGGGGGTTTGAAATGTACACTATACCCCTAGATGAATTCCCTGAGGGGTATAGTTTGCAAAATGGGGTCACTTGTGGGGGGGTTCCTAACTTTTAGCATCTTATGGTGCCTAGAAACCTACATGGTGCCTAAAAAATAATCTCCAAAAAAGGAGGCTCCAAAATCAAGTAGGTGCTCCTTCTATTATGAAGCCTGTGGTTTGGTCAACGTGCACACTAGGGCCACATATAGGATATTTATGAAAACAAAAGAATTGGGGGAATCAATTTTTAGTCACATTTCTCTAGTAAAATCTACTGTGTTCCTTAGAAAAATGTATTAAAATTGAAAATCTGCAAAAAAAATGAAATTTTTAAATTTCACCTACACTTTGTTTTAATTCCTGTGAAACACCTAAAGGGTTAACAAACTTCCAAAATGCTGTTTTGAATACTGTGAGGGGTGCAGTTTTTGAAATGGCATCATTTATGGGGGTGTCACACATACAAGTCCCTCAAAGTCACATCAGATCTGAACTGGTCCCTAAAAAAATCAGTGTTTGAAATTTTCTTGAAAATTTGAGAATTTGCTATTCATATTTTAAGCCTCCTAGTGTCCAAAAAAATTAAAAGGAGGTTGAAATAATGATGGAAACACAAAGTATACATATGGTCTATGTTAGTTATTAACTATTTTGAGTGGTATGATTATTTGTCTCACAAGCAGAAAATTGAACATTTTGCAAATTGCAAAATTTTCTATTTTTTTACGACATTTTGGTGTTTTTCACAAAAAAACAAAGACTGTATCGACCAAAATTTACCACTAACTTGAAGTACAATGTGTCACGAGAAAACAATCTCAAAATCACTGGGATAAGTAAAAGCAAAAAAAAGTTATCCCCACTTAAGTGATACATGTCAGATTTGAAAAAAAGGGCTCTGTCAGGAAGGCAAAAACAGGCTGCGGCGGTAAGGGGTTAAGTATGACATAAATGGAGTATGGACAGGCGTGGCTTAGAATGGAGTAACAAGTGGTCAGTGCCCCTGGGCCCTTCTCTAGCTAAACCCCCCTGCAGTCTGCTTGTATGGTTGGCACCATAATTGTGTGTTGATTTGATCTTAGTAATGATTTTGTGCATGGGAGTGGGTTAGTGCTGCAGCTTCACCTAACTGGCATTATGACAATGATTTCTGGAGCAGACCATCAGCAGGCAAGCCATGCTTGATTGCACAAATGTACTGAGCATTCCTGAGCGTTGACTAAGTCCCATGCCACGCTCCATCATATAACAGACACTGAGCGCTTTTTGACGAGTTGGGATTGGTGCAGCGCATGACATGCTTCTCAGAGCTTAGTCATGGGTGGGTTTGGATTCAGAAGGAGCACTATGACTGTGAGGTGTTCTACAGAGTAAAGGGTAGAGGGGAAAAAACAGGCTTTCCATGTAGTATGTATGCATGTATGTGTCATATATATAGTTATATATGTGTCTATATACATATATATAAATATATATACACACACACCTGTCACGTTGCATGTTTAAAATTTAGGTATGACTATGTAAAATGTATGCATGATTATCATTAGTAATTTGACCCTTTTTAATATGTCCACAGATGAGCCAGCCCAAGCAGAAGAGGGTCTACGTGGGGCCCTCTTAAGAATCAGGGGACACATGCGCCAGGTCATGGCGGAATTGGACCAGCTGTTAGATGGTGCCATTTAATTTTTTTTTTTTTTCAACCAATACATTTGTACCTTTAATAAATAGTTGTCTGTTTTTTTTTTTTAAATGGAAAAGTATATGTGTAACTTGTTTATAATCTTTTAAATTAGCAAAATGTAAATACTGTATATAGATGTATGTTAGGTTCACATGCTGTAAGGGTTAATGTGTGTAATGAATGTAGTAGTAATGTGGTTCAGTATGTATTAGGATTTAATTGATTTAAATAGAAAACAATCCATTTTTAATGAGGTTGGCTAATTGCATAAGTGGGTCATGTGATCGCTGTGTGTGCTCAGATAAATAGTGTTGTATTTAGCGTAAATACTCCGCATCGGTGCGTACGGCCAGCTTCCCGTCCATTCTGACGCAGTAAGACCGTGCTTACGCTGTAAGACCGTGCAGAATCTGTTTGTGTCCACCGCACATGCAAGGTTTGTATGTCGTCCGTACACACGCCCTGTTCTTAAAGAGTGAGTCCGTCCGAATGCGGAGGCTCAATGGGCGTTTCTACGGACGATGTCCGCATAGCGTTGCGTGCGGCCCGCTCCGTAAGAATTCGGGAAAGTACGCACCGATCGGAATAAGGACCTTAGTACTTGCAGTATATCCTACCATTGGTCTCTGTCTGTTGGCTTTGACCACAATGTTCAATTGGCCCACTGCACTAGCGGTTGCTATTTTTAATTGACTAAAAAGAAAATTTAGTATATATATAGCATATCTTTGTGCAGGGACCTATTTTTTAAACTTTGTCTTTTTGCATTTTTTGGTTCTGTGTTCACACGGACTTTTTGATTGATTTATTTGCTGTTACACTCATAGCCAACCTAGTGCCTTCCACAAAAAATGTTTGGTCTTGTGGCTACATTCTTTGTCTGGTGGTCTCGTCTGTTATGTCACAAGCACAGCCTATTGCTTTTGATGAAGGCTTATTATTTGCAGCCAAAAACACACTTGTGTCATTGACTGACGATCTCGCAGACAAAGTTTATTTTGATCATATAGAATTTGGTAAATTACCTTCAGAAAAACCTATAGACCTTTATCACAAAATTCTCTGGTTATGTAGAAGAGAGGTTGAACTGACTGCACATGGACAATTCTTGTCAGAACACCACAGAAATAATAAAATACCTCGTGGATTTAGAGTTTCCAATGTCCCCAACATAGGGAGAACTAATAGAGGTTTACTTATAACTAGCACCTTCGAACCCCCTTCCGTGAATGCTAGCATTCGGACCTTTCAGAGGATGGTGACCAATGATGTCACCACGGGATCTCCTGGCAGGCAATTCGGCAACCTCACTCCACCTCAGAGAAAAGCATTGCTACCCTTAAAGTGGACACTAATTTGATTATTACTGCAGCAGATAAAGGTGGGTCTATTGTCATGCAAAATAAAACGGATTATAATAATGAGATTTCAAGACAGCTCTCTGATCACGCTACGTATGAACACTGCTCCGCAAGTCCCATACCGAGGATTAAACGGAGGACTGATGCAGCCATTGCGAGGGCTCTACACAATGGTTAGATCACTGAGGGTCTTTCGAAGTACCTTACAGTGGATTTTCTCTGATCACGCTACGTATGAACACTGCTCCGCAAATCCCATACCGAGGATTAAACGGAGGACTGATGCAGCCATTGCGAGGGCTCTACACAATGGTTGGATCACTGAGGGTCTCTCAAAGTACCGTACAGTGGATTTTCCCATTTGCCCAACCATCTACACGCTGCCAAAGGTGCATAAAACCTTGATCAATCCCCCCTTCGGTAAACCCATCATATCGAGGTGCGGATATTTATTGCAACCTTTGGCGGTGTTTGTAGATGGTTTTTTACAGGATCTAATGTTGAACATAGCCAGTTACATTAAGAACACTGGTGATTTTTTGAAGAAACTCAATGAGGTGGCAGATGTTGGATCAGATGTATTTTTGGTAACTCTCAATGTATAACCCCTTTTATACTGTGATACCCCACGATTTGGGTTGTAATGCCGTACGGAACTTGTTGACATGTGGAGCCCACCCCGGCTCCCCTGTAGAGTTCATTGAATTTAATGTGTGGTCACAAACTGAAATGAAATGCTCACCCTTGTAGCAGCGTGCTGTGAGCTGTTTAGTATTCCTTTGTAAAGTCCCGGCTGTGTTGAGAGTAAAAAGCTTATCTTCTCCTGCCAATACCTGCTTCAGCGGTGGTAGAATTCACACTGGCCCGGTCTGTTAGTAGTCAGTGACGGAGTCACCGTCCTGACCACAGCGAGACACAGAGAGAGGTCGGCGGCGGATGTTGTTGTTAGCCAGCGGGGGACTGGGCTGTAAACTTGGGCTGCAGCGTGGTGAAAGTCAGCGGCAAACAGCTGATGGCAAACAGCTGATGGCCTGCAGAGTGGAGGGGAGGGAGCTGCACTTCAGCTGTGAAATGAGTCAGAGATAGTGCGTCAGGTTTCCAGTCAGCAGAGAGGGGTGAATGACGTTAACGCGTTTCGTTCCTGTAATCAGCTGGGAACTTTTTCAAGACGGATTATGAGCTGTAATGAGCTGGATCACAGCTCTCAGCAGATACTTCAGCTTCCGGTCATCTGCACCGCTCGGTTCTTTACGGCGGATAGCGCCTCATTTGGTAGCTAACACTATTGGCGTGTTACCCATGGGGCGTTCCTTAACTAGGCTGCCTTTTTAGTTGTATATAGATGCCACCATTAGCACTTTTTTATCTTTTTACATTATTACCGGATATGAAGTCACTTGCGTGTCAGCTTGACACGCGGAAGTATGTAGTTCATTCCTTTTGGCGCCTTTTGGTCATTCCCAGGTGGTATAAACAGCTGTAAGCCAGCAACAGTTCCTTGCTGTAGGAATTGCTGCGTGGTTCTGCTGTGTGGATTGCATTGGACTACTAAATATGTTTCTGTGAACTGACGACGATCCCTTGAGGACAGAAATGTTAAACGTGGAGTTTCATCTACTTTGACTTACATGCATTTTCATTAAAATCCACAGCTGTTTTTTATATACATATACAAAATACTGGAGAGTGTTTCCTGTTCATATATATATGTATATATATATATGTTTATATATATGCGGGCAGCGCGCATTTGTAACACAGCTGAAGCAACCATCAATGGCACGGACCAAATTGTGACCAAGGCCCTTATTCTGATCGGTGCGTACTTTTCCGAATTCTTTCGGATGGCGTTTTTTAGCCGTCTGCGCATGCGTGGAGAACGCGACGCGCATGTGCCACGCATGGTCTCCGTACTTGTTCTCACTAATACCGTACAGAAATGTGCACCGCAATCATTCGGCCAATATGGGTGTGTTATGGGCGTCATGCGGAATGACACAGGGGCGTAGTTTCAAAGTGGGCTAAACTGGGCGGAAACATGGGCGGACACGGGGGAGTACACATATTATGGTAGGCGTGCATTCGGACAGCACGCCGAATGCACGCGAACAAAAAGGGAAGAAATGTGCGGTGTCCAAAAGGCTACTCTTGCTTTGCGGACACCACTCGGTCATGCGCTAGGCAATCGGAACGCCTAATCAGGACGGACGCACCTCAACCAATGTCACCTGAACCCAATACAATCACATACTTTACCCATTTCTTATTAATTACACGCTTCTCACTGCTACAATTGGAAGCATTGCAGCTTAAAGGGAACATTACATGCTGCACTTGTCACACACTTTTACACTGCAAATAATCAACACAACTTAATATTATTAATACTAATACACATGGCACTTCTGCATGTATCAATTAATACAGACATTTGTGGGGCCAAAATAATATTTATTAAAGACACTTTGGTAAATATTTAAAAAACATCACAAAACAAATGGGACCATAACAGGCCAAAAAATAATATAGAATAAATAGCCACAGCAGAATCATTAGGAACACATCAGGTGGCTTTACAATAAAAGTACAGCACCAACACTTCAAGTACAGCACACAGTAATGGTAGCCGAAACAGGGCAACAGGGGAACCAAACATGACATTTGAACCGCGGGCAAATGTGGTGACCCTGGGCACGGATGTTGACACAGGATGCTGACACACACAGCTCAATGGAAGATTTGGGAAGACATAACGGTGGAGATTAATGGGGACACAAGTTCATTTGCGAGCACGTTTGCCCCTGGCAGGCTCCTTGCCACGTGCAGCAGGTCTTCGGCCTCGTCCACGGCCAGAGTCAGATGGTGCCTCATGTGGAGCACATGCTGGTGAGGGGGTGGATGTTCTTCCCCCTCTGGCAGCAGGGAGTGATGGTGTTGGTAATGCACCCGAAGCGGGTGACATTAGGGCCCTATTGCTGGTAACTAGCCACCATAAGTTCATTATGGCGGAGGAGGAGGTCATTTTGCCGCAGGGCTTGATCAGCCAGCACCTGCAGGCTAGCAGCAATAGCTTGATGGCTGGTACTCATCGCTTGCTGGCTGGCACTCATAGCCTGCAGGCTCTCAGCAATACTCTGCTGGCTGGTGGTCAAACCCTGCAGCACCTCCTCGGCCCTACGCACCCGCTCGAATGCCGACTCTCCCTGCTGCACAATACTATCCAGCACACGGCCCCACATGGACAATTCAGCCGCGGACAATCCCGACGGGTGCTGCACGGGCCTGCTACTGGGGCCAGGTGGCACAGACTCCACGGCCTCCTCAAGAGAATCTGGACCAAGCGGTGGGGATGCTGTTGAACGAGAAATTACCAATTACCACACATTCCATGCCAAATGTTAAACATCTACTTATGGCCTGGCAAATAATTACCTTCAAGCGTAGAAGCCATCACTTCCGCTGGGGACTCGCTGTCTATAGTGCTCACCCCCCGGATCTCCTCCACTGCAATACAGCACTGGGCCATCTCTTCCAGGGGGGTGAGCTCCAGCTTGGATGGCATGGGGCCAGCCCCAGAGGTGTGGCTGTGTTCCCACCTCTGGGTCAATTTCTTCTTGAGGTTGCCTTTGAAGTCGTGCCACCTGCAATCAAAGTGTACATATTAATACATGTAACTCCTCATGTTTGCTGTAGCACCCATTGCAATCTGAAACATAATACAACATGTGCCTACTGACAACAAACTTACATTATATTCATTTTTCAAACCAACCCTTAGAACATACAAAAACAGTCACCCTCCAATAACTATCAATTCAATGTCATGGCCAACATGTCTCTGCCTCCAAGCAACGTGAACACCCATTGCCCAACTCCATCTAATATTGAATGTTAACATTACTGGACTTGTACTACTCAAATGTAACACACATGTACTTGCCTCTTCTTAACATGCTCCGTCTGACGAACTTGTGGAGCCACTGCATTAATCTCCGCCGTTATCTCCTCCCAGATCTTCCATCTCCTTGTGTGTGTCAACTTCACCGCTGGGCACTCAATTAAATCACGTGCCCGGGTCACCAGGATGTCAAGCTCCCGTGGTTCATATGCCATGTTTCTTGTGGTTGGTTCCTCTGTTGCCCCACTGCGGCCACGGGCACTGCCACTGCCACCGGTTGCTGTACCTGAAGTGCTGGGCTGGCTACTCTGTTGGGAAGCCACCTGCTGTGTTCCCAATGATTCTGCTGATGCTGAGGATGGCCCAGCTGCTGATTGGCCTGATGTTGATGGGCCATCTGGGTGCTCTGGGTTGAGGGGGACATAGGTGGTGTTGGCCTCCATGCGGGACAACAGATTCTGCACCACCTGGTCTTCCTCTGAGTCTGAGCCTGGCATGTTTGCAACAAGTGTTTGCCTCTCTAGGACAACTTTAAATACAATTTCTGTAATTGGCGTTAATCAGCTGCAACCTGCGTTCCGTACGGCCGCGTCCCGTACGCCAGCGTCAACCGTGCGGCGCATACGGCCCGCCCCTTGGTGTTGAAAAATGTTTCCAAAAAACCTGGCAAACTCAGTAAGTCTGATTTATTAGCTAAATGCAGATTCCAACACCAATGACCAAATAAAACTGGTCAGACATTAAATGTATATTTGAATGTACTTCTGTACTGTGCACTTGTTTGCTATGTAGTACAACTGACACTACCCATTCCATATGTCAATCCAGTCCACCACTTAGCCACAAGTAATCAGTGCTAGCATCCAAATCACATGTGAAAGCACTCCAAAATCAACCAGGATTCTAGCTACTTTTCATTCCACCTCTGTAGTATGGCCCAGTAGAAGGTAAGTGTACACATGGCACCATGGCCTAATTTGGGGAAAAGGTCTGCCACTATTTGCTATGTTTCTGTTGCATAGCTTTCATTATAAAATATCTGTTTAGTACCTTGTTGAGTTAGGTGTAAGTGTCTAGTGATGCAGACTATTTCACCTGGTGCTTATACCCATGTTTGGTGAATGTTATAGATTATATATAATGTGTTTACATCTTAGTTTAGACTGTGTGATTAGGATGGGGGTGCGATGCAATGGGTTAGCCGTATGTTCGGGCGCATACACGCTGTTAGTGTTAAAATGAACAATAAAGTGAATACCAAATATCACTCTGACCAACCAATGACAGCACATGATTGTTTGATTAGTGCCATTCCTAAAATGGCTGCCTACCAGCGAGCACAACCATTCTCCACTGCGGAGCTGCTCTCGCTGGTGGCAGTTATGGAACGGAGACTGGGGCAGGCAGGCCCCTTCATCTCTAATAGGGATAAGCGCCGGGCATACGTTGCGGCCCGGCGCCGCATATTCGCCCGCACTCATGTGCGGAGGACCATCGCCCAACTGGAGAGGCGATGGTCCGACCTGCGGAGGCGGGAGCCGGAGCGTCTGAAGGCTCTGAGGTGGCGTCTGCAACGCTGTAAGTATTTTTGGCAAATACATATAAATGACAGAGGCCAGGATTCGGTCTGCTTCAAAATTGTTAATATGGAGAGTAACAAACAGGCAGCCAATCAGCTCCTACCTGGCATTTTACAACTACAGTCTGTGACATGACAGGAATGATCTGATTGGCTGCGTGTTTATCACTCTACATTGTATCACTTTTGAAGGCTAGTGCATCTAGGCCAGTGAGTGTTTGCATTTTAACATTATTTAATATTAATATTACATGAGGTCAATTGGGTGTTTATGACATAGAAAAGCCATATACTATATGTGTGATATATAACACATATATAATGTGGTTATGAGATGTACTTGTTAGAGTTATTTCAAAGTCAAATGACACTCACCCATTTTGTTTGTTTAACCCACAGCGCGGGAGAGAGCCAGACAGGCACGTCAGGAGGCCCAGGAGGTGGGCAGAGAGGCGGACAGACAGGAGGTGGCCAGTGAGGAGGCCTCCCAGGAGGTGGCCAGTGAGGAGGCCTCCCAGGAGGTGGCCAGTGAGGAGGCCTCCCAGGAGGTGGCCATTGAGGAGGCCAGACAGGAGGTGGCCATTGAGGAGGCCACACAGGCCCAGAATGTTGTCACAGAGGACACGGAGGAGGCACAGGAGGTCGGCCAGGAGGTCGAAGTGGAGGAGGAGGAGGTGCCCCTACCCCTCGACGATGTGCCACCACCTCCCAATGTGGAGGATGACGACCTGGTGGAGCTGCCTGGCAGGGGTAAGTAGACATAATGCTTCATTACTGAGTTAGGTACAGTTTGTTATGTCGCACAGCGGATTCAATTTTCCTATAATATAGTAAAGAGTAGTCCCAAAAAATGGGAAACAACAGACACACTTTGGTCTTATAGGGCCATGCTGCAAACGTGCAATCTGGATGCTCATGTAGGTGATGAGTGTTTATTTATGGAGGCTCTTTGTATAGAAGCAACAATAAAACATCAATGGAATATGGGCAGGCCTGATTTATACAGGAGTCCCAAGTGGGCAGTTTGCATGGGCACCCCTCTAGCCAGTGTGCCCGTGTTGTTGTCATGTATTTTTGTAAGGTATTATGTATGATGGATTGACCTGAGAAATTGTTTGGTGTATGGAAGCGGATTAGTGCTGCACTTTCACCTATCTGGCAAATGTGACAAGGAATCATGAAGTAATGGGAAGAGGGAGTAGTCTAGCATTTTCCTGTGGTATCTATTCTATCTATTCTATCTATCATGCAGTTTAGCTATTAAGCAGTAACATGCAGGTATATATGTATGGGTCAATGTGGCATGTTGTAGTGGGTGTATGTTTTGAGTTGAGTGAGGAGTCTTTGGACAGGACAACTGTGAGTGATCCTCAAGTGTGGTTGTGTTTTTGATATATAGATTGTGAAATGTATATGTCACACAAGTGTGTGTGTGTGGTGGCAGCATCATGATCATACAGTACAGATGGGTCTTTTCCCATCTTGGCAGGGGATGGCGCTGGCGTCGCCAGCCGCCATCCCCCGCCAGCGCCATGGCGATCGTGAGAAGGGGACGCGCGCGCACGAGAGGCGCGCGCGTCCCCTTCCGACGGCGCTTCCATAAGTTTCCCCGGGTCCCCGCCGGCTTGCCGGCGGTAACCCGGGGTCCCCGCCGCCTGCCTGCTTCCCCCCTAACCCTGTCCGTCTCCCTGAGGCGGAGACGGACAGGGTTTCCGTCGCGCTAGCGACGGAGACTGAGACGCGCGTGCACGTGAGACGCACGCGCGTCTCAGTTTTCTCGCTGGCGAGGCTGCTGGCGGGTCGCCAGCGCGTACGTTCTGGCGACCCGCCAGCAAGGATGGGACCTGCCCCATCTGTATATTTGATGACATTACATACAAGAGTGGCTCAGGCTTTTTTTGTATGTATGATTTCTCATGGTGTAGGTACTTAGGATTGACTGTACAAGGTGTACGTGAGTAGCATAATTAATGTTGTACCCCCTTTCTCATGCACACAGATTACCAGGAGCCACCCCAGGGAGTAAGAGGGGCTCTCATGAGCTTAAGGGAGGACCTGAGGCGGATGACCGCTCATGTGGAGGACCTCTGTGTCCTGCTGCTGGACTGATGGTGGTCCATGTTATTTAATTTTTGAAATAAAAGTTTGCCGTTGTTTAAGAAGTTGTCTGTGTGTTATTTTAGTATTTAACATTAAAAGTATAAAAAGCATTTAAAACACAAACATGTGGATGTTTAGATATGTACACAGCAAAAGGGTAGATGACATTTTTATCGCCATAGGGAATGTTAGGGTTAATGTATAGTGCTTGTAAGTGTTTAAGGATCAATTAGCTAAATAACAGATGTCCAGGAGCAACAATCTGTTCTCAAAGTGGTTTGATAATTGCCTAAGTGTGTCATGTGATCTATTTGGGAACTCAGATAACAGTAGTCTGTTTTTTTGCGGAAGTACACCGCATCTATGCGTAGTGGCCGGTTCGCGTCCGTTCTGACGCGGGAAGGCCGTGCATACGCGGTCAGACCGTGCAGAATCTGAGTGTTTCCACCGCACACGCATGGTTTTTATGTCGTCCGTAAACACGCCCTGTTCTTAAAGAGTGAGTCCGTCCGAATGCGGAGGACATGTGGGCGTATCTACGGACGAAGCCCGCACGCCGCCGAACAGCGTGGCGTGCGGACCGCACCGTCAGAATTCGGGAATATCCGCACCGATCAGAATAAGGGCCCAAGTTTGCCAGCAGAGGGTATGATCTCCAAAAGCTAAGAGAACAACAAAAAGTATTATCCATTCCCAGACAGCAATTATTACAATCAAATCCGAAGCGGACCAAAGAAGAGATATTGCCATGGAAACAACAGTTCACAACATCCAGCACAGTAGTCCAGCGAGCCAGCAAGGCATTATGGCCCATAGGATAAAAATCTACCAGGATTGAAAAATAAAAAAACGATGGCCTGCTATACCCGTAGCAGAAACATCAGGGACATAGCAGTACATGTGGATGTATCAGTCTTTGAAGCCAAGCAATCTACAGCGACGTTCCTCACGAGATCTCCTGGGTGCTATAAGTGCACAAAATGCACTACATGTAAGAACATGAAAACAGGCACACAATTCAACATCCTAAACAGGAGAAAATTTACCACATTAGGCACGTAATCACATGCCAAACCACGCATGTCATATATATGATCACCTGTCCTTGCAAGTTAACATACATCGGCAAAACCATCCGCACTGCCCGAGAGAGAATGGGACTTCATAGATCAGCCATTACATCGGCTTTAAAAACTGGCTAAGCAGAACAACCGGTAGCCAGACATTTTCTCCAAGCAAAGCATACACTGAACGACCTACAATTTACCCTGATAGACCACATTTCTCCGTTTAAAAGAGGTGGAGACAGAGACAAAGTCTTGCTACAACTGGAAACCAAGTGGATCTACCGATTGGGATCTACAGCACCAAATGGCTTAAACGAACAATTCAGTTGGAACACGTTTCTTTAAAGCATCGAACTAGACTACATCCACCGTTGAGCATTTATGTCTCTAACTCTCACAATACTCATGGCATATTGCTGCTTAATATCTTCATCACATAGAAATATGGCAATGTGTATCTTCACCATAGAACATCATTCACATATTGATATCCTCCTATAGAAGGAAACAATTTCATCTCTTTTAGTGTGACATATCTTCTAAATTTCCACCCTTTTTTCTCTCATAGATGGTACAACCATCCATTTTCACCCCTATATAGTGTCTTCTCTGCTATCTTTCACCACTATACATATTCTATATCCTAATTTTCATCCGTTTAGTGTGACTTATCTGTATAATTTCCTTACTTTCTGAACCCCTTAAAAGGAGCTAACAAATGCTCTCTGACATCGCAGCCTTACACAGACTCTGAAACAGATCTTGTATCCAATCTGCTTCGAGCGCTTTTTCATTGATTTATAACGCCAAACTTTCCTCCGTTTAGAGTGCCTTCTCTGCTATCCCTCATTACTTTAAAGACTCCTTAAAGAGCCATATTTTTAATCCTTTTGTGTGCCTTCTCTACTATTTTTCATTACTCTTATACTTAAGGGAGCTCATAAATGCTTTCTCACTTCGCAACTGTACACAGACTCTGAAAAAGATCTTGCATTTAATCCGCTCTGAGAGCTCTTTCATTGACTTAAGTCAAATTTTCCTCCGTTTACAGTGCCTTCTCTGCTATCTTTCATCAATTTATAGACTCCTTAATGATATATTTTCACCCCTTTTGTGTGCCTTCTCTACTATTTTTCATCACTTCTTTATTAGATTACACTTCAATGGCGCAAAGCGCTGCCTTGGACACAGATATACATATCAACTTTAAATATCCTCTTATGCGGGTAAAGCGTCTATATATGTGTCATGGGCACATTCCTATACATTCCCTTTCTCTAATCTTTGTGAGTGTCTTCTCTGCTAAATTTACATCTTTTTTCTCCTTCCCAAACCCTGGTCACAACATAGAGGATTAGCCCTTTAGTGTCCTACACACAGCGCTAGTTATACCAGTAAAGTAGACACAAAGCGCTGACAAATGAGCAACATCTACTTAATAGCAGTGCATACCTCTCATGTCCTCCATTAATGAACAATAATGCACTCCAGTTTATTAAATAACAGTAGACATAACATGCTGCTACATTATAATCTTGATACTATGTATAACATGTTACATTTTCTAATTTTGTTTCAGTCGGTGCTGGGAAGGGGGCCGGCAAGACGTACACCAGCCACAGCATCCAAGCAGCCGGGAGGGCGCCCAGTTGGAGACGCGTTCCCATGGTTACGGGGAAGCAGGTAGGGTGACGTCAGTAGCGGGAGACAAGCACATGATAACTAGAGATGTGCAGACTCGGATTCCGGAGATCCGAGCCCCCACAAACGTCATTATTCCGAGCAGCGCTCGGAGATTCCCGCCTGACTCGGGTCCGTCCTCGTGGTCAGAACATCATCTCCCGGCGCCGGATTTCATGAGTCTTTAAAAACGGCTGCCGCGCTTGCCATCTTCACTCCAGTCAAGTAGTGGGTTGGGAGAGGGTGTGTTGGTGCTGCTGCTGCTGGGGCTTAAACTTGAGCTTGACCTTGAGCGCAATATTTTTCAATTGCTGGTGCCGTCTCTCAGTGCTGCTGTGTAGTCTAACTGTGTACTTGTAGTAAAACTGTCTCCTCTGTGCGGTCTACCTCTGGTGTGCTGTGCTGTCATTATTTTATTCGCTGGGGCTGTCTCCCTCAGTGCTGTTCTCCTCTCTGCTTAGGAGAACAGTCTAACTGTGTACCTGTAGTACTACTGTCTCCTCTGTGCTGGGGCCTACCTCCGGTGCTGTGCTGTAATATATATTCTATGAATAATTAATTATATTATATATAGTCCACTGGTGCTGCCTGCACTGAACCTGCCAGTATTATTTAGTTACTCAGTCCACTGTTGCCACTGACAGTGCTACTGTCTACCTAGTGTACCTACCTAGTACATACTAGGCTGCTATATCTAATAATTTAATTCAAAAATAATACTTGTGCTGTGTGGGACTGTAAAAAATAATTCCATGCTGCTGGTGCACTGACGTGTGCCACTGAGTGCCACTGCCAAGCAGTACCGTCCTAATAATAAAATTAATTATTATATAACTTCTGCTGGTGCACTGCATAAAGCTACTGGTGGTGTGTAATATTAATAACTATATTTTGTGGTGACCACTGGCAGTGCTACTGCCTGCCTGCCTACCTAGTACCTATTAGTTTATTTTCTCTGCCTACTAGGCTGCTATATTATTCATAATTAATTTAATTGAATTATATATAGTCCACTGGTGCTGTTACCATATAGGCATATAGATATTGTTTTATACCATCATTAATGTAATGTGATTTTAACCATAGTATATATTATGTATGTGTATATAAAAATAGGAATAGCTTAATAATTAGGACATCAGAGTTTAATGTTTAGACATTGTAGTATAGCTTTTGTTTTACTAAATAATATGAATGACCCCGTTGTCAATCAAAGCCAATTGAATTAATTTAGGAGACAAAATGTCTAAGGCATGCTAATTAGCAGATAGAGATATGTTGATTCACCCCCAGTCAAACTTGTATATAATTAGCACAGACTGTATATGTTTAGCAAATGCAAACTAGCTATTGGCCAGTTATACTGCAGGACAGGATACAACCGTTTAAACTGGGGTACTTCAAAGGAAGACTAGATTTTATGACACCTTGAGTCTTGGGAACCAACATTATCCCATGGGAACAGGCAACTTCAATCACTGAATTTGTGATATAAGGAAAGAGACAGATAGATCAGACACTCTCACACTGAGACTCACAGACACTTAACCTATGCAGAGAAATGTCAGGCAGCCAGCAAGCCAGGAACAGAAGAATGTGCAGGAGTGTTGGTCACAGGTAGCTATTGGTATTCACTGGTCACTATGCCCATGTAACTTGTAAGTATGTCATTTATATCAGTATTGTAGCATTCTAGGACTGTCAATTGTTTTAATGTTGTTTTATGTAATATAAGCAAGGAGGCGTATATATATATATATATATATATATATATATATATATATATAATAGCATATACATAAATTACTGTGTTAATGTATTCTGTAATGGATTGTTTTGCCTGTAAATAAATATCAGACTTTCAGAGCTAAAATTACAAGTCTTGAACTCTTATATTTTGGGAATTAGATTATGACTAGTACTCTGCATATTGTATTGTAAAGTCTATAAGAATATAATTGCAGATGTCAAATACATATGTTATATCAATACAAGATATAATAAATATATTTTATATAATATTTCACTCTCAATAATTATTATTGGGATAAGAGAGATATATGATTCCTAAAACTCAACAATGGCGACCACGAAGGGACTTGTACATTTTGGTATCTGATTGTATGATTATAATATTTATAAGGAGTAGCAGATGCGTGAAGCTGGCTACCTAACCTACAGAATCACAGTGAGGATGTATCTAGGAAAACGTAATACTATTGTGTATTTCTATCTTGCATTGTTTGTAGACCTAGAATAGCGTATTGGTGAAACAGAAATGATATTCCATTGTTACAATTATCTGGGAGTGCACGCTTAGATATTGATATATGGCCTCATTCAGCAACGTTTTTAACTAATACTATATTTACTAGGCTCAGCACAAGGGTTGGTTAGCCTGCTGACACATTGCAAGATCACAGTGGGGTATGTTACTAAATAGGCACTTCATAATTGTAAAGGCCTAGAATAAATAAACAGTGGAAATGAGCATTTTCAAATAAATGATAATTAGTACCAGATATTAGAGTTAACTTTGAGAATCCGGACACTCTCATTGGGAGGATATCTTGTGTACAAAATATAAATATAGCATTGCAAAACGTGTGCAATGCTGAATTTACATAAAGTTGCAGTAGCATTCAGGAAAATGCCCAAAACTGTTACTTTAGGAGCTAAAGAGAAATCAGGTACACGCCTTAAGAGCGCATGCCTCAAAATGAATGCAAAGGTGCATTGCTTCTTAAAATCCCTAAAGGGCCAGAAGTGTTCTCAAAACCCAAAAGCAAAAAGCCTGGCAGGATGTACCTATCCTCAAAGGGCACATTACTGCAAATAAGGCAGGAGCAATGAGAGATATCCCCTGCACTGTTTTGATTAAGGGGGGAAATCAGTACATTGAGAAGGAGAGTGATCCTGCAGAATCCACTCTCACAGCCCCCATTGTAACAAAAGAACTTGTGTTCCCCTCAGGGAAAGGGGAACAGACAATAGCCTTGTATACACACACACCAGTTGTAGGTAAAGTCACAGAGTTAAAAGAGAAAATGTATTCAGCCACAAATATGTTTGTATTGAGCAATGGCATATGTTTAGGAGTGCATGTTAATTCCCAAAGTAACAATACCTTTGCCTCCCCCACACTGCACCCAGCGACATCTAGTGATGTCCACAATCTCTCAGAGAGACCACATGCAGAGTGCCAATCTGTAAACACCACACAGAAGGACAATAATGCTAAAAAGCATCATCAGGATGAGAATGTTTATGTGTCCTGGGCAGTAGCGCACGCAGGGGGGGGTTCTGAGTACCCAGAAACCCCCCCAGGAGTCTAAGGGCCCTAGGCTGAAAGCTGAGGGTCCCCTCTTTACATGGGTACAAGAATTTTAAAAATCGGCCCTTGGGAACCGGAGATATCTGACTTCAAAGCAGTGGTCCCCATCCAAGCCTGTTAATTGCTCTTCCCAGTGAGATATTTCAGGTTCTGTCTGACTTAGAGTTTTTCTGAGGGTATATTCCAAAAGCTGGGACTCTCCCCCTTTGATGGACACTAGAAGCTTGTCCCTACTGTTCCCAGAACCAGAGATATCAGCCTTCCAGCAGCTGGTTACAGCTCCACACACCTGGTATGTAATTTTATATACTCGTTGGCGGATTGCTCTGCCTCCTGAACTCTGATCCCCTAGTCCCCAGTACCATTTGGTAGGTGGGATTCTCTAGTTTTTATTTCCATTAAAATCTTAGAAATCTATTTCTTTGAACTGGAGATATCTGCAGTCAAGCAAGCTGTCCTCCCACCAGAAAATTATGAATAATAAGCCCACTCCACTATACACCCCTCCTCTGCATATTAAACATCCTCTACCACCCTGGAAGTTATGTATCAGGGCCCCTTCATTCAGCCCAATGCCCCCAACTCCCACCCCATCTCCCACCATATGTGCAGTAAAGGGGTAATTAGTGGAAATTACTGATCCAGGCCCTACATGCAGAGCGGTTGATATAATACCCTCTACCACCCGCGGGACATCAAAGTGTCCCCTACCACTGGAGGATCGGTAGAGGCCCCAATACATTGCTATGTCCAGGGGTCTACACTGCTGTTGATGCCCCTGTATGTATATATATGTATGTATATGTACATTTGGTCTATCTATAATACTTTAACTGACCCGGCATATGCTGGGTCACCTAAGTGTCCATCTCTGCCCCTCTGGAAACCCCCTTCTGAAAATCCTGCGTTTGCCACTGGTCCTGGGGTCCTAACCATGTTATTTCAGGTTTGGTCAAAAATCAAGCCCGGAATCCTACCAAGCATATATGGCACAGCCTAACCAGCTTTTCACCCCACAAGTGTATTTTTCAGAAGCTCCAAGTTTCCAGAATGAAGAGACTCGCAGGACCGCCAAGGCAAATCAAGAAAGGCTGCATCCCGGCAAGGACAACAGGGAGTATCGTTCTTTTACTTTTTAGATTAAATCTAGTCCTTGGGTGGTGTAAGAAACTGCCACATGTTTAAATGGATACAAGATCCAGATTAAATGTAACCTGCATCACATCAGCAGCAAAGTTTATGTTGTCAGTAACACCTCCTATCACATAGAGGAGAGAAATGGCACAGACCAGAAAACATGGCCAGCAATGTTGGACCAGTAGATTGCACAAAAGATATAGCAGCAATGCCACAACAGTATGTAAAAAGCAATAATAGTAATTGTATCTCTTTCTGTTTCAATTTTAGGTTACAAGTTCTGCACAAGCAGTTTCAATACTAATGGATGCAAAACCCCAAACAAAGCTCCAATTCACACCAAAGAACAAAGTTCTATTAACTATCTTATTGCTGCAATTATGCAAACAGCCAGTCTCCTGCACAGCCAGTATCTGTGGCCTAAGGAGAATCCAAAAACTGTCACATGGACAAAAATCAAAGGACCTTTTTTTTATTATTATTTTCTTTTTCTTTCTTCAGTCCTTCAGAGAAGGAAAAGGTTTAACTACAGCGACTATTATTTGTATTCTGGACACATGCACACACCTATTTCCATGTGCATCCCACTGCAAGCATGCAGAATCCTTTTGTACATACATTTTTAATCGCCAATCAACCCACGCATATGATCTTCATTTGTTTTATGTAATTGTATATACCTTGTAAATATTGTATGTTTTTTCATCTTCTTCTTATGAATATATGCTGATTATATATATACGCTTCCTTCTTAAAAAGCTTCAAACTAATTTAAATATCAGACAAAGAATGGTATGCCTTACATCAAATTGGAAAAGAAAAATGTTTTGTTAGTCGTTGGGATGGATCATTCTCTTAATACAGACTTAACAAAGTCTAAGAGAATGAATAATAGCATAGATGGAATATTGTAGTTATTGTATATGCACATGGCTGCATATCACACAACACTGGATGCCAAACCCATTCTTAACAGATATTTAATATTTGTTTGAAGCAAAAATCATAATCATTTGTTGTATTGATAGGATGTTTTCATAGATATGTCAAATCAAAATATTATTGTTAGTTATAGGATTTAGTTGGTGTATGGTTATTTTAGTTTAAGATAAGATAGCATATAGGAAGGTAGGTAAGAGATCAGAGACTGAATGGTAAATTATTAATCAGTGAGGAAATTTAGTATAAACGGAGTGGATCCTTTAGAATCTACCCCAGACATTTACCTGCCAATGCCTGAAGATAAATGTTCTCACCAACAAGTAAAGCTTCAACTGCTGTATTCAACATCACAAACTGTTTTGTTCAACACAAGAAGGTTGGCGTTAAAGAGAGACATGGACACTTGTCACAATTGCAGTGACTATAATCGTAAAGGACGCACAAAGCAAACTCGCTAAGGACTGCATCAATGAGGCTTATCAAAGGCCCTGTTTTTCAAAACTGTGGTGAAGAAATTTATCAAGACCACAGCACTCCAAGGGCCACACATTCCCTCTATACTCGTAAAGCAACATTGCAAGCAAGTCAACAGCCTCTATGAAGAATTCTACTTCTACGTCCACCATACTGCAAATGTAAAGTGTCTCCAAGAACTGCAACCCACACAGGTGACAGCCCTCAGCCAGGAAATCACTTTGAGCAACAATACAAGGAAAGTGTCCTCACTCATCGACCAAACAAGATCTACAAGGCAAGCCGTTGCGTGGCATATAACTGTCTGTAGCAATGAAAATATTTTCCTCATGAATACTGAATATAAATAACCTCTGTCCCTGGTCAAAGTTAGTTATTATAGGGTAAATTAGGTTAATTAAGTAAGGATATTTCATTCCAATGGTTAATGTATGGTTAGGAGAGTTCGGAAAAGAATGTTTAGAAATATATATGAAGCAATTATGGTAATTTACTGTGTGACCAATCAAAATAATTTCTCATGGTCACAAGCGGGGGACTGTTACCATATAGGCATATAGATATTGTTTTATACCATCATTAATGTAATGTGATTTTAACCATAGTATATATTATGTATGTGTATATAAAAATATGAATAGCTTAATAATTAGGATATCAGAGTTTAATGTTTAGACATTGTAGTATAGCTTTTGTTTTACTAAATAATATGAATGACCCCGTTGTCAATCAAAGCCAATTGAATTCATTTAGGAGACAAAATGTCTAAGGCATGCTAATTAGCAGATAGAGATATGTTGATTCACCCCCAGTCAAACTTGTATATATAATAAGCACAGACTGTATATGTTTAGCAATGCAAACTAGCTATTGGCCAGTTATACTGCAGGACAGGATACAACCGTTTAAACTGGGGTACTTCAAAGGAAGATTAGATTTTATGACAAAACACACAGATGGTTGAATATCAACCCAGATGGGCGCTGTGATGGGTTGAGGTGTGGAGCAGCTACTAGGGGGGGGATTGAGAGTCCCCTTGGATAGACAAGAAATATACAAAAAATAGTAGCGCTAAACCAAGTAAAAACAATATCACATTTAATGTATAAAGTGCACAATTTAAAAATAGACTAATTCATGAAACAAATGCACCAGCACCTACAGAAATTGAATGCCTGGGAATAGGGTCCATTCCTATATACGTCGCCTGTTTCCGGAAAGGGAGAGAGTCTCTTCACATAAAGGTATGAATAATATTTACCGCAGGTAGTCCCAAATGTGGTTCTTTAATCCTTATTTAGGATGGCATTGAAGCAGGTCCAACAATTGGTTTTGAGGGTGTTACCTCAGGACTCCATTTCAAACGGTCTGTTTTGGAAAGTGAAGCAATCCGGTGGCGGCTGGTCTGGATCCCCAAAAGATGGTAGGTGGCAAGGTTGGCTGATAGTGGGTAGCTGGTGCAAGGTGCCTGACGTGTTTCGCTGCATAAAGGAGCAGCTTTATCAAAGGATAATCTCATGGTGTTTGTTGGGGGTTTATATACCCCTCCCATTATGGGCAAATGAGTGCACCTGTGCATACATGATTCACAATATCAATAAAAAATGCATAAAAACGAGGAGAGAGTAATATATGAACAGAGAGGCAAAGGCATATATATAGACAATGATAACGAAAAGTGAATACTAATACAATCTCAAAGAAATAAAAACGGGGTCAGAGCTTCAAAGAAGATGATTGGTCAGTTCTTCTGCCAATCTTTCAGTTTAATGTTTAGACATTGTAGTATAGCTTTTGTTTTACTAAATAATATGAATGACCCCGTTGTCAATCAAAGCCAATTGAATTCATTTAGGAGACAAAATGTCTAAGGCATGCTAATTAGCAGATAGAGATATGTTGATTCACCCCCAGTCAAACTTGTATATAATAAGCACAGACTGTATATGTTTAGCAATGCAAACTAGCTATTGGCCAGTTATACTGCAGGACAGGATACAACCGTTTAAACTGGGGTACTTCAAAGGAACACTAGATTTTATGACACCTTGAGTCTTGGGAACCAACATTATCCCATGGGAACAGGCAACTTCAATCACTGAATTTGTGATATAAGGAAAGAGACAGATAGATCAGACACTCTCACACAGACACTCTCACACTGAGACTCACAGACACTTACCCTATGCAAAGAAATGTCAGGCAGCCAGCAAGCCAGGAACAGAAGAATGTGCAGGAGTGTTGGTCACAGGTAGCTATTGGTATTCACTGGTCACTATGCCCATGTAACTTGTAAGTATGTCATTTATATCAGTATTGTAGCAGTCTAGGACTGTCAATTGTTTTAATGTTGTTTTATGTAATATAAGCAAGGAGGCGTATATAAATATATATATAATAGCATATACATAAATTACTGTGTTAATGTATTCTGTAATGGTTTGTTTTGCCTGTAAATAAATATCAGACTTTCTGAGCTAAAATTACAAGTCTTGAACTCTTATATTTTGGGAATTAGATTATAACTAGTACTCTGCATATTGTATTGTAAAGTCTATTAGAATATAATTGCAGATGTCAAATATATATGTTATATCAATACAAGATATAATAAATATATTTTATATAATATTTCACTCTCAATAATTATTATTGGGATAAGAGAGATATATGATTCCTAAAACTCAACAATGGCGACCACGAAGGGAAAACTCAACAGTGCTGCCTGCACTGAATACTGTGAATAGAGGTAGCCACTTGCCAGTATTATTTACTCAGTCCACTGTTGCCACTGGCAGTGTTACTGCCTAAGTGTGCCTAACTAGTACACTAGGCTGCTATATCTAAAATTATTTTTTTTTTTCAATGTATGGCAATTTATATAAATGGTATTGTGAATTTAATAACTCTTATATAAAAGCAATTTCTATTTTAGCCTTATTGGTCCTTTCATGGCAGGGGGTAGTGAGACACATTTTACTACTCTGCATCCCTCCAAAACATCATTTCACCCTGTTCCAGGAAACACTAATTAATGATGGAGAGAACACAGCGCAGAGGAGTCAATCACTTGTTGTTATGCACATTACCAATAAAATGAACATGGATATCCTCTTTAAAGAATATAAACTGCATCAACATCAAACTTATAATTGGTTATAAAAAATTGACTTTTCAAATACATTAAAGAACCCCATATCTGTGGTTTATCCAGTTGCTCTTAAATCCTTTATGGGAGATCGACTTCATTACTTTGGAGAACACAAAAACTTTCCTTTAGTAGAAACAGATTAGAGATAACCTTTAAACAAGGTAAACCAGTTCATGTACATTTAGATGTCCATGATAGTAAAAGTAACCATTTTTTTAATTTTGTAAGAATACTCAGGCTAGGGGAAAGTAATAAAAATGTGGCTACAGTAGTTACCATGGAGTATAAGCTACACTATTATGCAATGAAGAGGCTTGATTGTCCAATACCTACCACCTACTTCCTTTCAACATGAATTACACTGCTGGTCAGCAGCACTAAACAAAATCTCAGGGAAACAAAATAGTCATTGCGTCTTATGCTGGGCATACATCAAGGCGATTTGGTCCGATTTCGGCCGATTGCGACCAATTGGCCCATTAAATCGGACCAAATCGCCTCTCCCTGACATGTAGTCGGGTCCGATGCGCAGTCCCGTGCGCATCGGACCCGACTAGGTGGTCGGACCGGCTGGCCGTCCGACCACCCGTTCTGGGACGGGCGCTAAGCAGTGACGCATGCGATCCATCACAACGGATCGCATGTGTCCCTGCCACCGGAAAGTCCCGGCGGCTTGCAGTCCATCGGGTGTCCGTACACTGCGGCGAGACGTCGCAGGCAGTGTATGGGCACCTTTAGTTTCTGGGTCCATCACTGAATTGGTCAAAGAGAATATCCAAAATCTCTTTTACTGACACCTAAATCAATGTAGGTCTCAGAGCTTTATCTTGAAAGCAGTTAGCTGGACTACTGCTGATGACCCTGATGATTTGAAGAGTGCTTTTAGGATAGTGTCTGGATCAACTTCAGCTGGTGGGTTGGGAGTAGCATTGGAGGATGAGGTGTTATTTTTTCTTATTTCCCCTTTCTTAGCTGTTACTGTTGTGTCACTTAATCGCAACTGAATAGGCTGGTCTGATGTAATGACACTGCCATTCAAATGAAGATTACATTTCATTGGCTGTCCATCTAAATATCTGTTGTTGTATTTTTTGTAGGCATCAACTGCATGTTCCTTTCTGACAAACACAACTTCCGCAACACCTGGGCTTAGTAAGCGGGCACACTTCAGGGCTCCACATACACAGAATAACTCTACTATATCTTCCTCTGTGACCCTTGGGTGCAAATTATTTACCGTCATTTTCGTTCCTTCTAGGGGGCTGAAAACAGACTCTGTTGGAGGTGGTACGGCTGGTAGGGCCTCCTTTGTAATAAGAGTATGTGACATATTGGTCAGCGTTTTAGTCCGTAGTAAAGGTACTGTTGGGGCAGGCGGTGTAGCACTGGGAGCGGTGTACGTATCATTCTGTACAACTTTAGTGAAAGGTAATGTTTGGCCAAGTGAAAATTGGTTGCCCAATGTTCCTGGTCTTTTCTGTAAAGTATTTGCAACTGTGATTTTCATCTGTTTGGAAGGGATGGGAGCAAGTTCCATCTCATCATCCTCATCATCATAGTCATCATCCTGAGATGAGACCTGTTTTACAGGCTGGTGGTTGACCACATTTATTCGCATTCCCTTGACAGAGTTATTCAGACCAAAAATGGTCTTGTGTTGTGGAATCTGGATGGTTTTTGTGAGGTTTATTGCCGATGAACCTTGTGCCATAGGTGATTTAGCAGCTACTGTTGGAGCACTCCTCTTTAAACTAATCTTTTCACAAGCGTCCATCACTTTGATAGGCTTGTCTCCTGCCATGATCTGTTGCTTTCTCGAATTCAGCATTTCACGGGCGTCCTGCACTTTACCCCTTATGCGGAAGCGAGCATCTTTGGCCACCAACTTTTCACGGACATCTTTTATCCCTAGTTTTTGGCGTTCATCAGTCACACCAATTTTCTGACGAGCATCAAATGTTCTCTGAAAACTGGTGGCAAGTGGACTGCTGTATCTGTATAACTGCCTGCTGGTGCATACTCACTGACATATTAATTGCACTCCAGTGGCACTGTCCTGTGACATAAATCCACAAAAATAATGGAGATCCAAAATATGGAGGTTAACAAAGGAAAGATGAAGATCCACTTCCTCATAGTTCTGAAGCTGCTGCCACTAGTCATGACATAGATGATGAAATGCCAACAACGTTGTCTGCCACGGCCGATGCCAAGTGTGAAAGCAGAGGGCATGTACAATCGAAACCAAACTTCCGTATTAGCAATAAAAAAAAATTCTGAAATGTAAATCGTTGGAAGAGACACTTAAACTTGGCAATATGCCGTTTACGACACGGAGTGGCAAGGAACGGCTAAGGCCAAGGCCTCACTTCATGACTAGTGGTGTAGCTTCAGATGACGAGAAAAGTCCTCCTCCTCCTCTCTCCCCGCCCAATAGGAAATTAAAGAGAGTTAGGCTGACACCGACTCAAAAACGTTTGAAAAAATTTCAGGGGAAAAAAAAAACAGAAAAAAATTCTGAAAAAAACTCAGCCTTCTAAAGACATATCCCAAATCCCCACGGAGAGTCCTAGGGTGG
Organism: Crinia signifera; assembly: GCF_055691185.1. NCBI lineage: Eukaryota > Metazoa > Chordata > Amphibia > Anura > Myobatrachidae > Crinia > Crinia signifera. Next base: position 68,187,282 of record NC_139217.1, read on the forward strand.
CGGTGGTTGTGATGCCGGACCTTCCCATCACTGTACGTGAAGAGGTGGCTCCATCCACCATTTGCAGTACGCCCTCTGCATATGCTGGAAGGATCACCCACAGTCTAGTTCCAGATTTTATTAGTGATGTTGTACACCAGGAGGAGGATATTGATGTAGCTGGCACTGAGGAGGAAGTTGTCGAGGAGGATGGAGAGATGGTTTGCTTAAATGACGCACCAGGGGGGAATGAGGCACCTGTGGGGGAAAAAGTTGTTGTCCATGGGATGAAAAATCCCATCGTCATGCCTGGACAAAGGATCAATAAATTCACCTCTGCTGTCTGGAATTTTTTTTATCCGCATCCGGACAACAAAAGTATTGCCATTTGTAGCTTATGTAAAACTCCAATAAGCAGGGGTAAGGATCTTGCCCACCTAGGGACAACCTCCCTTCAACATCACCTAAAGACGCGTCATGGTTCAGTGTTTAGTCCAGAAAGTGCGGCTAGCAGTCCAGAAAGTGCGGCTAGCAGTCCAGCGACACCTAAATCACTTGGTCCTCCTTTTGGAGCCAAGTGCCTGAAAAGCACACCACCACCTCTCTCGACAAATTCCTCCTCGATCCGGATAGGGGGGAGTCCTGCAGTCCATCTCACCTGCATGAATGACTCCATAGATTTCTCTGGAGGATCCTGCAGCGCTACGCCTACTACTACTACTGCCGCTGCTCCTGGAAGTCAGTCATCATCCCAGAGGGGAAGTCTTAAGACCGCTACGTCTTTCACTAAGCAATTGACCGTCCAACAGTCGTTTTCCATGAGTATGAAATACGACAGCAGTCATCCTATGGCAAAGCGGATAACTGCGGCCTTGACAGCTATGTTGGTGTTAGACGTGCGTCTGGTGTCCACCATCAATGGAGTGGGATTTAAACGGTTGATGCATTGTGTCCCTGGTACCAAATCCCGTCTAGATTCCACTTCACTAGGCAGGCGATATCCGCAATGTACAGGGACGTCAGAAAGTGTCCTCAGTGCCCTGAAAAATGCGGCTGTACCTACTGTACACTTAACTACAGACATATGGATAAGTGGATCAGGGCAAACTAAGGACTATATGACTGTGACAGCCCACTGGGTAGATGCATCGCCTTCCGCAGCAGCATCTCCTGCACGCCAGCTCCTTCCATGGCAGGCTACGCTGTGTATCACCGGTTTCAAGAAGAGGCACAACGCCGACAACCTCTTAGAGAAACTGAGTGAAATCATCTTCCTGTGGCTTACCCCCCTTAGACTGTCCTGGGGATTTGTGGTGTCGGACAACGCCAGTAACATTGTGCGGGCATTAAACATGGGCAATTTCCAGCACGTGCCATGTTTTGCCCACACAATAAATTTGGTGGTGCAGCATTTCTTAAAAAATGACAGGAGTGTGCAGGAGATGCTTGCGGTGGCACGCAAAATTTGCGGACACTTTCGGCATTCTGCCACTGCCTGCCGAAGGCTGGAGCGGGAGCGAAAACTCTGCAACCTGCCCTGCCATCAGCTTAAACAAGAGGTGGTGACGCGCTGGCCCTCTATATGCTGCAGAGGATGGAGGAGCAGCAAAAGGCTATTCAAGCCTACACGGCCACATACGACATATGCAGAGGAGCGGGGCTGCACCTGACTCAAGCGCAGTGGAGGCTGATTTCCGTGTTGTGCAAGGTTCTCCAGCCGTTTGAACTAGCCACACGTGAAGTCAGTTCCGACACTGCCTGCATTAGTCAGGTGATTCCCCTGATCAGGCTGTAACAAAAGCAGCTGGAGAAAGTGAAGGAGGAGCTAAAGCGGAGCGATTCCGCAAAGCATGTCGCTATTGTGGATGAAGCCATCCATACGCTTTGCCAGGATACGAGGGTGGTCAGTCTGTTAAAGTCAGAGGAATACATTTTGGCCACAGTGCTCGATCCTCGGTTTAAAGCGTATGTTGTGTCTCTGTTTCCGGCGGACACAAGTCTACAAAGGTGCAAAGACCTGCTGGTCAGAAGATTGTCATCTGAAGGGGACTGTGACACGGCCCCAGCTCCTCCTTCATTTTCTCCCCCACCTGTGCCTGTGAGGAAACAGCTGCGATTTCCCACACAACCCGCTGGCGGGGATGCAGGGCAGGCAGGAGGGAGTTTGGACATCTGGTCCGGACTCAAGGACCTGCCAACGATTGCTGACATGTCTACTGTCAGTGCATTGGATGCTGTCAACATTGAAAAAATGGTGGAGGATTACTTTGGTGACAGCATCCAAGAAGACATGTCAGACAGTCCTTACCTGTTCTGGCAGGAAAAAAAGGCAGTTGGAAAACCCTGTACAAACTGGCTCTATTTTACCTGAGTTGTCCCCCCTCCAGTGTGTACTCCGAAAGAGTATTCAGTGCAGCGGGGAACCTGGTCAGTGAGCGGGGAACCTGGTCAGTGAGCGGCGAAGGGGGTTGCTTCCGAAAAATGTTGAGAAAATGATGTTTATAAAAATGAATTATTAATTATTCAATGAAGACCAGGAATTGCCTCCAGAGTTTATAACGGGACCTGTGATTGTGGAGTCCAGCGGGGACGAATTGATAATCTCTGAGAATGAGGAAGTACACACTAAAGGGGGCGAGGAATCAGAGGAGGAGGAGGAGGATGATGATGATGATGATGATGATGATGAGTGACGATGACATCTTGTTGCTGTAGAGCCAGTTTATACAGGGAGATATTATGAGGGGCCCAAACAAACCAATCATTTCAGCCACAGTTTTGTAGGCCCTGTCGCTGAAATGTTTGGTTTGTTAAAGTGTGCATGTCCTATTTTTGCAACATAAGGGTGGGTGGGAGGGCCCAAGGACAATTCCATCTTGCATCACCATTCATTATTCCTACTGCTGAGTCATTCATATGTGGGACTTTTCAATGCATACAACTGTTTGCATTCCACTAATGAGAGTAATTGATTGCTGCACCAATCGCCCACTGCTGGTTGCAGCTCTCACCCTGCATTAATTTTGGAGTCTGCCACCGCAGCCTTTTTTTTTGGAGCCTTGAGACTTTTAGGGATGCTGTACTAGCCGACACCTTTAGGTGGACTCTGGTCTGTCTCGTATCAAGCACAGTGGTCTCAAGACAAAATTCTATCTAACATTATCCCGAAACAACCCACCTTTATATATAAAAAGAACAAAACCCTAAAAACTATACTAGCACCTAGCTTCTTGAAAAAAACAAATACATCTAAGGAAGTAACAACTAATAACCATTTGGCATGGCTCCCCAGTAAACCCAAAGGTTTTTTCAAATGTGGAAAAAAACAAATGCACTATGTGCCTCCATATCCCAAAGAAACCAGTACTACCACCAATGTCTTTAGAAAGAATTGGGAATCCCAAATCTTTTATGAATTGTGATTCTACATACATGATCTATTTGTTACGTTGTGGTTGCAATCTCCCATATGTGGGCAGGACAACTAGAACACTCAGAACTCGTTTCATGGAACACCGCCGTAATATTTTAAAGGGATTCTTAAAACACAGTGTTTCACGACACTACAAAACCCACCATAATTCCAATCCAGCCTGTTTGTCCATAACAGGTCTGGAGCACATCACATACACAGCCCGAGGAGGGGATAGATTTAACATCTTGTGCAAACAAGAGATCTATTGGACTCTAAAGTATAATTCATTACATCCAGACGGATTAAATGAATCAATAGAGTTGAACACTGTGATATAAAGAGAACTGTAATGAAATATATATGTACAGTAATATATGGTTCCTAGTTGCACTATTAAATATTGCAAATCATTGTTCAAACGATTTGATTGTGTATGTGACCCTTTTTGTGTTCTCTGTCCAAATATAAAGGATATATAAATATAATAAAATATGTCCTAAAAAAATCAGGTATATCCTTTATAATTGCTAAAAACGTTAATATTTGCTGCATACTTTCTCTATAGAAATTCTGTGACCCATGTAAAACATTATTTTGGATGTATCTAGTGATGAATCAACTATGTCATGCATATAAGAAAAATGCACGTGAAGAATACATGAATTTATATCACAATAAATGTATTTACTGGTGTCAACCAGGCTGCGGCTGTGTTTTGGTCTCTGACCACATTCTCTGTCGGTTGCTAGGTGACGCAGCGACGCTGCCACTTCTCCTCTGTAGGCACGCGCGACTAAACCTGGGAACAGCATGTTCTCGCGATACGCTGTGCGTGAACAGGGCGTCATACTCCCCGACCTGATGAGGAGAGGGTGACACGTCAATGCGCACCGTCCGGCACGCTCCCGAGTCATGTGATGTGCATGTGGCCGGAAGCGTTGCCGGGCAACGACGAGTAGCATCCGGGTGAGTGGACGGGTCCCGCGGCGATCGCGCTACCGATACCGGCAATCAGTGCGTGAAGCCGCGCCCCAGTCCAGACCCCTGGACACCCTGAAACGCAGCCTGTTGTTTCACCATAACTGATGCCCAGATAAAAGGTTTATTATTAAAATGAATGCCACTTCCGGGTCATGTGACCGCAAATGAAACACCCAACTATGGTTTAAAATAGTTTTTTCTTGTATAAAAAAGTACCTATGTATATTTAACTGCCTCCCTTATAAAAAGGAAAAATATTTTTTGTATAGATACAGACGTTTCTCATATTATTTGATTTTTTAAATGTTGTAATAACACTCAGGTGCACGCTATGGACAATTAGTCCTCAGGTATAAATAGTGAGCCAGGAGCTCACACTGACATACTTGCTCCTGAGGAAGCCGGAGGTCAGATCCGGGGAAACGCGTTGAGCTTTTTCAAAATCACTACATTTGTGCCGCTGAGATCCGGTGATTGAGACCCTGCATTTCCCTGAATGGGATCCATCCACAAAATTGGTCATTGAACTCTGCTGTTACAACCAAGGGACACAGCTACCATCCATTTACCGACGTCCAAATTGGAAGAAACTGGAGTTCCTGCTTTTGGGATATCTGCACGATCCCTAATCCCAGTCTCCAAAGGACCTATATATCGGAGGGGAACATCCTAGCCCCCACCCTTCACAGGGCAATTCAGGACTGTGATCCCACATCTGGCAAATTGAATATCTTCCAGATCGACCAGGATGGTAATATAATCTCGTAACACCACACAAATTCTCAGCTATTTGCACAATCGCTATCCCAGTGATCTATATATACCCCATAATATGGACTATAAGTCAGTTGCATGTTTAGTGTGATTTTTATCTTTTATTGAATGTATTTTAATAAATTGTTTATATTTTTGAGAAACGCCTGATACAATTATTTGGATCAGCCAGCGCAGGCACTATTTTCTATTTTTTACATTGTACTTTTTGGGGCTTGACCGCCCTGTGCCAGCCGCTGTTGATTTGCGCACCACACATCCTCTCTCACTTTCTCGTGTGCATGAGATTGTGCTCTGTCCTCTTTTAGAATTGTGTCACCATCACCATCTTCATGGGTGAGAATGTGATCTCCCTGACCCTCAATAGAATAGAATTAACTTTATTGGCCATGTATGCTTGCGCACACTAGGAATTTTCCTGGGGCAACCTCCATATAGCAACAGGCCTCAGAAACACTCCGCCCATATAGAGGGCCTTCAACAAAGGGAGTCTCTCCAGTACTATCCCCGATACTGCAGGTAGGAGTACTAGGGGCCTCTGGGTGCTGGACGTGCCTTGCAAGTCTTCTTTAGGGATTTATCCGTGGTGCAGGCCAGCAATGGGACCACACCATGTCCCTGTAGCACGGTACCCTGTGGGAGTCAGGGCTGGGGCTGGAAGGGTTCAGGCTGAGTGGGGGTAGGGCACCCTTGTACTCTGCTGCTGTTGCCGGCTCTGGCCGGTAGCGTCTCCCTGGGAAGCCAATGAGGGGGTGTCAGGCTCCCTGCACGTGGACTGCAATTGGCTGCAATTAAACTTCTTTGGGGGCGGCTGCAATTAAACTTCTTTGGGGGCGGCTGCAATTAAACTTCTTTGGGGGCACATGGGCACTGCAGGGGCACAGGGGGTATCCTGTAGTGGGCTGCCACACAAGACCATTCACATTATTTTTAATATGGCTATCCACAGGTTGTTCAGTCTACCATTTGCAAGTTGTTAAACAGGGTTTCGACCATGAATCAATCACATCATTAAATTAATTAATAATCAATCAATCAGAATCAAGCCAGATAGGGGTCTTGTTAAATATTAAACTGACCAAAACAGATACACACACAACTTGTACTGCCGCCCACTGCTGAGAGTCATTCGTATGAGGAACTTGTCTTTTAAATGCACATAACTGATTGCATTCCACTCATGAGAGTAATTGATTGCCGCACCAATCGCCCACTGCTCCTCGGCTGCACTGTGTAAACAGTGCACAATCAAACCAGATAGGGGTCTTGGTGCTTGTTTTGAGGTTGTAGCAGGGGAGTGCAGCTACTCGTAACACCTTGAGCGAAGATCAGTACTTCTCTACCGGCAAAGGACATCCTCCTCGACATAGCGCGCAGCTTCACGAGGGACGCATGGGGAACACCCGCCTAGCGAGCCAGATCACCTGAATCCACCCTAGCGATCAATAGTTACAGAAGTCGCAGCGAAATAGAACTCTTCCAGCTGCCACCTAGTCATTGATTAGCCCCAACCCCTCCACCCATTAGGCAATGATTGACGAGACGAATGGTAATAAATAATAGATGAATAATTACTAATCACAAAATAAAAAATCAGATGACATTAATTATAAATAATCATAATCACAATCAAGACAGATAGGGGTCTTATGAAATATTCAACTGACCAAAACAGATACACACTCTGCACCATCGAGCAGGTGTTCGCTGACATGCTAGGTGCAACTGTCTTTAGCACCCTGAATGCCAAGTGTGGGTTTTGGCAGATCCCTCTGGACAGAGCCTCTTCAATGCTTACTGCCTTCATGACCCCTATTGGGTGCTACGTCTTCCTCCGCATGCCCTATGGCATCACCACGGGCAGCGAAGTGTTCCAGCGCTGCATGGAGCAACAGTTCGCTGGCTCTCCCTGTGATATCATCGCTGTCAGCATCCTTATCTGCACAGCCGGGTCCATCAGTTACTGCCACTGCTGCAACCAATGCTAGTGATGGTTTACATTACATCTTCCATCTGCCACCTTAAATTGATTAGCCCCCTCCCCTACACCCATTAGGCAATGATTTAAGAGACGACTGGTAATAAATGAATAATAATCACAAAATTAAACAATCAGATTAATCACAAAATTAAACAATCAGATTACATTAATTAATCATAATCACACAATCTGGCCAGATAGGGGTCTTGTTGGATGTTAAACTGATCGAAACAGTTACACACTTGCAGACAAACTCTGTGCTGCATGTAATGCCCACTGCTCCTTGGCTGCACATGGTAAACAGTGCATGATCAAGCCAGATAAACTGCCATCCTGTCTGCCGCTGCAGTGCCACTCTTACATGAGCCATGTGTTTGTGCCGTACACTTGTGTGGCTTTGCATAGTTATCCAGCTACCTCGGTGCAACCTTTTGCCCTAAAAACAATATTGTGAGGTGTGAGGTGTTCAGAATAGACTGGAAATGAGTGGAAATGAATGTCATTGAGGTTAATATAGCATAGGAGCAAAAAAAAAAACACCCAAATTCTGTGATTTTAGCAGTTTTTATGCTTCTTTAACAAAAAATCAGAACCCAAAAAAATCCAAACACAAAACAGTTAGGAAGTGTTTTGCCAAAACCCATTAGAACCCAAAACCTCAAGGTAATCAGAACCCAAAACCCGAAAAGTGGCCGGTGCACATCCCTAACGGTAACGTGCGTGAGTGCTCCACGATGGTCCCGGCTCCCGCCGAGCACAAGGCTCGGTATGTATTTAAACTGTTTCTTCTTTCACAGTCTGTTTGCATCTATCCTTTACAACATGGGCCCTTGATAAAAATGCCTATAACGGCATTGAAACGTCGGGGCACTAACCTATGCTTGTAAAATATTTGACTTGTATGATGTCTGCAATTTGATCTAAATACAAAAAGAAAACTTTATTTACAAGACCCTTTGAGTGCCACAATTCTTCCAGACACACATACATACATATATATATATATATATATATATATATATATCTCCTGTTAATTTATTATTCTTTCTGTTAAAAGTGCCACCGATCATGTCCAAAGCCGACGCGGATTCTATAATGGATGAAATTTGCCACCGTTGAAATTCTATAATCCTTTATTACAGACCCCGTCTATACAAGGTGAATTTTGCCACAGGTTTTTGTGTTTTGTCTTAAATGTTGCATCTCACCACAAATTAATGAGCAGTGGCCACGCTTGTTATCTCACCAATTGTTAATGAATAGTGCAATCATGGTTTGTTGTTGTTGTTAGCATGACCAAAATGGTGTTTTTCACACGTCTGCGAATGTGTAATTAATTAATATATGTATTACAGATTATGTTATACCCATGGCGATATGGGTCTGCGAATGTGTAATTAATTGATAATATATTTATTACAGATGATGTTATACCCACGGTGATATGGGTCGTCTGTGAATGTGTAATAATTGACAATATATGTATTACAGAGGATGCTATAGCCCTGCGATATCAACCAACAATACCAAGGTACGGTACGAATTAAGCTGGGGCGTTCCGATACAGCGCCCTGACATCAGGGGTCAGATCAGCCACTGAACAACCTATCTGGAAGTTGATTACAGGAACCAGGCAGGCCCAAACCTTTGTATGAAAAGGTGAGAAGTGGTTATAAAGCGATAGTTTTAAACTTTGTTTTTTTGGGGGCGGCCGTGAATGTGTAATTAAACAATGTTTTATTTATTACAGTTGATCCGCTACAATATGCAAAAATAATATCAGGGGTCAGCGCTGGAGAAACGCAAACGGGGAACCGACAAAGCGCTACACCACTGATCGAGCGCAATCACCAAAAGGCTGTATCTAGGGCCGTGGTTATGGCCGCTGAGCGCGACGATTTCAAACCAAACAAACGCAGGGTGGCACAACCCAGAACAAAAAAAGAAAACAAGACCGATTTATCAGATCTTAAAAGAATGCTGGAATATTTTGAAGTTGAATCTCAACGAAAAAGGATTGCATTACAAACCATGTCAACAGTGAGTAATGAGGACGCGGTTGTTGGCCCGCACATATTTACCTCATCTGCATCACCTACATCATCCGGCATTGCGACATACCCGGTAATACAAGGACTGTGAAGATTCGTAAAACTTCACGACTCTCAAGAAAAAGGTTTACCCGGCTGACGGATGATGATGTCATTGTAATTTCAGACACACAGGAGCGTCCTACAGCAGAAACACAACACATGGTTGGCAACACGCCTGCTGATGTTGCATTATCAGTTAATGAAGAGGCCATAAATGCGCAAGTGTTTTTTACTATCCCTAGTGTAGTCGTCCTCACATTCCCCAGACTGGTGATGTATTGGTATCAGCTGTAGCAGGAATTCCGGTTAGTGCCACATAGGAAGATTGGATGATTCGGATGCCCCACCGCCCGTAGTATCACCCAACATAGCTGACGGGGAAAAAAATGGAGAACAATTAGGGCAAGATGCTGAATTACAATATTATGCGGTTATGGGGAGGATGCGGGAACATATAGGGCATATGCAGAAAATTGTAAATTTTCTGTTAAACCATATAAAAGATGAGATTTATGGATCAAAAAGGAAACCAGAAATTATTAAAGGTCTTGTAGAACTGTATATGAATATCATAGGGAGAGGTATCGACCGTAGAAAAGAAAAAGTAATAATACCACTGTATAGGTCATTGGTATGATCTCACCTAGAGTATTGTGTTCAGTTCTGGAGGACATATCTCCAGAAGGATATAAATATATTAGAGACTGTACAAAAGGCAACTAAAATGGTGCATGGCCTACATCACAAATTGTACCAGGAAAGACTTAATATGTATAGTTTAGAGCAGAGAAGGGAAAGGGGGGACATGATAGAAACTTTCAAATATATCAAGGGTTTTAGCAAGGTACAGGTGGGAGACATTCTTCACAGGAAGAGCAGCAAAACACGAGGACATGCACTGAAACTAGAGGGAGGAAATTTGAGGAAAAATAACTTCAGAAAGGGTAGTGGATAAGTGGAATAGCCTCCCATCAGTGGTGGTAGAGTTAAATACAGTAGAGCAATTTAAACATGCTTGGGATAGGCATACTGATATCCTTAAAAAAAAAAAAAAGGATCGAATATGGTTTGAGGAAACATGTTTAAAAAAGGGGCAGACTAGATGGGCCAAGTGGTTCTTATCTGCCATCAAATTCTGTTTCATTTTGCAGGGAAACTTAAGGCAATCTGCCCACCAATTGATGCAACAGGACAACACAAAGCAGACATAGATCAACATCAGAATGGCTTCAACAGAAGAAATTACACCTTCTGGAGTGGCCCAGTCAGAGTCCTGACCTCAACCTGATTGAGATTCCGTGGCATGACCTCAAGAGAGGGATTCGCCACCAGACATCCCAAGAATATTGCTGAACCGAAACAGTTTTGTAAAGAGTAATGGTCCAAAATTCCTCCTAACCATTGTGCAGGTCTAATATGCAACTATAGGAAATATCTGGTTGAAGTTATTGCTGCAAAAGGAGGGTCTACCAGAAACAATAACAGGGAATACACTTCTAAATATTTAGGTTTCCAATCCTCATTAACATTAGCCTTTCAGCAAAGTCTCAGCCCCATCCCTCCACAAAACTGGCCTATCAGACGGCAAAACTGTGTCACATATACAGTAATACTGCGTTTTATTTGTTATTATTATTGTACCTTTGTTTTTAAATATTTTGCACTTTGGTCATTGATTAGAAATAGTCCTTTCCTTTATTTACCCATTTTAATATTGTTCAAATAGACTACTTTCATGTTATTGTTTATGTGATGTTCCTTTCTATATGCACAATAATGTGTCAAAACGAAGACAGAAAATAAAATAATTGAAAAATGTTGTTTGTTTCTCAACATATTTGTTGAATACTGTATGCTTTTTTTCTCTCTTGTTTCAACATTGTATGGTGCGTATTAGTACAGTATGTTCTGTATATTGCTAAATAAAAAAAATAAAAAAAAGTCTTTAAGTGGCACACAGAAGTATTAAATGATAGCTTTGTTTATTACCGGGTTTTGGTTTATTGCCTGCTACTGTATGTTAAGTTTAATAACAGCTGTATATTTCAGGTGCGATTTTTTGCTTACAATTTTGACTCAATATTTGATTATTATATATTGAGGGGGGGGGGGGGGCAGGACTGTAGTTATGGGCACCAAGTGGAAATTGAAAAGGTTCAGAGAGAAAAGCAACTAAATAATGGTTATAGAGTCATTGGGCAAGGAGGAAAGGTTAGCCAAGCTAGATATGTTTACATTAGAAATGTGGCATTTAAGAGGGGATATGATGAATATTAATTAATATATTAAGGGTCAATACAGAGAGATGTCATGTGATCTGTTTACATTAGGTCTGTACATAGGACAGATGGTCATTCGTTAAGGTTCGAGGAGTTGAAGTTTCGTAAAAAGCGAAGCAAGGGTTTCTTCACAGTAAGGTTAGTTACTTTATGGAATACTCTGACTGTGAGTGTTGTGATGGCAGACTCAATGGATACGATTAAACAAAGGGTTAGAAGAATTTCTAGCAGAAAACAAGCATACACGATTATAACCATAATCCAAAAATAAACTGGTACGTTTTTTAGCTCTCAACAAAGTTATCCCTAGAATGAATGTGTGTGCATGTACATGTGGTAGGGAATATAGCTCTCAACAAAATTATCCCTAGAATGAATGTGTGTGCATGTACATGTGGTAGGGAATATAGAGTATAAGCTCCAAAAAGGTGGGGACTGATTTACATGCACAAATATTCTCTTTAAAGTGCTGCGGAATGTGTGTGCGCTAGATAAGTAACTGGTAACAAATACTAATAAGGAGCTATAGTGTTCTCAGCAATGAATTGGATAACCATTTTGGGCCTATGTGATCTTGGTTTATTGTTATCGATAAGCAAAAACCTTATGCTGGTCTTTTAAACCTCAAGAGATCTTATATGCTGAACTTGGTGGACTTACAGTAAGTCTTTTTTGTTTGTGTGTATATATATATATATATATATAGATGTTCCACGATAACTCTTGAATGCTTGAACTTATCTTCTTCAAAGCACTACCTAATCATCTTAAAAGACAATCTAAGTTTGAAGATGGGTTTAGTCGGACAAGCCCTGAAGGGTGCTGTCATAAGGGTCCATGCTGTTTCTATTGCTTTCATGCATTGTGATATGTCGTTTGAAAACGTATGACTTTCTGAATACAATACAATAAACAAACTCCCTTAAGTGGAACCCAGCCAGTTATTTTTTCTCTTGTTTTCTTATTCATTTAAGGCTTTTGGGAGCTCTGTACCAGCTGCAATAGTGGTTGGCAATAGTAGGTGGATAGTTGGGAGACTTGCTCTGGCTGCTGCAGCAGCTTCAGCCTTGCTGTAGTTGCCAAGGGTAGGTGAAATAGTTGGGAGACATGCTGTGCTTCAGTTTAATATTTGATTTTACTAATCCAACAGTAATTTTTGCGCTGTCAACATCTCGCTTGATTCCGTGGGTTATTTTTGGCACATGACCATAATTGCAAACAAGAATGCATAAGCATAAACTTTTGCCTATACAACAGGGTGGCAGAATTTCCATGCTAGGTGAATTTCTCTCACTCTGTAGTGACAAGATTTATGGCAATAGGCAACACATTTTATATACACACACCTTCCTATTTGACAAATTAGACTTTAACACATTGCCTAGTGAATCCGCCTCTGATCTGTATTTTCGATTGCTCAGATTAAGAAAACGGGAGGTTGATCTCTCCCTCCATGGCCAATTCCTATCGGAATATCATTGGAAAAAACGGTACTTGTTTCCTAGCACGGCGCCACCGATACTTATTGTGTCCATCTTTACGATCGCGTCGCATCGGGCTCATTTAGAACCACCACCCCAGTGTGTCAACTTACTCTTCAAAATCCAGAGGGCCTACCCTCTCATTATCATGAATTTTCTGACGTCTTTTGCAAGCAAGCCACGGAGGTGTTACCTCCGCATCGTCCTTGGGATTGTCCCATTGATCTCATGCCCGGGAAAACTCCACCCAAACGGCGTACATATCCATTATCTCTCCCAGAGACTAAGGCCATGTCAGAACACATCCAAGAAAATTTAGCCAAAAGGTTCATTCCTCCCTCTTCTTCACCTGCCGGTGCCGGCTTCTTCTTTGTCCATTACCACTCATCACCAAATTGTTCGATCGAGTGACAGGAGCTACCATCTTCACCAAGTTAGACTTACGAGGTGCTTATAACTTAATCCGTATCCGAAAAGGTGATGAATGGAAAACGCCTTCAACACTAGAGATATGCATTATGAATACCTTGTTATGCCTTTTGGGTTAAGTAATGCTCCCGCGGTGTTTCAGTCACAAATGAATTAGATATTCCGAGACCTACTGTACCAACATGTAGTAGTGTTCTTAGACGACATCCTGATCTATACCAACTGCTTGTCTAAACATTGTGAAATGGTGAAAGAGGTCCTCTCTCGTCTAAACAATAACCACCTAGAAAAGTGTATCTTCGAAGTCTACTCCATTCCTTTCCTAGGTTACATCGTGTCCAGCACGGGTCTCGAGATGGATCCCGCAAAGGTGCAAGCAATCCAGTCATGGCCCATTCCTCATACCTTTAGAGGGGTTCAGCGATTCCCCGGTTTCGCAAATTACTACAGAAAGTTCATCAAGGGATTCTCTACCATTGTGGCACCAATCACTGCCCTCACTCAGAAGGGTGCCAAGCCTTCCAATTGGCCATCAGAAGCTCTTCTTCAGCCCCGATTCTGGCACAGCCCAACATTAATTTACCATTCACGGTAGAAGTAGATGCTTCCTCCATCGGAGTTGGATCAGTGCTCTCTCAAATGAAACCTGATGGCTGCTTGCATCCATGCGGCTTCTTCTCCAGAAAGTTCTCCGCTGCTGCGCAGAACTACGCCATCGGAGATCAAGAACTTGAGGGGGCAGCACATGTTATAAACATCATAACAGATCATAAAAATGTATTGTATTTGAAGAATGCTCCACGGCAAGCCCGCTGGGCTCTATTCTTTTCCAGATTTGATTTCAAATTGTCCTTCTGCCCAGGAGCAAAAAAACGCAAAGCCGATGCTCTATCCAGATCATGGGAGGTAGAAGAGGAGAACAAATCTTTCCAAGAGAATCCCATAATCAATCCTCTCGCATTTCCTGCCACAAGACTTACAGCATCTATTCCTCCTGCAAAGACATTCGTCAATCCAACTTCGAGAAAGGGAATTCTCCGTTGGGCTCATGACTCTCTGGGCATCCCGGAATTCAAAAAATCTATGACCTTCTGGCTAGATCTTATTGGTGGCCTAATCTGAAAAAAGACATCACAGAGTACATTGCTTCTTGTCCACGCTGTGCCCAACACAAGTCTTCCCGTCAAGGTCCAGGCCACTGTCCATCCCTCAAAGTCCTTGGACCCATATATCCATGGACTTTATCACAGATCTCCCACCATCAGACTCTCATAATACCATCTGGGTGGGTTGTAGATCGATTTTCAAAAATGGCACATTTCATTCCCCTAGAAGGGTTACCGTCAGCTCCAAAGTTAGCTTCCTTGTTCATCAAAGAAATTTTCAGGATTCATGGCCTTCCTAAAGAAATAATTTCTGATCGAGGGGTTCAATTTGTGGCAAAATTCTGGCGAGCTCTCTGTAAAGCTTTACAAATTCAACTTAACTTCAGTAATGCATACCATCCTCAGACTAATGGCCAGACAGAACAGGTCAACCAGGATGTAGAGACTTTTCTTCGTCTGTATATCTCATCTTCACAAGACAACTGGTCTGAATTGCTTCCCTGGGCCAAGTTTTGTCATAATAATCAATACCACACTTCTTCCACTCCATTCCTGATCAATTACGGCTTTCATCCCAGGGTCCCTGAATTCCAACAGCTACCCCCTATAGCGGTACCAGCAGTAGCCTCCACTTTACGCCAATTTCATCAGCATTGTAGGAAAATCAGGAATTCGTTGGTAAAAGCTTCGCAAAGATGTAAGAAATTTGCTGACAGGAAAAGAAGACCTATTCCAACTCTGAAGGTTGGCGACAAAGTGTGGCTCTCAACTCGTAACATCACAATTTGTGTGCCATCAATGAAGTTTGCTAATCGTTTCATCGGTCCATTCCCAATTCTTCAGATCATCAATCCTGTTGCTTACAGATTAAAACTTTGTTACTTAAAGATTCCAAGTTCTTTCCACAATTCGTAATTAAAGCCGTTAATTCTGAATAAATTTCATTCTGCGCTACCCAAGTCTCCCAAGGTCTTCACTCACAGAGGTATTAAGTAATGAGGTGGCCCAGATTCTGGACTCTCGCATTTGTTATAAATTATTACAGTACCTTATTGATTGGAAGGGTTATGGTCCTGAAGAGAGGTCTTGGACCAACGCCTCCAAAGTTCATGCTCCCAAGTTGTTTTAGGACTTTCATAGGAAGTTTCCAGCTAAGCCCAGTGAGCATCCTGAGTCCCCTCATAAAGGAGGGGGTGGCATGCCATCCCCCGCTGGTGAGCTCTCTTCCGCTCCCGGCGCTGGTCCTGGCCTGTGGCATCCTAGTGTACAGGGGCGCAAGGTGAAGTCCACCAGGATGGCGTCTGCTCTCTCTTAGGCCGCAATCCTGACAAACGCTGGCCTGGGAGCACTCGCGTAGCCTGTCTCTCTGCCGTCCGCACATGTCTCCTGTATGGTGGAGGCCATCTTGTTGGTTACCCTGAATCCTCAAGCCAGTCCTGATCGTGAAGTCATCACTGAAGATCCAATCAGGTCTAAGCCCAGCACGTAAAACCCCCTGGGCCTGCAAACCAGTCAGTACAATGTTGTCTTCCTGATAGCAGCTTCACTGCGGTATTCCCTTGCTGCAGCCTGACTCCCCTACCTTCTCCGGAAGTATCTCTACTCCAGACCTTGCTGGTCGTCTACTGCTTCAAGCTAAAGTTATCCAAGACTCTTCAGCCACTAAAAGGAACAAAGGCTGACGTTAGGCATCATCCCACAGGTGGTGTCTGGTGTCACCGCATGACCGGTGGTCCTCTCCTTTGGTCTCAGAGCTCCCTGGCGCTACCGACAGTCACGACCTTACTCGGCATCGTCTGAACCATCGTTGCATCATTCTTTCAACAATAAGTCACCTTCATCTTATTATCGTCTCATCATCGATTTATCATTGACTCATTTCTCAACTCTTTCTCAGTATATCATTCCATCAATTCATCTTTCAGTGTATTTATAAGGACTGCTCATTAAACCCCAAACTTTCAGTATTTTTATTCTCAAGGTCTCATTTATTACGATAACTGTCACTATTGTTCACCCATGCAACATAGTTACATCAAAGAGCCCCACTTCCGTTACTTTGCAGCTGGCTCTCCACAAGTCACCCAAAACGTGACACATTGGTCTTATACCTGGGGGTTCATGGTGTCCCACCCCATATACTGTAGTTAAATACAACATGATACACCCAGCAAGTGGATATGTCGACATGGAGTGTCTACCCACAGTGGCTTATATTTGCAAACGCTATTATTGCCCAGACAAACAGTGGGGAGGCCTGAGCCCTTAGAATCATAGGGCACCCAAGGACACCTAGTCACCACCTACTGGACTCACAAAATTCCAGAAGATTTAAACGGATGGTAACGGATTATACAATTTCTGATATTTTCAAAAGTTGGAGGTTCCAATTTGCTCATATATTCAGCTATGAGTACTCTCTTTCATGTTGCTCTTCTTAACCATATGTTTTTATGTTTTATGTTATTTTATACATTTAATATGTTAGGATTTACTATTTTTTGGGTGTGACAACCCAGTGCCAGCTGCTATTGATAGCACACCATCTCATTTCCATTGTTTTTCTCTTTTTTTGATATAGTCAAAGAGTGGTTCTGCAATTATGAGCTGCTTTTCCAATTATTTACACCGTAGAGATAGGAGGCAGTCTTATATCTCAATGGTCAGATCAGAATTCAGGCACTTCTCAACCTGAGAAGAATGAATGGTTTAAAGATTTATATAAAATGGAAGACCTTCTTAAGGCCGAGTCTAGAAATTGGTTGGATGCCACCAATTTAGAACAATATCTGGATAAAAAATGATACCCAGAGGATTGAGGATATTCAAAAACTCAATCTTCCGGAATGATCCTGAATTTCAGTCAGAATGGAACCAAATTCTAGATTCGTGTTCCTTCTCTTTAATGAGACTACTGGTTAAATACAGAATGAACAAGGTCAATCAATTAGAAAAGGATATTGAGGACCTTAAAAAAATCACTTGAGAAATTTAAAAGAGGGAAGTTTTGTAGAGAAGGATAAATTGATCGATGATAGAGTATTGAAATCGAAAAAGATCTGGTATATACAAAGCAGAAAAAATTCAAACGAGATCTGTATGACTATAAAAATTATAAAGTAAGATCTTTTAAGAATCATACAGACAATAATAAGAACTACACAGAAACAAAAAAATACCAAATCAGAAATGATCAAAATAGATAGACAGGAATCAATATTCACCCCGGAATTCATATAATAGTTACAAATGTAACACCTATAATGTAAGTCATGATCATACAGTAGCTAAAGATATTCCGTCCCACCACAAAAAAGACCCCACGTTTAGACTCCATCCAGGATCCATGTGACCATCGAGAATCATCCTCTTTTTTGGGGGCACGCCCAAAAACCTCTCGTTGGGATCTAAACAATCCCCAACACAACAGGGACTCCCCCAAAAGAAGAAGAGAGGGAAGTACAGGGGAAACCGGAGGCAAACGCCTCAAAAAGAAATATGAGGGTAAATTAAAACCACCAAAAATTCCTTGTGTATTTAAAAACTAGACGAAAATCTTCTTTCAGTTTTACAAAAAGGTCTCAAATTTAGCCCTACTAGTGAACCTAATATTTTTGATTTATTTGTTGAGTTGAATCGTTTTGTACGTACCTTGAGCCGAAAACATTATTTTGCCCTTAAAACCTTAAATAAAAAAGAGGACGAATCTCTCCCGATTGTCCTAGATCGGACGGATGAAGTCCTTCTGTCCCACCTTGAGGAATTATGGGAACAAAACCATATTTATAAAGAAAGTCCCCCCAAACAGATCTACGATCTGAGTAAAACCGCCATGACCATTTTTGGAAATAGATCCGAATTCTTTCCATCTTAAAGTTCAAGTATAGAATCCTTCTATAAAATTACTTTGGAGGATTTTAAAGAATTGTGTACAAAAGAACAGAATAGATCCTAAAGGCCCTCTAACCTCACTAGAAGAGAAAAAGAGGCACTTAAAGACCTACAAAAAGATGATCAATTGATCATCAAAGAAGCGGAAAAAGGGGGGGTGTTCTCTTGAAGAAGTAATATTATTTAAATGAATCATATAGGCAACTATTAGATAATAATTTCTACACTACTTTAATAAAAGATCCTACAAAAGATTTTCTGAGTGATCTTGACAAATTATTGGAAGAAGCCCTTCTTTCGGGGGTGACGTCCAAAGAAGAATATAGATTTCTTTTACCCACACATCCTATCACACCCACATTTTATTTTTTACCCAAAATACATAAATCACTGTTAGCACCTCCTGGGCATCCCATAGTCTCTGGTATGAGTTCCCTCACGGCCAATTTGTCCCATTATGTTGATTCTTTTTTACAACCCTACGTTCCGACCCTGAAATCCTATATAAAAGATACTACGCATCTATTAACCAAACTTCAACCCATCATGTGGAAGGAAAATTATGCCTTCCTCACTCTGGATGTTAACGCCCTATACACACACATACCACATCAGGTGGGGTGTGATGTTATAAGGAGAAGTCTAAATCTAGATGAGGGGTTAGGGTTGGACCATAGGGAGTTTATTTGGAATAGCATATTTTTCATCCTTACCCACAATTATTTTATTTTTCACAGTGATTTCTATTTACAAGTGATGGGGACGGCCATGGGGACCAGGTTCGCCCCCAGCTATGCAAACCTATACATGGGGGAGGTGGAGGAGACCCATGTGTGGGGGAGTGGATGGGGGGAGAATCTGGTCTTCTATGGCCATTATATAGACAACCTTATTATCATTTGGGATGGGGATTTTTCTTCAGCTTCACTATTTGTTCAATCACTCAATTCCAATTCTTATCATTTGTCCTTCACCCACTCCTACAGTCACTCTTCGGTGAATTTTTTGGACGTCACCCTCGAAATTGAAGCTAATAAGATCATTTCCTCTAATTATGTAAAAACCGTTAATACTAACTCATATATTCACTCCAGGAGTGCACACCATACCCCCTGGAAAACTAACATCCCTAAAGGCCAACTTATGCGGCTCCGCCGAAATTGTACTAACACTGATCAATTTCTTATACAGGCACAAACTATGATAGACTCTTTCCGTGAGAATATCCAGAAACTTTATTACAAGAAGCCCTTTCCACAGTTCTTCAGATGGACAGAGAAATTTTGTTAACCAAGTCAAAACCAAAAATTAAAGACAAAATACATGATAGCAATAGAGAAGTCACCTTTATAAGTAAATTTAACAGCCATGCAAACGATATTAAGAAGATAGTGACACACAACTATAGGGTTCTACACCAAGATAAGGTTCTATCGGAGATCATTCCAAAACAACCCACGATCATATGCAAAAAGAACCGAACTTTAAAAACCATACTGGCACCAAGTCATTTACAAAAGAAGGACCTTAAAAAGGGAGAAAAAGTCGTTAGCCATTTATCATGGCGACCCAACAGATTCTTTAAATGCGGCAAGAATAGGTGTACAACATAACATGTAAACACATACCTAAAAATAACACCCCAGTCCTAATAACCCTATCTGACCCTCCACATTAGTTTAATTGTGATTCTGAATATATCATTTATCTCTTTAGATGTAGCTGCAATCTCCCCTATATAGGGAGAACAACAAGAACACTTCGCACTCGGTTTATGGAACATAGGAGAAACATCCAGGAGGGTTTTTTGAAACACAGTTTTCACAACATTATAATGTGAAGCACAAATCGGACCCGACATGCCTAACTATAATAGGTTTAGAACAAATATCATGTACTGCACGAGGGGGAGATAGATACAATCTGCTTTGTAAATCTTTAAACATGTACAATTTGATATGTGGACATCAATCATTAACAAATAAGACGAATATTTCATGTGTGATCATCCATGAAAGTACACCCATGTGGTGTCAACTATACCCATTGAAGAATCATTATTTATATATTTTCTTGTGTATCTGTGTATATTTTACATTTTTATTTTTCATATTTTTTATGTACCCCCTTTTTTCTATAAGGTTAACAATATTCCCTATTCATGTGTATATATCTATTTGTCTGGATTAATTACTGCCTAAAGTACTGCTTGAAGTACAGACCACTGTGTTAATTTATCTTTCTCTATATATCTGTATTTTTAGATTTAATTAATTCAATAACCCTCCTTATAATGGAGTATACAGAATTTCTGATATGAATATGAACAGATGGGGCGGTCCCTTTTATCCCATAGGGATTGTCTGCCCAGTGGTATCTTTATGATGTCACAGGGGACGCCAGCTTGTGTTTCCTAGCAGCACTGGGGGCACGGCCCGACGTGCTTACATGTCAGCACGCCGTATCTGCGTCCTCTGGTGGCTGGGGGGCCGGGCTGGCATTCTCGATGATGTAGGACGGCGCCCCGATGCACGTGACCGTCGCGTCATCGGGCGTCCGTGGCCTATCAACAAGGCACATGGCGCCCGATACACGTGATCGTCGCGTCATCGAGCGTCCGTTGCCTAGCGATGAATGTCTGTGGGGATCCTGATGCTTGTCCGGCCGATACCGGCAATCGGCGACAGAAGATGGGGTCCCTCGGGCATCCTCAGCCGCATTGGGACCTCCTTAATAATTTTCCTCAATGGGAATCAAATATATAAATAAATATAGACTTACCATTCAGCCAACACTTCCGGGTCATGTGACCCCAATTGGAACAAATAAAGGGTTATATTTCTCTTATTCATAGAATTTCATATGATCTAACATTCTAAACTGCCTCCTAGTATGTTAGAAATTATTTTAGTATCCTTACAAGACGGTTCCTTGTGTTTTTATTCATATATTTGTGTTTGACATGTGCACATTTGCACAGGTGTAATCATTGAGCAATTAGAGCACTGTTATATATATACTGATAATCAGTCCTTATTCTAGTTCACTCTTTCTGACAAAATCCTTCTTAGATGGACAAAACCATGTGCACTGCAGGGGGGCAGATGTAAAATGTGCAGAGAGAATTAGATTTTGGTTTGGTTTTACTTCAAAGTGAGATCTATATTGCAGTGTAAAAATAAAGCAGCCAGTATTTACCCTGCACAGAAACAAAATAACTCACCCAAATCTATTTCTCTCTGCACATTTTACATCTGCCCCCCTGCAGTGCACAAGGATTTTGTCAGAAAGAGCGAACTAGAATAAGGCCCTCAGACCACTATTCTACACTTGCTCCTGAGGAAGCCGGATTCCAAATTAGCCGGGGAAACGCGTTGAGCTAATTTACTCCATTTGGACCCATCCATCCACCTATCTAAAGTGACCTGTCCTATCTCCTATCGATGTTTTGTACTCCATTATTGGACCCTTGCTACTTTGTATGTTCCTAATCCAAACAATCCAGCGCCAAAAGGAGGTTTAACACACCAAATCGGGAGGCCTGAGCCCTTGGAATCATAGGGCACCCGAGGACACCTACAGTCACCACCTACTGGACTCACAAAATTCCAGCAGATTTAAACGGATGGTAACTGATTATACAATTTCTAATATTTCCAAAAGTTGGAGGTTCCAATTTGCTCATATATTCAGCTCTGAGTACTCGCTTTCATATTGCTCTTCTTAACCATGTTTTTATGTTATTTTGTACATTTAGTATGTTAGAATTGACTAATTATTAAATATTATCAATTAAGAACCGTCTTGTCTTAATCATTGGAACAGCTAGCGCTGGCACATCTTCTATATATTTCTAAACAGTGGGGAGTGCAGTATGAAACTTGTTTGTATTTTCCCTTTGTATTTTTTCCCTTATTACACATGTGCCCCAATTCATATGCATTTTTTTATACCATGATCCTGTAACCCGCCCCCTACAACCTGCCTGGACCCTGCTTGCAATGTGTCTGACACCCGATCTGCCTAACACTGCACTACACATTGCTCAGTACTGTCACTGACAAATAGCCAATGAAGACCTACACACTCTGCATTACACATTGTTTATTGACATGTAGGGATTCACTAGCAGCCAATGAGTGACCTGGGCTACCCCCACATGTGACATACCCACGTGACTTTCACAAATCGGCACCATATAACACATTCAGTAAGCTACTATGTGCAGCTATCCACCAGGCACTTGGGCGCACTAGTGCCAGACTACTACAGTGACATATTGGCACCCCGCAATATCGCTGTCAGTGACAGCGATCGTAGCTGCAATACAACGCAGCCGGCACTTCCGGGTTTTACCCGGAAGTGATGTCATGCGTTCCACGCTGTGGAACGCATGCCAGAGGTGGGAGTGTACACTCCCCTATTTAAGCAGGGCCCAGGACAGCGTCTCCCTGCCCCAGTTCCCTATCCCACACTTGAATTATTGCTGTGACTACTGCTACATTGAATGCTGCCTTGATAAAGGTCTTTGGTGACCGAAATGTCTGCAGGCTATTTGCATTAAACTGGATATTGATCCTGATAAACATATTGACAGAAGTCTGGTGAGTGCTTTTTTCCCTTTTGGGAATACGTCTGTGTATATATATATATATATATTATATATATATATATATATGTGTCTTTTAAGACAAAACTTGCTGTTTTCACAGCACGTTTTGTCTTAAAAGACTTTTAATAAAAAGAGAATAACCCCAAGTCATGGACTTTGTTTAATATATTATGGACTGAAGTTGAGAAGTGCGCCATTCCACACTTGTTCTTGTATCTTTTCTAACTCCCCTTAGCCAACAGGGATATTGTGGAAAGAGGCAGCAAACTAATAATCTTTCAGAATTTAGCGAGAAAAAGGGGTTTGGTATATAGCTCTCTCTCTCTCTCATATATATATATATATATATCTATCTCTCTCTCTCTCTCTCTCTCTCTCTATATATATATTATATCTAGTTTGATCTGGTAGGCATTGTAGTATCAGGAAACATGACACCAAGATGTTTATGAATTTAATCCCTAATGAAACTCCACTTCACATAAAAAATACTTACATTTTACAAAGTGGTAAAAAAAAAAACTGTTTTTATTATTTTCTATCCACCAATATAATTTGTTATCCTTTATTTTTTAAATGGTGCCACAAGGGTTGTATACCACCTAAGTACATAAACAAATGAGCACACAATTACATATACAGTATAAAGTGCACCACTTGCAAGCTGCATGAGCAACAACACTTACTAACTACATATATACCTCATGGGAATCTATTGTTGTTTTTTAAACCTTCAGCATTGATATATTTAGACATTTAAACTGACTTTTGCTTTTAGTCTACTTTTGGTTGAAAGATACAGTTTTTAAAATATGTGCAGAAATATTGCCTTTAAACATTCCATTGTCTCATGTCATTTAATGTATTGTTCTTTGTTTCTGTCAATCATGGTTTGATTTTTTGGGTCAATTAAAAACCATTATAAAAAAAAAAAGTGCTAAAATTTCTGTTAAAGATTTCAATATTTTTTAAAAAAATAAGTAAAACTGTAAACCTGGAGAACATTTATTAGTTTTCTACATCCAGTAAGTGTTGCTGTATCATCACGAGTAACCAAATTTTGCACATCACTTATTGTTAAGACAGGACAATGGTTCCCATGGCTGTTATTACCAGCGTATCATCAGAGTTATCCAAAGACAGTAAAAATAATTAGTGCTCAGGCAGAGTGAAATACACTTTGTGCAAATATTTATAGGTAGTCATGGACTGGTGACAGGCTAGTTTGTGAATTTTCCACTGAAAACAAGTGGTCATTTGTCACTTGGGCACATGGTATTAAGCAAAAAATACTTTTTGTGACGCACAAGACTTTCTACTATTTAGTGTATATACAGTAGCAGTTTTAATGACACCTAACAGTTAGTACATATGCTGTTGTCAGCCACCACGTAGTAGTAAAACATTCCACAAATAAAGAGATCTTTGTCACTATGCACATAATACATATTTGTGACAGTTTAAACAAACAAAAAAATGGTATTTCTGTTTAATTTATGATGTGGATTTACCAGTCATGACTATCTGTGTATGTTGAGGAGCATATGCTGCTGCTTAACAACACTCATCTTTATACACCGATGGTGTAATGGTTAGCATAGATTTACTGCCTCACAGCACTGAGATCATGGGTTTGCTTCCCACCATAGCCCTAACTGTGCAGAGTTTGTATATTCTCCCCGTACTTGCGTGGATTGCCTCCAGGAGCCTCCCAACAATTTAACCCTAGAATATCTGTATGTACATGGGGTAAGGAATATAGATTGTAAGCTCCACTGGGGCAGGGACTGATTTGACTGTTCAAATATTCTCTGTAAAGCACTGCAGAATGTGTGCGCTATATTAGAAACTGTTAAATAAATACACTGTGTTGGAGGCTGGCATGTGGCCATAATTGAACTTTTTACATCCACACAAATTAGGCATATTTGGTGTATGCTGCCAAGCCTGCTTTAGCCACAGCACATTAAAATACAGCAAACTGCCAGCTGAATAACAGCCAATGGAGGGTGTCTAGAACAGAGGTTCCCAATCTATTTAGATTCACGGCACCCTAGAGAGTCAGAATTTTTTTCACGGCACCCCTAGGTCCAAAAAAAATTAATTAGATTGGGTTTCTATGCGATTCTTAGCGGCAGTTATGTTGTAAAGGGCAGGATTTGCTTCTGTTTTTACACATTCTATGATTGGCAGCCACCAGCACTGGTTTTGCTCCTAAATAATTAACCATTAATAATTTGAGTTGGTCCTGGACCACCAAGCCACGGCACCCCTGCATGTGTCCCGAGGCACCCCAGGGAGCCACGGCACACAGTTTGGGAACCACTGGTCTAGAATATATATATATATATATATACACATACATATACATACATACATATACATACACACATACATACATACAAGGGTGCAGGTGGAGGGGGAAGAGGATAGGAGGAGAGAGAGAGGACTACTTTGTCCATTCTCTTTACCTGCTGCCTCGTGTCCTGCCATGCTCACTTCTTGCCTCAGGTTTCCTTACCTGCACCTCATGTCACCTGTCTGTCTCCCCCTCCCTCTAGATTGTAAGCTCCTTAGAGCAGGGCCCTCCTCCCTCCTGTTCTCACTGCACTCTTCTTGTATTTCAACTACAGCTCTCTTACTCATCTACAATCTATACCTGCATCTATTCTCATTCACTTCCTTATATCTCAGCTGTATTGTGTACTAAGAATTGTGCTTTAATTGTGTTATGACTAGTTCTGTGTACCCTGTACTGTTCTTTTGTGTTCTATATGTACAGTACTGGCTGGTGCAATCACCATGTGGCGCCGCTGATTGGCTGCCTGGGTGCTGCACAGCTCAGTAATGATATGCTCCCCATGTCTGTGACCCTCATTAGAGTACATCTAGTATATATATCAGTACTGTTACTGGCTACCTAGCTGGCTGTGCAATCACCATGTGGCGCCGCTGATTGGCTGACTGGGTGCTGCACAGCTCAGTAATTATATGGTCCCCATGTCTGTGCTCCTCATTAGAGTACATCTAGTTTATATATATCAGTACTGTTACTGGCTGTGCAATCACCATGTGGCGCCGCTGAATGGCTGCCTGGGTACTGCACAGCTCGGTAAATATGTTCCCCATGTCCGTGTCCCTTATTAGAATGCGTCTTGTGCATATCTGTATGTGTGATGTACATTTGTACTGCCATTGTTGCCTGTTCCTTGTACTGATAACCCTTTGTATTGCAGTATGTGCATTGTTATTTTTATTGTCTGTAAAGCGCCTTGAGTCCTGTTGGAGAAAGTGCGCTATATAAATAAAACTTACTTACATACATACATACATTTAATTACTGGTCAATTTTCTTCTTGTGCAGCAGAAAGAAAATATTAATGAGACAAACAGACTGCCCCTCTGGTCCATTAAAGGCTGCATGGCTGTTTGATAACAAGCCAGTAATTGGTAAAGAATTTATAAAAGTACAGAAAATTACTTTAGCTTCTCAGAATGATATGGTCAGTACACAGTTATCTCGTCACCCTAGCAGTTAATACAGTTGTCTCCTCACCCTAACATTGTATATGTTCCCACTTATCACCCGTCTGGATAACTTTCCAGACTGTACATACAGCCTATAAACGAACCCTACAGCTTCCTGCTGGATGTGGCTTTATGCTATCATTTTTAAAAATAGTATAACAAAAATACTGCTTCCTTACAACCTGGAAACTACATACTACAACGCCATGCCCTCACGTGGGCCTATTTAAACAGCTAACAGTAACACACACAACCTCCCCAACAACGCACGTTGTAAACATGGCGTCTGCAGCGTGCATCCTTTTATAGAGGACGGCTAATGATGACGCGCTCTCGGCCTTGCTGCATGTTAAGCACCGCCTGCTGGGCGTGGTTTGTCAAGCTGCTGAGTCGGCTCTAAACAGCGTACTTCTGCTGTGCCAATGTGATTGGGTCAGACTGCGCGCTCGTGATTGGCTAGCGTCAAGGCTAGCGTCGGCCGTGTCACCCTACGCGCCTAAGGGCAGTGTTGCCATACGTCCGTCTTCTCCTCCTTTCACTGCCATGAATAGCGACAGCTTTAGCGCAGCTGAGCGACTCGTTTCCGCGGCTTACATCCGCCAGGGGAGGGAAGCCCGGCGCGGTCACGAGCAGCTCATCAGGCTGCTATTGGAGACGGTAGGTGACAGCCTGCGCTAGATGTTGCGCTATGTCACGTGACAGACCCGCGCCGCAATGCATCGTGGGAATTGTAGTTTTTATATTATCTTGTGTTGTAAGGTGTGCACATTTTTTGATAATTTACACCTGGCTGTCGGTTTTTGCTAAGGTAGCATAGTGGGGCCCATACATTATATTTATACTAATTTGTGTGATCGGGTGCCAAGATCTACCAAATAATACATAGTCCCCAGAGCCACAGCTCAATGATCTGGCACTCTCAACAGCAAAAGAAGAGACCTCACACCGTCACATGATCATACACAGTCAACGTTTCAGGAGCTTTATTTTTGGTCCCTTCATCAGGACATCCAATGTCCTGATGAGAACAAAAATAAAGCTCCTGAAACGTTTACTGCATATGACAGTGTGAGGTCTCTTCTTTTGCTGTCGGGAGTGCCAGATCATTGAGCTGTGGCTCTGGGGACTATATATATTGTTGCTGGCTGGCACTTAAAGAGACTTTCATCCAACAAGACACTAAACAAGTGTAAGTTTGTGGTCAATGTTTCGGGCTGTTATGCCCTTTATCAAGACAAATCACAGTGCAATACACTCAGTACATACATAAACAGCATTTACATACTGTGGAGTACTAAGACAAGTCTTGGCATACCTCCCAACAGTCCCGAAAACCGCGGGAATGTCCCGGTTTTCGGGGACATTCCCGCGTCCCTCCCGCGGCCGGCAGTGTCGGGGGGGCTGTTGGGAGTCCCCCTGTCGGCTGCTGAGCAGCGGTGAATAAACGCTGTGCGCATGCGCGCAGCGTCTATTGCCGCAGCCAGGGGGCTGGGGGCATGGCTAGTGGCTCACAGAGCCTCTGGGTCATGCCCCCATAGCGTCAAAACAGGGGCGTGGCCTCGCGGGAGAGCCGCTAGTATAGGCCACGCCCCCGAAAAATGACTACCGGCGGCAGCTACCTGGAAGGGGAGAGAATGAGATAACTAGCAATAAATTGCTAGTAACTGTGCTGATGGATTGGCTGTGATATCTTGTGCTATACAAATGGCTGTGTGTAATACACGTGTGTATATGTCTTACCTCAAATAGGTGGATGGAGCTGCATGTCACGTTATCTGCACATTGGTGGCAGGGCAGCGCTTCTGGCATTAATGCCTATGCGCCGCAGCAGGAAGGCCAGGGCTTGTGTAGCTGTAGCCTTTCAATCCACCAATGCCGCTGGAGGGGGTAAAGGGGGAACGTGTCCAGAGCTGGGCAGGTGAAGCTGATTGAGTGCGCATCGGCAGACAAAATCGTACATTATTGGTGCTGTGGGGTATTATCAGTAGATGGGATATATAATTGGTGCTGCAGAGCCATGAGGGGGTATAATAAACACAGGGAGGGCATGGGCAGTCGATTGGGGTAAAAAGCTGCATAGGGTAGATTTGTTAAGTTAAATACATATGTGGGGAAAAAAATGGTTAGTACACATTTAGAAAGGGGATGTGGCTACACCCCCCTTTGCCTGTGGCCATGCTGCTTTGCCATTGGCCACACCCCCTTTCTAAATGTGTACCAGATGCCGTGCACTTGCATGCAGTGTCTATTCACTGGAAAGAGGGACTAAGCAGGGCCACCAAGAGGATGGGGGAGTGGGTTATATTCTACTATATCTTATTTATAAGGCACCACAAGTGGTTTGCAGTGTTGTACATAGGGGACACATGAGAACAACACAGGATACCCAGAACTAAACATTACAGTAACTGAAAATTAAAATGGCACAGGTAACAATCAACACCACAATTCTCAGAACACAATACAACTGAGATGTAGGGAAGCAAATAAATTGTCCATGTACTATTGTGGGCGGGTTGCCATTGGAGGAGATGAACGAATATGAATAGAGATGCGGCTATAGGTATGCGGCGTAGAAGAAAGTTGTTATTGACGTGGGAGAAAATAAAGAGGGCTGTGAGAAAAGGGCCCTGCTTCAAGGAGCTTACAATCTAGAGGGAGACAGACAGGCAACATGAGATGCAGGCAAGGAGGCCTGAAGTCGAGAAGTGAACATGACAGGGAAGGCTAAGACATGAGGCGGCAGCTAGAGCGAGCGGCCTCGGTACTAGGTTATGCAGAGGGGTACGTTGTGATAACCAGGTGAGTTTTCAGTTCCCACTTGAAGCTTTGCAAGTTTAGGGAGAGTCTAATAAAGTGAGAGAGCTTATTCCGGTGAAGGGGGTCAGCATGGACAAAATCTCGGATACGCGCATGGGATGCAGTGACCATGGTAAAGGAGAGGCTGACTGGATAGAGAGAGGAGCAGTATGTAGGTAAAAGAGATTGGAGACATTGGCTCATAACAAGCCGAATTCGTAGCGGTTCTGCTGTTGCGGGTCTGAGCATGCGTATGGGTGAAAATACACATGTACAGGCCCACAGAGCAAATGCCTTCAGCGAGTAATATGCTCACCAAGACTCATGGTCATTCATTCTAGCACCCACTATCTTTGAAAACCCATGTAGTTCCTCTTCCCTGCCTGGGGTGTCGCTGTCTGCTGTAGTGCTTTTAGCACAGTGTGGTCTGTATATCAGCACTGATATGCAAACCAGACCTGTGCTAGAAACACTACAGCAGACAGCGACACCCCAGGCAGGGAACAGGAACTGCATGGCTTTTCAAAGATAGTGAGTGCTAGAATGAACACTAAGACGTTCACACACAGCGGTGCGGACAGGGGGCTGGAGCATGGGGACGTTCCCACAAAACCAGTGTGTGCGCCCAGAAGAACGCTGGGCTTCCACATGTGAACACAGGCGTGCAGTAGCCTGCTCGGGGTGGGCAGCTGACGTCACAGGACGACAGACGCCCACCCAGTCTGCATCCAGGCACTTGCAAATAAGTCAGTCTATAGTTACAAACTGGTGGCACAATCATTCGATGGTCGGCGACCATCGAAAGGTTTTTCAACCGTACACTCGCATGCGAATGGATGTTTGAGTGTACACATCCATTTGCAATGCAAAATGCTGATGATGGTGTTGTCAACAGTGATGGAGATATTGGGGGAATTGAAGACCGTAGATGGGGGAAAGCAGCTTATTATATGGGATCTAAGCTGAATCCGGCCCATAAACCTCTCAAAGTACCTTTTACTCAATGGGAGTGGGATGTACCAGAGGTTTTGCACTCTGTTCCATCTTAATCTTTTAAATAAAGATTTGTGCATAAGAAAAACAGATTCCACATACAGTCCAACATCTGGTTTCATGCAGTCTGAAATCCCTATTTACTATACACTATAACGGTAACTTATTTTTATTGAGAGGTATCCAAAATGGACTTCTTCCTGACAGGGCCCATGTCAGCATGCAATGCCTGATAATTGTAGATGGTCTTGGGAGCAATATTTCTCCCATCATATAGGGCCAGATAGAGAGTGATAAACAGCCAGCCAATCAGCTCCTGCCTGACATTTTTCAAACACAGTCTGTGACATGGCAGGTAGGAGCTGATTTGCCACATGGTTTATAGCCATGTGGCACATTTTGCACAGTATAGCTTAATATCTGGTACACATGCATCCTTAGTACAAATTATTAACAGCTTGCCCAGCAAATGTGATAACGTGAGGCTGCAATGAACTAATACAGGTACTCCCATAGTCTTCTCAATGTGGTTTATTTGACTAAGGGTGGGTTTTTCAAAACCAAGTATTCTTGGTGACTCTGTGGGCTGTATATGAAAGGGTAATAGTAGCACATGCAAAATCAGTAGGGGGGGGGGGGGGGGGGTATCAATGTTGCACTTTTAAATTCAGCTCTTAGCTTTAAAAAATGAGTTTTTGTAAAGATACACGTAGGCCTTGTCTCACAAATCTCCTGCCAAGGACATGTAAAAATATAATTTTAAGTTAGCCCTACTATGATCACACCTACAGTGCCTAAAATATACTGGAATGGCTCTATGGGTTTACAATGAAAAATCTCATCTCAGACATATCACTAAATATCAGAGAAATACGTGTGTTGTTGTTTTGTTGTTATTATTTTTTGCTCTCTTGTTTATATTTTGAACTTTTTCACAATTTAGAAAAAATGTCCTCGGGATGCTTGGGATGAAAGCACAATCGAACTCTTCCTCCATGAATTAGCAGTGATGGACAGCAATAATTTTCTCGGCAACTGTGGCGTTGGGGAAAGAGAAGGAAGAGTTGCCTCGGGCATGGTTGCCCGTCGGCACTATAGGTATTTCTCTTTTGTATTAATAAAGTATGTTAAAACATTATTAATATTACGTTTATGCTAAATAATATTTGTATAAAAGTACTTGGAAATGTGAAGATTCTGGCACTACAAACTTGGATCTAGGCAACAGTAAAAGCCAGTACTGTAGATTTTTAAATTTGTTATCCAGCTAGAAGGGTGGGGTGTATTGTGTCGATGATAGTACTTCCAGCTATGCGTCATTACCGAGGTGACTCAGGAAGCTACATTGACAAGATATAATAACATCTTGTCTGTCAGAGGGGGGCAGATGTAAAATGTGCAGAGAGAATTAGATTTGGGTGAGTTATTTTGTTTCTGTGCAAGGAAAATACTGACTGCTTTATTTTTACACTGTAATATAGATCTCACTTTGAAGCCCCACCCAAATCTAACTCTCTTTGCACAAGTAACATCTTCCTGCAGTGCATATGGTTTTGTCCATTTGAGAAGGAATTTTCCAGAAGGAGAGAACCACAATAACCCCCTATATTCAGTAGCTATACTTTGGTTCTCAGTTTTTACCGAATATGCATTCACCCCTTGCAGAAAGTTAACTTATATACAATTGAAACTCATATCTTGTTTGTAGTCTTATGCATGGAATTGGAAGGTCTGGAGATATATCTGCTGTCCAGCCAAAAGCTGCGGGATCAAGTATACTAAACAAGCTCACAAATTCTATAGTGCTGGATATTCTAAAGATTGCAGGTACGGAGATAGGTTCAACAACTGCATATCCGCCCATTTCAAAACACAGCGGCCCGTTGTAACCGTTATTTATCGTTTCAGGTGTGCGTACTGCAACAAGCTGCTTTGTGGTTCCCATGGCAACTGGAATGAGTTTAACCCTTTGCTTTCTTACTCTCCGACACAAAAGGCCGAAGGCAAAATTCATTATTTGGCCAAGGATAGACCAGAAGTCTTGCTTCAAATCTATGATTACGGCAGGTAGAACATACTGGGGAGTTTTCTCTTCAAAATTATTACTTATGCCTTTCATACCAGACATAATAGCTTTCCTATATGATTATTAATTGCATTGTCAAATTCTAGTTCTTTCTCTTATGATCCTATGTGCAATGTCTTTTATTAAGGTTTTGAGCCCGTAGTGATTGAGAATGTGCTGGAAGGAGATGAATTACGCACTGATCTGAACAGTGTAGAATCTAGAATCCATGAACTCGGAGCTGAGAATATCCTGTGTGTCCACTCTACTACGTCCTGCTTCGCTCCTCGTGTGCCTGACAGGTATGGCCTCCATGGTAATCTCTGTAAAGTTTGGTTTATGTCCATTGCAGAGATTGTTTTTCAGTTATTTATACTTTTCATTCAATTGAACAGGAAATAATTTCCGTTGTTAAAAAGTTTTTAGAATTGCGAGCAGAAATCCGACAAAACTAGATCCGTGTTGCTGTTTTTTGCACAAGCGTAGCGCAAACAGGATTGTGGCGGGACACTTAAGTCGGAGAATGCCATTTCTCACGATTAAGCATTAGGGATGCCCATCATTGCCATCGATGGCAATAGTGCAACTGTCAATCGATAGTGGCATACTATGGAATGGAAGATCATCAATGTTTTTACCTATCGATGGTCATCCATTTTCTTTGACTGATTGGCCTGGCGGCCAATCAAAAAATGGGGGCAGGGCGTCACATATGTCAGGGGTGGTGCTATGCTCCGTGTCCTGGCCCGTAGGAAAAACCGAAAAAAAACTCTATTTGTTTATGCTTGACATTGACGGATGGAAACCATATGGTTCTCCCCCCATAGGTGGCAAAACTATTCTACATCGACCATAAACAATCAGTGATTTCAAATCATGAATGGCTGATGGCCATCCCTACTAAGCACCTAAGAGTACCAGCATTCTCCACCATAACAGCATGCTGATCTGAACACTCCTGGCACTATTCACAGCCCACTGGTGTCTGTTCTTAACTTGTAAAACTTCTCTAATATATTCATTGTCTTAGTATAACTACCAAATGTTCTTTAGTATAGATGGCCTTAAGCTCTGTACACATGGAGCAATATATTGCTCTGTGTCCCATTTTCATCAGCAACCAGAGATGTTCGCTGATGAAAATGAGACACTGCCGGGGGATAAGGCAGGGAAACAGCTGACTGCCAGGGGAAGTCCCTGGAGTGACCGCTGGTCGCGGGAGTGCGCTCCCGGTGACAGTCATCCTGTATTGCATTGAAGGGTGTCAGATCCGACTTTTTTTTTTGCAATGTCTGATCGGTTTTGTCAGAAACGGCTGCGGATTGTCAAAATAACAGCCATTTTTCGACAATCCACAGCAGTTTTCATCGATCCATGCACTTTCAGACACTGGGGTAGATCTATGAAGCAGTGATAAGGGAGGAGAAGTGATAAAGTGCCTGGAACTTTATCACCGTCCAATCAGCTTCTGAATGTTAACACTTTCAGGTCCAACGTCTAATTGTGCTCAACAGCCCCAGGGCTAGTAGCAGAAACTATGGTGAGCCACTTTAAAATAAGAACATTAACATCGTTCAACATCTAATGTAGACCATTTTTCAATAGAATTTTTTTTTACATTTAAACCAGACTGTTTGAATTGCAAAAACAAATTGGACTGAAAAAGTTAAGTTACAGGCTGGGTTTCAAAAGGACAGTTAGGAGATGATTGGACGTTGAAAAAGTCACTTTATCACTTCTCCTCCCTTATCACTGCTTCATACATTTACCCCACTGTTACTGTTGGATCACATGAAAACGGCCTGGGATTCCATGATGTTCTGACAGTCGGAATCCCGGATTGAATACCCTCCATAGACTCTAAAAATGCTTATTTCAAAGAAAGTCTTATCCATCATGACAAAATGACCCGTTCCCTTGTGTGTATAAATTATACTGGTAGGTTAATTGTCTCCCAACAAAACTAACCCTAGAATGTCTGTGTGTGCGTGTACATGTGGTAGGGAATATAGATTGTAAGCTCCACTGGGGCAGGGACTGATGTGATTGTTCAAATATTCTCTGTACACTGCTACGGAATATGTGTGCGCTATATAAATAACTGGTAATAAATAAATAAAAGCATACGTCCATCACATTGTAAGTAAGATGTGCGGTTTAGTTTGGCTTTGAAAGGGTGGAAACCAAGCAGTACTAAATTGCTGAAAAGAAAGCGTCCTTCCGCAGCAAGCGCAGTAACACAAGGGTTATAGCTGCAACTCTTTAATTAACCATTGTTTCCTATGTTTCCCAATTAGCCTCCCACTACGACCATCAACCTATGTCCCTGTAGCTATTTGCCTCTCATTACCATATATTAGCATTATTAAGCTTTGGGTAACACGTTTGCTGTTACCCTCTGCACTGTCGTGGAAGACTATTTGATTAAGACAAAATAGAGTTCAGTCATCTGTATTGCAAATGTGGTCATAGCTGGTTCCCAAAGTAATGTCTTTGTTTATCTGAGTGTAAAAGAATATGACATACTGATATTAATTAATAGACCATACTCCCTATTAATGCACTAAAGCAATATGTAATCCACATTATATGCCAGAAATAAGATCTTACTATACTCTCTCACTACTCATGTTACTCCTCCGAGAATTGCATTTCTTGCCCACTATGTGGGTGTAATGTGTATGTATAAAATAATATACTTTTCTCACCCATTAGTAGCATAATCCTACACACAGGTCCTTATTCTGGTTGACTTGCAAGGGTGGGAATTTTGCAGCCTTGCAAGTCCCCCAGATGCCGCCAGCACCGTCAACTGCCCCCCCCCCCCTCCCATTCCCGAACCCCCGCAGACATGCGAATGGAGAATTTGCATAATTATCCATTTGCAGCCTTGGGTATGGATTTC
This sequence comes from Crinia signifera, assembly GCF_055691185.1. Classification (NCBI taxonomy): domain Eukaryota; kingdom Metazoa; phylum Chordata; class Amphibia; order Anura; family Myobatrachidae; genus Crinia; species Crinia signifera. The sequence goes on from NC_139217.1 coordinate 68,222,593, forward strand.
TTCAGCGCCCGCAGATCTGCGACACCTCTATGGTGTCTCAGAGCTGCGAGCGTCTGTGCGAGGACAGGGCGGGCCGCTGACATCCACTGACGTCAGGTACCCGCACCAGCGTCATCGGGGAATCACCATGGGGACAGGGCAAAACTCGCTAAATGGCGAGGGAACCAGAATCACCCCATGTATTTGTATATATCATTCAATAGCAATATTTCAGTATATCCTATACCAGTGGTGGCTAACCTTGACACTTCAGCTGTTGTTGAACTACACATCCCAGCATGCCTTGCTACCGTTTTACTATTTGGCCATGCTAAAACCGATATGCAGGTCATGCTGGGATGTGTAGTTCAACAAAAGCTGAAGTGTCACGGGATAGTCATCACTGTCCTATACTTGCGTAGCAAAATTGACACACACCCGATCCTTCCTTCAGCAATATTCCCAGATACTTTTTCATTCCAGTCATTCCCAAAACGGAGTCTTGGTGATATAAAGAACACCCCATATGTGAGGACATCCTCAGCCTTAGGAAAACTTCTTGCAGTCCATGTTACATGTTTTTGATGGTATTTTCTAGAGCAGTGGTCAGGGAACCCGGTCCTCATTACCCCACGCAGCACATGTTTTCCAGGTCTCCTCACAGAATCACAAGTGAAATAATTAGCTCCACCTGCGGACCTTATAAAATGTGTCTGTGAGTAATTAGTACACCTGTGCACCCCGCTGGGTTACCAGCAAAACATGCACTGTGTGGGGTAATGAGGACCGAGTTCCCTGACCACTGTTCTAGAAGAATGCCTGACCTACTAATATGTAATTCATGTAGCTATGTCCTTAATTCCCTATTTGTGCTCTTTTTAGGCTGGAAGAATTGGCAGTGATCTGTGCAAAGTATGATATTCCACATATAGTCAACAATGCCTACGGCGTGCAGTCTTCAAAGTGTATGCATCTTATCCAACAGGTAATGTGCCTAATCTGTGCCCTTATTATACAATATGTGGTAAACACATGCTGCTTACATGTACGGCACAGTACTGTATGCAGCTATAGGGTAAGGCCGAACTAACATTCATGAGACACCTCTCATTCATTCACTAGCCTATCGTGGCATCATTGCAGATGGTTAAGGGTTGTTTTATAAAACTACTCACTGATGTGTTCTTGAAACACATAGGGGCAGATTGTAATTTGGGAGCAAAGCATGTTAGGCTCCAGGCAGGGCAGACTTATGTACCTGATTATGAGGTGAGAGTAAAGCACATATCACCAAGTAACTTTGCACAAGGACAAACCATACTGTAATACAAAGGGTTAATAAGCTCTGCAAATCATAATGTGTGCCCCCATCCACCCCGACTAGTTGAACCTCATCAGTTCCTACGTCTCTGATACTTAAAGATTAAATCAGTTCATTTCAATGTGCAGACAGCCTGAAACCAACAGATATTGTGGCCATATACTGCGATAATTCACAATGAATTGACCACGATATCTGCTTTCCTCCACTGCTGAGGGTACATTTCCCTGTTCCGTTCCCGTGAAGGACCAGGAAATGTTGAGCAGTCGGCCATGGTTGTGCATACACTTGACAGGTGCAGCCAATCAATGATCAGATTTGTCATTCATGTTTGAAGAATTTTTATGCCCATCATGGTTGCTATCATACGCTCTGAAGCTAATAATCTACAGATAATTGCATAACATATGCCCAGCTTTAGTTGTAATTAACATACACTCTTCTTGGCAAAATTTGTAACCATTGAAATAATTAAGGGTATATTTACATGTGTGTAGAAATAGCGATGATGCCCATATCAGATTCTACTTATCATTTATCTAGCACCTTCTAGAAGATTCTAGCAAGAATCTGATTGGTTGCTATTGGTAACACCCCTTAGTGTAATCTAAAGCTGGCCATACATCTGCAGATAAATTGTCAGATCTGGCTGGTTGGAAAAAAATCCTGGTAATGGATGAGAGCAAATGACAGTTGACCATTTGCTTTGAAATGCTAGAAAACTGCCAAAAACTGTAATTCAGCTATTACCAGGTTTTTGTTCCAACCAGCCCAATCTGACAATCGATCTGTAGATGTACGGCCACCTTAAGGAGATCAGTTTTACACAGCTAAACTGTCAAATATCAGCAAGAGGGAATTCACTAGCACTTTCGCAGTCTTTAACTGCCAATTTCAGATTTTATTTATTTTTTATTTGGTTGGGAGTTTTTCCAGTAACTTTGGTTAAAAGCATAATCATTTTAATTAAGGAACACATACAGTGTACAAATAATAGAACAACAAATGTAATATGGCCGCCTGTAGCAGCTCTTTCGGTACTTCCTCATCTTTTTTCGGCCACCGCTTCGCCAGTTACGATTGCCGCTACGTAAGGATTTTTGGTGAGGGAACCATTACAAATCTGCTCTAGAGGCATTTTTTGAGGTAAAAGATTGTCCCCTCGTGGGATCGCTTCACTCGACACGCTTCGGGCTTGTGGCTCGCTCTGCTTCGCTCGCCACAACTTTACAAAAGGTAATAGATGGTGGCGTGGATCCAGGGTGGTGGTGCGCAAAGATTCCTGACCTGATACTGCTTTTTTTTTTGCTGGCTTCTGCTGTTCTACAGCCAATGATTTTTCTGGACATATATTATTTAATCTCATGACCCATTTGCACTTCTTTTCGGTGATCCTCACCATACAGTAAATAACCCTTGTGGCTCGCCGTACAGTACGTACGTTCAGTAGCTGAATACTGTAGTTGAATTGTGGTTAGCATTATGTTTTAACAAGCATTTTATTTTAACCAGATAATTAGAAGTTATTAACTGAAGGGGTTAATAGCGCTCTGGTTTTCTCTTGTAACGTTCTATAACATCATATTGGGCCAAATTGCAATAAATTATTGCAATTTGGTCCTGTCCAAAGATCTAAGGAAAGCGGTACATGGTATTCAGGCTCCAAACTGCCATATCTTACAGTATGTCCTACTCAGAAACAAAAGAAATTCGGGACACAACAAAATATCATATTTCCCTGCATGTTAGCTACCTTGAACGCTGTCTGGTCAGCCTATTGTATTGAGCCCATCACATCCACTTTACCTGATACCCCAGCACACTTGGTTAAGGTTTGGACACCCAGAACCCTGCACTTTGAAGTCAAACCTCCTTTGTCTATTATTTAATTCTTCACTTCCTACTGTCTTATCCTTAGATACCTTCTGGTATCTATCCTCAATGTATTTGATTTATTATGTATTGTCTTCAAGGTTTGTTTAATGAGCAGTGCCCCAGATAGCTGAAACAGCTTCTAATTCCATACTGCCCTGCTCGATTACTGCGACCTGTAGATCTTTCATCTAGGTAGGTAGGATGTCTCTTATTAGTACCTAGAATTTCCCATAATTCATCTGGCAGTCAAGCGTTTAGCCATGTTGCTACGACTCAAAGGTTGAACTTGATGGACGCAAGTCTTTTTTTTTCAACATAAACTAGTATGTAACTGTGACTCTATGGAACTCCCTTCCCTGTACAGTTGGAACAGGTCCCACTCTAGAATTCTTCTTTTCCTGTTCCCTCAACATTTCCATAGTTGTTCTTTTAGTATCTCCATGCTCTCTTTATTTGATGCAAAGCTTTTCAGTGCTTCATTATTTCTGTATTGTTTTATGTTTATTCTATCTATTAAGCACTTTTAGTCCTATTGGATGAAGAGCGCTATATAAATGAAATTATTATTCTTTATTATTACATTATTGTGTATCTGTTTTGAAAAGGCATTCATTGTGATTCCCCATACGTTTTTGCCTGTATATGTCCTGATGCTGCCTCAATATTATGCATCTGTAACTGAGTTAATTAATTTTTTTTCTTTTGTTTGTCCAGGGTGCTTGCAAGGGCAGAATCGATGCTTTTGTGCAGAGCTTAGACAAGAATTTCATGGTTCCAGTGGGTGGCGCTGTTATAGCTGGTTTTAACAGCTCTTTTATTGATGAGATTAGTAAAATGTACCCAGGGAGAGCATCTGCCTCTCCATCTCTGGATGTCCTAATAACGCTGCTGTCACTTGGTGCAAGCGGATATAAGAATCTCCTAACAGAAAGGAAGGTAAGCTGCGCTATAAACAGAAATGTGTTTTTTTTATTTTTTTTTATATGAATATTTTTTGTTGGAGTTTTGCTGCAGTGATTGTTCTATTTTCCTGAAAGTCGTCTCTTTGCCTTTGTGACACCTGAAACCTCCAGCAAAATAAATAAAGCAAAATATTTATTTATTAACAGTTTCTTATATAGCGCACACATATTCCGCAGCGCTTTACAGAGAATATTTTGAACATTCACCTCAGTCCCTGCCCCAGTGGAGCTTACAATCTATATTACCTACCACATGTACACGCACACACAGACATTCTAGGGTTAATTTTGTTGGAAGCCAATTAACCTACCAGTATATTTTTGGGATTGTGGAAGGAAACCGGAGTACCCGGAGTAAACCCACGCAAGCACGGGGAGAATATACAAACTATGCACAGTTAGGGCCATGGTGGGAATCGAGCCCATGACCTCAGCGCTGTGAGGCAGTAATGCTAACCATTACACCATCCGTACTGCAAGCATGATATATTTCAATACCATCATATAAAATGGAATGTAGCAAAATGAGCAACTCCCAAAACTACTACAGTTCCTGTTTATTGTATTAAATGGTAATCATTGCTTTATATCATGCATCAAAGTAAAAAACAAACCATCCTCGCCATCTAACCCCCTTGCCGGCCTCTCATCCTATTCTATGTTCCGGGGGAATCCTCGCCGGCGAAGATTCCCTCAAACTGTGAGGTTCACCACTAATGCAGCAAGCCTGCTGCACATAGCGGCGACCCTCACCATTTTAACGGCCGCGCTTGCCATTTCCACCTCGCTGGGTTTTTCCAGGGAGGTGGAAACGGCGAGTGTGTGGGGGTAAGTTGAATGCTGACCCGTGACGGCGAGCTAGCAGTACTGCTCGCTGTCGCAGCTCGCCAAAGGCATTGAATACACCCCAGAGAAGCAGACACTGGAAGAATAATTAGATAGGTAGGATGACAACCAAGAAAGGGCGGTGTCCTGAAGACCTATGGGTTGTAATGCTAGTGCAAGAAGAAAGTGTTCAACCGTTTCAAAAGCAGCAGAGAGATCTAGAAGAATAAGACATGAGTTATGGCCTTTAGACTTCGCAGAGACCAGATCATTCACTACTTTAGTCAGTGCTGTCTCTGTGGAGTGTTGGTAGTAAAAGCCTGACTGAAGTGGGTGCAATAATTTGGAAGATTTAAAAAAGTGTGTGAGGCGAGTCTTTCCAGTAGCTTGGACGGGTATCCAGACGATAGGTTGAAATGGCAATGGTCATCGTAAGTTTTAGGAGGGAGTTAATGAATATTTTTTTCATACTTTTACCATCTATGTAAGTTTCAGTTGGGAGGTATGTCGAGTGAAGCAGGACACTCATTTGGAGTCCACGTGTTTTGGTTGGTATGAGCACAGGAGACAGAGGTATATTTATATGTGAGCGTATAGGAGCAAGAGGAGCGGGAGTAGAGTAGGATGAGAAGAGTGTTGATAATTCATCTTCATTTGTTGGATCAAATAAAGAGAAGGCATCGGAGGTTTTAGGTAGGTTATCTACAAGTAGGAAGTAAGATCATGCGCATTTATAGTGTCTGTTGGGTTGGGTAAGAGAGGGTTGACAATGAGTTAAATGTACAGTATTAAGCATCTGCGGTTAGAGGCTTAAACAGAGATGAGACTTTGGAAATATGTCTGTTTGGCAGTGTCCTTTGCTTAGTGATAAGGTGGTAGAAAGTCTTATACAGTGTGAGGAAATAGCTTGGAGTACAAGACTTATGTCACTGATGTTCAACTTTACATGAGAGTTTTTGTAGGTGTCTTGTTAATTTAGCGTACCATGGTTGACATCTAGGCCTACATGGAGTGTATTTATTTTTTAATGGCACTGCTAGTTTCATTGGAGTTTATCTTTATCAGCCTCCTGATACACTAATTGACAGGAGGTAAAAATAAATTTGGGGTAAATAAATATTAACATTGTCAGTATGAATCACAGGGTTAACCACTTTGTACTGATTTAGATTCTCTTGATAGTCTAATCCAGAATGGGAGGAAGTCCTTTTAAAAGCCCCTGACTCCATTCCTCACTGAATTATTATTTGTTTTAAAGCTTTACATTTAAAAATAATTAACTTTCCCCAGAAAAATGGGTCTCTAAGGGCTAGTTATGAGGGAAGAAAAGCATAATCCCCAACAGGTGGCATCTAACAGGGCTAATTAGATATTCCGCTTGGTTGAAAACTTTAAGGTGCCCATACACGGTGCGATGTACGGGTGTGATGCGATACTTGCTCTCACGCACAGCACATAAAGTGTGTGCTGCCCATACATTTTGAACTAGATTGCATCTAGTTCAAAATGCATGGCGCTTTAGCACATCACATACATTGTGATATAGATGCAATGCAATTTAGTTTAAAACGCACCGTGTACGGTCACCTTTAGTTTCACAAAGTTCTCCTACTGTACCATTTGGTTGAGAACTTCCATAACAGCAGGGACAGTACTAATTGGTTAGTAAGATATTTGTTGCGTTTCCATAGCACAGTTTTTTTTTTTCCTCAGGGGTTCTGCTACTCAGTTGCTGCTCTATCAAGGTGCGGTCATTGTTCAATAAACTGATGCGGTGATAACTGTGTAGAGTAGGGCTTTCCAAACTATGGCCCTCCCAGCTGTTGTGAAACTACAGGTCCCACCATGCCTTGCCACCGTTTTGCTATTATGGAATGCAAAACCTATGGCAAGGCATGCTGGGATGTGTGGTTTCACAACAGCTGGAGGGCCACAGTTTGGACATGCCCGGTGTAGAGGCTCAATGAACAAGATCAGTAATTTCCTCTGCTTAGTAAGAGGAAACCGCTTTATTTTAGATTTCAAAGATCCATTGCTCTGCGTCTGAGCAATGCAACACTTACAGTCTGACTTGGCCCGCACCTTGCTCTCCCAGCTATCACAATCCCTCATTTTATATAGCAGCGGAGATAAAGTAGGGGTTGCCAAATTGGCTCAGATTAGTGAAGCGTGCATTGGAATGTGGGGATGTCTTGTCCCAAGGTGCCTTTAAGAATCTGCTGCTTCAGTGGCCAGATCTAGCACTAACCTTCACTTCTTCTGTTTATCCTTGAAACATATATTGTATCATATTGAGAATCAATTGCTATAAAAACAATACAAAGGATAATTTGTTTTTATTTCTTCAATCAAATCTAGCCTTTACCTCCGCAGCACCTTTCTGCCGTTACACATTGATTTATTTTGCAGATTTTTACAACCAATATAAAGCAGCCACTGCTTGGTATGCAGGTGTCCTGTGCGCGCCGGCTCGCTCACAATTGTTCATCACAGAAGAGGTGTACAAATTGAGTTAAATATAGTACATAAAAATCAATGCATTTGCCATCTCATTTCTCTGAATCCTTGAACTACTGTATGTGTTTGCTTGGGGTGCTATTAAGTCACCCACAGATGTATCTCTGGAATAAAGCCTGTTATTGATTTGACCCTTGAAAAAAAAAAAAAAAAAAGAATGCTACAAGCCCCAAAGCTCTATTAATCTCTTCTGCATTAAATTGAATGCTCGCCTGTATATGTTAGAGTAAACTGGATGCATACATGTGTTTTGGAGGCGGGGAGGGGGGGGGGGGAGTTATTTTTACAGCTAGAAGTTAGAAAAAAAAAGTTCAAGTGATTGATGTGGAGGACTTGAATGATATTCCCTTCCTCTGATACGTAGCGTGTATTATAGATGGGCTGGCGCCATGGCGACTGTCTGTACGCTCATCGTTAGTCAGCTGTAGAAAATCTCAAGTACATCTTTATCTGCTCACTATCTGATTAAACCTAGTGTAATATTTATGTAACCAATCACCTTCCATCAGCGATAACCAAAGGTCTCACCTTCTATGTGCCAATCACCCCATTGTATCTTTGCCTTAATTCTATACAGCTACATTACATGTGTTGTATGTTGGCTCCCAACAAAATTAACCCTAGAATGTCTGTGTGTGCGTGTACATGTGGTAGGGAATATAGATTGTAAGCTCCACTGGGGCAGGGACCGATGTGAATGTTGAACTATTCTCTGCAGAGCTCTTCGGAATATGTGTGCGCTATATAAGAAACTGTTAATAAATAAACGCTTCATATGCGGTCCTGCCACCTAGGAAGCTGCCGGGCAGTTTAAGGGGGATCGTTTGCATCTTCTCTCCTTGGAGAAGTCAAATAATATATAGCAGGCTTTATATCTGCCTCAGCCTGCAGTGCTGCATGGTTTTTCCCAGTAAGTTGCTTTTTTTGATTAGCTAGAAATGAGTCCGGCCCCTTGTGATAAAGTGTAGCAATCCTACAGCAGTCTTGTGTTTTACATGTATAGCATCTGTCTTTCTGCTCTACTCAATGTAAGCAATCATGGGTAAAGTACAATTTCGGCCTTGCCATTTCATTTTTTTTTTTTTTATGGAAACCGCGCAAATTCGCAGCCAATTTCATTTTCGCTGATGGATTTTTCGAGCAAACGAAGAAATCGGCACAAGGATTAAATAGGGCAAGTCGAATTTGCCTTTAAAAATGGGTGAAAAAGGCAGATTTTTCACCTGCCAAAAAAAATAGCTGGGGATTGAATAGCCACCCTTAGATGTAATTTACTTTCCATATAGTATAGGCTACCTAGTTCAGTGTATTACTTTCTGTATGAGGATTGTAATCCTCATACAGATGACCAGAAGAATGTGCAAAAAGGAAGAAAAGAAGGGACTGTGCATTGTACCCCTAATTTCTGCGGTTTTGTCAGTATAACTGTAAAGGCCGGTCCTCCGTGGCTGTGAGAGGTACATGCTTTCCAGTTTTGCAGGTGAATTAATTACAGATTGACTCCTTTTTAAAAGTTTGCCGTACAAATTATTTTAATTGTCAGAGTCAAGATTTGGCCTAGAATGCACTACCCAGGGGCCTTTACACTATGGCCCTTATTCAGATCTGATCGCAGTACAAATTTGTTTGTAAAATGGGCAAAACCATGTGCACTGCAGGTGGGGCAGATGTAACATGTGCAGAGAGCATTAAATTTGGTTGGGGGTGTGTTGAAACTGAAATTTTAATTGCAGTGTAAAAATAATGCCGCCAGTATTTACCCTGCACAGAAACAAAATAACTCACACAAATCAAACTCTCTCTATAGATTTTACATCTGCCCCACCTGCAGTACACATGGTTTTGCCCATTTTCCAAACAAATTTGTACTGCGATCAGATCTGAATAAGGGCCTATGTGTTTGTATAGAAATGTCTAGGCAGCATAGTGTTCATGTAGCTTGTAGTCTGTTCCTCTGGGTGTCACTGTAGACTGCACAATGGTTGTGTCATGTATAGTTTTACTCTGTTTTGCCCAAGAGATATGTAAATCTACTCTGAATGTCAGATTATTGCTGCACATTGTGATTGATTTCTAAATGCCCATTTACTGTGGCCTATTTAAGATTCAGGCCACCAGTATCTATAGCGTGTAGTGAGATGCAACATATTAGAACCATCACAGGTTACAGTATGTGGGACTTTCACATTTAGGGACATATCCTAACTAAGGGGGTTATTTTGTTTCACTCTTTCTGACAAAATCCGTCTTAGATGGACTAAACCATGTGCACTGCAGGTGGGGCAGATGTTACTTGTGCAACGAGAGTTAGATTTGGGTGGGGTTTTACTTCAAAGTGAGATCTATATTGCAGTGTAAAAATAAAGCAGTCAGTATTTTCCCTGCACAGAAACAAAATCACTCACCCAAATATAATTCTCTTTGCACATTTTACATCTGCCCCCCTGCAGTGCACATGGTTTTGTCCATTTGAGAAGGATTTTGTCAGAAGAGTGAACCAAAATAACCCCCAAAATCCCAATTCAATAAAATCTCCATTCATTTAGTGGGGTTTACCCTGTGCGTTAATTGCAGGAAGAAAACTTTTCCTAGCTTCTTGTGGGGGTTGTAACAAGAAGCCCGGTTAAAATTCCCTCACTTGTATTTAGTGCTCAGGGCAACCCATACACTCTTTCACACTTTTATGGTGAAAATTTGATTAAACAGGGGGGTGATATTCAATTAAATACCTCTGGGCTTGAAGCACAGAGCTATTCCTTGCACAGCTTACCCATTCCCCTTAGATTAGTAATGCTTATTTCCGACTTTAGCTGCGTACACACTATAAGATATGTTTTTACAATATGCACGATAAGGAGTGTGTAGGCACTATATCGTTAATGGCGTGGTGTTGTTAATGCATGTTCACGTTTAGGTGATAGTGTGAAAGGTATATAAATCTTGAGTGTGAGCCTGCATTTTATTTGTCCAATCACAGTGGTAAAGCACTTTTCCATATATTAAATGTGGGTTTGTAGACCAACACCCCCCACCCCCCCCCCTTAACACACACATGTAATAACTTGTTTGCAGGAGTCTATGGAAAGCAGATAAGCAGCGGCAATGATGCGGGAACGTACATCAGCGCTCATTGCTGGCCCGTACACACTGGGCGGCTTTTGAGCTGAAACAGTAGTTTCGCCCAGTGTGTATCGGCCTTAATGATGATGATGATGATGATGATAAAATTAACTGTAAAATTCTGGTGTATCTGTACAATGTATACTGTAGAGAGGGACCAGCTACCTAGTGCAGCTTACAATGCTACTTTCATAGACCTAGAAACTCACACCACATATATTAAATTAAAAAAAATTGTATCCCTCCCAAGTATGAGACTGAGGACCCCTACCAAACAGTCTGCCCCATACTCTGGGAATTCCATACCTGCCCCAACCTAATTCTTGACCTACCATACATAAGGTATGTGAAGGTAGCAACAAAAGGGGGTTCTTCTGGTTGATTCGCAAGGCTGCAAATTTGCAGCCTTGCAAATCCACCAAACATAAAAAATCCATTCGTATGCCGTGGGTAACCTCCCACATCTTTCGATGGTCGCCGACCATCGAAAGTTGTGGAAGGTTCACACATATAAAAGTGACTTTCAAGTCACACCTATGCGTGCACGCTGGGTCAGATATGGGCGGGCAGCTGACATCCGGTGATGTCAGCTGCCAGCCCCCCACACCCGCGTCACCTCATTACCATGAGAACGCCCAGTAATTTCATGGGAACGCCCATGTAACGCTGGGTGTTCCCCTGTGGTAATGGGGCAGCCCGGTGGCCCCCACCCTTCTCAGCCCCCCGCACTCCATGTAGGGTGCGTGCACCCTACGTCTGCACATGCGCAGAAACGTGCCTGCGCACAACATAGGACCGAATGAACTACAATAACCCCCAAAATGCTTAGTATTGTCAATAGCAAATGCTTCTTCTCTTTGGGAGGGTGGTAACAAAAACCTAAATGTTCCAGATCCAACTGCCGGAGTTCTGCCTTAATACAGTGGTGGTAGCTTTGATGTAAAAATGAGATGCACTTGTTGATCAGTCTTACGGTGTACGTACATTTATATGATATGACCCTTTGGGATCACGTGATAAATCATATGCAAAATGATCGCATGAGAGCTAGCTGCCGTGGAGCCGCCTAGGTATAGAATGTGAGGCTGCATTCGATATCTTGGCCTAGTGTATTTAGAGGGGAATTCAATTAGATGCAGTAATTGTATTTATGGCTAGTAAGGATTTCTTTTCGAGCCTGAGCACGCTCAAAAAGAAACCCACGTTAAATGGCATAATCGCGGGATGGCTCAGACCTGTTAACTCATAGGTCTGGAAACTTTTCCTGGATTCTGTATGAGAAGTGCCCTAGTAGGAGTAATGCATTGGGAAAGAAAAAGCGGTTCTGAAAAGCCCTGGGCATTATACTGCTCTTCAAGCGATTTGTATCGTTACTAATTATTTTTAATTTATAAAAAGAAATGGTTGCCGAATCTTTTGAAGTCGCGGTTAATCGTATTTCTTCTCTTCACTAACCTTAGAACCACTGGAACTTGGAATACCTCAATTTTAACAGCCCTCTAATTGTTAGATATATGCTTGTAGATACAATGTAGCAAATGCAGTGATTTATATCCGTCCTGGCTAAATAAATGTGTGTCCCTAATCTCTTTCGTTGAGAGCACGGAGTATACTGTATTTATTAAAGGTCAATTTTTGGTTGGTGCTGCTCAATTTAAAATCAATCTACATTGATGTTGGGCTTTCAGGGATTAAACCACATTTACTGGCTGATTAGTTTATATTAATTTGTAAATGTATGTTCTAGTCCTGGAAGTCCAACATCAACTGAAGCTGGGAACACACTAATAGATAAATCTGCATTGAAAAATGGTGGATACAATAAGAAACGCTTACTCTCTCTCATTAATACTCATGAATATTATTTGTTGCCTAAAAGCCTCCTATGTTATAACTTGTAAGTATTTAAATAATGATTCTTCTAGGAACTGTTTACGTATCTCTCCAATGAGCTAACGGTCCTGGCAGGAAAATATAACGAGCAGCTGTTGAAAACTCCTCATAATCCCATCTCATTAGGTAAGGTATATCAATTTGTGTTAGTGCAATGGACATTTTTAAATAGGCTTAATACTAAATGTATGTTTTATTGTGATATAATTAAAATGTATGTATAATTATTAGAGATGTGCACCAGAAACTTTTCTTGTTTTGGATTAGCTTTGCCAAATCCTATCTTTTGGGTTTTGGATCTGTATTTTTCTTTTTCTTTTTTTTTTTTTTTAAATCATAAACCGCTAACTTCACAGGATTTTTTTTTGTTTTTGTTTTTTTGTTCCTACAGTATTATTAACCTCAATGACATTCATTTCCACTTATTTACAGTCTATTCTGAACAACTCACAATATTGTTTTTAGGCCAAAAGGTTGCACAAAGCTAGCTGGATGACTAAGTGGGTGGCACAAACACATGGCAGTTTTAAAACTAGGCACATAATGCAAAGAGAAGAGGTGCAAGATGGAATTGTCCTTGGGCCCTCCCACCCACCCTTATGTTGAATTAACAGGACATGCACAGTCTAAGAAACCAATCAGGGACAGGGTCTGCCACAATTGTGGCTGAAATAATTTGTTCATTTGGGCCCCCACAAAAAAAAAAAAGAGTTGCTCTGTCTGCCATATCAGTCCAGGGGTGCTGCTGCGTCTGCTGTATAAGTCTAGGTGTGCTTTGTATTGGAGGACAAACAATTAAAACATGGGTCTTCAACCTATGGCCCTCCAGATGTTGTGAAACTACATGTTCCAACATGCATTGCCACATTTTGTCCTATAAGAGCATGCCAAAACTGTCAGGGCATGCTGGGAAATGTAGTTCCACGACATCTGGAGGGCCACAGGTTGAAGACCTGTGAATTAAAAGATCAGGAACTAATTCCTGCTACTAGTGCTGAAGCTGCTGCCACCAGTCATGACATTGACTATTCAAGTCCATCAACGTCGCCTGCTAAGGCCGAGGCCCAATGTTGTAGAGGGCATGAAAAAAAAAAAATGTTGAAAATAATAAACAAAAAATTAACATTATTTGAGGAGAAACGTAAAATTGGCAATATGCCATTAACAACACAAAGTGGCAAGGAAAGGCTAAGGCCTTGGCCTATGTTCATGGAATGGTGGTTCAGCTTCTCATGAAGATGTTTTCAAAGATATCACAAATCCCCAAGGAGAGTTCAAGTGTGTCCGCAGTTGCGATGTATAGGCTTGACTCCACCAATACGGTATGGGAAGAGAAGGCTTTTTTCACTATTTGCACATCCTATGCAAGTGTTGGGAGGAGCAACGCCAGTCAACGTGAGATTGAGGATGTTAATGTAGAAGTACAGCAGGATGAGGAGGATATTGGTGTAGCTGGCGCTAATGAGAATGTTGACAATGAGGATTTTAATGATGGGAATGTACGTAAGTTTTATTTATATAGCGCACTCTCTCCAACAGAACTCAAGGCTCTATAAAGACATAAAAACGATGCACATAATACAGAGATTTGGGAAGTACAGCAATAGGTAGGTCACATAGACATAAGAGAAAAGCCTTGAGAGTAAGCAAAATGCAGGATTGGTGCAGGCATTTTGAAAAATAACTTCCACCAGTTGCTTATTCCACACTAACAAGGTACCAGGTGAGGCAGCCATCTTGGGTGCACTGTGTAGGATTGCCCTGGGTAGAATAGGTTAACCGTAGAAGAAATTACACAAAATGGGGTGATTTGCAGTGTAGACTAAAGTAGAGGGGATGTAGTTTGTTTAAGTAAAGCAACAGTTGTTGCCCATGTGATGAAAAGCCCATTGTCATGCCTGGGCAAAAGACCTAAAAATCCACCTCTTCTGTCTGGAATTATTTATTTTCTACCCAAATCCAGGCTACAACTGTCAAGCCATATGTAGCCTTTGTAAAGCCATAGTAAGCAGGGGAAAGGAAGTATATGTCACTTGCAGCACGTTCATCAAAACTCAAAAGAAATTGTCAAATTCATAAACTTTGGCTGAAAGCGTAATCAGTCCAGCGACACCTAGCTCCCTTTTCTCAGTTGTATCCAAGCGCCTGCAATCCACACCACTAACACCCTCATCATCAACTGCCTCCTCAATCAGGATCGGAAGTAGTCCTGTAAGCAATGTCATAGGCATGACTGACTCATAGTGACATAGCTTATGAAGTTGAAAAAGAAGTCAGTTCATCGAGTTCAAGCTTTCAAGGAACAAGGAAGATGAAGTATGACGGCAGTCACCCAGTTGCAAAGCAGTAATACTGAGGCTATAACACCTATAGTATGCTGGCATAAGATGTGCCACCATTAGTGCAGTAGGATTGATTGACGTACTGTGTCCCCGTTCTAGATTCTACAGTACTTCATTAGACAAGCAATTCCCAGACTGTACAAGGAAATTTAAAAAAGTGTTATTAGTGTCCTCACTCAGAAATGCCATTGTACCCACTGTCCACTTAACCACTGACATGTGGACAAGTAAAACCGGACAAACTAAGGGCTACAGCCCACCACCACCAACATCAGCAGCATTTCACAAACACCAACTCATTCCTAGGCAGGCAACGCTGGGTATCACCGGTGGCAGTAAGAGGAGAAAGCTGATAATTGCACAATGGCTTACCCCACTTGGACTCTACTGGGCATATGTGATATTTATTTATTTTTATTCATTACCAGTTATTTATATAGAACACACATTCTCCGCAGCAACTTACAAAGATTCACATCACAAATTCACATCAGTCACTGCCCCAGTGGAGCTTATTATCCATATTCCCTTACCACATGTATTACGCAAACACATTCATTGTAGGGATCATTTATGTTGGGAGCCAAATAACTTCCCAGTATATTTTTTGAATTGTGGGAGAAAACAGGAGTACACAGAGGAAACCCTTCACAAGCATGAAGAGAATATACAAACTCAGTTAGGGCCCTGATGGAATATCTAACCCTTGACCTCAGTTCTGTGAGGAGTAATGGTAACCATTACAAAGTCCGTGCTGCCCTATCTGACAATGCCACCAATGTGGCGAGGGCAGTATATCTGGTAAAATTCCAACAAGTGCCATGTTTTGCTGACACAATTAATTTGATAGTGGTGCTGAATTTTTTTTGTTTAAGTGACAGGGGCGTGCAGGAGATGTTGTTGGTGGACCGAAAAAGGGTGCTCAATTTGTTGAAATCAGATCACTGTATGTTGGCCACTGTGCTTAATCCTAGGTATAAGCGTGTATCTTCTTTTCCAATGGACTTAAATCTGCAGAGGTGCAAAGAGATGTTGGTGAGAAAACTGTCAGCACAAGCAGAACATGACCTAGCAACATCTCCTCCTTTATTTTCTCCGGAAACTAGATTTTCCAAACACACCCACTGCAATTACTGACATGTCTACTGTCCCTGCCTATGATGCTGTCACCATTGAAAAATGGTGGAGGATTATCTCAGTGGCCGCATCCAAGTAGTAACACAGGGCAGCACTACTGGATTTCTACATGGCCACACAGGACTGATAGAGCAGACAGGCAGCACCCAATTATAGGTCAACCAGGCAGCACCAGGTATGTGGCAGACAGGGCACCCTGGAGTAAGACAGCAGACCCATCCGACGCCACCACCAGCAGACAGATCCTTTGGGATCCTTACCCACTGAGCACTAATAATTATATCCTTTCCAACACTGCTGCTAGTACAGCCCTATGTTGGCTATTCTAGCCCTCAAGACATTTTTATTTAATGGTAGTTGCTCCAGAAGTTAGTACACACAGTAAAACAGCCAATCCAAAATGAATATTTATGCTGCCAGCCAATAAATCCTTTCCAAGACTGTTGTTGGCCATTTGGGCCCTCTATATGTTTTTTTTAAATGGTCGTCACTCCAGAAAGGAGTACACACAGTAGAACAGCCAATCCGAAATGAATTATTCATGCTGCCAGTCAATCGATATTGCGACAAGTGAATATGAGGCCAGTCATGCTTACCTGAAGCATGGCGAGCGAAGCGGTACACTAATTTAGGGTTTCATGTAATGAAATGTACAAATTGACACCCTCAAAACTTGTGTCGACCATTTCCGCGTCAACCATCACATGACAATGCTGCTGCGACCTACCTAGGCACTGTTGACCTATTCTACCACACCCATTTCTGGAAAGCTATTGCCTTGAGGCCAGGTTTATGTTGGAATCCCCTAACTGATACCCTCCTTGCCATCATCTCTGTGATCTTGAAAGTTGTGCGGAGCCTGGACTGGCACATGTAAGATATTGCAGAGAGAGCTTATATTATTATATGCAAATAATACATAACACTCTTAGGAAATCCAAAATATAGTCATCTAAGCAAGGTTCAGGGAAAGCTTATTTTTATGTTAAAATAATAAAGCCTGTTCTGTATATTTTGCATTCAATGCAGTGTTGGAGGATGCACACTCTTATCTCTAAATGAAATGGTGACGGCAGATCAGTTTGCAATATCACATTGCTGATACACACTGAGATACATCACAAGGTTGTGTGAAATGAACTTTCTATTAGGCACATTGTGTCCTCTGTAAGTTGCTTCTGCCTACAATGAATCTGTATTATCAGCACAAAGGGATACTTACTGTAAGCACTTAGGCCGTACATAATGGCTTTGTACAATCAATGGATTCTTTTCTCTATGGCGCAGTGTGAGTGCATAGTACAAATGGTCTCTGATTCCTGCTTTGTTCCGCGTGACAATAAGCCTATTAATGCAATAAAGTATTCAATTGCCAGGTAATAGTTGTCTCAGAATATCCTGGGATTCTGCACATTAGCAATAACACTGTTTCATTTTATGTTGGGTATAACGCTTGAGTTGTTTATCGGAGTAGATCCGCTATTTTGTAAATATTCTGATTATACCTCGACACATAGCCTTCTGCGCCAAGAATTTATATCTGAGATTGTCTCGTTCAATTTTATCTTGCTGCCTTAATCTATGTGTAGTAATAGTAGGCCACACACCCCCCTCCCAACACCTTCCCTTAAGCTCATCCCCTTTTCCTACTTTATTCTTTTATAACTTAAACATAGATGACAATATTTTAACATTGGGGCTCATATATGAACGAGTGATAAAACGGGTTGTGGTCGATTTTAAAAAAATATTTGCGAATGACAAATGAGTTTGAAGAAACTCAGGAGCCCGAGGTGTGCTCCCTACCACCAGTGCTGTGCCTAAACACGTGCAAAAGCGGCCGTGCGATCGAGTGGGCTTATCTCCCGAAGGAGACGGGCCCCGTTTTTCCCCTAACCCCTCTCAGCCATAAGGCCGACGAGTGGAAAATAGGGAACGGTGGGTCCTCTTCGCCGAAGCTTAGAGAGACCCTCATTCCTCAACCCCCGAAAGGGTTAGGACGGTGGGTCCTCCGCACCCCATGGTTTGGAGAGACCCGCAGTGGACTTCCCTCCGCCTTGCGGCTCGGGGTCGTCCTCGGGGGGACCGCAGCTCTCCCCAAAAGGCGAGAGCTTTGGCACGTTGGGGAAATGGAAGGCCCGTAAGGGACGACCACACAACCCAAAAAAAGTGACACACTACAGAAAACAGAAAACGTGAAAAGTGCACGAACGTGAAGAAGAAGAGAAATAAATAATAAAGAGGACCCCAGCCAGAAGGCCAGGGTGGGGGTGTGAAAAATTGTCCTACCCCATCCAAAAGGACGAGGTAAGGACGTGAAGCGCATACCTAGAGGGAAAGTGCGCAGTGCTAGTGCCATACTAGTGCATGGTGATTTTGGGATCACCCGTGCATGTTCGGCACCCCCGAGTTTCCCTGGGGGCACAGTGCAGCCTCGGACTCCAAGCAGCCAGCCAGTCAGCGTCCGACCAAGTGTTTCTCTGCTCAACCAGTGGGCCCTTTCCGACCCCCGGCATGGGAATGGATACTCCACCGGGCTTTTTCGGTGAGTCTCCCCCGCAGAGGCCCAAATAGACCACCTGAGGAAGAAGAAACCACCTACTCAGTCCCGACGTTTCACCTCTCCCAGGGATTGAGTACTGGGCTGGGCTTTTCGCTGTCTCCCTGGCCGAGGGCGACATGTTACCCCCGGACCAGAGAGCAATCTACTCGGTCCCAGCTTTTCCCTTCTTCCTGGGAGTGGATACTAGACCGGGCTTTTCGAGTGACTCTCCCACAGAGGCAAAGACCCCTGAACAAGAGCCCCATCTCAAAGCCCGATGCTTCTCCCCTCCCTACCAGGTAAAGAATGGTATTCCCTCCCTAGCAGGGCATTGATACTCAGCTTTCCCTAGCCCTTACCCAGAACATGAGGTGGATTGCTCACCTCATGCTCAGTAGCAGGATACTACGGTACAGCTTTTCTCTATTCTCTGCCAGGGGGCGTTCCAGACCCAACTGATAAGAACAGATACTACACTTGATCTTAGCCAAAAGGCCGAGAAGCGAATGACAAATGGTGCTCGGTCATGCGATTTCCTCCTGTCATGTGTTTGAAAAATGACAGTTGGGAGCCGATTGGCTGGTGCACCCTTTATCATACACAATGTGTTTTTTCATGCACAAGTTTTCTCGCACGTTGATAAATAAGCTCCGTTATATGAACTGTATTTCTCACCTGTGCTGTAGTGATACAGTGTCATATATATAGTAAGGGGTTTACACATCCCCCAAGGAACCAAGTGGAATTAATCATTCGGCACCCCCAGTAGAGAAGTGTTGATGATTATAATGTACCCTCTCCTATAAAATGCAATTCTCTGAGTTTTGTGATTGTATTAAAAGAAAATTTACAGTCCTTGTAGTGCTTTGAGATAATTGATAACTTTGTTATTCTTTTTGTGTTGACTTATTTAGTTAACATGATTAGTAGTATAGCAACTTTTGTTTATTATGTTTTTGTATTGTGTGTGTGGTTTTTTTTTTTTTTTATGAAGACCAGTAAATGGAAGCATTGTATCCATAGTAACGTGAGATGGATGCACAGACCCATTTCTGTTCTTTATTCTAGAACTCTACTTTGTGTAAGCAAACTGTATTGTATGGCATTGTTTTGTTTCTCCTGGCACAATTTCTGTAATTGTAGTAACAACTGATAAATTACCATCTGTAGCAGCTGGCAGGGAACAGTGTCCCAGCATACATCATTCCGTCCCTTTTTTTATGTCTCACAATGCAGCAATGTCTTTGGGGAATCTGAATGCGAAAGGTGGAGAAGCCATCACACAGCTTGGTTCCATGCTCTTTACTAGACAGGTGTCTGGTGCTAGGTGAGTGCTGTCTTACCCATAGGGGCTTGTTTCACAATTCTGCCTGTACATCCCTAATTGTATCCTACTTTCACAGAGATGACCGTGATCTAATCAACGTTCCATTATTATATTATTATTTATGTTATGGCGGAAATGTTGTATATTGATTGTACATCACACAAGGGTTGTTGCAGCACATGGTTAAATGTGAGCCAATTGTATGACCTATTCCAGTGGTTTGCAACATCGGTCCTCAACGACCCCCAACAGTGCACTTTTCAAGGTCACCTGGCAGGTGCACTCATTATTCACTGACACATTTTTAAAAGATCACAGGCGGAGCTCATTATTTCACCTGTGATTCTTTGTGGAGACCTGGAAAACATGCACTGTTGGGGGTCCTTGAGGATCGAGGTTGAGAACCACTGACCTATTTAATCTATTCCCTGGCACGTCCTTCGGCTCATAACGCCCATGATAAAAGAAGGTAGGGTTAGTTTATCTCTAAACATAAATATTATTTCCATGGCAGCCACAGTCACATTGCAAATGAGTCTAGTCTGCTTTGTAAACTATCCTCCTCCCTTGCATCACATGACATGCTGATAATCTGTAATCTGTACAGCGAAGAAAAACTTATTTAAAAATGTACGAAACATTTACAAGGGGGCAACATTTGCTATTTTATTCCCTTCCTCCAACTAATTCTTACCCAAACTATTAATAATGATGTTTAGTATAATAAATAATAATTCTCAATTGATCACGACACCTTATTTTTGCACGCAAATCTATTAATAAAATATCAATATTGTCCTATTAGATGATTGTTGTTTATTTCATTCTTCATCAGTACATTATGATTTCCCCCATTTAAAAGTGTATTGTGAGTCCTCTCGATAGTCTTTTTTGTTTGGCAGGTTATTATAGCTATGTTCAAAACAAAATGTGAACAGTCTGGCACATCTACTAAAGAAAACCAATAAGTGATGGCGATACCCATAGCAGCCAATCAGATTATGTCTATCATTTTCTAGAATGCAATGGAGATATGATAGCTGCTGTAGCATATAATTGGGTAACACCACTACTTTTCATCTTTAGAACCTTTAGGTCGCCCATACACTATGGCCACTAGGAGGGAAGGCGCATAGAATCCACCTTGAACCACCAGGCAGATCCCCAGGCGGCTGGATCGCATAATATGCATTGTCTGTGGTCCTTTTGCCTACAATGTATCATATGCGATCCCAGCAGGATCCGCTATATCTATAACGCAGGCCTTGCGATCTCCAGCTCTGATGCAATTTATCGGCCGATCCACCGGAATGGGATGAATAGTGCCCAAATCGCACTAGTGTATCGGCACCTTTTAGTAAATATTCCCTAGTTTCTAAACTTTACATTTTTTTTTATTTTTTCACAAAATTGTCCTGGTGCTTCAGCTATCACTGGGTACGGAGGTCAGGTGATGATGACTTCCAGGTATTATCTACCAGTAAGAAAACTGCCCTAGTGCCTAAACCTGAGCCTCTTCTCCTGCAGTCTAACCCTCCCCCTAGTTTGTAACCCTAACCTAGCTCCTAGTGCCTAACCCTCCACCCTTACAGCTTAAACCTGATGTTGGCATTCTACAGAATTTCAGATGTCGACACATCAGGAGTGAGTGTACCACAGAGTATGAGCTGCCCGGCAGAGAAGGACAGGCAGCTGTAGAGAAACCCGCAGGCATACCCAAAGCACCTTCCCACAGCTCGGTGTAAAGTCTGGCCCCTGTCTATGTATGTATGTATGTATGTATGTATTTGTGTGTATCAGCCCCATAACAAGGTGTCAGTGTGCCCTATGCAGCAGACTCCCACTGAGCAGTGCCCTTAACCCTTTGAGGTCCGCACCAAAAAAAAAAGTTTATTATAAACGGATTTCTCAAGTGGTGGAGGCCTATATATCTCAAAAACTGTGGGTCTCATTTAAAAAAAAACCTATTGATTGTTGTTGGTTGTTGTTAATAATGGGGCAGATGTATTAAGCCTTAAAAAGAGATAAATGCAAGGGTGATAAGGAGAGATAAACGTCCAGCCAATCATCTGCTAACTGCCATGTTACAGGCTGTGTTTGAAAAAAGTCAGTAAGGAGCTGATTGGCTGGACATTTTTCTCTCTTCATCACCCTTGCATTTATCTCTTGTTAAGGCTTAATACATCTGCCCCATTATCCTCAGTGTATAAAAAAATTCAAAGAATTTTTTTTTTCCTTTGCTTTTTTTGTGGTGCGGATCTCAAAGGGTTAAATCTGTGCCCCATGGAGAGTTTGGACAAGGGTGCTTTCACTGGGTAGCTAGGGTGCTACTCTGCACATCCATAGGATCCTCCGATCGGTAGCCCAGATGCCACTGCATGTGGGATGCAGCTCAGATCAGTAATGCATGTAGGACGCATGGCACCACCTGCTCCATTACTATATTAGAGCGCTGTCTGCTGCTTCCATCTAACAGCCATAGCTAATCTGCACACATCTGAATCTGCTGTCAACG
Organism: Crinia signifera; assembly: GCF_055691185.1. NCBI lineage: Eukaryota > Metazoa > Chordata > Amphibia > Anura > Myobatrachidae > Crinia > Crinia signifera. The sequence goes on from NC_139217.1 coordinate 68,244,948, forward strand.
CCAATTTGAAAATAGTGTACAGATTCTGTTGTGATGGGTGGAGAGTTGTGCAGTAAAGTATGCAGGCAAAGCTGTAAGGTCCCATAACTGCTTTAGCCCATTCTGCAACATCATCCGCTGTGCATGATATTTCATTGTAAGATGTTTTTTTACATGCGGCTGGAGAACTACACATCCCAGCATGCACTGCCAGTTTTTCTGTCAAGACATGCTAAAACCGTGGCAAGGCATGCTGGGATACATAGTTCCACAGTACTAATAAATCTTATGTAGGCCAAACCAGCCACAGAATCAACACTAAACACACTAAAAAGGAAAGCAAAATAAGAAATGATAAACCTACAATGTATTTAATACATGCAAAGAGGCATCTTTATATTATTAGTATGTAAAACTCAATCGCAAAAGAAGCACGATTGATGTTAATGATTAGCAACTAAAATAATTATAAGTAAATAAATTAAAAAAGGAAACCAGCAGTCACAGCATGGTCTGCTTATAGCGAATACAAGGGAACAAGCAGTGTTGTAGGGTCCTCGAAAAAAAGCTGTAACCAGCACCAGGCTACACCAGGCTTATATTATCCCCTATAGCAGCACTGTTATTAAACTATTATACTCCGACAGTCAGGATTCCGACTGTTATTTTTCCGACAACGGAATCCCGACTGCTAAATGACCGACAGTCAGGATCCTGACTAACAGGCTATTTTCCCTTGTGGGGGTTCACAACCCCCCATAGAGGGAGAATAGAACCTGTGGCTAGAGCAGCGAACCCACAGGGGTGTGCATGCCACACCCCTCTGAAACACCTGTACTGTTAGGGCTATAAAGATATACTTTTTTAAAATGTTAAAACTTTAAGATATTTTGTTTTATTTAAAACTTGATTTGACTTTTTGCAGTTATGGCAGTTTAGTTATTCATTTACTACAGTTGCTATAAATGTGGCATGAACACTTGAAATATGGCAATATCAGTGAACAATTATGGATTCTCCCCCCCCCCCCTTTTTTTTTCTCAATACTATGCTTAACGAACACTCATACATTAAATGCCAATACTTTTAATACACTTTCACAAAAAAATAAGCTTTTTTTATTTTTTATTATAGCACTATATAAAGTGGCTGAAGATGGGCGCTATCTGGGACTGCCCCATTGGTCACACCCCCTGCAGTAGTACACAATAGGCCCCTGGTACATTTCAGCTTCCGGCCCATGTGTATATTAATCTGCCACTGTGACTGACAGTCTGGCTTTCTGCTCAGTTGGCATGCAGAGAAATGGGGTGTGCCATTAAGCCACGCCCTTGTGGCCGGCAACACAACCCTCTTTGCCATGCGTGCTTAATAGGAATGCTGATGAAGATTATAGGCCCCAGGTCGTTGCTGCCCTGACCAGTCAGGAATTCTTGACGCCCCAGAAAAAGAAATGAAGGAACTACAGCTCTACCCAGCCGTCTCTTCAGTGTGTTCCCTCCAAGAGATTATTAATGGAAAAACAAATAAGAAAGGATTTTTTTTTTCTAATAAGAATTAATAAATAATTGTAAAACCATAAGTCTCCGGTTTCCCCATGTGACAAGTGTGTATTATTAACTACAATCGTTTTTCAGATAAGACATCTTTTTCCTATAGTTGGACTTTTTGAGTTATAATTACATAATCCACTGATTATTATTTAACTTCTGCTTCTAAATACAAAGGAAACATTTGACTGTGATCTTGAGGAGTTGCCTCTTGCTGTAGTGTGTTGCTTTCTGCAAGACTGAGCGGCTCCCTGCTCTCTGATGGCCTCAGAAACGTACTTCAGGGCGAAATGCTCCATTACTCGGGATTGTTCTGTTCCCCTAGCCAGCTCTGAGCAGAAGTGCTGTATCCACGGGTCGGCCATCGCTGCGCATCTAGCAGCCTTGCAGATCATATTTAGCTGAGGTGATAATGTCTCTGTATTGCTGGGAAACACAGCAGCTGATACACCTCCTACCTCAGTGCTGGTAAATGGATACAGGACACCGTAGGGCTATTCTGTAACTCTGCAGCATGTTATCTATAGGTACAAGTAGCAAGGAGCTCCACTCTCTCTCTCATGTAAGGCTTCATCCATTATTAACCCCTTCCCGACGCAGCCTGTTTTTGCCTTCCTGACAGAGGCCTTTTTTTCAAATCTGACATGTATCACTTAAGTGGGGATAACTTTTTTTGCTTTTACTTATCCCAGTGATTTTGAGATTGTTTTCCCGTGACACATTGTACTTTAAATTAGTGGTAAATTTTGGTCGATAGTTTTTTTTTTTTTGTGAAAAATACCAAAATGTCGTAAAAAAATTGAACATTTTGCTATTTGCAAAATGTAAAATTTTCTGCTTGTGAGACAACTAATCATACCACTCAAAATAGTTAATAACTAACATAAACCATATCTAAACTTTATTATTACATCATTATTTCAACCTCCTTTAATTTTTTGGGACACTAGGGGGCAGCAGAGTCTAAATGTTACACATCACACATTAAACGCTGCTTTTGGCTGTTCACGTTTGAACAGCCAATCGCAGCGATCGCCCATGACGGGGGGCATCGCTGCCCCCCCCTGGGCAATGAGGAAGGATGTCTGCTGTCCGGGACCGCAGACATCGTCCCTCTGTCACCGCGTCTGTAGACGCGGTGACAATTCAAAGGCATGACGTACATTTATGCCATGTGTCGGGAAGTACATCCCGGCCATGACGTAAATGTACGTCAAATGTCGGGAAGGGGTTAAACACAAACCTTGATCTCTGGAAGCAGTTTTCAGTCATTTCCTCAGGGGAATGTCCCTTGGTAATGATCTGTGGATGATTCTCCCTCCCCCAAGGAATATACCATAATATGCAGAAATTAAAATGATGTCCCCCTGCCAGAGTCTTATGTGTATATTTAGTCTTCGGATACAGTGTACAATGGTACACTGTGTGCGGTGTGTGGGCCCCCTGCACCGCGGGGCCCATATATATTTTACACCCTGCACCCATTATAGATATGCCACTGGCACAAAACCATTTGAATTTGTAATTCCTGATCATGTTGCACCGAGAAATTAGGAGGTCCCAACATTTGATTATTAAATCTACCTCATACTTTCTGTAGATCAGGCATGGCCAAACTATGGCCCTCCAGCAGTTGAGAAACTACAAGTCCCATCATGCCTTGCCACAATTTTGCTATTAGGGAATGCTAAAACTATGGCAAGGTATGCTGGGATGTGTAGTCTCACAACAGCTGGAGGGCCAGAGTTTGGCCATGCCTGCTGTAGATGCTATGTAAGGTAGGTGATTCTAGGAACCTATTTAATTAGAAGTTTGAATGGGGTTGAGCAAAAAAAGGGGCCATGCTTATAAAACAGTGCAATGAGCGGAGATGTCCATACTAATCAATCGGATTTGAGGTAATATTTATTGTGTACATTCTATAAATGATAGTTAAAAGCTGACTGGCTGCTATGGGCAATGTCTGATACATTCCACCTGTTGACACAGGGAGAATGAAGCAGCTGGGTGGCATACTACTAATATAATTTGCTCTTTGTGATATGAGAGCTTTTAATATACACCTCACAAAATGTCTGCTTCTTCAGGCATCATTTTGTTTCTGTGCATAAATATTGGCTGCTTTATTATTACACTGCAATTTAGATTTCAGTTTCAACACACCCCACCTAAATCTAAAGCACTGTACACAGTGCGACAGGTGCCCCACTCTGAGTGAGCTGCCTTACTATAGATCGCTCAGCACATATCGCTGCACACACACGGGGTGCACCTGCGATGTGTGCTGTGATCTGTATGGAGCAGTGTTTTGCCTATGCTTATAGGCAAAACCACTGAAAGCTAAGAAGGAAAGAGCAGGACAGCGCATCACTATCGCTATAGGGTGTACGCGGGAGCGATCCGTGCTTCATTTCTAAACGATCTAGTAGGATTGCTTAGAAATGTGGCTTAAATCACCCAGTGTGTATGCCCCTTTACTCATGGTACATCTGTCCCACCTACAGTGCAGCATGGTTTTGCCCATTTTGAGAACAAATGTGCCCTGCTATCAAGTCTGAATTAGGACCCAGGTGAGTATAATTCTGCAATATAGATAAGTCGGCAATGTTTTTTGGGCAGGGCAAATTCGGTGGCTGAGACCTATGAGGCAGTTTCACTGGATGCGGCAGTTCAGGCTCTGACGTCCAATGCTGCAACCTAGGTTGTGATGTTGAGCCAATGCTGCTTCTGCAGATGCAGACAGTGGATCACAGAAGGCAGCAGTGGGCATCTTTTTTCTATACCTGACCCTTCTGGCACCAGCATATTGCAGCGCAGGTGCGTACAAAGGTGCAGCAACATTTGCACCCACCTCTGAATCTGGTTACAAATACCTCATTATAGCGATGTTGCAATGTCAATGTCTAGGTTTCCTATGTACAGTAGAGCCTATTTTTTCAGTAAACATGTATTATTTAAAATAAGTGTGTTGTAAAGAGCAGTTGTTACGCAGTAGGTATCTAATGTTCAGAAATATTTTGTACAATATGACTGTGTATCTATATTTCTCTCCAAGGGCCAGATGTACCAAGCTTCAACAAGTGATCAAATGGAGAGAGATTCACAGCCAGCCAATCAGCTCCTACCTGTCATTTTTCAAACCCAGCCTGTAATGTAGTTAGGAGCTGATTGGCTGGCTGTTTATCACTTTCTGAAGCTTGATACATCTGGCCCCAAGGCTTGATACTTTTTTCCTTCCGTGAGATACTTAACCACAGTAGATGATACTAAACTTCAACTCTGTAACTGTATGTTTCTTATATTTAGAATACAGGAAGGATTTCGTTCCTAGAAGTAACCTTTCCCTCCTCTTACTTCTCTTCCAGGGTGGTGCCGCTCGGCACTTCACAGACCGTTAACGGATACGTTTTTAAAGGCTTCATGTCTCACAGTAATGACTATCCGTGTGCTTACCTGAATGCGGCTTCAGCCATTGGCATTAAAAAACAAGATGTTGACGTATTCATCAAGCGACTGGACAAGTGCCTGAAGATATGTATAAAAGAAAAACATTTGGGGGAGGAAGCTAAAGGCGCTCAGCAGGCACCAGAGGACAGTGTTGCTGATCTAACACAGAAGCTCAGTCTCGTCACAAGTGAGGCTGAGACTTGACGAGAACAATTTGATACAAGGATATTTCTAAAAATTGCAATGCAGTCGGACTGGTCCTGTTTTTTTAGTCAATCGAATCTACGAGGAGAGTGAGAATGTTGGAAACACACTTAATTCCAACCGACGGTGTGCATAAACGGTTTATTGAAACCTCTGTGGATTATAAAACCAACCAGGAGCGTTTTTCTTATTTAGATCTGGGCTAAGATCCCTTTTGCTCTATTTAATGCTGTTTAAATGTGTACAGTAAGTGAGCCCTCTTGTGGGTGAACTTGTAGTACCACTTTGTTAACAAATCACACCTTTTATTAACCTGAACAAAGGTAAATGTTAATTTTCAAAGTTCAACTGAATATGCTTAATTCAGTCAGTGCTGACATAACAGTACATTCAAGTGCCTTTTTTTCCTCTTATGCCTTTTTGCTAATTGCCAAAATCTTCATTACATGTGTTTTTCTTTGCTAAATAAAGCTTTTAAATTATTATTTTATCCTTATCTGGGTTTTTTTTTTTACTTATTATTGTGAAGTGTGCCTTTTGATAACAGAGTGTATATGTAATGTGCTGTCAGGTTTATCTGGTTTAAAACAAAATGGATTTCACAAAAACAGATTGTTACCCGTTTGCCTATCGTACATTAATAGTCACGGGCTTTAAAGCGTAGATACTTCCAGATATCCAGGGGTTTATTTCCAAAAAGTCGGTATGTAAAACCGACACTTCTGAGAGGAAGATTTAAAAAAGAGCATTAACTTCCAAGACACAACTAGTAGAAGTGTTGCCCTTTTAACCATTTGACTGCCAACATCTCTGTGAGAGATGTGCAAAATATCCGCTAAAAAAGGCGGTACTTGTGGAGTATCACGGCTCCCACGACCTTGATCGTATGCTGATCGTATGCAAAAAAAATCGCATCGCATACGATCAAATCGCATGCGATGCGATCGCACCCGATTTTGCACTGAAATGCATTAAAATGCATTGAAATGTGTAGTAAACATGTTAATTGGCCCCCAACTGTCATTTTTCACTGTGTACCACCCCCAATATCAACGCCAACCCGAAGCGTGACGAGCGCAGCGAGCCCGCGAGGGGCGGCAGTACGCGTCCTATGACCTTTTCATACCCCCACTATCCACGTCGGCGTGGAGTTGAGAATAGAAAGTGTGGCGAGCGCAGCGAGCCACCGAGCCCGAAGCGTGGCGAGCGCACGCGGATACCTTCACAGCTATACGTGTGCCCTCGCGGGCTTCACAGGTATCCGCGTCCCCTCGCGGGGCTCACCACGCTTCAGGCTCAGTGGCTCGCTGCGCTCGCCACACTTTCTATTCTCGACTCCACGCCAACGTGTATAGTGGGGGTATGAAAAGGTCGGAGGACGCGTACCGCCGCCCCTCGCGGGCTCGCTGCGCTCGCCACGCTTCGGGTTGGCGTTGATATTGGGGGTGGTACACAGTGAAAAATGACAGTTGGGGGCCAATTAACATGTTTATTACACATTTCAATGCATTTTGATGCATTTCCGTGCAAAATCGGGTGCCATCGCATCGTATGGCATACGATTTTTGAACAAAAATGATCAAAAATCGGTAAGCATCGTATGCCACTACATATGGCATACGATGCCATACGATGGGAGCCGTGATACTCCACAAGTACCAAAAAGGCCAGCGTTGCTCACATTTGTTCGATAAATTCAAATAAAAAATGTTGTGTATAAAATATAACATTTCCTATATAAGGTGACATTACAGGTCATTATGATGAATAAAAATGTTTGCTTGGCAATTTTCACACCTATTTTGACAACTTCACTTTGCACTCAAATATTGGGAATAAACATTGGAATAAACACGCTCAGAAGTGTCTGATTTACAACCAAGCTCTTAGTAAGTAAGCCCAGCAGAGTCCTCAACCATTTTGCACATATCTGTTAAGCTGCTCAGTGCAATATGTGGATGGTTGAGCGTCTGTGGTCAGCATCTTCAAAACATATATGTTGTGACTATGGCATATATTCAATGCCGTGGGCGAGCGGTGACTGCGAGCAGAACTTTTTGCTCGCAGTCACCGCTCACCCTGTCAGTATTCAACTGACCCCCCCTCATTCGCAAATTCCCCCTCGCTCCGTTTTTTGAGCGAGGGGGAATTTGCGAATGTGCCTCCAAAAGCTGCGAGAGCCGAGGCTAATTACAGCGAGTTTGCTGCACTAGCCGCGGCTCTCGCAGTTTAGGGGAATCCTCGCAGTTTTGTGACTGCGAGGATTCCCCCGGAACGTTGCATAGTGCGAGCGGCCGGCGCGGGGGTTAAACTGCGAGGATCACTGGTTTTCTGTGATCCTCGCAGTTTAACCCCCTCGCCGGCCGCTCGCACCGGCATTGAATACTGGCCAAAAAGTTAATCAGCACAAAACCACCTATTTTACCCCAAATTAAAATGTCATTGTAAACTAAAGGTCACCTGTATTTTTGTTATGTGATGTTTATCATAACCACACTAACTATATTGTGAATTCCTTAACCCCTTCACGACATTGCCTTTTAAGGTAATTTTTTTTTTTTTTTCCTCGCGTTCAAATAAGCGTAACTTTTTTAATTTTCCGGCTATATAGACACATGAGGGCTTTTTTTTTGCGGGACAAGTTGTACTTTGTAATGGTACCATTTACTATACCGTATAATATTCTGGGGAATCAGGAAATAATTCAATGTGGGGTAAAAAAAAAAATAAACGCCATTGCACAATTTTGCGCTGGTTACGTTTTTTTTGGAGTTCATAGTTCGTTTAAAATGATGGGTTATCTTTATTCTATGGGTCGTTACGATTCTGGTGATACCAAACTTATATAGTTTTCGTTATGTTTTACCACTAAAAAAAAAAATCGCAACTTTTACGGTTTTTCTAATTTGCGTTGCGTCGCCATGTTCTGCGGCTTATAACTTTTTTATTTTTCCACCTACGGACCTGGGTGAGGGCTCATTTTTTGCGGGCTGAAGTGTACTTTTTAATTAATACCATTATGGGATATGGGCGACTTTCTGATCTCTTTTAGTTATTTTTTTTTGGGTACGCGATGCGACCAAAAAACGTAGTTTTGGCGTTGGGGATTATTTTCCGTTTACGCCTTTAACCGTGCGGGATAACTAATGTTATATTTTAATAGATCGGACTTTTAGGAACGCGGCGATACCAAATATGTTTATTTTTTTTATTTTTTATTTATTTTTATTTGGGAAATGGGGAAAGGGGGGTGATTTGAACTTTTAATATTTTTTTATTTTTTTTTTATTTTTAAACTTTATTTTTTTTTTTTTTTTTTTTTACTTTTACTACAAGGCCCCCTAGTGTACTTGACCACTAGGGGGCGCGATCGCCTGTACTAGGTTCAGCCATAGAGCTCTATGGCTGAACGTAGTGATTTTATGCACTTCCTATTACATCCTGCCTGAGGCAGGATGTAATAGGTATGCATACACGGCCAGCACAGGGGTCTACATTAGACCCCTGGCTACCATGGCAACCGATCGGCACCCTCCGATCTCGCTGTGGGGGGCCCCGATCGGCGCCGGAGGGGGGCGCCCCCCCTCCGATCAGCTATTTAAGCACTGCGGGCGCTTTGCCCGCGGTGCTTAAAGGGTTAAACGGCCACGATCGGCGAACTCGCCGCTCGTGGCCGTGAGAGCAGGGACCTGGCTGTAATATACAGCCATTACCTGCTCTCTTTCAAGCCAGCTCACTCCGTGAGCTGGCTTGATTCCCCCGCAACCGACATATGACGTATATATACGTCATATGTCGTGAAGGGGTTAAGATTGCATGGACAGAACATTAGTAAGTGCAGCTTATGTTGATTTAAAAATGTCACAATGCTTATTTCTCTTTCATCCATCCTGGTGACATGGCTCAACCTTGGGATGTAGGAGGGTCCGCAGGAGCCAGGCACCTAGGCTTGCCTGCCATCTTAGCCTGCATCATAAGCATGTCAGCTGAAGCATGAGTTTGACTGGAGAGAAGTTTTAAAATCATCTCCTCTCCTATTTTACAGGTACATGAATCCCAATTTGAACATCTGATGCTTTTCATTTAAAGAACAGTCTGCATTTGTAAATTGTTTTGTTACTGGGAGCCTGCAACTTCCCCCACCATTAATTAGCTTGTTGAGCAATTTGTTCAAACACCATCCCCTCCTCCTGTACCAGCTGACCCAAACTTTCCTTTAAAATTGGAAATATTTGGAAGCCTGCTCAAAGGCTTGCCTGCCATCTTAGCCTGCATCGTAAGCATGTCAGCTGAAGCATGAGTTTGGACTTACACCCGCACATTGCATCATTTTATTTTTATTTTTCACCAATTACCATCTCTCTCAGCCTCTAAGCTGATGAAAGCTATGTATTACTTTTTTGTTTACTGTTTCTTTACCATGACTTTTACCATGTACCTCCGCAACCACTGTTTTGCAAAGTCTGTATGCTGTACCAAATAAAATTATTATTATTACTGCTGCCTTTGAGCAGCATGATCAAGATGGCGCCACAAATGGCTGCCTAGCAACTGTGCCACTCAGCCATATGTACCCCTGTGTCTCCCCTGTCTCGAACACTGCATAGCAACCTAAAACTGTACTGTCCCTGCTTAACTGTTACCTACCTGGCTGTTGCAATGACCAGTGGCGTTGCTGTTGGCTGCCTAGGCACTGTGCAGCTTGGCACGTAGGTGTTACCTGCATCTATACCTGTATGTGTTGTGTATATCTGTAATGTCACTTTTTAACTGTTACCTTAACGGCTGTTGCACAGCAATTCAAATCACATATATGAAAGTATACCTGGCCAATAAAGCGGATTCTGATGCTAACATCTTTGAGAGGCAGGCTCCTCCCTTCTGCATCCCAGCATTCCTCAGTTCCTTTTAGGTGCCCACAGGAGTGGGTGCTATGCTGATGGGCTGCGGACTGCAGCCGTTTTTTTTTTTTTGGAGAAGCTAGGGGATTGTTTTTTTATTAATATTCTCCTAGTTCGTGCAGGTCACAGTGTGAAGCTTTCAGAGGCTGACAGAAGCGCGTCCTGTCAGATTTCTGTGTGCTGAGAAATTCAGCTTGGTCTCTCAGCACAGCGCTCTGACCTTCTTATAGAGAGGTCTCCTGAGCCCTGGGGAAAGACCTGATCCGGCTCCCTGCTTAGAGGGAGATCATGGGTGACTGACCCGCCCGCGATGGCCCCGCCATTTTCACCCGCGATGGCCCCGCCATTTTACCGGGCTTACAGGCAAGCATGTTTGGAGGTGAAGCCTGTTACAGGAGCCTTGCGCAGTCCTGAGTACTCATAACTCATTGACACATTTTAAAAATCCACAGGTGGAGCTTGTGATTCTGTGGGGAGACCTGCACAACATGCACTGCATGGGGTCCGGAGGACTGAGTTTGAGAACCTGTGCTATGGACAGTGCCAAGACCCTTTATAGCTGGGTGTGTAGTCATGTAAGCAATTTGTTATTATTTCTTGAATACATTATCTTCCCAGTAGACTTGTGATTGTCTGAAATAATTATGTATAGGAAATCCCCTTGCTATGTGTGCTCATTTGTAAAGTAGCTAATTGCCATGCGTTGATATTGACCTTTATTTATATGGTCCATAGAGGATTCCTAAGTGCAGAAGCAGCACAAACAAACAAGAATTGTAAAAGACTTGCAACATTGTATATTTTATTGTTCATGGCATTCTGCAGTTCCTCTTTCCTGCCTGGGATATCTCTCTCTGTTCCAGTGATTCTAGCACAGACTGGTCTGTATATCAGTGCTGGCATACAGATCAGAATCTGCTAGAAGCCCAAAAGCAGAAAGCAAAACCACAGAGGAAATAAGAACTACATGGGTTTTTGAAGATGCAGGGTGCTTGAATGAACACTATGGCCCTTATTCTGATCGGTGCGGGCCAATCAGAATATGCGGCCACGACCGTGCAGGCGAATCCCCGCCTTCCATACGGATCGCCACCTCCGTCCGTACGCGGATATGTGGCGATCCGCATGAAAGTGGACGGGGATACGCCTCCTCCGTCTTGGGAGCAGCCCCTGCATTCGATGGTCGCCGAACATCGAATGCAGGGCCGCACGCTCCACTAGGTCCCGCCACCCAAGACCACACGGACACTTGTCCGTGTGAAATCATGTATGGGGGCGGGCAGCTGACATCCGGTGATGTCAGATGCCCGCCCCCTACACACGCGTCACGGCTTCATTACCATGCATACGCCCCGCGTTTGCATGGGAACGCCCATGAAACGCGGGGCGTATGCATAGGGTAATGAGGCTAAGTAGCCCCTCACGCCCCTCTACGCCCCCTGTGCGGCGTGTAAAGAATACGTGCGGCGAAATCGCCTGCACATGCGCAGAGTGACCTCTGCACACGCGCAGACGATAACCATCGGCGGGACGACCGCATGCGGAGAAATCCGCACCGATCAGAATAAGGCCCTATATTTGGTACTTATTTCCTAGCACGGCGCCCGTCTCATTGATTGTATGCCTTACTTAAGGCATACAATCAATACAATTGAAACTATTTTTTAATTGTATGGATCTCATCTTATGCATCTCATGGATCTTATGCATCCATAAGATAAAAAATCGTGAGCCCCCAATAACCATTGTTAACGCCACCAGCACTATCAACGCCAACCCGAAGCGTGGCGAGCGCAGCGAGCCCGCGAGGGGCGGCGGTACGCGTCCTCCGACCTTTTCATACCCCCACTATCTATGTCAGCGTGGAGTTGAGGCGAGCGCAGCGAGGCGAGCCCCGCGGACTACTTCACATGTGTTCCGCGTCCGCTCGCCATGGTTCGGGCGCGGTGGCTCGCTGCGCTCTCCACACTATATAAAGTCAACTCCACGCCGACGTGAATAGTGGGGGTATGAAAAGGTCGGAGGACGCGTACCGCCGCCCCTCGCGGGCTCGCTGCGCTCGCCACGCTTCGGGTTGGCGTCAATAGTGGGGTGGCGTTAACAATGGGGGGGGGCCATTTCACCCATAAATGTAAAATTGGCTCTCAGGGACCATTTCACATTGATTCCAATGTAAAAATCTCGTCGATTGCGTCATCTCATGCATCTTATGCCGCACAAACACATAAGATGCATGAGATGCTTGAGATATCAGCCCCACACATACAATCTAGATCGTGGGCGCCGTGCTAGGAAATAAGTACCCTATATTTTCATAATATGGGATACAAGCTACAGTATGTAACCATTGCTGCATATGCCATCACAATCACCCAGAAAGCTGAGCTTAAAGGTTCACTGCCACTGTTGGCAAGGAGGAGGAGGAGATGGTGGTATAATTGAGGGGGGGGGGGGGTTATCACATGAGGAAAGGGCTTTGTTTGTGAGGGGTGTGGTATGGCAGGTCTGACAATTGGAAGACAAGGGAGAATAGCCCCTGTCAGTCGGGATCCTGACTGTCGGGCATTTAAACAGTCAGGATTCCAATGTCTGAGTACTGACCGGCGGAATCCCAACTGTCGGGCAGTCATCCAGCACCCATTTGTGATTGTGAGAGCTTACAATCTAATGCAATATACAATCATCAAGAAGAACTACTGCCTTTGTGTAACATCAGAACATGTGGTGTGTTTTGGAGAAAACTGCTGTGTGTTTTGGAGCAAACACTATGCCAAGGAGAAAATACATCAACTGTATAATTATCTCCATGAAGCCCTTGCTGCTCAGTATATGGTCGTTAGGTTGACACATCTAAGGTCGACATGTGCTTAGGTTGACAGGGTCATTAGGTCTATACATGCATCATGTCGACATGGGGAAGGTTGAAAGTCAAAAGGTTGACATGGGGTTTTTAATTATTTTGAGCCAACATGTGCCCGGGTTCAGCCCTCCTGCGAGCAGCTACCATATTTCCCCCTACGGCTCCACCGGCAGAGTCTCCTTTTCATCAGCGACCATCACTGGTCGCTGATGAAAACGGGACACTGAGCAATATATTGCACAGTGTGTACACAGCTTAACACTGCTCAGAGAGATGTGGAAAATATCCACTAAAAATGCCAACGTCGCTCACATTTGTTATATAAATTCAAATAAAATATGTTGTGTAAGAAAAGATTATATTTCCTATATGATAATGAATAAAACTGGTTGCTTGCCAATTTTCACACCTATTTTGACAAATTCCCTTGACACTCAAAGGGTTAAAGAATTATAGATGCATTCAAAAGGAATTCAAACTGACAGACAAATTAACATCAGTAAATATCATGGGGGAAAGGGCCTCTGGATATATTGTAAGTAAGGTACCCTCTGGTGCCCGAGTAATATCAAATATCCTACTGTATGTTCTATGTTCTGTAGCTGCGTTGTGCAAAGTACTTCAAATGCTGTCAAGGTACATTAAAGTCGGATTTAAAATTAAAATAAAGCTCGGCTGGAGGTAGAGACGGAAGGGCAGGATGATATGCTGTGTAATTGTGTTTTGCTTTTGTTGAAATGTGCACTTTATAATTTGTAGATGCTGAGAACGGAACAGGGCAACCAGATGCATCGAATCTCCAGAGCCCAGTAGGTGGGGGAAAGAGATTATGTTGCAAATGTTAATGCTGGCATTGCAATTTAGCTCATACAAACTGAAAGCACATTATTGAAAAGTCATTTGTAGTGTATAATCATCATATTTTAGGACAGCTGGAGACCAGAGACCTACATACTCCTCCAGTCTGCTGTACCTCAGCATTTTCTCTTATTTTTGCATTGCTAACGCAATGATATAGCTAATTGAAGATTAATTGAAAGATTAATTGCATCGACAACTTTTACGGTCACAGTAGAACATAACAGGTTCTAAACAGATGGGGATGGAGTTATGATCCTCAAAGTGCTCTTTAACCAGATTAAAGTGAACAAATCTAAGGGTCTGCTCCCTTAAGATATACACCAATGAAATGGATCACATTGCAGAAGAGGATTAAAAAAAGCGGTATAAAATTGCATATACTTTAGAGAACTTTCAAAATAGGCCGACAGTGTGACTGGGACACCTAGGAAATCCTTCAGTATGTATAACGCATTGTAATAATTAGGAGTTCTTACACTTCTTTCCTACATCTCCAACCACGTTTTCTACCATGCCCCTTCCCGCTCTTTTTGGTCAGCCAGCAATCGCCACCTCCCCACTCCAGACTTCTCCTGTGCTGCTCTGTAGAATGTTCTCCTTCATTCTATTAGACTCCCCCTAACATCCATTGCATCAAAACCTACGAAATAACACTAACACTAACCTATTTCATCTCTGGCTCGTCGGGTCTCTCCAACTTCCTTAACCCGCTGTTTTTTCCCCTTTACCACTGCTCCCTTTAGAACGTACTGTATGCTATTGCCCGCAGGGCGCTGCCTCCCTTCCTTAGGCCCAGTCACTCAGCCTATACGCAGGGCCATATTAAGCGCCTAATGGGCCCAAAGCTGAAAATGTTGAAGGGCCCATTATGATAAGTAGAGGCCGTGATGTAGGCATATATAAGATACAATCGGTGCAATTTATTAAGATGGGAGTTCTGTTTTACATGGGATGTTGCTATGGGCAACCAATTATATACTATCTATTATCTTCTAGAACAGGGCTGGGCAACACCGGCCCTCCAGATGTTGATGAACTACACATCCCAGCATGCCTTGCATCACTTTCAGCATGGCCACATAGCAAAACTAATGCAAAGCATCCTGGGATGTGTAGTTCATTAACATCTGGAGGGCCGGTGTTGCCCAGCCCTGTTCTAGAAGGTGATAGATAAATAAGAAGTAGATTCTGATTGGTTTCCCATCCCATATGAAATAGAACTCTCATCTTAGTAAATATTCAAGTACAAAAATTGCCTAATTCAGTGTGGAAAATAGAAATGTAATTTCAATACTTACTGTATGATTTATGGCCAACTATGTGGTGATCATTATGCTGTATTGTTCTAATATGTGCCCTATGTACGGCACTGCAAACCACTTGTAATAAAATTTAATAATAATAATAATAATAGATTCTGATTGGTTGGGCAACATACCATCTTCAACAGAACTCCCATCTTACTAAATAAACCCCATGGAATTAATGTCTAAGGCCTCGGAGACTAAGATAAGGAGGAATACAGTGTATTTACTCTCAGGAACTGTGTGTTTGTTAATAACTTTACAGTATAATGGCCAGCACTGAGCACTCTGCACCCATACAATTAACCTCACATCTCTGAGGACCTGTTTCATTGCTGCAGCAGCAGAAATCACTGTGTAAATGGAGCTGTGCCCATTTGCCCATTGACTTGTGCATGCGCAGTAGGTGCATGCACAATGCCAGAGTCACACCAGCGGAAGACTCACTCTATCAACAGACCAGGGGCCAGATGCACTAAGGTTCAAAAGTGATAAAATGGATAGTGATAAACAACCAACCAATCCGCTCCTGCCTGACATATTTCAAACACCGTCTGTGACATGGCAGTTAGGAGCTGATTGGCTGGCTGTTTATCACTCTCCATTTTATCACTTTTGAAGCTTAGTGCATCTGGCCCCAGATACTTAACCAGTGATGTTGTTTTATTAGTAAATAGGAGGTACAGCCATACTCAATGTGATATACACTAGTCAGGATGGAGAGCAGCTTGGGGTTTCATACAGTTTACCAGTGTACTGCAAATGGGTAGCGGTGCAGGGATGCTGGAACGGATTCAGTATTGAATCCCGGCGGTCGGGATCCCGGCGTTCAGAATCCCGACGCCGGAATCCCGACAGCCGAAATGCCGACAAGGGGGGGACGTGGGTCGCCCCCCTTTGCGGGCACGCTGCGCTCGCCACGCAGCGGGCCCGGTGCCTCGCTACGCTCGGCACACTAATTTATTCTCCCGGGGTGTCGTGGACACCCCAGGAGGGAGAATGTGTCGGCATTTCGGCGGTCGAGATTCCGGCGTCGGGATTCTGAACGCCGGGATCACGACCGCCGGGATTTTAACTGCATCCCGCTGGAACATATACAGCAGGTAATAACCAGGGCTCTCACATTAGCTAAGCAAGAGACTTCTGTCTCCCATACAGTTACACAATACAGCCTCACACAGTAAAGTCAAAATGACTCTTGCACATGCTAAGTAGAAATTTATGTAGCCATCTTGGAATAGGACATGAAGCTACCCCAGATGAACAGAAAGACCGGTGTCTGCGCAGTAGCGTGAAATTCTTTTAACAGATGTGTGGGGGAACTGGCATCTCCCATTAAAGGTAATTTGTGTGATTTGTGTTGCAAAATTAAGTGTGATTTGACAAACACCAACAACGCTCCAATGCATTTTCTGGAAACGTAGGCAGTGTCACCCTACTAGTAAAGGGCTGCAGCATGACAATCATGCTGTGGCTTGGGGGCACTCAATGCGATCTCACAGGACTCGTTTTTCACATGTGTAGTCCCACATACATTGGAGCTATATCAAACCAAGGTGTTTGTGCATATTTATGAATAAGGCCCTTAGCGGCGCATTTTTCCACGGCACTCTAAGCCTACTGAAATAAAGTACTCGTCATCAATCATAAAGTCAGAAATAGTTAATAGTACCTTAGGTTTGATTACTTTGTACTGGACACGGTGACACTCCTGTTTGTCCCAGCACTCCCTCCACAGCATAATACTGTTCATTGTGTCCTCCAGCACTGGGGTACCGGGCCATGATGACTCAAATGATGCCACCCATTTAACTAGATAGTGGGTAGGATGCAGGAGATTGCAGCGATTTCCCAGGAGTCCAGGGGACCCCACAACATGTATAACAGTATCTTAGTTCTTTTTGGTTTTCTGTGGTCTTTTCTGATTCATTTATTATTCTAAATGATGTTGTGAGGTTATGCTCTGAATGCATTTGGGTTTCATATGCCTTTTTAGAAAAATATAGATGCCTTCTGCATGCAATCATCTCCTAGGATGTAGTATTAGATCACCTGTGCTCCTGACATATAATACTAATGTCGAGTACAGTAGTGGCCAACCAATCAGCGGCAAAGAGACAAAAAAAAAATATGTTTGGTTAAGACAAAGAGCCGAAGCCATGCAAAATGGGCGTGGCCTAGCTCCTGAGAGGCCGCGTCCCATTTTTTAAATGGGTTGTGGCCTAGCTGGCACAAGGCCATGGCGCATTCCAAGATATAACATAAATATACTGTATTATGTTTGTGTACCACCTTATACATTTATGTTAAACTCCACAAACCCTTATATACTGCATCATGAGATGCAGCCATGGGTTGCAATTCTGGAGTGTCAGTGTATATTTTTCAAGTGCCATTCATTCAAAAGCAAAACAGATTGGTTTTGTCTTTTAAGTTATTGACACTTTTAAAATATACATTGAATTGGCGGAATTGTGCCTACACCTTGCATTCTGCTACATAAAGCCCATCTTTAGAGCGTCTGCAGGTACCTTATGATAATTACAGAAACATGTATACCCACAGTCCTGGCTGAACAGGACAATCTATAAGTAATAGACAGAAGAGAGAGGAGAAGGCAACCTGATTGGGGAGGGGGGGGGGGTATCGGAGTGCTGTCTGTTTGAAGAGGGGGGTGTTATTGAGCATTTGGTGCTGTGAACACTGATGGTGGAATAAAGGGGTCTGGGACTTTAGTGACAGAAAGGAGAGGTGGCAGCTACTCACTCTGTGCATAGCAATATGTAACTCTCTATGCTGTGGTGCCATGCTGTCCTGTAAGGGGGGCGGCCGGCAGGGAACTGAACTGAAGAACCGCTGTTGCACGAAGACAGCCAGCAGCACAAGCCTCTTCCAAGCTGCGTGGCTTCTGGCAGGTCCTGACAGGGGCTGCCTACGCCTGTCAGAAAAGCCGATGAGTGTCACGAGCCACTGGGGGCAGGGCCACGCATAGCATTCACTCTTCTCCCACTTCCTGGGAACTGTGCCAGCCAATCATCACCAGCACTGCCGCTACCCGCACAAGTCCACGGAGGGAGAAGGAGCCGCCTGGATGCGTGGAATTATAGAGGGTGCGCACTCCGATACTGATCACCCGAGCCACGCATCATGCACAAAAGAGCTGCATTTGGCTCGCGAGCCGTGGGTTGGCCACCGCTGGTCTAGTACTTAGCACATGCGGCAGACCCAAATTGCACCATCAGCCAGCTGCTTAACCCAATGGAGGTCACAGAAGCCATTCCAACCAAGAAATCTCCATTTTCCATCAAGTACACCTTCGTTTTGGGAAACAGAGCCCATCTTTGCCCTCACCCTAAATGTCTGGGCACTGTCAATCTCCTGACAGCTGCAACCATAGTGCAATGCAGGCCTGGTGCATGTGCAAATGACCGCACATTAGTATTTTGTGTTATGTTTGTCAGATCCATTAGGCCCAACGCATAAGTCCCAAAATGACCCATTCCAGGAGGGGCACAATGCCCTGCTTCTGGACTTCTTTACAAGTGGCAGTTGCAGAGGTGGGGCAGTCCAAAATTTACGTAAGGGAAGCTACACCTACTGCCAGTGAGTCCCACACTGTGGTGGTTGGTGTGGCAGTTGGGGTGACTCACCTATTTGAATTTTGGACTGCCCCACCTCTGCAACTGCCACTGGCATGAAAGTCCAGAAGCAGAGCATTGTGTCCCTCCAGGTATGGGTCATGTTGGGAGGTATGCCAGTTGGTCTGGAACAGGTCCTACATTTACGGCAACAGAAATAAACAATTGACACAACAACAAAATTTGCTAATTTGAATTGTATTTGTTGTGATACAAAATCGGAAGAAAATGTGAAGTTTAGTTTTTCGTGAAATGCGCTGTGCACGTCATATATCCTGGATTACTTTGGTAAGTTCCTTGGAGAGAAAGATATAGGATATAGGAGCCGGTGTTTGACTAGAACAAGAAAGGAAAGTGCTGATATTAGGAATGGCTAGTCATCAATGCTAACCTCAGCGGGATTTTCGGAGATTACGCTAAAACCTGGAAAGGAAAAGCAGAAAGAAACTCCAAAGTTATTGTGAAGTTTGCCAAGCAGACGTTCTGCCAGCCGACGTAGCCTGGTTCCAGAGCATGCTGCTTACAGCTAATTCTTTTAAGTTTTTAAATATAACTTTTTCATTGTGCATTAAGATGCGTTCCAAGGGATTTGCACATTTTTGTCTTCCTTTTATTTTTTTGCTACCTGAATGTGTTTCTCAACCAGCTGTAATGGCCAGAAATGCTGATGTTTTCATTCCTGCGGCTTGTGAGCTTTCTGAGCATGAAATGAAGTGATGCTGCGGGCAGCAGGTGCCTGTACACATATCATTAGCCCATGTTATTGCGGGTCTATGCTCCAATTGATGTGTCACAGATGCTATTTTCAGTGAGGGAGACAGAACCCTCTCAACAGCAGCGTCACTGGCTTCATCTTCCTCACACGCAGTGTACAAACTTCCCTCTTTCTCAAGTACTTTAAAGAGAAATACAAATTGGAACATAACATAGCAGTAGAAAGGGTCTGAGAGGGATATATATGATATCGCGGCGGTCAGGATGTTGGTGGTGAAAACACGGACCCCACCATCCCTATACATAGAATCCTGAGAGGGGCTCATAAGGGATATAGCCCTCTACCCCCGATGCTATTACCTTAACCCTGCAGCAGTCTTAACCTCCCGACTAGTGCCTAACCCCCCATCCCAAACCTTAACCCTCCTTCTAAGTGCCAAATCCCCCCCATCCCAAAGCCTAACCCCCCTTCTAAGTGCCTAATCCCCCCATCCCAAAGCCTAACCCTTACCTTACCCTCCCGCAGTATAACCCTAAGTCCCCCCACTAGTGCCTGACCCTAACACTCTCTGCATGCTAAAATAAAAATATTTTAAAAAACTGTGCTAATATATACATGCACCAGGGCTGACTTCAAATCACACAACACCAGGAGTTAGAGGGAGGGGTAATGGAGTGGAACTGACTTCGGTTTTAGGGGA
Source organism: Crinia signifera (assembly GCF_055691185.1). Taxonomy (NCBI): domain Eukaryota; kingdom Metazoa; phylum Chordata; class Amphibia; order Anura; family Myobatrachidae; genus Crinia; species Crinia signifera. The sequence continues at coordinate 68,265,107 of NC_139217.1, forward strand.
AAGGATTTCCACCACCTGTCCAGGACCACTTAAACCCCTGCACAACACATAAAGATATTATTAATAATCCATTTAATAAAATACAAGTCACATTTATAATAGGTAGCCACCTAATTAGATACCTTTAAAACATGCATAGACATGAAATTTATCAAATCTGAAATGTCTCTTTAAATAGCATATCTTTTTAGTTTCAAGGTATATATATATATATATATATATATACAGGTCGAGTATCCCGTATCCGAATATCCGTTATCCAAATTATTCCGAAATACGGACTTTCCAGAAAGTGACATTTTTTTTTTTTTTTTGCTAAAAACTCACTGGGGACATTTGTAACAGCATCACTGGGGACATGATATGTAACTGGCACTATATATGTGCAAGACAATGATTGCTTGGCATTCAAATTCAGTGCTGAGATAGTACACAAATTTTGTTTCACATTTTGAAACCTTGTTTTTTGAACAATTAAAATATATTTGTGTGTATTTTATGTGGTAATAAAATATATTTGTGTGTATATTATGTGTTTATACAGCATAAATGCAAGATACTTCAAAATACATCATTGAAATATTAAAATATTCCGAAATACGGAATAATCCGTTATCCAAAATTCTCCTGGTCCCGAGCATTTTGGATACGGGATACCCAACCTGTATATATATATATATATATATATATATATATATATATATATATATATATATATATATATATATATACACTCCTTATATGCCGGCACTCCCAGACAGCTTGATCCGGTGCACTCTCCAAAAATTCAATACAGTTCCACAAGAGAAAAGGCACACGGACACCAGTCAACAGTTTCAAATAGATGTATTGGGCATAGCACTATCTAGCGCTTTCGGGGACACCACCCCGTCTTCAGGATAACAGCCCTGTACAAACAAGTGACCAAACAGTGTTCCCCATCCCCCCACACAATAAATAGCATAACACTAATTACTCACCTGTCCAGACGCGGGAGCGCGGACCTCGCAGCACAGGGATCCCTTAGGGCTGTTTCACACAGTACGGTTCCTGCCGCACGGTGAAATCCCGTACGGCCAGGGAGCCGTGCCGCACTCAGCAGTTGTGAATGGACACTATTGTGTCCATTCACACGGGACGGCCACGGCCCGGCCGCACGGTTGCAGCCGGATCCCCCCACTGGAAGGGACGGCTGCCGGGCTGTGGCCATCCCTGCCATTATAAAATTCTGAGTGCGGCGCGGCTCCCTGACCGTACGGGATTTCACCGTGCGGCAGGAACCGTACTGTGTGAAACAGCCCTAAGACACCGTCCAGTACTTCCTGTGTCTTACCGGAAGTTGCAGGTGGAACGCATCTTGCGCTCCACAGCCCACTTCCGCCTTACACCATCTTTCCTGATGCGTGTCTGGGCTTCTCCAATGCGCCGGATCAACCACAAACCCTACACTGGGCAGATAAGAAAAAAATGTAAAAAACACCATAAATAAACAGTGAAAACATGCAAACATGATAGCAGTACACTTAAATACAAGACATTAGAAAACTGAAACACCATTATGTTAGTCGACATGACATGTCAACACCAATCATAATATAAGACATCAGGGAATGCAACTATGTCAGGCTATTCCAGTTGACCTTGTCATTGAGGCCACCTGGTCTGGTGGTCCCCAACCGCAAGATCCACTGAGTTTCCTTAATAAGAAGCTTCTTGGCCCTGTCACCTCCACGGGGGCTGCAAGGAACTTCATCGATGCCCAGTGTAGGGTTTGTGGTTGATCCGGCGCATTGGAGAAGCCCAGACACGCATCAGGAAAGATGGTGTAAGGCGGAAGTGGGCTGTGGAGCGCAAGATGCGTTCCACCTGCAACTTCCGGTAAGACACAGGAAGTACTGGACGGTGTCTTAGGGATCCCTGTGCTGCGAGGTCCGCGCTCCCGCGTCTGGACAGGTGAGTAATTAGTGTTATGCTATTTATTGTGTGGGGGGATGGGGAACACTGTTTGGTCACTTGTTTGTACAGGGCTGTTATCCTGAAGACGGGGTGGTGTCCCCGAAAGCGCTAGATAGTGCTATGCCCAATACATCTATTTGAAACTGTTGACTGGTGTCCGTGTGCCTTTTCTCTTGTGGAACTGTATATATATATATATATATAAAGACAAAACTTACCCAGCCTTGCAGCAGGGAAGAAGACAGACCAGCACTCGTCTGTCTTCTTCCCTGCTGCAAGGCTGGGTAAGTTTTGTCTTTATCTACTGCTCTGTCTGGACCCTGCACCACCACTGTCATTGGAATATTTGAGTGCCGTTTTGAAAAAACCATTTTATATATATATATATATATATAAAGTGAGTCTCAGAACGGCACTCAAATGGATAAGCAAAAATGTAACAGCGGTGCAGGGTCCATAAAGTTTAAGATACAGCACTTACCCAACCTCAATAGGAAAGGATCAGACCAGCACTCAGTTCGTGATGAAAAAAACGTGTGTATTCAGGTAAAGTACAACATAGTCATAAACAGACAGCAGGGCTGACCCGACAGCCGTTTCAACCGGAACCCTGTCCGGTTTTCTTCAGGGGTGACACAGACTGAACAAAGCAAGTTTAAATAGCAGATAAACAGGCGCCAAAACCCGCCTCAAGCCTCGGCTCCGGGAGCTGTCAATCAGGACCACGGGCGGTGTGCAGAGGTTTCTTGCCGGTAACCTAGTTACCAAGGGGGTGTGCGGGCGCGTCATCAGGGAACCCCTGTGACGTATCATGCAGTTGTTCCTGCGCCCCGTTGTCTATGTTCCGTGCGTAACTAAGTCATACTGTGGGGAATCGCTGTATGGTGACAAGCGCGCTGAACTCCCAGTGTGAGTGAGCTAAGGCAGTGAGGAGAGGTAAGGTGCCACTGGGGACAAGAACATGGATAAGGGAAGTGGGAACGAGTTGGTGAGAAAGTACATCTGTTGAGCTACTGTGAGCTAGTCGACACACGGCGGTGTCCACTCATGCTGTTAAGCAAAGTATGTGATGCATCAAACGTGCATGGTACTGCTATGTGGGTATTGCATGCTGCGGGCTGGTGTACAGATGGAGGAATGTCGGCATTCAAGAGCGAACACTACTCTGGCCCTCCAGTGGACTACCTTACCCTGCTTATGGAAGTCATATTAAACAAAAATTATTTCCTCTTTCTCAACAGTTTTTTTCTGCAGCGCCAGGGCACTGCGATGGGGTCCAACATGGCCCCATCGTATGCCTATCTCTTTATGGCGGCCTATGAAGAACTCCATATCTATGGGAATCAAGAATTCTGGCAGCATATTGAACTATATGTAAGATATATAGATGATCTATTTATCTTGTGGACTGGGGGTGAGAGCACCCTACTGAAATTTGTTGACCATTTGAATTCCCTTCCAGGCAAAATAAGATTCACCATTAACTTCAGCAGAGTCAACATCAGCTATCTGGATGTGAGCGTGTCCCTTACCAATGGACTAATCACTACCACCGTGTTCACCAAGAGCACTGACAAAAATACTCTCCTGCATGCTGATAGTTTTCACCCTGATGCATTGAAAAATGGCTTACCATTCTCACATGATGAGGGTGTGCCGTATCAATTCTGATCCAACAAATCTTATGCAGGCATTGGCCAGTATGGGCCAACGCTTCCTAGATAGAGGCTACAGGAAGACTGAAGTGGATAATGCCTTACAAAGAGTTCTCAAACTGAAGAGAGAGTCACTACTTGCTCAAAAGACAAGTGACGTTAAAAAGGGTGAGGAGAGACTCAACTTCTGTAGCACGTATACTGTGGCGTCAAGACATATCAAATCCAAGATCCTTGAACATTGGCACCTATTAGCTACAGACCCCACACTCGAACCAGTGCTAAAAGTGCCACCCAGATTTGCATACAGAAGAGGTCCAAATCTAAAGGATATGCTAGTAGTAACGGACATTAGCAACAACATTGTCCCCAAAAAGAACTGGCTGACTCGAAAAAATGGAGTCTACAGATGTCCTGGTTGCAGCAACTGCCAATTCTTGGTGACTGGCAACAAATTCAAAAACCCCGCTGATGGTGCTGAATATATCATGCGCCATAGGCTAGATTGCAATAGCCGATACGTTATTTATGCATTGACTTGTCCTTGCAACCTGGTCTATGTGGGCAAGACCACGCGAATGATTAAAGAACGCGTCAGTCAACATAGATCTTCGATCAAAAAATGTTTCATCCCCAGCAAGGAACAATTGGACCTTAAACATTTACCAGTGGCTAGACACTTCTTGGAGTACAAACATAACGTTGGGCAGTTAAAATGCCATTTGATTGATCATATACCACCACTGAGACGTGGTGGAGACCGCGACAAGCGACTCTTACAATGTGAACTTCAGTGGATCTTTCGACTGAAGACACTGGCCCCCCTAGGACTCAATGAGGACTGGAAAATGGGATGCTTTCTGTAATCCCGTCACGTACAGTACCTGAGTGTACTTTACTTAAAGACTCTTGTGCATCGACCAGAGACCATCGTCTGTTCACAAGTGGTTTAAAAACTATTGCTCTCAAAAAGCAAGGTACACATATACCGACATACATAGTACATCCTTCATAGGTGTGTTCAGGTGCATTGGCCATACGTGGATACCGCACTTGTAATCACATCTTTTTAAATGCATAACAAACACATATTCTTAACAGTAGTCCATTATGGTTGATGCTTGGTCTGGTCTAATGTGGATATTAATGGTAGCGCCGCCGAGTGCTTACCACCTTGTACATTTATCATGCATGTTTTACAATTATGATGTGGCACCGCTGAGTGCACGAAAGTATGAGCCGACACCGTTGTGTGTCGATTAGCTCTCCAGTTGTCATGCCGACATTCCTCCATCTGTACACCAGCCCGCAGCATGCAATACCCACATAGCAGTACCATGCACGTTTGATGCATCACATACTTTGCTTAACAGCATGAGTGGACACCGCCGTGTGTCGACTAGCTCACAGTAGCTCAACAGATGTACTTTCTCACCAACTCGTTCCCACTTCCCTTATCCATGTTCTTGTCCCCAGTGGCACCTTACCTCTCCTCACTGCCTTAGCTCACTCACACTGGGAGTTCAGCGCGCTTGTCACCATACAGCGATTCCCCACAGTATGACTTAGTTAGGCATGGAACATAGACAACGGGGCGCAGGAACAACTGCATGATACGTCACAGGGGTTCCCTGATGACGCGCCCGCACACCCCCTTGGTAACTAGGTTACCGGCAAGAAACCTCTGCACACCACCCGTGGTCCTGATTGACAGCTCCCGGAGCCGAGGCTTGAGGTGGGTTTTGGCGCCTGTTTATCTGCTATTTAAACTTGCTTTGTTCAGTCTGTGTCACCCCTGAAGAAAACCGGACAGGGTTCCGGTTGAAACGGCTGTCAGGTCAGCCCTGCTGTCTGTTTATGACTATGTTGTACTTTACCTGAATACACACGTTTTTTTCATCACGAACTGAGTGCTGGTCTGATCCTTTCCTATTGAGGTTGGGTAAGTGCTGTATCTTAAACTTTATGGACCCTGCACCGCTGTTACATTTTTGCTTATCCATTTGAGTGCCGTTCTGAGACTCACTTTGTATACTTCCCATTAAGAGGACTGGCACCGTACACTGTCTTGTGCTACAAGCACGGTGGCCCATCCAACCACCGGAGTTATTAGCACTCGCAACTTTATCTCTCATTGCTGCAGTTTTTTTACGCTGCATTTAAAATCTCCCCTTTTTTCTATATTTTGTTCTATTTTTGTTTGTTCTTCACGTAACCACCTTCATACTCTCTTTCCCTGCAAACCAACGGGTACTCCAATCCTAAATGTCTACATCACCAGCATTAGACTTAGCGACGGCATTGCAATTTTCAGAAGCTGATAAAAACCGCATCCTATTCACGGATACGGACTCTTTGCTATTCAACAAGGATACACCAGATGAAGCGTACCAGGACCTACTTAAACTCAGTAAGCGTGAGATAGAACTGCAACTTCATGGCCTTACCCTTTCGTAATATTACAAGGAACAACTAATTCCTAGAGGCTTCAGGATCCACAATCAACCTACCTTAGGACGACATAATAACGATTTCTGTTTAAAATGGTGCAATATCTTAAACAAATGTTCTCACGACCTAATGCTACTGGTGATAGAACAAACAGGAATCGATTTGACAACAATTAAAGGAGAGATCGCAGACCTCCAAGCCACAGAACCCTACAGAGCACTACAATCACCTGATTGCGAACTTCTGAGAAAACTGGATGATGAGCTGATGAAATTCAAAGAAAACCTATTAAAATTCAAAAAAACAAATACAAGCAGGTTAAATTAGACTACAAAGAGAACAGAGTCTACACCTGGTTCTCAAGATTGGAGAATCGCAGATTCCGACCACAATTCAGGAGGGGAGGAGCTCGCCGTCAGAACGTCCAATTCACAGACATCGAAAGTCATTCCCAGACTTCTGCTAGTGATTCAGACGTACCAAGCACCTCAGCCCAGGAAGCTCAGTATCTTGCTCGCTCAGACCGCCAGAGAAAACCTCCAAAAAACCCCTTATACCCACCCGCAGGGGTGGGAGGAAAAGAAAAAAGAAGGGGGAACAAATAGCAAGTGGATCAGTTCTATATAACCTGTCACGACATCAATTGAACGAAGCTGAAATTTCTCTACTAAATAAAGGACTGTCCTTTGTGCCCACTTTAAAGCAGGACCAATTCTCCTGGCAGTTGGACATGTTTAAACTTGGCAGACAGCTTCGACTCAAAGATTTTTTTCAAAAAAACCAGGCACCCCAACCTCAAACTGTGACTATGAACACCATCAATCCACTCAAACGGACCAGCACTTTTGATCCACCATCAATCAATGCCTCAGTCAACACTTTTTTGAGAGTCCTCAAAAGAGATACTTGTCCCTATATAGAAAAACAGAAAATCTCATTTCATAATATCAGTAAAGAAGAGAAATTAGCCATCAATACTCTGAAAGAAGACAAGGACCTTATCATAAGAGCTGCAGATAAGGGTGGGGGAATTGTGCTGCTGGACCGTACATATTACATCAAAGAGGCTCTCAATCAATTAGCGGATGGCATCAATATATATGGCATCAATATATATATACTGTATAACTTAAGTCGTTTTTCAGTATAGATTAATTTAAACTTTTTGTTGGGTTTTAGGAATGTCTGTCACTTGTCCTGCAATTAGGAAGTGGCAATATTGCAGTATTGTTCTTTAAGAGTTACCAATATATTACCATATGAATATTGGCTTAATCCAGAGGTTCCCAAATGCGGTCCTCAAGGTACCCCAACGGTCCAGGTTTTAGGTATATCCATGGCTCAGCACAGATGGTTAAATCAGACTGACTGAGTTACTAATTAAGTCACCTGTGGCCAAGCATGGATATACTAAATACCTGGACCGTTGGTGTGCCTTGAGGACCGCATTTGGGAACCTATGGGTTAATCAATGCCTGAATGAAATAGTCAGTCCTCGGTGCAGAACCGAGGCCGTTCGAACAGCTGCGGTGCCGGCCACAGCACCCACACCGGGATATCTGTGTGCTTGCGAAGGTCCCATGTATCGGGAGTCTGGCAACTACCGCAATGCCGTCACCCTCATATGCAACTGATGTAAGCAGGAGACACAAGCTGTGATTATCAATAGAAAATTAAAAAAGCTACAAAGGGATTCAAAAACATCTGACCCCAATAATATTAGTCCTAATATCGAGCCTAACACTATAGTTACAGCTAAAATCACTGGAACTAAAAAGAAAAATATTACTAATCCCACCAATAAAACAGTGACAAAAAATACACCACAAAGAAACAGTAGATTCCAATATACCAAACCCCATTATAGGAGGAATCAACAACAGAATAAAAATCATTGGAGGGATACTAATGATATAGAACAGAGAGATAATATCTATCATACCCCCAATTATCAATTGAGAACTAGGGATAATCGTTGGGATAATAGGTATGCACCTATTGCAGACCACACACGAGAACAGTCCAGGAAAAGGGGAGAAAAACCCAATTTTTTAGACTTAGGGACCAACCACCAGAATTGGAGATAATTAAAAGGAAAAGAGGAAATAGAGGGGGTAAAAATGGTAAAAAAATATATGCAAAGCTGAAACGTCAAAAAAAAACGAAAAGAAAGGACTAACACTCCTCAACAGAGTGTATCTGAAACGGTTAAAATTTTTAATCTTAGTGATCACCTTCTATTAGAAGATGAACGCTCAGTCCTGGAGAAAGGGTTAAAATTTTGCCCATCTATTTCAGCCAACCCCTTCAATATTTTTGTGGATGTACAAAAATTCCTCCGCAAACTAACTTTAAAAAAAAAATTTCTCATGAAACCTGAGGAAACATCGGAGGATATATACACAATTTCCCCCTTTAAACCTAAATCTACATTTTTTCCTGCATACCTCAAAGGGTGCTTCCTGGAATAGTTCAGCACACTTGTGATGGATGATATCCATAAACTTAATCCTAAAAAAATCACACATAATCTTACGTTTAAAGAAAAAAGGGGACTTAAAAGCCTGATGGACGATGAAAATTTGATCATCAAGCCATCAGACAAGGGGGGAGGGGTGGTTCTCCTTAATAAAAAGAATTATGAGGAAGAAATACAAAAACAGTTGTCTGATAAAAACACCTACAAACCCATCAGAATCAACCCTACCCCAAAAATCAATAAATCATTAAAAGAATTTATTGACAAATATGTAAAAAAAGGGTACAATAACAGAAACTGAATCAAAATTCCTTTATATTGAAGAGCCATTAATTCCAACTATTTATGTTCTTCCCAAAACCCATAAGGATCCCCTTAACCCCCCCCGGTAGGCCCATTATTTCGGGTGTGGACTCCCCGACATCCAATTTATCCCAATTTATTGATTTTCACCTACAGGATCTTGTACTTGAGAATCCTTCTCATTTAAAGGACACACTGGATGTCCTTAATTTTTTGGTAAATACTGATTGGCATGAGGATTGCCTACTGGTAACAGCTGATGTGTCAACGCTTTACACCATAATTGACCATCAGCAGGGCATTGATGCTGCTAAAAGAGCACTTTCAAGGTCTAATTTGGAGCACACTTTACAAGAATTTATATGCAAGGGCATTGAATTCATATTATATAATAATTATTTCCTTTTCAAGGAAAATTATTTTATGCAGAAGAGAGGCACCGCCATGGGCACCAGGTTCGTCCCAAGCTATGCTAACATCTTTATGGGTGCGTGGGAAACCGATTACATCTGGTCCCACCACCCATATAGGGCGAACCTGGTGACATGGCGGCGCTATATTGACGACATCCTCTTCCTGTGGAGGGGAGATAGAGTCTCTTTGGACCTCTTCTGTCAATACTTAAATACTAATGATCGAGGGATTAAATTGACATTTGAGATAAGCACTGAAAGTGTCAATTTTCTCGATTTAGTTATTTATATTGAAGATGGTACAATCAAAACCAGAAACTACGTAAAGCCTACGGATTCTAGGGCCTACATAAGTAAGAAAAGTTGCCATCAACAACAATGGCTCAATACCATCCCTAAAAGCCAGTTCCGTAGACTACGTAGAAATTGCACAGAACCTGGTATCTATTTAGAACAAGCCAATGAGATGAAAGCCAGTTTTATCACTAGTGGCTATGATAATGAAGGTCTGGACAAAACCATCATGGACGTGGGAGAATTAGAGAGAAAAGAATTATTATCTAAAAAAAACAAAGTCCCCAAGAAAGACCAAATGGAACATTTCAAATGGTCTTTCACTACGGATTTCACTTCGCAACACACAGAGGTGAAAAAGATTCTCAAAAAACATTGGGGCCTCCTACAAAAGGATCCCATAATAGGAGATAAGATCCCAAAGGAACCTAACATGATCTTCAGACGGGCTCCTAATCTCAAAAATAAATTGGTGCAGAGCCTATGCCCTGCCTCCCCTAAAAAGAATGTAGTATCATCTAAGGGCTTCTATCGTTGTGGGGAGTGTATGGGATGTAAGTGCATTGCCAATTCTTTTGGGATGAAAATCGAAAACTTGGTAATTAATGGTAAACCTTTCAAGATAAAGGATTTCGTAACATGCCATTCATCGAACATTGTCTATACAATTGAATGCTCCTGCTCCAAATTTTATGTGGGTAGAACGACACGGCCCTTTAAGGTCAGACTCGGAGAACATTTAAGAAACATTCGTAAAGGTTTAGATGTTCACGCACTATCCGCTCATTTCAAAACTTGTCACCAATGTGATCCAAAGCACATTAAAAACTTTTATGTATTGCAAAAAATCCTACCCAACATAAGAGGCGGTGACTTTACAAAAAAATTAGCTAAAGCTGAGATGTCTTTGATTTTTAACTACAAAACCCTTATACCTAATGGTTTAAACAAGGATTTCGAAACCAAATGGTTTTTGTAGTTGATATTTTTATATGTCCTTTTTTATATTTATATATATTTATATTTATATATTTTTATATATATGATCAAATTGCGTCTCATTTTATTTCATTTTATTATATTGTATTAATTATGCCTTTTTAATCTATTTCCGAGGATATACCATCTTTACATAAGAAAAAGTACATTCCACTCGGAAACAAACGGGTTGCCATGACAATCGTTTACCTGCGATTCAAGTTCAATGCGGGAAACGTATTGTGTGGTGAATGGAACGCAAGCGCCTCCAGTAAAAGCCGGAAGTCTTCAGATGACACGCAAAGCGTCACATCCGCTTCCGGTATCGGACGGGATACCAGGAAGTACCTGAACACCGGCATTATACGCTGTATAAATTCCTAACAGCTGCGCTGGAGGACTATTTAAAGATGCGGCATGGAACCGCTGATGCCCTGATTCTTTTTGAAGGGAGGGATGGGGATTGTAGTGGTTAGCCGATCCATGTCTGGAAATAGGTAATTTTTATGTGTCTCCCGAGAGGGGGTATTTAAACCAGTCTATCACACTGGTCTATCACTCGCCTTGAAAAAGATTCTTTGAATCGAAACCGGTCGGCCTGTGTCCTGTGCCACAAAGAGGACTTCGGTGGACCTTACCTGATACTTCAAACCAGCAGCATTCCGGGGACGCCTGTGGTAACATAACTATGCGCTGTTTGTCTACATTTACATCTGTAGACATACCTATCTGGTGAGGGTCCTCTGTTATAGCCCTCTTGTGCCATTGTATTTTATATTTGTTATTAAAACGTACTGCACCATCATTATTATCTTTCATCTTTTGGAGCCTCATCTGTTCCTGGTGTATATTGAAAGAAAGTGGATCCTTTGGTGGAATTAAGATCCCCCCCAATCAAGCGCATTTGTCTACCTATTAAGTAGACCAATCCTTGTGGTACGATTAAAAACCTCACTTGTGTTTTAAATGTATTTCACATAGTGTTAACTATATCACACTATTGGTATTTTCTTCTTTTTTGGGTACCATATTAAAATTGTCCAAGAGGAAGGTTCTCTATTGGTAGCGCTCTGGAATTTCAAACATCTTTTTGGTATTGTAGGAGACACAAGCTGTCAGGGACTTGAATGTCTGGGGGCTCGTGTACAGGCAAATTTGCTGTGCGCTGTGGGGACAGCCGAACCGGAGAGCTGTATGGTGCCGATTCTTGTGACAGAGTGTTTGTGGCTATTGCCTTATTACACCCGGTGTTTAATTTGATCCATTGTTCCTAATGGGTCAAATGGTTTCCATTCAGGTGAGGTTCACATTCCTCAATTGGATCATCTATATCCCCGTTCCTTTTAAAAGGTTTCCAGTTTTCACATACAATCAACTTTTAATTTGTCAAGAGAGACAGAAAAAGAAATGGTGGAGCGCTCAATAATATAGATCAATCAGGTAATATATTAGTATACATTTATTAAACTTATACTCAATGTTAAAATTAGTATTAATCTAGCAGAAAGAGTAATCAACAGTAAAACAAAGTAAAATAATGAATATACAGTGATATAAAAGGACAGGAGAGGTTTTATACTTAGTGATTTTGGAGTCCCACTGGTTATTAATCTGCTCCGTATTTAGAAAATCAAAGGTCCCTGGTGTAGATCCGTACTAAGTAGTGTATAACTTGAGGGAATCCATGTACCTTGCAGGATTTAGGGTAACGCTGGAGGGTATTGGCAATCCTCGATCACAGAGGCATCCTTACAATGGTGCAATCCTTTTATCCAGAAATGAAGCAGGTGGTGGTGTCCCAATTGTACAATTGTAGAAATAGTTTTTCCGGACTTGTAACCAGGAACCAGTAAAGTAGCACTGGAGCTAGAAGCTTGGATCTCCCATAAAACCTCAATCCAAGTCCAATGGTTTCAGAAAAAAACAGGTGCTTCCTGACATGTGTCTTTGCCAGATAGCAACTTTATCAAAGGTATAGCACCTGTATGTGGTCTGGGTTTTTATACCCATAGACAGGAAGTACACTTGACATCATTAACCAATCAACCTAATTGATCCATTAATTTAATAATATAGCAGCATATTCAGTCTTTTTTTTAGACAATATCTAATAATATATTATAGTAGGCAGACTTATAATCATTAATGCAAAATCATATTTACCACACACATTATGGAATAAGTGCAGGAGACAATTGCGGCGACCCACTTCCGGTTGTTTGAACGCACGCCGCGTTCCAACTTCTGGTAAATGGAGTGCAAAAATGACCACTTCCTCCTATTTCAGGCATTACTGAATCTGGTAAGTAGAGGATGGGAGACATTTGCGGCGCCCCACTTCCGGGAGAGACACATACAACTCAATACACTGTAATTAGTCAAAGGCATGAGGGCCTTGCTCGCTAGCTTACAATCTATAGAATGTAAGCTTGTGAGCAGGGCCCTTATATTTTTGACTGTCTGAAATACCCAGTTAGTTTGTTGAATTACTGCCTCCTATTGTGAAGCGCAACAGAATATGCTGGGCTACAGTATATAAGAAACTGATAATAAATAATAAATAAATATTCAGATTTATTTCTTACTCTAAATCCACACAATCACAACAAACTTCGACCAAAATAAAGGAAAATAAAAATAAATAAAGTTAGGCATATATTTAATATAGATTCAAAGTTGAACCCGGGTCATTCAGTTCAGAGACCAGTTTCTTACCTAATACAGCACAAAGACCTTTTTGGTTTTTCATTCATTTTCAATCTGGATGTATTCTTGTATTAGTATAGAATTATAAACCCGCACTTTACACCTAAACCCATGGTTAATAATCTAACGATACTTCTACATGAAGACTAGACCTAGACGTTGAACATCGCAAAGATGTAACCAAAAATACCTGTTTACCATGTCATACATAGGTTGGGACTTATTGTCCTTTACTTTTAAATATAACTTCTTAACTTTGATCTATATAATTGTGCTATCACTGCACCTCTTGTAGTGTTATATAATCGATCTATATATTCCAACTCAATTTTCAATATATTCTAGCATATCTCTCACCCTCTTATGGATCCTTATGATTGAAATATAGCTCAAATCATGCGTCAAAGCCGCACATCAATCTCTTAACTACACTGTTGCAGCTACAACCTCCAGTCCCGGGGGATACAGACTGCCCAGTACAGAATCACAATGCTCCTTCTTGTCGAGGGTTGTGTGATGCTAACGGATGGGGACTATTCCTCATAACAGCATGACAGCTGTTCATACAGTCACATCCCCGAAACATTAATTGGTACACCAACAACTACATGTCTAAGCAAATAACTCAAAATCAATATTGTCATTTAGCCGACTAGGAAACATACTCACCAATTAGGATGCCAGCTGACAGTATTCCGGCATCGACATCCTGATCCTTTCAAAATGGGTATGGGTAAAAACTGAACCCAGACAAGACCCCGGACCCCCGGACCGGACATCAAAATCTGCAGTCCGGAGCTTGTGTCTCGGGGTGTTTCTTCCTGGGGGTGTCCTGTCTGGGGGGCTTCATGTGACAGCTGTCACCAGGGAGTGTAGGAGGGGTAGAATAAAGCCTCCCTGCATGGTCCGGGCATGTAGCAAAAACCGGAACGGTCCGGACCACACGGGGAGGCTGTAATCTCCCCTTCACCATGTCCCTGGTGAAAGCTGTCACATGCCTCCCCCTGGACAAGACACCCCCCGGACTGGACACCTCCCACACCGGACACTACAAGCTCCGGACTACAGATTTTGTTGTCCGGTCTGGGGTCTTGTCCAGGTCCGGTTTTTACATAGTTCTTTTCAAAATTCTGGCACCGGTCTTCTGACTGCAGTTGAGATGCCGACATGGATAAATTCACAGGAGTAGAAATGAAAACAGAAATGTGCCAGCGCTAGCTGTGCCTAATCATGTAAACAAGACGGCTCTCATAAAATAATTATTTATTAATTATTAGTATCACGATATAAACATATATCATAAAACATATAAAAAATAAAAAAAATTGAGCAATAGTATAAAATATACTCTGGGATGTATGGGAAATGGGTTTAGGACTCCATCAAGATGACTTTTGAGTTGAAGAAATATATTGTATATTACCATCCGTTTGATCTCCTGGAAGAATGGATATATCCAGAGAGTAGCGACCCCAAATGTCCTGTTGCCCTATGGTTTCAATAGCCTCCCTATTCGGCGTACAATCTCCTTTAATGGCTGGATTTAGGAATAGTGCAGATATCTCAATTTGCAAAGTCCAGATGCACAGGAGTTGCTGATCGTCAGGGAGAGAGTGGACTGGTCATGCTGGATGGGATGATGGATGTCCAAACCGATATTTGGCATCTCAACGCGTTTCCCCGAATACTCTGTGTCCGGCTTCCTCAGGAGCAAGTGTGGACTGGGGAGTTAGAACCCAGTATATATAGCAGCAGTTTGATTGCTCAATTAATGCACCAGTGGCATGGTGCACATGTCAAAACGAGACAAATAGAAAAAAAAGAGAACCGTCTTGTAACAGAACTAGTTTATCATCTGGCAGTCCAGGAAGCAGTTTGGACTGTCAGAAATTATTATAATCACATAAAAAAAGAGAAAATACACAATATTAACCTTTTGGGTTCCGAGGTCATGTGACCCGGAAGTAGATTGCAAAACAATGAATTTAAGCAGTGAATATTTAAACAGGAATTCTTCCTGTGTAGAATATAATGGTGATCTCAGTGCAGCTTAGGGCGCTCGGGGGGACCCGCCCGCCCACCGCCGATTGCCGGTAAAGGCAGTGAAAGCGGCGGGATCCCCACGAGCGCCCCGCGCCGCATCTGTCGCGTTGCCAGGTTATGGCTGCCCAGTGACTCAGAGGTCACGTGTGCCAGGCGCCGTCTGGCATAGAAGGGGGCGGCGACTCAGCATCCAGACCACTAGAGAGGCGTGCGTCCAACATGCTGACGCATACTGCACGTAAGGCACGCTCCCAGTGTTACCAGGCAACCGGGCCGGCATCTCCTGTGATGTAAACATGCACCACTCGACAGATAATCCCATAGGGATAAAAGGGACCACCAATATCTATTTATTTATCTGCAGAGGTAGTATATATGCATGACACATTATACAAGTATGCAATCTTATAAATGACAGAATACTGATAGTATGAATAGCATGAATAGAAATCTATTGACAGAAACAATAAGCATTATTTTAGGTAATGATACAATAGTATCTTAGTAATGTTATAATATATAGGATCATATTCTTTATATATACATTATTAATTTTATAGGAGGTAAATAAATACAACATCAATATATTAGAAACATTTCATAGGAACAATATATGTTTTTATAGAATCTTCACATAACAAAGAACAGTGTCACATAAATTCACCAATCACATGAAATATATCAATGATTACAAAACTGTATTGTGTTCAATTGTTTCATTTAATCCATCGGGGTGGAGGGAATAGAATCTGAGGGTCCATCACCTGTAAATAAAAGTCACCGTGAAAAATAAAATAATTGTGAGTGAGGATAAATGATATACTATCTAATAGAAAATCCCTACGTTCCGATTCTAACTGATCATCTAAAAGGAGTCTTCTCCGTATAACATCACACCCCAACTGATGTGGTATGTGTGTGTATAAGGAATTTACATCCAAAGTAAGGAAAGCATAATTTTCTTTCCATGTAATGATCCGAATTTTATTCAATAGATCAGTGGTGTCTTTTATATAGGATTTTAGAAACGGAACATAGGGCTGTAGGTGAAAATCAACATAATGTGATAAATTAGCTGTGAGGGAACTAATACACCTCTCTCTTGCAAAGTAGATTGTACCTATCGCCCCCTCGTGCGTGATCTGAAATATGTTCCAGACCTACTACTGTCAAACATGTAGGGTCTGATTGATGTTTTAATTTGTAGTGTCATGAGACACTATGTTTTAGGAAACCCCTTTATAAAGAAACATCCAAGTTCAGCTGGCAATCAGAACGGCCACTGGCAATTACACCTGACAATTACACCTGGCCCTTGGGGTTCCCTGTATATACTGCACATAGTGAGTGGTCTATGTAATACTGTAAGTTGCTGGACAGCGGATGTGTTTTATGGATTAACGCTCATACCTAATATTAGAGCTTATAGGACAGCAATATGCCATTTACTACATCCCATGAACAGGCAAGTACAGCAGATATTGCATGCAGTGCAGTCCCAGAGGCTGAAATCTGCTGTGTGTCCCTAACCTATGTCATTAATCATTAGCTATACTTACAAGACAGGTACGTCAGCATGTATCAGCAAGGAACTGGGATTCACTGAATACAATGTAAAGCTGTAACACACACAGAACAATTACAAGTAAAATATATAAAAATACAATCTCTGGTGCAAATAAGGGCAGCACTTAACCAAACCGGGAGTTATCTTCCCAGTGAATGCAGACAATGGGAAGTAAATAGAAAGGAAAAAGCGCCCAACAGTTAGGTTAAAAATACTCCAATAAGTTTTACAATCTTACTGTGTAGATGATACATCAAAGAGTATTTGGTGAATTTTCATGTACTTCTCTCCATACATAAAAACAAATAAACAATGTGTAGTCCAGTTTTTTCAATATGATTTCATGGGGATCCCCCGGAGTAAATAAATATGGAGTCCTGTATATATTTCTTCCTTCCTTATCCCTTAAGTGCTTGTTCAAGTGGATGGATTATACGGGCTCACCACGTGTCACCAGAGGTAAACTATTCTTACATGTAAAAAGCAGCGACTACACACATCAAGGTTTCTTTTAGCATAATATGCTTACTTGTATACTTACTTTCAAAGTATGCGACTCCTCATATCTCGGTTTCTTTAGGAATTGACATCTATGACATCATGATGATCCAACAAAGTTTATTTATAAAAAATGGGATACAATAATCCAATGGCTAAAACAGAGACATGGACTAAACCCACGGACCCTTTCACTGGGAGACTCTCTGATGTAATTAGAGAACCCGGGATGCTCACCAGTTTGGGTGGTCAATAGATAGACACAGGGTCTGAGTTCAAAGAGGTAGCAACACTGCACCAACGCGTTTTGACTCTATGGTCTTTTTCAAGGTGGTGTTGTCACCCTCCACTGTAGTGGTTTATATACCTCTTAACTGTCCCTCCCACTGAATGTGGGGAAGTGGTTGGCGTTAGAATAAAACATGATTATTACATACTGTAAAACACACATAAAATACATGTTCAAACAAAGTACACATCAAGGCTAGTATTTTCTATACTGCATGGTCCCAATAATATGTGCATAAATGCTTAAAATAAAGAATAAATCCTAATGAGCCGGAAATGTAAACCGGGAGTCCATATATGGGCAATAAGCCCTGCGTCTTGTATAATGTATATAATGAGTAATAGCCTACCAGTATAAGTTATTGAGAAAATGAGTGTCCGGGTGGTAACACCCTACGTCACTCCTCCTTCCGGGGGTGTTGTGGGTGTAATTACATATCTTCCGGCTAAGCCAAGCCGGAAGAACGGGGCTCTGTGCGGTGACAAGCTAGGTAACACGCACGGCCATGTTCCTCAGTAGGCCGGATGTAACGTCTACAGCACATCATCCTATTCATCCTGAGGTGGAACGCACAGACATCTTGGATTACTACAATCGCTCGATTTCAGGAAAGTGGACACGCATGGCCATGTTCCTCAGTATTAGAACAGGAATTGAGGTAGCTGCTCTGCGCACACCTGGAGCTGCCTTTCTCTACAATGCAAAATGTGTCACCTAACACATCAGACAAGACAAAGCTACAAAAAATGGGTATAACAGAGTAAAAATAGGTGCTCACAATAAAGTCCACATTGAGTATCTTCTATATTCCAATCAGAAAGATGCTTTTCCAATAGATGATATAGTCCGTCTCAGGCATATATGTGGAAATAAACACAAATGTGGATACATAGTGAAGATCGTCTTGAGTAAATTCTCTTTTGTAGTTAAAATATATACGTTTCTTTTCGTACCATACTCACACCAAGAAAAGTGTTTCAATGTTCATAAAGGTATCTTTTGGGTGGATTAATCACGCCAGACAAATATCTGCCGCCATTTCACCCCAAACGTGATCTTCGCTCGTGTGAACAGATAAAGTAGGCGTACCTTACTTACGATTTTATAGGTAAGTCTAGACACATAAAGGTATCTTTTTTCTCCTTTATTCTTTTCCCACATTTTTCCTTATAGTGGGAGTTGAGGTGTACTGAAGTATAAAGGAAAAAAAATAGACGAGGGTCCGTATCAGGTATTTTTAGCAGGAGTTATAAGTAAAATTTGATAAAAATGATCATCACTTTAAAAAAACTTAATAGTGTGATCCCTTTGCTTCCTCAGATTAAGATAGACTGGTGGTAAAGTTCGTAAATGCATTTATAATTTATAAATCCTTCTAAAAATACCTGATACAGACCCTTGTCTATTTCTTTCCTTTATACTTCAGTACACCTCAACTCCCACTATAAGGAAAAACGTGGGAAAAGAATAAAGGAGAAAAAAGATATCTTTATGCGTCTAGAATATGTTATATACATTATTCAATGTGGTTGTGGACTCCAATATGTGGGTCGTACTATTCGCTGTCTTCATGTGAGATAAAGGGAAAGGTGGCTGGATACATGAAAAGATGGCCGCGGGAGCTCAATGTAGAGATACAATACAATTGAAAATGAGGCTTGGCTGTAATTATACTCTAAATATGGCCACGACTATGTGGAATATCAAAGGGAGGTCTGGAACACAAAATAAAATGGCTGCGGGAGTGTATAAATAGAACAAGGACCAAAATGAGGCTTGGAGAGCAAAACACGGAAGTGCCGTGGAAATAGACGCGCAGACGGGTGCAGTATAAATATTGAGACATATCCACTGTAGAGAGCTCAACTGAGGAAGCCGCCGAGTTATACACACAGGCGGAGAAACGCAGTTTGAGCTTTTTCATCACCAGATCCCGCTGCTACATAGCAAGCACCGCTGATGATAGCATCACATGCGGGACTCCAGATCATTGTGGCAGCAGTTCTCCTCACACTATGTCCAGAGTACATCTCTGGTAATATATGGAAGGACTGAGTTTACAACATCAATCACTTGGTAAAGCCTGAATAAGGTGTTATTTCAACAAGAGCCACTGGAGATTTTAAATCACAAGTGGGACTGGTAACTATACAATAATTGCCATTGCCTCTAAAGAGACTTATTAGCTGGATACCTCTATATTATCTAAGCCACATATAAAAGCCTCATATAAGAATTAATGGCAGCAGTATATATTTTATATCAGGGTTGCCGACTTTCTCATTCTCCTCTCCGGGAGAAGCCCGGAGAGGAGAGATTCAGTAGCCGCTCAGGGGGCGGGGCTTAAGCGTGACATCACTAAGCCCCGCCCCCATGCTATTAAACCAGCTAATTCAGTGATCTCCGTGGAGGGGGCGGGGCTAAAATGACGCGATTGTGTCATTTTAGCTCCGCCCCCTCCTCTGAGACCCGAGGATTGCGGCATTTTAATGCCGCGATCCGGGGGACGGCCCCTGAATCCGGGAGGGTTGCCCACCCTTCCGGGGGGGCCGGGAGGGAGCCCCGATTTTCGGGAGACTCCCGGAAATTTCGGGAGGGAGTCGGCAACCCTGTTTTATATGTTGTTTGTCCTGTGTATGTCTTATTAATAGTAATGTGAAGTGCACTTCAAAAGATCATGCTTTTTTATGGAAATATTTGAATAAATGTATGCTATTTAAAAACAGTTCATTTACTGGTTAATTTGCTGAGCAAGGCTACACCTCCTAAAGTAACAGCAACTCTTGTTGAAGTTACACACCTACTTCTATATTAAATGACTGAAAATCTCGCTCTATATAATTATATGTGTATATGTGTTTAGATATATTTTGAAAGTAGTATATTCATTGTAATCTTAGTGAAATGGTGATAAGAAAGCTTATGATATAATTTACAATAGGAGTCGCTTCAAATTACTAATGTTTAACTATATAAGACATGAGTACTAAATGCCAATTAAATGCTATAAGATGGAGCTTGAGGTCAACATATGGCCAAAAATACGTAGAAATCCGATATACTGTAAGCTATGGAGCGCATAATGGAATTGAGAACGAGGCGTGGATCTGTACGAATAATAAATGTGCGGCTAGAATGGTAAAACCGGAACTAAAGCGGAAGCAACATTCAGAACGAGGTCTGGTTATGTAAGAACTACGTATGCGCAGCCGGTAATCCCGGATATATGGGACACGGAAGCGACACTGTGTGTACATACACCTCCTGAGGAAGCTGATGAGCTATATGTAAGGCGAAGAAACAGGTAGAGGCACGGGGAACACAAGTTGGCCATGCACAGACCGAAACCACTGGAAAGTCTTTGAGAGGGCTGGCAAATAGGACTGCACCAGCGTCATCCACTGGAGATCGGAAGTCGGACATATACCCTGTTTGCATCAATTCTAAGTATAAACAACTTCTTTGAAAATGCACATATAATATTGGGGACTAAGAACACTTTGATAACATACTAACCCAAAAACGGAGTACTTATCAGTGACTGCATGCAATACTAACCATTACCTTTCTAATCAAAAGGAGATGTGGAATTTCTTTCATATATTTAGTGTGTGCATGTTATTTTAGGTTATATTAACTGTTATGTCTGATTTTTATGATTTATACTGGCCAGTATTGTGTAATATTTGATTAAATATAAAACTAAAAATATACATACATTTTTTTAACTGATCCAAGCAGCGCGGCTTCAATTTTTTCTTTTCTTCTGGTATAGATTCGCTAAAATGAAGATTTTTTTTCATCCTATTATTGACCTGAAAGTCTAGCTAAAGACCACTAGTATACTGCCTTCTTTAGTTCATATGGATCATATCTGCTATCTGAGTGATTAGGGAGGGAGGGGTTAATTAGGTACATATAGCTTTAATTAGTAGGAAAGGGGGATAGTTTAGTGGGGTTTATGGGGATCCAGGGATCCTATGTTGGGGTGAGGTTATACAGGGTGGGGCTGCTCTGTAGGCTTTATGGTAGAACTAGGTTCCGCTAGAGGGGGGTTAGTGGGGTAGAATTTAGGTCAGTTAAAGCTTCCGACAGATGACTGTTGTATTTGATTTACATTATGCTATGTTATGATGGGGTTTGATGTATTTTCAAGGGGCATTATAGTATGCTTCAGCTCATTTTTCTCTTGCTGTTTCTGGCTGCCCAGATGGCGCCTTCAGGTGTCTATGTTTATTTCTCCTTATTTTGGGAGTCGATATCCTTTGACCTACCCCAATTCTTCATGCTATTTTTCATTTGTACTCATATTTGTATCTATGCTTTATGCCTATGTGCTATGTATGTTTTTATTATCTGTCCTGGCTTTATTGTTTTTTCATTTTCTTTTAAAAACTAATAAAAATTACTCAATTTAAAAAAAAATACATTTAAGAGATATACTTGACTTCCCTTGCTGGGTTAAATCTAAATGCCATCTACCTGCCCCCATCCCTTAACCATGGAGCAGACAAGGAGATCCATGTTTATTGGTTAGGTACTGTTTACCTAGAACGGCGCCCACGATCTATATCGCGGGTATCTTGCCGCAAATCGCAGGCGCGATGCATCTTATGTGTTTGTAATGTTAAATTACCTTCCAATCAACCAGATCAACCCAATGGACCCGATTTTACATAGGGAACAATGTTAAATTCCCTTCCAATCAACCAGATCAACCCAATGGACCCGATTTTACATAGGGAACAATGTTAAATAGACCCCAGACCACAAATTGAATTGAATAACCACCCTGAAGTGTGAAATGCCCCCCCCCCCCCATTGTTAACATCACCCCGCGGTCAACGTCATCCCGAAGCGTAGAGAGCGGCGGCGGTACGCGTCCTCCGACCTTTTCATACCCCCACTATCCACGTCGGCGTGGAGTTGAGAATAGAAAGTGTGGCGAGCCCGAAGCATTGCAAGCCCCGCGAGGGGACGGGGATACCTGTGAAGCCCGCGAGGGGATGCGGATACCTGTGAAGGTAACCGCGTCCCCTCACGGGGCTCGCTGCGCTCACCACGCTTCGGGCTCGCTGCGCTCCCCACACTTTCTATTCTTCACTCCACGCCGACGTGGATAGTGGGGGTATGAAAAGGTCGGAGGACGCGTACCGCCGCCCCTCGCCGGCTCGCTGCGCTCGCCACGCTTCGGGATGACGTTGACCGCGGGGTGACGTTAACAATGGGGGGGGGGGGGATTTCACACTTTAGGGTGGTTATTCTATTCAATTTGTGGTCTGGGGGCTATTTAACATTGTTCCCTATGTAAAATCGTGTCCATTGGGTTGATCTGGTTGATTGGAAGGGAATATAACATTGTTCCCTATGTAAAATCGGGTCCATTGGGTTTATCTGGTTGATTGGAAGGTAATTTAACATTGTTCCCTATGTAAAATCGCTACAATCGCACCCATCGCATCGCATGCCACTATAATGGCATGCGATGTACATGCGATTAACGCGATGGGCGCCGTGCTAGGGAAACAGTACCATTGGTTATTATCGATTTCTTTTGGTCACAATACTTTTAATAAATATTGTGGTGCAGCTTAATTTTTATGTTTATTTTTCATCTTTGCTGTTCCACTTTTTATACTATTTAGAAAATAAAAGTATTTATTGATTTGATACCCCCGGGAGGTTTCAGTGTGCATGTATGTAATGTCTAATAAATGTTTATAATGTAATTCACCAAGTTTATTGCTGCTTTGTGTCTAAAGTGCCATTGGATCTGGTGTAGGTTTAATGTTAAATTGGAGGCTGGCATACCTCCATCTCAGTGGCTATACAGCCATGTGTATACAGTAAAAATACACATATACACCTGTGCTCTCCCCACTTAAGCGCTGTTGACTTTTCTTCTTTTTTTTTTGCCTAATGAAAATAAAGAATTAATTGAAGGAGTATTAGAAAATTACAAATTACTATTTGGCAAATAGTCTGGCCTAAACACGCCTTTTTAAAAACGAGAAAACATTTGGCGAAAAATTGCAAAGTCAGTCTCTGCAGTATGCCACATCCGAAGAAATGCTTATGTTTGCAAAAAAAAAAAAAACATTACTCTGATTGCAAGATTACAGTAAAAAACTAATCTCTGGTACATAATCATCAAAACAAAACTGGAGGTGGAAGTCCACTTCTTTCAGAGTTTTCCAATTGGTAGAAGAAATTAAGAAGAAAACTGACTCCAACGGTTGTTATCGTTA
Source organism: Crinia signifera (assembly GCF_055691185.1). Lineage (NCBI taxonomy): Eukaryota > Metazoa > Chordata > Amphibia > Anura > Myobatrachidae > Crinia > Crinia signifera. The sequence continues at coordinate 68,288,987 of NC_139217.1, forward strand.
TTCCACATGGCATTGATACAGGACCTATACAGAATTAAAAAAATCCAATGATACCTGTAGTAAAAATATTTAATTTAAAAAAATGATTACTTTAATTTTCTAAATAAAATTTTTGTTGTCTTCTTTAAAGATGGAGCATCTCCTCCAAAAAGGAAATTGAAAGAAATGTTAAATGTTACAAAAAAGAGACCACAATTTGTATTGGAACCATGCAAATCCTCAATATTTTTTTTTAAAATGGTATATTATTAATCCCGTTTTCATCCAACACTTAACTGCCACCTTATTGTTATATGTTTTAATTTAAATAAGTTTTTTGCAGGTATATTTTTACTCTCCTAATTTGTATTTAATGAAAAATTCAAATGATATAAACCTTGGTAGGTGTTTACTATATTACGAGTGTAAAAGTGCTTGCAGTGTCCATGTGTGCTGTGATGTGTGGTCAGTGTCCATCATAAACCATTTAAGGGTAAATTTACTAAAATGGGAGTTCTAATTTCACATGGGATGTTGCTATGGGAAATAAATCAACATCTACTTCTTATTTATTTAGCACCTTCTAGAAGATAATAGATAGTATCTGGTTGGTTGCCTATAGCAACATCCCATCTTAGTACATTTCCCCTTTAGAAGGGTGTATTTTGGCTACTGTTTGTGACTTTTTGTGCCTTATTTGTTAGCAGTTTTGGGAGCCCCACAATTTTGAGTACTGCATATTTTTACTAAAATTTGCATCATTTTAAATTGCTTAATGCAATTGTTTCACTATATTTTAGAAAAAAAATAAAAAACAGTCGCTGGAACAAAATTGTAAATGATGAATCTGAAGATTCAGTTGATTCAAATGAAGAGGATAGAAACAAAAGTATCCTGTCCAAGTGAAATTCAAAAAAGACTTTGCTTCCATAAATGTTGAAATCTTACATTAATGAAAAGGACGATATCATTTTTTGAAATTGTTATTTTGGAAGATGGCTCCAAATTAAAAAAATACTTAATAAAATCAAAGACATGTAAGATTTTGTTTTGGAAAAAAAATGTACCGAAATCTTTTTGAATCATTTGATTCCCCCCCCCCCCCAAAAAAAAAGCTTTATTACCCCAGACCAACATACTCTCACTACAAATTTTAACACTAGACTACTGTAATCTTCACCAGTGAGACATTATTAACAATTACCTGTATCCACTCCAAATTAAACTCAAAGCTGCATCTAGGCTTATGGTCCTCGCCAACAATTGTTACACGTATCTTCCCCCTCTTACAAACCCTACAATGGCTCCCCTTTTTAATATTGGCCAGGATGTATCTAAAGAAAACTGTGGTACAAACCCTGTTATTGGAGTATTTACAACATTTATAAATGTGTCAGTTAGGGAACACCATGTTTTCAGGACAGAGAGTAACGTCAGATTTAGCTAGCATTACCCTAAAGTAGCCTATGGACTTCTTAATACATACTTCACCATCCCACCTTGCAAGCACCAGGCCTCCATTACCTGCTGTCCAGTCAGCCCCCTGGCTTGTGGCCCAGACACAATTACCAACCCCGTTAACTTGCCCTCCCAGGTGCAGATGGGAAGAGGAGCATGGGAATCTCTATGACCACCAAAAGCAGGACGCTCCCGGGCAAAAGAGGTGAGAGGGCCCTGCAGAGACCCTCACCCAATGCCAGAGGCTTCAAAAAGGGCAGCTTTTTTCACAAGAACTGTCTTTTGCGATACTATTTGCATATTTTAAAACATATGTGGTTGGTATTATTGCAAAGAAAGCTAAGAGAAAGGGGAGCACATAATTGTGAATCTAGAGCAGTATCAGTAAAAATAGCAATGTCATTGATCCAGTCCACTGCAAAGCGCAGAATACAGGCCAGATTATATTGTTTTATATTGGGTAGATTGACTCCACCTCACTGGGTGGACTGCATCAATGTATATAGGATGATCCTGGTCTTTTTAGAATTCCAAATAAATTTAGTTAGCATGGAGTGCAGGGAGGATAGGTCAGATTTAGAAATTAAATGGGGGTCATTTGAAAAACATAGAGCAATTTCGGGAAGCTAACCATTTTAAATAAGATGTAGCATCCCAATAAATTGAGGGGGAGATTTTGGCGCTTTGGGGGTTATTCTGGTTGATTCGCAAGGCTGCAAATTTGTCCACCAAACCCCGCCCGGCGAATCAATTTATTAAAAAGATCAACAATATATGGGAACATATTGGAGTACTGAACAATTGTTAAATAAGGGGAAAACATAAGAATTGGTGAATCTTTTTAAGTGATTGCTGATACAATTACCTGGGCAGGGGAGAAGCACAGTCAAATGCTAGCGGGGTTTCCGGTTGTCCGTAAACCCCGCCTTTTGTCCAGTGGCTCAAATTATGACAACAATAACAATGGGTTTTAATACGATTACTACAGCATCCACCACATCATGCAGTTTAAGGGACATAGCAGAGCTGCTTTACATGCCCAGTGGTAGCAGCTTCTTCTACCAAGTTTGGTGTGTGTGTGTGTGTGTGTGTGTGTGTGTGTGTGTGTGTCAGAGACCTCAATCAGCACCCCCCACCTCCATATTACACCAAGTAACACATTATACACAGCCCCCCTCCCTCAAGTACACACAGCACTATAGCACATTATACACAGCACCCCCATCCCAAATTACATGCAGTAACACATTATACACAGCCCCCCTCCCCAAAGTACACATTTACACAGAGCACTATAGCACATTATACATAGCACACCGCCATCACCATATTAGACCCAGTAACACATTATACACAGCCCCCTCCCACAAGTACACACAGCACTATAGCACATTATACACAGCCCCCCATCCGCAGTAGTACCACATTATGCACATCCCCCTCCCTCAGTACATACAGCACTCACCCAACATTGATTCTTCTTCCTGGTATGTGCAGACAGCAGGCCCCGGGGCAGTGTGGTGGGGGGAAGATAGCATACTGCAGGTAGAAGTGCAGAGAGAGCAGGGCTACATGTGGAGCCCTCTCAGTGTGGTGGGTGGGGCCAGCCTCAGGGAAGAAAAGTGCTGGCTGGCCTCTCTGTTCTCCCGGATGTTCCCCTGATAGCATGAACTGAACATATTGTGCCGGCCACAATTAGTAGTAGTGGTGGCCAGCTCTGACGTCTTCCCTGCATGCCCTGCCCCCAGACATTTCCAGATGCGTGCATGCACAATGAGCGCTTCCATGTCATTTGTTATGGTGGTATGGGGTACCGGAACAATATGTTTTAGCGGTACGCTGTACCACACTGTAATGCCACACTTGCGCCACTGGGCCAACATCCCTTTTTCAACAGAACTCCCACTGTAATAAATTTACCCCACAGTGTGCACTGAGTACCCAAGCCAATGAAATAACATTACCCTATCACACTGTTCCAAACCTTTGCTAGGACAGCTCTTACCAGAGTCCTTTTCTTACAACAGAAATATGTCACGATCCCTGGACACAAGCAGTGCTTACCAGTTCAGGTCCAGCGTCGGGGTCTTAGGTCCCTTCATGTTGGTACCGGCTGGAGGAGTCCTGCGGGTATGTCCCGGTGGTCGTGCCTGTCATCTCCTGCCTAGCATTGTGGGTCTCCATTCCCGGGCGCCATGTTGGCTTGGCCCTGTGTCTTACAGTGCGCCGCCATCTTCCCGTGGCCGCCCAATGGCTTTCTCTCCCTCATCTGTGCTTGTCCAATCAGGAGCTAGCCCAGGGGATTTAATCCCTCACCTGAGACTCAGCAGACGCCAGTGCTTCGCTATCACTCCCAGGAGGTAACCTGCGACCTGTGCTTCCCAGTGTGCTGCTGAGACCAGCTCCTGCTTCCAAGATCTCCCAGTGTGTACCGGCACCAGCGTTTCCACACCTGTGTGCTTCTGAGCTCCCTGCTTCCAAGTTTCCCTGTGAGTACCTGCACCAGAGTCTCCGCACCTGCGTGCTTCCAAGACTGTGCTCAATCTCCCAGTGTGTACCGGCACCAGCGTTTCCACACCTGTGTGCTTCTGAGCTCCCTGCTTCCAAGTTTCCCTGTGAGTGCCTGCACCAGAGTCTCCGCACCTGCGTGCTTCCAAGTCTGTGCTCAATCATCTCCCTGCGAGTACCTGTACCAGTGCTTCCAAGACTGTGCTCTATCCGTCTCCCATTTGAGTACCTGCACCAGAGGCCGTATCCGTGTGTCTCCAGCTCTGCTGCTCCGCTGATCTCCCAGTGTGTACCTGCACCGGCGCTGCTGCATCCGTGTGTCTCCAGCTCTGCTGCTCCGCTGATCTCCCAGTGTGTACCTGCACCGGCGCTGCCGCATCCGTGTGTCTCCAGCTCTGCTGCTCCGCTGATCTCCCAGTGTGTACCGGCACCGGCGCTGCCGCATCCGTGTGTCTCCAGCTCTGCTGTCCCACTGATCTCTCAGTGTGTACCTGCACCGGCGCTGCCGCATCCATGAGTCCTCAGCTTGTCTATTCCATTGGGTCCCAGCGTGTCCTGACACTTGCACTTCCGTCTCCGTGTACCTTGTGTTTCATTGCTCCAAGGATCTCCCAGTGTGTACACTTGTTCCATGAACTCTTGCTCCAAGTATCTCCCAGTGTGTACACTTGTTCCATGAACTCTGGCTCCAAGTATCTCCCAGTGTGTACACTTGTTCCATGAACTCTTGCTCCAAGTATCTCCCAGTGTGTACACTTGTTCCATGAACTCTTGCTCCAAGGATCTCCCAGTGTGTATACTTGTTCCCTGAACTCTTGCTCAAGTATCTCCCAGTGTGTACTCCTGTTCCATGGTTCATTATTCAAGTATCTTCCAGTGTGTATCTTTGTTCCATGAACTTGTTCCACGCTTCAAGTATTAATACCTGTGACATCTTAATAAACGGTATTATTAATCCTAGCTTATGCGTAAGACTTACATTAAGCCTGCTACATTCCAGCCCTCAGTGTGCCCCCTAGCTTCTGGACTGCAAACGGACTCACAAAATCCACGAGTCCTGACAAAATATATACAATTCCCGGCAATTTTTTTTTTTACAATTTTAATTTACTTAAAAAAATGAATCAATAAAAATGTGGATTATAATAAATGGCAGATGGAAGAGCATCTGGTACCAAGAGAATTAAAATAAAATATAAATTGTATCAAATAAAGTAGGTAGTACTCATTTTATAATAAACTCTTCCAATGCTATAGTTTAGAATTTGTTTTATTATAGCCCATGATTGCAATACATTTATATTTCTGGCATACGGCACAGACAAGAGCTGCTTCCCAGGTGCAGATTTGAGTCGGTAGCGATTACAATGGGATCTTCCACCCTTAGCCAGCCAGGCACCTGTTACTGTTGCTTGTCTAAAGATATAACAGTTTTCAACAAGAATAAAAATTGAGTAAGTCCCCTAACAGCTGGCACTGGTAACTCTCCACTCCTTTATAGATTGCAGCCACCTGGACATTTGCTGACATAACACTACGTTAGAGAAAAAAGGACACGGCGAGGTTTTCTGTTACACTACGCATATAAATAGCTGGTTTTCCTGCACCTGAAGTTTGCTCAACCACGTCATCAGGAATAGTGATTTATTTCAGATAGTCAACTCGGCCACACTTGGCGCCATTCATGCTAAAGATTCCGCAGTCTCCTACGTCAATACAGACGATAGAGCTTGCAATATTTCTGCCTGAGTGATGATAAAAATGAGTCAAAAACTAACAAGTAAAATGTTCTATCTGATACCGCGTGTAATTAAACAAAAGATGTGAAGCCTTTTTTTTTCTTAAACATTATTGATGCTTGTGTTTCCATAAAAAATCTATAAAAAGAAGAATATGTTTAGTGATGTTTAATATTGAAGACATAACAATATATTTTTACAATATTTAATAGTTACAAATGAGAAATAAATATATGTTTGGTTGTTTTTTTTAAAGGATTATTTTTAAAATGTTGTACAAAACATTTTAATCTACAGCATTCTATTGAAAAAAAAACTCCCACTTGGCGTAATAACGGGAACTGAAAGTAGCACACTTTGACGTAGAAACGTAAACTGAAGAAGGCCCACTTGGTGTTATAACGGAAACTAAGGTAGCACACTTTGGCGTAAACGGAAACTGAGGATCAGAACCGGCAGCTGGAGACGTGGCAGGAGCGTAAGGCTGGACTGAACTTGCTGGGAGCACACTCTAAGGATTCTGGGAAGTTGCACCAGCAACAGGAAGTTAGAGGTCCTGAAGTCTTATACATCCTGCAGGGCTGCAAATGGCCCAGCCACCAGCAGAGGTCAGAAGAGACCCAGAAGTTGTGCTCCCTCATAGAGGCAGGAAGGCGGCGCCCATACCCGGAGCCGACGGCAGATGCATCGGACCCAAGTGCGAATGCCACAGCCACCCGCTACCCACCGGAGTCCCTCAGCCGCTCACTGAATCAGCAGAGGGACCAGAGACGCCAGATAAGTAAGTATGGGAGGGCCCAGCGAGCCGTGACACCCTTTTCCAGATATCCGTTATCCAAATTATTTCGAAAACCATAGGCTCCAAAACTTACTTTTTTTGTTTGGCTAATAGCACTACTGGGGACATCTGTAACTGGCACTACTTGGGACTTGATATGTAACTAGCACTACATACTGCAGTGGCGTAACTATCGCCCCGCAGCCCCCGCGGTGGCGGGGAGGCGCTTGGAAGGTGAGGGCGCCGGGGGGCTGCGGGGCTATTGTTACCGTTCCGCTGCGTCTGCCACGGGACCTTTTGCCGGCTCTCCGTCTCCCTGCTCTCCCGGCTCCGTCTGCAATAAAAAAGGTGAAACACAGAAAATGGCTGCACCCTTAATGCAGACCGTTTTTGAGGATGCTAGAGGAGGCAGAGGCCTCCTCTAGCATCCTTAAAAACGGTCTGCTGTACGGGGGCAGCCATTTTCTGAGTGACATGTTTTTTATCACAGCAGGAGCCGGGAGAGCAGGGAGACGGAGAGCCGCAGCGCAGACCGATTCGCCGGCTGAAGGTCCCTGGGCAGACGCAGCGGCACTACGTGCAGGGGGTAAGGGGGTTGGGGGGGTCGAACTGGGGGGGGGGAGGCATGCAAAAGGGTTATGGTGGGGGGCGCGCAAAAGGGTTGTTGCGGGGGGGAAATTTTTCCATAGTTACGCCACTGACATACTGTATGTGCAAGAATAATTGCTTGGCATTCATATTCAGTGCCTGAGATAGTATACAAACTTTGTTTCATGCAAAACTAAAATATATTCATGTGTATTTTATGTGTTGATGTTTTTTACAACATAAACGCAAGATACCTCAACATTCGTCATTAAAATATAAAAAAATATCTGAAATACGGCATAATCCGTTATCCAAAATTCTTCTGGTCCCGAGCATTTTGGATAAGGGATACTCAACCTGTAACTCCTATATTTGTGTGGCAGTTTGGCTGTGTCTGTGCTTGGCAGCCAGCCAATGTATTTTGTATCTGCTCTGTACACCGTGACTTCCTCCCCCTCCTCCTCCACCTCTGCCATCACACGACATGTTGATGTCGTTAGCCCTGTGGCAGTTGTTTGCCTTCTAACAAGGTATTGAAAAAGAGATAATGAATTCTGAAAGGATAATTAAGAAAAATGACATAATACGTTACGTTACTGGCTATATACAGTGATGCTTAAAAGTTTGTATCTCTAAAGCAACACAGTATCAAAGCATATACAGTATGTGTATGTGTGTGTGTGTGTGTGTGTGTGTGTGTGTGTGTGTGTGTGTGTATATATATGTGTGGACTTGGAATCAGAGGCAAGCACATTCTTTTCATCAATGAAAAAAGTATTTTATATTTCAATAGGCACGTGGACAATCCATCAAATCAAAAGGTGCAGTCAGATACATCAGAATCCATGATACACGTAGTTAACAAATATACCAGCATAGACAGCAGCACAGGATGGACGTCCATAGGTAGATTATTCATGCCCGACGGCCGTTTCGGTTGTGTGTCACCGTCGTCAGGAGCATGAATAAACTGGTCCCAGGATCAGATATATATGGCATAGACAATTAAGCGAAACCGGACACACCTGCTCACCTGTCCAACCAGCGACGTACTCTCCTCTGTTCAAAGCACTGGCCCAGGTGCACATGGAAAACATCACCTAGGAGCCGGAAAATGCCGGTCACCACGTGTGTCTCCAAGGCAAACAACTGAGACGTAGACTGCCGGCGTCATCACCAGTAGCCGGAAGCTAACTAGGGAATTAACCCCAGCCAGCGTCCGCTGTCATGGTAACGACTGGACGGCATCTTATGCCGCAGCAAGTGAAAGCGCTGTAGATACGGTTGGAACCTGAATAAATCAGGATCCACCGATCCAGCATTGCTAAAGCACTGCCACTCAATAGAATCACAGGTTATCAAAACTGGTTACCGATTTTCATCGGATCGCCAGTGACCACCAAGCAAAAGGACAAAACTATAGAGGCATTGAGTATGAAGTCGGTGACACACAACCGAAACGGCCGTCGGGCATGAATAATCTACCTATGGACGTCCATCCTGTGCTGCTGTCTATGCTGGTATATTTGTTAACTACGTGTATCATGGATTCTGATGTATCTGACTGCACCTTTTGATTTGATGGATTGTCCACGTGCCTATTGAAATATAAAAGACTTTTTTCATTGATGAAAAGAATGTGCTTGCCTCTGATTCCAAGTCTACCTAATTACATTTATGTGGCCTAGCACTTCAAAGTTGTAACCAAGCGGTGTGCAGCATTGCACTCTGCAATATATATATGTGTGTATATATAGTTGCATGTATCCCCACAGCTTATGGCAGAGTCTAAGGGAAGAACGTGGCACTCCACGGATTTGGAAAAAGTTATCTTTTATAATTCCATAGTGAAATGTAACATCGTCAATGTTTCAAGGCCTGTCGGCCTTTTCTTCAGGACGTGCAAATGAAAGTGCAGATAGTGCTGTGCAAAAATGTGTGTGTATATATATATATATATATATATATATATAAATTAATAACATCATAAAAATTACACAATATGAAATAGGATAAGTAAATCCTCTTTAAATTATAAAAAATATATAAAAATTTACAAAAATATAAAAAATTTAGTGGACCCATATTTTTGGAGGGCCCTACTATTAATGAGTCTAATTAGTAGTGTATTTTTTCAGATTTTTTTTTTTTTTTCAGATTTTTCTGATTATTTTTGATTCTTTATGATTAGCGATTTTTTGTTAGTATTGTTTTGACCATTGTGAGTGCTCCCACCGGGCTGGTTTGGATTACCTGTCCACACCTACACCTATATTCAGATCTCTCCTATTTCACTAATTTGCACGACACAACCACTGTGACACAGTGCGTGGCATTTATAGGAGGACACACTAACATTAATACCCAGATTTGGGATAGCCAATTATTGGCCAATGTATATGACCAGCTTTGCGTGATACTGCAGACTTCATTTTATAAGTAAGCAGATGAATGAGAGTGGTCCCCGTCCGTATATCGGCAGGTGGAACGCACAGGATACTTCCCCTTTAGCCCTGTGGAACGCTATTGACTTCCGGTCCGGCGGGGTAACTGTGGAACGCATAGCTCACTTCCGCCGTATGTCTGTGACACGCATGAGACTTCCGGTCCGGCGGACTTCCGGCCCGGAGGTTATCAGCGTGTTTTCTAATGATACACGCTGTATACATGCACAATACACCCCATCAAGTGGCGTTTTACATACTGCTACCTTTGTGTCCCGATTGCAGATGCATATAGACATTAAAAACCGTGTTTTGAGAGAGTGATTGAGTGAGGTGTGGAAATGCTTGGGGTGATGATGTCACTTCCTGCATATAGGTATTTAAGCTGGCCCGGTGAGGCAGTACATGTGTATCCTCCCCAGGGATGGATGCCAGGTTGCTTGTCTGATGGTTGTTGAAACTTAAAGCTGTATGGAATCCTGATGATGGTCTTTTGTAAGACCGAAACGTCACGTTACGTTGATGGTATGTCAGCTTTTTCTATCTACATGGAATAAAACCTAAATATTGCTTTTAATATGGTGAGTGCCCTTTTTTTCACCTCCGATATATATATATATATATATTTACCCACGTCAGAATCAAGTGCCAACATTGAAACGCATATATATATATATATAGATATTGTACTGCCTGACGACGGATCCAGTAAAGAGATCCGAAACGTTGCAAACGCAAATTATGTGTCTTTGAGCATTATTGGAAGAAGTGAGTGCCGGGTTGTCGTCTCCTACATACCCTCTGTTCCTGAGCACCACGCTGCTGACACTGAAAGCGAGTGCCGACTGATCGCCATATATATATATATATATACAGGTTGAGTATCCCCTATCCGAAATGCTCGGGACCACGAGCATTCCGGATAGGGGAATTTTCCGGTTTTTGGAATAAATTTGTGTAGCCATACTTACCTGTCCCCTGAAGGTGTCCGGTGGTCCCTCGGTGTCCGCGCAGTCCCAGGGCGTCCACAGCAGGCCTCCGGCATCTTCTCCTGGTCTCCAGCGGTCCCAGGAATGCATTGCGCGAGTGTGCACGCGCACCGGTGACGTCACCGGCGCGCGCGCACACTCGCGCATCGCATTCCTGGGACCGCTGGAGACCCTGGAGAAGATGCCGGAAGCCTGCTGTGGACGCCCTGGGACTTGGTAAGTATGAAAAGAGGGTTAGGGGGGGTTAAAAAAAAAAAATTAGAATGATTCCAAAAACCACGGTTTTTGGAATAATTCGGATAGGGGATGCACGGATAGGGGATACTCAACCTGTATATACATATATATATATATATATATATATATATATATATAAATTTCGGCAAAGTCCGCACTCAAATGACCATCCTTTTAACATGTGGCTTCCTATTAAAGGGGAAGTCGTTTCCACATCCTCAATCCGGGAAATTATTTGACATTAGGTTTCATCTCACGTGTAAAATGAGATTCCTTGTGTATCAGATTGTTTGCCCCTGTGGGCTGTCATACGTAGGCAAAACGGAGTGGACGTTCCGAGAGCGTATGACAGCCCACAGGTCCGCAATAAAATTGTCTCTGGAGGTTGGTGGCAGTGATCAGCCTGTCTCCAGACATTTTGTTGAATGTAGACATTCATTAACATCCATCCGCTATAGGATGATCGACTACATTCCACCACCTAAAAGAGGTGGCAATAGGGGGAATATGTTATTAAAAAGAGAGAGCCAATGGATCATGCGGCTCAATACATTAACCTCATCTGGCTTGAATGACCAATTAGGGTTAAATTGCTTTTGATTGTAAATATGTCAATGAAATTACCTATTCGATATTGCAGGATCACTGTTACTAGTTATGCAGTTTTTGCTATGTTTAATGATATGCATATCTATGTATCTTGACAGTCCAGCGGTTTATAATATTTGCATGGTTTGTTTTTAAAGGTGTTACTTACATGTGGCATTACGATCCGATGGCGTCTTGGTCTCTTGGGCAACAGGAGGCACAGGATGATGTAATCTGCAGGCGTCCCGGCCGGGTGCGCGGTCCCGGACCCGGAAGCGCTGTTCACAAGGAGGGTGAGGCTTGTTATATAAGGTATGTTTGTTAATGTTGTCTGTGAGCTTGATAAAAATGTATTAAAACATTGAAACGTTGCTGCTATGATGGCGTGAAAACGAGCAGTTTTTTGTGGATAACCCTTGTGTGCAGTCGGTTTGGACATTATATATATATATACAGTACATTTCTATGGCTGCTCTGTGTTGATGTAGCGCTACAGTGCTACAGGATCATGAATAGAATGGTAAGTGATTTATCCTGACAATACCACAATATTGCGTAAATCTATACTTGGGTCTCTTCGGCTTACTGTATATCATCCAAATACTGCCTCCAGCCTTGTAGGAAGGAACTCTCGCTTCATTAACCTCTGTCCCTGCTAATTGTTTTCACTCGCCACATCCAGTATGGCTTTCGGGGTAGGGTTAGTTAATCTGTTATGTTGACTAAACTCAAAGCTTCCCGCAGACCGTCTGTTCCGGATTGGAATATGAGGCTTCATGGAAATGAATGCATGCCACAACTGCTCTTTTCACATTGTACAAAGGACTGAAATTGCTGTGTATAAATGTGGAAAATGCTGATATTTTGTTTCTTTAAATATCTCGCCTTTGGAGTGTCGAGTTTCATTGGTGCCATTTCCTGGGAGTTTTTTGGCTCCTTATCGCTGTTTTTCAGAGAGCTGAATACAAATGAGCCTGCTCTGCAGTACACCCAACAGTCTGCAGCTAGAACACTAGTGACTGGTTTCCATTCATTTGAGGATGAGTGATTATTGGGAGAAATTTGCAATCAGACTTACACAATGCTAAGCAAAGTATAATTAGTGAAGGTGTATTAAATGTTTAATGGCAGCTTCCCTCCGTGCTACCTGATTTAAGACTTCAATGCAGCCCAGAAAATAAATTGTAGCATTCAGTGTTAAGGCCCTTTCAGTCTGGTGCCTCAGTAAGGCTCGCTGGAGACAATGGTGCAGAAGTTCCACAACTCGAACAAAGCAACCGAGATCTAACAAGTCAGCAGCTGGCTATTTTAGGAAGTGATGACCCATGCTCATACTGGTGGGCGCAAGGGGCAGCACATCCCGCTAAACGAGGCACTGAGTTCAAGTTGCAATAAATCATAACAGCTCAGCACCTGTCACATATGACTGACAGGCATATTAATATATTTCCAAGCAATTAACATAGTTAATTATAATATTTTTTCGTATTGTATTGCAAAAGAGTAATTAAAAGTATCCAATATAGTTGTTTCAGGTCTGATTATAACTGGGGGATTTATAAAAGCTCGCAGATAGATAAAGTATATGGAGATAAAGTACCAACCAATCAGCTCCTAAATGTCATTTTTCAAACAGCCTATAACAGAACATGAGCTGATTGGCTGCTACTTTATCTCCATCCACTATATCTTTTTTTCAAGCAGTAGTTTCACTAGGGGAGTGTGGGCGATGCAGAACAAACTAGGTGACATCATTTGAGGGGGGTAGTCTCATGAGTAAGGGTTAAAATTTGGGGAACTGGATGGAACCTCTAACGGTAGCGGGACCTACCTTCACCACAGCCCTGCACAGTAACTCCAACAGAAAAGACTGTCCCAACGGCACGGCCTATGTGATGTCATGCCACCACCGCCGCTGAAGTGAAAAAGACCCACTATGAGGAGTAGGCCTCCCTGGGGGTATGCTGAAGGCTGGTTGGGGTACTTGAAAATAATATTGGTGATGGCAGAGAAGAGGAAGAAGTCTCCCTTTGTCATGGAGATGACCCATGTCACATCACTATGGTTCTGTCTGCAGTGTCATCAGCATCTCCTCGTGCTTTTGCCAACCAGCAATCCACTGGGAGCTACCTGCACTGCCCTCAGAGATTAATGATAATCTGCCCTGTAATAGTTGGGGAAAGCAGTGGCTTTAAATCTACAGGCATTAGCGGGAACCCCGGAGGCAGTAAACAGCCAGCGGCCAGACACAGAGAGACCCAATTCCTGACTGCACACTACTCCTCCATTACTCCTTAATATAAGGACACGCATACCGCTCACTTCCACTCCACTCGTAAGTACTGCGGATATTTTAAATTTAGAGGAGGGGGTACTCATAAATGAATGCCTAAGCAAAGGGCACAGGAGAGAAAAAAGTCAGAATAACATCGTCAGCATTTTTATGATTGATATGGCCTGTTATAATCACTGATATATTAGAATTGAGGCAAATTCTAGCAGCAAGTGGTTCCATGATCAGAGCAAATAAGAGAAGCCATAGGGGGCATCCCTGCCGGGTGCCATTTTTAATTAGAAAAGGTTGGGATGAGGCCATTCACTAACAGGGATGCTGAGGGGATGTCATATAGAGAGAGAATGCCATCTAAAAAGGGACCCTCAAAGTCCATGTGGAGGAGAGTGTGCTGGATAAAGGGCCAGGATACCATATCAAAAGCCTTTTCTGCATCAAGGGCCACCACCAAAGCCGACAGAGATTTTATATTGGCTAGGTAAATGAGGTCAATAAGGCATCTGGTATTATCTGAGGCCTGCCGATTCGGTATAAAGCCGACTTGATGGTTGACGGGTGGATGAGGGATGAAAGAAGTGGAGCTAGCCAGTTAGCTAAAACTTTAGCAAACAATTTAAGATCAGTATTCAACAAAGAGATAGGTCTATAATTACCCATGTCAGTCGGATCTATTTCAGGCTTGGGGATGACAATAATGTTGAGCGGATGGCCCTGTAAGAGTGAGTTAAATAAAAGTGTGAACAGAGGCAACATGGCTGTGGAAAGTTTCTTATAGTAAAGGCTGGTAAAGCCATCCGGGCCAGGTGCTGCCGATCAACGAAGTACCTTAATGGCTTCTAAAATTTCATCAGACGTGATCGGTAAGTTAAGAGCAGTAACCTGAGCAGGGGAGAGCTTGGGGAGGTGACATGAAGTAAGATAGTCATTGATACGTGAAAATGCCCTGTGGGAGGAGGAGAAACAGGAGTACTGTACCCTATTTGGTTTTTTTTCCCTCCAGATATCCACCCATCCAAGGTCCTTCAAGAATTGATCGAAGCCTTTATTTCCCTTAATCACACCCTGTGGGTTACTCCGCCACCTGTCAACTTTTGGGTCCATTATGTTGTTAAAATCGCCCATGCAGATGACAGGTGACAGGGGGGAACCTGCTGAGAATTCGGCTGCTTTTACAAGCACATCAAAAGAAAAAGGGGGAGGAATATAAATTGCAAGAATCACTAGCTGTTTGTTGTTAACTTGACAGTCAATAACCACATATCGCCCGGCATTATCAATTTTTATCCTATTACAGATAAATGTTAAAGTGCGCTTTACTAACAAAGAAACTCCCCTTGATGAAGAGGTAAAGATTGAATGATATGCGTTACCAACCCAGGGTTTTTTCAGTGCCATCACTTTCCCTCCTACCAAGTGGGTCTCTAACAAGCAGATAATATCTGCATTGTACTGCCGCAGTTGATTAATGACAAGGGACCTTTTAACTTTATCATTTACCCCCCGGACGTTCCAAGAGAGCAGCTTAGTCACCCCGGGTTGGAAAGGCATTTCAAGCTTTTATTTAATCGCTGTTTTCCTATTTGCTGAATTTGAAACGGGCTTTCGCCATTGGCCAGTGCTGCCGCCACGGCACATATAAATAATGTCAAAAATGTACACATTAACATACAACATAACACAAACCCCCCTTCCCCACACCCCCTCCCTATACACCATCCCCCCCTTGGCGTATCTATTTCCCAACCCATCAACTACCACCTCGGCTGGTGGGGTTTTAACTTCTAGCCACCATCGTACGGTGAGCTCCCTGGGTTAGTTATAACTTTAAATGATTATGTGCTTGCGAGCTGACGTGCCCCTGGGACCCATTTATCGATCCATTTAGCTGCTTCATTCGGGGAAAGGAAGAAGACGGTTTCACCCTCTGCCTCCACTCGCAGTTTGGCGGGGTATAACATAGAATATTTCAGGCCTTTGTCCCTTAATCTTCTCTTTACTTCGATATACTTGGCCCTTTCTTTTTGAATCTCCGTAGCGAAGTCGGGGAAGAAAGATAGTCTTGATCCATTATATTCCATCGGCCCCTTTTCTCTAGCCAACCGGAGCAACGCATCTCTATCTGCGAAGTGTAGCAGCTTCATTATGATTGTCCGCGGTGGAGCTCCTGGGGGTAAGGGTCTAGCGGGAACCCGATGGGCTCTTTCAATCGAAAAGAATAATAGGGTTGTGCCCTTCTACTCGCTCTGGTAAGCCGATCACTCTTACGTTGTTCCTACGATTTCGCCCTTCGATATCAGCGACTTTGCTCTTCATATCGCGAAGTTATAACTCTATGGCTCCTACTTTTTTGATGAGGTGTTCCGAGCTATCTTCCAATTTTGAGACTCTTGACTCTGCCTCTTTTATTTGCTCTTTGACGCTTTTAATGTCCTGCCGCACATTCGCGACATCTGCCTGAATATCGGTGATTTTTTCAATGAGCCTTTGTTCACTGCCTTTTATTGCGTCCATCAATTGTTGCATTGTGACATCTGGACTCTGTCTCGTCTTGAGATTTATTTCCCTTTTACAGGGGTCGATGTTGGAGTGGCAGATGGCGTCTGTGGCTTTGTAGTTACTTGCGTTCTCGCATATTTTTCAAGCCGTGCGGCCGCAGTGTTAGTGCCTGTCTTCCCCATTATGAGCCACTTTCTTAGGACGCTTATATGGAGCAGGGCTACAGGAGCGTTCTTATTGGCAGGGTTTAACAGGGCTGGTTACCCTGGGGCGATACGGGAGGAGCGGGTAGTGCAGAGAGCGAATGGGGTAGTTAGCTGGAATTAAGGAGAGAGACGGGATCTTAACAACAAGATAAACGGTGGTGCGGAAACCACCCTCTGTGGCACCTCGGGATCTGCCACTTCAAACAAGAGGGAGGTAGCTGGGGTATTATATTATTCCCAGTGGGTTTCTCCACCCGCACCGCTATTGTCCTGGGTATATCCCCCTGCTAACATATACAGGGTACACTGAGCCTGTAATACGCAGTCTTCAATGATTTTATCCTCCAGTACACAGTCCCAATACTAAGCTTTTTGACACAGTGTCTGTTTCAGCAATAGTTGAGTGTTTTTAAGGAGGGAGGCAATTTATGGTAGTGTCTACCCTGTGATCTAAATTAGCTTGCTGTGGGTAAGAAGCTCACTTATATGATAGTCCAGAAAATAGGCTTATGCCACAATATCTACTTCCACCATAGTTAGGTACTTTTCAGGAGGGAGGCAGTTTATGGCAGTGTCAGCACTTTCCAGGATATAGCACTTTTCACAACGGCCAAATTTATCATGCGGGAGAAGGACTATTATGCAGGCAAAATTTCACCTGGCTGGTTTTAACTTGCTGTAGATGGAGGATCCATTATTGTTTCCCAGAGATTAATTCCCCAGGTTGTTGGGATTGAATATTGTTAATGGCGATTAAATATGACCAGAGAGACAATAAGTGAAAAGCGCAGGTTACGTAATAAGTCCGCAACCAACGTACCCTTTATACCTAACTACGTGCGAACAAAGCGTAGCGCAGCGTAGCGTACCTTTTATTGTATTATGTATACCAAGAACCAATACCTTAATCAGAGATTCCTTCGCAGTATTTTGTCTCTAATCTGCGAATATACCTTAAAGGACAGTGTCCGTAATATACCTTATCGCTATTATGCGAATAAACAGACACGACCACTGTATAGAAATAAGGAGATAAGAACTCCGTAAAAAGGTTGTATTTAAGTCCCTAATGGACAAAAGGGGGTTACAGAAATAAGAATAAACAGGTATAACAAGTGATACAATATACTAACAATGAATACTAAACAGACTCTGCTAGGGGGAAAGAAAACAGATACAAGACACAATCAGCCAATCAATACAATAAGAATAAATACCGTTAATGCAACCGTTACCGTTCTCATCAAATATGCGAAGCGCAGTCCGGTCAGAGCTCACTATCGTTCAGGGATGAACTATAGTCCGGTGGTAAGTCAGGGAAAGGTAGATGTGCCGAAGAGACTTTGGCTGCTCTGGGTCGCCTATCTTATAGGGTCAGAAAGGGGAGGTCAAAGGCCGTTCTCATTGGTCAGAGGTCGTATGCCAGGTCAGCTGTGATTGGGGGGGAAAGATGATACTCCTGGTTTGGCTAGGTCCAGGGGAGTGAACTTTAAGAGTCCTTTGTTTGGTGGTTTCGGCGTCAGCAGTGATAAGAACTGGTTTCATCTAGATTCCTTTGTTACATTCTTTTAACAGAAACTGTCCCTGGAATATGGATTATGTCCATAACTATCGAGCCGTGTATATTGCGAAATATTCGCAATGACCGGAATACTTTGCACAATGAACGGAACGATACTAAACATGATACAGACAGATGTGTGCAGGGCTAACTAAGCTATGTGTGGCGTTCTAAACCTTTAACTATATTTCATTTAGTGTAAGTGTGTTATTATGAATTTATGTGTGATAGTATGGCTACTCTTCTGGTCCACTTTGTCACACATACTCGGGTATGGAAACTTTATTTGCGCAACTCTGCGAACCAAAATGGCGGCCATACTATCCTAAAATGGCGTGTGTGTAACTCGACTTCCATAGTCCACCCTTTAACAGTAAATATAAAACTGTTACATAAAAAAAAACATTTACACGACAATACAGAAATTCATAATCCTAACAAAGAAATTGGGATCCATGAAATAAACATATAAGGGGAGTAAACCATCTGCTCTTGGCCGATCCAGGATCACGGATAAACGATGGGCCGCATTTATCGAACAATCTACTCAGGGTCACGAAGGATAATGTACAATTTTGGGATAAAAATAAAAACAAGGGTGTTTACAACATATACACGTTCACAAATATGGTTTCTTTAAAGGGAGGTGGTTTCGATTCTAGGGTCATATACCAAACCCTGGTCTTCCTCTGTATCTCTCGTTCTTACACTCATGATTTCGGTACGTTTTGTCTTTCCCCGGGTCACCACCTTTAAACATTTGAACAATAGCACAAAGACTATGATGGCACCACCGATACAGAGAAGGAGTTTTCCTATGCTAGCTATGATCCCTTGCGCCCATTCTCCTAAACCAGAGAACCAGTGCATTGGATTCAACCAGGAGGTCCATTCACTAACTTTGTTACCTATTTCTGCCAGGCTGATATTATGTTCCCTTCTAAATTCCCATTTAAGCTGAAGAATCTCATCCATCCGATGATCGATGATTTCTTCTGGGTCTTCAGTATTGTTGGTGATATATGTACAACATTTCACCCCAAACTGTGTAGAGAGGGTGACACAATATCCTCCTGTCATAGCTGTCAGATAGTTCAGCACCATCCGATGTTGGACTAGCTCTCTTTTATATGCTTGCAACTCCTTCCCAGTGTATCTAAAGGTGTCATCATAAATCTCAGTGATGTTATCTACCAAGCTGGCTAATGCTTGTATATATTTAAAATTTATGACTCCTCTGGCGGTATGGGTGATATCTAATGCAATGAGAAGTTGGATACCGAATGACTCGTGTATCATTTCAGAAGCTAGGGGTTCTTTCCTGATTGTTAAATCCCTTTTATGGATTTGATCATAATGGGTATGAGTGTAAGGAGGAGGTATGCCTCTGTGTATGCTCACCATCTCATCATGGGTGAGGGTCATCACTTCAGGTAACACTCTGCCTAGGTAACAAATTCCAACGTAGTTCATGGAGAGCCATTTGTACGCCCTTCTACCACAAATATAATAAACATCGTCAGGGAGAAAATAAGGGACAGAGTATTTCATGATCTTGTCACACATTATCCATAAGAACATTCCCGTCCCCTGCTCCCTGACTTGTTCCTCACAAGTTTCTGGCTGTAGGGTCATATTACAGTAGCCGGCTGATACTCTGCCGGCCATCATTTTACTTTTCTTCACCGTGTAGACATATTTATAGTGTCTCCCACTGGTTCGGATTTTTAACAACAATTCTTTATCAATAGGCTCTCCATCTGGACGCTGGGAGTAAGTTATTGTCTGGTTATGCCATGTCACTTCCCAAGTACCAATCGCTCTGGAACTCGAGAAGTTCATACATACCAGGGATTTATCCACTTGGTATGGGTGTAATCTAAGACTAGGGGACCTGGTATACAGGTATCTCTTATCCAATGGCCTCCCCTTATTTAATACGCTTATCTCTGAAATATTAAGCGGGTATGGGACTAGGCCTACACTACTCCTTTTATGTAACACTTGTGAACACACCCAGCATTCTGTTTGGTTTAAGACCTTACCCACTAGTGAGTGGTAATCACTCAAAGAATGTCGGCCTGTAGTTGCCTTACTTGTCGACTGACATCGCTGGATGCATTCTTCTTCCATTTTAGGTTGACAATATCTACAGACACAGTACTCACCAGACAATAACTCATCACATAGCCCTTGAACTACGTTTCCCTCATACCTTTTACCTTCTCCTGTCATGGGCAAAGTGTCAAGCTGGTTTAGGGATTCTACCTCACCCATATCTGGGTCCATTATTACACTGTCAGAACTCCGCTCCGATCGCTCTAGAATGTGGCAGCCACCAAGTATCTTGGGATGAAGAAAAGAACACAGAAAGAAAACAAAGAAATATATGCATAACTGTGAACCTGTTGCTTGGAGTCCTTCCATCATCTCTACCAGGGGACTTTTATTTTGCTCTGCTCTTGGACCTTTGTTCGCTCAGGTTGCTCGACCTTGGCTGCTTCTCAGTGTTCCCGAAACAATGCTTCTAGCGACACTTCTTCTCTTTCGCTCTCTGCACACTGGGATTCTGGGTTACTGGCTTTCTTGCAGTGGGACGAATGTATCCAAGTCTCTCTCTCTGCGACTTTAATTGATGTAGTGCTGGTCAACAAAACTTGGTACGGTCCTTCCCAACGGTCTATCAAACAACCTGAGCGTAAAAAATTTCGGATCATAACAAAGTCTCCTGGTTTAAGGTTATGACAATTCTCGGTAGGCATATCAGGGTTCAGTAAATTCAGCTGCTTTTGTTGCTCCCTTAGCTGTTTGTTTAGCTTTAGGATATACTGTACAGTTAGCTCATTGTTACATTTGAGATCATCCTGTGGGTCTATCATGATGTGTGGCTGCCGACCAAACAATATCTCAAAGGGGGACAAGTTGAGCGGAGTCCTGGGAGTGGTCCTAATGCTATACAACACAATAGGCAGTGCCTCTGGCCATAACAACCCTGTTTCAGCCATAACTTTACCCAATTTGTTCTTAATAGTACCATTCATTCTCTCAACTTTGGCGCTCGCCTGGGGACGATATGGAGTATGAAGTTTACTATTAATCCCCAGGAGTTTACACATGATTTGGAAGACCTCTCCTGTGAAATGAGTGCCTCTGTCACTCTCAATGACCTTTGGGATACCATATCTACAGACAAACTCCTGACATATTTTCTTTGCTGTAAATGTAGCAGTGTTGGAGGCAGCGGGGAAAGCCTCCACCCAGCTGGAAAACATGTCAACACAAACTAATACATATTTCAAATTTCTACAGGGTGGTAACTGTATGAAGTCGATTTGTATTACCTGGAAAGGGCCTTCTGTAGGAGGGATGTGGGATGGCTCTGTTGGGATGGCTTTTCCAACGTTCTTCCTCAAACAGGTGAGGCATGACATTGCCACTCTACCTGCTTGAGTAGCGAACCCTGGTGCACACCAGTAGGCCTTTACCAGCTTGCACATACCTTCCTTCCCAAGATGTGTCAGCCCATGGGCCGCCTCGGCTAGACTAGGAAGGTATGCCCTGGGGGCCACTGGTTTCCCGTGTCCATCTCTCCAAAGTCCGGTAGACTCTTGGCCACATCCCTTCGACTTCCATACTGCTCTTTCCTGTGGGGAACACAAATTCTGCATGTCTATCAGTTTGGATGTGGATACCATGTTCAGTGTACAAAGGTTGGTAGGATGGGTGAAAATATTTACAGGGCATGCGGCCCTTTTCGCTGCCTCATCAGCGCGGCTGTTACCAAGTGACACCGGGTCCTTCTCTGATGTGTGAGCTTTGCACTTGATAACAGCCACTCTGTCTGGAAGCTGAATAGCTCCCAGAAGTCTCCTAATGTATGTCGCATGCGCCACTGGTGTGCCAGCCGCCGTCATGAAATTTCGGAGACGCCATAGGGCTCCAAAATCATGCACTACTCCGAAAGCATATCTGGAGTCGGTATATATGTTAACTGCTTTTCCCTGGGCCAGTTCACATGCTCTGGTCAGTGCCACCAGTTCCGCTACTTGTGCTGAGTGAGGTGGTCCCAAGGGTTCAGCTTCCACAATACCTTCTCCATCTACTACCGCGTAGCCTGTGCACAGCTCTCCCGTGTCCGTCTGTCTATGACAGCTACCATCTGTGAATAAGGTTATGTCTACCTTACTTAATGGGCTGTCGCTTATGTCAGGACGTGCTGTGAAGGTCTGATTCAGATAGGTCATGCAATCATGTTTGTCCTCACCCTCACTAAACTCTGCTTTACCATATTCAGCAACATTCCCATCACCCTCCACCCTTTGTGCCTTGGAGGGCACATGAGGAAGGAATGTGGCTGGGTTTAGTGTGTTGCATCTTTTGATGGTAATATTTACTGGGGCCATCAGCGCCAGTTCCCACTTAGTGAACCGTGCTGAGGACACATGACGTGTTTGGGCAGAATTTAGGAGGGCAGAGACAGCATGGGGAGCATGAACAGTTAAATCGTGTCCCAACACTACGTCCTCACTCTTACTTACTAGTTGTGCTATTGCAGCCACACTTCGTAAGCAAGTTGGGAGTGAGCGTGCTACTGTGTCCAGCTGGCCACTGTAGTACGCTATTGGTCGGTTGGCATCACCATGTTTTTGTACAAGTACTCCTGCCGCACACCCACCTGATTCAGTTCCGTACAGTTCAAAGGGTTTCCCATAATCTGGCATTCCCAGTGCTGGGGCCTTTGTTAGGCTCACCTTTAGTTCCTCGAAAGCCAGCTCAGATTCCTCAGTATGAGAGACCCGATCTGGCTTAGTTGAGGAAACCATCTCTTGTAGTGGTAATGCCAGAATAGAGAATCCTGGGATCCAATTGCGACAGTATCCACACATGCCTAGGAACGTACGGCTCTGGTGCTGGGTCTGTGGCAGTACCATGTTCTGAATCGCTTGGATTCTGTCGTCGGTGAGGTGTCTCAGCCCTTGGGTAAGGCAGTGGCCCAGATACTTAACCCTGGTCTGGCATAATTGCAGCTTATCCTTTGATACTTTATGTCCTGTCTCTGAGAGATGCATCAGCAGCTGTCTAGTGTCATCCACTGATGACTCCAGTGACTCAGAACACAGCAACAAGTCATCGACATATTGTATCAGTATCGAACCACTCATGGGTTGAAAGGATTGTAAACAATCATGCAAGGCCTGGGAGAAGATGCTGGGGCTGTCTATGAATCCTTGGGGGAGTTGTGTCCAGGTATACTGTACTCCTCTGTAAGTAAAGGCGAACAGATACTGGCTGTCAGGGTGCAAAGGGACGGAGAAGAACGCTGAACACAAATCAATGACTGTGAAATGAGTACAGTGAGGTGGGATTTGCATTAGGATGACAGCTGGGTTTGGCACTACGGGGAATTGGCTCTCAACTACTTTGTTTACCCCTCTTAAATCCTGCACTAGTCTGTAGCCCCTCCCCCCGCTCTTTTTCACAGGAAAGATGGGACTATTGGCCGTGCTGGAAGTTCTAACTAGGATTTCCTGTTGGAGCAATCGTTGGATCACTGGGAATACTCCTAGCTCAACTTCAGGTTTTAAAGGGTACTGCGGTATTTTTGGGGCTATCCTGCCTTCTTTTAAGCGGATTTCTACTGGAGCTACATTTGCCATTAGCCCAGCGTCCTGTCCATCTTTAGTCCAAAGGGAACTCGGTATTTGTGCTGTAATTTCAGCTACCCTAGATGGATTTGATTCTACAACAGTGGAATACAACATTAGCCTCTGAGGACTGTCCAGCATATCTTGCACTTCTTGTGTAAGATTTCTAGGAGTGTCCAGAAATACCCCATCGGGGGTGCAATAGATGACACATCCCATTTTGCATAGTAAATCTCTACCCAGGAGGTTAGTCGGGGCCGCTGCAGCCAACAGGAAAGAGTGTTTGGTATGCAGAGGCCCGATTGTAACCTCCGCTGGTTTCGTCAGTGGGTAATGTTGTATTTTTCCTGTTACCCCAATTGCTGCTACTGATTGGTTAGTGAAACCCAAGTGAAGAGGAGTGTTGAGAACAGATCTGGCCGCCCCTGTATCAACCAAAAAGGTTTGTCTTACTCCAGCTATATCAACTTTCACCTGAGGTTCCTCTCTAAGGTGTTGTGTTAGTCTAACTGGCTGTAGGATACAGGTATGACCTGTTTCCTATTGTCTGACCTGGGTTGCCCTTAGCACAGTGTCAGCCATCAGATGGGGAGGAGGCATGTTGCGTGACCTGTCTGTCTCCTCCCATTGTCTAGGGGCTGGGTATCTTCGTGTCTCACCTTTGTGAGATTCCCATTCTCGCTTATGTGTCTGATAACTCCTGGGGTTTCCTGACCTACAATGAGCTGCGTAGTGACCTTCCCTATTGCAGTTGTAACAAATAATTGGCTTCCTACCTGTGTCCCTGGTGTTTCGTTGGTATGCAGCTTTGTTTGGGGCATTAGTAAGGGCTTGGATGCTAACCATCATCAGTTTGTCAGTTTGCAGTTCCCTGTGCTTCTTAATGTTGCGGTCGTGGTCCACAGCAGATTCCCGTAGGGCATCCACTGTCATTCCACGCCAGTTTGGGAAAGAAGTTTGGACTCTGGCTCTCAGGTTTTCCCTAAGCCCTTCCACCAGCACAGAGACAATCATCTCCCTCAGGTGGGGGTCGTCCTTAGGCTCGGAGACACCAGTGTATTTTGATACCTCCAGTAAGGCCTTAGTGAAATAATCAGCAGCAGTTTCGCCATCCTTTTGTTTGATGGTGAAAATCTTGCTATATTCCACTGCCGCAGGAAAATATACTCCCAATTGTAAGTTGATTAGGCGTATATTTTCCTGGTTGATCTCATCATTTATCTCCTTGTCCACTTTCAGTCCACTATCCTGAATGAATTTCGGGATGTCTATGTGAGTGGGGAGACAGGCCCTCAACATGATTCTCCAATCCTTGTTGGTGGGCTCATCAGAGTTTCCCAGATCCCTTACAAATTTCCGGCACAATGCTAGATCTTTCCTAGGATCAGGGAAATCTGAAATGATGGACCGCAGCTCTAACCGTGTCCATGGGTTTAGCATGGTCATCTTTCTGGTAGGTATCACACCCTCTCTGTCTGCCTTACCATAGGGAACCTCCAGTGTACGCATAGGATATGTTTGTACCACATTCGCATTACTGGGACCTGCTTGGGAGTCGTCCGTGTCTGTGCTGTGTGGTGCATCATTACCTGAGTCCAATACTATGCTGTTGGCATCAGCCGTCTCCTCCTCCTGTGCTGGGGCCTCAACAGCGGGTTGAGCTTTTCCCTCAATCATATTAATTGCATGAGAGACGGCCAGTGCCAACAGCTGCTCGTTTTCCTCTCGGGTTTCCTTGTAAGGGGATAAGACAGGGTACAGGTTAGCAACGGATACATTATTACTTATGCCTTTCTTATGAGTCATTAACCCCTTCGGCACATATGGAGGTGGGGGAGCTGATTCTATTGTGGCAGCGGTTGCATTTATATTGTGGCTGATTGCGTCTGGTATTGCCAGACCTCTGATTCCCCATTGTTCCTGTCCTTCCTTCTGCCACAATTTAAGAATATCTATATGCTTCACTCTCTCCTTACGACTGGAGAGTAGGCATATTTCATCTTTTACTGCCGATAAGATTTCCGGATCGAAGCTACCAACACTGGGAAATTCTAACTTGCTGCCTTGTGTCATTTTTCTCCATTTATTTTGGTAAACAACTGCGCGTTCACCGTGCTTCCTGCACATAATAAAAGCCGCCGATCCTTTTGGCCGGCTTGCTTCCTCCCTAACATGCACGTTATCACAGCGTGACCCGTTATTACCCATAATTACAACTTAATAGATATCGGTGGGTTATTACTTGTCTGAGAGCTCCCCAAACACTCACTTCTACAGCTTCCTAGAACATCCCACAGTCAAGCAGGTGCGAAGGATACGAGGTATGATACTCAATCACCAAGTCTTTCAACTAGCAGCGAACTTCTAGCCAACTTGCAAGGTGCGGCACAATTTTTCCAGGGTACAACAAACTTGTTTTCCTGTACCCCCAAAAACTGGATTTCTAAAGTAGCTAATCGGATCACTGGGTTCCGATGTATCTTCTTGTACCCTCCTAGCGGATCAGTTCCACTGAAGGGGCAGTTCCTATGGGCACGTCATCACGTGAACCCTGTCCTAACTGGACTGTCCTACACTGGACTACACTGCGCTTGAGTCGTGCCGTCACACACCCGTTCGCCTCAGTTATTTTTCACACTGGGCGCTAGTTACACCTTGGTCTTATGCTTATTTTTTAAATATTTCTGTACAGAAAATCTTCCCAGGCCGATAGCTTTTCACTAGATACTTATGCAGGTATAAATCCCTTATAATACGCTATAGGAATCTATTAAAATAATGCTTGAGTTGCTTGCTTATGAGAAAAATGAAAAAAAGAAAAAAAAAACTTATTTTCTCTTTATTAAATCACCGCCCCATCCACAGTATATTACTATACTGTTTTAAATAAGGCTAGTGGTTTAATACTGTTCACCTTTGAGTTCCTATGTGTGCTGCATGTGCAGTACCAATGAACAGCCACGTGTGTATGTGCGTTGCTCACAGGCCGCCGATGAATCGGCCACCCACGTGTTCTATAGTGTATTTGCAAGGTTGCGCTCGGGTTTCGCTATACGCAGTAATTGCGCCTAAATGTGGAATAAATCCCTTAACTCCGTCCGAAAGTTACGTATCAAGATGCAAAATAAATCCCGCACTTAATCCGTAAATCACGTACAAAGATGCAAAACTTTCCCGATATGGGCACGTGCGCGCGCACCTTGCGTAATACACAATAGACGCTTTACGTTACTGCAAAAGGCCCAGGGCTTGTCGCCACGTGGCGGAGTCCCTGGTTTTGCAGTAACTAACAATAAAAGTTATAGTTTTGCACAGAGGGGATCCTCTATGTACTATAATAAACACAGACTCCACGTGTGCGAACCTTATCGCACGTGGTACATATACTGTAATGAACAAGCAACTCAAGACACTATACCCCGTTAAACTACTTGTGGCAGGCAGAAGTACAGTTTACTAAACACTTAATATATGCTTTAAAACACGTGGCTTTCACTTATTGTACTCCGGGTTCAGCGCTAGCACTTCCCGAACCCCGCACCGCCACGAACTCGGCCTATACAGCAATGGAAACAAATAAATACTTCCACCCTTTTGCTGGTATAGGTCGGGTCGCACGCCTGGTACTGAGTTCCGGAATGTGGAGCGGACGGACGAGCCCTCTATTGTTAATGGCGATTAAATATGACCAGAGAGACAATAAGTGAAAAGCGCAGGTTACGTAATAAGTCCGCAACCAACGTACCCTTTATACCTAACTACGTGCGAACAAAGCGTAGCGCAGCGTAGCGTACCTTTTATTGTATTATGTATACCAAGAACCAATACCTTAATCAGAGATTCCTTCGCAGTATTTTGTCTCTAATCTGCGAATATACCTTAAAGGACAGTGTCCGTAATATACCTTATCGCTATTATGCGAATAAACAGACACGACCACTGTATAGAAATAAGGAGATAAGAACTCCGTAAAAAGGTTGTATTTAAGTCCCTAATGGACAAAAGGGGGTTACAGAAATAAGAATAAACAGGTATAACAAGTGATACAATATACTAACAATGAATACTAAACAGACTCTGCTAGGGGGAAAGAAAACAGATACAAGACACAATCAGCCAATCAATACAATAAGAATAAATACCGTTAATGCAACCGTTACCGTTCTCATCAAATATGCGAAGCGCAGTCCGGTCAGAGCTCACTATCGTTCAGGGATGAACTATAGTCCGGTGGTAAGTCAGGGAAAGGTAGATGTGCCGAAGAGACTTTGGCTGCTCTGGGTCGCCTATCTTATAGGGTCAGAAAGGGGAGGTCAAAGGCCGTTCTCATTGGTCAGAGGTCGTATGCCAGGTCAGCTGTGATTGGGGGGGAAAGATGATACTCCTGGTTTGGCTAGGTCCAGGGGAGTGAACTTTAAGAGTCCTTTGTTTGGTGGTTTCGGCGTCAGCAGTGATAAGAACTGGTTTCATCTAGATTCCTTTGTTACATTCTTTTAACAGAAACTGTCCCTGGAATATGGATTATGTCCATAACTATCGAGCCGTGTATATTGCGAAATATTCGCAATGACCGGAATACTTCGCACAATGAACAGAACGGAACGATACTAAACATGATACAGACAGATGTGTGCAGGGCTAACTAAGCTATGTGTGGCGTTCTAAACCTTTAACTATATTTCATTTAGTGTAAGTGTGTTATTATGAATTTATGTGTGATAGTATGGCTACTCTTCTGGTCCACTTTGTCACACATACTCGGGTATGGAAACTTTATTTGCGCAACTCTGCGAACCAAAATGGCGGCCATACTATCCTAAAATGGCGTGTGTGTAACTCGACTTCCATAATATAAACCCAGAGGGATTTCTGACCATTCCCCGGTAGTAATCAAGCTAGTAAATGGGCAGGATTCAGGACAGGGCTTCTGGAAATTTAAGGCGGGTTGGCTAAAGGGGATGGCCGACGCCGAGACCCTTAAGGACCAGTGGGGGGAATTTTGGAAGTTGAATAGGGGGTCTGCAACACCAGAAGTAGTATGGGATACCCTCAAAGCCCATATACGAGGCACTCTTTAAAAAAAAATCGCTGAGGTAAAGAGGGGGAGTAGGGCCCTGATTGGGGCCAGGGAAAAAGAATGTGAACTCCAAGAAGCCCGATATATTAGGGAGGGTACCCCTGAAACATATGCTGTATGGCAAGAAGCATTGGCAATTTGGCTAAACACCCTGAAAGAAGAAAACATTAAAATAATGTCCTACCGGGTTCAGAACAACTATGTTGGGGCAGATAGAGCAGGGAAATATATGGCTTATCTGGCACAAGCCGAGAAGCCACCAAACTGCATAAGTCATATTAAGGATGAAAAAGGTAACCTATTAAATACGAAACGAGAAATGGGTGAATCCTTTAGAGAATACTTTTGTCAGATCTACTCCTCTAGATTAGGCCATACCCAATGTGAAATTGTGGAGTATATGAGTAAGGTGGACCTTCCGTCACTGGGTACTGAAGACACACTGAGCCTTGAATCCCCCGTAAGCTTAGAGGAAGTGAGACAGGCAATAAAACAGCTACCTCGGGGTAAAGCCTCCGGCTTAGATGGAATACCTGCCGAAATCTATAAAAAGTATAGCGACACTTTGGCTCCCCTGTTCCACGAGACACTAAGTGAATGTTTTGAGGCTGACACACTTCCATCCTCGATGTCAGCAGCAAACATAATTGTTCTCCTGAAGCAGGGGAAAGACCCCACAGATAGAGATTCATATAGACCCATATCCCTGTTGACTGCAGAATATAAAATACTAGCTAAAATTCTAGTGACCAGACTAAATAAACATATCCATAAAATTATACACCCGGACCAGTCCGGATTTATGCCGGGCAAATCGACGGCCCAAAACTTACGTAAACTATTTAGTCATTTGCAATTGTCAAGGAAACGGGCGGGAGATGAGGCAATAATTTCACTGGACGCAATTAAGGCATTTGATGCCATTGAATGGCCGTATCTCTGGACGGTACTAAAACTGTTCGGACTGGGTCCAAATTATATTAAATGGATTAAATTGTTATACAAAAATCCGACAGCAAGAATAACAGTAAATGGATGGACATCTCCACCCTTCGCACTTGCTAGGGGCACAAGACAGGGGTGTCCTTTATCCCCCTTGCTATTTGCTATGGCAATCGAGCCCCTGGCTTGTGCCCTTAGACAACACCCGGTCATTAGAGGATTTGAAATTAGAGGCAACAGGGATACCGTGTCGCTCTATGCGGACGACTTGTTAATTTACCTGTCTAACTACTCCCAAGATCTCCCTTTGGCTCTGTACCTCATCGAGACCTTTGGGGATTACTCTGGGCTTAGAATAAATTGGAGCAAATCTCATATACTACCGATCCAGGGAAGAGACGACCTCTCGCCTCCCCTTGCCCACCCTTTAAAGTGGACTACGTCCTTCAAATATCTGGGGATCTGGGTGTCCTGTGACCCCGAGGATTTTATTCATCAAAACGTTCAGCCCTTAATGGTTCTGATGGGGGAAAAATTCAACTCCTGGAGAAAGCTCCCGTTAACAATGACGGGCCGGGTCAATCTCATAAAGATGGTTATATTACCGAAATTTTTATATGTTATGCATCAGGCCCCCATAATACTTCCAAAGTCACTCTTTCGGAAAATTAATAGTATGATTTCCACATTCATCTGGAACAATAAACGTCCGAAAGTTCGGCTGAGCGTCTTGATGAAGGAAAAAAGGGATGGTGGACTAGGACTGCCCGATTTTAGGAAGTATTATGTTGCCACCCAGTTGGCACAGTTAAAAGGCTGGTTTGGAGATCAACATGACAGCGAGTTAGTGCTAGCTATGGCCAACATAACGAGCCCTATGACAAAACCACTCAATAAATTATTGCAAGGCCACATAACCCCGACTGATCCACCTTTGGTGAGTCAAGCGATAACCATTTGGAAAGAAGCCAACAAGTTGATTGGGTGTATGTCGCTGGACCCAGAGTACCCCTTGGATGATGTGAAAACTATAAAGGGATTAAAAAGCCTGCAAATCAGGTCAGTGTGGTTTCCATACTCAGTGACGGCGGTCAGCCAGTTATACGGACAGGCAGGCTTCAAAACGTTCCAGCAACTATCGGCAGAATATAATATCCCGAGGACACATTTCTTTCGCTACTTGCAGTTAAGATCAGCTATACTATCACATATACCTGACCCCCAACCAATTTTCAAAGAATCCCCATTAAAAATAATGTTAAAAACTTTAGCTACTTCAAAGCTTGTGTCCAAGTTATATAAAAAAATTAGCTCAGAGGTCGGTAATGACCTAATTTCTCTTCAAACCAAATGGGAGGAAGACATCGGCCAAATAAGCGATGATGAATGGATTTTAGCAACGTCATCCCCCTCTAGGGCCACCAACTTGCTGCGCAACCAGCAAGTTCAGTTATTTGTCCTTCATAGGTCATATCTCTCAATGACTCGCATGTTAAAAATTGATAAAAATAGGTCGGACATTTGTCCCAAATGTAATAATGAACCCGGTACTTATATTCATTTGCTCTGGAGTTGTCGAGTGTTGGCTGAATACTGGGAGGGAATTATCCAGATAATATCCGATTCGGGGATTGGAAGGGAAACCCTCACTCCTAAATGTTGTTTACTGGGGATAGTGGATAAAGGGCGTCTAAAGCCTGAAGAGAGACAGTACGTAATAAACATGTGTTCACTAGCAAAAGTCATATTGGCCAGAGTGTGGTTGTCTAGTAAGGGCCCAGAAATTGAGAACTGGAAGGCACTTGTAAATTATACAATCAAATGTGAGAAAGCTGTGCACCTAAACCGTAACACTATAGAGAAGTATGAAAAAATTTGGCACCATTGGATCACTTCCATATATTGGAGAAATTACACGCCTATGCACAATAATTAAAATGATATACATAGATAAAAGAATATGCATCTGGTGCAAAATAAGTAAACACCAGTATATAGGATAACACATAATATTTATGTTCTAATTTGATCAAACACGGAGGAGAATTAGTTACCTCAAACACTAATGCACTTTTTTTTTTTTTTTTTTTTTTTTTTATAGGTTGCTAACAAAAAAGGGAGGAGGGAAAAAAAAAAAAACCTCTTTTGCTACCCTTCTATGGGAGATAAAATGATAATTAAGGGTACATAATATTATGAGGATAAGGAGTTTATAGTTAAATCTTATCTCTTGACTAAATATGGTGGAGAATTATCTACCTTTAACACTACTGCACTATTTTCTTTAGGCAGCCAAAAGAGTAAGTTCTCCACACCCCGCTTTTCCCCTCTCTCCCCCGCCCTCCGCTATGCTAGATAAAAATGGTAGACAAAATGATGAGCATAACAAAGCACTACCCTATAAATGGTTGGTAGATTTAACTGTG
Source organism: Crinia signifera (assembly GCF_055691185.1). Classification (NCBI taxonomy): domain Eukaryota; kingdom Metazoa; phylum Chordata; class Amphibia; order Anura; family Myobatrachidae; genus Crinia; species Crinia signifera. The sequence goes on from NC_139217.1 coordinate 68,320,941, forward strand.
CAAAGTGTATAAGTATGTATTGGGCTAGTAGCCAGAGGAGTGTGCCGCCACAAACTAGAGTAGCCATGGGCTTCTGCCACAACGAAAAGGACATGGTTATTGTAGCAAAGAACGTAGAACAATGTGGTGGTCGCCATAACAGATCCGCTCTCTGTGATGTTGTAACTGTACACAGTATGTATGTTTGTCTTAGTATGTTCTTTTTTTTATTGCATGTATGTATGTTCTTTTTTTAATGCAAAAAAAAAAAAAAAGATAGTCATTGATAGCTTCTGTTTTGTAAGAGAAGAAGGGTCAGTGGATGCGAGGTTAGATAGAGATTCGTAGAAGGAGTGAAACTGAGTCGCCATTGTTTTAGAGTTATAAGTAGTGGAGCCATTTAAGCACTTGAGAGAGTCTATTCTATTTCTAGTGCGTTTAGCTCGGAGTTGATTAGCTAGTAAGGAGTCGGCCTTATTGGATTTTTCATAACATTTTTGTTTTGACCATAATAGAGCTTGAGACGCCTTAGCAGTGAGAAATTGATCCAACTGGCTGGTCTAACCCCTTTCCTTTCAAATGGGCCTCTACCTTCATCACATATTTAGGCATAGCTCTACCACCCCACCCTCATAATATATATGTGCATATAACATCACTCCAGTTATTCTTAACATCCAGACCAAACTTAATCTCTGCCAAAATCTCCCCCTCAATTTATTGGGATGCTACATCTTATTTAACCCCTTCCCGACATTTGACGTACATTTACGTCATGGTCGGGAAGGACTTCCTGACACATGGCGTAAATGTACGTCATGAGTTCTAACTGTCACCGCGTCTATAGACGCGGTGACAGTTTGGAGATGTCTGCTGTCCCTGACAGCAGACATCCCCCCTCGCCGCCCAGGGGGGGCAGGGATGCCCCCCCCGGTCGGCGATCGCTGTGATTGGCTGTTCAAATCTGAACAGCCATTCACAGCGTTTCCTGTGTTACCGGCGGCTTAGCCGCTCGGTAACACAGAAAACGGTGGTGATCGGTGCTGTTAAATACAGCACCGATCACCACCGATGAGCAGGAGCCCCCCCCCACCCACTCACCCGGCAGCCAGGCAGGTCCTCACTAGGGGAAGCGCTGAGCGCACGCAGCGCTCCCCCCTCCCGCCCCCCCCCGCCAGGCTCAGCAGCAGCAGCAGCAGCATGAGCTGCTGTAAAAGTAAAAAAATAAATAAAAGACACACTGAATTATATATATATATATATATATATATATATATATATATATATGTGTGAAAAGTTTTGAGCCAGAAATGCATTTTTGTGTAAAAAATTACATTTTTTTACACAAAAATGCAGTTCTGGATCAAAATTTTTAATTTTCACAAGGAATGAAGGAGACAAAGCACCCCAAAATCTGTGCCCCAATTTCTCCCGAGTACGGCAATGCCTCACATGTGACCAAAAAATACCATTTGGGTGCATGGCAGGACTCAGAAGGGAAGGAGTGATTTTTGTATTTTGCAGCTCAGATTCTGGTGGAATGACCCCTGAAGCACCCATACAGTGGAACCCCCCCACAAGTGACCCCATTTTGCAAACTACACCCTTTAGGGAATTCATCTAGGGGTATAGTGTACATTTCAAACCCCCAGGGGTTTCACCAATTTTGATACAACTGAGCTGTGAAAATGAAAAATTAAATTTTTTCATTTTCACAGCCCAGTTGTATAAAAATTGGTGAAACCCCTGGGGGTTTGAAATGTACACTATACCCCTAGATGAATTCCCTGAAGGGTGTAGTTTGCAAAATGGGGTCACTTGTGGGGGAGGTTCCTAACTTTTAGCATCTTATGGTGCCTAGAAACCTACATGGTGCCTAAAAAATAATCTCATAAAAAGGAGGCTCCAAAATCAAGTAGGTGCTCCTTCTATTTTGAAGCCTGTGGTTTGGTCAACGTGCACACTAGGGCCACATATAGGATATTTATGAAAACAAAAGAATTGGGGGAATCAATTTTTAGTCACATTTCTCTAGTAAAATGTACTGTGTTCCTTAGAAAAATGTATTAAAATTGCAAATCTGCAAAAAAAATGAAATTTTGAAATTTCACCTACACTTTGTTTTAATTCCTGTGAAACACCTAAAGGGTTAACAAACTTCCAAAATGCTGTTTTGAATACTGTGAGGGGTGCAGTTTTTGAAATGGCATCATTTATGGGGGTGTCTCACATACAAGTCCCTCAAAGTCACATCAGAACTGAACTGGTCCCTAAAAAAATCAGTGTTTGAAATTTTCTTGAAAATTTGAAAATTTGCTATTCATATTGTAAGCCTCCTAGTGTCCAAAAAAATTAAAAGGAAGTTGAAATAATGATGGAAACATAAAGTAGACATATGGTCTATGTTAGTTATTAACTATTTTGAGTGGTATGATTATTTGTCTCACAAGCAGAAAATTTAACATTTTGCAAATTGCTAAATTTTCCATTTTTTTCCGACATTTTGGTATTTTTCACAAAAAAACACAGACTGTATCGACGAAAATTTACCACTAACTTGAAGTACAATGTGTCACGAAAAAACAATCTCAAAATCACTGGGATAAGTAAAAGCAAAAAAAAGTTATCCCCACTTAAGTGATACCTGTCAGATTTGAAAAAAAGGGCTCTGTCAGGAACGCAAAAACTGGCTCTGTCAGGAAGGGGTTAAAATGGCCAGCTTCCCGAAATTGCTCTATGTCTTACAAATGATCCCCATCTAATTTCTAAATCCGACCTATCCTCCCTTCACGTCATGCTAACTAAATTTATTTGGAATTCTAAAAAGCCCAGGATCATCCTATATAAATTGATGCAGTCCACCCAGGGAGATGGAGTCAATCTACCCAATATAAAACAATATAATCTGGCCTGTATTCTCCGCTTTCTGGTAGACTGGATCAATGACTGCTGTTTTTACTGATACTGATCTAGATTCACAATTATGTGCTCCCCATTCTCTTAGCTTTTTTTTTACATGCATGTCCATCTAATCTAACACTGCTCCAGTTTGATAATCTTCTATTGTCCTCTACTATATATGCTTGGAGACCAGATAGAAAATCCCTCCATCTACAACACTTTTATTCCCTATCTCTTCTGTTATTTGGGTACCTAGAGTTCCAGAATGGTAGAGCCATGTCACCTTTTAAGATGTGGCGTTCTTCTGGCATTCTATGTCTACGACACCTACTTAATACGTCTAATGTCCTACTTACGTTTGATGAGGCTATGCAACGATTTCATCTCCTACTGTACCTCACCATACTTTCTCTTATCTTCAAGCCACCCACTATTTGCAGTCAATAATATCTAAGCTACAATACCAAGATATTACAAATCCTTTGTACTAAAATCCACCCAAAATTAGACCCTGAAATTGACCTCCCAGCGCTCACTAAATGGGCCTCCCAATCCTCCTCTCTGGACCCTGATGCCATCTTGAGTACATTTTTAATAAACCTTAAACTTATCCCTGCAGGAAATGTATTATAAACTATGTCACATAGCTTATTTTTCCCTAAGCGCTGTTATTTGATGGGCACTGCAGAGAGATCTGATTGCCCTAAATGCCACACAGCAGACACTGACCTTTTTCATTGTCTCTGGCACTGCCCACACATACACACCATCTGGCAAACATTACACAGTTATGCTACAAGCGCTCTCTGATTATCATTTCAATGTACTGAATCCTGGGCACTGATTGGCTTTATCGCTGATCAACCCAACATCCACAAATATGATAAAAAGCTCATTGTACTTATTGTGCTTATTTCGGCAGTAGGCAAAAAAGCTATCCTACAACAATGGATACAGGCATCAACCCCTTCTTTGGACATGGCGACCGCACAACTACTTTTTTGTTCACCATGGACTGGTTGGAGACCTCATTGCATAAAGAATTGCAAACTCTAACATTATTTAATTGTTAGGACAAATTTATCTAACCCTTACCCTCTCGCACTAAGCTGGCACTTCAGTCCTGCTTTCAAACTACCTCATGGTACTCCGTTCAACTCCAACAAGATACTCCTCCTATTGCCCTCTAATTCTGTTTCTCGACAATCATTTGCTTCTCTTTCCCATTATCATATCCCTTTTATCCTTTTTCTTTCATTCCACACTCTGGGGGGAATTTACTAATATGAAAAACCGAGTTTTTCGTATTAGTATTTCCCCTACGACTGCATACGACTGTTTCAGTCGTATGCAAAGTCGTGTTCCGGAGGAATTCGTATTAGCGGCCGTATATACCGCTGCTAATACGAATTATTTGTAGGCAGTCTGCACGGATCAGTCAGATCCGTGCAGGCTGCAAGGTGTAAAAAAAAATTAAATAAAGCCGAAACCAGCACCAGGCTGACAGAGCCCGGAGCCGGTAATTAAAAATCAGGGAACCCGACAAATAGGGGTTCCCTGATTTTTAACAACCAGCCCCAGGCTCCTGCTCTGGGGCTGGTTCCCAAAATACGGGGGACAAAATGACTAGGGGTCCCCCGTATTTTAAGAACCAGCCCCAGGCAAAACCAGCCAGCAGGGTAATGCCACAGCCGGGGGGAGACTTTTTATGCAAGTCCCCCCGGCCAAAGCATTAACCCTACCGACCAGTCAGCCTGGCCAGGGGCCCTGGGGGAGTGGGGACCCCCCCAATAAAGGGGTCCCCCCCCTCCAGGACTTACCTGACCAGGCTGAAGCCTGGTGCTGTCCTCGATGCCCCTGGGCGGTGGGCATCGAGCTGATAGTGGTGTAAAAAATAGAACAAACTATTGTTTTTTACTGTGGCACTACAAGTGCCAGCAAGCCTCCCCAGCAAGCTGGGACTTGGAGAACCACAAGTCCCAGCCTGCTGGGCATTAAAGGGCCCGCTGGGTCTTGTAGTGCCACAGTAAAAAAAATAGTTAAATAAAACACACTGACACCCATTTTAAATAAAAGTTTAATACACACATTACACACATACTGATACTTACCTATCTTGATCCCGTTGGTAGGTCGCTGGCTCCGGTGTCGGCGGCTCCGGTGTCGGCGGCTCCGTGTCAGCGGCTCCGTGTCGGCGGCTCCGGGGTCGGCGGCCTGTCCGAGGATAATCCATGTTGGACCTGTGGAAGGAAATCCTACTCACCCAGGTCCTCCATGGATGGTCTTCTTTCTTCATCTGTCGACATCCAGGTCTTCTGGCAGCTGCTGACGACTTCCAGCAGCTGCCGGCATCTCCCGCGACGCTCCCCGGCTTTCAGAGCCGGAGAGATCCTTCTTCTTCGGCGTCTGGGCTCAGAATGAATTCTGGCCAATCAGGAGCCACCTAGCCGCCTAGCGGCCAATCAGGAAAGGTCTTTCCTGATTGGCCGCTAGGCGGCTCCTGATTGGCCAGAATTCGGTAAGAAATCTGCAGGTTTTTTTTAAAGCGGCAATCATTTACACTGCAAAATCACACTGGTTTAACAAATCTCTTACTTTCTGAATCTCTCATCCTATTACATTTCACCCTATGGGCCAGATGTACTAAGCTTCAAAAGTGATAAAGTGGAGAGTGATAAAAAAACCCAGCCAATCAGCTCCTGCCTGACATTTTTCAAACACAGTCTGTGACATGGCCGGTAGGAGTTGATTGGTTGGCTGTTTATCACTCTACATTTTAGAACTTTTGAAGCTTAGTGCATCTGACCCACTATGGGCCTTATTCTGGTTGGAGCGGCCGGGCCGTACACGGACGTCCCGGGATTTTTAATGATCTGCGCATGCGTACATTCGCTAATGCGCAGGCGCGAACACTTCACAACGCTTACGGACGGGTCTCTACGTGCGAAAAAACCTATACGCGAGTGTACGGGCATTGGGGGCGGCATAGGGGCGTGATGAGGGGAGCGGCCGAAATAATGAGGGAAAATGGGCGTAAATATGGGCGTACACGGGGGTGTGCACCAAAAATGAGCGGTGCTACTACCGCACGATCGACTACAGCACCGTTCATTTCGGACACAAAACAGGCGGCCGCCAACCGCCATCTCAAACCACCCCTACAGATACCGCATGCCAGCGTGCGCCTGGGTTTGCTAATTTACGCTGCTTACTACCAAACACATACACCTGAATGTAATAACCAATGCTGCAGTCTATTAAGTCCAAACCATGATTTCACTACCTGCAAGCCACACACATCACTCAAACACATTGGAAGCTTATCTTTCTATACTTCTCTACATTTAAAGGTTTGTTTAATTTAAGGTAAGAATCTTTGGTACTTGTGAGTTATCCGGGCGTCCGATTTTTAAATCGGGTCGGATCGGGACATCGCATCGCATCGCATGCGACCATCGGATGCGATGCGATGCGATGCGATGACCCGATTTTTCCATAGGAATCAATGTTAAAATGGACTGAGTCCATTTTAACATGGAATTCAATGGGAAAAAGGGGTCCTTTTCATACCCCTACTATCCAAGTGGGCATGGAGTTGGATATAAACCTGTGGTGAGCGTAGCGAGCCACCGAGCCCGAAGCGTGGCGAGCGGACACGGAATACCGTCCCCTCGCGGGGCTCGCTTCGCTCGCCACGCTTCGGGCTCGGTGGCTCGCTGCGCTCGCCACAGGTTTATATCCAACTCCATGCCCACTTGGATAGTAGGGGTATGAAAAGGACCCCTTTTTCCCATTGAATTCCATGTTAAAATGGACTCAGTCCATTTTAACATTGATTCCTATGGAAAAATCGGGTCATCGCATCCGATGGTCGCATGCGATGCGATGCGATGCGATATCGCATCGCATCGCATCTGATTGTATGCCTTAACTTAAGGCATACAATCAAAAAATCGGACGCCCAGATAACTCACAAGTACCGAATCTTTTTAAGACCTGCTTATATATGCTAAGGTAGGTATTTGCTAAACAGTTATACACATTCACTACGTGCTTTCATAGACTTTACACAGTAGCACACTCAATCTACACAAGTCGATATGTTTTAACGTGTTCACTCTAATACAAACATAGGTTTTGTATTTAGGATACAATAACATAAACCACATCTAACACCTACAAATGATGTTTCAGCAATGTTTTAAGCCCATGGCCACTATTTTGCACATTAATTAATTCAATCAATTAATTAATTTTCATAATTATAGTTGAAAGGCAAGATTTGCAGGTCCATATATGTGAAGGGTATGTCAGCGTACACGGACGTACGCTCACTCTCACGAGCGGTGACATAAGCTGACTTTTCTATTGAAAACAATAGGGACCCGTCCGTGCAAGCTGGCGTACGCTCAGATAGCCGCAAGAAGTCGGTGGGAAGACGGACGAGAGACGTCCGTAAACGGTGGTGTACGCTCAATTGTACGCCAGTTGTCGGAGTGTAAGGGCTGGCCCGTCCGTGTACGTTGGCGTACGCACATTTGTACGCCACTCCCCTTCGACGTTGTTTCTGGCCGTACGTATGCGGCTGAGTTGTGGGTGGACTTAACCCCAACGGCCGCGTACGGATAGCGTACGTTGTTTTGGAACGTACGCACGTTTGGCCGCACCGATCAGAATAAGGCCCTATGTCTCCACTTCTAGTAAAAAAAAAAAAAAACATTTATACATTCCCATTTTTTGTTAGAATGTGTTAATATGCAGGTCATCCAACCTAAAGGCCTAAAGCTGCCCATACACGCTGCTTTGTGGGCGCATACTTTTTGTACTTAGGTTTCATCACATTGCATCGCATTGCATGCACAACGGATGCACATGCAAAGCAATGCAATGTGATCCGTGCTAGTACAGCACGCCCACAAAGCAGCGTGTATGGGCTGCTTTAGGCTATGCGACTTTTCCGGGTGGAGAAGTTGCATCCGATCCCCCCGTGAGCTACCTGTCAGCTTCCCGGGAGGGTCAAATGCGATTTGGCACTGGATGTGCCAATTTTATATGCGATAAATTGCATGTGATAAATCACAGGAAAGACTCCCGGGGGCAGAAGAATTAAAAAAAAAACTAAATTAATGGGCGGTCACTGATTGGCTGAGAGCACACTCAGCCAATCAGCGGCTGCCCATTCTTTTAAATATTTTATTTTTCCCACCAAAACTCTTGCTCGCCGCTTGGAGGTCGGCCCTGCAGCTAGCTGTGTGCCAGTGGTGCGGCACCGCTGGCACACACACCTACAGACAGAAGCAGACGTGATACATTGTGGGTGCTTTTGCTGCTGATGGGTCCCATTCTGATTTATCTTATATTCTGCAGGTCTGACCTCCGATTCCGGTCTGATGCACACGCCGCCATGCATCGGATCTGATCCCATACACATGCGATTTCGGCCGATTTCACCCAATTTCTCAGCCCGATCTGCCAAAATAGGGGGGGGGGGGATCGGGCTCAAATCGCATACTGTATTAACACATATGTGAAATGATTCATAAAATCCTGAAACTTGAAATTTGATGGGTTTATTTACTAAGATGGGAGGTAAATTTGAGATGTTGCCCATAGCAACCAATCAGAATCTACTTCTTATTTATTTATCTAGAAAATAATAGATAGCATCTGATTAGTTGCCCATAGCAACATCCCATCTTCAATAGAACTCCCATCTTAGTAAATAAGCCCCTGGGAGTCCTCAGTATCATTCTCCCACTGTGCAGGCTTATAGCCGGAGCTCCTTCATTGCACTTACCATTATTTAATGCACTGTGCATCCAGCAGCCCATGTGACTCCGCGCTCGTTACTGTATGCACAGTGCAGCGCTTACTCCCGCATATTAAATCCAGTTCTTTCTGTTTGGTGCCGGTGCTTCTGCCATTTTTCACCGTTTGCAAGTATTTCATAGAGCAAAATGAGAAAATTGAAGCAGCCTAAAATGTGATTTACTCTGTAATAAAAAAAAGCAATTCGTAGAGCCAGAGCCAATGCTTCCCAAAAAAAAAGTTGTAAGATTACGGTTTTAAGCCATTTATCAAAAACTAGTTGTTTTAAATGGTATTGTAGCAAACAAGGTTTGTTATGTTACAGATCTATTTTTATGAGGGATGCTTCCTAGAGGATTTCCACTGAAATATCGTTTTCATGGTTCTTACTGTATTTACTGCCTGCTGCTAAATACTAGGCTGTCATCCGTAGACAACCCTTCCCTGTATACTGCTGGTCCGCGTGATCAGAAGGTTACCAACTTTTACGTCGGCAGTGATTAGGTTGACCACTATTGATCGATAGGCATTAGGTCAACACGTTAAAAAGTCATTAGGTCAACATGGTCAAAAGGTCGACATGCAAAATTTAGATGAGCAACAGGTCAAAATTAAAAGGGTCGACATGAGTTTTTAGTGGGGTTTTTGTGTCTATGTCAATTAAGGTGCGGTCACAGCGTTTTCTGGGAGTGCTGCAAAAAAACACACAGGCGGGCCCGGCCATTGGGATGCAGGGCTGCTGAATTCAGCAGTGGCCCCATTCTCTCCAGGGCCATCACAGCACTAAGGGGGGGGGGGAGAATCCATTCGATGGTGAGTAATTGCAAATGGATTTCTCACTTTTTGCACAGCTGCATAGCCATTCGCAGCCGTGCACATGGGGGGGGGGGGGGGGGGATTCTCTCTGTCTGGGAGGGGGATAACTGGATAACTGGGCTGCATCTTGCAGCAATGCGATCAGGTCTGAATCGGCCGCTAAGTCTGTATGCTGCACAGAACAGCTACATTGTAGTACTTTGGTCCTGATTCAGGATGACTCATTCCTGCGCATATTGGGGAGTAATAATTACCCATAATCAGGCTGATTGGAGGTTCCTGGATGAGGCCCATGCTCACTACCCCCTCTCTCCCATTTTACCTGTCAGCCTATCTCTGCTCAGAACATGCTGCTGTGTTCTGGGTCCCGGGAGGATGCTGACACTGAGTGCAGCAGGCAGCAGTTTCTTATGTCTGGTTGCTGGGAGGGGGCGTTGCAAACACACTGACTGAACGCAGTGCTTAAACAGAACTTTATTCATGTTTTGAAGTGGCATGATCACATCAATGTGGTTAGGCTATGCCCTCTTCATTACCCCGGCCTGGCTAAGCTCTCTATGGCCATTCCGGAAACGGCACCTTGCAGCCAGAATCGCTGCTGCATTGCTGCCTGGAGAGTCCTTTACATGCTCCACACAGGCACTCTGCAATCTCTGCAGCCCACTAGAGCATCCTGAGGAAACTCTGGGTTGGACTGCACCATGGTAAGGAGCTCCACCTCCTCTGCAACACCATTGGTTAGCGGGCATGGTTGGGGTGTGGCCAGCTCAGCATAGCCCTGTGAAAGGAAAGCTAAAAATCACACAACTGGCCAAAACCATATTGGACTGCAGGTTGGACAGGCAGATGTAACATATGCCAGCCGCCGCGATGCTACCGCATATGTACTAACATATGCGGCTAGCATCGGGTTGCAGTGACGGAGACCCCTGCAATACCTGTAAAGTGATGTGCGGGGGTCTCCGTCACATCCCGGCAGCTGTCAGTGTCCCCCTGTGTCTCCTCCTCCCCCCTGCAGCCGAAAGTCCTCCCGGCTGTGACACCTGCTGGGGGAGGAGGAGATCAATAGAGGACGGGAGGGGGGGCGCGCGGACGGCGGGTGGCGATAGAAGCCCATAGGCTTCTATAGGGTGGCGATACCTTGCCAGGCGGAAACGGGGCGGACGGGTAATCGTACATAGGAAAATGCGGTAAAACCCCCGTTTTACCGCATTTTCCAGTTAGTACATCCCGCCCATGGAGAGGGATTTAGATTTGGATGGGGTGTTTTCAATTTTAAAGCAAAATTTCACTTAAATAATAATGCCAGATGAACATACACAGGGTGATGTACACGTGGTGACATAGGGGCATACACAGGGTGACAGTGACGCATACTGTATACACAGAGTGAAAGAGGGGTATACACAGCAGCCTCCCTGCTAGTGCATTACCCTAACCCCCACACCCTGCCACCTAAACCTACCCCCCACAACCTAACCTCCCCTCTCTCCCTGTAGCCTAGCCCTAACCTCACTCCTCTGCAGCCTAAGTTCTCCCAGCAGTGCCTTACCCTCCCCCCACCCTTCCCTGGCATACTTACCGATTGGGATGCTGGCTGATGGGATTCAGACGTCAGCATCCTGATCCATTTCAAAGGTCTGACGCCACTGTGTCCTGTCTCTAGTTAGGATACTGGTGTTAGTATACTGAATGCAGCCATCCTGACCGCCAGAATGCTGATCGCATCCCCTCCTCCCCCATATAAGACATTGACGTGGACGGCCACCACTGCTGTTTTCCTGGCTGTCCTGTTTTCTTGGATCTACCTATGGCTCGACATATGCAGTTGGGAGGAGCCTATATGGAGGAGGGGGGGGGGGATAAGAGATTGAACGCCATGCTTCACAGTTGAAAGGTTCAGTGGCATCCAGCAGCAACAATGGACAGACAACAGCATGGAAGCTGAGTGGAGAGTGCACCTTTTCTGTCTACATGCAAAAGCAGCCAATAATTACCCTGCACAGTAAAAATACAAATGTATTAGCTCCCCTTGTATTGCAACATGGTTTGTTCCAGCTACAAAGTAACTTTTTTTTTAATTCTGAATCAGGCCCTGTGTGCACTACCAAAGCTATATCAGCATTACCATCAAGTGAGTGGCTGGTCTACATGCTGGTAATTTATTTTAATTTTTTTATCTTAACCATGGATGGAAGAAAAAGTGGAGAACATGGATCTGAGTTAACCAGGGCCGGATTAAGATCTGTGGGGGCCCTGGACAACAAAATTGTTGACCGCCCCTTGTCGCCCCTTGGTGGATCCACCACTGGGGTTAACACCATTTATTCAGCGTTATTTTTTGTCTTGTTACATAACCCACTGAATTATTACATATCCCCTGTGCACTGGCCCCTATGTGTCCCACACATACAGTACCCTAGGGGACAATCCAGAGTTTGCTATCTTGCAAACATGGAAATAACTACAATACCAGTAGTTGCTAACAGTCAGTATTTTCTTTCGATCTTCGTTGTTGTTTGCATATCCACACTGACACGGCACACAAGCCTATACTAGTGTTAACCCTTTCAGTGCTGCCTAGCCTGGGTCTCCCCGGCCTGACGACCAAGACTAAAATAACACTGGCAATGTGATATACTTGTAAAGGTAAGATTTCCCACGAGCAGTCTCTAAGTAGCTATAGGTCATTCTGTGTGTGACAGATCACCCAGGACAACTGTACACTTGTTCAAAACACACATCTCTTCGGAGCCCTTGCAAGGTCATCCCCTGATTTGTTCTCCTCATGTTCCAGGAGGAACAAGCATGATGAAACGGAGTAAGAACCTTTGCTACTTGGGGATTATTTTTAAACTCCACCGAATGGAGTGTTTAATAAATTATTCATTGGAGGGAAAAAAAAAAAAAACAGGCTGCAGCTGAAATGCTGATGTCAGGAGGCAAATGCAGTGTAGTATGGTGCGGTCAGAATAAGGAATGCCTGCGAGCCAGCTCCTGCTGAGCCTCTGTCCTCGCTCCTTCACAGTGCACACACATACGTTGAGTCTGGGGGGGTCAGGATGATGGCGCTTATTAAGGAACCCCTGCTAATTTTAATTTTGCTCGGATGCATGCAGCACGCTGTTCCACTTAAGAAAGCTGTGAAGTGTCCGTCCACATGCAGCTGCACCAAGGAATCAGTTATCTGTGTCGGCTCTTCCTGGATCCCAAGGACCATTCCCGGCGACCTCAGCTCCTTGTAAGTGGAACGTCGGCAGCAGAAGTTGTATGAATGATGAATACTGTATCCTGACCAACTACAGGAGAGTCCCACAAACAGCATTTTCCTCAGTACCAGGGCAGATTTCAGGTCATATAACATCGTCTGTGTAGTCATGTATAAGTCTCTAATGCATTGATAAGTGAAATGTACAGTAACTGATAGGAATTGTGCATGCACTTTGCTTATAGGAACATTATGCAAAATATATTCAAAAACGCGGGTATCCGCGCAGGTGTGGCTTGTCTGGACCGTTGATGTTGTGTAACTAGTCTGGACCGTTGATGTTGTGTGGCTTGTCTGCTGCTCTGAAATGAATTTCAATGAATCCCCTTTATTACCTCAGACACCAAGCGATTGCAGAGATCATAATGCACTTTCACCCACTGTTGTCCATTACTGACACTCCTTAACCTCATGTAGGTAAGGTCGGCAAGCAGTGGTCTCCATCTCTGCACCACCACAAATGTCCGTCTTTCAAATTTAATGAGTTCTGGGTACGCTGACAGATTTGTCATTAGTTGATGACAATTAGTCAGCTGGATCTGTTCCTTGTTCTCATATATCAAAAATGATCAATCCCACGTGGCCAACACCAACATTGCATTTGTCTGCGGGCGGAAGACGAATCTTTGTTTTAACTTTTCAATTAGAAAAAAGTGCCATACTGTATTGTTGGAATGTTCTGTGCACTGTACTCTCTTCTTTAAGCTCCTCAAGTGTCCTTAACTACACCAAAGTTCCCACCTAAACTGAAATGATTTCTGTAAGTCACCACAGCCCTTCTTGACTTGCCTACCCAAAGGCTATACTGCTGGCCCCTTCCCTGACTGGTTACATGATCAGGTCCTGTCCTGCATTGCTTACTTTATGCCTGTTTGTATATGTGTTGTGTACAACACATAGAGAAATATTGGCAGTTGGATGCACAAACAACATAGGAGTCATGGATTTCCATAAGAGTGTTGTTAAATCAGAAGCTGGGACATAGGGGTCTATGTACTAAGCTTATGAGAGTGATAAAGTGTAGCGGAATAAAGTAACAGCCAATCAGCAACTAGCAGCCATGTCCTATGCTGTGTTTGAAAGATGGCAATTTAGGGGCAGATTGATTGGTACTTTATCTTTCTCCACTTTATTTCTCTACAAAACTTAGTACATTTGCTGGTACTTGCTTCCTAGCACGGCGCCTACGATTTTACTCATATGCCTTCGTTTTGATCGCATCGATCGCATGCGATGTGATCAAAACGATGATTTAATTGTACATGCACCCTGATGGGTGATTACTATGTTATATGCACCCCCATTGTTAACGCCACCGCCACTATGAACGCCAACCCGCAGCGTGGTGAGTGCAGCGGTACGCGTCCTCCGACCTTTTCATACCCTCACTATCCACGTCGGCGTGGAGTTTTTTTTATATAGTGTGGCGAGCCCGAAGCGTGGCGAGCGGACGCGGATAACTTCACATGTATTCCGCGTCCCCTCGCGGGGCTCGCCATGCGTCGGGCGCGGTGGCTCGCTGCGCTTGCCAAACTATATATAATCAACTCCAAGGCGACGTGGATAGTTGGGGTATGAAAAGGTCGGAGGATGCGTACCGCCGCCCCTCGCCACGCTTCGGGTTGGCGTTGATAGTGGGGGTGGCGTTAACAATGCGGGTGCATTTAACATAGTAATCACCCATCAGGGTGGCTGTACAATTTAAAATCGCATCGCATTCCATTGTAATGGCATGCGATGCGATATTAAAATTGTACAGTGCGGCTTTTAGACCCGAAAATCGGGTCCCATCGCATACCACTAATTAAGGTATGCGATGGCATGCGATGGGCGCCGTGCTAGGACACAAGTACCCATTTGCTCCATATTAAGAAAAATATGATCTCACTCCGGCATAAAATAGCCTGTGACCCTCAGGTTGAGTATGGGTCGTAGGTTCGACCAATATTAGGTCTACACATTAAAATAGGTCAACATAGCTTTGGTCGACTGGGTTTGAAGGTTGACACAAGTATTAGGTTGACAATGACTAGGTCGACAGTCAAAATGTCGACATGAGATTTTCACGTTTTTGTCCCAAATGTTGACATGGACACCGTAAATTCGCTTCGGGCTCGGTGCCTCGCTACACTCTACACACGAGTCTATTCTCCCTCCACGCCCTAGTGGATGGTAGTGTGTGAGATTCCGCCTGTCGGCACATGTCGGCTAATTTTTTTTTATAGTGAAAAATTCATGTCGACCTTTTGACTGTCGACCTAGCCATTGTCAACCTAATGTTTGTGTTGACCTTCCAACTCTGTCAACCTTAGCCATGTCAACGTATTTAATATGTCGACCTAAGCCATGTCGACCTTCAGTGATCGGCCAAAATGCATGTCAACCTAATGACCGTATACCGCCAGGTTATATCAGGATTGCCGACCCTCCCGGAATTCGCGGGAGTCTCACGAAAATCGGGTCCTTCCTCCCGGCCCCCGGAAGGGTGGGCAACCCTCCCGGAATCAGGGGGACCCCCACTGAGCCCCCCCCCCCCCCCCCGATCGCGGCATTTATATGCCGCAATCCGCGGATCTCAGGGGAGGGGGCGGAGCTAAAACGACACAATAGTGTCATTTTAGCCCCGCCCCCTCCATGGATATCAGTTGTTTCGCTATTTGCCGTAATGGGGGCGGGGCTTAATGACGTCACTGTTAAGCCCCCGCCCCCAAAACTCGTAATGCAAGATTCCTCTCCGGGCTTCTCCCGGAGAGGATTTTTTGAAAGTCGGCAACCCTGGGTTATATACACACAGCTCCAGCTACTGTGCTATATACTATGTCCCGGACACTCTGTATTAAGTACACAGAACAGACAGGTTCTCTTTAAGAACAAATGGTCTCTACAGATTTAAGCAATTTACAACTGTAAAATACTTATTATCGGACCAGTATGATACACTGATGTCAATTAAATAAATGACAATGTTTTCAGTGTTATTTAAATGGCACGAAATACTTTCCTAGTGACACTTAGCTGTCTGTGCACTTGTGTAATAAAACCATGCAAGCAGAACCCAAAGCATCATATATCACCCATAGCAACGTGAATAATATATAATATTGGGCCAGATGTGTCAAGCTTCAAAAAGTGATCAAGTGCAGAGTGGTAAATAACCAGCCAATCAGCTACTAACTGCCATTTTACATTCTGGGTTTGAAAAATGAGAGTTAGGAGCAGATTGGCTGGTTGTTTATCTCTCCACTTTATCACTATTTTTTTTTGCATGATACATCTGACCCATTATTACCAAATAATATAAAACCCAGTCTTGTGGCCTTGCCAGTATTTATGATAGTTATTGAAACGCAAAACAAATAAGTTATTTCAAAATAAATAAAAAAAATAAGCATTTTACAAAGCCAAGTAATATTAGTTATGCCTATCAGGTTCTGGGTATGTCTGTCTTTGTGTTTATATTGTAGCTGCTTATTTGCTAGTATACTCCCTGAGCTCCTAATCACATGAGGATAATCAAAGGAACTCTTCCTTGTTACAGAGTTTTAACACCATCTGTGACTACAACATACTTGCCTTCTCTACCGTAAGTGCCGAGGGACTCATGATTTTTGGGGCAGTCCCCCTGGACCCATGGAAGAGTGTTTACATCTCCTGAACCCTTTTCCTAGTGAAGCGAGCAAGTTAAGGATATTAGCAGGGGACTTACAGCTGAATGGAGATGGTGGGGCCAAAAGACACAAATTTGCATCATTTAGCGTCACTCCTACATTCAGACCCGCAAATAATGGTATTTTAAGGGTGGGGCTTACTGATGTTCATCTTGGGCCCGCCCCCCACAGTAGCAGTGAGCGTCTCCTTCACTCGAAACATGAGTGTTTCTTCATGGGAAGAGATATTTAAAGTAGGCATGTATAAACTTCATACAATGAGGATGATTTTGAGGGGATGAGCCATCGATAGTTGCTTGTCATGCATAGACAACTCGTAGCCGCTCAACCACTGGCTGTCAGCTGATGATGTGCAGCTTTAGTCCCTCCCTATTGATATCAAACACATCTGTCATCAGAAAAAAAAAAACCTAGATGGTTGCATACAATCGATGGCCGTCCGTACCAATGTATAATATATAAGCTTCTCTCTTCCTTGTACATTCAAATCCTCCTCACATATATTAAATGTAAAAGTTAGACACCTTAACAGTTTGACAGGAACAAAACGCCGACACAGAGAAAAAGTCAACATGGAATCAGTTGACACAAAGGGGGTATTCAATCTGGGGGTCACGGCTGTCGAGCTTGCTCGACATCATCAGCTGCTATTCCGAATGGTAGTCCACATGGTTTGCAAGCTGTCCGCCATTTTTATAGTGACCATTTGAACCTGTCAACGTTTTGAACATGTTGACCTTAAGCACCGTTGACCGTTTTGATGTCAACCTTTTGAACGTGTTGGCGTTTTCTACCAGTCGACCTAATGACTGTCGAATTATCATCCTCAATAGGCAATCCAGTATTTTCTGACTCCAGTCTATATATATATTATTGGGAGAGGGTATGATTCATAATGTAGACTAAAACATTTTGGTGGATATTTATCGACAGTTTCTTATATAGCGCAGCAGATTCCATTGAGCTTTACAATTGTCTATATAAAATAATCACTGTACATTGCCCTTTTTTTCCTTTGGTAAAATACTACAAATTAGATATTTTTCAGCATAAAAAAAAATGATGACATCAATAACTGTACGTGGTATATAATATATATTTTGCAATATCTTAGATAATTGATGAAATAAAGAAACAACATTCCTTTTGTAAACTATTTTAAAGTGATACAAGGAGAATCATTCTTCGAATAAACTTAGTACTACTCTCAAGCAGTTCTATTTTTCTGGAAAAATAGGTCCAGGAACTCTGGGTCTAGGGGTCGGTCGATGAAATAAATAGAGAGAGACAGAGAGGGAGAGAGAGAGAGAGAGAGATGGTACTTGTGTATTATCACGGCGCCCACTACGTTATTTGCGTAGTGGGCTATTCAGGGTAGTGGCATCGCATCGCATGTCATTATTGTATGCCATTTTTTTATCGCATTCTATATTTTTAATACCAAAAAAATGACATATAATGTAATTTCTTTTGTCCACAAACACCCCCCCACACACACACACAATCCACGTCATCCCGAAGCTTGGCGATGCGGCAGAGGGACGCGTCCGCCCGGCCTTTTCATATCCCCACTATCCACGTCGATGCGGAGTTGACCTTATATAGTGTGGCGAGCATAGCAAGCCACGGAGCCTGGAGTGTGGCGAACGCAGCGAGCCCCGCAAGGGGATGCAGAATATATGTAACATAATACACGTCCCCTCGCGAGGCTTGCTGCGCTCGCCACGCTTCGGGCTCGGTGGCTCGCTGCGCTCGCCACACTATATAAAATCAACTCCGCACCAACGTGGATGATGGGGGTATAAAAAGGTCGGGTGGACGTGTTCCGCCGCCTCTCGCCACGCTTCGGGATGACGTGGATAGTGGGGGGGGGGGGGTTGGGGGCCTTGGCGACACATTCACACCAGCAATATCAATCATCTGACACAGTAATGACAACATGTGTTAACAAATAACTCTATTAATTTACTGAAGATATAACAATTAAATATAATAGAACAATTAATAGCATCAATAATGAACAATAAAAGTGGCAATGATAGGCCAACAACAGTGACAGTAAAAACAACAGAAATTAAAAAGTCAATCGGCTTTGGGTAGCAGAGTTAAGGCATGTAATATGCGCTCAAATGGGTTATCACCTGCCAGGCATTTTCGCCAAATGAACTCTTGCATGTAAGATTCTAATTGGTGGCGAGCAGTACCACAATGGCGCTTATTCCTCCATTTAGAACATCCCGAAAGCCGCTCTATCGTTTGCGCGTGTACTCCGGTGTCTAGATCGATAAAGTTATATTTGTGATTTACATGCGCATGGTGGTATCCGGCCCGTTCTAGTTCCTGCGTGCTGTAAGCTCGCCAACAATCGTTATAAATTGTTGTTCCCGGCTCAATATTAGCGTCGATTGCAGCCATCAGTGTGCTGGCGTCCCGTTGCGGCACTGGGGTCATGAAGCACTGGCCCGTCTCACGCGAGATTCCTCCAAACACCCACTGTTGTGGTAAAACTTGCCCCACGTTGCTCTGCCTTTTTACAAATAGACTTTATCTACTTTGACTATTTGTCCGGGGCCCCCATTGTGCCGCTGCGGCTGAGCAATCAAATCCATTTGGCATGCCTCCCGCATCCAGGCATTATAAAGGACAACAGTCTTGTTGGACATGTTGAGCTCCCGGTCACAGAACTCAATGGAGGTCATCTCCTCTGCCCAGGAGTAAATGAACCTGAGCAACTCTACAAATGGCAAGCGGCACCCCGGAAAAAAATGCCCCGTTCTTAGGCTCACCTTTTGTCGACAGTTCTTGATGTGGCACCTCCACATACACTCCTTTATGGACAACCTCATGGGGTGTCCATAGCTGCATGTTGCCGTCACTGGCAGCAGGTAACGCTCCTGTAAGAAGCGAACAGCGTCCTCCTCACTCTGCGGCAGTGTGAACAGGGTCACAGAAGATGCTGAAGAAGATGCTGCTATCGCAGGAAACACTTCAAATCGATAAAATCCTCTCAAAACTCACTGAAACACCTCAAAATCACTGCAGCTCTCTAATACACCTTTTATCTCCTCACTAAATCACCTCAGAGTGAAATTCTGCCATAATAGAACTTTATGCGATGCGATTTCACTACGTTAACGTACGTAGCTAAAGTGGGCGCCGTGCTAATACACAAGTGCCAGAGAGATATTGTATTCTGAAAAGGCTCTCATAGGGGACTTTAAAATAAAACTTATATAATATAAAGTACGTTTTAAGTATTTCAGGAACTGAGTTCTTGCTGGTTCCTGCTGAAAAATAGCGCTGCTCTCAAGTATAAGTATAAATTTTTGTGGTCATCATATCATTTTTAATTAGTAGTTCTGTGTATTAACTAAAATCTTACTTGAAAGGTGTTTGTATTGGTCGCCGTCCACATAAACCCCTTTCACACCGCAAATACCAGGTCATACCCGGAATTTGAACACAGGTCCGTCACAGGAGCGACCCAGCATTTGCGGTGTTTAGCTGCACACAGTGACCCTGATTATTGCCGGATCGCTGACATTAACCGGGAAGGGGGGGGGGGGGCAGGGCAGAGCGGCGGGGCATCAGACTGGGACGGGGAGAAGGCAACACTGAGGTGATGTTGCTGCCTCCTACATAGAAGTGAATGGGACCCTACCCGTTCACACTGCCCAGGAACCTGGGTCCGAGCCTGGTATAACACTGCTTTTATCCCAGATCGGATTGCAGGGTTGCTGGACCAGGGATAATCAACGTGGTCCATTCACAGCGCACGCCTGGGTCAACCCGGCAACAACCTGGGATTGGCCCAGGTTATTTGTGCTGTGTGAAAGGGGTAATAGATATCTCCAAACATTTTGTTACATTATTATTTTGTTTTTGATGGCACAGTAAATATAAGTGTACAGTATGTGGATGATGCATTGTGAGTCTGGTCAATGCCACATAAGTGCAGTAACACCCCGGTGTCATGTAATGTGCAGCAGCTGATCGCTATCTGACTTTTGTCTCTGTGTTCTTGTAGGAGTCTGGTCAATGGGACATTTTCTGAGATCAAGGACAGAATGTTTTCTCATCTGCCCTCCCTGCAGCTGCTGTGAGTACCGCACTCCATAACAAAACACTGACTGTAGCTCCTTTCATTGATGTTAGCAGAGGGCATCATTGCCATTCCGAACACATCGCTGCAAATCACGTTGGAGGAAGCGGGCTAGCGCCTGTCTTGTGCTGTAACAATCATAGAGTAGTATTAGTAACCCATCAGTCTCTGCTTCTGTTCTGCTATTTATAGCTAATAATCCATAAGGGCGCAGGAAGATATAAAGTGACTGTTCCTGGGCTGTTGGAGAGTGCAGCTTCAGTTCCTTAGTAAACCACAATGGGGCAGATGTATTAAGCCTGAACAAGAGATAAATGCAAGGGTGATAGGGAGAGCCTATCAGCCAAACTTCCAGCCAATCAGCTCCTTACTGACTACAGCCTGTAACATGGCAGTTAGCAGGTGATTGGCTGGATGTTTATCTCTCCTTATCACCCTTGCATTTATCTCTTGTTAAGGCTTAATGCATCTGCCCCATTATGTATTGTTTATACCAGCACGGAATTGAACTGTCATTTTTCCTTCCAATGCCATAATGACATGGGCCCTCATTTTTTTTTTATACCACTATAATGTCTTCTGCGTTTGAGTCATACTCAGTACAGGCCTATGAGGGTGTAAAAAGGAACACTATAAAATGTCACATATATATCTCTCAGAGTTGATGCAGTTCAAAAATGTATGTTTAATTTAGTCTTCTAAAGGGGAAGAATTAGGGCTCCTGCCACCACTAGGCACAACATCATTGGTTATGTGGCAAAGCAAAAAACAATTGTGAGAAGGGCGCTGGATTCCTGTTCTTCCACTCAGAGTACCCTCAGAATTAGTCCGTGGGAATAATAAAAGCAAAAAGATGTATATTATAAAGCGGTCAAATTTGTTATGTACATATAATGTGATGGTGGGAAAACATGTACATTGAATGGGTTCCCAGGTGATTTATTCGTACCGTTACTCACTCGAAAGTGATACGTGTACCCACATATAAGGGTTTCTTTTAGTTGGGTCACCTCCGTGTAAATGTGCCGGAAAATCAATCAGAGATGCGTACCGTACTCACATGTACGCACTTGGTTATCCTCTTATAAAGGTATCTTTCTGGTCCAATATGCAAGGGCCAAACACTGAATGGTATTTCCTCCAATCCACCCAGGTCAATAAAACTGCAAATAAAAAATCCTTAGTTGATCTCGCTGGCCCCTCACAGTAGACACAGTTGGTGAATCACAAGGACAGGACACTCAGAATGTATATCCTGCTGACCCTACACCACCACTCCGCTCAGTGTCAATAGCAAACAGCAGCTTGCCTTTCTCAGCTCTGCTGTCGATGCCAACATCATTGGTTGCCCTCCATCATGTCCCTGCTCATCATGTTGGGGCCCCATGACTGCAAAAGCAGAACCTACCTCAACCTCTCTTCACCACCATGATGTACTGATCATTGCTCCCTCCTCCCTCACCTGTTACAAAATAAAACAATGAGTTGTAATATAAAAAAAAAAATCTACCCATTGGCTGGACAGAGCTGTCATGCAAGAGAGCATGTATGTACCCCATGCATGTGCCTAGTGGGAAATTCACCACAGGAGTTCTACTGTATAGAGCAATCAACTAATAGGTGCACACTCACTCGGCCCAGCGATTTTCACAGGGGGTCAAACCACTTTCCATAGTATGAGACTAATTGGAAAGTGGTTCACTCGGCCTGTAATACCAGCCGATTGACAGTGGCCACCGGCTATGCTGGGCGGGAGCGAATCAGCGCTCACAACTCATCGGCTGCCCATACACACTGGGCGACTTTGAGCTGAAAGCCGCTCAAAACAGCAGGTTTGAGCGGCTTTCAGCTCAAAGCCGAACAGTGTGTAAGCCCCAGCGATGAGCGGTGAGCGCTGCTGCGCACTCCCGCAACATCGCCGGGAAAGCCGCTCATCTGCTGGTAATACCAGCAGATGAGCGGCTTTGCACAGCTCTGCACTATGCAAAGCCGTCCTCAATCGGCGCCGGGCAAGGGGAAAGCAGCTCAGTGTGTATGCACTGAGCGGCTTTCCCCGCAGCGGTGATTGTGATCATCGCTGTCCATACACACTGGGCATAGTCGCCCAGTGTGTATGGACTTTAACTCACAATGGAAAAATTGAGCTACTTTGAGCTCAAAATCACCTAGTATGTATGAGCCTTTAGAAGCTGATAGGCCGGAGCACCAGTTAACATTCACAAGTTTTATCACCAAATTCTGAACCTAGAGATGCTGTGGAGGAAAAAGCAGCTGGATTCATGATCATCTTTCTGTTAATTGATTGTTGTATAGAGATCCAGTGGTGAATCTCCCACTAGGCACATGAGGCACATACTCGAATACATACTGTATTCAAGTCTTGCCACCTTTCTACAAGTCTTAGGCCCTCAGTCAGTAGGGATCGCCCTTTCAAATCTGCTGGCAGCAACTTTGTGAATGCAATCCATAGTAAAGCAAATGCAGTAGAGGGTGCTTAACATCTCCTTGCTGCATTTGTGATCTTACAGTAGAACTTCCTTACTCAGACTGGCCGGTACAGGGTGGCTTGTGAGACCAAAAATGGGGTCTGCCCCCCTCCCTCTCACCAAACATGTCTGCCTGTCAATCAAAGACGTTCACAATACTGCAATACAACTGCAGGACTTGTCTAAAGGCCCATACACACTGGGCAATATTGAGCTGAAAGCCAATCAAACTTTCAGCTCAAAACCGCTCAGTTTGTACAGGCCGGCTATGAGCGGTGATGCGCACTCCCACATCATTGCCGTGAAAAGCAAATGAGCGGTTTTGTGAACGGCTTTGCATAGTGCTGCAATAGAAGCTACTGCGCATGCACGCGCCCTGCGACGGGGACCAGGACCGGCGGTCGGGGCCTAGGATATGCGGTGGCAGCTGAAGGGGACCACGAGTGCGATGGTGGTGGCAGCAGAGGAGGGCGGTAGCCCCCCCCCATCTCCGCAGAGGTAAGAGCCACCGCTGACCCACACCGTGAAGAGAAGGCTATCATAGTGAGTGTCACAAAA
This sequence comes from Crinia signifera, assembly GCF_055691185.1. Classification (NCBI taxonomy): domain Eukaryota; kingdom Metazoa; phylum Chordata; class Amphibia; order Anura; family Myobatrachidae; genus Crinia; species Crinia signifera. The sequence continues at coordinate 68,344,527 of NC_139217.1, forward strand.
CTTCCCAACTTCCCATATGTCATGGCAAGCATAAGAACAGCTGGAGTGTACCCTCAAACTGGAAAGGTCATGACGAAATTGGGAGAGTTGGGAGGTATGCTATTGGTGTTTTATAATGCCACCCTTATTTAAACAAATGGAATGAAGGGCTACAGTGGGCATCACAACCGTGTGCATCGTGCCTGATAACTGGCTGAATTTCCCAGATATTATCAATATAAAAAAATTGAGAAACAGCAAGAAGAGTTTTACAAGCGCTTGGGTCAAATTCAATCCATGGAATGGCCGCAAAATGCCCCCAGAAGATGTCACAGAGATAATTATGGGCAATTTTCCTTTGCACTCCATAGAGGTGTTCAGCAAAATTAGCAATATTATGTATCATATTTTAGTGTGCAGTGGTAAATACCATTCTGGTGTCACAGGCGCGACATCAATAACCCGTTTCCGCTCTCTCTAACAATGCATGTCATTTATAAGGAGCTGGTTCAGCCAATTCCTAACAACACATCATAATCTCATGTATTATTAATAATAAATGGTAATTATGAATTATACATCCTGACTGTCAAGAGTAGTAGAGTTGCTCTAATTGTACTCTTAGAGCCATTATATCGTCAGTTCCACATTCCTAATAGTATTTCTCACATTATTAATACACATTAGAATGTATTCCAGAGGTGACATTTGCAGAAGTCAGCAGTTAACATTTAATATACCTCATTCCAGAATAATATGAAACCGCTGTATTATATCTAGACTGGACCTCATTAATCAAAGAAAAATAATTTAGCATTTGGAAAATATATGTGGGCACTAAATGCATTCATCATGCTAGGTGCCCAGAATTATAACGCTTGCAGTTTTTTTGTATTCTCAGCTATTTCATATAAAATATATACTTACATTAGATGGCTGTTGTATGGCTTATACATTTGATTTACATGCAAAGCATTGGATTTGTTTTGCCTTTTAGTGTGTTTTAGAAAAAAGTTTCCATGTAGTTGCCAATATCATATAAAGCTGTGGTTTGTGGGTAGATTTAGGCAGGATTGCTGACTTTTAGGCTGCCCTTTCCGGGCGAGGGCAGCCAGCTCCAGGAAGTAGGGGCCGGGTCTAGCGGTCATGATGCAAAAGGGGGCAGAGGCAGAGGCAGGTTTCACCAAAGAGGCATGTGAGTGGGGGCCTGGCCATTGCAATTGCAGTATCATGGCCACGCCCCTGCTGTGTAATGCCGGTATAACAGGCATTGCGCAGTAGGGGCAGGTCCATGATGATGCGATCTGCGTCATCTGGTCCCCACGGTCCCCCCATTGAGGGGTGATTGCAGGAAGCTGGCGCCAAGTCTCCTTTCTGAGGGGGGGGGGGGGGGCTTTGGGAGAGTGGGTAGGCAAGTACGGTTTTAGGTGAAGGTGTCATAGATATATAACACATCTAGAACCGGGAATGTTTCACGATCACACAAATGAGGTGATAGAAACATATATGCACAAAGTGGATGTAAATAAAGCACAAGCTAATCAACTCCAAACTGTCATTTGTCAAACAGCCTGTAACATGGCAGTTAGGAGCTGATTGGTTGGTCTTTTGTCTCCATCCATTTCATCTCCATCCAAGGCTTAGGGCCTGATTCAGAGGCGATTGCTGCTGTGCAAATTTGTAATCTGTTTGATTATATGTATACGTATATGGATTGTAGCAAGCATGCGCGAGCCCAAATTGCGGGAAAAAAATAGCATATGGATCTAATTGCAATCCCCTCGCAGGCGTGCGCAGATGTTTGCCCGGAGGGTCTGTGACGTCAGCTCCATCCTCAATCAGTTGTGGAAGGGTCAATGTTAATCACACTTGCAGACTGGGAACATTATTCGATGGATTGGGAATTGCATATGGAATTGCAGGAAATAGTGAATGGCGATCCATTAGCAATTCACTTGTAAACTTACAAAATGCGGGTTTTCATTCTGTCTGAGCAGCGGCTATCTCCTCACAGTCATCTACAACTGTGCAGATGAGCAATCAGGTCTGAATGAGGCCCTTTGTATGTAGACCCCTTAGTATATAGACAGGGGCGTAGCGCCAAGTTTTGCGCCCCCCCGCGGGATAATTTCGGCGCCCCCCCCTCCCTAAATTTAGCGCTGCCTCAGGCTCCCCGTTCTTACCCTGCCTCCCCCGCCGCGTCTGTATTCCGCCGGGAGTCGGGACCGCATATCTACTAATCTGCGTCCCGTAGCCTGGCTCCTTGAGTCAAATGTCCATTACAAAATGGCCGCCTCCTTACAGCAGACCGTTTGTAAGGATGCTAGAGGAGGCCGTCGCTGCCTCCTCTAGCATCTTAAAAAATGGTCTGCTCTAAGGAGGCGGCCATTTTGTAATGGACATTGGACTCATAAGGAGCCAGGCACCGGGATGCAGAGTAGTAGATATGCGGTCCCGACTCCTGGCAGAATACAGACGCGGCGGGGGAGGCAGGGGCCGGGCACAGTAAGGAGAGGGGTGGAGGGCAGTGGCTGGTGCCAGCATCTGGTGCCCACGCAGCCCCCGCTCCCCCAAGCAGCAGCCGGGGGCTGCCTTACGATATCTACGCCACTGTATATAGATACAATTCATGATGTGGGGGACTGCTATATACTGCTAATACTAGTACAGGTAAATGTGCGATATGAATATCTGAGTTTGTGCATGTAGAACCATGTTAGTGTTGCACTAAACAAAAGGGCGGTAAAGTGATGGAGATCAATATACTGCATGACAGTAGCGTTAATGGGTGACACTGCTTTTCGCGGTACCATCCCGGTTGTTTGGGATGCTCACGCCCGGCAGTGTCCCACGGTGGGGGGCGCGTGGTCAGTTGGGAGTCCCCCCTGCCTGGGCTGCAGAGAGGGAATAGATGCTGTGCACACAGTGTTTATTCAGAGAGGCAGAGGGGCTGGGGGCATGGCCAGCAGCTTACACAGCGGTGGCCATGCCCCGTAGTGATGGAAATCATAGGCGTGGCCTGTGCCTGCAACATCCCTCTGAGGCCAATCCCCTATGGCATAGGCCACACACCCTTTTTTGGGTGCGAGCATCCTGATTTATAAGGTATAAAAAATATATATATATAGTAGTGTGACCAAAATTCCCCCAGGAACACAGAGACCAGCACGGCACTGCAGTTTTTTTCAAATAAGTTTATTGCATATCAGATATATAGTATATTGCCCTTGGAATATATATCATGCTCATTGCCAGGGGAAATATATATAAATATATATATTCCAGGAGCATATATATAGATTTTGCTACCCCGAATCTGTACCTTTCGGGTAGCGATGTACCCTACAAAGTAGGACCTTTAGCATCCACCCGTCTGTCCAGTAAGCATCTGTCTTCCCCAAGGCGGCAAACATTCTTAAAGTGACATTTTCAATACGGAATCTGGCAATGAATTGCTGTAGTGTGGAGGAGTATTGCTGTTGTGTGCATATGAATTTCTG